>NC_138032.1:80047914-81318090 GCF_964106645.2 Podarcis pityusensis | reverse complement strand
CCGAAGCGAAGAGGGAGAAGTGGCGCGGTGCTGAGAGTCAACTGCTTTTTTCGTGGAGCGAAGCCGCATAGCCGTTGCCGGAGAGCGCTGCCTTTTTCCTGGGACAATTTGGCTTCTAAAATAATCACCCGTGAGTACTTAAATTTCGGGCAATTGGACTTTAAATAAGGACTTGCGAGCAGAAAGGAATTGGACTTAAAAATTTACTTCAATTTGGCACTGAAACAGGAAGGTCTAAACAGGAAGAAAATAGAATATTTTTTTTAAAGTTGCCTTTGCCCATTTGTTTATTTATTTCATTAAATGTATACCCCACTTGATAGTAAACCACTTTGCAGTTTTTTGTTTTACAAACAGATAAAATAATAAAATGGGGGGGGGGGGGAATCAACCATACTTCAAAACACACAAATTTATATTACCTTAAATTAGCACAGAGCCATTGAATGATATCAGTGTCCTCGTTTTTGACAGTTAGTCTTCCTCCAATGAGTTCTGGGAGGCACCTACTAGGCTATCACTCTAGAAACCCTTTCTCTCACCTAAGGGAATCTAACAGGAGCTGGTAGATGGTTTACTCCGAGGCATGTGCAGAGTGCTCACCCCTCAGCATTTGGCAACCGCCCAGGGAATGCTAGTGCTCAGGGCTTTCCTTATGGAGGAGGGAGAGAAACACCAGCCGAATTCCCAGGGGCAGGTTCAGAAAAGGAGGCAAAGATGAAAAAGGGGGCACAGGCTTCAGGGTGAAATCCTCCCTGGGTTGCATTTGCCTGAGCTGACGTCCCAGCCACCTTGGCCAGACTTACTCCTGGAGGAGGGTCATTTGGTCCCCTGAGACGAGTCCCAAAACTGCCCCCCCCCCAGGGAAGAAGGGGAGAATGGAGATTGTTGGGGGATCAAGATCAAATGGCGAAGAAAGGCGGGAAGAGACCGGTGGCGCCTCCTCTTTGCCCCGAAGCTGCTGTAGAGGCAGATTTGGAGTGGGGAAGAAGTGGAAGCGGAGGAAGATCCAGCTCCCAAGCAGAGGCATATTTAGAAGGATGGGGGATGAAGGAATGAAAGGAGCAGCATGGAAGGCGAGAGGGGGCAGCCTTCCTCAGAGGCCAGACATGCTAATGCGCTTATCTCGCCTCCTGGGTGTGTCCCCCCTGCGGGGTGGGGTGGGGGGTTCATTGTGTTAAGAGGGAGCGAAGAGGAGACCGAGGGAAGGGGGGGGAGAAGCGGGGAGACCAGGGAGGAGGAGGAGGAGGGCGGCCAAGGCGACGCCGCAGGGGAAGCCGTGGCCAAAGGGCGCCAAGGCAGGACAGGCGGGGGCGCAATGCGCGGGGGCGTTTTGGGCGGGAAACGGCGCGCGGTGCCAACCTGGATTCTACGCGGCGAGGCGAGGGGGAGTGGGGGAGGGGCGGCCGTTGGGACCAGAAAGAGGAGCGGGAAGGACACCCCCGCCCCCCCCCCCGTTGCCCCAGCAGGACGTTCGTTATAGCGCTGGTGCTGAGGGAACGTAATAAGGGAAGACAGTGTCGAGAGGGAAGCCCTTGAGGGTTATCTCGCAGCCGATCCCCAGGCGCCACCAAAGGGCGCGGCTATCTTCCCTCAGGCATATACAGTGGTACCTCTAGTTCACAGGCAACCCTCCCATAAAGCTTCTTTGAAGGCAGTAGAGCACAAACCTTGCGGGGGGGGGCGGGAATTAAGAGCAAGAAAATGAAATAAAGTGTTCAAAATATCCCCCCACAAAGTTTTTAATAGATGTATGTGCCTTAGCCTGCAACATCGGTATTTATAAGTTATTTATAATGGGCATCCTTTCTGGAGGGAGAACATGGAACTCCTCAGCAGCTCCTGGGATGCCAGTTTCTTTTCCTAGGGCCTTCCACGTGATAACGCCAGGCCGTTGGAGGGAGGAGACTGAAAAGTCCCTACGGGCACTTGGCCTCTACAATTTTTGGCTTAATGTGTATCCATGTCTACTTGGAAATTTTGTGCCAATTAGAACAGGTAAAGCAGGAAGTTCTCCTGTCACCTGCCTCCTCAACTGGCGTGACAAGCAGTTCCCGGGGGTGAGGCACGGTGAAAGATAGAGGAGCACGTGGATGGGAACAGTTGCCAATGCCTTGTCTTCTACAGTACTGAGAAATGACAAGGTCTCTTTCCTAGTGGGCAAAGTGAGGGGGGAAACCTCCACAGGCGAGTCCCTTCAGCCCATTATCACGGGGAAGGCCCTGGGGGAAGAAACTGGCATGCCAGGAGCTGATGAGGAGTTCAGTGACCAGCCTAATCAGATTTCGTGCAAATAATGGGGAAATGCGGAAACATGTCCTTTGCCTCAGCTAACAAAATGGCTTGCGCTGTTCCTGCTATCTACCCAAGTATCATCCTGCATATAACATTAAACCTTTTAATATGCATATTGCAAAATGTATGAAATGAATTCCTGCAGGCAGCTGAAAAAGGTGGCGACAACTTTCCTGTGCTGGTGCTGAGAGACTATGACATTCTGTTCCCAGAAGTTTATCTATCTTGACCTCTTCCCTCCCACTTTTTCACAGGAAAGTCAAGCCACATTTTTTCAGAGGATTTTCAAATATTTCTTTAGACTGGTTTCGAAACATCTTTACTGCTATTTTTAATGCCTAGTGTGTTGTATTGTTAACCTTTTCTTTTCTTTTTTACGCTTAATGTTGGCTTGAGGAGAGATTGTCCTTTACAGGGCTACTGTGAAACTCCATATATAAACTGACTGGGCATTCCGATGTGGACAATATATTCTCAGGCCAGTTGCAAGCAAAGACAGATTCCTGTATATTCTCCAGCAAGGGCAATGCACAGTTTTGTCACATCACCCTTTGCCAACCCTCTGGGGGCAACATGCCAGTGGTAGGTATGGACAAATGTGGATGCGACCACCCTACACTGTCACACATGCACTCACACAAACAGCTTCCCCCCCTTCCTAGTCAAAAATCAATGCAGTCTTAGGGGAAGGGAGAGATTTGCTTGAGAGATCAGGGCAGACCTGTCTATACCCACTCCATAGGGCAGGGATGAGAATGTCTAATTCCCAATTTGGCAAATGGGCAAGGATTACATTCTGCCTCAAGTCAGACACTACAATGAGAGTAATCCAAAATGGTTGCGCCTGCTAGGGCAAGCCATTTGCTCTTAACATATCTGTAGTGTGAATGCAAGAACAACATGTTTGTGTATGTATAGACATGCACACTTGTACAAATTATCTGGCCGTGTTCCTGGGATGCCCAAGTGCATTTCCTCACCAACTCCTTAGCATTCCTGCTGCAAACAGAGGGAACTGAGGAAAGAACCCGATACGATGACACACAAAAGCAGGTATTGTTGAGTCAACCCCTTCATCCTATTAAGGCCTGGTTATTGTTCAAAATTTCCTAGAAGGTGGTTGGGAAAACCCAGGCTGCATTAGGAATCCTCAGGGGGCCCTATACTTTGTGTTTTGGCACCCCTGCTTTAAGGATGTGAAACCACCACCCCATCCTTTGTAACAATTTCAGGGCATGCGTTATATTTTAGAGAGAATTATTAGCTTTATTCAAGGCCAGCAGTGAGACAGCTCTCGGAAATTATCAGCTCAAAATGTAGCATTATGCCAATTAAGCACCCTGTCTTAGGACACATTTTTATCACAAGATGCAACAGTCAAACAGCTCACCATGTTTCCCTTCGAGTATTAACAGTATAAAGAACAGCAATAGCTACCTTTAATCATCCAGACAATACCCAGGTAAAACGTAATGTGTTAAAGAGGTGATTCTCAATACAACAAGCATGACGGAATATGCAGGGTGTTCAAGCACAAAGGCAAAATGCTGAACTAAAACTATGAGCAGCAGTGTTCTTAAGAGCTGCCTAAAAATAAATCCAAATGAGACACAGAGTTTGAAAGACATTATAGGGCATTTCAGCAGAAATCATCAAGAGAATTAAAAGTCCAAACCAAAGGCAAGAACTATGGTCTAATGTGGCAGAGAGTCCCAACCTTTATATATTTGCACAGGCACAGAATCAGCAGACCTGTCTCCTGCACCAACATAATAATGGCATGCACTACAGTAAAAATGCACTGCACAAATACAAAATGCTAAAAAGTTGGTGGGGTGGAGGGGTTTATTCAAGCTCCATGCTGGTGCCCTTTGCTTCTCACCCTCGTTCTGCCCCTGAGCTCTAGAGAGGGTAAAATCTTGTAAACCAGTTCACCCTGCCAAGCAACGCCGTGCCAGGGAAAAACTGCACCAGTAATTTTCCTTTCTCGGATCTGGGTGGTGGCACTGCATAACATGTAGGTACTAAACATGTACATACTAAACAGATACTAAACACATTGGCCAACACATCTATGAATTAGACACCCACTCATCTGACAGGCACTGTTAATTACTTCCTCCAAATCCAACTAATGTGCTGTTTCTAAACCTTCCCCACAGACAGCTCTGTCTATCACGACACAGCTTGGATGAGGAACGCCTAATGAAAGCTCTATCAAAGCTTTCTCTCAGATTGAAACTCGTAGATCTGCTTTGACGTATTTCTTGGGGGGGCATCTCCCCTAAAGAATTTAAGGCATGTAATATAAAACTACCTTTTAACAGCACGTTGGATCTCTGAGAAATAAAACTGCCCCAGTGGGGTTTCTTGGTCTTGACTGCAGTTCTTATGTGGTCACAGCTTTCTCTCTCACAGCCTTTTGCACTTCAAGAAAAGCTTGCGCCATGCCCAAGAGTTTAGTGCCACGGTTATTAACTAAAGTGCTTTGCAATGCATGCAGGTTGTTAAGAGAGCACCAAGAAAACATAAGAGCAAAACCTGCTGGTAGACCATTATAAATCAGAGGGGTGGTGGCAGAGTTTGTGGAGAAAGATTGCAAGATGTTCGGGATGCAATGCTGACCACATCTACTTGCAGATAAACCCCTTTAAACTCTGGGTGGGAAGCTGGGTGAGAAATAGAAGAGGTTTATTTCTCAAGAAAGGGGAAGAAAAGTTAACCAAGCCACCTGCTAAAACTGGATGACCAACAAGGATAATCTGCACTGTTGCATATTATTTTTTAATAGTAATTATTATTATTATTATTATTATTATTATTATTATTATTAAGCACAGCTAAAAGTACTAATGGAGTAGCATTAGCCCTCTTGGTCTATGGTGCAAATGACAGAGAAGGAAAATGCCACCTTGCCTCCCAGTCACAGCTACACTCTGGACACAGTGTGGCTGCATGTAGAGATCAGTGCTCACAGACCTGATTAATCTGCAATCCTTACCTGTAAAAAGGGTGGCGGGGGAGGGGAGAAAGAGGCTCATAAATGAAGGGGACTATCCATACAATCACTTAAAGAGGACAATCCAGCCATGGATGCAGGCAAAACCAGGGGAGCAACAGACAGGTGCAAGTTGGGCCCAAAGGAAGATGCCTCACCACACTTCTATACAGCTCAGTTTATGAATAAGGCTACTGTTAGACCTGAGAAGTAGAGACTATAGGTTGCTCTCTGCTTGCTCTGTTTGTCACCCCTATTTTAAATTGGTCCTATGCAGATATCTTGTGAGTGTTGGCATTTTGGTCCTGACCATTAAGAACTGGTTTTATTTCCTTGATCTAAAAAGAAAGGCTCCATCCCCCATTGTCACAAGCTCGTTTCCTCGCTTTGCCCACAGCTGCAAAACCTGCAGAGGAGACACCTGAAAGAAATTTCTCTTTCCAAGTGAAAGAGAAGATTGCCACACTTCTGAACGCACAAAAAATATTTAGCAATACACCCATCCCTCTCCCTGAAAAATATCCCCCAAAGCTAGAATGTGTTGGAACCTTCTCTTCTGGCTGAATCCTTCACCAGCTTTTCTTCCGGGGGTTGTAGGTCAACAAAAAGTAGAGAGATCCCATTCCAAAGAAAAATGTTTGAACCAACCACAACCGCTGAGTTGAAGGGTCTGTGATGCCTTTCATCCTGCAGTGAAGAGACAGACAGATAAAGCCTGACATTTCTGAATGTATTACTTAAAATCCAAGTTAAGTAGATAGATGTCTATTTTGCCCTCAGCTGCTTGGAGGATGGGCAGAAACTGAAGTTGGGCTGTTATCCACACCCCTGCTCCCTCACCAGAAGCCTTCAGGGAACTTTCCAGGGTGGCATGTGATACACCAATGAAGGAAAGATATCAGCAATGCAGTCACTAGTTCCAGATAACCTCCAAACAGGGTTTTGAATCCAAGTGCATATATCTGGGATTTAGAACCATCATATTGTTACTCCTCTGCTGGCACTCACACAGACCAGCCTACTTACACAGTCACTGGCTCCTTCTTGTGCTTCTTTTATGTTCTTTTATTTTGCTTACTTCATTTATACATCCCAAAGCAATTAACAATACGAAATCATCAACAATAAAGGCATATATAAACACAATGCAGATAAGGGCCAGGATAAAATTCTGATTAAAAGGCTTCTTAAAAGAGGAAGGTCTTTAAGAGGTGCCTAAAAGACAATAGACAGAGTTCTCAGGGGTAGGTGCCACCAAAGTTTAAGGTCCAGTTCCCGCATTATACGGAGCAGATCTCCTGATGAGATGGTATCTGCAAGAGGCCCTCTCCTGCAGAATGCAACGATCAGTTGTTTATATAAGGTGCTAGACAGCCTTTTAGGTATCCTGGTCCTCAGATGTATAAGGCTTTGTAAACTAGTTCCAGCGCCTTTATTATTATTTTTTAAGAAACCTGACAAAAGGATCAGGGTAAGTTCACCTGCCACAGCTGGGTTGGGTTCCAATGCACAGCACACCTCATTGGTTCAATGCTGGAAAGCACTGGTTGCTTTTTAAAAGGCAAATTCAACAACAGCTCCGAAGTTGGTCCTTGGCAGAATTTACTTTAGACCCAGTTCATGCAGATAGGATGTGAAGATTATTAACACCTGTGTGTCACTTCCATACCACTTTAGACAGTAAGAGGGAGTGCTCATGCACAACACCCCATATCCGTACCCAGAAAACCAGCTCACAAGCCCAGACGCAGCTTTGCCGCGCTATCTGCTGTTTAGGAGAGGGCAGAGGGAGGTGGAGGTAGAAGAGACCCAAAATAAAATAAAAATAGCTTACTTGCATAGCTTGAGGGCATATAATGCTTCCCCGATGTGGATTAACCAGGTAATTAAATATCTGAAAGGAAGGAAAATAACACCATTTGTAACTGGCGTAAATTAAAGCAAGATAAGGGTTAGCCCAAAACATTTAGGTATTTCCAGGGGAAAACCAAACACATCCCCAATCACCAGCTAATTAACAGAGGACACAACCCTGTTTTTTCTCATGCAAGCTGTTGTGAAATGGACAGGGGTTCACAGAAGCAACGCAAATATGCTTTGTGCAATGCCTGTTCATTTCGGTAAGCATGGCTTGTGCAAGAGAAACACACAACAGGTGCAGGAATGGGGTTTTCAAAAAGCAGGCAATCATTCTGCCCTGCCCTTTACATTAATGTGCATATTTCTAATAACAAGTTATGCATAGCCTAAACCGGACCAGAAACACTACACAGTCCGAGTGGAGTAAGGCATGTATGGAGCTGCTCTTTAACCCATAGCTGCCAACCGTCCCTTATTTGGCGGGAAACTCCCTTATCCCAGCGCTGTGTCCTGCTGCTGTCCCTTATTGATGATGTCCCTTAAATTTCCCGGGTTTCATGCTCGCCCGGCTCGGGAGGGAAGCAGCGGCTCAGGGTCCTCCGCCTCGAGAGAGCGAGCGCACGAGCTGCCGTGTCTTCGTCTCTCCCTTTTCCCCCTCAGGGGCACATTGTGAGGAGACAGGTGGCGGGTGGCGGGCAGGCAGCCCCTCTTGCAAGACTTCTGCCGCGCTGCCAGGGGAAGCCGGAGGCGGCAGCGGCGGCTGAGGAGGCAGCCTGAGGGAGGAGGAAGAGGAGGGGATGGGGAGGGACACAGAAGGGCGGCACTTCAGCCGCCGCCGCCGCACCGCAACCGCCTCATGCCGGGCTCACGGGCGGCATGGGCGAGAGTCTCTCTCCCTCCCTCCCTCCCTCCCTCTCAGGCAGGGAAGGGCCGATGGAACTCCTCGCCCCAGGACGACAGCAGCCCCAACGTGCTGCTTAGCATACCCTCCAACCAGTGCAGTGATTTCCCCCTCTGCATCCCTTTCATAACTCTATTTTTATAAATCATTTGTCCATCCATAGTTCAAATTTTTACTACAAGTTTTCTGTCAATCTTACCAATGTATGTAACTCTTTACAATAGCTTTTCAAATAAATTATAAACTTTCCCCATTCTTTATTAAAGAGGTCCTCTTCCTGGTTTCTAATTCTGCCTGTAAGCTTTGCCGTCTCGACGTCGTTCATCAGTTTTGTCTGCCACTCTTCTTTGGTGGGAGTTGTAGACCCTTAGCATCATCTAGTCCAACCCCCTGCAAAACACAGTCAGTTGCAGCCAAAGCAGCATGCGTCCATGAGTGTGGGATTTCTGTATAAGCTAAGCCAAAATCCCTTATTTTGGCTGCTGATCCCTTATTTTCGAGGCTGCTGGTCCCTTATTTTCAAATCTGTAAGTTGACAGCTATGCTTTAACCCAGGTGACAAAAGTGCTCAGGGGAGATAATTATGGGCTGGAAAACTACCAGAGGAAGAGGAACAAAGGCTAGACAGCCTGTCCCGATCCACCCTTCACACGTGTGTCGGACTGGTTTTTACAATTAAAAAGGAAGGAAGAAAAAAGAATGAGGCCCTGGGTCCATTGTTAGAAACTCTACAATTCTATGACTCTATAATCTATGACTCTATAATCTCAAATACATTGCTTGACTGTAGCTTCCTCTTACATTTCACTTGTCCCTCCCAATATGCAAGGAGAAACACATACATATGGCTGCATATTATATTACTCACCCTCCCACCCACCCCCAAAATCCCCACTGTTGTGTGAGCAGAAGGAATGTGAACAGGTAGAAGATGAGAATTCAGCTTACCCGATATTGAGAAGAGTTTTATGGTTTTCCACCAAATATTTAGTGACGGTGCCTAATGGTCCCAGAAGGTCATAGGGGATTGTTGAGGGTGAAAAGACTGCCCACTGAGGTGTGAGGAGGGGGAGGGGAGAAAGAGAGATACATTTAAGTAAGCATACAGGAGGTATTGTTTTATTTACTTCAGCTATACCACTTAATATTCCAAATTCCTAAGCGGCATAGAGTGGTACCTCTGGTTACGTACTTAATTTGTTCCGGAGGTCCGTTCTTAACCTGAAGCACCACTTTAGCTAATGGGGCCTCCTGCTACTGCTGCTGCACCACTGGAGCACAATTTCTGTTCTCATCCTGAAACAAAGTTCTTAACCCAAGGTAATATTTCTGGGTTAGCGGAGTCTGTAACCTGAGACGTATTTAACCTGAAGCATATGTAACCCAAGGTACCACTGTATATACATGTCAACATAACCCATCATCCTGCAACATCAGAATTCACAACTTTTGTGTTTATCCCCCAGTATCCATACATAATATATGAAATTCGGGGACATCAATACAATGTGGCACAATCCAGAAATTAGCAGCCATTTGACCAGCGGTAGGCAACCTAAGGCCCGTGGGCCAGATCCAGCCCAATCGCCTTCTCAATCTGACCCACAGACGGTCCAGGAATCAGTGTGTTTTTACATGAGTAGAATGTGTGCTTTTATTTAAAATGCATCTCTGGGTTATTTGTGGGAATAATTTGTTCATTCCCCCCCCCCCAAAAAAATAGTCCAGTCCACCACATGGTCTGAGGGGTGGTGGACCGGCCCATGGCTGAAAAAGGTTCTGACCCTTGCATTTTACAATGCAGGGTGTGGAGGACCCTGAAACACTGGACTTAGGCAAGAAAGCCCACAGCTGATGAGATCTCGGACTAGATTCCCCTAAAAAAAAAAATCACAATTATATAATGTACTTCCAGAATAAACCTCACCAGTACAGTGTGTGCTATGCACTAAAGCCGGCTGTCTTCATGAAATGCACTAAAAGTGCACTACGGCGGAAAACATATTTATACTGGACTCCAATCAGGGATTCAGCTCCCAAAAACCCTTGAGTGGGGGGGAGAGACAGAAACAAGAAAAATGGCCTCTATTTCAGAGCAGCAGAAAATAACTCAAGATTCCGGGGTTTGTTTTGTTTTTTTCCAACCCATTCATTTCAGTGGAAGAGTTTAAACACCTGCTTGAGGCTTCTACCCTTTGCCCAGTTGCAGTGGAGTAATGCCCACTGAACTCAATGGGGCGCCCTTCTGAATACTGTAAATTCTCCCCATGAAATAAATGTGACTTTAAAAAAAAACCACGCTTGATTTGGGCGGGCTCATCCCTAACATCTTCAAAGCTAAGTACGGTACATAGGGATCCCCTCCAAGCCTTCCCATCTCTGGCTCCCACGGCAAGAGAGACATAGCTCAGCCCGTGGAGCACGAGGACTTTAACCTCCAGGTCGCGCGTTCGAGTCTCGTCGGGCGAGATGTTCCGGGTTGGACTATGGTCCTAGCTGTCAACGTTTCTCTTTCTTAAAGGGAAATTCCCTTATTCCGTATAGGATTCCTCGCAAGAAAAGGGAAAAGTTGGCAGCTATGACTATGATCCCCCCCCCGGGTGCCCTTTGGAGCCGTGGCGCCCCGCGCTTCCCCGCACCAGGTGCCCCGGGAGCCTCCAGGGAGGCTGCGCTCACCCCGTGGTAGCTCAGGCCGACGAAGATCGCCACCATTACGAACAGGTTGGAGCGTCGGAAGTAATCGGCGCGGTGCTCGGCCTGGGAGTCCATCGAGCCCGCCACCCTCCTCATCTCTTCGGCGATCGGGTCTGTTCCCGCCGCCTCTTTGTCAGCAGCCCCAAGCAAGCGCTCCGGAGGGGCGTGGCGACGGCGCCGTATTTGCATTTGGGGAGGAGCAGGGTTGGATTAGGAGGGGTACGCGGGACTCGCTGCCGCGGGCTCCGCGCTGCTGCCTGCTGCTTTCTTCCTCTCGGGCAACCGCGAGTGCGAGTCTTTGTGGCAAACTGCTGGCGGCAATTCGCACAATTGGAGCGTTGGAAGAGGTCCCCAAGGGTCATCTAGTCCAACCCCGCCTGCAGTGCAGGAATCCCGCCGAAAGCCGTCCCTGCGTGGGCTCGAGTTCTGGTTAATAGGGCACTGACCCATTGTGCCACAATTCAGCACAGTGACAAGCGAGACAAGAGGGGGGATCGTAGAATCGTACAATTGGAAGGGACCCTGATGATCATCTAGCCCCCCCCCCCCCGCAGAGCAGGAATCTTTTGCCCAGCGTGGGGCTCGGACCCACGACCCTCAGATTAAGAGTCCCATGCGCTACCAGCTGACCTGCCCCTGGTGGTGCAGTAGTGCCATGCGCACCTCATTCACACAAAATCACCACCACTCATTCGCCTTTCTGGAGTTTGCACACTCACTGAGTCCCCATCCCTAATGTGCTTATTGTCTGCTCTTCTTGCCCTTTCCAGTGCCCAGTGCTTGACCCCTCTTGCTGTTGGCTATTCTGCAGATTAGTTGCGCTGCAGAAGGCGTGCTGGGGAGACCACACATTTCAAGAAACGCAAAAGTGACTTTTGCTAGGTTTTAATAACAAAAACAAAAACTCCTTTTACACTAAATTACAATATATCAATATGCATGACCCATCCATCAGGGTATTGAGAGAGCTACGTGTTTAATTAACATAACAGCTTAACATAACAGCTTAATAAACATTAACAGCACCTGCTAAACTGCTTCACAGCTGTAAAACTAGGTCATGTTATTTGCTCTGGCCCTTAAAGACATACACATCTTGTGAAACAATAATGATCCTTATATTTAAAGAAACCATTCAACACTTGCTTCTGGTTTGCCTTCCTTCTCTTCTTTTATAAAACAAAAAATGGGCCAGGTTTTGTGTGTCAAAAAGGTTGCTTTTGCTGGACAGGTTGGATCAACAAGTGTTTTTTCTATTTTTCTTTTTATTTCCCTGCCTGCAAATTGTTAATGAATGGCAGCCTCTGATTGGCCATGGTTCCAGGAGGGAGAGTTTAAAAGGAGAGGTTTTGGAGAGACAGTTAGTTTGAGAGGGTTGGTTGAAGTGGGTTGGAATTGTGGTTGGAGAGGGTGGGAGACAGGTAGGGAGACAGGCTGAGGTATAAAGAGTGAATGGGAGAAAGAGTTGGCTCTGGAAAAAACAACTTCCACTCGGAGCGTATTGTGAAGGACAGACTGTGGTGTCCTGTAGGAGGAATAGACCGGAATTTTACTGGGAGGCAGAGGTTGAGCCAGGAGAAGTAGGAGCTGGAAAGGAACAGCCACTTGGGACTCAAACCTAGTCTGGAGGGGAGAGATAGACTCTTCTAAGGAAACGGATGAAACTCCCAGACCCAGTGAAGGGAGGGAGTGTGGAGAGCCCTGTGGTCTACATCTGAAGGCAACCCTGTTTAGGGAAGCTTTTAATGTTTGAAGTATTACAGTATTTTAATATTTTTTTGGAAGCCGCCCAGAGTGGCTGGGGAAGCCCAGCCAGATGGGCGGGGTATAAATAATAAATTATTATTATTATTATTATTATTATTATTATTATTATTAGAATGGACCTCCGGAACGAGTTAAATTTGTAACCAGAGGTGCCACTGTATTACTTAAAGTACCTCAGGAGCAGGATTGTTAAAGGGGGTGGATAACTGAAATAAAGTATCACCAGAAAAAAGAACCAAACTGAACCAAACCAATAATGCAAAAACAACTGAGGACAAATTTAAAGTGAAATCGCACTGTATTTCTGAACTAACCTAAATTGAATCCATTTGTATTATATACTATCTTGCCTTAAATAAATCTTTATTGTTTATTTAAAGAAAACCTATCTGAGACTCCAACTTACTAGTTACCCCTTCACAAAGGTCCTCCACACAGGATACTCTGGGGCTAGAATTTTTAAGGGAAAAGGGAAAGAAACCTTCAGGTAAAGGGCTGCAGTGATGGAGAGGAGTGGGAGGGACCTGGTGCCAGAATATCACAAGTGCCAAGCTCTGCTGATCTGGCAGCTGCCTCCCTCTGAAAAGCAGGGGTAAGCACATTGTCTCGGCCAAAGAATGCTAGAAACAGCCATTTATCCCCTCACAGAGCTACAATTCCTGGCCCCCTTATGGGTCCCAGGATTGTTTTAAAGGACCATTAAATGTATGGTGTGTCTGCAGTCCAGAAGTGTAGGTGGATGGGGCTTGCATGCTTGGGCCATCTGGATTTGTTTCTCATAATGTTACGCGATGCTTTGCACATTTTAAGTATATTGCTATTACTGCAATTTAAAGCACAGGGGAAGTTTTAATTTAAATAAATTACTCACAACTGTTTCCCCATGCGTATATTTTCAGAACGTATGTACATGAATGTAAATTACATATTCCCTGGGAGGACATGCAAATTAGTTGCTACTTGACTTTCTATGAGAAGGCTTGCTGTTGCTGAGCCCAACCAACCTCAACTTCATTCTATGCTGTAGTGGTAGCAGAGGGAAAGATGCAGCCTTTTGTAAAAACAAAAATAAGGCTCTGTGCTTTAGCCTGATGTGACTTGGTTGATTACTTACTTAATATTAATGATTACTAAATCTATTTCACCTGCCTACAGGAATTAATGACCTACAATGAAATTTTGGAATAAACATATTAAGTAGTTATTTACTTGTGTGTGGAGTGTTGGAGGAGGGTAGGACCTCTGGTGGAGGACACATCATGCTCCTTCTGGGATAGATTGCTCACCTTTTGTCCCCACCCTGCTCTCAGCTCTCACCTGTGGCTCCTAGAAGCCGTCAGCATGCGACAGCAGCAACACCCTGGGAATGGCTTTGACTGGCTAGCTAAACCAGGGGAGGGTGGCTGATGGGTCTCAAGCCCTTGGTGAGTTAGGGACTTCCCTTGCATGTGGAGATAGTCTCCAGCTGTTTGAGCAGACGAGACCAATAGTGGGTCTTGAAGTTTTGCAAGAGCTGCCTGTTGCAATGTTGCATCTGTGTGGGCATTTTCGTTACCTGAGCAGCATGTTGCAGAGAGGAGCAATCTGCTGGAGCTGTCTGAATTTGTTCCCAGAAAATCTGCATTTAACTAAGAGGAAATGGATGAAGAAATCAGATAATAGGATTATCATTGCATCAGAATATGAAGGTGTAATTTTGAGAGGGATTACAACTTGGCACGAGCATGCAAGTAGCTACATGCAGTGGCCTGATTCTTAGAGAATTTTTTTTTTTTTACATTCATCAGAGCGAAAAGATTAAAATGTCTTCAGCTGTTGATGCAATGGGACATGCTGTTGATGCAATGCAACACCCACAAATGAGAAACATTTCCTCCTTGACTGTTTATTGTTGTTTTTAAGTATACTTATACTTAAGTGCAATAGAAGACACAGTCCTGCAAAAGACTAGTTGTCTAGTCGGAGTAAGAGGGGAATGATATATGAGGGAGAGCAGCTGAAGCATCCCTGAATGAGAGAATGAGCTGTTTAAATCCAGGTTGAGCTAGGCTGTTCTTTCCTTGCTGGTATGCATCCATCCTTCCTTTAAAAAAATATAAATTCATTATCTGCATTCTGCTGTCAATATGCATGCCTCTTTACTAATAAAACAGCCAGATCTAAGTGCTGCTGAGCTTCCAGTGTACTATTCAGCCCAGAGAAGGAAGGGATGGGATGAGAACTGGAGGGAACGTGTATCCTTTCTGGAGGGAGAACATGGAACACATCTCCTGGGCTGCCAATTTCTCCCCAAAGCCTTCTACATGATGATGAGTGAGCTGAAGGGACTCACCTGTAGGCGTGTCCCCTCTCACTTTGTCCACTAGGCAGGAGATGTTGTCATTTCGCAAACATTTCTCAATACAGTATAAGACGGGGCATTTGCAACTGTTCCCATCCATTTGCTCCTCTACCTTGTCTTTCACCTGCCTCACTTGAGGAATGCTATGGACTGGGAGCTGCGAGGAGCGTCCAAACATTGAGGGGGCCCAACACCTCACTAACAAATATTGTGAGGGGCCCAAAGGGGTCCAGCCCCTAGGAGTCAGCACTCCTGAGGGAAGACAAGCCATGTGGGGAGCTACTTATCCCCCGCCCTCTTCTCTCAAATATCACGCCGATAATTATGTTCAGAATTTGGGCTTCTGGGCTACACAGACACAAAACTGCTTGTTTCTAGAGACCTGTTGCTCCCAGGCTGCAGCTCTGTGGATAATAATAATAATAATAAATTTTATTTATATCCCGCCCTCCCCAGCCGAAGCCGGGCTCAGGGTGGCTAACAACAATCAAATAATCCCAAATTCTAAAAACATTCCATTATAAAATTAATTAAAATCAAATTGATGGCAACCATTAAGCAAAATTCTGTGCAGATTGCCAGAGGAGGGAGTCAGGCTGCGCCCTGACCAAAGGCCTGGTGGAACAGCTCTGTCTTGCAGGCCCTGCGGAAAGATGTCAACTCCCGCAGGGCCCTAGTCTCTTGTGACAGAGCGTTCCACCAGATTGGAGCCGCAGCCGAGAAGGCCCTGGGGAGCAGAAGGATGAAGGAATGAAAGGAGCAGCATGGAAGGCGAGAGGGGGCAGCCTTCCTCAGAGGCCAGAAAAGAGTCCCAAAACTGCCCCCCCCCCCCAGGGAAGAAGGGGAGAATGGAGATTGTTGGGGGATCAAGATCAAATGGCGAAGAAAGGCGGGAAGAGACCGGTGGCGCCTCCTCTTTGCCCCGAAGCTGCTGTAGAGGCAGATTTGGAGTGGGGTAGAAGTGGAAGCGGAGGAAGATCCAGCTCCCAAGCAGAGGCATATTTAGAAGGATGGGGGATGAAGGAATGAAAGGAGCAGCATGGAAGGCGAGAGGGGGCAGCCTTCCTCAGAGGCCAGACATGCTAATGCGCTTATCTCGCCTCCTGGGTGTGTCCCCCCTGCGGGGTGGGGTGGGGGGTTCATTGTGTTAAGAGGGAGCGAAGAGGAGACAGAGGGAAGGGGGGGGAGAAGCGGGGAGACCAGGGAGGAGGAGGAGGAGGGCGGCCAAGGCGACGCCGCAGGGGAAGCCGTGGCCAAAGGGCGCCAAGGCAGGACAGGCGGGGGCGCAATGCGCGGGGGCGTTTTGGGCGGGAAACGGCGCGCGGTGCCAACCTGGATTCTACGCGGCGAGGCGAGGGGGAGTGGGGGAGGGGCGGCCGTTGGGACCAGAAAGAGGAGCGGGAAGGACACCCCCGCCCCCCCCCCCGTTGCCCCAGCAGGACGTTCGTTATAGCGCTGGTGCTGAGGGAACGTAATAAGGGAAGACAGTGTCGAGAGGGAAGCCCTTAAGAGTTATCTCGCAGCCGGTCCCCAGGCGCCACCACAGGGCGCGGTGGCGCCATCTTCCCTCCGGCATTTATATATTTGGCGGCGTATCTGCGTGTTGGGCTGAGGCAGGCAGGGTGCAAATCCCTGCAGACACACACACACACACACACACAATCCACAATCCCTGCACACACACACCCTACTACCAGCCCCGAAGCTCACTCGGGTGCCTTGGCGTAAGTCGCCGGTTCTCAGGCTGGTCTCCCTCGCGGGAGTGTTGGGGCTAAAATGGAATAAGGAGGTGGACCGCCTCCCAGGGGAAAAGGTGGGGTTCTAGGAGCCAACTCTTGGGCCCAGGTCCCTTGCCCACCCCCAAATCGAGCAGGGCAGAGCTTACCTGGCCTCCCCACCCCCAATCTTCTATCCAAGTGGGCGCCCCTGGGTGGGATATAAATAGAGAAATAAGCTCGTGGAATTGAAACCCGGTTTCAGAACCATTTGGCTGGAAAGCAAACCCTGAACCGCATAAGCAGAATTGGTCCCTTGTCTGGTTGTCAGAAGCTCAGCAAGGATTAGCTTGGTTTAAGATTAGGGACAAGAGGAAATACTGAATGATGAAGTGATAATGTGTAGCATTATAAACAGATTGGAATCTTGTAAGGCATTCCAACTACTCTCAATTAGCATCCTCATTTAACACTTTGAATTCCATGATTTAACCCACTGTCTGAGTCACATCATCAAGGTACTGTGGATTTTGGTTTGGGTGAACTCTTCCATCGTGGAAGTTGCACGTAAAAGCAGAGAGGGGATCCGGCAAAACCAACCCCTTTCTGTATTCAGGCAACATTTCAAAAAGAGAGTGCATTATGTAGCATGGCAGGCAGGCAGGGCTCAGAAAAATCCATCCCCAGAGAATCACATGCAGAAAAACACACGTATATATCTATATCCATATATGGTTTATTGTTTTCTGCAAAAAGTACAAAAATACATTGTGCTTACAACACAATGCATCAAACATTTAACAACAAAACAAATAAATAGCAAACCAAGAAACCAATAGTAATAATAAATAATTATTATTATAATAATAACAATAATGAACAGTTTATACTTATACCCAAATTAAAGTAACCGCCAACCCCAACTAAACATTTAACCCACATCAACCCAACAAAAACAAAAGCAAAATTGGAACATTTTGAAACATTTATCCAATTGTTCTAACCCCAGATTTTGACTTTGGTCCTTATTTGAACAAGTGGCAAATTGTTCAGCTTTTATTTTTGATTTCAGTATACAAGTGCTTTTAGCTTGCTTGGGCAAAGGGAAGAGAATGCTTCAGTAAAAGGAAAGCCAGATGATGATCCCAGACAAAGGCATTAAAATAACAAACTTTATTGAAAAATTTTAAAATGTATTTATATGGATGAGTAACCCTAGAAGGCGTCGGGAGAAGGGAAGATATTGCTTTGCTGCCCATTTTGGTAATCTTCAGGCAACATTTGCACAGGATTTGCAGCTGGATAATTCCCCGTTGCATAAGTGTTCCCCATTGCAGGACTGTTCCCCGTTGCAGACCAGGGAGTTTTACTGCTTGATGGAGTGCAGAAGTTACCAGCCGATGGTGGAGGCTGCCTCATCATCTCTGCACCATAATATGGAACTGGGCAGTTGCTTGCCTTGGAAGTCTCACAAAGCCCTGTTCCACAAACAGCAGCTGGCTGGTAATGAACCGGGTTCAATTCCTGGGAGTTCTGCTGCTGTGCGGCATAGACGGGCTCTCCTGGTTGCGTGGTGCTGAGAGGTGGCTGCCAGAACCCTGCTCCTTCATAGCTTTCGGGATAATGGAAGCTGCGTGGCTGGTAATGTTGCGGCGTCGGACTTCTTGCACTGCTCCTCGGAGTGCTTGGACTTCTTCTGTCAGAGCGGTTATAAGGAGTTGTAGCTTGATTCCTGATCATTGTTTTGGACCCAGTCACCTTTGTTCTCGCTCTTCAGTTCTGAAACCAGGTCTGAACAAAAGCTTTCGGGATAATGGAAGCTGCATGGCTGCTTTTTGGGCTGCTCCCTGGGCTGTTTAATGGACTTCTTCTTCTGTCAGAGCGGCTATAAGGAGTTGTAGCTTGGTTCCTGATCATTATTTTGGAACCAGTCACCTTTGTTCTCGCTCTTCTGTTCTGAAACCAGGTCTGAACAAAAGAAAGGAGAGAACAAAATGCCCATTATTTCCAAATGGATAGGTCATAATTTCACTTTCTAGCTCAGAGGACCACCGAATACTTGTGCCTCGTGTGGTGTAATTTTTTCAGTGTGGGAGAACTAGGGACTTGCGGGACATTGGCTAGAAAAGCAATGTTGCTTAACTGTGGTTCCAGCTGAATGCTGCACATTTGGTCTCTCAATGCAAGGTGCTGAAAGCTGCAATCCTAATAGGAATATCCTATGCACACTCCCTTGGGAGTTCGGTCAGGTGGGTCAAGTTATAAAGGCAGCCTAGAAAACCAGATGGTTTTATCCTCAAATTAGGTTGAAACCAGGTCTGTTAAGAGTTTTTACTGTTCAAACCCAGAACCTTTGATATTTGAAAGTATGTGCCTCCAATAATTTGAGTGGGAAGGAAAAGGAAGCCTTAATCAGGAACCAGGATTTCTGAACAAGTATGGGCACAATTTCTTTCTGCAGTTGAAAAGGAGGGGACACAACGCACCCACCCCTTACAAAAAGCCTTTACATCCACGGTACAACAGCCCCCCCCCAATAAAAACCCCACAAAAACCCAGGAAAGAGGAAGTTGGCTCTTGAATACGGCACCTTTCACATTAAGCTCGGAGGCATCAGGAAGATCTAACGAAATTGAATGACAACGAAAGAATTATTCTGAGCAATTTAAATTTATCCAGTATTTGCGGTTTAAGGAAGTCCTAGGAACCCCCACTATCCCTCTTCTTACGTGCACACGATCTTCTTCGATTCCGATGCTCCTCGCCAGCGACTCCCTAGTCTCGTATCCGGCGTACGGGTCCTCTTCAAATGACTTTTTTAGAAGCTCGACGTTAGATGGGCTAAAAACAGTCCTTTTTCGCCTTTCTCCTCTGACTTTGGGGTAGCTTCCTCCTGGGAAAAGACAAAGAGGCAAATCTGAAGGAAGCGCTCGGCTTAAACTGAAGCGACGCTTGCAGATCTTCCTCCCGACATGGAAAGCTCGGGGCTGCATCGCCTGCACTTGCCCGGGAGCAAGTCCCCCAGAATCGGGCGCTGCCTGAGGTTACACTGCGTAAAATGACCCCCGGTAGAGAACGCTTCAGTGGCAATTCTTTCAACCGCCCCACTGACCACCCACCCGGCAGAGCGCAGAAGGGCAAAGCCTTCGCTTTTTACAGGAAGCCTTTTGTACCTGACATTGAAATCCACGCACTTTGTGGCCTTTAAATAAACCTCCGGTTGCTCTGAACAAGGCTTGAATGAAAACAAACCAAAGAAGTTTACGCTCTTATTTCTATGCCTGCCTTCGTTTTCTGCAGCCGATCCTAACCACGTTTATTGGGAAATTAAATCGCCGTTTATTTGAAAAGGATTTAACGTTCAGGAAAGTGTGTCCTGTATAGGATTGCACTTTCCACGCACTAAATGCTTTGTGTTTACGAATAAAGGTGTGCAAAGCAGTCTTGCCTGGGCTTCTTCCCAGGAAATAGTGAGACATGTTTAATCTCTCCCCGGCTACCACAAATGGGTCTTTGAAAGCCTTCCTTACGTCAGGATCCTGGCCCAGATGAAACAGAAAACATCTTCCTTCCTACTCATTCCCCTATAAATAATTAGAGCAATGCTGTTGTTTTTTATAGACAGTGAATTAATAATCATTTTTTTAAAAGTTTCTTTTACCTTCGTTGTTGGTTGCCATCATGAAAAAACTCTTTCTTGCTCTCTCCTCAATTGGTTTTGCCTTAAAAATGGACACTAAGATCCCTCAGGTTCACTCTGCTATTCTGCTGGCGGTGCGGTCTTGGCATTTATCTCCGGTGGGCGAACCCCACCCTTACTTCTCAGCCGATAAGAGGGAGTCACGTTTTCTTCTGTTGTTTTGCTAAACTGAGTCCATCCTGGATGGAAACTGAGGCAGTTCTGGCAGAGGAGCAAGCCGGCTTCAGACAGGGCAGAACAACAATAGACCATTGCTTCGTATTAGCACACCTCATTGACAAATACGTCAATAAAACACGTGGGATTCTATATGCAGCATTTATTGACCTGAAGGCGGCCTTTGACTTGATCTCACGAGTCAAACTTTGGGCTAAACTCAATGCTACCAACATTGACAAAAGATTACTATTCTTGATAAAAAGCCTATATAAAGACTCCAAGTTATATGTAAGAACCTCAGTAAATGGGCAACTAATTGGCCCTGTACCAGCCACCAAAGGAGTCGAGCAGGGCTGTATTTTAGCCCCGGCCTTATTCAACTTATATATAAATGACATGGTCAAATACCTAACATCCCCGGAGTTTCATGCCCCCAAACTTGCCGAAAAATCAATTTCAGCGCTCCTCTATGCGGACGATGCGGTTCTCTTATCACGAACTAAAGTAGGCCTCAAAAGGCTACTAAGAGAATTCTGAGCCTACTGTAGGAGAGATCAACTGGTGGTTAATCACCAAAAAACCAAAGTCATGGTCTTCGCTAGGAGACACAGACATCACAGATGGGAGATGGACAATCAGCCAATAGAACAGGTCAGAATTTTCAAATACCTTGGAGTAGTTTTCCAGTCAACAGGGACCTGGGAGGCCCATCATAAATATGCTAGGGAAAAAGCATCTCAAAATGCCAAAATACTGTCACGCTTTTACTTTACGAAGGGGGGCAGACACATCCCAGCAGCTCTGGAGGTCTTTCAAGCAAAACCCTTGGCGCAAATACTCTACGGGGCCCATATTTGGACGGGAAATCATTGCCGCACACTTGAAACGGTCCAGTCTAAATTCTTAAGACAGATTCTAGCCGTTCCACCATGCACACCAAATGCGGCCCTACGGCTGGAGACTGGCCTCCTCTCCGTCGAAACCCAAACCTGGCTAAGAACATTCAACTATTGGCTTCGCTTAAATTTAAACCCATCCGGACTACTACCTCTAGTAGCACGAGATGCTCATAGAAGTCGGTGGTCCAAAGTAGTGCATCAAAAACTACTTACATGTGGCCTCCAAGCACAGCATCTCCTGAAAATGGGTCTCCCCAAGGCAAAAACCATTACTGACCAGCGCATGAAGGCTATTGAGCAGCAGAATAATCTGGCCTATATTAAGAAATTTAGTGCTTGGTACGCTTATCTGCCTCCCTCCCACTTTGATTTTCGAGCACCTTATTTGTCTACCTTAACCATTCCAAAACTCAGACAGGCCTTTACACTGGCCAGACTAAATATGTTACCCTCAGCTGTTCTTGAAGGTAGATATCAAAAAATTCATTCGAGAACTGGCTCTGCCCCTGTGGAGCTGGCTACGTAGAGACTGTGTCACACGTTCTCCTGTCTTGTTCCCTATATAAAGATCTCAGGGACGAGACCATCACGCCGCTCCTATCTGCCATACCGGGCTGCTCTTGCGAAGCCAAATTGTTCTCACTCCTAGCCGACCAGAACAGCTCGACAACAGAGAAGGTTGCCAAATTTATCGAGAGAGCAATGAGACTGAGAGCTGCTTATCTGACTGACATGAGTGTCGTCACCCGGATTCCTCGCCTAGGATCTTATCATTATTATCATTATGTTTTATTATTAGTATTTTATTACGTCTGCCAAGTTTTAAGTACTGAGATTATTTATTTATCTGCATCTGGTTATTATTATCTTTCTCCCTGTCCTGACCATCCCTCCAAGGTTATATTTATATTTATAATCTTTCAATTTGGCTGGTCTATTTACTTAACCGACCTGGAACAATGTACCAGAGAAAAGGCCGCCGCCCATGGGACAGAGGGTCATTGATGTATGATAATCCAGCTTCTACCTAGGGTTTTAATAGGTCATAAGATTTTATGGTAACTATATTTGTAATGTATTTTTGTCGGTGTTTGTCCTTTGATGCTATGGCCTGTCGGCTACGCAAATAGTCTATTGATTGATTGACTGAGTCAATCCCCTCCCTCCCTGGCCACCCCTTTTGCCGTTGACTCTTCGGCCACCAGTAATAACCAATTGACTTTGACCTACTTTAGTCTGTGATTTCCTCCTTAGCCCTTGGTTTTAAGCAGCGGTTCCAACTTTAAACTGCTGTTGATTCCAAGAAACGACAGACTAGGTAACGTCGTTTATTGCATTTTAAATTTTATTCATTGCATGTGAAAAAGTAATAAAATACATTTTAAAAACCGGCGTTGATCTGCTTAATAGTTCGCTGTTGGCACGTTTTGACTTGGAGCATTATCCAATGCAGGCAACTGAAGAGAAGAGAATTCAGAAGTGAGGGGAGAGAGAGAGAGGACTTTCCGGCGACTGCTACACATTTTCTTTGCCAAGCCAGTGCAAGTAACTACAGTGGTGCCTCGCAAGACGAAATTAATTCATTCCGCGAGTTTTTTCGTCTTGCGGTTCTTTTCGTCTTGCGAAGCACGGTGTCAGAAAAGTTTTGGAAAAGCTTCAAAAATCACCAAAGTCTTCAAAAACCTCAAAAAAGGCTACCACACCGCGTGCTATGAGTTGCTCCTCAAAGTCAAGTCGCAACTGTATTAATGGTTTTAAGAAAAAGGAAACAAACTTGCAAGACGTTTCCGCCTTGCGAAGCAAGCCCATAGGGAAAATCGTCTTGCGAAGCAACTAAAAAAACCAAAAACCCTTTCGTTTTGCGAGTTTTCCGTCTTGCGAGGCATTCGTCTTGCGAGGTACCACTGTACCCCAGAACTGAATAAAATGGGGTGTCCCACACCTGCATCGTACAAAAATCACACTTGCGGTCCAACCAAAGAACACACACACACACACCCCCCGCTTTACCAGGTACCACACACTTCCTATCTTAAACGGATACTCTCCTTTAAAAAAAAAAAAAAATGTTGTTGTTCTAAAAAGAAGCAAGTGTAAATTATTTCATATCAACAAAGAAGTTTGGAACAACTTAATTCCAATACCCCTCATAGCATCCCCTCTCGTCTAAATAGATTTGTACATCGCCTTGGATGGAGGCAGTGGCAATGGCCAGGAATCGCATCAAATGCGAATAAGACGGTAAATATAACAGCGGTGGCAACCGAAGAAAGAAATCTAAGCTGAGTAAGCAAACTATATTTTATTAATGGACGATTAAATTTGTGTTCATTTTACGCTAGAAAAAAGGTTACCTTATTTTAAAAACAGTGCATTGAATACGCAAGCGCAGATCTCCTATGAAACCATTTAATCTTAAGACTCTGGGCGCCAAATCCCAGAGGGGCTGCAGACCAGAATTAATCCACATTCTTAAACATTTTAATTCACACCAGTGACTTTGAGACGTGTGACAACCCAGAACAGAAATTCTAATCAAAATCAGATTTTTAAAATGTGGTGATCTGTCAGGGAACAACCCCATTGAAGATGACAACAGTGGTTACCCAGAACTCATTGCTAGTTATGAAGGGGCCCCCAGAACAGTTCAACTTCAGGGCCCCCAAAATGTGGGTCTCTCACTGCTTGGGACTGATGTTGGGAGAACTGTAATACGTAGTCATCTGCTGTTGGGTTTTAAAATAACAATCGAGGGGAGGGGAGGGGGGTAGAGATTCAGAACTATTTGTAGTAGAGGGGGAGGGGGATTATTTTGCGGTTATTGTGTTTATAAATACGGGAGGGGAGGTCAGCAATCCTTTGTGATGTACTGCGAAACACCCAGCGTTCTTCCCATCTTCTTCCCACCACTGCCATGCAAAGGAAACAGCAATTTAGAAAGCAATTAGGACTGGAGTGGGGAGTGGGGAAGGGATTAGTTGCGCCCCCCATCCCACCCTATGCATACAAGCATGTGATGCGTTATCACAGATCTCCAGTTCAGATAATTCAGAAAAGGGTCGGCAGAGTGAAAAAGTGGAAGGAACAATGAGGAAAGGTTGGAGCATTAGGGATTATTTAGTTTAGAGAAAAGCTGGATAAGAGGTGGCATGACAGAAATTTATAAAATTTTGCATTGCATGGAGAAAGTGGATAGAGAAAAATTTCTCTCCCACTAATCTACACTTTTGAAAGCTACAATCCTAAAATCATTGAACTTTTCCCCCTTGCACTTTGCCTTCGCCAAAAATAAAAGAGAACCAAAAACTTCTTTTGCAACTTATATGGATGGCATCACAGAGAGCATAAAACACCCAAGCTTCAATAAAGAATTAAACCATGTGGGTGAACCAAAAGGTCTTCACTAGATGATTTAGACAAGATAAAGACTCACTGGAAAGGAAAGACTCACTAAGGCGGCTGTTCCATAGCTGGGATACTACTGCCAATAAAGCTCTCTCTCCCTGATCGACACCCACTTCATCTCATTTCCGTTTCAAATATTAAAATTATTATATTACTCAAATAAGTCCCGTTTGACTGCGGGCAATGTGTCAGATATCAGAAAAACTGGAGTTGTGTCTTGACATTTCCTTCAAAAGCTCAATGTATATTTTGAAAGAGCAATCTTTAAGTAACCATCTAAGCTCTTTAAATACCCATAACTCTTCCATTCATTAAGTTTACCTAAAAATTATTTTCACCATAAGATATTTTACCAGAAATCATACTTCAATGTGGGTGCTCTTTGGAATGATCTGTAATTAATTAATGTGTGTGAGTGTGTTAATCTGCAGCTTGTTAGACAGTAACTTTGTGGTTTCTGAAGCCTATTGTGAATAGGTTGTTTTTCAGAAAGTGTAGCCTTGTTGAAGAAAAGTATAGTGGAAATTTGATTAAACAAAAGAGTGCTGGAACAGAGACATAGCAGACACACCATTCTTTGAAGGGCTTTATAGTCTAGCTGCAGTTTTCAAACAAATGCCCACCAACAGTCAGCATTTGGACAGCAGACTAAGCAGGCATTCAGGTCACCTAAATACGGTGAGAAGTATTATATTTCTATTTAAATTACAGTAATTGTTTTTAAGTTGCCTTTGGCCATTTGTTTATTTATTTCATTAAATGTATACACCACTTGATAGTAAACCACTTTGCAGTTTTTTGTTTTACTAACAGATAACATAATAAAATTGAGGGGGGTGGGAATCAACCATACTTCAAAACATACAGATGAATATAACCTTCATTAGCACAGACCCATTGAATGATATCTGTGTCCTCGTTTTCGACAGGGCTGTGGTGGTCACCATTTACTCTTCCTCCAATGAGTTCTGGGAGGCACCTACTAGGCTATCACTCTAGAAACCCTTTCTCTCACCTAAGGGAATCTAACAGGAGCTGGTAGATGGTTTACTCCCAGGCATGTGCAGAGTGCTCACCCCTCATCATCTGGCAACCGCCCAGGGAATGCTAGTGCTCAGGGCTTTCCTTATGGAGGAGGGAGAAAAACACCAGCCGAATTCCCAGGGGCAGGTTCAGAAAAGGAGGCAAAGATGAAAAGGGGGCACAGGCTTCAGGGTGAAATCCTCCCTGGGTTGCATTTGCCTGAGCTGACGTCCCAGCCACCTTGGCCAGACTTACTCCTGGAGGAGGGTCAGCAGGGCCGGCCCAAGACATTTGGTCCCCTGAGACGAGTCCCAAAACTGCCCCCCCCCCAGGGAAGAATGGAGATTGTTGGGGGATCAAGATCAAATGGCGAAGAAAGGCGGGAAGAGACCGGTGGCGCCTCCTCTTTGCCCCGAGGCTGCTGTAGAGGCAGATTTGGAGTGGGGTAGAAGTGGAAGTGAGGAAGATCCAGCTCCCAAGCAGAGGCGGATTTAGGGCAGCCCAGCCGGTCCCCCCCCCCGCGCTGAGCCTGGAGGGGCCAGAGGGGAGCAGAAGGATGGAGGAATGAAAGGAGCAGAAGGGAAGGCGAGAGGGGGCAGCCTTCCTCAGAGGCCAGACATGCTAATGCGCTTATCTCGCCTCACGGGTGGGTCCCCCCTGCGGGGTGGGGTGGGGGGCCATTGTGTGAAGAGGGAGCGAAGAGGAGACCGAGGGGAGGGGGGGAAGCGGGGAGACCAGGGAGGAGGAGGAGGACGGCGGCTGGTGTGACGCCGCAGGGGAAGGCGTGGCCAAAGGGCGCGAAGGCAGGACAGGCGGGGGCGTTTTGGGCGGGAAACGGCGCGCGGCGCCAACCTGGATTCTATGAGGCGAGGCGAGAGGGAGTGGGGGATGGGCGGCCGTTGGGACCAGAAAGAGGAGCGGGAAGGACACCCCCGCCCCCCCCCCCCGTTGCCCCAGCAAGACGTTCGTTATAGCGCTGGTGCTGAGGGAATGTAATAAGGGAAGACAATGTCGAGAGGGAAGCCCTTCAGAGTTATCTGGTAGCCGGTCTCCAGGCGCCACCACAGGGCGCCACCATCTTCCCTCAGGCATATACAGTGGTACCTCTAGTTCACAGGCAACCCTCCCATAAAGCTTCTTTGAAGGCAGTCGAGCACAAACCATGCGGGGGGGGGGGGCGGGAATTAAGAGCAAGAAAATGAAATAAAGTGTTAAAAATATCCCCCCACAAAGTTTTTAATAGAAGTATGTGCCTTAGCCTGCAACATGGGCATTTATAACTTAAACTTATATGTCTTTAAAGCTGTGGAGAGCAACTTTACATACTCATGGTAGGAAAATCAATTAAAGCTTATATCCCCATCTCAAACTTCTGTGTTTTAAAAAATGGAAGACTCATGAATGGAAACTAAACTTATTAAGACAGAAAAGTGTTACTAAATCTACTTATAGCAGGATCTACAAATATTATTTTGCATACAAAGAAAATACAGCAACTTCCCACCACATCTATTGCCACCTACTCTAGCCTCAGATACAGAGACTTAAAAAGAAAAGGAAAGGGACAGAAAGCCATTGGTGGATTAAAATGTGTCTCAGGAATATTCAGCCATTAGTAGACCTGACCTTTTATCTCTAGAACCACATGTACCGCACAACTGACATTTTTCTATGGGAAAATTAAGCCCATGTTTGTATGCTTGCACAAAGGAAAGTGAATGTTTCAGTAAATGGAAAGTTAAATCAAGACTGCAGACAAGCTACTAAAGGAACAAACTTTATTCAAAACATCAAAGTCATACATTAAAAGGCATTAAAAGAGGGAGCTTGTAAAATATGTACAGGATAGCATGGAATGAGTTGGGATGCTAATCTGGAACCTGACTTAAAGAGAAAAACTGAGAGTCCGAACCACTTCCATCAACATTCTGCATTTGTCCAGGATTTGTAGCTGAATAATTCCCCGTTGCAGACCAGGGAGTATAACTGCTTGATGCCATGAAGAAGTTCCCAGCTGATGGTGGAGGCTGCCTCACCATCTCCGCACCGTAATATGGAACTGGGCAGTTGCTCGCCTGGGAAGTCTCAGAAAGCCCAGTTCCACAAAAAGCAGCTTGCTGGTAATAAGCAGGGTTCAATTCCAGGGAGCTCTGCTGTTGCGGGGCACACTCTCCTGGTTGCGTGTTGTTGAGAGGTGGCTGCCACAACCCTGCTCCTCTATAGCTTTCAGCATAATGAAAGTCCTGTGGCTGGTAATATTGTTCCATGTGAATATTTTGGAGGTTTCCTGTACTGCTTCTCGGGCTGCTGTCCAGGCTGCTTCTTGGACGGGTTCTCTCACTGTGGCTATAAGGAGCTGCAGCATGGTTCCCGATCCTTATCCTGGAACCTATCCTCTTTGGTGTTCTGGCCCTTCTGTTTTGAAACCAGATCTGAACAGAAGAAAGGAGAGAACCAAATGCCCATTATTTCCAAACAGGTAGGTCATAATTTCACTTTCAGGTACAACAACCAAGCAAAGATTAGTGTATGACAGTGGGAGAACCTACATTAATTTGTCTTGTGTTGTGTGAAAGGCATATAAGCATTATGTTCTGTGAATATAGAAGACATTGTTACCATGAATATGTCTTTTTGATCCAATAGAGAGAATTACATTTAATAAATTATGCTTATTCCTCTGAGGTTTATCTTTAGTTCTCTGCAGCATTTTTCTACTCTCTTCAGCTCCGCATTTAAATATCCCATGTTCATAATATCCAGTTACTGTTAATCATAAAGATTCTAAGTTGGAATGACTAAATACTGCTATTTGGCTGTATTTTGTTCTGCTGTATCAGAAAAAACCACCTTTAAAAGCTGCACAAGTGTACAGTTCCACAAGACTTTCTTTATTGAAGTATAACCTGTGGATGTGAGCTTCATCTGTAAGAAATTGTCAAGCATTTGTTAATGCCAAGTGGATGCCTGCATACAAGACTTAACATCTCTTTGTGCATTTGTGCTGGAAGGCAATTGTTTTAAAAATTCCATAAATATAGTAATTGTAATTTTAAATACCTCACTCAGAAGACCTACCCATTTGTTCTACCCTGTTTGGGGTTAGAATCTCAGAAAACTCAGAATCTGCATTAAATGAATGTGTGCTGTGCATAAATTTACTGGGAAGGAAAAAGAAGCCTTAATCAAGAAGCATGATTTCTGAACAAGTATGGGCACAATTTCTTCCTAAATTTGAAAAGGAGGGAGCACAACCCACCCACCGTTTACAAAAAGCCTTTACATCCACGATACACCCCCCCCCCAAAAAAAAAGCTGAGAGGCACCCGGGAGAACTAAGGCCTTCGACTACGCAAGGATTATTCTGAGTGTTTCAAATTCTTCCAGTATGTGCGGTTTAGGGAAGTCTTGGGAGCCCCCACCATCCCGATTCTTACGTGCACACGATCTTCTTCGACTCCGATGCACCTCGCCAGCGCCTCCCTGGTCTCGTATCCGGGGTACCGGTTCTCTTCAAACTCCTTCTTTAAAAGCTCGATTTGGGCAGGGGTGAAAACGGTCCTTTTTCTCCTATCTCCTCCGACTTTGGGGTAGCTTCCTCCTGGGAAAAGACAAAGAGGCAAATCTGAAGGAAGCGCTGGGCAAGCTTAAACTGAAGCGACGCTTGCCGATGTTCCTCCCGACATGGAAAGCTCAGGGCTTAATAATCATTTTTTTAAAAGTTTCTCTTACCTTCCTTGTTGGTTGCCATCATGAAAAAAAACCTCCCTCTGGTTCGTTCACTCTGCAGGGGATTCGGTCTGGGCATTTATCTCCGTTGGGCGACCCCACCCTTACTTCTCAACCAATACGAGGGAGTCACCCCACCCTTACTTCTCTACCAATACGAGGTTTCCCGGTTGAGGAATGCCCTCCCAGTCAGCTGCCCCGTCTTCATCATTTTTGCGTTTCACCCTTGCTTCTCAACCAATAGAAACAGTTACATTCTCTTTCAAAAAATCAGTTGCTTTGCCAAACTGGCTCAAACCCCTCCCTCCGTCGACACCCCTTTGGCAATTGACTCTTCATCTGAACGGAAGAGGAGAGAGAGAGAGAGGGAGAGAGGGAGGGAGAGAGAGAGAGAGAGAGAGAGAGAGAGAGAGAGAGAGAGAGAGAGAGAGAGAGAGAGAGAGCGAGAGAGATCTTTCGGGCGCCTACTACACCTTTTCTTTGCCAAGCCACACCCGCATTGTACAAAAATGACACTTGCGAGGTCCAACCAAAGAACCCCCCCCCACACACACACTTTAGCACACACTTCGTATCTTAAACGGGTACTCTCCTTTTTAAAAAGGTTTCGTTGTTGTTCTAAAAAGAACCAAGTATAATTTTTTTCATATCGACAAAGAAGCTTGGAACAAATTAATTCCAATACCCCTCATTTCAGCATCTGCCGTCTAAATAAATTAGTACATCGCCTTGGATGGAGGCTCTGGCAACTGCCAGCAATCGTATCAAATGCGAATAATACGGTATACATAAGAGCGGCGGCAACCGAAGAAATAAATCTAAGCTATGTAAGCAATCTATATTTTATTAACATATTATTAAATTTGCATTCATTTTTCGCTAGTTTTGAAGACTTAGGAAACAGCTTACGTTCTTTTAAAAACGGTGCATTGGATATTCAAGGTCACCCGCCATCTTAGAAGAGGAGTTCCTTGCACCAAGAATGCCTTTTCCAAGCTGGTACCTGCAAGTTAGGATTCGTATGTTAATCTTTTATAAACCCAAATAAATAAATAAGACGACAGTGCCGTTGTAGTTGGTTTAATTTGCTTTAATTCGATCTGGACGGCCAGCCCATTTAAAGAGGTTCCCCGGTTGCGGAATGCTCTCTCTAGTGAGCTGCTCCGTCTTCATCATTATTGCGTTTCATTAGGAATTTGAAAATATTCCTGTTTGTTCAGACATTTGGTGGCTGCAGAATAATGTTCCTGACAACCCCGAGATCAGCGGACAGAAGAATAGTTGAAAAAACAAACCAACAAACCTCCTATAATTACTTTTAGGATTCTTCCTAACTGAAATTGCTTTTAGGTGTTTGCAATTGTTATTTTTTTAATGTTCGAAATGTTTTAGAATGTTTTTGCTTTGTTTTTGTTTTTAAATTGTGTACTGTTTCTGTTTGCCGATGTGGGCTCCGAAGGGCGGCGTATAAATTCAGTAAATAAAAACCATAAGAACATATAATTGGGTTTATTTGTAGGAGGACGAGGAAAGGGAAACAAGTAAGCATAGTTGAGGTATCAAATACATAGCTGCGTTTCAACCTATTACTACTTCGTTTATACATTATGTCCCTTTCTCCTCCAAGATTCAAAGATCACAATGTTTCACCGCATAAATTATAATTTGACAAATTTCAAAGCAGAATGTACCACAAAGTAGCTTCCTAATATGAACAGTAGCAATGCCAATTTGATATTAGCGCTTTGCTGATGGTTGTTTTAATGAACATTTAAACTTCATGGCTACTGAAACACACGGACCAGGAGGTCAGGTTTCTGTTCGGAAATACGTGTTGGAGTGTTGAATTAACACTGGGAGGACGCCTAATAGGGCAGTTTCAATAAGGCTGACCTTCTATTAGGGATTTTGGGTAGGAAACCGAGAGCAACCTAACCCCCAACCTTTGAGCTGCGACAGACTTGCATTGCAGGGCTCTTGTGTCAGTCCCTCAAACCCACGGAGAAGGGATTGCATTGGGATTGCATTCCGTTTCAGATACGAAGGGTGTGCAACCTTGTAAAGGGGGGAGACGTGTTCTTTGGTTGGACCGCAAGTGTGATTTATGTACGATGCAGGTGTGGGACTCGCCACTTTATTCAGTTGTGGCGTAGTTACTTGCACTGACTTGGCAGTTTAAGGTTGGAACCACTGCTTAAAACCAAGGGCTAAGGACGAAATCACAGCCTAAAGTAGGTCAGTCATTTGGTTATTACTGGCAGCCGAAGAGTCAACGGCCAAAGGGGTGGCCAGGGAGGGAGGGAGGGGATTGACTCAGTTTAGCAAAACAACTGAAAGAAAAGGTGACTCCCTCTTATTTAGCAGTCTCTGCTGCGGAATGATGCCCTCTCTTCACCACCACTCAACTCTTTCCCTCTTTCAGAGAGATGGATGTGGGGAAATAAATCCCGCACCTTCCACTCACAGAGACATCACTTTGATGTTTTTGTATGTGTCAGCTGAAGACATTTAGATTTAGTTTCAGCTTTGTATCTTGTTCTTATTGCAGGTTTTATTCTCCAACCCTAGCTTTTTGATCTCAATTGGGAGTTGTTTTAACCTTGCCTTTTATGTATTGTATTACATTTACCTATCTCTCTAAAGCTGTTCTAGCATGTAGATTCTGTCATTTTGCCTATGTTATACACAGAGTAGCTTGGAATCAGGGGCAGATCTCCTACGAAACCAATGAATTTTAAGATTCTGGGCCAAATCCCAGAACATAAGTAAATGAAATGGTAGGGATTGAGAGGGACGTATTTCTGACTATATGGATCTTTCTTGATTTATAATAATTAAAAATCATGATCAACCAAAGATAAAAGAGAACCAAAAACATCTTTTGCAACTTATATGGATGGCATCACAGAGAGTATAAAACACCCAAGCTTCAATAAAGAATTAAACCATGTGGGTGAACCAAAAGGTCTTCACTAGATTATTTAGACAAGATAAAGAAGGCACCAGGAAAGACTCACTGTTCCATAGCTGGGGTGCTACTGCCAATAATGCTCTCTCTCCCTGATCGACACCCACTTCATCTCATTTCCGTTTCAAATATTAAAATTATTATATTACTCAAATAAGTCCAGTTTGACTGTGGGCAATGTGTTATGCCTGCAGATATCAGAAAAACTGGAGTTGTGTCTTGACATTTCCTTCAAAAGCTCAATGTATATTTTAAAAGAGCAAGCTTCAAATAACCATCTAAGCTCTTTAAATACCCATAACGCTTCCACGCATTAAGATTGCCTAAAGATTCTTTTCACCATAAGTTATTTTACCGGAAATCATACTTCAATGTGGGTGCTCTTTGGAACGATCTGTAATTAATTAATTAATTAATTAATTAATATGTGTGAGTGTGTCAATCTGCAGGTTGTTAGACAGCAACTTTGTGGTTTCTGAAGCCCATTGTGAGTAGGTTGTTTTTCAGAAAGTGTAGCCTTGTTGAAGAAAAGTATAGTGGAAATTTGATTAAACAAAAGAGTGCTGGAACAGAGACATAGCAGACACACCATTCTTTGAAAGGCTTTATGGTCTAGCTGCAGTTTTCAAACAAATGCCCACCAAAAGTCAGCATTTGGACAGCAGACTAGGCAGGCATTCAGGTCACCTAAATACGGTGAGAAGTATTATATTTCTATTTAAATTACAGTAATTGTTTTTAAGTTGCCTTTGGCCATTTGTTTATTTCATTAAATGTATACACCACTTGATTGTAAAACAAAAAACTGCAACGTGGTTTACTAACAGATAAAATAATAAAATTGAGGGGGGTGGGAATCAACCATACTTCAAAACATACAGATTAATATAACCTTCATTAGCACAGACCCATTGAATGATATCTGTGTCCTCGTTTTCGACAGGGCTGTGGTGGTCACCATTTACTCTTCCTCCAATGAGTTCTGGGAGGCACCTACTAGGCTATCACTCTAGAAACCCTTTCTCTCACCTAAGGGAATCTAACAGGAGCTGGTAGATGGTTTACTCCCAGGCATGTGCAGAGTGCTCACCCCTCATCATCTGGCAACCGCCCAGGGAATGCTAGTGTGAGGGCCCTCAGGGATTTCCTTATGGAGGAGGGAGAGAAACACCAGCCGAATTCCCAGGGGCAGGTTCAGAAAAGGAGGCAAAGATGAAAAAGGGGCACAGGCTTCAGGGTGAAATCCTCCCTGGGTTGCATTTGCCTGAGCTGACGTCCCAGCCACCTTGGCCAGACTTACTCCTGCAGGGGGGTCATTTGGTCCCCCGAGACGAGTCCCAAAACTGCCCCCCCCCAGGGAAGAAGGGGAGAATGGAGATTGTTGGGGGATCAAGATCAAATGTCGAAGAAAGGCGGAAAGAGTGGCGCCTCCTCTTCGCCCCGAAGCTGCTGTAGAGGCAGATTTGGAGTGGGGTAGAAGTGGAAGTGAGGAAGATCCAGCTCCCAAGCAGAGGCGGATTTAGGGCAGCCCAGTCGGTCCCCCCCCCCCCTGCCCTGGGGCGCTGAGCCTGGAGGGGCCACAGGGGAGCAGAAGGATGAAGGAATGAAAGGAGCAGAAGGGAAGGCGAGAGGGGGCAGCCTTCCTCAGAGGCCAGACATGCTAATGCGCTTATCTCGCCTCACGGGTGGGTCCCCCCTGCGGGGTGGGGTAGGGGGGCCATTGTGTTAAGAGGGAGCGAAGAGGAGACCGAGGGGACGGGGGGAGAAGCGGGGAGACCAGGGAGGAGGAGGAGGAGGGCGGCCAAGGCGACGCCGCAGGGGAAGCCGTGGCCAAAGGGCGCGAAGGCAGGACAGGCGGGGGCGCATGCGCGGGAGCGGTTTGGGCGGGAAACGGCGCGCGTCGTCAACCTGGATTCTATGAGGCGAGGCGAGAGGGAGTGGGGGATGGGCGGCCGTTGGAACCAGAAAGAGGAGCGGGAAGGACACCCCCGCCCCCCCCCCCCCGTTGCCCCAGCAAGACGTTCGTTATAGCGCTGATTCTGCGGGAACGTAATAAGGGAAGACAGTGTCGAGAGGGAAGCCCTTCAGAGTTATCTCGTAGCCGCTCCCCAGGCGCCACCACAGGGCGCGGCTATCTTCCCTCAGGCATATACAGTGGTACCTCTAGTTCACAGGCAACCCTCCCATAAAGCTTCTTTGAAGGCAGTAGACCACAAACCTTGGGGTGGGGGGAAGTAACCTGGGGGGGGAGGGAAGACCTGACCTTTTATCTCTAGAACCACATGTACCTCACAACTGACTTTTTTCTATGGAAATATTAAGCCCATGTTTATATGCTTGCACACAGGAAAGTGAATGTTTCAGTAAATGGAAAATTAAATCAAGACTCCAGACAAGCTAGTAAAGGAACAAACTTTATTCAAAATATCAAACTAATACAATAAAAGGCATTAAAAGAGGGAGCTTGTAAAATATGTACAGGATAGCAAGGAAGGAGTTGGGATGCTAATCTGGAACCTGACTTAAAGAGAAAAACTGAGAGTCCGAAGCACTTCCATCAACATTCTGCATTTGTCCAGGATTTGTAGCTGAATAATTCCCCGTTGCAGACCAGGGAGTATAACTGCTTGATGCCATGAAGAAGTTCCCAGCTGATGGTGGAGGCTGCCTCACCATCTCCGCACCGTAATATGGAACTGGGCAGTTGCTCGCCTGGGAAGTCTCACAAAGTCCAGTTCCACAAAAAGCAGCTTGCTGGTAATAAGCAGGGTCAAATTCCAGGGAGCTCTGCTGTTGCGGGGCACACTCTCCTGGTTGCGTGTTGTTGAGAGGTGGCTGCCACAACCCTGCTCCTCCATAGCTTTCAGCATAATGCAAGTTCTGTGGCTGGTAATATTGTTCCATGTGAATATTTTGGAGGTTTCCTGGACTGCTTCTTGAGCTGCTGTCCAGGCTGCTTCTTGGACGGGTTCCTTCACTGTGGCTATAAGGAGCTGCAGCATGGTTCCCGATCCTTATCCTGGAACCTATCCTCTTTGGTGTTCTGGCTCGTCTATTTTGAAACCAGATCTGAACAGAAGAAAGGAGAGAACCAAATGCCCATTATTTCCAAACGGGTAGGTCATAATTTCACTTTCAGGTACAACAACCAAGCAAAGATTAGTATATGACAGTGGGAGAACCTACGTTAACTTGTTTTGTGTTGTGCGAAAGGCATATAGGCATTATGTTCTGTGAATATAGAAGACATTGTTACCATGAATATGTCTTTTTGATCCAACAGAGAGAATTACATTCAATAAATTATGCTTATTCCTCTGGGGTTTCTCTTTAGTTATCTGCAGCATTTTTCTACTCTCTTCAGCTCCACATTCAAATATCCCATGTTCATAATCTCCAGTTATTGTTAATCATAAAGCTTCTAAGTTGGAGTGACTAAATACTGCTATTTGGCTGTATTTTGTTCTGCTGTATCAGAAAAAACCACCTTTAAAAGCTGCACAAGTGTACAGTTCCACAAGACTTTCTTTATTGAAGTATAACCTGTGGATGTGAGCTTCATCTGCAAGAAATTGTCAAGCATTTGTTAATGCCAAGTAGATGCCTGCATACAAGACTTAACATCTGTGTGCATTTGTGCTGGAAGACAATTGTTTTTAAAATTCCATAAATATAGTAATAGTAATTTTAAATAGCTCACTCAGAAGACCTACCCATTTGTTCTGGCCTGTTTGGGGTCAGAATCTCAGAAAACTCAGAATCTGCATTAAATGAATGTGTGCTGTGCATAAATTTACAGGGAAGGAAAAGGAAGCCTTAATCAGGAACCAGGATTTCTGAACAAGTATGGGCACAATTTCTTCCTAAATTTGAAAAGGAGGGAGCACAACCCACCCACCGTTTACAAAAAGCCTTTACATCCACGATACACCCCCCCCCCCAAAAAAGCTGAGAGGCACCCGGGAGAACTAAGGCCTTCGACTACGCAAGGATTATTCTGAGTGTTTCAAATTCTTCCAGTATGTGCGGTTTAGGGAAGTCTTGGGAGCCCCCACCATCCCGATTCTTACGTGCACACGATCTTCTTCGACTCCGATGCACCTCGCCAGCGCCTCCCTGGTCTCGTATCCGGGGTACCGGTTCTCTTCAAACTCCTTCTTTAAAAGCTCGATTTGGGCAGGGGTGAAAACGGTCCTTTTTCTCCTATCTCCTCCGACTTTGGGGTAGCTTCCTCCTGGGAAAAGACAAAGAGGCAAATCTGAAGGAAGCGCTGGGCAAGCTTAAACTGAAGCGACGCTTGCCGATGTTCCTCCCGACATGGAAAGCTCAGGGCTTAATAATCATTTTTTTAAAAGTTTCTCTTACCTTCCTTGTTGGTTGCCATCATGAAAAAAAAACTCCCTCTGGTTCGTTCACTCTGCAGGGGATTCGGTCTGGGCATTTATCTCCGTTGGGCGACCCCACCCTTACTTCTCAACCAATACGAGGGAGTCACCCCACCCTTACTTCTCTACCAATACGAGGTTCCCCGGTTGCGGAATGCCCTCCCAGTCAGCTGCCCCGTCTTCATCATTTTTGCGTTTTACCCTTGCTTCTCAACCAATAGAAACAGTTACATTCCCTTTCAAAAAATCAGTTGCTTTGCCAAACTGGCTCAAACCCCTCCCTCCGTCGACACCCCTTTGGCAATTGACTCTTCATCTGAACGGAAGAGGAGAGAGAGAGAGGGAGAGAGGGAGGGAGGGAGAGAGAGAGAGAGAGAGAGAGAGAGAGGGAGAGAGGGGGGGGGAGAGATCTTTCGGGCGCCTACTACACCTTTTCTTTGCCAAGCCACACCCGCATTGTACAAAAATGACACTTGCGAGGTCCAACCAAAGAACACCCCCCCACACACACTTTAGCACACACTTCGTATCTTAAACGGGTACTCTCCTTTTTAAAAAGGTTTTGTTGTTGTTCTAAAAAGAACCAAGTATAATTCTTTTCATATCGACAAAGAAGCTTGGAACAAATTAATTCCAATACCCCTCATTTCAGCCTTTGCCGTCTAAATAAATTAGTACATCGCCTTGGATGGAGGCTCTGGCAACTGCCAGCAATCGTATCAAATGCGAATAATACGGTATACATAAGAGCGGCGGCAACCGAAGAAATAAATCTAAGCTATGTAAGCAATCTATATTTTATTAACATATTATTAAATTTGCATTCATTTTTCGCTAGTTTTGAAGACTTAGGAAACAGCTTACGTTCTTTTAAAAACGGTGCATTGGATATTCAAGGTCACCCGCCATCTTAGAAGAGGAGTTCCTTGCACCAAGAATGCCTTTTCCAAGCTGGTACCTGCAAGTTAGGATTCGTATGTTAATCTTTTATAAACCCAAATAAATAAATAAGACGACAGTGCCGTTGTAGTTGGTTTAATTTGCTTTAATTCGATCTGGACGGCCAGCCCATTTAAAGAGGTTCCCCGGTTGCGGAATGCTCTCTCTAGTGAGCTGCCCGTCTTCATCATTATTGCGTTTCATTAGGAATTTGAAAATATTCCTGTTTGTTCAGGCATTTGGTGGCTGCAGAATAATGTTCCTGACAATCCCGAGATCAGCGGACAGAAGAATAGTTGAAAAAACAAACCAACAAACCTCCTATAATTACTTTTAGGATTCTTCCTAACTGAAATTGCTTTTAGGTGTTTGCAATTGTTATTTTTTTAATGTTCGAAATGTTTTAGAATGTTTTTGCTTTGTTTTTGTTTTTAAAGTGTGTACTGTTTCTGTTTGCCGATGTGGGCTCCGAAGGGCGGCGTATAAATTCAGTAAATAAAAACCATAAGAACATATAATTGGGTTTATTTGTAGGAGGACGAGGAAAGGAAAACAAGCAAGCATAGTTGAGGTATCAAATACATAGCTGCGTTTCAACCTATTACTACTTCGTTTATACATTATGTCCCTTTCTCCTCCAAGATTCAAAGATCACAATGTTTCACCGCATAAATTATAATTTGACAAATTTCAAAGCAGAATGTACCACAAAGTAACTTCCTAATATGAACAGTAGCAATGCCAATTTGATATTAGCGCTTTGCTGATGGTTGTTTTAATGAACATTTAAACTTCATGGCTACTGAAACACACGGACCAGGAGGTCAGGTTTCTGTTCGGAAATACGTGTTGAAGTGTTGAATTAACACTGGGAGGACGCCTAATAGGGCAGTTTCAATAAGGCTGACCTTCTATTAGGGATTTTGGGTAGGAAACCGAGAGCAACCTAACCCCCAACCTTTGAGCTGCGACAGACTTGCATTGCAGGGCTCTTGTGTCAGTCCCTCAAACCCACGGAGAAGGGATTGCTTGGGATTGCATTCCGTTTCAGATACGAAGGGTGTGCAACCTTGTAAAGGGGGGGCGTGTTCTTTGGTTGGACCGCAAGTGTGATTTATGTACGATGCAGGTGTGGGACACGCCACTTTATTCAGTTGTGGCGTAGTTACTTGCACTGACTTGGCAGTTTAAGGTTGGAACCACTGCTCGAAACGGGCCAACAGCGAAATATTAAGCATATCAACGCCGGTTTTTAAAATGTATTTTATTGCTTTTTCACATGCAGTGAATACAATTTAAAATGCAATAAACGACCTCAGCTAGTCTGTCGTTTCTTGGAATCAACAGCAGTTTAAGGTTGGAACCATTGCTTAAAACCAAGGGCTAAGGACGAAATCACAGACTAAAGTAGGTCAAAGTCAATTGGTTATTACTGGCGGCCGAAGAGTCAACGGCCAAAGGGGTGGCCCAGGGAGGGAGGGAGGGGATTGACTCAGTTTAGCAAAACAACTGAAAGAAAAGGTGACTCCCTCTTATTTAGCAGTCTCTGCTGCGGAATGATGCCCTCTCTTCACCACCACTCAACTCTTTCCCTCTTTCAGAGAGATGGATGTGGGGAAATAAATCCCGCACCTTCCACTCACAGAGACATCACTTTGATGTTTTTGTATGTGTCAGCTGAAGACATTTAGATTTAGTTTCAGCTTTGTATCTTGTTCTTATTGCAGGTTTTATCCTCCAACCTTAGCTTTTTGATCTCAATTGGGAGTTGTTTTAATCTTGCCTTTTATGTATTGTATTACATTTATCTATCTCTCTAAAGCTGTTCTAGCATGTAAATTCTGTCATTTTGCCTATGTTATACACAGAGTAGCTTGGAATCAGGGGCAGATCTCCTAATGAATTTTAAGATTCTGGGCGCCAAATCCCAGAACATAAGTAAATGAAATGGTAGGGATTGAGAGGGACGTATTTCTGACTATATGGATCTTTCTTGATTTATAATAATTAAAAATCATGATCAACCAAAGATAAAAGAGAACCAAAAACATCTTTTGCAACTTATATGGATGGCATCACAGAGAGTATAAAACACCCAAGCTTCAATAAAGAATTAAACCATGTGGGTGAACCAAAAGGTCTTTACTAGATGATTTAGAGAAGATAAAGAAGGCACCAGGAAAGACTCACTGTTCCATAGCTGGGGTGCTACTGCCAATAATGCTCTCTCTCCCTGATCGACACCCACTTCATCTCATTTCCGTTTCAAATATTAAAATTATTATATTACTCAAATAAGTCCAGTTTGACTGTGGGCAATGTGTTATGCCTGCAGATATCAGAAAAACTGGAGTTGTGTCTTGACATTTCCTTCAAAAGCTCAATGTATATTTTAAAAGAGCAAGCTTCAAATAACCATCTAAGCTCTTTAAATACCCATAACGCTTCCATGCATTAAGATTGCCTAAAGATTCTTTTCACCATAAGTTATTTTACCGGAAATCATACTTCAATGTGGGTGCTCTTTGGAACGATCTGTAATTAATTAATTAATTAATTAATTAATATGTGTGAGTGTGTCAATCTGCAGGTTGTTAGACAGCAACTTTGTGGTTTCTGAAGCCCATTGTGAGTAGGTTGTTTTTCACAAAGTGTAGCCTTGTTGAAGAAAAGTATAGTGGAAATTTGATTAAACAAAAGAGTGCTGGAACAGAGACATAGCAGACACACCATTCTTTGAAAGGCTTTATGGTCTAGCTGCAGTTTTCAAACAAATGCCCACCAAAAGTCAGCATTTGGACAGCAGACTAGGCAGGCATTCAGGTCACCTAAATACGGTGAGAAGTATTATATTTCTATTTAAATTACAGTAATTGTTTTTAAGTTGCCTTTGGCCATTTGTTTATTTCATTAAATGTATACACCACTTGATTGTAAAACAAAAAACTGCAACGTGGTTTACTAACAGATAAAATAATAAAATTGAGGGGGGTGGGAATCAACCATACTTCAAAACATACAGATTAATATAACCTTCATTAGCACAGACCCATTGAATGATATCTGTGTCCTCGTTTTCGACAGGGCTGTGGTGGTCACCATTTACTCTTCCTCCAATGAGTTCTGGGAGGCACCTACTAGGCTATCACTCTAGAAACCCTTTCTCTCACCTAAGGGAATCTAACAGGAGCTGGTAGATGGTTTACTCCCAGGCATGTGCAGAGTGCTCACCCCTCATCATCTGGCAACCGCCCAGGGAATGCTAGTGCTCAGGGCTTTCCTTATGGAGGAGGGAGAAAAACACCAGCCGAATTCCCAGGGGCAGGTTAAGAAAAGGAGGCAAAGATGAAAAGGGGGCACAGGCTTCAGGGTGAAATCCTCCCTGGGTTGCATTTGCCTGAGCTGACGTCCCAGCCACCTTGGCCAGACTTACTCCTGCAGGGGGGTCAGCAGGGCCGGCCCAAGACATTTGGTCCCCTGAGACGATTCCCAAAACTGCCCCCCCCCAGGGAAGAATGGAGATTGTTGGGGGATCAAGATCAAATGGCGAAGAAAGGCGGGAAGAGTGGCGCCTCCTCTTCGCCCCGAAGCTGCTGTAGAGGCAGATTTGGAGTGGGGTAGAAGTGGAAGTGAGGAAGATCCAGCTCCCAAGCAGAGGCGGATTTAGCGCAGCCCAGTCGGTCCCCCCCCCCCTGCCCTGGGGCGCTGAGCCTGGAGGGGCCAGAGGGGAGCAGAAGGATGGAGGAATGAAAGGAGCAGAAGGGAAGGCGAGAGGGGGCAGCCTTCCTCAGAGGCCAGACATGCTAATGCGCTTATCTCGCCTCCTGGGTGGGTCACCCCTGAGGGGTGGGGTGAGGGGGCCATTGTGTTAAGAGGGAGCGAAGAGGAGGGGGGGGAAAGTGGGGAGACCAGGGAGGAGGAGGAGGAGGGCGGCCGGGGTGACGCCGCAGGGGAAGCCGTGGCCAAAAGGCACGAAGGCAGGACAGGCGGGGGCGCATGCGCGGGAGCGGTTTGGGCGGGAAACGGCGCGCGTCGTCAACCTGGATTCTATGAGGCGAAGCGAGAGGGAGTGGGGGATGGGCGGCCGTTGGGACCAGAAAGAGGAGCGGGAAGGACACCCCCGCCCCCCCCGTTGCCCCAGCAAGACGTTCGTTATAGCGCTGATGCTGCGGGAACGTAATAAGGGAAGACAATGTCGAGAGGGAAGCCCTTCAGAGTTATCTCGTAGCCGCTCCCCAGGCGCCACCACAGGGCGCGGCTATCTTCCCTCAGGCATATACAGTGGTACCTCTAGTTCACAGGCAACCCTCCCATAAAGCTTCTTTGAAGGCAGTAGACCACAAACCTTGGGGTGGGGGGAATTAACCTGGGGGGGGGGGGGGAGACCTGACCTTTTATCTCTAGAACCACATGTACCTCACAACTGACTTTTTTCTATGGAAATATTAAGCCCATGTTTATATGCTTGCACACAGGAAAGTGAATGTTTCAGTAAATGGAAAATTAAATCAAGACTCCAGACAAGCTAGTAAAGGAACAAACTTTATTCAAAATATCAAAGTAATACAATAAAAGGCATTAAAAGAGGGAGCTTGTAAAATATGTACAGGATAGCAAGGAAGGAGTTGGGATGCTAATCTGGAAACTGACTTAAAGAGAAAAACTGAGAGTCCGAAGCACTTCCATCAACATTCTGCATTTGTCCAGGATTTGTAGCTGAATAATTCCCCGTTGCAGACCAGGGAGTATAACTGCTTGATGCCATGAAGAAGTTCCCAGCTGATGGTGGAGGCTGCCTCACCATCTCCGCACCGTAATATGGAACTGGGCAGTTGCTCGCCTGGGAAGTCTCATAAAGCCCAGTTCCACAAAAAGCAGCTTGCTGGTAATAAGCAGGGTTCAATTCCAGGGAGCTCTGCTGTTGCGGGGCACACTCTCCTGGTTGCGTGTTGTTGAGAGGTGGCTGCCACAACCCTGCTCCTCTATTGCTTTCAGCATAATGCAAGTTCTGTGGCTGGTAGTATTGTTCCATGTGAATATTTTGGAGGTTTCCTGGACTGCTTCTTGGGCTGCTGTCCAGGCTGCTTCTTGGACGGGTTCTCTCACTGTGGCTATAAGGAGCTGCAGCATGGTTCCCGATCCTTATCCTGGAACCAATCCTCTTTGGTGTTCTGGCCCTTCTGTTTTGAAACCAGATCTGAACAGAAGAAAGGAGAGAACCAAATGCCCATTATTTCCAAACAGGTAGGTCATAATTTCACTTTCAGGTACAACAACCAAGCAAAGATTAGCGTATGACAGTGGGAGAACCTACATTAATTTGTCTTGTGTTGTGTGAAAGGCATATAGGCATTATGTTCTGTGAATATAGAAGACATTGTTACCATGAATATGTCTTTTTGATCCAACAGAGAGAATTACATTTAATAAATTATGCTTATTCCTCTGGGGTTTCTCTTTAGTACTCTGCAGCATTTTTCTACTCTCTTCAGCTCCGCATTCAAATATCCCATGTTCATAATATCCAATTACTGTTAATCATAAAGATTCTAAGTTGGAATGACTAAATACTGCTATTTGGCTGTATTTTGTTCCGCAGTATCAGAAAAAAAACCTTTAAAAGCTGCACAAGTGTACAGTTCCACAAGACTTTCTTTATTGAAGTATAACCTGTGGATGTGAGCTTCATCTGTAAGAAATTGTCAAGCATTTGTTAATGCCAAGTAGATGCCTGCATACAAGACTTAACATCTCTGTGTGCATTTGTGCTGGAAGGCAATTGTTTTAAAAATTCCATAAATATAGTAATAGTAATTTTAAATACCTCACTCAGAAGACCTACCCATTTGTTCTGCCCTGTTTGGGGTCAGAATCTCAGAAAACTCAGAATCTGCATTAAATGAATGTGTGCTGTGCATAAATTTACTGGGAAGGAAATAGAAGCCTTAATCAAGAACCAGGATTTCTGAACAAGTATGGGCACAATTTCTTCCTAAATTTGAAAAGGAGGGAGCACAAAAAGCCTTTACATCCACGATACACCCCCCCCCCCAAAAAAAGCTGAGAGGCACCCGAGAGAACTAAGGCCTTCGACTACGCAAGGATTATTCTGAGCGTTTCAAATTCTTCCAGTATGTGCGGTTTAGGGAAGTCTTGGGAGCCCCCACCATCCCGATTCTTACGTGCACACGATCTTCTTCGACTCCGATGCACCTCGCCAGCGCCTCCCTGGTCTCGTATCCGGGGTACTGGTTCTTTTCAAAGGACTTTTTTAGGAGCTCGACGTGAGATGGGCTAAAAACGGTCCTTTTTCTCCTATCTCCTCCGACTTTGGGGTAGCTTCCTCCTGGGAAAAGACAAAGAGGCAAATCTGAAGGAAGCGCTGGGCAAGCTTAAACTGAAGCGACGCTTGCCGATGTTCCTCCAGACATGGAAAGCTCAGGGCTTAATAATCATTTTTTTAAAAGTTTCTCTTACCTTCCTTGTTGGTTGCCATCATGAAAAAAAAACTCCCTCTGGTTCGTTCACTCTGCAGGGGATTCGGTCTGGGCATTTATCTCCGTTGGGCGACCGCACCCTTACTTCTCAACCAATACGAGGGAGTCACCCCACCCTTACTTCTCTACCAATACGAGGTTTCCCGGTTGAGGAATGCCCTCCCAGTCAGCTGCCCCGTCTTCATCATTTTTGCGTTTCACCCTTGCTTCTCAACCAATAGAAACAGTTACATTCTCTTTCAAAAAATCAGTTGCTTTGCCAAACTGGCTCAAACCCCTCCCTCCGTCGACACCCCTTTGGCAATTGACTCTTCATCTGAACGGAAGAGGAGAGAGAGAGAGAGGGAGAGAGGGAGGGGGGGAGAGAGAGAGAGAGAGAGAGAGAGAGGCAGAGAGGGAGAGGGGGAGAGAGAGAGGGGGGGGGAGAGATCTTTCGGGCGCCTACTACACCTTTTCTTTGCCAAGCCACACCCGCATTGTACAAAAATGACACTTGCGAGGTCCAACCAAAGAACCCCCCCCCACACACACACTTTAGCACACACTTCGTATCTTAAACGGGTACTCTCCTTTTTAAAAAGGTTTTGTTGTTGTTCTAAAAAGAACCAAGTATAAATTTTTTCATATCGACAAAGAAGCTTGGAACAAATTAATTCCAATACCCCTCATTTCAGCATCTGCCGTCTAAATAAATTAGTACATCGCCTTGGATGGAGGCTCTGGCAACTGCCAGCAATCGTATCAAATGCGAATAGTACGGTATGCATAAGAGCGGCGGCAACCGAAGAAAGAAATCTAAGCTATGTAAGCAAGCTATATTTTATTAACATATGATTAAATTTGCATTCATTTTTCACTAGTTTTGAAGACTTAGGAAACAGCTTAAGTTCTTTTAAAAACGGTGCATTGGATATTCAAGGTCACCCGCCATCTTAGAAGAGGAGTTCCTTGCACCAAGAATGCCTTTTCCAAACTGGTACCTGCAAGTTAGGATTCGTATGTTAATCTTTTATAAACCCAAATAAATAAATAAGACGACAGTGCCGTTGTAGTTGGTTTAATTTGCTTTAATTCAATCTGGACGGCCAGCCCATTTAAAGAGGTTCCCCGGTTGCGGAATGCTCTCTCTAGTGAGCTGCTCCGTCTTCATCATTATTGCGTTTCATTAGGAATTTGAAAATATTCCTGTTTGTTCAGGCATTTGGTGGCTGCAGAATAATGTTCCTGACAACCCCGAGATCAGCGGACAGAAGAATAGTTGAAAAAACAAACCAACAAACCTCCTATAATTACTTTTAGGATTCTTCCTAACTGAAATTGCTTTTAGGTGTTTGCAATTGTTATTTTTTAAATGTTCGAAATGTTTTAGAATGTTTTTGCTTTGTTTTTGTTTTTAAAGTGTGTACTGTTTCTGTTTGCCGATGTGAGCTCCGAAAGGCGTATAAATTCAGTAAATAAAAACCATAAGAACATATAATTGGGTTTATTTGTAGGAGGACGAGGAAAGGAAAACAAGCAAGCATAGTTGAGGTATCAAATACATAGCTGCGTTTCAACCTACTACTAGTTCGTTTATACATTATGTCCCTTTCTCCTCCAGGATTCAAAGATCACAATGTTTCACCGCATAAATTATAATTTGACAAATTTCAAAGCAGAATGTACCACAAAGTAGCTTCCTAATATGAACAGTAGCAATGCCAATTTGATATTAGCGCTTTGCTGATGGTTGTTTTAATGAACATTTAAACTTCATGGCTACTGAAACACACGGACCAGGAGGTCAGGTTTCTGTTCGGAAATACGTGTTGAAGTGTTGAATTAACACTGGGAGGACGCCTAAGGGGGCAGTTTCAATAAGGCTGACCTTTGCTGTAACTCGAGGGGTGTTTCTATTAGGGATTTTGGGTAGGAAACCGAGAGCAACCTAACCCCCAACCTTTGAGCTGCGACAGACTTGCATTGCAGGGCTCTTGTGTCAGTCCCTCAAACCCACGGAGAAGGGATTGCTTGGGATTGCATTCCGTTTCAGATACGAAGGGTGTGCAACCTTGTAAAGGGGGGGCGTGTTCTTTGGTTGGACCGCAAGTGTGATTTATGTACGATGCAGGTGTGGGACACGCCACTTTATTCAGTTGTGGCGTAGTTACTTGCACTGACTTGGCAGTTTAAGGTTGGAACCACTGCTTAAAACCAAGGGCTAAGGACGAAATCACAGCCTAAAGTAGGTCAAAGTCAATTGGTTATTACTGGCGGCCGAAGAGTCAACGGCCAAAGGGGTGGCCAGGGAGGGAGGGAGGGGATTGACTCAGTTTAGCAAAACAACTGAAAGAAAAGGTGACTCCCTCTTATTTAGCAGTCTCTGCTGCGGAATGATGCCCTCTCTTCACCACCACTCAACTCTTTCCCTCTTTCAGAGAGATGGATGTGGGGAAATAAATCCCGCACCTTCCACTCACAGAGACATCACTTTGATGTTTTTGTATGTGTCAGCTGAAGACATTTAGATTTAGTTTCAGCTTTGTATCTTGTTCTTATTGCAGGTTTTATCCTCCAACCTTAGCTTTTTGATCTCAATTGGGAGTTGTTTTAACCTTGCCTTTTATGTATTGTATTACATTTATCTATCTCTCTAAAGCTGTTCTAGCATGTAGATTCTGTCATTTTGCCTATGTTATACACAGAGTAGCTTGGAATCAGGGGCAGATCTCCTACGAAACCAATGAATTTTAAGATTCTGGGCCAAATCCCAGAACATAAGTAAATGAAATGGTAGGGATTGAGAGGGGCGTATTTCTGACTATATGGATCTGTCTTGATTTATAATAATTAAAAATCATGATCAACCAAAGATAAAAGAGAACCAAAAACATCTTTTGCAACTCATATGGATGGCATCACAGAGAGTACAAAACACCCAAGCTTCAATAAAGAATTAAACCATGTGGGTGAACCAAAAGGTCTTCACTAGATTATTTAGACAAGATAAAGAAGGCACCAGGAAAGACACTGTTCCATAGCTGGGGTGCTACTGCCAATAAAGCTCTCTCTCCCTGATCGACACCCACTTCATCTCATTTCCGTTTCAAATATTAACATTATTATATTACTCAAATAAGTCCAATTTGACTGTGGGCAATGTGTTATGCCTGCAGATATCAGAAAAACTGGAGTTGTGTCTTGACATTTCCTTCAAAAGCTCAATGTATATTTTAAAAGAGCAAGCTTCAAATAACCATCTAAGCTCTTTAAATACCCGTAACGCTTCCATGCATTAAGACTGCCTAAAGATTCTTTTCACCATAAGTTATTTTACCAGAAATCATACTTCAATGTGGGTGCTCTTTGGAACGATCTGTAATTAATTAATTAATTAATTAATATGTGTGAGTGTGTCAATCTGCAGGTTGTTAGACAGCAACTTTGTGGTTTCTGAAGCCTATTGTGAGTAGGTTGTTTTTCAGAAAGTGTAGCCTTGTTGAAGAAAAGTATAGTGGAAATTTGATTAAACAAAAGAGTGCTGGAACAGAGACATAGCAGACACACCATTCTTTGAAAGGCTTTATAGTCTAGCTGCAGTTTTCAAACAAATGCCCACCAAAAGTCAGCATTTGGACAGCAGACTAGGCAGGCATTCAGGTCACCTAAATACGGTGAGAAGTATTATATTTCTATTTAAATTACAGTAATTGTTTTTAAGTTGCCTTTGGCCATTTGTTTATTTCATTAAATGAATACACCACTTGATTGTAAAACAAAAAACTGCAACGTGGTTTACTAACAGATAAAATAATAAAATTGTGGAGGGGGGAATCAACCATACTTCCAAACATACAGATGAATATTACCTACATTAGCACAGACCCATTGAATGATATCTGTGTCCTCGTTTTCGACAGGGCTGTGGTGGTCACCATTTAGTCTTCCTCCAATGAGTTCTGGGAGGCACCTACTAGGCTATCACTCTAGAAACCCTTTCTCTCACCTAAGGGAATCTAACAGGAGCTGGTAGATGGTTTACTCCCAGGCATGTGCAGAGTGCTCACCCCTCAGCGTTTGGCAACCGCCCAGGGAATGCTAGTGCTCAGGGCTTTCCTTATGGAGGAAGGAGAAAAACACCAGCCGAATTCCCAGGGGCAGGTTCAGAGGGAGGCAAAGATGAAAAGGGGGGCACAGGCTTCAGGGTGAAATCCTCCCTGGGTTGCATTTGCCTGAGCTGACGTCCCAGCCACCTTGGCCAGACTTACTCCTGCAGGGGGGTCATTTGGTTCCCTGAGACGAGTCCCAAAACTGTCCCCCCCCCCCAGGGAAGAATGGAGATTGTTGGGGGATCAAGATCAAATGGCGAAGAAAGGCGGGAAGAGACCAGTGGCGCCTCCTCTTTGCCCCGAGGCTGCTGTAGAGGCATTTTTGGAGTGGGGTAGAAGTGGAAGTGAGGAAGATCCAGCTCCCAAGCAGAGGCGGATTTAGGGCAGCCCAGCCGGCCCCCCCCCCTGAGCCTGGAGGGGCCAGAGGGGAGCAGAAGGACGAAGGAATGAAAGGAGCAGAAGGGAAGGCGAGAGGGGGCAGCCTTCCTCAGAGGCCAGACATGCTAATGCGCTTATCTCGCCTCCTGGGTGGGTCCCCCCTGCGGGGTGGGGTAGGGGGGCCATTGTGTGAAGAGGGAGCGAAGAGGAGACCGAGGGGAGGGGGGGAAGCGGGGAGACCAGGGAGGAGGAGGAGGACGGCGGCCAAGGCGACGCCGCAGGGGAAGCCGTGGCCAATAGGCGCGAAGGCAGGACAGGCGGGGGCGCATGCGCGGGGGCGGTTTGGGCGGGAAACGGCGCGCGGCGCCAACCTGGATTCTACGCGGCGACGCGAGAGGGAGTGGGGGAGGGGCGGCCGTAGGGACCAGAAAGAGGAGCGGGAAGGACACCCCCGCCCCCCCCCCCCCCGTTGCCCCAGCAAGACGTTCGTTATAGCGCTGATTCTGCGGGAACGTAATAAGGGAAGACAGTGTCGAGAGGGAAGCCCTTCAGAGTTATCTCGTAGCCGCTCCCCAGGCGCCACCACAGGGCGCGGCTATCTTCCCTCAGGCATATACAGTGGTACCTCTAGTTCACAGGCAACCCTCCCATAAAGCTTCTTTGAAGGCAGTAGACCACAAACCTTGGGGTGGGGGGAATTAACCTGGGGGGGGGGGGGAAGACCTGACCTTTTATCTCTAGAACCACATGTACCTCACAACTGACTTTTTTCTATGGAAAATTAAGCCCATGTTTATATGCTTGCACACAGGAAAGTGAATGTTTCAGTAAATGGAAAATTAAATCAAGACTCCAGACAAGCTAGTAAAGGAACAAACTTTATTCAAAATATCAAAGTAATACAATAAAAGGCATTAAAAGAGGGAGCTTGTAAAATATGTACAGGATAGCAAGGAAGGAGTTGGGATGCTAATCTGGAACCTGACTTAAAGAGAAAAACTGAGAGTCCGAACCACTTCCATCAACATTCTGCATTTGTCCAGGATTTGTAGCTGAATAATTCCCCGTTGCAGACCAGGGAGTATAACTGCTTGATGCCATGAAGAAGTTCCCAGCTGATGGTGGAGGCTGCCTCACCATCTCCGCACCGTAATATGGAACTGGGCAGTTGCTCGCCTGGGAAGTCTCATAAAGCCCAGTTCCACAAAAAGCAGCTTGCTGGTAATAAGCAGGGTTCAATTCCAGGGAGCTCTGCTGTTGCGGGGCAGAGAGGTGCTCTCCTGGTTGCGTGTTGTTGAGAGGTGGCTGCCACAACCCTGCTCCTCTATTGCTTTCAGCATAATGCAAGTTCTGTGGCTGGTAGTATTGTTCCATGTGAATATTTTGGAGGTTTCCTGGACTGCTTCTTGGGCTGCTGTCCAGGCTGCTTCTTGGACGGGTTCCTTCACTGTGGCTATAAGGAGCTGCAGCATGGTTCCCGATCCGTATCGTGGAGCCTATCCTCTTTGGTGTTCTGGCTCGTCTATTTTGAAACCAGATCTGAACAGAAGAAAGGAGAGAACCAAATGCCCATTATTTCCAAACGGGTAGGTCATAATTTCACTTTCCAAGCAAAGATTAGTATATGACAGTGGGAGAACCTACGTTAACTTGTTTTGTGTTGTGCGAAAGGCATATAGGCATTATGTTCTGTGAATATAGAAGACATTGTTACCATGAATATGTCTTTTTGATCCAACAGAGAGAATTACATTTAATAAATTCTGCTTATTCCTCTGGGGTTTCTCTTTAGTACTCTGCAGCATTTTTCTACTCTCTTCAGCTCCGCATTCAAATATCCCATGTTCATAATATCCAGTTACTGTTAACCATAAAGATTCTAAGTTGGAGTGACTAAATACTGCTATTTGGCTGTATTTTGTTCTGCTGTATCAGAAAAAGCCACCTTTAAAAGCTGCACAAGTGTACAGTTCCACAAGACTTTCTTTATTGAAGTATAACCTGTGGATGTGAGCTTCATCTGCAAGAAATTGTCAAGCATTTGTTAATGCCAAGTGGATGGCTGCATACAAGACTTAACATCTGTGTGCATTTGTGCTGGAAGACAATTGTTTTTAAAATTCCATAAATATAGTAATAGTAATTTTAAATAGCTCACTCAGAAGACCTACCCATTTGTTCTGGCCTGTTTGGGGTCAGAATCTCAGAAAACTCAGAATCTGCATTAAATGAATGTGTGCTGTGCATAAATTTACTGGGAAGGAAAAAGAAGCCTTAATCAGGAACCAGGATTTCTGAACAAGTATGGGCACAATTTCTTCCTAAATTTGAAAAGGAGGGAGCACAACCCACCCACCGTGTACAAAAAGCCTTTACATCCACGATACACCCCCCCCCCCCAAAAGCTGAGAGGCACCCGGGAGAACTAAGGCCTGCGACTACGCAAGGATTATTCTGAGCGTTTCAAATTGTTCCAGTATGTGCGGTTTAGGGAAGTCTTGGGAGCCCCCACCATCCCGATTCTTACGTGCACACGATCTTCTTCGACTCCGATGCACCTCGCCAGCGCCTCCCTGGTCTCGTATCCGGGGTACCGGTTCTCTTCAAACTCCTTCTTTAAAAGCTCGATTTGGGCAGGGGTGAAAACGGTCCTTTTTCTCCTATCTCCTCCGACTTTGGGGTAGCTTCCTCCTGGGAAAAGACAAAGAGGCAAATCTGAAGGAAGCGCTGGGCAAGCTTAAACTGAAGCGACGCTTGCCGATGTTCCTCCAGACATGGAAAGCTCAGGGCTTAATAATCATTTTTTTAAAAGTTTCTCTTACCTTCCTTGTTGGTTGCCATCATGAAAAAAACTCCCTCTGGTTCGTTCACTCTGCAGGGGATTCGGTCTGGGCATTTATCTCCGTTGGGCGACCCCACCCTTACTTCTCAACCAATACGAGGGAGTCACCCCACCCTTACTTCTCTACCAATACGAGGTTTCCCGGTTGAGGAATGCCCTCCCAGTCAGCTGCCCCGTCTTCATCATTTTTGCGTTTCACCCTTGCTTCTCAACCAATAGAAACAGTTACATTCTCTTTCAAAAAATCAGTTGCTTTGCCAGACTGGCTCAAACCCCTCCCTCCGTCGACACCCCTTTGGCAATTGACTCTTCATCTGAACGGAAGAGGAGAGAGAGAGAGAGAGGGAGAGAGGGAGGGGGGGAGAGAGAGAGAGAGAGAGGGAGGGAGGGAGGGAGAGAGGGAGAGAGAGAGAGGGAGGGAGGGAGAGAGGGAGAGAGGGAGAGAGAGAGAGAGAGAGAGAGAGAGAGAGAGAGAGAGATCTTTCGGGCGCCTACTACACCTTTTCTTTGCCAAGCCACACCCGCATTGTACAAAAATAACACTTGCGAGGTCCAACCAAAGAACACCCCCCCACACACACACTTTAGCACACACTTCGTATCTTAAACGGGTACTCTCCTTTTTAAAAAGGTTTTGTTGTTGTTCTAAAAAGAATCAAGTATAAATTATTTCATATCGACAAAGAAGCTTGGAACAACTTAATTCCAATACCCCTCATTTCAGCATCTGCCGTCTAAATAAATTAGTACATCGCCTTGGATGGAGGCTCTGGCAACTGCCAGCAATCGTATCAAATGCGAATAATACGGTATACATAAGAGCGGCGGCAACCGAAGAAAGAAATCTAAGCTATGTAAGCAAGCTATATTTTATTAACATATGATTAAATTTGCACTCATTTTTTGCTGGTTTTGAAGACTTAGGAAACAGCTTACATTCTTTTAAAAACGGTGCATTGGATATGCAAGGTCACCCGCCATCTTAGAAGAGGAGTTCCTTGCACCAAGAATGCCTTTTCCAAGCTGGTACCTGCAAGTTAGGATTCGTACGTTAATCTTTTAAAAACCTAAATAAATAAATAAAATGACGGTGCCGTTGTAGCTGGTTTAAATTGCTTTAATTCAATCTGGACGGCCAGCCCATTTAAAGAGGTTCCCCGGTTGCGGAATGCTCTCTCTAGTGAGCTGCCCGTCTTCATCATTATTGCGTTTCCTTAGGAATTTGAAAATATTCCCGTTTGCTCAGGCATTTGGTGGCTGCTGAATAATGTTCCTGACAACCCCGAGATCAGCGGGCAGAAGAATAGCTTAAAAAACAAACCAACAAACCTCCTATAATTACTTTTAGGATTCTTCCTAACTGAAATTGCTTTTAGGTGTTTAAAATTGTTATTTTTTTAATGTTCGAAATGTTTTTGCTTTGTTTTTGTTTCTAAAGTGTGTACTGTTTCTGTTTGCCGATCTGGGCTCCGAAGGGCGGCGTATAAATTCCGTAAATAAAAACCATAAGAACATAGCAACCCGGAACATTGAATAGGTTTTATTTGTAGGAGGACGAAAAAAGGAAAACAAGCAAGCAAAGTTTAGGTATCAAATACATAGCTCAGTTTCAAACTATTACTAGTTCGTTTATACCTTATGTCCCTTTCTCCTCCAAGGTTGAAAGATCACAATGTTTCACCGCATAAATTGTAATTTGACAAATTTCAAAGCAGAATGTACCACAAAGTAACTTCGTAATATGAACAGTAGCCATGCCAATTTGAGATTAGCGCTGTGATGGTGGTTGTTTTAATGAACATTTAAACTTCATGTCTACTGAAACACAGAGACCAGGAGGTCAAGTTTCTGCTCGGAAATACGTGTTGAATTAACACTGGGAGGACGCCTAAGGGGGCAGTTTCAATAGACTGACCTTTGCTGTAACTCGAGGGGTGTTTTCTATTAGGGATTTTGGGCAGAAAACCGATAGCAACCTAACCCCCAATACTGTCCTCCTTTTCGACAGTGCTGTGGTGGTCACCATTTACTCTTCCTCCAATGAGTTCTGGGCTATCTAGGCTATCACTCTAGAAACCCTTTTTCTCACCTAAGGGAATCTAACAGACGCTGGTAAATGGTTTACTCCCAGGCATGTGCAGAGTGCTCACCCCTCATCATCTGGCAACCGCCCAGGGAATGCTAGTGCTCAGGGCTTTCCTTATGGAGGAGGGAGAAAAACACCAGCCGAATTCTCAGGGGCAGGTTCAGAAAAGGAGGCAAAGATGAAAAAGGGGGCATTTGCCTGAGCTGACGTCCCAGCCACCTTGGCCAGACTTACTCCTGCAGGGGGGTCATTTGGTCCCCTGAGACGAGTCCCAAAACTGTCCCCCCCCCCCCAGGGAAGAATGGAGATTGTTGGGGGATCAAGATCAAATGGCGAAGAAAGGCGGAAAGAGACCAGTGGCGCCTCCTCTTTGCCCCGAAGCTGCTGTAGGGGCAGATTTGGAGTGGGGTAGAAGTGGAAGCGGAGGAACACCCAGCTCCCAAGCAGAGGCGGATTTAGGGCAGCCCAGCCGGTCCCCCCCCCCCGCGCTGAGCCTGGAGGGGCCAGAGGGGAGCAGAAGGACGAAGGAATGACAGGAGCAGAAGGGAAGGCGAGAGGGGGCAGCCTTCCTCAGAGGCCAGACATGCTAATGCGCTTATCTCGCCTCACGGGTGGGTCCCCCCTGCGGGGTGGGGGGTCATTGTGTTAAGAGGGAGCGAAGAGGAGACCGAGGGGACGGCGGGGGAGGAGCGGGGAGGAGCAGGGAGAAGGAGGGCGGCCGGTGTGACGCCGCAGGGGAAGCCGTGGCCAAAGGGCGCCAAGGCAGGACAGGCGGGGGCGCATGCGCGGGGGCGGTTTGGGCGGGAAACGGCGCGCGGCGCCAACCTGGATTATACGCGGCGAGGCGAGGGGGAGTGGGGGAGGGGCGGCCGTTGGAACCAGAAAGAGGAGCGGGAAGGACACCCCCGCCCCCCCCCGTTGCCCCAGCAAGACGTTCGTTATAGCGCTGATTCTGCGGGAACGTAATAAGGGAAGACAATGTCGAGAGGGAAGCCCTTAAGGGTTATCTGGTAGCCGGTCTCCAGGCGCCACCACAGGGCGCGGCTATCTTCCCTCAGGCATATACAGTGGTACCTCTAGTTCACAGGCAACCCTCCCATAAAGCTTCTTTGAAGGCAGTAGAGCACAAACCTTGGGGGGGGGGATTAAGAGCAAGAAAATGAAATAAAGTGTTCACAATATCCCCCCACAAAGTTTTTAATAGATATAAATGCCCATGTTGCAGGCTAAGGCACATACAAGTTAAACTTATATGTCTTTAAAGCTTTGGAGAGCAACTTAACACACTTATGGTAGGAAAATCAATTAAACCTTATATCCCCATCTCAAACTTCTGGTTTTTTTAGAAATGGAAGACTCATTAATGGAAACCAAACTTATTAACACAGAAAAGTGTTACCAAATCTACTTATAGCAGGATCTACAAACATTATTTTGCATACAAAGAAAATACAGCAACGTCCGACCACATTTATTGCCACCTACTGTAGCCTCAGATACAGAGACTTAAAAAGAGAAGAAAAGGGACAGAATGCCATTGGTGCATTAAAATGTGTCTCAAGAATATTTCAGCCATTAGAAGACGGGACCTTTTATCTCTAGAACCACATGTACCGCGCAACTGACTTTTTTCTATGGAAAAATTAAGCCCATGTTTATATGCTTGCACAAAGGAAAGTGAATGTTTCAGTAAAAGGAAAGTTAAAGAAAGACTCCAGACAAGCTAGTAAAGGAACAAACTTTATTCAAAACATCGAAGTCATACATTAAAAGGCATTAAAAGAGGGAGCTTGGAAAATATGTACAGGATAGCAAGGAAGGAGTTGGGATGCTAATATGGAACCTGACTTAAAGAGAAAAACTGAGAGTCCGAACCACTTCCATCAACATTCTGCATTTGTCCAGGATTTGTAGCTGCAAAATTCCCCGTTGCAGACCAGGGAGCATAAGTGCTTGATGCCATGAAGAAGTTATCAGATGATGGTGGAGGCTGCCTCACCATCTCCTCACCGTAATATGGAACTGGGCAGTTGCTCGCCTGGGAAGTCTCAGAAAGCCCAGTTCCACAAAAAGCAGCTTGCTGGTAATAAGCAGGGTCAAATTCCAGGGAGCTCTGCTGTTGCGGGGCACACTCTCCTGGTTGCGTGTTGAGAGGTGGCTGCCACAACCCTGCTCCTCCATAGCTTTCAGCATAATGCAAGTTGTGTGGCTGGTAATATTGTTGCATGTGAATATTTTGGAGGTTTCCTGGACTGCTTCTTGGGCTGCTGTCCAGGCTGCTTCTTGGACGGGTTCTTTCACTCCGGCTATAAGGAGCTGCAGCATGGTTCCCGATCCTTATCCTGGAATCAATCCTCTTTGGTGTTCTGGCCCTTCTGTTTTGAAACCAGACCTGAACAGAAGAAAGGAGAGAACCAGTATAGAAGACATTGTTACCATGAATATGTATTTTTGATCCAACAGAGAGAATTACATTTAATAAATTATGCTTATTCCTCTGGGGTTTCTCTTTAGTTCTCTGCAGCATTTTTTTACTATCTTCAGCTCCACATTCATATATCCCATGTACATAATCTCCACTTACTGTTAAATATAAAGCTTCTAAGTTGGAATGACTAAATACTGCTATTTGGCTGTATTTTGTTCTACAGTATCAGAAAAAGCCACCTTTAAAAGCTGCACAAGTGTACAGTTCCACAAGACTCACTTTACCTGTGGGTGTAAGCTTCATCTGTAAGAAATTGTCAAGCATTTGTTAATGCCAAGTGGATGGCTGCATACAAGACTTAACATCTTTGTGTGCATTTCTGCTGGAAGGCAACACTTTATGCCTGACAATTGTTTTAAACATTCAATAAACTTAGTAACACTAATTTTAAATGGCTCACTCAGAAGACCTGCCCAGTTTGGGGTCTTCTGCCTCAGCCTCCCAAGTGTCCTGGGGGTAATGGACTAGGCAGGGAAGTGTATTTATATATTTTCTAAATACCAATTTCTCTGTAGGAGAGAACTAAATACTTGCTCAACTCTTGCCAGAAAAAGCAATGCAGCTTAACTCGTTTTAGGCTCCCCAGTGCAAGCTGCTTATGGCTGCAGTCCTCTGCACATTACCTTGGGAGTTAGTGTTAACTGGATCAGGCTGCAAAGGCAGCCTATAAAACCAGATTTAATGTACTTTTAGCACTAAGCCCATCCATTGCAGAAATTAGATTTCTAAGCTGGGTCTCTGAAGATTTTTTAAAAATGATTTAAACCCAGAACCCACGATACGCCCCCCCCCCCAAAAAAAGAACCAAGAAAGAGGAAGTTAGCTCTTGAACAAGGCGCCTTTCGCGATAAGCTGAGAGGCACACGGGTGAACCAACTACGCAAGGATTATGCGGAGCGTTTCAAATTGTTCCAGTATGTGCGGTTTAGAGAAGTCTTGGGAGCCCCCACCATCCCGATTCTTACGTGCACACGATCTTCTTCGACTCCGATGCACCTCGCCAGCGCCTCCCTGGTCTCGTATCCGGGGTACTGGTTCTCTTCAAACTCTTTCTTTAAAAGCTCGATTTGGGCAGGGGTGAAAACGGTCCTTTTTCTCCTATCTCCTCCGACTTTGGGGTAGCTTCCTCCTGGGAAAAGACAAAGAGGCAAATCTGAAGGAAGCGCTGGGCAAGCTTAAACTGAAGCTGCATCGCCTGCACTTGCCCGGGAGCAAGTCCCCCAGAATCGGGCGCTGCCTGAGGTTACACTGCGTAAAACGACCCCCGGCTTCAGTGGCAATTCATTCAACCGCCCCGCTGACCACCCACCCGGCAGAGCGCAGAAGGGCAAAGCCTTCGCTTTTTACAGGACATTGATTTCCACGCACTTTGTGGCCTTTAAATAAACCTCCGGTTGCTCGGAACAAGGCTTGAATGAAAAGCCAAAGCGTACGAATTTAACTCTTATTTCTATGCCTGCCATCCTTTGTCGCAACTGATCCCAACCACGTTTATTGGGAAATTTAATCCCGTTTATGTGAAAGGGATTTAACATTCAGAAAGTGTGCGTGTAAATGCTTCATGCAGGAAAATGCAGTAAATGCTCCATGCTTATAAGTAAAGATGTGCAAACCAATCTTGCGAAATGTTTCCAACCGAAGACATTTGAGCCCCTGTGTAATCCCTCCCCGGCTACCACAAATGGGTCTTTGAAAGTCTTCCCTATATCCTGACCCAGAAACAGAAACACCCTTCATTTATAAAAACCGTTGAATTTATAACCCTGAATTTATATCATTCATTTGAGCAATTTTTTAAAGACAAGTGAACTAAAAATCTTCTTAACAATCCTCTATTCTTACCTTGGCTGTTGGTAGTTTTCATCTTGCAAAAGCGCTGCCTCGCTCTCTTCCAACAAACTTGGTTTTCGCTTCCAAAATTGCCCTTGCTCCTCAAGGCCCGCTCCAGGTTTCGGGAGTTCGGCGCCTTTATAGCCCCTCCTGGCTGCCAATTGGCCGGCGCGTTTTCCTTGGAGAGAAGCGCTCCAATGGGGAGGCGGCTTTTGGGGAGGAGCGAGTTTCAAGTTCACTTTTCAAGCGCTGCTTGACCAATCTAGATTGGCTGGAGCGCACCCTTCCCTTAGCATCACCCCTTAGCAAAACTGGAAAATAGCTCCATAGGCTTTGAGATTAGTGCGCACAGCTGAAGAGAAGGGAATTGAGAGGATGGGTTGAGGAGCGAGAGAGCCAGACACAACTGTGGTTTATTTTTTAAAAATATTATTATGAAGCTTTCATTTTACAGATAGAGATGCTCCAAGACTTAGGCATGTTGAAAGGCTTTGCCCAAGAAGCCTAGATGCAGCAAGTACACTCTGAAACCCCCTGCCTTTTGAGACGAAGCAGGCGCCTTCACTGCACCCTTTTCGGCGCCTGCTATAAACTTTGTTTCCTTTCCTTTACCTGCAAAAAGTTGCTATGCCTTTTAATCGGTGGTTTTTGCTTAACTGTAATTGCATTACGTGTTTTTCACTTTGACTTTTATCGATCATGTTCATGCTTTCGTAAGCCGCTTAGAGGTTTTCGTTAAGGTTAGGCGGTGCAAAAACCTGAAGGGAAGAATGTGAGTAACACCATTGCAAATAAAGGGAAGGCAAACTCCTCTTGCCAAGAAGTCAGTAGATCTTTCAAGCCCAAGCGGTTGATGTTAGATGCTCAGAGTATTCAGCCCCGGACAGACGTCGCAACCAAATCCTGAATCTACACAGTCTCAATGCACTATCGCTTGTAACTGCAAGGGGGTTGCATTCTCTTTCTTTCTTCTTCTTCTTTTATTAAATATTTTCTTGTTTTACAGACATTATGTGAAATGTCTCTCGTATTTTTTACATGTAACATTTTTACAAATCCGTTTCATTTGTTGAGACATTAGGGGGAGAAAAAAAGGGATGGAGGGTGGGGATATGGGTGGGGGTGGGTGGCGATGTTTCTATTATGCTTGATTTATGAAGGGTTTGGTGTCAGCGTTGCTTGTGCTGTTCACTTCTGTTCCTAACGGGGTTGCATTCTGAGTGAAAGCAAGCTTTCTGTTTCCTAGGCTTGCTTCAAACGTTGCTGGTGCTTCCTTTCTTTTTCACTTCAACTATTTCTCTTTCTGTCTTTCTATACGCACAACTTTCACGTGGCCATATTCCTCTGCCTTTCAGGGACTTGCGGCATCCAAATAGCCTGCCGCTCCACCCTACACCCGATAGTTGCCTCCGATCCTCAAAGGAACTGAAAACTTTCTGAAACCTTCCAGCTCATACAATGCATGTTCCCAGTCCCTGGCAGTTTGTTAATCAAGAATGGTTCTCTGTTGGTACATTCTTTGTTATTTTTGCCTAAGAAAATTAACACAAGGGACCCTCCCTAAGTGTACCTATAAACCCTATTCATAGGTATGCTGACTCAGAATCGGCAAAGAAACTTTTTTTCAAGTAAGAACTACATTTTTTTGGTGAGCTATGGGAAATTCAATATATTTTTCAAAATGTTTTTTTTTAAAAAAGCATTTGCAGAGTGTTTTTTATGTGTAGATTCCACCCAGGGCAGCAGATAACGCTGCAGTCTTTCCTCATCCACACCGGATGACTCACCACCTAGTACCTCTCCTTTTACTAAGATTTAGCAGTCTCTCCTGCGTAATGATGCCCTCTGTTCTCCACCACTCAACTCTTTCCCTCATTCAGAGAGATGGATGTGGGGAAATAAATCCCGCACCTTCCACTCCCAGAGAGGCTTGCCTGGCATCACTTTGATGTTTTTGTATGTGTCAGGTGAAGACATTTAGATCTAGTTGTAGCTAGTTGTCCTTATTGCAGGTTTTATCCTCCAACCTTAGCTTTTTGATCTCAATTGGGTGTTGTTTTAATCTTGCCTTTTATCTATTGTATTACATTTATCTCTCTCTCCAGAGCTGTTCTAGCATCTAGATTCCAGTATTTTGCCTATGTTAAACAGAGAGCAGCTTGGAATCGGGGAGAGATCTCCTACGAAACCAATGACTCTTAAGATTCTGGGCGCCAAATCCCAGAGGGGCCCCAGACCTGAATTTAGTCCACATTCTTAAACATTTATATTCACACCAGAGACTTTGACACATGTGACAACCCAGAGCAGAAATTCTAATCTAAATCTGATTTTTTAAATGTGGTGATCTGTCAGGGAACAACCCCATTGAAGACGACAACAGTGGTTACCCAGAACTGATTACTAGTTGTGAAGGGGCCCCCAGAACAGCTCAAGTTCAGGACCCCCAAAATGTAGGTCTGTCACTGCTTGGGATTGATGTTGGGAGAACTGTAATAGTCATCTGTTGTTGGGTTTGAAAACAGCAAACGAGGGGAGGGGAGTAGAGATTCAGAACTATTTGAGGTGCTGGAGAAGAGGTGTAAATACCATGCTCTTTTACCCATCCAAGTTGCCCACTCAGAACTAATATTTGCCCAATAAGGGGGTTGCAAGTCGCAGGCACCATGCAGCAAGAGATTTGCTTCCCTCCCTTTAACTAGAACCTAGGATACAGCAATGAAGAGCTTAGTACAAAAGCCATACACTTAGAATACAAGAATTATGAGCCCAGGAACTTGTTTTGAGAATCAGAATTAATGGGAGCTCACAGGCTTTCCACACGTAAATCCGTTCCCGGTTAACTCAAGTATTCTTCATCTCAGCAGTATAATGTAGAGGGGGAGGGGAAATATTTTGCAGTTACTGTATTTATAAACACGGGGAGGTGAGGTCAGCAATCCTTTGTGATCTACCACAAAACACCCAGCGTTCTTCCCACTTTCTTCCCACCACTGCCATGCAAAGGAAACAGCAATTTAGAAAGCAATTCGGACTGGAGGAGGAAAGGGATTAATTGCTTCCCCCATCCCACCCTATGCATACAAGCATGTGATGCGTTATCACAGATCTCCAGTTCATATAATTCAGAAACGGGCAAGCAGAGTGATCAAGTGGACGGAAGAATGAGGAAATGTTGGAGCATTGAGGATTTGTTGGTTTAGAGAAAATTTGGATAAGAGGTGGCATGACAGAAATTTATAAAATTTTGCATTGCATGGAGAAAGTGGATAGAGAAAAAATTCTCTCCCACTAAACTACACTTTTAAAAGCTACAATCCTAAAAGCATTGAACTTTTCCCCCTTGCAGTTGGCCTTTGCTGTTTTATTACATTTTAAATGGATGCTTATTGTTTTGATATATTGATGTAAACCACTTTGTGAGGTTCATTTCAAAAGCAGTACATAACTAAATGGTAGGGATTGAGAGGGACGTATTTCTGACTAGATGGATCTGTCTTGATTCATAATAATTAAAAATCATGATCAACCATAAATAAAAGAGAGAGAAAAAACTTCCAAGCAGAGGCGGATTTAGGGCAGCCCAGCCGGTCCCCCCCCCCCTGCCCTGGGGCGCTGAGCCTGGAGGGGCCCCAGGGGAGCAGAAGGATGAAGGAATGAAAGGAGCAGAAGGGAAGGCGAGAGGGGCAGCCTTCCTCAGAGGCCAGACATGCTAATGCGCTTATCTCGCCTCACGGGTGGGTCCCCCCTGCGGGGTGGGGTGGGGTGGGGGGGCCATTGTGTGAAGAGGGAGCGAAGAGGAGGCCGAGGGGACGGGGGGGGGGAGAAGCGGGGAGACTAGGGAGAAGGAGGAGGAGGGCGGCGGGTGTGACGCCGCAGGGGAAGGCGTGGCCAAAGGGCGCCAAGGCAGGACAGGCGGGGGCGGTTTGGGCGGGAAACGGCGAGCGGCGCCCACCTGGATTCTATGAGGCGAAGCGAGAGGGAGTGGGGGAGGGGCGGCCGTTGGAACCAGAAAGAGGAGCGGGAAGGACACCCCCGCCCCCCCCCCCCGTTGCCCCGGCAAGACGTTCGTTAAAGCGCTGATGCTGCGGGAACGTAATAAGGGAAGACAGTGTCGAGAGGGAAGCCCTTCAGAGTTATCTCGTAGCCGCTACGCCAGCACAGGGCGCGGCGGCGGAGGAGCCTTCTTCCCTCAGGCATGTATATATTTGGCGGCGTATCTGCGTGTTGGCCTGAGGCAGGCAGGCTTCAAATCCCTGTACACACAAAAACACCACAATCCCTGCACACACACACAAAGTGTGTACTGCCGATCTAGGCTCCGAGTATAAATTCAGTAAATAAAAACCATGAGAACATAGCAACCCGGAACATTGAATTGGGTTTATTTGTAGGAGGACGAGGAAAGGAAAACCAGCAAACCAAGTTTAGGTATCAAAGACATAGCTGCGTTGCAACATATTACTACGTAGTTCGTTTATACATTATGCCCCTTTCTCCTCCAAGGTTCAAAGATCACAATGTTTCACCACGTAAATTGTAACTTGGCAACTTTCCAAGCACAATGTACCACAAAGTAACTTCCTAATATGAACAGCAGCAATGTCAGTGTGAGATTAGCCCTGTGCTGGTGGTTGTTTTAATGAACAGTTAAACTTCATGGCTACTGAAACACATGGAGCAGGAGGTCAAGTTTCTGCTCGGAAATACGTGTTGAATTAACAGCGCAAACAGAGGAATAAGCATAATTTATTAAATGTAATTTTCTCTGTTGGATCAAAAAGACATATTCATGGCATCAATGTCTTCTGTACTGGTTCTCTCCTTTCTTCTATTCAGGTCTGGTTTCAAAACAGAAGGGCCAGAACACCAAAGAGGATAGGTTCCAGGATAAGGATCGGGAACCATGCTGCAGCTCCTTATAGCCACAGTGAAGGAACCCGTCCAAGAAGCAGCCTGGACTGCAGCCCAAGAAGCAGTCCAGGAAACAGCCAAAATATTCACATGGAACAATATTACCAGCCACAGAACTTTCATTATGCTGAAAGCTATAGAGGAGCAGGGTTGTGGCAGCCACCTCTCAACACGCAACCAGGAGAGTGTGCCCCGCAACAGCAGAGCTCCCTGGAATTGAACCCTGCTTATTACCAGCAAGCTGCTTTTTGTGGAACTGGACTTTGTGAGACTTCCCAGGCAAGCAACTGCCCAGTTCCATATTATGGTGCAGAGATGGTGAGGCAGCCTCCACCATCAGCTGGGAACTTCTTCATGGCATCAAGCACTTATGCTCCCTGGTCTGCAACGGGGAATTATTCAGCTACAAATCCTGGACAAATGCAGAATGTTGATGGAAGTGCTTCGGACTCTCTGTTTTTCTCTTTAAGTCAGGTTCCAGATTAGCATCCCAACTCCTTCCTTGCTATCCTGTACATATTTTACAAGCTGCCTCTTTTAATGTATGACTTCGATGTTTTGAATAAAGTTTGTTCCTTTACTAGCTTGTCTGGAGTCTTCCTTTAACTTTCCATTTACTGCAACATTCACTTTCCTTTGTGCAAGCATATAAACACGGGCTTAATTTTTCCATAGAAAAAAGTCAGTTGTGCGGTACATGTGGTTCTAGAGATAAAAGGTCAGGTCTTCTAATGGCTGAATATTCCTGAGACACATTTTAATGCACCAATGGCTTTCTGTCCCTTTCCTTTTCTTTTTAAGTCTCTGTATCTGAGGCTAGAGTAGGTGGCAATAAATGTGGTGGGAAGTTGCTGTATTTTCTTTGTATGCAAAATAATATTTGTAGATCCTGCTATAAGTAGATTTGGTAACACTTTTCTGTGTTAATAAGTTTGGTTTCCATTCATGAGTCTTCCATTTTTTAAAAAAACAGAAGTTTGAGATGGGGATATAAGGTTTAATTGATTTTCCTACCATAAGTGTGTTAAGTTGCTCTCCAAAGCTTTAAAGACATATAAGTTTAACTTGTATGTGCCTTAGCCTGCAACATGGGCATTTATATCTATTAAAAACTTTGTGGGGGGATATTGTGAACACTTTATTTCATTTTCTTGCTCTTAATCCCCCCCCCCCAAGGTTTGTGCTCTACTGTCTTCAATGAAGCTTTATAGGAGGGTTGCCTGTGAACTATATTGTGCCCAATACAGTTTGCCTTCTGTGCCGTTCAGCCTTGATTTAACCAGGTTTAGTCATAATAAAATAAGTCAGTTAATTTTAGATTCTAAATTGCACCCTCTTAGGAAAACTAATTTAGAAGTAAGTCCCACTGAACTTACTAATACACAACCAACAACAGCTGCAACATGCTACCCGCCCGCCGCCCAGCAAAAACCCTGAAACAACTGAGCCTAAGAGTATAAATCTATCAAAGCCTAAGACATCTCCAAATGGTTTTTCAGGGCTTTTCACAAATAATGCTACATTATTGGCATATCATTATGTTCCCTGTTCATTTGATTATATATTCAGATCTAAATGGTTCTGCTAATGGGTCAAGTTCTGCTAACAGTGGAAAGTGTGAACAGCAGTGGAGATAGAGGACATCTCTGTTGAGTACCTCTACATAATCTGCATGAGTCTGAATTTACTCCATTCACTGAGATATAGGCTTTGGGCTTGGAATATATGACAAATCCATATCATAAAACCTCAACTGCCCAGTCCACTATATTTCTCAACACTGCACTATGGAATTTAATGGGGCTGGGCACTAGATTGGGCAGATCATACTGAATCTAGTGGATTTGTCCCACCATGCCCTGCCCCTTTAGTCCTACCCTGATATAGGATCAGATCTGGGTTGGGTGTGACCTAGGTTGGGATAGGGCTGATCTGGGTCCACATCTTTGTGTGTGTGTGTGTGTGTGTGTGTGTGTAAGCACAGCCCTGGAATTACTCAAGATGTGATTATGGCTGCCATCCTAGATGGCTTTCTCAAGAGATTAGGCAAATTCATGAATGCTAAGACTATCAGTGGCTACTAATCGTTATGGATATATGCTATCAGAGGCATATCAATTGCTGGGAAAGAACAGGGCAAAAGGGTACTCACCTGACCTGTGTCCTGCTTTTGGTATTGCATAGTGCTATGGTTGGCTACTGTGTGGAGCAGAATGCTTGGAAAACCTGGCATTCTCCTAAACAGACCTCATATACAGAAAGGTGGTCACATATGCACAAATTAGATGTGATACAAGAGATCTATGAATCAAATAGCTACAAGTAGTTCTTTAGTTGCCAACTGACCAGATCTTCTTTCAGAATCATTTGCAGTTAAAGAAATAAAAACAAGCATTTAATGCATGCAATTAAAAAACAAACCAACCATATCCTTGCCTTCCGAAGATGAACTTAGTCTATACTGACTCTGTATGTCCCGCATCCCTAAAAAAAAAAAGAAAGCAGCTGCTTTCTCTCTTGGAGATGAAGAGTACTCTATCCATTGTAAATAAGCTCAATTAAAAGCAAAAGTAGCCATGCTGGCCCATTAGAAAACAACAACAACAACAACTCCACAATCCACAGTAATGTAATTTGTTTCACAAAGCAGAGGGTGAGGGAGATCAGAGTTTCTTTCTTAATTAAGTACAAAAAGATGTTGTAATCATGACCTGCAAGATAAAGACCACAGGCTGAGATGCCATTCATTTGAGGCAGTAGAATCTAGCACAAAAGTTTGTGCCCATTTCACAATGGCTTTTTCAGATCACCATTTCAATCTGTAAGCAATCATTGTAAAATTGGTGCAGGGCGAATCTTTTCAATTTTGCAAAACCAACAGAAGAGTCTTGTAGCACCTGAAAGATTAAAAAAATTATCATGACACACACAATATAATTCACTTCACTGGATGCATAAAGTATTATCCTGAGTTGCAGGGACACAATTGGTGGGGAGCTTCTAAAAAAAGATCAGAGGGAAACTAAATGCTGAAATATACAGTTGAGGACAATGAGCTTTTAAACTGCAATGATGCTCCAAAAACAGTAGTTGATAACACAGACATCCTTGCACTGGTAAGTCAGTTTTTAGCACATCCAGTGTGGTTTTAAAAAACGTAAACCCAGCACCTATTGTATTGATTCCATCTGCAAATAATAGCACTGGTGCATTGTAATACAATGGTCTCATGGTTTGAGGCCACTTCATTCAATAATGAACACCTTAAGGTCAGTGAAAGAGCATCCTGAGAAGCTGAAATGTTCCCTCACTGGCTTTTCTATACAGCCATTTCAGATTTGTGCTCATTCATTCTTTTGCATAGACCAGCTAGAAGGTCATTCTTGGCAAATGATGGCATATATTACTTTGGAAGATGAGCAGGTGAATTAGCCCCTCAGGTTGTATTGACATTATTAGCTCCTGTAATAATTATATTAAACTAGATATGGGAATAGAGTTGGTATCTGGCTCTGCCACAGCGTCTGGTCCCTCTTGTCCACGTATCTGCTATATGGCCTGTTACTCATGAAATAAAGTACAGCCTGTCACCCAAGGCCTTTGATAGGAAAGTGTCACCAATGCATCTCAGATAGAAGAGAGGCTTTCAGTTCTGAGGTCACTCTTGTTTTATAACAGATTGAACTAAGTAGGTAATTGACCTGATGTGATCAACCCTCTCCTCTGAACAGGTTAACCAAAACTGGATGATTACCAAAGTCTCAAAGCTGTTTAGAGAGTATCAGAAAAGGATAAAATACAACTGAATAAAATAGGCATTCACAGCCACAACTGCAAGGAAAGCTTATTTTTATTTCATTTTAAAATTCAGACTACAATCCTAAACACGCTATGGAGTAAGTCCCATTTAATTCAGTGGATTTTATTTCTGTGGCACACGTATTTAGTCTATGAGAAGCTGACAGTACACAGTTTTTTTTAAAAAAACCATATAGTAAGAAATTCCCCTTACAGAATATGGGAGAAAATATAAAGAAATACTAGAACCTAAGACCCCCTGGTGGACCTCACCGACAGAAGCCATGGCAGTAAAAAAGAAAAATATGAAAGGAGACTGGCCAACGTATAGAATGATATTAGAAGCAAACAATAACAAATTGACGCTGAAGAAGTTTGAAGAAATTAGGTTGTACCTGACGGATTAGTTACAATATTTTCAATTAAATGAAAAATTAAGTATAGATTTAAAAAAAGGATTTGAAAATGAGACATCAGATTTGGGAAAAGAACTAATCTAATCCAACGGAAAATATATTTCAAAAATCTACATCTTGAGTGGGAGGTAAAAGAAAAGGTAAAAGAAAGGGGTGATAGTGCGTTGGGCCCAAGAACTTGGATATAATATTTGCATGAACCAGTGGGAGAAATTATGGAAGGTGGACATGAAGTTTACAGCATGCTATCATCTTAGAGAAAACATCATGACAATGATGTACAAATGGTACCTTACCCTGACCAAATTGTATAAAAATAGATCAGATGTGTGCTGGAGATGCAAAAAGGTAAAGGTTCGTATATGCATATGTGGTGGGAATGTAAGAGTATAAGACAGTTTTGGGACATCATATATACAGTAATGAATTTAAAAAGATACTAAAATTCCCATTTACAAAGAGACCAGAAGCCTTCCTTTGAGGAATAATGTCGACAGAATTTTTTAAAAATAGCAGACCACTCTTCATGTACGCAACAACAGCAGCCAGCATCCTGGTGGCGAAGAATTGGAAAAGTGAAAAGACCCCTCACAAAAACCGAATGGCAGGTTAAAATGATAGAATACTTACAGGGAGAGGAATGGATAGTATTTAAAGAATATTTGAAAAATTATTGTGATAACAAATACAATTGAACTTCTTTGATAAGATTTTGGAAAAGAGAACAACAATAAGGCACTGTGTGATAAATAACAAAATGAGAAATAGTACAATGAGAATAATCGGAATTCTATTTTAATTACTTTAATTTTTTATCTTTACCTTTTTCTTTATTTTCCTTTTTCCTCTTTCTTTGAAAAGTAGTTGTAGATTGTAAGGATGTAGTGTGTGGTGTAAATATTGTATTGTGTGCTGTTAGGTAAGTTAATGTTGATTGTTTAATAGTTAATAACAATCATAATCATAAGGATTACACTGCAAATTTTATTGATAGGGTTGTCTCCTGTTCATGATTTTTATGGGTTGCTCATATTTTGAGACCACAAGGAAATAATATTATAGAGTTCATTGTTTCGTTGGTTTATTATTCTTGTTGCGTCCCAACAGTCTTCAATGAGTGTGTTTTCAGTTTCCAAACTATGCATTTAATGGAGGAAATGGTTTCTGATGGTAGGGTCTTTTTAAACTACCCATTTGTTTGTAGAAAAACAATAGGATTCTAGCATTGTAGGGGCTTGGAAGAGATGACCCTCAGGGTCCCTGCCAACTTCACAATGTGATGGTTCTGCTTCTGCACTGTGGAGCAGTTTTCTAGGGTTTCAGGTGGGAGTCTGATCAAGCCCTACTACCTGGGAGACACCAGGAGCTGGACCTGGGACCTTCTGCATGAAAACAACACGTTCTGCCACTAAGTTACAGTGTTTCCCATCACTGCAGTAAGGTTTTCCCAATGGCCAGCAATCTGCAGTGGATCTGTTGGCTCTTGCATCAGCTCATTTCCAGCTTCCATCTCTTTGCTTATGCTTGTATCCATGCTTGGAACTCATGAATGGGCAGAAAACTTTTCTGTCCCACCAAGCCTATGCAGGCAATTTAAAGCACATCGCCCACAATGGTCTGCTGGTGTTTGTTTTTAATTATTTTGCAAATGTAAACTACTGTGATATATTATATCTCTCTAATATTGTTTGCTAATTTTTCTGGTACTGCTTCATGCCATTAGTTCCATGTCTTGCTGCCATGAAGACACAGTGATGGGAAACAGTTCACTGGTGACATTTCTGTTAATTGAACAATTGTAAATACAGCTGAGCCACAAGAGAAGTAAAAGGAAGCTATTCTGGGAAGTGCAGCACCTTCCCACATTTTGTGGGATAAATGTCTGTTTCTGTGGTCTGCCGATGTGAACAGGACCCTTGCAATGTTGCAAGCAGCTTCTTGTTCTCTTGATCTCTGTCCATCCAGGCTGCTAAAGCTGACAATGTATCCAGGGGCCTGCGCCCTTTGGTCAAGCAGTAGTACATACATCCCTGAAGAAACCTCTGTGACGAAATGTTGGTTTTGCTGGGCAGGTTAGATCAACAAGTGCTTCTTTCTTTTTTTTCCTGCCTGCAAATTGTTAATGAATGGCAGCCTCTGATTGGCCAGGGTTCCAGGAGGGAGAGTTTAAAAGGAGAGGTTTTGGAGAGACACTTAGTTTGAGAGGGTTGGTTGAAGTGGGTTGGAATTGTGGTTGGAGAGGGTGGGAGATAGGTAGGGAGACAGGTTAGGAGACAGGCTGAGGTATAAGGAGTGAATGGGAGAAAGAGTTGGCTCTGGAAAAAACAACTTCCATTCTGAGCGTATTGTGAAGGACAGAGTGTGGTGTCCTGTAGGAGGAATAGACCGGAATTTTACTGGGAGGCAGAGGTTGAGCCAGGAGAAGTAGGAGCTGGAAAGGAACAGCCTACTTGGGACTCAAACCTAGTCTGGAGGGGAGAGATTCTTTTAAGGAAAAGAAGAAACTCCCAGACCCAGTGAAGGGAGAGGGTGTGGAGAGCCCTGTGGTCAATTACTTAAAGTACCGGTACCTCAGGAGCAGGCTTGTTAAAGGGGGTGGATAACTGAAAGAATGTATCAAGGAACCAAGCCAATAATGCAAAAACAAACTGAGGACAAATTTAAAGTGAAATTGCACTGTATTTCTGAACTAACCTAAGTTGAATCAATTTGTGTTATATACTATCTTGCCTTAAATAAATCTTTATTGTTTATTTAAAGAAAACCTGTCTGAGACTCCAACTTACTAGTTACCCGTTCACAAAGGTCCTTCGCAGCATACTCTGGGGCTAGAATTTTTAAGGGAAAAGGGATAGAAACCTTCATGTAAAGGGTTGTTCAGTGAGGTGGGGGGAATTTATCTAAGTGAGAGCAGGCCCAAAGGCATGAAAGGAAAAAGTGTCGTTGTGCCCGTTGCAACCTCCTCTTGCACCTTTTTTTGTGCTTTACGACAACCACCATCTGCTTGCAAATATCCCCTTCTTGGGCAACATGGTGAAGAGAGAGGTGGAGGAGCTGTTACAGGAGTTTCTGGAGGATACAGCCCATCTGATCCCTTATATCACAGTTTGATGACTGAGGTTTTCAGGGAAGACGTTAGTGGTGTTGGTCCCCAATAGTTCAGATGAACAGCTTGTATTTTACAGATTCTATGCATTCAATATTATGGACCCAGTCCTGACTGAGTTTAGACAGCTCTCCTGCCTTCTAAACTTCAGACACTTGACAAAACCTTTTCTATTTTGCATTTTGTATTTTAAGATGGTTTCCTGATTCTCTGATTGGTTAGCAACTTGCTGGCCTTGTTAAAATTCTGTGGCTGGCAAGACAAAAGGCACTCATTTTCAATGCAACCATCATACTTTCTAAAGTACATAGTCAAATTCTTGCAGCAGTGAAGGTCTTCACGATCAATGCAGAAATGGGATTGTTGATCATACATATTTCAAAAGGAGATTCTTTTAAAATGCATTGCAAGAATCAGAATGTGATAGATTTACGGGCAAGGGATATTGGACATAATATACAATTGGCATCATGGGAAAAATTATGGAGGGAAGATTTAAAATTTACAACATGCTGTATGTTGAAAGAGAATTATATGAAAGTGATGTATCGCTGGTACTGAACTCCTACCAAGTTAGCAAAAATGTATAGAACGGCTACAGATATATGTTGGAAGTGTAAAGAGAAAGAAGGCACACGTGATGGACGTGCAAGAAGACAAAAGGATATTGGGAAATGATTTATAATGAGTTGAAAAAGATGTTTAAACTTACTTTTGTGAAAAATCCTGACGCTTTCTTACTAAGAATTTTAGATCCAGAAATACCTATCAGAATAGACAATTTATGTATGCTACAACAACTGCTATTTGCCCAAAGATGGAAAGAGGACAAAGTACCTACAAAAGAAGAATGGTTGATAAAGATGATGGACTATGCCGAAATGGCAAAAATGAATGGGAAAATCAGAGATCAAGGGGACAATAAATTTAATAAAGAATGGGGGAACTTTATAAGTTACTTAAAAGAACACTGCAAAAAAAAATTAAAAAGATTGGCAGGATTCCAAACAGTTCTTGCAATGTAGTGGGAACTATGGTAAAAACTGAGTTTTAAGGAAATATGGAGAATATTATATGCTGCAGTTGGAAAAGAAGATCTTGGGAAACCATGGAAAGGTGGAGGGAAGTCTCGGGATTCCGAGAATCCTGTGTGTAGAATGACTATGATTTATGTGAGATGATAATTGGTAAAAGCAAAAATGAATAAAAAAGAATGTAATAGATTTACAGTACATTCTGATTCTTACCATGCTTCTTTTAAAAACAAAACAAAACAAAACTCCTTACTTCTTTACTGAGTAGAGATAAACAACTAATGGCCTGGGAACTCAATCCATGTATTGGGAGTCATTCAAATCTATCATCCTGATGCAAATTCTAAAGCCCACACCTCCATACATTTACTCCATGCACTATGTGAAATCCACTTCCTACACTAAAAATTGTTTGTCTGTGTTACACAGAAAGTGACTTGGAACCAAGCCAGACCTAATTTTGTAAGTTTATCTGTAATAAATTCATTTCATGTTTATTTTAGAAATGGCAAACACAACATGGGGGGGGGCAGGTGGTAGTTATGGATTCAGATCTGTTTGCGGTGCTAAGGAATGGGTTTAAAACACCATGCCATTTCACCCAAGTTGCCCCCTCAGAGCTAGTATTTGCCCAGCAGGAAGGGTGGAGGTTGCAGGCACCATGCAGCAAATTAGTTTCCCCCCGCCCCATTTTATTTTATTTTTTACTGTATAGAACCTACAATTCTGAATTTAGGGGAGGGGGATTACTTTGTTGCTGTTATTGATAAACATGGGGAAGTCAGAAATCCTCTCTGATCTACTTAAAATCACCTAGAGCTCATCTAACTTCTGGCCATCCCTGCCATGTGAAGAAAATAGAAGCTTGGGAAGCCATTCAGATTGGGGGGGAGGGGACAAAGCAGAAAGGGTTAAAAATCCCCTTTCAAGCTCTTTCTGACTCCACCCACCCCACCCCTCAGCTGCAAACATGTGATGCCTTATCACTGATCTCCAGACATTGAGTCTAGATTGATATCAGCTGTCTAGCAAGCCTTTGTTCACATTGGTGGGAGGAGTCAAACTGCCACAACTGTGTTGCTAAGGGATAATAATAAAGATTGCTTAAGCACTGATTACTCAGCACTGTCAAGAACTGATCACAAATGCCTTGTGTGTTAAAATGTCTGGTTTGTTTTGCACAAAATTGTCAAATGTCATGAATTAAAATAAAGCAAAGGCATTCTAAGGAAAAAAACAAAAAACTGCCAAGAATCAAAAGGCTTTGTTAGTATTGTGAAGAACACAAAATGTTGACCCTGAGAAAACTGGAGCACTCTAGTCTCTCAGCACTCTAGAAATGGCAGTGGCAATGGTAATAGAATGTACAGTGGAATGGATATCTATACACATTACGTGAACTCAGAAATCAGGCCCAGTCTTCACAATGTGCTGCATGTTAGAATGTGGTTCCTCTAGGGAAAACACCATGAAGATGCTATATAAAGTAAAGTGTAAAGGGACCCCTGACCATTAGGTCCAGTTGTGACCGACTCTGGGGTTGCAGTGCTCATCTCGCTTTATTGGCTGAGGGAGCTGGCATACAGCTTCTGGGTCATGTGGCCAGCATGACTAAGCCACTTCTGGCGTACCAGAGTAGCACACGGAAACGCTGTTTACCTTCCCACCAGAGCGGTACCTATTTATCTACTTGCACTTTGACGTGCTTTCGAACTGCTAGGTTGGCAGGAGCAAGGACCGAGCAACGGGAGCTCACCCCATCACAGGGATTCGAACCGCGACCTTCTGATTGGCAAGTCCTAGGCTCTGTGGTTTAACCCACAGTGCCACCCGCATCCCAAGATGCTATATAGATGGCATCATACCCCCTTGAAACTAGCGAAAATGTATAAAAGATGATCACAGATTTGTTGGAGATGTAAAACAGATGTGGGGTTATTTTAGCATATGTGGTCATTGGGGAATTCTGGGATAACATCTATAATGAATTTAAGAAACTATTCAAACTCACCTTTAAAAAAAACCCAGAGATCTTTCTTTTAGGCATCTTACCATTAGAAATTAAAACCTTCACAAACTAGTTTATAAATTCTTACTGAAGCTACTGATCAGATCTTAGAACATGTCATTGGCCTGGTTGTACGTAACACTAACCCCTTATTAACATTAACCATAGTTAATAAACCATGGTTACAACTGAGGCATCAGGCAGATAATCAGTTAAATCTTGATTCAATGCATTGCAGAATCATTAAAAGCACAGTGAGAGCAGTTTGAATTTTTTGCAGCACTTCATTGACAACATTGCAACATTTGGGCGATGGCACTTTAACCATAGCTAAGGAGGGTATCCAGGTTCACATGTAACACTAAGCTATGGTTAACATTAGCTAAGATTTTTAAACTAGCTAGAACATTTAACCATAGTAAATAAACCATAGTTATGGGCTGGGTTGACACATAATGCAGCTAAACCATGGTTTAATAAACCATAGTTTAGTAAGCCATGGTTTAGCATTCTATACAAACTGATATGCTAGGCAGGTTGCTGGAAGTCACAAGGGCTTACTGCCATCAGCAAAGCAAAACATTTCCAAGCAAACTCTGCCAATGAGTAGAGGTAGTCCACATGCTTCAGAACTCCTCTTCTTTTCAGGCTGCATGTTAAAACATACTCACACAATGGCAGTGATCAATCTCAGGATCAATCATGGTTCATCGTGCCAGGAATAAGGCTGTAATACAAAGAAATCCTGTAATCTTAATTTTCAGATGAGGAATTCTCTGACAGTTAACTGAATAGATAATTTGTGCTCAGGCCAAGGAAGTTGGACCATCAACTCCAAATCAGCCTGAGATGACTCTGTCTCTCTAAATAATTATCTTCTTTATGGACACAATCAAGCCCAACCTTATCATTAACTTGTATACATTCCAAGGTGCTAGGGTTGAGAGACAGAACTTGTCTAGGGCCATCTCTTGAGTTCATAGCTAGATAAGGCAACATGAATGAAACAAAAGGCAACATGAATGAAAGGAATGTTTCCATGCTATGTTAACAGGACATGAATGTATCCAGGCCCCATAAAAGTGTGTGTGTGTGTGTGCTTACTTATACATATATATTCACTCACACTAAAGTAACTATTGTCTTACTGAATAGGAAACCCTCTTTTAACTGAGAAATTTGGAAAGTATGAAACTGAAGTAGACACAAGCTATTTGTTATTGTTGGTTGTTTTTTTTTAAAAAAAACAACTATGAAGAGAGGCCATTTTCAGAAATGATTCTCAAAATAGTTATTTTTATTCAAATCTTTATTGGCATTGACCTACAAAAACTGGCAAGCACTGGAAAATAAAAATAACAAAAAAGTACTATATTCGGCACCTGCTAAAGGTGTTTTTGCTTAGGCTAGCCTATCTAGACATGTAGAAATGGAATGTGTTTTATTTAATATCTTTTTAGTTTACTGCTGATTTAAATTATATTCCATACTTGTTTTTAACTGTCAGTTTTTGGTAATTTTCATGTTTTGTTTACAGAGATTCTATTACAATCAAGTGGTCTTTAAATGTTTCTTTTTAATGTATCTTTACTAAAGATTTTCTTGGTTTACAAAAGTATGTGCAATGTCTCTCTCTCTCTCTCGTTTGTCTTTAAATGTTTTTAGTTAATTAATTATTTTTAAAACCCTCCTAAAACTAGACAAATAGAACAAATCAGCAGCTCTTCCTGCATCCCTAAATCAGACAGGAATAATCCAATGTAGATCAATTGGTGGGGAAAATTCTGTGCAGTGTTTGATCTGGCAAGTAGTTTGAGGAGAAAGGATACACACCTGGTGCTTCAGAGATCTGCCTGCCCTCACTGTAGTCTTCTTCTTATCCTGAATGCAATTGTAGGACAGCCAAGCAGAGCAGTTTCCCAAGTAATCATTCTCTTAGGATTGCTTCACACACTATTTAGATAGACATCTGAATGTTCAGCAAATCCATGTAAATTTCAATTCAGATAGAGCTATTCATGACATCATAGCTGTTAACATGGTGATCAAAGTTCTCTGTCAATAGTGTAATCACACTGATGAAGCAATACAGAAGAGTTTAAGTATTAACTGGTCAGGGTGGCAGAATCATTTTGTGTGGATGATTAGAAACTGGTCTAGAGAGCAACAATTTGGAACAAAAATGAGGTTCACATTTAACAAATAAATAATAAGATCCAACCTCCCACTAGCCTACATTTTTAAAAGCTACAATCCTAAAATCATTGAACTTTTCCCCCTTGCAGTTTGCCTTTGCTGTTTTATTACATTTTAATGGATGCTTATTGTTTTGATATATTGATGTAAACCACTTTGTGAGGTTCATTTCAAAAGCAGTACATAAGTAAATGAAATGGGAGGGATTGAGAGGGACGTATTTTTGACTAAAGGGATCTGTCTTGATTTATAATAATTAAAAATCAGGATCAACCAAAAATAAAAGAGAACCAAAAACTTCCAAGCAGAGGCGGATTTAGGGCAGCCCAGCCGGTCCCCCCCCCCGCGCTGAGCCTGGAGGGGCCACAGGGGAGCAGAAGGATGAAGGAATGAAAGGAGCAGCATGGAAGGCGAGAGGGGGCAGCCTTCCTCAGAGGCCAGACATGCTAATGCGCTTATCTCGCCTCACGGGTGGGTCCCCCCTGTGGGGTGGGGTCATTGTGTGAAGAGGGAGTGAAGAGGAGACCGAGGGGACAGGGGAAGTGAGAAGTGGGGAGCCCAGGGAGAAGGAGGAGGAGGGCGGCCGGTGTGACGCCGCAGGGGAAGGCGTGGCCAAAGGACGCCAAGGCAGGACAGACATGGGCACATGCGCGGGGGCGATTTGGGCGGGAAACGGCGCGCGGCGCCAACCTGGATTCTATGAGGCGAAGCGAGAGGGAGTGGGGGATGGGCGGCCGTTGGGACCAGAAAGAGGAGCGGGAAGGACACCCCCCCCCCTGTTGCCCCAGCAAGACGTTCGTTATAGCGCAGGTGCTGCGGGAACGTAATAAGGGAATAATAATAATAATAATAATAATAATAATAATAATAATAATTTATTATTTGTACCCCGCCCATCTGGCTGGGTTTCCCCAGCCACTCTGGGCGGCTTCCATAGAAACCAAAAACACTAAAATATCATACATTAAAAACTTCCCTGAACAGGGCTGCCTTAAGATGTCTTCTGAATGTCAGGTAGTTGTTTATCGTTTTGACATCTGATGGGAGGGCGTTCCACAGGGCGGGCGCCACTACCGAAAAGGCCCTCTGCCTGGTTCCCTGTAGCTTTGCTTCTCGCAATGAGGGAACCACCAGAACGCCATCGGCGCTGGACCTCAGCGTCCAGGCAGAACGATGGGGGTGGAGACGCTCCTTCAGGTATACTGGGCCGAGGCCGTTTAGGGCTTTAAAGGTCAACACCAGCACTTTGAATTGTGCTCGGAAACGTACTGGGAGCCAATGTAGGTCTTTCAAGACCGGTGTTATGTGGTCTCGGCGGCCACTCCCAGTCACCAGTCTAGCTGCCGCATTCTGGATTAGCTGTAGTTTCCGAGTCACCTTCAAAGGTAGCCCCACGTAGAGTGCATTGCAGTAGTCCAAGCGGGAGATAACTAGAGCATGCACCACTCTGGCGAGACAGTCCACGGGCAGGTAGGGTCTCAGCCTGCATACCAGGTGGAGTTGGTAGACAGCTGCCCTGGATACAGAATTGACCTGCGCCTCCATGGACAGCTGTGAGTCCAAAATGACTCCCAGGCTACGCACCTGGTCCTTCAGGGGCACAGTTACCCTATTCAGGACCAGGGAGTCCTCCACACCAGCCCGCCCCCTGTCCCCCAAAAACAGTACTTCTGTCTTGTCAGGATTCAACTTCAATCCATTAGCCGCCATCCATCCTCCAACCGCCTCCAGGCACTCACACAGGACCTTCACCGCCTTCACTGGTTTTGATTTGAAAGAGAGGTAGAGCTGGGTATCATCTGCATATTGATGGACACCCAGTCCAAACCCCCTGATGATCTCTCCCAGCGGCTTCATATAGATGTTAAAAAGCATGGGGGAGAGGACGGAACCCTGAGGCACCCCACAAGTGAGGGCCCAAGGGTCTGAACACTCATCCCCCACCACCACTTTCTGAACACGGCCCAGGAGGAAGGAGCGAAACCACTGTATAACAGTGCCCCCAGCTCCCAACCCCTCTAGACGGTCCAGAAGGATGTTATGGTCGATTGTATCAAAGGCCGCTGAGAGATCCAGCAGAACTAGGAAACAGCTCTCACCTTTGTCCCTAGCCCGCCGGAGATCATCAACCAGTGCGACCAAGGCAGTTTCAGTCCCATGATGAGGCCTGAACCCTGATTGGAAGGGATCCAAATGGTCCGCATCCTCCAGGCGTGCCTGGAGTTGTTCACCAACCACACGCTCAATCACCTTGCCCAAGAATGGAAGATTTGAGACTGGGCGATAATTGGCCATACTGGCCGGGTCTAAAGATGGTTTTTTAAGAAGCGGTTTAATGACCGCCTCTTTCAGCGGATCTGGGAATGTTCCCTCACAGAGGGAAGCATTCACCACCCCGCAGAGCCCATCGCCCAGCCCTTCCCAGCTTGCTTTTATTAGCCAGGATGGGCAAGGATCAAGGAGACAGGTAGTTGGTTTCAGGCGTCCAAGCAGCCTGTCCACATCCTCGGGGGTAACGGATTGAAACTGATTCCATGCAACTTGACCAGACAGAGCTCTAGCATTCTCCCGCCGCAGCCCTGCTTCCATGGTGGTGTCTAGCTCCTTCCGAATACGAGTGATTTTATCCGCAAAAAACTTTGCAAAATCGTTGCAGGAGATCTTGGGGTCTTTACAAGGCCCCGATGGTAAAGGTGGTTCTGTTAAATTGCGGACCACCTGAAAGAGTCTCCTGCTACTATTTTCTGCAGATGCAATAGAGGCGGTGAAGTCTTCTTCGCCGTCGCTATCGCCACTTGGTAGGCTCGACGTTGAGCTCTAACCTGTGTCCGGTCAGATTCGGAGTGAGTTTTCTGCCACCGACGCTCTAGCCGTCTCAGCGATTGTTTCATCGCCCTCAGCTCCGAAGAAAACCATGGGGCTGTCCGGGCTCCATGCAATCGGAGAGGGCGCTTCGGAGCCAGACAGTCGATAGCCCTGGTTAACTCCGCATTCCAGCGGGCCACCAGGGAATCAGCTGAAAGGCCATCAACATGGGATAAAGCATCCCCTACCACTCTCTGGAAACCATTTGGATCCATTAAGTGGTGGGGGCGGACCATCCGAATTGGTCCCACCTCCCTGCAGAGGGGAAGGGTCGCGGAGAAGTCCAGTTGCACCAGGAAGTGATCTGACCATGGCACTTCTTTGGTTTCGCTTTTACTTAGTGTCAGATCACCCACGTCACTAGAGGTGAATACCAGGTCTAAGGCATGTCCATGACTATGAGTTGGGCCCAACTTATTCAGGGACAGCCCCATGGAGGCCATGCTTTCCACGAAGTCCCGAGCGGCCCCTTGTAAGGTCGTGTCGGCGTGGATGTTAAAATCCCCTAGGACAACCAAACTAGGTGTCTCCAGGAGAACATCCGCCACTACCTGAAGCAGCTCGGACAGGGAATCCTTGGTGCAGCGGGGAGGTCGGTACACCAAAAGGAATCCTGTACTGCTCCTATTGCCCAACTTCCGGAACATGCACTCAGAAAACTGGGTCTTCCCAGTAGGACGCCTGATGCAAACTAATGACTTCCTAAAAATCACTGCAACCCCCCCTCCCCGCCCACATGACCGGGGTTGCTGTGCGTAAGAGAAACCTGGTGGGCAAGCAGCAGCAAGGACAGGCCCATCTGCTTCCTCCAACCAGGTCTCTGTCACACATGCCAGGTCAAATACTCCATCCACAATCAAGTCGTGGATGGCAGTGGTTTTATTCATCATTGACCTGGCATTACACAGCAACACCTTCAGGTCATGTGGGTTTCCCCTGTTGATTCCAGTATCCATCCGGTCAAGGCCAGACCCGGAGGCAGAGATAGTCTTCAAACAATGACTAAACCTGCCTCCTCGGTAATGACATGGTCTGGTCTTAGCGTAACTCCTCCTCCTGCCCATGATCACCGAGATCGGATGTCCCAGTGCTTCCCCCCCTGTGGAACTTGTCCCAGCCATCTTGTTGGCTGGGGCCCCACTCCCAGGCAGCCCTGATCCCGCCCCTTAAAAACAAAACACAAACTATACAGAACCAATAAAACAACAGAAAACAAAAACAGAACAATTATACTAAAATTAATCCCCAACCAAATATGCATCCCACCCACCCACCCCCAACAAAGGAAAAAAGGAAAAAAAGAAATACAAATTTAAATTGCCACTGACTGCTTGAGGACATTTTAAAACACATTAACCACTTGGAACAGGGAAGCAATTGCAGAACACTTCCCAGCTTCCCCAAAAGTTTGTTCCAAATAAGGGCCTGGGCCACGCCTCCTGGGCCAGTTGGAGAAGGCCCTGGAAGGGAGCAGGCCCGGCATTCCTCACCCAGCCGATGGTCCGAGGCCTCCCTGCAGCAGGAGTCTCCTTATAGCTGGGAGAGAGGGCCTGGGCCACGCCCCCTGGGCCAGTTGGAGAAGGCCCTGGAAGGGAGCAGGCCCTGCAGTCCTCACCCAGCCGATGGTCCGAGGCCTCACCGCAGCAGGAGTCTCTTTATAGCTGGGAAGACAATGTCGAGAGGGAAGCCCTTAAGAGTTATCTCGCAGCCGGTCCCCAGGCGCCACCACAGGGCACGGCGGCGGCATCTTCCCTCAGGCATGTATATATTTGGCGGAGTATCTGTGTGTTGGCCTGAGGCAGGAAGGGTTCAAATCCCTGCGCGCGCGCACACACACACACACACACACACAACCACACAGCACAATCCCTACACACACACACACACACCCTACTACCAGCCCCGAAGCTCACTCGGGTGCCTTTGCGTCAGTCGCCGCCTCTCTGGCTGGTCTCCCTCACGGGGGTGTCGGGGGCTGAGAGGGAAGAAGGAGGTGGGCCGCCTCAAGGTCCCAGGGGAAAAAAGGTGGGGTCCTAGGAGCCAACTCTTGGGCCCATGTCTCTTGCCCCCCCCCCGCCCAATGTTCTATTCAAGTGGGCGCCCCTGGGTGGGATATAAATAGAGAAATAAGCTCGTGGAATTGAAACCCGGTTTCAGAACCATTTGGCTGGAAAGCAAATCCTGAACCGCATAAGCAAAATTGGTCCCTTGTCTGGTTGTCAGTAGCTCAGCAAGGATTAGCTTGGTTTAAGATTAGGGACAAGAGGAAATACTGAATGATGAAGTGATAATTGTGTAGCATTATAAACAGATTGGAATCATGTAAGGCATTGCCAATACTCTCCAATAGCCTCCTCATTTAACCTTTTGAATTCCATGATTTAACCCAATGTCTGAGTCGCATCATCAAGCTACTGAGCATTTTGGTTTGGGTGAACTCTTCCTTCGTGGAAGTTGCACGTAAAAGCAGAGAGGGGATCCGGCAGAACCAACCCCTTTCTGTATTCAGGCAACATTTCAAAAAGGGAGTGCATTATGTAGCATGGCAGGCAGGCAGGGCTCAGAAAAATCCATCCCCATAGAATCACATTCACAAAAACACACATATATATCTATATCCATATATGCTTTATTGTTTTCTGCAAAGAGTACAAAAATGCATTGTGCTTACAACACAATGCATCAAACATTTAACAACAAAACAAATAAATAGCAAACCAAGAAACCAATAGTAATAATAAATAATAATAATAATAACAATAATGAACAGTTTATACTTATACCCAAATTAAAATAACCGCCAACCCCAACTAAACATTTAACCCATATCAACCCAACAAAAACAAAAGCAAAATTGGAACATTTTGAAACATTTCCCCAATTGTTCCAACCCCAGATTTTGACTGTGGCCCTTATTTGAACAAGTGGCCAATTGTTCAGCTTTTATTTCTGATTTCTATATACAAGTGCTTTTAGCTTGCTTGGGCAAAGGGAAGAGAATGCTTCAGTAAAAGGAAATCCAGATGATGATCCCAGACAAAGGCATTAAAATATCAAACTTTATTGAAAAACTTTAAAATACACAGAATTTAAAAGTTGGGGGGGGGGATTTATATGGATGGGCAACCCTTGAAAGCGTCGGGAGAAGGGAAGATATTGCTTTGCTGCCGATCTTGCTGCCAATCTTCAGCCAACATTTGCACAGGATTTGCAGCTGGATAATTCCCCATTGTATGACTGTTCCCCGTTGCAGACCAGGGAGTTTTACTGCTTGATGGAGTGCAGAAGTTACCATTCGATGGTGGAGGCTGCCTCATCATCTCTGCACCATAATATGGAACTGGGCAGTTCCTTTCCTGGGACGTCTCAGAAAGCCCAGTTCCACAAACAGCAGCTGGCTGGTAATGAACCGGGTTCAATTCCTGGGAGTTCTGCTGCTGCGCGGCATAGACGGGCTCTCCTGGTTGCGTGGTGCTGAGAGGCGGCTGCCAGAAACCTGCTCCTCCATAGCTTTTGGGATAATGGAAGCTGCATGGCTGGTATTATTGTTGCATCAGACTTCTTGCGCTGCTTCTCGGAGTGCTTGGAGTTCTCCTTCTGTCACAGCGGCTATAAGGAGTTGTAGCTCAGTTCCTGATCATTGTTTTGGACCTAGTCATCTTTGTTCTCGCTCTTCAGTTCTGAAACCAGGTCTGAACAAACGCTTTCGGGATAATGGAAGCTGCATGGCTGCTTTTTGGGCTGATCCCCAGGCTGTGTAATGGACTTCTTCTTCTGTCACAGCGGCTATAAGGAGCTGTAGGTCAGTTCCTGATCATTATTTTGGAACCTTTGTTCTCGCTCTTCTGTTCTGAAACCAGGTCTGAACAAAAGAAAGGAGAGAACAAAATGCCCATTATTTCCAAATGGATAGGTCATAATTTCACTTTCTAGCTCAGAGGACCGCCAAATATTTGTGCCTCATGTGGTGTAATTTTTTCAGTGTGGGAGAACTAGGGACTTGCGGGACATTGGCTAGAAAACCAATGTTACTTAAGTGTGGTACGAACTGAATGCTGCACATTTGATCTCTCAATGCAAGGTGCTGAATGCTGCAATCCTAATAGGAGTATCCTATGCACACTCCCTTGGGAGTTCAGTCAGGTGGATCAGGCTATAAAGGCGGCCCAGAAAACCAGATGGTTTTAGCCTCAAATTAGAGTTGAAACCAGGTCTGTTAAGAGTTTTTACTGTTCAAACCCAGAACCTTTGAAATTTGAAAGTATGTGCCACCAATCATTTTACTGGGAAGGAAAAGGAAGCCTTAATCAGGAACCAGGATTTCTGAACAAGTATGGGCACAATTTCTTCCTACAGTTGAAAAGGAGGGGACACAACGCACCCACCCCTTACAAAAAAGCCTTTACATCCACGGTACAGCAGCCCCCCCCCCCATAAAACCCCACAAAAACCCAGGAAAAGGGAAGCTGCCTCTTGAATAAGGCACCTTTCACGTTAAGCTCGGAGGCACCAGGGAGAGCTAAGACATTTGAATGACAATGAAAGAATTATTCTGAGCGATTTAAATTTATCCAGTATTTGCGGTTTAAGGAAGTCCCAGGAACCCCCACTATCCCTCTTCTTACGTGCGCACGATCTTCTTCGATTCCGATGCTCCTCGCCAGCGCCTCCCTAGTCTCGTATCCGGGGTACTGGTCCTCTTCAAACGACTTTTTTAGAAGCTCGACGTGAGATGGGCTAAAAACAGTCCTTTTTCGCCTTTCTCCTCCGACTTTGGGGTAGCTTCCTCCTGGGAAAAGACAAAGAGGCAAATCTGAAGGAAGCGCTCGGCTTCAACCGAAGGGACGCTTGCAGATCTTTCTCCCGACATGGAAAGCTCAAAGCTCGGGGCTGCATCGCCTGCACTTGCCCGGGAGCAAGTCCCCCAGAATCGGGCGCTGCCTGAGGTTACACTGCATAAAACGACCCCCGGTAGAGAACGCTTCAGTGACAATTTTCTTCCTAAATTTGAAAAGGAGGGGACACAACGCACCCATCCCTTACAAAAAGCCTTTACATCCACGGTACAACACGCCGTCCCCCGAAATAAAACCCCACAAAAACCCAGGAAAGAGGAATTTGGCTCTTGACTAAGGAACCTTTCACGTTAAGCTTGGAGGCACCTGGATGAGCAAAGGCATTCAAATGACAACGAAAGAATTATTCTGAATGTTTTAAATTTATCCAGTATTTGCGATTTAAGGAAGTCCTAGGAACCCCCGCTTTCCCCCTTCTTACGTGCACACAATCTTCCTCGACTCTGATGCTCCTCGCCAGCGCCTCCCTGGTCTGGTATCCAGGGTACACGTTTTTTTCAACCCCCTTCTTTAAAAGCTCGATTTGGGCTGGGGTAAAAACTTTCCTTTTTCTCCTATCTCCTCCTTTGGGGTAGCTTCCTCCTGGGAAAAAACAAAGAGGCAAATCTGAAGGAAGCGCTTGGTTAGCTTAAACTGAAGCGACGCTTGCAGATCTTCCTCCCGACATGGAAAGCTCAGGGCTTAATAATCATTTTTTTTAAAAGTTTCTCTTACCTTCGTTGTTGGTTGCCATCATGAAAAAACTCTTTCTCGCTCTCTCCTGAATTGGTTTTGCCTTAAAAATGGACACTAAGATCCCTCAGGTTCACTCCCTCAGGTTCACTCTGCTATTCTGCTGGGGGTTTGGTCTGGGCATTTATCTCTGGTGGGCGATCCCATCCTTACTTCTCAACCAATACGAGGTTCCCCGGTTGCGGAATGCCCTCCCAGTGAGCAGCCCCGTCTTCATCATTTTTGCGTTTCACCCTTACTTCTCAACCAATAGAAAGAGTTACATTCTCTTTCAAAAAATCGGTTGCTTTGCCAAACTGGGTCTAACCCCTCCCTCTGTCGACACCCCCTTGGCAATTGACTCTTCAACTGAATGGAAGAGAATTGAGAGGTGAGGGGAGAGAGAGAGAGATTTCGGGCGCCTGCTGCGCATTTTCTTTGTCAAGGCACACCCGCATTGTACAAAAAACACACTTGCGAGGTCCAACCAAAGAACACCCCCCCACACACACACTTTGTGTCTTAAACGGGTACTCTCTTTTTTAAAAGGTTTTTGTTGTTCTAAAAAGAAGCAAGTGTAAATTATTTCATATCGACAAAGAAGCTTGGAACAACTTAATTCCAATACCCCTCATTCCAGCCTCTGCCCTCTAAATAAATTAGTACATTGCCTTGGATGGTACATTGTGCATTGTACATGTACATTGCTTGGATATTAACTGCCAGCAATCGCATCAAATGCGAATAATACCGTATATAGCGGCGGCAACCGAAGAAAGAAATCTATGTAAGCAAGCTATATTTTATTAACATATGATTAAATTTGCATTCATTTTTCGCTGGTTTTGAAGACTTAGGAAACAGCTTACGTTCCTTTAAAAACGGTGCATTGGATATGCAAGGGCACCCGCCATCTTAGAAAAGGAATTCCTTGCACTAAGAATGTCTTTTCCAAGCTGGTACCTGCAAGTTAGGATTCGTATGTTAATCTTTTAAAAACCTAAATAAATAAATAAAATGACAGTGCCGTTGTAGTTGGTTTAAATTGCTTTAATTTAATCTGGATGGTCAGCCCATTTAAAGATGTTCCCCGGTTGCGGAATGCTCTCTCTAATGAGCTGCCCCGTCTTCATCATTGTTGTGTTTCCTTAGGAATTTGAAAATATTCCAGTTTACTCTTTTTTTTTTTTAATGATATTTATTGGAATTTTTTTTTTAATTACAAAAGAGAACAAAGTAGAAGAAAAAAGAAAGAGCAATGAAAAAACAAACCACATCAAACAATACAAATTCAAAAAAAAAAATACACCACAAACATTTAAAAACAAATCCATTATTCTCAAATCCTCAACTGTCATTACCTTCTTTCTTTGACCTCCTCCTCCTCCCTTTTTTTGTATCCTAGTTGTTAATTGTCGCAGCAAATCCTTTCCATATTTCATAATATTCTGTCATTACATTACCTTAAACTATTTTAATCTTATCTTACTATAAAAAACCTTGAAACTTAAAACTTAAATCTTATTTTTACCAACTTCTCATAACCATAATATTCTTACATAATTCTTTAAACATTTTTACTAAAGTCAAGTAATTTCATTCCAACATTTTTCCAACATTCATCAATTTTATAAAACAATCCTAGTAGTAAGAAAAGAAATAAAAACAATCCAATCTTCATCCCACGTCCCTTCCTCCTGGTCCCGGGTTTTGTCAGTCCTTATTATCCCATCGATCTAGTGCATTAACCTGGTAACCTTGTATCCGAGGCCATTAAGTCTCTTCCATGTCCCTTCCGCAGCTCTTCTTCATATTTATAACTGTATTTTCCCTTGTCTCCTGCTCATTTCACTCGTGGGAACTCCAGCTTAACAATGTTTTTGACCCTTCTCGACAGATCAGCCCCTTTTCCATAATCCACACTAAACTCCATGTGGTATTTAAGAACATGTTTCAAAATCCCTCCAAAATTAGGAGCCCCCACAACCCCAAACATCTCACGGCCCATTGCCAGACTTGAAAAGTCCAAACATCCCTGCATAGGGGGGTCTATCCAGCCCCCCATTTCCAAACCAGTCCAAACTTTATCTTTCCAAATCTGGCTTTTTCCAAGTTCATTTGTCAAATCCAAAAGCTCATGTTCCTGTTGGGCCACAGCTCCCGCCATCTCTGGTGCCCAAGATTCAGCAACATCCTCTTCCTTCATCTGTTCTGTCAGGGCACACGCCTGATTTAATTCCTGGGTGGGCTCCATATATTTTCCCACTGCCTGTTCAAAATTTCCCACTGCCTGTTTAAAATTTCTGATCGAATCAGTCATCAAATCCGTCTTCTCATGTAACTGTTCCAGTAGGGCATTTGTTTTATAAAAAGCACACAACAGAGCTTCTGAATACATTGTCCTGCAAGGTCAGAAGTCTATTCCCACGATTGTAATCTGTAACAGCTGCAAGCTCCCCGGAGTTGGTTACAGTTTCACAGTCTCCCTCTAGGGGAAAAACTTCTATTTGTTCTTTCTTTTAAAGACAAGTCTAGCAACAAAGTTTCCTTTTTCATATATTTTGTCAATATTTATTCCTTTAAAAAGCGAAGGGGAACAATGGAATCAATGTTTCTCTTCTTATAGCTATCTGTCAAAAACGTTGTCTCTGGTCAATGAGCTTCAAAAAAGTCAGTCCTAACATCCCGCTCCAGGATCAGGACGGTGGAAAGTTACTTTACTTTACCTTCACTTCTGCAGGTTTAAACAGTCCGAAAAAATCCCCCCTCTTCTCCTGCTTCCGAAGGGGGTTCAACAATTTTAAATGATGAAAGTTAATCTTTTACAGGCGATTTTCTGAGCTCTAGTTTGCCATGTCTTTGCTTTAATCTATCTACAAAGAAACGGAAGGCTGACTTCCTGTTTAGACCTTCCCGTTTCAGTGCCAAATTGAGGCAAACTTTAAAAAAAAAAAAAAAATTATTAAGGATTTTCTTGTTTTACAGAAGTGTAGTTTGAGGCAAACTTTTAAGTCCAATTTTCCTTTCCGCTCACAAGTCCTTATTTAAAGTCCAATTGTCCAAGTTTAGGTACTCACGGGTGATTATTTTAGAAGCCAAATTGTCCCAGGAAAAAGGCAGCGCTCTCCAGCAACGGCTGTGCGGCTTCGCTCCACGGAAGAAGCAGTTGACTCTCAGCACCGCGCCACTTCCCCCTCTTCGCTCCGGAGCCCGTTAATGGGTTCTTTTGCGGGTTGGGGGGGTGCTAAGGGCGCCCGCCGAGTCCCATGGTCACAGGCTTCATCCGCCTGTGATTTTTACAAGGGTCCCCGCTTCACCGTAGCGGAAAAGACCCATTTCGCGTGGAGCTAGTCCCTCCAGATCAGAGGGAGTCCACCATTGCTGATGGCGCCACCCCGGAAGTCCCCGTTTACTCAGGCATTTGGTGGCTGCTGAATAATGATCCTGACAACCCTGAGATCAGCGGGCAGAAGAATGGTTTAAAAAACAAACCAACAAACCTCCTATAATTACTTTTACGATTCTTCCAAACTGAAATTGCTTTTAGGTGTTTAAAATTGTTATTTTTTTAATGTTAGAAATGTTTTAGAATGTTTTTGCTTTGTTTTTGTTTTTAAAGTGTGTACTGTTTCTGCTTGCCGATGTGGGCTCCGAAGGGCAGCGTATAAATTCAGTAAATAAAAACCATAAGAACATAGCAACATTGAATAGGTTTTATTTGTAGGAGGACGAAAAAAAGAAAAACAAGCAAGCAAAGTTGAGGTATCAAATACATAGCTGCGTTTCAACCTATTACTAGTTCGTTTATACATTATGTCCCATTCTTCCTAATATTAACAGCACCAATGCTGTGGTACCTCTAGTTCACAGGCAACCCTCCTATAAAGCTTCATTGAACGCAGTAGAGCACAAACCTTGGGGGGGGGGGATTAAGAGCAAGAAAATGAAATAGTGTCTTTAAAGCTTTGGAGAACAACTTAACACACATATGGTAGAAAAATCAATTAAACCTTATATCCCCATCTCAAACTTCGGTTTTTTTAAAAATGGAAAAGTGTATTTCAGTATTTAAAAAATACTGCCAATAAAGCTCTCTCTCCCTGATCGACACCCACTTCATCTCATTTCCGTTTCAAATATTAAAATTATTATATTACTCAAATGTCCAGTTTGACTGTGGGCAATGTGTTATGCCTGCAGATATCAGAAAAAGTGGAGCTGTGTCGACATTTGCTTCAAAAGCTCAATGTATATTTTGAAAGAGCAATCTTTAAATAACCATCTAAGCTCTTTAAATACCCATAATGCTTCCATTCATTAAGTTTACCTAAAAATTCTTTTCACCATAAGTTATTTTACCAGAAATCATATTTCAGTGTGGGTGCTCTTTGGAACGATCTGTAATTAATTAATGTGTGTGAGTGTGTTAATCTGCAGGTTGTTAGACAGTAACTTTGTGGTTTCTGAAGCCCATTGTGTATAGGTTGTTTTTCGGAAAGTGTAGCCTTGTTGAAGAAAAGTATAGTGGTAATTTGATTAAACAAAAGAGTGCTGGAACAGAGACATAGCAGACACAGCATTCTTTGAAGGGCTTTATAGTCTAGCTGCAGTTTTCAAACAAATGCCACTAACAGTCAGCATTTGGACAGCAGACTAAGCAGGCATTCCGGTCACCTAAATACGGTGAGAAGTATTATATTTCTATTTAAATTAGAATATTTTTTATTTTTTATTTACTTCCAGGGTGGCGCCATCGGCAATGGCGGACTCCCTCTGATCTGGAGGGACTAGCTCCGCGCGAAACGGGTCTTTTCCGCTACGGCGAAGCGGGGACCCTTTCAAAAATCACAGGCGGATGAAGCCTGTGACCATGGGACTCGGTGGGCACCCTTAGCGCCCCCCCAACCCGCAAAGGAACCCACTAACGGGCTCCGAAGCGAAGAGGGAGAAGTGGCGCGGTGCTGAGAGTCAACTGCTTTTTTCGTGGAGCGAAGCCGCATAGCCGTTGCCGGAGAGCGCTGCCTTTTTCCTGGGACAATTTGGCTTCTAAAATAATCACCCGTGAGTACTTAAATTTCGGGCAATTGGACTTTAAATAAGGACTTGCGAGCAGAAAGGAATTGGACTTAAAAATCTACTTCAATTTGGCACTGAAACAGGAAGGTCTAAACAGGAAGAAAATAGAATATTTTTTTTAAAGTTGCCTTTGCCCATTTGTTTATTTATTTCATTAAATGTATACCCCACTTGATAGTAAACCACTTTGCAGTTTTTTGTTTTACAAACAGATAAAATAATAAAATGGGGGGGGGGAATCAACCATACTTCAAAACACACAAATTTATATTACCTTAAATTAGCACAGAGCCATTGAATGATATCAGTGTCCTCGTTTTTGACAGTTAGTCTTCCTCCAATGAGTTCTGGGAGGCACCTACTAGGCTATCACTCTAGAAACCCTTTCTCTCACCTAAGGGAATCTAACAGGAGCTGGTAGATGGTTTACTCCGAGGCATGTGCAGAGTGCTCACCCCTCAGCATTTGGCAACCGCCCAGGAATGCTAGTGCTCAGGGCTTTCCTTATGGAGGAGGGAGAGAAACACCAGCCGAATTCCCAGGGGCAGGTTCAGAAAAGGAGGCAAAGATGAAAAGGGGGCACAGGCTTCAGGGTGAAATCCTCCCTGGGTTGCATTTGCCTGAGCTGACGTCCCAGCCACCTTGGCCAGACTTACTCCTGGAGGAGGGTCATTTGGTCCCCTGAGACGAGTCCCAAAACTGCCCCCCCCCCCAGGGAAGAAGGGGAGAATGGAGATTGTTGGGGGATCAAGATCAAATGGCGAAGAAAGGCGGGAAGAGACCGGTGGCGCCTCCTCTTTGCCCCGAAGCTGCTGTAGAGGCAGATTTGGAGTGGGGAAGAAGTGGAAGCGGAGGAAGATCCAGCTCCCAAGCAGAGGCATATTTAGAAGGATGGGGGATGAAGGAATGAAAGGAGCAGCATGGAAGGCGAGAGGGGGCAGCCTTCCTCAGAGGCCAGACATGCTAATGCGCTTATCTCGCCTCCTGGGTGTGTCCCCCCTGCGGGGTGGGGTGGGGGGTTCATTGTGTTAAGAGGGAGCGAAGAGGAGACCGAGGGAAGGGGGGGGGGAGAAGCGGGGAGACCAGGGAGGAGGAGGAGGAGGGCGGCCAAGGCGACGCCGCAGGGGAAGCCGTGGCCAAAGGGCGCCAAGGCAGGACAGGCGGGGGCGCAATGCGCGGGGGCGTTTTGGGCGGGAAACGGCGCGCGGTGCCAACCTGGATTCTACGCGGCGAGGCGAGGGGGAGTGGGGGAGGGGCGGCCGTTGGGACCAGAAAGAGGAGCGGGAAGGACACCCCCGCCCCCCCCCGTTGCCCCAGCAGGACGTTCGTTATAGCGCTGGTGCTGAGGGAACGTAATAAGGGAAGACAGTGTCGAGAGGGAAGCCCTTGAGGGTTATCTCGCAGCCGATCCCCAGGCGCCACCAAAGGGCGCGGCTATCTTCCCTCAGGCATATACAGTGGTACCTCTAGTTCACAGGCAACCCTCCCATAAAGCTTCTTTGAAGGCAGTAGAGCACAAACCTTGCGGGGGGGGGCGGGAATTAAGAGCAAGAAAATGAAATAAAGTGTTCAAAATATCCCCCCACAAAGTTTTTAATAGATGTATGTGCCTTAGCCTGCAACATCGGTATTTATAAGTTATTTATAATGGGCATCCTTTCTGGAGGGAGAACATGGAACTCCTCAGCAGCTCCTGGGATGCCAGTTTCTTTTCCTAGGGCCTTCCACGTGATAACGCCAGGCCGTTGGAGGGAGGAGACTGAAAAGTCCCTACGGGCACTTGGCCTCTACAATTTTTGGCTTAATGTGTATCCATGTCTACTTGGAAATTTTGTGCCAATTAGAACAGGTAAAGCAGGAAGTTCTCCTGTCACCTGCCTCCTCAACTGGCGTGACAAGCAGTTCCCGGGGGTGAGGCACGGTGAAAGATAGAGGAGCACGTGGATGGGAACAGTTGCCAATGCCTTGTCTTCTACAGTACTGAGAAATGACAAGATCTCTTTCCTAGTGGGCAAAGTGAGGGGGGAAACCTCCACAGGCGAGTCCCTTCAGCCCATTATCACGGGGAAGGCCCTGGGGGAAGAAACTGGCATGCCAGGAGCTGATGAGGAGTTCAGTGACCAGCCTAATCAGATTTCGTGCAAATAATGGGGAAATGCGGAAACATGTCCTTTGCCTCAGCTAACAAAATGGCTTGCGCTGTTCCTGCTATCTACCCAAGTATCATCCTGCATATAACATTAAACCTTTTAATATGCATATTGCAAAATGTATGAAATGAATTCCTGCAGGCAGCTGAAAAAGGTGGCGACAACTTTCCTGTGCTGGTGCTGAGAGACTATGACATTCTGTTCCCAGAAGTTTATCTATCTTGACCTCTTCCCTCCCACTTTTTCACAGGAAAGTCAAGCCACATTTTTTCAGAGGATTTTCAAATATTTCTTTAGACTGGTTTCGAAACATCTTTACTGCTATTTTTAATGCCTAGTGTGTTGTATTGTTAACCTTTTCTTTTCTTTTTTACGCTTAATGTTGGCTTGAGGAGAGATTGTCCTTTACAGGGCTACTGTGAAACTCCATATATAAACTGACTGGGCATTCCGATGTGGACAATATATTCTCAGGCCAGTTGCAAGCAAAGACAGATTCCTGTATATTCTCCAGCAAGGGCAATGCACAGTTTTGTCACATCACCCTTTGCCAACCCTCTGGGGGCAACATGCCAGTGGTAGGTATGGACAAATGTGGATGCGACCACCCTACACTGTCACACATGCACTCACACAAACAGCTTCCCCCCCTTCCTAGTCAAAAATCAATGCAGTCTTAGGGGAAGGGAGAGATTTGCTTGAGAGATCAGGGCAGACCTGTCTATACCCACTCCATAGGGCAGGGATGAGAATGTCTAATTCCCAATTTGGCAAATGGGCAAGGATTACATTCTGCCTCAAGTCAGACACTACAATGAGAGTAATCCAAAATGGTTGCGCCTGCTAGGGCAAGCCATTTGCTCTTAACATATCTGTAGTGTGAATGCAAGAACAACATGTTTGTGTATGTATAGACATGCACACTTGTACAAATTATCTGGCCGTGTTCCTGGGATGCCCAAGTGCATTTCCTCACCAACTCCTTAGCATTCCTGCTGCAAACAGAGGGAACTGAGGAAAGAACCCGATACGATGACACACAAAAGCAGGTATTGTTGAGTCAACCCCTTCATCCTATTAAGGCCTGGTTATTGTTCAAAATTTCCTAGAAGGTGGTTGGGAAAACCCAGGCTGCATTAGGAATCCTCAGGGGGCCCTATACTTTGTGTTTTGGCACCTCTGCTTTAAGGATGTGAAACCACCACCCCCTCCTTTGTAACAATTTCAGGGCATGCGTTATATTTTAGAGAGAATTATTAGCTTTATTCAAGGCCAGCAGTGAGACAGCTCTCAGAAATTATCAGCTCAAAATGCAGCATTATGCCAATTAAGCACCCTGTCTTAGGACACATTTTTATCACAAGATGCAACAGTCAAACAGCTCACCATGTTTCCCTTCGAGTATTAACAGTATAAAGAACAGCAAAAGCTACCTTTAATCATCCAGACAATACCCAGGTAAAACGTAATGTGTTAAAGAGGTGATTCTCAATACAACAAGCATGACGGAATATGCAGGGTGTTCAAGCACAAAGGCAAAATGCTGAGCTAAAACTATGAGCAGCAGTGTTCTTAAGAGCTGCCTAAAAATAAATCCAAATGAGACACAGAGTTTGAAAGACATTATAGGGCATTTCAGCAGAAATCATCAAGAGAATTAAAAGTCCAAACCAAAGGCAAGAACTATGGTCTAATGTGGCAGAGAGTCCCAACCTTTATATATTTGCACAGGCACAGAATCAGCAGACCTGTCTCCTGCACCAACATAATAATGGCATGCACTACAGTAAAAATGCACTGCACGAATACAAAATGCTAAAAAGTTGGTGGGGTGGAGGGGTTTATTCAAGCTCCATGCTGGTGCCCTTTGCTTCTCACCCTCGTTCTGCCCCTGAGCTCTAGAGAGGGTAAAATCTTGTAAACCAGTTCACCCTGCCAAGCAACGCCGTGCCAGGGAAAAACTGCACCAGTAATTTTCCTTTCTCGGATCTGGGTGGTGGCACTGCATAACATGTAGGTACTAAACATGTACATACTAAACAGATACTAAACACATTGGCCAACACATCTATGAATTAGACACCCACTCATCTGACAGGCACTGTTAATTACTTCCTCCAAATCCAACTAATGTGCTGTTTCTAAACCTTCCCCACAGACAGCTCTGTCTATCACGACACAGCTTGGATGAGGAACGCCTAATGAAAGCTCTATCAAAGCTTTCTCTCAGATTGAAACTAGTAGATCTGCTTTGACGTATTTCTTGGGGGGGCATCTCCCCTAAAGAATTTAAGGCATGTAATATAAAACTACCTTTTAACAGCACGTTGGATCTCTGAGAAATAAAACTGCCCCAGTGGGGTTTCTTGGTCTTGACTGCAGTTCTTATGTGGTCACAGCTTTCTCTCTCACAGCCTTTTGCACTTCAAGAAAAGCTTGCGCCATGCCCAAGAGTTTAGTGCCACGGTTATTAACTAAAGTGCTTTGCAATGCATGCAGGTTGTTAAGAGAGCACCAAGAAAACATAAGAGCAAAACCTGCTGGTAGACCATTATAAATCAGAGGGGTGGTGGCAGAGTTTGTAGAGAAAGATTGCAAGATGTTCGGGATGCAATGCTGACCACATCTACTTGCAGATAAACCCCTTTAAACTCTGGGTGGGAAGCTGGGTGAGAAATAGAAGAGGTTTATTTCTCAAGAAAGGGGAAGAAAAGTTAACCAAGCCACCTGCTAAAACTGGATGACCAACAAGGATAATCTGCACTGTTGCATATTATTTTTTAATAGTAATTATTATTATTATTATTATTATTATTATTAAGCACAGCTAAAAGTACTAATGGAGTAGCATTAGCCCTCTTGGTCTATGGTGCAAATGACAGAGAAGGAAAATGCCACCTTGCCTCCCAGTCACAGCTACACTCTGGACACAGTGTGGCTGCATGTAGAGATCAGTGCTCACAGACCTGATTAATCTGCAATCCTTACCTGTAAAAAGGGTGGCGGGGGAGGGGAGAAAGAGGCTCATAAATGAAGGGGACTATCCATACAATCACTTAAAGAGGACAATCCAGCCATGGATGCAGGCAAAACCAGGGGAGCAACAGACAGGTGCAAGTTGGGCCCAAAGGAAGATGCCTCACCACACTTCTATACAGCTCAGTTTATGAATAAGGCTACTGTTAGACCTGAGAAGTAGAGACTATAGGTTGCTCTCTGCTTGCTCTGTTTGTCACCCCTATTTTAAATTGGTCCTATGCAGATATCTTGTGAGTGTTGGCATTTTGGTCCTGACCATTAAGAACTGGTTTTATTTCCTTGATCTAAAAAGAAAGGCTCCATCCCCCATTGTCACAAGCTCGTTTCCTCGCTTTGCCCACAGCTGCAAAACCTGCAGAGGAGACACCTGAAAGAAATTTCTCTTTCCAAGTGAAAGAGAAGATTGCCACACTTCTGAACGCACAAAAAATATTTAGCAATACACCTATCCCTCTCGCTGAAAAATATACCCCAAAGCTAGAATGTGTTGGAACCTTCTCTTCTGGCTGAATCCTTCACCAGCTTTTCTTCCGGGGGTTGTAGGTCAACAAAAAGTAGAGAGATCCCATTCCAAAGAAAAATGTTTGAACCAACCACAACCGCTGAGTTGAAGGGTCTGTGATGCCTTTCATCCTGCAGTGAAGAGACAGACAGATAAAGCCTGACATTTCTGCATGTATTACTTAAAATCTAAGTTAAGTAGATAGATGTCTATTTTGCCCTCAGCTGCTTGGAGGATGGGCAGAAACTGAAGTTGGGCTGTTATCCACACCCCTGCTCCCTCACCAGAAGCCTTCAGGGAACTTTCCAGGGTGGCATGTGATACACCAATGAAGGAAATATATCAGCAATGCAGTCACTAGTTCCAGATAACCTCCAAACAGGGTTTTGAATCCAAGTGCATATATCTGGGATTTAGAACCATCATATTGTTACTCCTCTGCTGGCACTCACACAGACCAGCCTACTTACACAGTCACTCGCTCCTTCTTGTGCTTCTTTTATGTTCTTTTATTTTGCTTACTTCATTTATACATCCCAAAGCAATTAACAATACGAAATCATCAACAATAAAGGCATATATAAACACAATGCAGATAAGGGCCAGGATAAAATTCTGATTAAAAGGCTTCTTAAAAGAGGAAGGTCTTTAAGAGGTGCCTAAAAGACAATAGACAGAGTTCTCAGGGGTAGGTGCCACCAAAGTTTAAGGTCCAGTTCCCGCATTATACGGAGCAGATCTCCTGATGAGATGGTATCTGCAAGAGGCCCTCTCCTGCAGAATGCAACGATCAGTTGTTTATATAAGGTGCTAGACAGCCTTTTAGGTATCCTGGTCCTCAGATGTATAAGGCTTTGTAAACTAGTTCCAGCGCCTTTATTATTATTTTTTAAGAAACCTGACAAAAGGATCAGGGTAAGTTCACCTGCCACAGCTGGGTTGGGTTCCAATGCACAGCACACCTCATTGGTTCAATGCTGGAAAGCACTGGTTGCTTTTTAAAAGGCAAATTCAACAACAGCTCCGAAGTCGGTCCTTGGCAGAATTTACTTTAGACCCAGTTCATGCAGATAGGATGTGAAGATTATTAACACCTGTGTGTCACTTCCATACCACTTTAGGCAGTAAGAGGGCGTGCTCATGCACAACACCCCATATCCGTACCCAGAAAACCAGCTCACAAGCCCAGACGCAGCTTTGCCGCGCTATCTGCTGTTTAGGAGAGGGCAGAGGGAGGTGGAGGTAGAAGAGACCCAAAATAAAATAAAAATAGCTTACTTGCATAGCTTGAGGGCATATAATGCTTCCCCGATGTGGATTAACCAGGTAATTAAATATCTGAAAGGAAGGAAAATAACACCATTTGTAACTGGCGTAAATTAAAGCAAGATAAGGGTTAGCCCAAAACATTTAGGTATTTCCAGGGGAAAACCAAACACATCCCCAATCACCAGCTAATTAACAGAGGACACAACCCTGTTTTTTCTCATGCAAGCTGTTGTGAAATGGACAGGGGTTCACAGAAGCAACGCAACGCAAATATGCTTTGTGCAATGCCTGTTCATTTCGGTAAGCATGGCTTGTGCAAGAGAAACACACAACAGGTGCAGGAATGGGGTTTTCAAAAAGCAGGCAATCATTCTGCCCTGCCCTTTACATTAATGTGCATATTTCTAATAACAAGTTATGCATAGCCTAAACCGGACCAGAAACACTACACAGTCCGAGTGGAGTAAGGCATGTATGGAGCTGCTCTTTAACCCATAGCTGCCAACCGTCCCTTATTTGGCGGGAAACTCCCTTATCCCAGCGCTGTGTCCTGCTGCTGTCCCTTATTGATGATGTCCCTTAAATTTCCCGGGTTTCATGCTCGCCCGGCTCGGGAGGGAAGCAGCGGCTCAGGGTCCTCCGCCTCGAGAGAGCGAGCGCACGAGCTGCCGTGTCTTCGGCTCTCCCTTTTCCCCCTCAGGGGCACATTGTGAGGAGACAGGTGGCGGGTGGCGGGCAGGCAGCCCCTCTTGCAAGACTTCTGCCGCGCTGCCAGGGGAAGCCGGAGGCGGCAGCGGCGGCTGAGGAGGCAGCCTGAGGGAGGAGGAAGAGGAGGGGATGGGGAGGGACACAGAAGGGCGGCACTTCAGCCGCCGCCGCCGCACCGCAACCGCCTCATGCCGGGCTCACGGGCGGCATGGGCGAGAGTCTCTCTCCCTCCCTCCCTCCCTCTCTCTCAGGCAGGGAAGGGCCGATGGAACTCCTCGCCCCAGGACGACAGCAGCCCCAACGTGCTGCTTAGCATACCCTCCAACCAGTGCAGTGATTTCCCCCTCTGCATCCCTTTCATAACTCTATTTTTATAAATCATTTGTCCATCCATAGTTCAAATTTTTACTACAAGTTTTCTGTCAATCTTACCAATGTATGTAACTCTTTACAATAGCTTTTCAAATAAATTATAAACTTTCCCCATTCTTTATTAAAGAGGTCCTCTTCCTGGTTTCTAATTCTGCCTGTAAGCTTTGCCATCTCGACGTCGTTCATCAGTTTTGTCTGCCACTCTTCTTTGGTGGGAGTTGTAGACCCTTAGCATCATCTAGTCCAACCCCCTGCAAAACACAGTCAGTTGCAGCCAAAGCAGCATGCGTCCATGAGTGCGGGATTTCTGTATAAGCTAAGCCAAAATCCCTTATTTTGGCTGCTGATCCCTTATTTTCGAGGCTGCTGGTCCCTTATTTTCAAATCTGTAAGTTGACAGCTATGCTTTAACCCAGGTGACAAAAGTGCTCAGGGGAGATAATTATGGGCTGGAAAACTACCAGAGGAAGAGGAACAAAGGCTAGACAGCCTGTCCCGATCCACCCTTCACACGTGTGTCGGACTGGTTTTTACAATTAAAAAGGAAGGAAGAAAAAAGAATGAGGCCCTGGGTCCATTGTTAGAAACTCTACAATTCTATGACTCTATAATCTATGACTCTATAATCTCAAATACATTGCTTGACTGTAGCTTCCTCTTACATTTCACTTGTCCCTCCCAATATGCAAGGAGAAACACATACATATGGCTGCATATTATATTACTCACCCTCCCACCCACCCCCAAAATCCCCACTGTTGTGTGAGCAGAAGGAATGTGAACAGGTAGAAGATGAGAATTCAGCTTACCCGATATTGAGAAGAGTTTTATGGTTTTCCACCAAATATTTAGTGACGGTGCCTAATGGTCCCAGAAGGTCATAGGGGATTGTTGAGGGTGAAAAGACTGCCCACTGAGGTGTGAGGAGGGGGAGGGGAGAAAGAGAGATACATTTAAGTAAGCATACAGGAGGTATTGTTTTATTTACTTCAGCTATACCACTTAATATTCCAAATTCCTAAGCGGCATAGAGTGGTACCTCTGGTTACGTACTTAATTTGTTCCGGAGGTCCGTTCTTAACCTGAAGCACCACTTTAGCTAATGGGGCCTCCTGCTACTGCTGCTGCACCACTGGAGCACAATTTCTGTTCTCATCCTGAAACAAAGTTCTTAACCCGAGGTAATATTTCTGGGTTAGCGGAGTCTGTAACCTGAGACGTATTTAACCTGAAGCATATGTAACCCGAGGTACCACTGTATATACATGTCAACATAACCCATCATCCTGCAACATCAGAATTCACAACTTTTGTGTTTATCCCCCAGTATCCATACATAATATATGAAATTCGGGGACATCAATACAATGTGGCACAATCCAGAAATTAGCAGCCATTTGACCAGCGGTAGGCAACCTAAGGCCCGTGGGCCAGATCCAGCCCAATCGCCTTCTCAATCTGACCCACAGACGGTCCAGGAATCAGTGTGTTTTTACATGAGTAGAATGTGTGCTTTTATTTAAAATGCATCTCTGGGTTATTTGTGGGAATAATTTGTTCATTCCCCCCCCAAAAAAAAATAGTCCAGTCCACCACATGGTCTGAGGGGTGGTGGACCGGCCCATGGCTGAAAAAGGTTCTGACCCTTGCATTTTACAATGCAGGGTGTGGAGGACCCTGAAACACTGGACTTAGGCAAGAAAGCCCACAGCTGATGAGATCTCGGACTAGATCCCCCTAAAAAAAAAAAAATCACAATTATATAATGTACTTCCAGAATAAACCTCACCAGTACAGTGTGTGCTATGCACTAAAGCTGGCTGTCTTCATGAAATGCACTAAAAGTGCACTACGGCGGAAAACATATTTATACTGGACTCCAATCAGGGATTCAGCTCCCAAAAACCCTTGAGTGGGGGGGAGAGACAGAAACAAGAAAAATGGCCTCTATTTCAGAGCAGCAGAAAATAACTCAAGATTCCGGGGTTTGTTTTGTTTTTTTCCAACCCATTCATTTCAGTGGAAGAGTTTAAACACCTGCTTGAGGCTTCTACCCTTTGCCCAGTTGCAGTGGAGTAATGCCCACTGAACTCAATGGGGCGCCCTTCTGAATACTGTAAATTCTCCCCATGAAATAAATGTGACTTTAAAAAAAAACCACGCTTGATTTGGGCGGGCTCATCCCTAACATCTTCAAAGCTAAGTACGGTACATAGGGATCCCCTCCAAGCCTTCCCATCTCTGGCTCCCACGGCAAGAGAGACATAGCTCAGCCCGTGGAGCACGAGGACTTTAACCTCCAGGTCGCGCGTTCGAGTCTCGTCGGGCGAAATGTTCCGGGTTGGACTATGGTCCTAGCTGTCAACGTTTCTCTTTCTTAAAGGGAAATTCCCTTATTCCGAATAGGATTCCTCGCAAGAAAAGGGAAAAGTTGGCAGCTATGACTATGATCCCCCCCCCCCGGGTGCCCTTTGGAGCCGTGGCGCCCCGCGCTTCCCCGCACCAGGTGCCCCGGGAGCCTCCAGGGAGGCTGCGCTCACCCCGTGGTAGCTCAGGCCGACGAAGATCGCCACCATTACGAACAGGTTAGAGCGTCGGAAGTAATCGGCGCGGTGCTCGGCCTGGGAGTCCATCGAGCCCGCCACCCTCCTCATCTCTTCGGCGATCGGGTCTGTTCCCGCCGCCTCTTTGTCAGCAGCCCCAAGCAAGCGCTCCGGAGGGGCGTGGCGACGGCGCCGTATTTGCATTTGGGGAGGAGGAGGGTTGGATTAGGAGGGGTACGCGGGACTCGCTGCCGCGGGCTCCGCGCTGCTGCCTGCTGCTTTCTTCCTCTCGGGCAACCGCGAGTGCGAGTCTTTGTGGCAAACTCCTGGCGGCAATTCGCACAATTGGAGCGTTGGAAGAGGTCCCCAAGGGTCATCAAGTCCAACCCCGCCTGCAGTGCAGGAATCCCGCCGAAAGCCGTCCCTGCGTGGGCTCGACTGGTTAACAGGGCACTGACCCATTGTGCCACAATTCAGCACAGTGACAAGCGAGACAAGAGGGGGGATCGTAGAATCGTACAATTGGAAGGGACCCTGATGATCATTTAGCCCCCCCCCCACCTGCAGAGCAGAAATCTTTTGCCCAGCGTGGGGCTTGGACCCTCGACCCTCAGATTAAGAGTCCCATGCGCTACCAGCTGACCTGCCCCTGGTGGTGCAGTAGTGCCATGCGCACCTCATTCACACAAAATCACCACCACTCATTCGCCTTTCTGGAGTTTGCACACTCACTGAGTCCCCATCCCTAATGTGCTTATTGTCTGCTCTTCTTGCCCTTTCCAGTGCCCAGTGCTTGACCCCTCTTGCTGTTGGCTATTCTGCAGATTAATTGCGCTGCAGAAGGCGTGCTGGGGAGACCACACATTTCAAGAAACGCAAAAGTGACTTTTGCTAGGTTTTAATAACAAAAACAAAAACTCCTTTTACACTAAATTACAATATATCAATATGCATGACCCATCCATCAGGGTATTGAGAGAGCTACGTGTTTAATTAACATAACAGCTTAACATAACAGCTTAATAAACATTAACAGCACCTGCTAAACTGCTTCACAGCTGTAAAACTAGGTCATGTTATTTGCTCTGGCCCTTAAAGACATACACATCTTGTGAAACAATAATGATCCTTATATTTAAAGAAACCATTCAACACTTGCTTCTGGTTTGCCTTCCTTCTCTTCTTTTATAAAACAAAAAATGGGCCAGGTTTTGTGTGTCAAAAAGGTTGCTTTTGCTGGACAGGTTGGATCAACAAGTGTTTTTTCTTTTTTTCTTTTTATTTCCCTGCCTGCAAATTGTTAATGAATGGCAGCCTCTGATTGGCCATGGTTCCAGGAGGGAGAGTTTAAAAGGAGAGGTTTTGGAGAGACAGTTAGTTTGGGAGTGTTGGTTGAAGTGGGTTGGAATTGTGGTTGGAGAGGGTGGGAGACAGGTAGGGAGACAGGCTGAGGTATAAAGAGTGAATGGGAGAAAGAGTTGGCTCTGGAAAAAACAACTTCCACTCTGAGCGTATTGTGAAGCACAGACTGTGGTGTCCTGTAGGAGGAATAGACCGGAATTTTACTGGGAGGTAGAGGTTGAGCCAGGAGAAGTAGGAGCTGGAAAGGAACTGCCACTTGGGACTCAAACCTAGTCTGGAGGGGAGAGATAGACTCTTCTAAGGAAACGGATGAAACTCCCAGACCCAGTGAAGGGAGGGAGTGTGGAGAGCCCTGTGGTCTACATCTGAAGGCAACCCTGTTTAGGGAAGCTTTTAATGTTTGAAGTATTACAGTATTTTAATTTTTTTTGGAAGCCGCCCAGAGTGGCTGGGGAAGCCCAGCCAGATGGGAGGGGTATAAATAATAAATTATTATTATTATTATTATTATTATTATTATGGACCTCCGGAACGAGTTAAATTTGTAACCAGAGGTGCCACTGTATTACTTAAAGTACCTCAGGAGCAGGATTGTTAAAGGGGTGGATAACTGAAATAAAGTATCACCAGAAAAAAGAACCAAACTGAACCAAACCAATAATGCAAAAACAACTGAGGACAAATTTAAAGTGAAATCGCACTGTATTTCTGAACTAACCTAAATTGAATCCATTTGTGTTATATACTATCTTGCCTTAAATAAATCTTTATTGTTTATTTAAAGAAAACCTATCTGAGACTCCAACTTACTAGTTACCCCTTCACAAAGGTCCTCCACACAGGATACTCTGGGGCTAGAATTTTTAAGGGAAAAGGGAAAGAAACCTTCAGGTAAAGGGCTGCAGTGATGGAGAGGAGTGGGAGGGACCTGGTGCCAGAATATCACAAGTGCCAAGCTCTGCTGATCTGGCAGCTGCCTCCCTCTGAAAAGCAGGGGTAAGCACATTGTCTCGGCCAAAGAATGCTAGAAACAGCCATTTATCCCCTCACAGAGCTACAATTCCTGGCCCCCTTATGTGTCCCAGGATTGTTTTAAAGGACCATTAAATGTATGGTGTGTCTGCAGTCCAGAAGTGTAGGTGGATGGGGCTTGCATGCTCGGGCCATCTGGATTTGTTTCTCATAATGTTACGCGATGCTTTGCACATTTTAAGTATATTGCTATTACTGCAATTTAAAGCACAGGGGAAGTTTTAATTTAAATAAATTACTCACAACTGTTTCCCCATGCGTATATTTTCAGAACGTATGTACATGAATGTAAATTACATATTCCCTGGGAGGACATGCATAGTAATTAGTTGCTACTTGACTTTCTATGAGAAGGCTTGCTGTTGCTGAGCCCAACCAACCTCAACTTCATTCTATGCTGTAGTGGTAGCAGAGGGAAAGATGCAGCCTTTTGTAAAAAAAAAAATAAGGCTCTGTGCTTTAGCCTGATGGGACTTGGTTGATTACTTACTTAATATTAATGATTACTAAATCTATTTCACCTGCCTACAGGAATTAATGACCTACAATGAAATTTTGGAATAAACATATTAAGTAGTTATTTACTCGTGTGTGGAGTGTTGGAGGAGGGTAGGACCTCTGGTGGAGGACACATCATGCTCCTTCTGGGATAGATTGCTCACCTTTTGTCCCCACCCTGCTCTCAGCTCTCACCTGTGGCTCCTAGAAGCCGTCAGCATGCGACAGCAGCAACACCCTGGGAATGGCTTTGACTGGCTAGCTAAACCAGGGGAGGGTGGCTGATGGGTCTCAAGCCCTTGGTGAGTTAGGGACTTCCCTTGCATGTGGAGATAGTCTCCAGCTGTTTGAGCAGACGAGACCAATAGTGGGTCTTGAAGTTTTGCAAGAGCTGCCTGTTGCAATGTTGCATCTGTGTGGGCATTTTCGTTACCTGAGCAGCATGTTGCAGAGAGGAGCAATCTGCTGGAGCTGTCTGAATTTGTTCCCAGAAAATCTGCATTTAACTAAGAGGAAATGAAGGATGAAGAAATCAGATAATAGGATTATCATTGCATCAGAATATGAAGGTGTAATTTTGAGAGGGATTACAACTTGGCACGAGCATGCAAGTAGCTACATGCAGTGGCCTGATTCTTAGAGAATTTTTTTTTTTTTACATTCATCAGAGCGAAAAGATTAAAATGTCTTCAGCTGTTGATGCAATGGGACATGCTGTTGATGCAATGCAACACCCACAAATGAGAAACATTTCCTCCTTGACTGTTTATTGTTGTTTTTAAGTATACTTATACTTAAGTGCAATAGAAGACACAGTCCTGCAAAAGACTAGTTGTCTAGTCGGAGTAAGAGGGGAATGATATATGAGGGAGAGCAGCTGAAGCATCCCTGAATGAGAGAATGAGCTGTTTAAATCCAGGTTGAGCTAGGCTGTTCTTTCCTTGCTGGTATGCATCCATCCTTCCTTTAAAAAAATATAAATTCATTATCTGCATTCTGCTGTCAACGTGCATGCCTCTTTACTAATAAAACAGCCAGATCTAAGTCCTGCTGAGCTTCCAGTGTACTATTCAGCCCAGGGAAGGAAGGGATGGGATGAGAACTGGAGGGAACGTGTATCCTTTCTGGAGGGAGAACATGGAACACATCTCCTGGGCTGCCAATTTCTCCCCAAAGCCTTCTACATGATGAAGAAGTGTGCTTGCACACGAAAGCTCATACCAAGAACTAACTTAGTTGGTCTTAAAGGTGCTACTGGAAGGATTTTTTTTATTTTGACTATGGCTGACCAACACGGCTACCTATCTGTAACTGGATACATGATGATGAGTGAGCTGAAGGGACTAACCTGTAGGAGTGTCCCCTCTCACTTTGTCCACTAGGCAGGAGATGTTGTCATTTCTCAATACAGTATAAGACGGGGCATTTGCAACTGTTCCCATCCATTTGCTCCTCTACCTTGTCTTTCACCTGCCTCACTTGAGGAATGCTATGGACTGGGAACTGCGAGGAGCGTCCAGACATTGAGGGGGCCCAACACCTCACTAACAAATATTGTGAGGGGCCCAAAGGGGTCCAGCCCCTAGGAGTCAGCACTCCTGAGGGAAGACAAGCCATGTGGGGAGCTACTTATCCCCTACCCTCTTCTCTCAAATATCATGCCGATAATTATGTTCAGAATTTGGGCTTCTGGGTTACACAGACACAAAACTGCTTGTTTCTAGAGACCTGTTGCTCCCAGGCTGCAGCTCTGTGGATAATAATAATAATAATAAATTTTATTTATATCCCGCCCTCCCCAGCTGAAGCCAGGCTCAGGGCAGCTAACAACAATCAAATAATCCCACATTCTAAAAACATTCCATTATAAAATTAATTAAAATCAAATTGATGGCAACCATTAAGCAAAATTCTGTGCAGATTGCCAGAGGAGGGAGTCAGGCTGCGCCCTGACCAAAGGCCTGGTGGAACAGCTCTGTCTTGCAGGCCCTGCGGAAAGATGTCAGGTCCCGCAGGGCCCTAGTCTCTTGTGACAGAGCGTTCCACCAGATTGGAGCCGCAGCCGAGAAGGCCCTGGGGAGCAGAAGGATGAAGGAATGAAAGGAGCAGAATGGAAGGCGAGAGGAGGCAGCCTTCCTCAGAGGCCAGACATGCTAATGCGCTTATCTCGCCTCACGGGTGGGTCCCCCCTGCGGGGTGGGGTGGGGTGGGGGGTCATTGTGTTAAGAGGGAGCGAAGAGGAGACCGAGGGGGCGGGGGGAAGCGGGGAGACCAGGGAGGAGGCATGTATTACAGCTAATACATGCCGCAGGGGAAGCCGTGGCCAAAGGGCGCCAAGGCAGGACAGGCGGGGGCGCATGCGGGGGGGCGGTTTGGGCGGGAAATGGCGCGCGGCGCCAACCTGGATTCTACGCGGCGAAGCGAGAGGGAGTGGGGGATGGGCGGCCGTTGGGACCAGAAAGAGGAGCGGGAAGGACACCCCCCCCCGTTGCCCCAGCAAGACGTTCGTTATAGCGCTGATGCTGCGGGAACGTAATAAGGGAACACAATGTCGAGAGGGAAGCCCTTAAGGGTTATCTCGTAGCCGGTCCCCAGGCGCCACCACAGGGCGCGGTGGCGCCATCTTCCCTCCGGCATTTATATATTTGGCGGCGTATCTGCGTGTTGGCCTGAGGCAGGCAGGGTGCAAATCCCTGCAGACACACACACAATCCACAATCCCTGCACACACACACCCTACTACCAGCCCCGAAGCTCACTCGGGTGCCTTGGCGTAAGTCGCCGCCTCTCAGGCTGGTCTCCCTCGCGGGAGTGTTGGGGCTAAAATGGAATAAGGAGGTGGACCGCCTCCCAGGGGAAAAGGTGGGGTTCTAGGAGCCAACTCTTGGGCCCAGGTCCCTTGCCCACCCCCAAATCGAGCAGGGCAGAGCTTACCTGGCCTCCCCACCCCCAATCTTCTATCCAAGTGGGCGCCCCTGGGTGGGATATAAATAGAGAAATAAGCTCGTGGAATTGAAACCCGGTTTCAGAACCATTTGGCTGGAAAGCAAACGCTGAACCGCATAAGCAAAATTGGTCCCTTGTCTGGTTGTCAGAAGCTCAGCAAGGATTAGCTTGGTTTAAGATTAGGGACAAGAGGAAATACTGAATGATGAAGTGATAATGTGTAGCATTATAAACAGATTGGAATCTTGTAAGGCATTCCAACTACTCTCAATTAGCATCCTCATTTAACACTTTGAATTCCATGATTTAACCCACTGAGTCACATCATCAAGGTACTGTGGATTTTGGTTTGGGTGAACTCTTCCATCGTGGAAGTTGCACGCAAAAGCAGAGAGGGGATCCGGCAGAACCAACCCCTTTCTGTATTCAGGCAACATTTCAAAAAGGGAGTGCATTATGTAGCATGGCAGGCAGGCAGGGCTCAGAAAAATCCATCCCCAGAGAATCACAATCACAAAACCACACGTATATATCTATATCCATATATGCTTTATTGTTTTCTGCAAAAAGTACAAAAATACATTGTGCTTACAACACAATGCATCAAACATTTAACAACAAAACAAATAAATAGCAAACCAAGAAACCAATAGTAATAATAAATAATTATTATAATAATAATAACAATAATGAACAGTTTATACTTATATCCAAATTAAAGTAACCGCCAACCCCAACTAAACATTTAACCCACATCAACCCAACAAAAACAAAAGCAAAATTGGAACATTTTGAAACATTTATCCAATTGTTCTAACCCCAGATTTTGACTTTGGTCCTTATTTGAACAAGTGGCAAATTGTTCAGCTTTTATTTTTGATTTCAGTATACAAGTGCTTTTAGCTTGCTTGGGCAAAGGGAAGAGAATGCTTCAGTAAAAGGAAAGCCAGATGATGATCCCAGACAAAGGCATTAAAATAACAAACTTTATTGAAAATTTTTAAAATGTATTTATATGGATGAGTAACCCTAGAAGGCGTCGGGAGAAGGGAAGATATTGCTTTGCTGCCCATTTTGGTAATCTTCAGGCAACATTTGCACAGGATTTGCAGCTGGATAATTCCCCGTTGCATAAGTGTTCCCCATTGCATGACTGTTCCCCATTGCAGGCCAGGGAGTTTTACTGCTTGATGGAGTGCAGAAGTTACCAGCCAATGGTGGAGGCTGCCTCATCATCTCTGCACCATAATATGGAACTGGGCAGTTGCTTGCCTTGGAAGTCTCACAAAGCCCTGTTCCACCAACAGCAGCTGGCTGGTAATGAACCGGGTTCAATTCCTGGGAGTTCTGCTGCTGTGCGGCATAGACGGGCTCTCCTGATTGCGTGGTGCTGAGAGGTGGCTGCCAGAACCCTGCTCCTTCATAGCTTTCGGGATAATGGAAGCTGCGCGGCTGGTAATGTTGCTGCGTCGGACTTCTTGCACTGCTCCTCGGAGTGCTTGGACTTCTTCTGTCAGAGCGGTTATAAGGAGTTGTAGCTTGGTTCCTGATCATTGTTTTGGACCCAGTCACCTTTGTTCTCGCTCTTCAGTTCTGAAACCAGGTCTGAACAAAAGCTTTCGGGATAATGGAAGCTGCATGGCTGCTTTTTGGGCTGCTCCCTGGGCTGTTTAATGGACTTCTTCTTCTGTCAGAGCGGCTATAAGGAGTTGTAGCTTGGTTCCTGATCATTATTTTGGAACCAGTCACCTTTGTTCTCGCTCTTCTGTTCTGAAACCAGGTCTGAACAAAAGAAAGGAGAGAACAAAATGCCCATTATTTCCAAATGGATAGGTCATAATTTCACTTTCTAGCTCAGAGGACCACCGAATATTTGTGCCTCGTGTGGTGTAATTTTTTCAGTGTGGGAGAAGTAGGGACTTGTGGGACATTGGCTAGAAAAGCAATGTTGCTTAACTGTGGTTCCAGCTGAATGCTGCACATTTGGTCTCTCAATGCAAGGTGCTGAAAGCTGCCATCCTAATAGGAATATCCTATGCACACTCCCTTGGGAGTTCGGTCAGGTGGGTCAGGTTATAAAGGCAGCCTAGAAAACCAGATGGTTTTATCCTCAAATTAGGTTGAAACCAGGTCTGTTAAGAGTTTTTACTCTTCAAACCCAGAACCTTTGATATTTGAAAGTATGTGCCTCCAATAATTTGAGTGGGAAGGAAAAGGAAGCCTTAATCAGGAACCAGGATTTCTGAACAAGTATGGGCACAATTTCTTCCTGCAGTTGAAAAGGAGGGGACACAACGCACCCGCCCCTTACAAAAAGCCTTTACATCCACGGTACAACAGCCCCCCCCCCCAATAAAACCCCACAAAAACCCAGGAAAGAGGAAGTTGGCTCTTGAATACGGCACCTTTCACATTAAGCTCGGAGGCATCAGGAAGATCTAACGAAATTGAATGACAACGAAAGAATTATTCTGAGCAATTTAAATTTATCCAGTATTTGCGGTTTAAGGAAGTCCTAGGAACCCCCACTATCCCTCTTCTTACGTGCACACGATCTTCTTCGATTCCGATGCTCCTCGCCAGCGACTCCCTAGTCTCGTATCCGGCGTACGGGTCCTCTTCAAACGACTTTTTTAGAAGCTCGACGTTAGATGGGCTAAAAACAGTCCTTTTTCGCCTTTCTCCTCTGACTTTGGGGTAGCTTCCTCCTGGGAAAAGACAAAGAGGCAAATCTGAAGGAAGCGCTCAGCTTAAACTGAAGCGACGCTTGCAGATCTTCCTCCCGACATGGAAAGCTCGGGGCTGCATCGCCTGCACTTGCCTGGGAGCAAGTCCCCCAGAATCGGGCGCTGCCTGAGGTTACACTGCGTAAAATGACCCCCGGTAGAGAACGCTTCAGTGGCAATTCTTTCAACCGCCCCGCTGACCACCCACCCAGCAGAGCGCAGAAGGGCAAAGCCTTCGCTTTTTACAGGAAGGCTTTTGTACCTGACATTGAAATCCACGCACTTTGTGGCCTTTAAATAAACCTCCGGTTGCTCTGAACAAGGTTTGAATGAAAACAAACCAAAGAAGTTTACGCTCTTATTTCTATGCCTGCCTTCGTTTTCTGCAGCTGATCCTAACCACGTTTATTGGGAAATTAAATCGCCGTTTATTTGAAAAGGATTTAACGTACAGGAAAGTGTGTACTGTATAGGATTGCACTTTCCACGCACTAAATGCTTGGTGTTTACGAATAAAGGTGTGCAAAGCAGTCTTGCCTGGGTTTCTTCCCAGGAAATAGTGAGACATGTTTAATCTCTCCCCGGCTACCACAAATGGGTCTTTGAAAGCCTTCCTTACGCCAGGATCCTGACCCAGATGAAACAGAAAACATCTTCCTTCCTACTCATTCCCCTATAAATAATTAGAGCAATGCTGTTGTTTTTTATAGACAGTGAATTAAAAATCATTTTTTTAAAAGTTTCTTTTACCTTCGTTGTTGGTTGCCATCATGAAAAAACTCTTTCTTGCTCTCTCCTCAATTGGTTTTGCCTTAAAAATGGACACTAAGATCCCTCAGGTTCACTCTGCTATTCTGCTGGCGGTGCGGTCTTGGCATTTATCTCCAGTGGGCGAACCCCACCCTTACTTCTCAGCCGATAAGAGGGAGTCACGTTTTCTTCTGTTGTTTTGCTAAACTGAGTCCATCCTGGATGGAAACTGAGGCAGTTCTGGCAGAGGAGCAAGCCGGCTTCAGACAGGGCAGAACAACAATAGACCATTGCTTCGTATTAGCACACCTCATTGACAAATACGTCAATAAAACACGTGGGATTCTATATGCAGCATTTATTGACCTGAAGGCGGCCTTTGACTTGATCTCACGAGTCAAACTTTGGGCTAAACTCAATGCTACCAACATTGACAAAAGATTACTATTCTTGATAAAAAGCCTATATAAAGACTCCAAGTTATATGTAAGAACCTCAGTAAATGGGCAACTAATTGGCCCTGTACCAGCCACCAAAGGAGTCGAGCAGGGCTGTATTTTAGCCCCGGCCTTATTCAACTTATATATAAATGACATGGTCAAATACCTAACATCCCCGGAGTTTCATGCCCCCAAACTTGCCGAAAAATCAATTTCAGCGCTCCTCTATGCGGATGATGCGGTTCTCTTATCACGAACTAAAGTAGGCCTCAAAAGGCTACTAAGAGAATTCTCAGCCTACTGTAGGAGAGATCAACTGGTGGTTAATCACCAAAAAACCAAAGTCATGGTCTTCGCTAGGAGACACAGACATCACAGATGGGAGATGGACAATCAGCCAATAGAACAGGTCAGAATTTTCAAATACCTTGGAGTAGTTTTCCAGTCAACAGGGACCTGGGAGGCCCATCATAAATATGCTAGGGAAAAAGCATCTCAAAACGCCAAAATACTGTCACGCTTTTACTTTACGAAGGGGGGCAGACACATCCCAGCAGCTCTGGAGGTCTTTCAAGCAAAACCCTTGGCGCAAATACTCTACGGGGCCCATATTTGGACGGGAAATCATTGCCGCACACTTGAAACGGTCCAGTCTAAATTCTTAAGACAGATTCTAGCCGTTTCACCATGCGCACCAAATGCGGCCCTACGGCTGGAGACTGGCCTCCTCTCCGTCGAAACCCAAACCTGGCTAAGAACATTCAACTATTGGCTTCGCTTAAATTTAAACCCATCCGGACTACTACCTCTAGTAGCACGAGATGCTCATAGAAGTCGGTGGTCCAAAGTAGTGCATCAAAAACTACTTACATGTGGCCTCCAAGCACAGCATCTCCTGAAAATGGGTCTCCCCAAGGCAAAAACCATTATTGACCAGCGCATGAAGGCTATTGAGCAGCAGAATAATCTGGCCTATATTAAGAAATTTAGTGCTTGGTACGCTTATCTGCCTCCCTCCCACTTTGATTTTCGGGCACCTTATTTGTCTACCTTAACCATTCCAAAACTCAGACAGGCCTTTACACTGGCCAGACTAAATATGTTACCCTCAGCTGTTCTTGAAGGTAGATATCAAAAAATTCATTCGAGAACCGGCTCTGCCCCTGTGGAGCTGGCTACGTAGAGACTGTGTCACACGTTCTCCTGTCTTGTTCCCTATATAAAGATCTCAGGGACGAGACCATCACGCCGCTCCTATCTGCCATACCGGGCTGCTCTTGCGAAGCCAAATTGTTCTCACTCCTAGCCGACCAGAACAGCTCGACAACAGAGAAGGTTGCCAAATTTATTGAGAGAGCAATGAGACTGAGAGCTGCTATCTGACTGACATGAGTGTCGTCACCCGGATTCCTCGCCTAGGATCTTATCATTATTATCATTATGTTTTATTATTAGTATTTTATTACGTCTGCCAAGTTTTAAGTACTGAGATTATTGATTTATCTGCATCTGGTTATTATTATCTTTCTCCCTGTCCTGACCATCCCTCCGAGGTTATATTTATATTTATAATCTTTCAATTTGGCTGGTCTATTTACTTAACCGACCTGGAACAATGTACCAGAGAAAAGGCCGCCGCCCATGGGACAGAGGGTCATTGATGTATGATAATCCAGCTTCTACCTAGGGTTTTAATAGGTCATAAGATTTTATGGTAACTATATTTGTAATGTATTTTTGTCGGTGTTTGTCCTTTGATGCTATGGCCTGTCGGCTACGCAAATAAAGTCTATTGATTGATTGACTGAGTCAATCCCCTCCCTCCCTGGCCACCCCTTTTGCCGTTGACTCTTCAGCCACCAGTAATAACCAATTGACTTTGACCTACTTTAGTCTGTGATTTCCTCCTTAGCCCTTGGTTTTAAGCAGCGGTTCCAACTTTAAACTGCTGTTGATTCCAAGAAACGACAGACTAGGTAACGTCGTTTATTGCATTTTAAATTTTATTCATTGCATGTGAAAAAGTAATAAAATACATTTTAAAAACCGGCGTTGATCTGCTTAATAGTTCGCTGTTGGCACGTTTTGACTTGGAGCATTATCCAATGCAGGCAACTGAAGAGAAGAGAATTCAGAAGTGAGGGGAGAGAGAGAGAGGACTTTCCGGCGACTGCTACACATTTTCTTTGCCAAGCCAGTGCAAGTAACTACAGTGGTGCCTCGCAAGACGAAATTAATTCATTCCGCGAGTTTTTTCGTCTTGCGGTTCTTTTCGTCTTGCGAAGCACGGTGTCAGAAAAGTTTTGGAAAAGCTTCAAAAATCACCAAAGTCTTCAAAAACCTCAAAAAAGGCTACCACACCGCGTGCTATGAGTTGCTCCTCAAAGTCAAGTCGCAACTGTATTAATGGTTTTAAGAAAAAGGAAACAAACTTGCAAGACGTTTCCGCCTTGCGAAGCAAGCCCATAGGGAAAATCGTCTTGCGAAGCAACTAAAAAAACCAAAAACCCTTTCGTTTTGCGAGTTTTCCGTCTTGCGAGGCATTCGTCTTGCGAGGTACCACTGTACCCCAGAACTGAATAAAATGGGGTGTCCCACACCTGCATCGTACAAAAATCACACTTGTGGTCCAACCAAAGAACACCCCCCCCCCCCGCTTTACCAGGTACCACACACTTCCTATCTTAAACGGATACTCTCCTTTTTATAAAAAAAAAAAAAAAATTGTTGTTGTTCTAAAAAGAAGCAAGTGTAAATTATTTCATATCGACAAAGAAGCTTGGAACAACTTAATTCCAATACCCCTCATAGCATCCCCTCTCGTCTAAATAGATTTGTACATCGCCTTGGATGGAGGCAGTGGCAATGGCCAGGAATCGCATCAAATGCGAATAAGACGGTAAATATAACAGCGGTGGCAACCGAAGAAAGAAATCTAAGCTGAGTAAGCAAACTATATTTTATTAATGGACGATTAAATTTGTGTTCATTTTACGCTAGAAAAAAGCTTACCTTATTTTAAAAACAGTGCATTGAATACGCAAGCGCAGATCTCCTATGAAACCATTTAATCTTAAGACTCTGGGCGCCAAATCCCAGAGGGGCTGCAGACCAGAATTAATCCACATTCTTAAACATTTTAATTCACACCAGTGACTTTGAGACGTGTGACAACCAAGAACAGAAATTCTAATCAAAATCAGATTTTTAAAATGTGGTGATCTGTCAGGGAACAACCCCATTGAAGATGACAACAGTGGTTACCCAGAACTCATTGCTAGTTATGAAGGGGCCCCCAGAACAGTTCAACTTCAGGGCCCCCAAAATGTGGGTCTCTCACTGCTTGGGACTGATGTTGGGAGAACTGTAATACGTAGTCATCTGCTGTTGGGTTTTAAAATAACAATCGAGGGGAGGGGAGGGGGGTAGAGATTCAGAACTATTTGTAGTAGAGGGGGAGGGGGATTATTTTGCGGTTATTGTGTTTATAAATACGGGAGGGGAGGTCAGCAATCCTTTGTGATGTACTGCGAAACACCCAGCGTTCTTCCCATCTTCTTCCCACCACTGCCATGCAAAGGAAACAGCAATTTAGAAAGCAATTAGGACTGGAGTGGGGAGTGGGGAAGGGATTAGTTGCGCCCCCCATCCCACCCTATGCATACAAGCATGTGATGCGTTATCACAGATCTCCAGTTCAGATAATTCAGAAAAGGGTCGGCAGAGTGAAAAAGTGGAAGGAACAATGAGGAAAGGTTGGAGCATTAGGGATTATTTAGTTTAGAGAAAAGCTGGATAAGAGGTGGCATGACAGAAATTTATAAAATTTTGCATTGCATGGAGAAAGTGGATAGAGAAAAATTTCTCTCCCACTAATCTACACTTTTGAAAGCTACAATCCTAAAATCATTGAACTTTTCCCCCTTGCACTTTGCCTTCGCCAAAAATAAAAGAGAACCAAAAACTTCTTTTGCAACTTATATGGATGGCATCACAGAGAGCATAAAACACTCAAGCTTCAATAAAGAATTAAACCATGTGGGTGAACCAAAAGGTCTTCACTAGATGATTTAGACAAGATAAAGACTCACTGGAAAGGAAAGACTCACTAAGGCGGCTGTTCCATAGCTGGGATACTACTGCCAATAAAGCTCTCTCTCCCTGATCGACACCCACTTCATCTCATTTCCGTTTCAAATATTAAAATTATTATATTACTCAAATAAGTCCCGTTTGACTGCGGGCAATGTGTCAGATATCAGAAAAACTGGAGTTGTGTTTTGACATTTCCTTCAAAAGCTCAATGTATATTTTGAAAGAGCAATCTTTAAGTAACCATCTAAGCTCTTTAAATACCCATAACTCTTCCATGCATTAAGCTTACCTAAAAATTATTTTCACCATAAGATATTTTACCAGAAATCATACTTCAATGTGGGTGCTCTTTAGAACAATCTGTAATTAATTAATGTGTGTGAGTGTGTTAATCTGCAGCTTGTTAGACAGTAACTTTGTGGTTTCTGAAGCCTATTGTGAATAGGTTGTTTTTCACAAAGTGTAGCCTTGTTGAAGAAAAGTATAGTGGAAATTTGATTAAACAAAAGAGTGCTGGAACAGAGACATAGCAGACACACCATTCTTTGAAGGGCTTTATAGTCTAGCTGCAGTTTTCAAACAAATGCCAACCAACAGTCAGCATTTGGACAGCAGACTAAGCAGGCATTCAGGTCACCTAAATACGGTGAGAAGTATTATATTTCTATTTAAATTACAGTAATTGTTTTTAAGTTGCCTTTGGCCATTTGTTTATTTATTTCATTAAATGTATACCCCACTTGATAGTAAACCACTTTGCAGTTTTTTGTTTTACTAACAGATAAAATAATAAAATTGTGGAGGGGGGATCAACCATACTTCAAAACATACAGATTAATATTACCTACATTAGCACAGACCCATTGAATGATATCTGTGTCCTCGTTTTCGACAGGGCTGTGGTGGTCACCATTTAGTCTTCCTCCAATGAGTTCTGGGAGGCACCTACTAGGCTATCACTCTAGAAACCCTTTCTCTCACCTAAGGGAATCTAACAGGAGCTGGTAGATGGTTTACTCCCAGGCATGTGCAGAGTGCTCACCCCTCATCATCTGGCAACCGCCCAGGGAATGCTAGTGCTCAGGGCTTTCCTTATGGAGGAGGGAGAAAAACACCAGCCGAATTCCCAGGGGCAGGTTCAGAAAAGGAGGCAAAGATGAAAAAGGGGGCATTTGCCTGAGCTGACGTCCCAGCCACCTTGGCCAGACTTACTCCTGCAGGGGGGTCATTTGGTCCCCTGAGACGAGTCCCAAAACTGTCCCCCCCCCCCCAGGGAAGAATGGAGATTGTTGGGGGATCAAGATCAAATGGCGAAGAAAGGCGGGAAGAGACCAGTGGCGCCTCCTCTTTGCCCCGAGGCTGCTGTAGGGGCAGATTTGGAGTGGGGTAGAAGTGGAAGTGAGGAAGATCCAGCTCCCAAGCAGAGGCGGATTTAGGGCAGCCCAGCCGGTCCCCCCCCCCCTGCCCTGGGGCGCTGAGCCTGGAGGGGCCACAGGGGAGCAGAAGGATGAAGGAATGAAAGGAGCAGAAGGGAAGGCGAGAGGGGGCAGCCTTCCTCAGAGGCCAGACATGCTAATGCGCTTATCTCGCCTCACGGGTGGGTCCCCCCTGCGGGGTGGGGTGAGGGGGCCACTGTGTTAAGAGGGAGCGAAGAGGAGACCGAGGGGAGGGGGGGAAGCGGGGAGACCAGGGAAGAGGAGGAGGAGGGCGGCGGGTGTGACGCCGCAGGGGAAGGCGTGGCCAAAGGACGCCAAGGCAGGACAGGCGGGGGCGTTTTGGGCGGGAAACGGCGCGCGTCGTCAACCTGGATTCTATGAGGCGAGGCGAGAGGGAGTGGGGGATGGGCGGCCGTTGGGACCAGAAAGAGGAGCGGGAAGGACACCCCCGCCCCCCCCCCCGTTGTCCCAGCAAGACGTTCGTTATAGCGCTGATGCTGCGGGAACGTAATAAGGGAAGACAATGTCGAGAGGGAAGCCCTTCAGAGTTATCTCGTAGCCGATCCCCATAGGGCGCCAACATCTTCCCTCAGGCATATACAGTGGTACCTCTAGTTCACAGGCAACCCTCCCATAAAGCTTTTTTGAAGGCAGTCGAGCACAAACCATGCGGGGGGGGGGCGGGAATTAAGAGCAAGAAAATGAAATAAAGTGTTAAAAATATCCCCCCACAAAGTTTTTAATAGATGTATGTGCCTTAGCCTGCAACATGGGCATTCATAACTTAAACTTATATGTCTTTAAAGCTGTGGAGAGCAACTTTACATACTCATGGTAGGAAAATCAATTAAACCTTATATCCCCATCTCAAACTTCTGTGTTTTAAAAAATGGAAGACTCATGAATGGAAACTAAACTTATTAAGACAGAAAAGTGTTACTAAATCTACATATAGTAGGATCTACAAATATACTTTTGCATACAAAGAAAATACAGCAACTACCCACCACATTTATTGCCACCTACTCTAGCCTCAGATACAGAGACTTAAAAAGAAAAGGAAAGGGACAGAAAGCCCATTGGTGGATTAAAATGTGTCTCAGGAATATCCAGCCATTAGTAGACCTGACCTTTTATCTCTAGAACCACATGTACCGCACAACTGACATTTTTCTATGGGAAAATTAAGCCCATGTTTGTATGCTTGCACAAAGGAAAGTGAATGTTTCAGTAAATGGAAAGTTAAATCAAGACTGCAGACAAGCTACTAAAGGAACAAACTTTATTCAAAACATCAAAGTCATACATTAAAAGGCATTAAAAGAGGGAGCTTGTAAAATATGTACAGGATAGCATGGAAGGAGTTGGGATGCTAATCTGGAACCTGACTTAAAGAGAAAAACTGAGAGTCCGAAGCACTTCCATCAACATTCTGCATTTGTCCAGGATTTGTAGCTGAATAATTCCCCGTTGCAGACCAGGGAGTATAAGTGCTTGATGCCATGAAGAAGTTCCCAGCTGATGGTGGAGGCTGCCTCACCATCTCCGCACCGTAATATGGAACTGGGCAGTTGCTCGCCTGGGAAGTCTCATAAAGCCCAGTTCCACAAAAAGCAGCTTGCTGGTAATAAGCAGGGTTCAATTCCAGGGAGCTCTGCTGTTGCGGGGCAGAGAGGTGCTCTCCTGGTTGCGTGTTGTTGAGAGGTGGCTGCCACAACCCTGCTCCTCTATAGCTTTCAGCATAATGAAAGTTCTGTGGCTGGTAATATTGTTCCATGTGAATATTTTGGAGGTTTCCTGTACTGCTTCTTGGGCTGCTGTCCAGGCTGCTTCTTGGACGGGTTCCTTCACTGTGGCTATAAGGAGCTGCAGCATGGTTCCCGATCCTTATCCTGGAACCTATCCTCTTTGGTGTTCTGGCCCTTCTGTTTTGAAACCAGATCTGAACAGAAGAAAGGAGAGAACCAAATGCCCATTATTTCCAAACAGGTAGGTCATAATTTCACTTTCAGGTACAACAACCAAGCAAAGATTAGTGTATGACAGTGGGAGAACCTACATTAATTTGTGTTGTGTTGTGTGAAAGGCATATAAGCATTATGTTCTGTGAATATAGAAGACATTGTTACCATGAATATGTCTTTTTGATCCAACAGAGAGAATTACATTTAATAAATTATGCTTATTCCTCTGGGGTTTCTCTTTAGTTCTCTGCAGCATTTTTCTACTCTCTTCAGCTCCGCATTTAAATATCCCATGTTCATAATATCCAGTTACTGTTAATCATAAAGATTCTAAGTTGGAATGACTAAATACTGCTATTTGGCTGTATTTTGTTCTGCAGTATCAGAAAAAACCACCTTTAAAAGCTGCACAAGTGTACAGTTCCACAAGACTTTCTTTATTGAAGTATAACCTGTGGATGTGAGCTTCATCTGTAAGAAATTGTCAAGCATTTGTTAATGCCAAGTGGATGCCTGCATACAAGACTTAACATCTCTTTGTGCATTTGTGCTGGAAGGCAATTGTTTTAAAAATTCCATAAATATAGTAATTGTAATTTTAAATACCTCACTCAGAAGACCTACCCATTTGTTCTACCCTGTTTGGGGTCAGAATCTCAGAAAACTCAGAATCTGCATTAAATGAATGTGTGCTGTGCATAAATTTACTGGGAAGGAAAAAGAAGCCTTAATCAAGAAGCATGATTTCTGAACAAGTATGGGCACAATTTCTTCCTAAATTTGAAAAGGAGGGAGCACAACCCACCCACCCTTTACAAAAAGCCTTTACATCCACGATACACCCCCCCCCCCCAAAAAAAAGCTGAGAGGCACCCGGGAGAACTAAGGCCTTCGACTACGCAAGGATTATTCTAAGTGTTTCAAATGGTTCCAGTATGTGCGGTTTAGGGAAGTCTTGGGAGCCCCCACCATCCCGATTCTTACGTGCACACGATCTTCTTCGACTCCGATGCACCTCGCCAGCGCCTCCCTGGTCTCGTATCCGGGGTACTGGTTCTCTTCAAAGGACTTTTTTAGGAGCTCGACGTGAGATGGGCTAAAAACGGTCCTTTTTCTTCTATCTCCTCCCACTTTGGGGTAGCTTCCTCCTGGGAAAAGACAAAGAGGCAAATCTGAAGGAAGCGCTGGGCAAGCTTAAACTGATACGACGCTTGCCGATGTTCCTCCCGACATGGAAAGCTCAGGGCTTAATAATCATTTTTTTAAAAGTTTCTCTTACCTTCCTTGTTGGTTGCCATCATGAAAAAAACTCCCTCTGGTTCGTTCACTCTGCAGGGGATTCGGTCTGGGCATTTATCTCCGTTGGGCGACCCCACCCTTACTTCTCAACCAATACGAGGGAGTCACCCCACCCTTACTTCTCTACCAATACGAGGTTTCCCGGTTGAGGAATGCCCTCCCAGTCAGCTGCCCCGTCTCCATCATTTTTGCGTTTCACCCTTGCTTCTCAACCAATAGAAACAGTTACATTCTCTTTCAAAAAATCAGTTGCTTTGCCAAACTGGCTCAAACCCCTCCCTCCGTCGACACCCCTTTGGCAATTGACTCTTCATCTGAATGGAAGAGGAGAGAGAGAGAGAGAGAGAGAGAGAGAGAGAGAGAGAGAGAGAGAGGGAGGGAGAGAGAGAGAGATCTTTCGGGCGCCTACTACACCTTTTCTTTGCCAAGCCACACCCGCATTGTACAAAAATGACACTTGCGAGGTCCAACCAAAGAACCCCCCCCCACACACACACTTTAGCACACACTTCGTATCTTAAACGGGTACTCTCCTTTTTAAAAAGGTTTTGTTGTTGTTCTAAAAAGAACCAAGTATAAATTTTTTCATATCGACAAAGAAGCTTGGAACAAATTAATTCCAATACCCCTCATTTCAGCATCTGCCGTCTAAATAAATTAGTACATCGCCTTGGATGGAGGCTCTGGCAACTGCCAGCAATCGTATCAAATGCGAATAATACGGTATACATAAGAGCGGCGGCAACCGAAGAAATAAATCTAAGCTATGTAAGCAATCTATATTTTATTAACATATTATTAAATTTGCATTCATTTTTCGCTAGTTTTGAAGACTTAGGAAACAGCTTACGTTCTTTTAAAAACGGTGCATTGGATATTCAAGGTCACCCGCCATCTTAGAAGAGGAGTTCCTTGCACCAAGAATGCCTTTTCCAAGCTGGTACCTGCAAGTTAGGATTCGTATGTTAATCTTTTATAAACCCAAATAAATAAATAAGACGACAGTGCCGTTGTAGTTGGTTTAATTTGCTTTAATTCGATCTGGACGGCCAGCCCATTTAAAGAGGTTCCCCGGTTGCGGAATGCTCTCTCTAGTGAGCTGCTCCGTCTTCATCATTATTGCGTTTCATTAGGAATTTGAAAATATTCCTGTTTGTTCAGGCATTTGGTGGCTGCAGAATAATGTTCCTGACAACCCCGAGATCAGCGGACAGAAGAATAGTTGAAAAAACAAACCAACAAACCTCCTATAATTACTTTTAGGATTCTTCCTAACTGAAATTGCTTTTAGGTGTTTGCAATTGTTATTTTTTTAATGTTCGAAATGTTTTAGAATGTTTTTGCTTTGTTTTTGTTTTTAAATTGTGTACTGTTTCTGTTTGCCGATGTGGGCTCCGAAGGGCGGCGTATAAATTCAGTAAATAAAAACCATAAGAACATATAATTGGGTTTATTTGTAGGAGGACGAGGAAAGGGAAACAAGCAAGCATAGTTGAGGTATCAAATACATAGCTGCGTTTCAACCTATTACTACTTCGTTTATACATTATGTCCCTTTCTCCTCCAAGATTCAAAGATCACAATGTTTCACCGCATAAATTATAATTTGACAAATTTCAAAGCAGAATGTACCACAAAGTAACTTCCTAATATGAACAGTAGCAATGCCAATTTGATATTAGCGCTTTGCTGATGATTGTTTTAATGAACATTTAAATTTCATGGCTACTGAAACACACGGACCAGGAGGTCAGGTTTCTGTTCGGAAATACGTGTTGGAGTGTTGAATTAACACTGGGAGGACGCCTAATAGGGCAGTTTCAATAAGGCTGACCTTCTATTAGGGATTTTGGGTAGGAAACCGAGAGCAACCTAACCCCCAACCTTTGAGCTGCGACAGACTTGCATTGCAGGGCTCTTGTGTCAGTCCCTCAAACCCACGGAGAAGGGATTGCATTGGGATTGCATTCCGTTTCAGATACGAAGTGTGTGCAACCTTGTAAAGGGGGGAGACGTGTTCTTTGGTTGGACCGCAAGTGTGATTTATGTACGATGCAGGTGTGGGACTCGCCACTTTATTCAGTTGTGGCGTAGTTACTTGCACTGACTTGGCAGTTTAAGGTTGGAACCACTGCTTAAAACCAAGGGCTAAGGACGAAATCACAGCCTAAAGTAGGTCAGTCATTTGGTTATTACTGGCAGCCGAAGAGTCAACGGCCAAAGGGGTGGCCAGGGAGGGAGGGAGGGGATTGACTCAGTTTAGCAAAACAACTGAAAGAAAAGGTGACTCCCTCTTATTTAGCAGTCTCTGCTGCGGAATGATGCCCTCTCTTCACCACCACTCAACTCTTTCCCTCTTTCAGAGAGATGGATGTGGGGAAATAAATCCCGCACCTTCCACTCACAGAGACATCACTTTGATGTTTTTGTATGTGTCAGGTGAAGACATTTAGATTTAGTTTCAGCTTTGTATCTTGTTCTTATTGCAGGTTTTATCCTCCAACCCTAGCTTTTTGATCTCAATTGGGAGTTGTTTTAACCTTGCCTTTTATCTATTGTATTACATTTACCTATCTCTCTAAAGCTGTTCTAGCATGTAGATTCTGTCATTTTGCCTATGTTATACACAGAGTAGCTTGGAATCAGGGGCAGATCTCCTACGAAACCAATGAATTTTAAGATTCTGGGCCAAATCCCAGAACATAAGTAAATGAAATGGTAGGGATTGAGAGGGACGTATTTCTGACTATATGGATCTGTCTTGATTTATAATAATTAAAAATCATGATCAACCAAAGATAAAAGAGAACCAAAAACATCTTTTGCAACTCATATGGATGGCATCACAGAGAGTACAAAACACCCAAGCTTCAATAAAGAATTAAACCATGTGGGTGATCCAAAAGGTCTTCACTAGATTATTTAGACAAGATAAAGAAGGCACCAGGAAAGACACTGTTCCAAAGCTGGGGTGCTACTGCCAATAAAGCTCTCTCTCCCTGATCGACACCCACTTCATCTCATTTCCGTTTCAAATATTAACATTATTATATTACTCAAATAAGTCCAATTTGACTGTGGGCAATGTGTTATGCCTGCAGATATCAGAAAAACTGGAGTTGTGTCTTGACATTTCCTTCAAAAGCTCAATGTATATTTTAAAAGAGCAAGCTTCAAATAACCATCTAAGCTCTTTAAATACCCATAACGCTTCAATGCATTAAGACTGCCTAAAGATTCTTTTCACCATAAGTTATTTTACCAGAAATCATACTTCAATGTGGGTGCTCTTTGGAACGATCTGTAATTAATTAATTAATTAATTAATATGTGTGAGTGTGTCAATCTGCAGGTTGTTAGACAGCAACTTTGTGGTTTCTGAAGCCTATTGTGAGTAGGTTGTTTTTCAGAAAGTGTAGCCTTGTTGAAGAAAAGTATAGTGGAAATTTGATTAAACAAAAGAGTGCTGGAACAGAGACATAGCAGACACAGCATTCTTTGAAGGGCTTTATAGTCTAGCTGCAGTTTTCAAACAAATGCCCACCAAAAGTCAGCATTTGGACAGCAGACTAGGCAGGCATTCAGGTCACCTAAATACGGTGAGAAGTATTATATTTCTATTTAAATTACAGTAATTGTTTTTAAGTTGCCTTTGGCCATTTGTTTATTTCATTAAATGTATACACCACTTGATTGTAAAACAAAAAACTGCAACGTGGTTTACCAACAGATAAAATAATAAAATTGTGGAGGGGGGAATCAACCATACTTCTAAACATACAGATGAATATTACCTACATTAGCACAGACCCATTGAATGATATCTGTGTCCTCGTTTTCGACAGGGCTGTGGTGGTCACCATTTACTCTTCCTCCAATGAGTTCTGGGAGGCACCTACTGGGCTATCACTCTAGAAACCCTTTCTCTCACCTAAGGGAATCTAACAGGAGCTGGTAGATGGTTTACTCCCAGGAATGTGCAGAGTGCTCACCCCTCATCATCTGGCAACCGCCCAGGGAATGCTAGTGCTCAGGGCTTTCCTTATGGAGGAGGGAGAAAAACACCAGCCGAATTCCCAGGGGCAGGTTAAGAAAAGGAGGCAAAGATGAAAAAGGGGGCACAGGCTTCAGGGTGAAATCCTTCCTGGGTTGCATTTGCCTGAGCTGACGTCCCAGCCACCTTGGCCAGACTTACTCCTGGAGGAGGGTCAGCAGGGCCGGCCCAAGACATTTGGTCCCCTGAGACGAGTCCCAAAACTGCCCCCCCCCAGGGAAGAATGGAGATTGTTGGGGGATCAAATGGCGAAGAAAGGCGGGAAGAGACCAGTGGCGCCTCCTCTTTGCCCCGAAGCTGCTGTAGAGGCAGATTTGGAGTGGGGTAGAAGTGGAAGTGAGGAAGATCCAGCTCCCAAGCAGAGGCGGATTTAGGGCAGCCCAGCCGGTCCCCCCGCCCCCCCCCCCCGCTGAGCCTGGAGGGGCCACAGGGGAGCAGAAGGATGGAGGAATGAAAGGAGCAGAAGGGAAGGCGAGAGGGGGCAGCCTTCCTCAGAGGCCAGACATGCTAATGCGCTTATCTCGCCTCCTGGGTGGGTCACCCCTGCGGGGTGGGGTGGGGGGCCATTGTGTTAAGAGGGAGCGAAGAGGAGGGGGGGCGGGGGGGAAAGTGGGGAGACCAGGGAGGAGGAGGAGGAGGGCGGCCAAGGCGACGCCGCAGGGGAAGCCGTGGCCAAAGGGCGCGAAGGCAGGACAGGCGGGGGCATGCGCGGGGGCGGTTTGGGCGGGAAATGGCGCGCGGCGTCAACCTGGATTCTATGAGGCGAAGCGAGAGGGAGTGGGGGATGGGCAGCCGTTGGGACCAGAAAGAGGAGCGGGAAGGACACCCCCGCCCCCCCCCCGTTGCCCCAGGAAAACGTTCGTTAAAGCGCTGATGCTGCGGGAACGTAATAAGGGAAGACAATGTCGAGAGGGAAGCCCTTCAGAGTTATCTCGTAGCCGCTCCGCAGGCGCCACCACAGGGCGCGGCTATCTTCCCTCAGGCATATACAGTGGTACCTCTAGTTCACAGGCAACCCTCCCATAAAGCTTCTTTGAAGGCAGTAGACCACAAACCTTGGGGTGGGGGGAATTAACCTGGGGGGGGGGGGGGAAGACCTGACCTTTTATCTCTAGAACCACATGTACCTCACAACTGACTTTTTTCTATGGAAATATTAAGCCCATGTTTATATGCTTGCACACAGGAAAGTGAATGTTTCAGTAAATGGAAAATTAAATCAAGACTCCAGACAAGCTAGTAAAGGAACAAACTTTATTCAAAATATCAAAGTAATACAATAAAAGGCATTAAAAGAGGGAGCTTGTAAAATATGTACAGGATAGCAAGGAAGGAGTTGGGATGCTAATCTGGAACCTGACTTAAAGAGAAAAACTGAGAGTCCGAACCACTTCCATCAACATTCTGCATTTGTCCAGGATTTGTAGCTGAATAATTCCCCGTTGCAGACCAGGGAGTATAACTGCTTGATGCCATGAAGAAGTTCCCAGCTGATGGTGGAGGCTGCCTCACCATCTCCTCGCCGTAATATGGAACTGGGCAGTTGCTCGCCTGGGAAGTCTCACAAAGTCCAGTTCCACAAAAAGCAGCTTGCTGGTAATAAGCAGCGTCAAATTCCAGGGAGCTCTGCTGTTGCGGGGCACACTCTCCTGGTTGCGTGTTGTTGAGAGGTGGCTGCCACAACCCTGCTCCTCTATTGCTTTCAGCATAATGCAAGTTGTGTGGCTGGAAATATTGTTGCGTGTGAATATTTTGCAGGTTTCCTGGACTGCTTCTTGGGCTGCTGTCCAGGCTGCTTCTTGGACGGGTTCTCTCACTGTGGCTATAAGGAGCTGCAGCATGGTTCCCGATCCTTATCCTGGAACCAATCCTCTTTGGTGTTCTGGCCCTTCTGTTTTGAAACCAGATCTGAACAGAAGAAAGGAGAGAACCAAATGCCCATTATTTCCAAACAGGTAGGTCATAATTTCACTTTCAGGTACAACAACCAAGCAAAGATTAGCGTATGACAGTGGGAGAACCTACATTAATTTGTCTTGTGTTGTGCGAAAGGCATATAGGCATTATGTTCTGTGAATATAGAAGACATTGTTACCATAAATATGTCTTTTGGATCCAACAGAGAGAATTACATTTAATAAATTATGCTTATTCCTCTGGGGTTTCTCTTTAGTACTCTGCAGCATTTTTCTACTCTCTTCAGCTCCGCATTCAAATATCCCATGTTCATAATATCCAATTACTGTTAATCATAAAGATTCTAAGTTGGAATGACTAAATACTGCTATTTGGCTGTATTTTGTTCCGCAGTATCAGAAAAAAAACCTTTAAAAGCTGCACAAGTGTACAGTTCCACAAGACTTTCTTTATTGAAGTATAACCTGTGGATGTGAGCTTCATCTGTAAGAAATTGTCAAGCATTTGTTAATGCCAAGTGGATGCCTGCATACAAGACTTAACATCTCTGTGTGCATTTGTGCTGGAAGGCAATTGTTTTAAAAATTCCATAAATATAGTAATAGTAATTTTAAATACCTCACTCAGAAGACCTACCCATTTGTTCTGCCCTGTTTGGGGTCAGAATCTCAGAAAACTCAGAATCTGCATTAAATGAATGTGTGCTGTGCATAAATTTACTGGGAAGGAAATAGAAGCCTTAATCAAGAACCAGGATTTCTGAACAAGTATGGGCACAATTTCTTCCTAAATTTGAAAAGGAGGGAGCACAAAAAGCCTTTACATCCACGATACACCCCCCCCCCCAAAAAAAAGCTGAGAGGCACCCGAGAGAACTAAGGCCTTCGACTACGCAAGGATTATTCTGAGCGTTTCAAATTCTTCCAGTATGTGCGGTTTAGGGAAGTCTTGGGAGCCCCCACCATCCCGATTCTTACGTGCACACGATCTTCTTCGACTCCGATGCACCTCGCCAGCGCCTCCCTGGTCTCGTATCCGGGGTACTGGTTCTCTTCAAACTCCTTCTTTAAAAGCTCGATTTGGGCAGGGGTGAAAACGGTCCTTTTTCTCCTATCTCCTCCGACTTTGGGGTAGCTTCCTCCTGGGAAAAGACAAAGAGGCAAATCTGAAGGAAGCGCTGGGCAAGCTTAAACTGAAGCGACGCTTGCCGATGTTCCTCCCGACATGGAAAGCTCAGGGCTTAATAATCATTTTTTTAAAAGTTTCTCTTACCTTCCTTGTTGGTTGCCATCATGAAAAAAAAACTCCCTCTGGTTCGTTCACTCTGCAGGGGATTCGGTCTGGGCATTTATCTCCGTTGGGCGACCCCACCCTTACTTCTCAACCAATACGAGGGAGTCACCCCACCCTTACTTCTCTACCAATACGAGGTTTCCCGGTTGAGGAATGCCCTCCCAGTCAGCTGCCCCGTCTTCATCATTTTTGCGTTTTACCCTTGCTTCTCAACCAATAGAAACAGTTACATTCCCTTTCAAAAAATCAGTTGCTTTGCCAAACTGGCTCAAACCCCTCCTTCCGTCGACACCCCTTTGGCAATTGACTCTTCATCTGAACGGAAGAGGAGAGAGAGAGAGAGGGAGAGAGGGAGGGGGAGAGAGAGAGAGAGAGAGAGGGAGGCAGAGAGGGAGAGGGGGAGAGGGGGGGGGAGAGATCTTTCGGGCGCCTACTACACCTTTTCTTTGCCAAGCCACACCCGCATTGCACAAAAATGACACTTGCGAGGTCCAACCAAAGAACCCCCCCCACACACACACACTTTAGCACACACTTCGTATCTTAAACGGGTACTCTCCTTTTTAAAAAGGTTTTGTTGTTGTTCTAAAAAGAACCAAGTATAAATTTTTTCATATCGACAAAGAAGCTTGGAATAAATTAATTCCAATACCCCTCATTTCAGCATCTGCCGTCTAAATAAATTAGTACATCGCCTTGGATGGAGGCTCTGGCAACTGCCAGCAATCGTATCAAATGCGAATAGTACGGTATGCATAAGAGCGGCGGCAACCGAAGAAAGAAATCTAAGCTATGTAAGCAAGCTATATTTTATTAACATATGATTAAATTTGCATTCATTTTTCACTAGTTTTGAAGACTTAGGAAACAGCTTAAGTTCTTTTAAAAACGGTGCATTGGATATTCAAGGTCACCCGCCATCTTAGAAGAGGAGTTCCTTGCACCAAGAATGCCTTTTCCAAACTGGTACCTGCAAGTTAGGATTCGTATGTTAATCTTTTATAAACCCAAATAAATAAATAAGACGACAGTGCCGTTGTAGTTGGTTTAATTTGCTTTAATTCAATCTGGACGGCCAGCCCATTTAAAGAGGTTCCCCGGTTGCGGAATGCTCTCTCTAGTGAGCTGCTCCGTCTTCATCATTATTGCGTTTCATTAGGAATTTGAAAATATTCCTGTTTGTTCAGACATTTGGTGGCTGCAGAATAATGTTCCTGACAACCCCGAGATCAGCGGGCAGAAGAATAGTTGAAAAAACAAACCAACAAACCTCCTATAATTACTTTTAGGATTCTTCCTAACTGAAATTGTTTTTAGGTGTTTGCAATTGTTATTTTTTAAATGTTCGAAATGTTTTAGAATGTTTTTGCTTTGTTTTTGTTTTTAAAGTGTGTACTGTTTCTGTTTGCCGATGTGAGCTCCGAAAGGCGTATAAATTCAGTAAATAAAAACCATAAGAACATATAATTGGGTTTATTTGTAGGAGGACGAGGAAAGGAAAACAAGCAAGCATAGTTGAGGTATCAAATACATAGCTGCGTTTCAACCTACTACTAGTTCGTTTATACATTATGTCCCTTTCTCCTCCAGGATTCAAAGATCACAATGTTTCACCGCATAAATTATAATTTGACAAATTTCAAAGCAGAATGTACCACAAAGTAGCTTCCTAATATGAACAGTAGCAATGCCAATTTGATATTAGCGCTTTGCTGATGGTTGTTTTAATGAACATTTAAACTTCATGGCTACTGAAACACACGGACCAGGAGGTCAGGTTTCTGTTCGGAAATACGTGTTGAAGTGTTGAATTAACACTGGGAGGACGCCTAAGGGGGCAGTTTCAATAAGGCTGACCTTTGCTGTAACTCGAGGGGTGTTTCTATTAGGGATTTTGGGTAGGAAACCGAGAGCAACCTAACCCCCAACCTTTGAGCTGCGACAGAATTGCATTGCAGGGCTCTTGTGTCAGTCCCTCAAACCCACGGAGAAGGGATTGCATTGGGATTGCATTCCGTTTCAGATACGAAGGGTGTGCAACCTTGTAAAGGGGGGGCGTGTTCTTTGGTTGGACCGCAAGTGTGATTTATGTACGATGCAGGTGTGGGACACGCCACTTTATTCAGTTGTGGCGTAGTTACTTGCACTGACTTGGCAGTTTAAGGTTGGAACCACTGCTTAAAACCAAGGGCTAAGGACGAAATCACAGACTAAAGTAGGTCAAAGTCAATTGGTTATTACTGGCGGCCGAAGAGTCAACGGCCAAAGGGGTGGCCAGGGAGGGAGGGAGGGGATTGACTCAGTTTAGCAAAACAACTGAAAGAAAAGGTGACTCCCTCTTATTTAGCAGTCTCTGCTGCGGAATGATGCCCTCTCTTCACCACCACTCAACTCTTTCCCTCTTTCAGAGAGATGGATGTGGGGAAATAAATCCCGCACCTTCCACTCACAGAGACATCACTTTGATGTTTTTGTATGTGTCAGCTGAAGACATTTAGATTTAGTTTCAGCTTTGTATCTTGTTCTTATTGCAGGTTTTATCCTCCAACCCTAGCTTTTTGATCTCAATTGGGAGTTGTTTTAACCTTGCCTTTTATGTATTGTATTACATTTATCTATCTCTCTAAAGCTGTTCTAGCATGTAGATTCTGTCATTTTGCCTATGTTATACACAGAGTAGCTTGGAATCAGGGGCAGATCTCCTACGAAACCAATGAATTTTAAGATTCTGGGCGCCAAATCCCAGAACATAAGTAAATGAAATGGTAGGGATTGAGAGGGACGTATTTCTGACTATATGGATCTGTCTTGATTTATAATAATTAAAAATCATGATCAACCAAAGATAAAAGAGAACTAAAAACATCTTTTGCAACTTATATCGATGGCATCACAGAGAGTATAAAACACCCAAGCTTCAATAAAGAATTAAACCATGTGGGTGAACCAAAAGGTCTTCACTAGATGATTTAGAGAAGATAAAGAAGGCACCAGGAAAGACTCACTGTTCCATAGCTGGGGTGCTACTGCCAATAAAGCTCTCTCTCCCTGGTCGACACCCACTTCATCTCATTTCCGTTTCAAATATTAAAATTATTATATTACTCAAATAAGTCCAGTTTGACTGTGGGCAATGTGTTATGCCTGCAGATATCAGAAAAACTGGAGTTGTGTCTTGACATTTCCTTCAAAAGCTCAATGTATATTTTAAAAGAGCAAGCTTCAAATAACCATCTAAGCTCTTTAAATACCCATAACGCTTCCATGCATTAAGATTGCCTAAAGATTCTTTTCACCATAAGTTATTTCACCACAACTTATTTCACCATAAGTTGCGTGGCAAGTCACCTCCCCCAATGAAATGAAGACACGGACACAATGATATAAGGTTAATGGGCGTAAATGGCCACAACTTTATTGATTACGAAAATTGAAGGTATTGGCCTTAGGCATTGGCTCCTATCGACTACCCGGCATGGTGACCGGGAAGGGTTGAACAAGAACCGCGGGAGTCCTGTTGAAGTACGCCAACTAGGATCCCACGGGTGTCACCGCTCGGGGGCGTGCCGGGGGCCCAACCTCGCAAGGCTTCGGACAAGGCCACGCCCCCCGGAGTCCTCTACCGGACTACCCATTCACATTGGGGGAAGGTGATGGCGCTTCCTTCCCCCCCTCCATTTGTCTAACAATTGCCCCATGCCAATGCCTAACCGCCACACGAGCAAAGCTCGCCGCCAATACCTTCAAACCCGTAACCAATCCCTAATACCTGCACTGATGTCCCCCAACCACATGTCATTACCTGCATCTGATAGATGCACGCCATCCCATCTGTAGAGGGCCTCATTGTTGAACTGGATGCCAGGGTGACCTATGACACACCCACCCAGATCCGCCACTCTACGCTCCACAGCCCGCTCCAAGACCTTTCTAGCCTTATTGATTCCCGCGGGGCTCACACAATCCCTCCAAATCCTCCTCTCAAGCAGCGAGGACCACAAGATGGTAATATTTGGGTAAACCGCCTTTCAATGTGCCAAATCATCGAAAATGTTCCATCTCAAATCGATGGCCTTGCGGTATGCCAAGTCATTTTCCCCTAATTGAATTAACAAAGCGTCGGGGGGCCCCTCGGCGGCAGCCCTCTTAAACACCGCCGGTTCAAATTCGCTCCAGCGCATCCCTCTACGCGCAATCCAAGTCAGCTCAACATTTGAAGGCAGGCTCAAATTTTGCCCCAGTCCGGAACTCACAGCACGGTTCTTGGCCCAGTAGACTATACTGTGGCCCACCAACCAGATGCGCACTTTCTTGGCTTCTGCAGGGAAAATAAACGGAAAAAGCAAGGTCAGGACTACCATGGCAAGTTATAGATTCTTTCTCACATAAGTTTTGTATGCATTCGATTTCCACCTCCCCAAGTCCTTGATCCTCTCCGTGGAGAGCCCTAAGTGCACCGCGGTGGTGGCAGCCCCGATACGGAAGGAGTGGGCTGAAAATTCCTCAGGTGGGAAACCACAAGCTGCAAGTGCAGCCCGCAGCACACGCGTGAACTGGTGTCTAGACAAGCATGACCCATCTGCATGTACAAGAAATGGGGCAGGGCCACTGGGTCTCAAATACAGAAAGCGCCGTGTGTCTCTTACGGGACAGGGGCCACTACCCTGCACGGCAGATAGTCGTAGAAGAGCGCCCTTACCGAGCTGGTCTGTCTTAGAACTCCGCACCTGAACGATCAGCTCGGACTCGGACAGGGACAGATCACTTAATAGTAAGCCTCTCTGAGAATGGGCCAACCCGCGCTCACAGACTAGCTCCCCGATGCGCAGGGCACCAAAGAATGCAATGGAATATGCGGCAGAGAACAGGCGCGCCACATACTTTGACCAGCATATAGAGCGTAACTTCTTGTGAATCTGGGTCAAAGCGTCAAAGGTTATAGGCCTCCTCCTGTCTAAGCTGGGAGGGTGCTGCTGACGCCATCCCTCAAGAGTCTTACGGACGATAAAAGCTGAACATGGGTCAGTGGCAAGAAAGGCCTTACAAAAGTATGAAATTCCTGCGGATTGAATATTGAGAGTTTTAGGGGCCCTTCCCAACTCCCTTAGGTGAGCCAAATAGTGGAGAACCTCCCTCGTTGAGGGAATGGAATAAGGCCCCGTGCAGGGCCTGTTGCTGCGGAATTTTAAGAAGTCGGCCCAGGCCTTCTTGTATGATCTCATTGTGGAAGGGGCCACGGCACCGATTAAACCTTTCATCACTTCTTGCTCCCAATGCTCCAGAGATGCTCCGGGAAAGGCATCGATGATTGCTCGGCATCCGGCGCTAACAAGCGGAAGCGCTCCATCTGAAAGCGAGACAAAGCATCCGCGATGTCATTGTTAATGCCGGGTACAAATTTAGCAGAAAAGTATATGTTGTGCTCTAGACAGAAAAGGACAAAAGACCGTAGGAGGTTTCCCACCCTGGATGAACGCGCCGACTGCTTAGAGAGAACCGCTACGACTGCTTGATTATCTGTATTGAAGCACACCCTATGATTGCGGAACTGATCTACCCAAAGATGTACTGCTACCACGATAGGGAAGAATTCCAAGAATGTGAGATCCCGGGTAATGGACTGGCCCAGCCATTCTGGGGGCCACCTTTTGGCGCACCACTGACCCCGGAAATACACCCCAAAGCCCAGCGAACCGGCGGCATCTGACTGTACTTGAAAGTCGGCCGCTAGGGACATGGAATCTTGCCATAGTGATATGCCGTTGTAATTGTCGAGGAATTGCAACCACATGTCCATATCAGCCTTCACTTCCTTGGAAAGCTGGACTCTATGTTGGGGAGCCCTGAGTCCCGCGGCCAATCTAGCTAGACGGCTGCAGAAGGGGCGCCCTGGCGCCACTACCCTACAAGCGAAGTTTAGGTGACCCAACAAGGACTGGATTTGTCTCAGAGTGATTTTCTTTAGGGGCAGAAGCTGCTGAATCAGTGCTTTAAGAGCGGACAGCTTCTCGGCGCGCAGCCGAGAAGTCTGTGCTACTGTATCCAATTCGATGCCTAAATAAACCAAAGAAGTGGTTGGACCCTCTGTTTTCTCAGCTGCCAGGGGAACCCCAAGTTCCTCTGACAGGGCTGTGAAGGCACCCAGGAGGGCGGAGCAGCCCTGCAGACTGTCTGACACCAGGATAAAAACATCGAGGTAATGGGACACGCCCACCGACCTTGATCTGAAGCGGAGGGCCCATTCAAGAAAGGTGCTAAATGACTCGAATGCCGCGCAGGCTACCGAGCAGCCCATAGGCATCGCTTTGTCGACGAAATACTCCCCTTGAAATTTAAAGCCCAACCAGCGGAAGTCCGCTGGGTGCACTGGGAGGAGTCGAAACGCTGACTCGATATCGCATTTGGCTAGCAGCGCACCCCTTCCGAATTGCCGAATCATCTTAACTGCTTGGTCGAAAGAGGCATACTTGACTGTGCAGAATTCCTGGGGAATAGCATCGTTGACAGAGCACCCTTTTGGGTAAGATAGGTTATGGATCATCCGAAACTCACCCGGGGTCTTTTTTGGAACGATGCCCAGTGGGGACAAGTGAAGCCCTTCAAATGGAGGTGAAGGGAAGGGGCCAGCCACCCTCCCAGCTTTAATTTCTTTTTCTATCTTTTTCCTGGCTATATCAGGCCTTTCCCTAACCGACTTTTGATTTTCCGGCTCCCTGGAGGTAGGGGGAACTGCCACGGGGATTCTGAAGCCCTTGGAGAAACCCTCCCAGAGGTATTCCGCAGCTTTTCGGTCTGGATATAAGTCTAGTAGGGTTTTCAGGGGCTGTAGGCGGATAGGGGTATAGGCCAACGGAAGCTTGTGGTTACTGGCGATTACTGGAACCTTGATTAGCGGGACCGGGGGCACCTCTAGCGTTGTTGTGGAAGTACCCCCTGCCCCCACGAAAGGGCTGCTGTTTACTCTTAAAACACGCGGTGGCGGGGTGGTTACCCCAACACCGTTCGCATTCGTGAGAATACTTACAATAGGGGCGGGAACAGACACCCCGATTGAACTCCCAGCACTGGCGGCACCTTTTTGTGTCAGTCTTACCATTTTTGGCCGTGTCCTGACTTTTCTTTTCTATGTAGGGATTGACGTCCACGCCCCAATAATTAGGATCGGTCAGGTCCCAACGGGTGGACGGCAGGAGAGATGCGTTCCTGCGGAAATTCTCATCATACGTTAAGGCTGCGTTTTCTCCGGCGAGAGAGTACGCAGTTCTGACGTGTGTCAGATAGGCAACTAAATCCATCGATCTCCGTGGATAAGCGGCGCAAACCACTCCCATGAAGACTTGATACCCGTCTAACCAATTCTCGAAGGTGCGCTCCGCCCTAGGCGTTCTGTACCTCCTTTTACCGTGGGAGCGCCTCTTTTCGCCCTTTCCCGTTAGCTTGGCCGGGGGAAGAAGAGTGAAGATGTCGACATAGTCCCCGTTGAGGATCTTATTCCTCTTCCTTTGCGACAGATGGTTCCCCACTATGAAATCGGTTGGCTGGTTGGTGGATGCTTTAGCGTCCTCAACCAACGCCCCGTCTTTCCAGTCCAATACCCCTTTGAAAGCTTTTCGGTGGGAGTTGGCCCTCCTTTCGTGTGCCCAAAGGGGAATCCCGTGATTGCTCTCACCTAAAACCCAGTACCCATCCATCTGATCCTCAGAATCTGACCCCGATGAAGACGTACCTGATTCGTCCTCTGTTTCCGATTGCTTGCTCCGTTTCCTCTTGGCCGACGTATGTTTCTTCTTAGCTTTCCTCTTACCCCCTTGTGCCTCACCTGTTGGCGAGCCACCGCTGGCCACCGGCGGGGCACTTGGAGGATCCGGCTGCTCCCCCTCTGAGCCGGAACATGCGCTGTCCTCTGTTGAGCTGTGCTGCGACTGCTGCTCCTGAAAAACACTAGGGATGCCTGCGGCCTGTGAGAGGGTGTTGCCTCTAGCGGCCTTAGTAGGCGCCTTCCCTTTACTGGGACCCTTTGCTGGTGCCTTCCCCTTTCCTAAGCCAAGGCTTACCTTTTTAGAGATAACCATCTGGGCACGCGTATTGGGGCGGGTTGTTACCGAAGGCCCAGGAAGTGCGTTACCCACAGCGTTCGCCTCAGGCCCTTGTTGCCCCTGGTTACTTGGGGGAGTATCAGGGATCATATCTTGAGATGGCTCGGGAGCAGGGAGTGCCGGTGCACTTCCAGACTTGCATTTTTTGTGAAAGGTTTCGAAAGCCATAAAGAATTGGGCAAAAGCCTGAGGGTCACATGGCATGGCCGGTAACTGTGCGCCTCCAGTATTATTGGATGCGGGCTGGGTGCCAGAAGTGGATGGCTGTTGGTCGCCGCCCGAAGCCATTTCTGAAAACAAGGCACAGCCCAGAGACTAGAAGAGAGATCAGTATGGGCTACTCTGCCTGTGTAAATTTTTTTTTTTGGTATTTATTTATTTATTTATTTATTTATTATTTTTATTATTATTATTATTTTATTTATTTATTTATTTATTTATTATTAATTATTTATTTTATTAAGATTTTTTTTTTAATTATCTATCTAATTTCTTTATTTAGTAGTAATAGTTCTTTTACAATGCTTGTAGAAAATAAGGGATCCAAATTATAGAGCTGCAATATGACTCCTGCCATTAGATGGCAGTGTTCGCCGGGAGTTTGCCTAGAATGCCCTACAGGAAAAATTTATTTTAAATTCCCGCAGGTCGACTATTGAATACTGCCAATTACACCTGTTGTCAAATAAAAAAGGGGGGGCGAGGTTACACCTAAATAAAAAATAATCGAATTTAAAAGCTCGCAAGGGGTGTAGTACTACACCTCCCTCCACTAGATGGCGGTGTAAGCCAGGAGTTTACTCAAAACCAACGCAGTTAACTGCTCAGAATTAGGTAGGAGCAGTAAGCAAACATGCAATAACAGATGAAACAAAGGCTGAATATTATAAAATTTTCTGCAAAATCACAACAGCAAAAGGCCAGTATTTAAGACTTCCAAGTTTGCTTGCCAGGCCCTTTCCCTTTAAGGCAATGGCCGCTCCCTGCTTCAGCACGTGGCCTCCCCAAATGGCAGCCGGAAGGTGGCCCAAAGGAAGCCTTCACGCGTACAGCACTTCAAATAAGCCCACACAAGTACCGGACTTCAGACCCCCCAAAACAAAAACAAAAACGGAAAAATAGAACAATGCAAGCACACTTAAAATGGCACGCTCGGGACCCTTAAACATGATGCCCTCAACAAATATGGCGACCACCACGTGGTTACACCAAGATGGCGCCGGCTTACCCTTTTGTATAAGCCCAAAATAAAAATGGCCGCTGCTGCCTCAATCCCCGAGTCAAAAGGGGATAGAAAAAACGGCCGAGGGGCAACCGAACCTTGAAACACACAACAAACAACAAACCAACCAACAAACAAAGCAGACGAAACTAAAAAGCCCCCCGGCAGGCCGCAGTATGGCAAAGGGCTAGCGCCGTCGGTAGATACGCAGCACGCGACACCGCACCCCCAAGCCCCTATTTATTACGTTACCGCTGCCGCCCGTTGAACGTGGAGGTCGCCCCGTATAAGATGCAGTGTAGCCTGATCTGCGTGTTTACTCCCCCTCTTCGCTCAGCCGCGCTGCCGGTCTGTCGTGCTGTCTCCGATGCAAAGAGAGCGCCGCGAGGGAGCCGTCCGCTGGTGGAATAAACCTAGGAGAAAAAGTCCCTCGACCCTGGGCTCCCAGTGATTTGAGCTCGGAAAGGCTTTCCGCTTGAGCGGAGCGCAGGCTCCTTGCGAAGCACCGTGGGGAAAACTGGGGATTCCCCTTCCAGTGATTTCAGCTCCTGCTAAAGATAAGAGGCCACTTCCTCAAAATTCGAGCCTTTGCCTTCACTAAGCTCCCCGCAGCAGGCTACAAACTCCGGCGCGCAACGCGGAAACGAAGAAAAAAAAATCAGATCAGCTGGCTGGCGGACGAAAACCGCTCAACAGCTGGGGCAAGGGGAAAAGAGGGCGGTCCCCGGGCGTGCCTGGCCCTAAATAGCCCGGGCCACGCCTCCCCCGCCCGCCGATTGGCGGGCTGGGTGGCAGACACGCCCGGGGATTCCCCCAAGTCTCGCGGGGGCAAGGGAAGCCCCCGCGGAAGTGGGAGGAGGATCCTGCCCGCAACACCCTCTCCGCTGCAGGGGCGGAAAGGGCTCTCTTTAAATACCCATAACGCTTCCATGCATTAAGATTGCCTAAAGATTCTTTTCACCATAAGTTATTTTACCGGAAATCATACTTCAATGTGGGTGCTCTTTGGAATGATCTGTAATTAATTAATTAATTAATTAATATGTGTGAGTGTGTCAATCTGCAGGTTGTTAGACAGTAACTTTGTGGTTTCTGAAGCCCATTGTGAGTAGGTTGTTTTTCAGAAAGTGTAGCCTTGTTGAAGAAAAGTATCGTGGAAATTTGATTAAACAAAAGAGTGCTGGAACAGAGACATAGCAGACACCCCATTCTTTGAAGGGCTTTATGGTCTAGCTGCAGTTTTCAAACAAATGCCACTAACAGTCAGCATTTGGACAGCAGACTAAGCAGGCATTCAGGTCACCTAAATACGGTGAGAAGTATTATATTTCTATTAAAATTACAGTAATTGTTTTTAAGTTGCCTTTGGCCATTTGTTTATTTCATTAAATGTATACCCCACTTGATAGTAAACCACTTTGCAGTTTTTTGTTTTACTAACAGATAAAATAATAAAATTGAGGGGGGTGGGAATCAACCATACTTCAAAACATACAGATTAATATAACCTTCATTAGCACATACCCATTGAATGATACCTGTGTCCTCGTTTTCGACAGGGCTGTGGTGGTCACCATTTACTCTTCCTCCAATGAGTTCTGGGAGGCACCTACTAGGCTATCACTCTAGAAACCCTTTCTCTCACCTAAGGGAATCTAACAGGAGCTGGTAGATGGTTTACTCCCAGGCATGTGCAGAGTGCTCACCCCTCATCATCTGGCAACCGCCCAGGGAATGCTAGTGCTCAGGGCTTTCCTTATGGAGGAGGGAGAAAAACACCAGCCGAATTCCCAGGGGCAGGTTCAGAAAAGGAGGCAAAGATGAAAAGGGGGCACAGGCTTCAGGGTGAAATCCTCCCTGGGTTGCATTTGCCTGAGCTGACATCCCAGCCACCTTGGCCAGACTTACTCCTGCAGGGGGGTCATTTGGTCCCCTGAGACGAGTCCCAAAACTGCCCCCCCCCCAGGGAAGAATGGAGATTGTTGGGGGATCAAGATCAAATGGCGAAGAAAGGTGGGAAGAGACCGGTGGCGCCTCCTCTTTGCCCCGAAGCTGCTGTAGAGGCAGATTTGGAGTGGGGAAGAAGTGGAAGTGAGGAAGATCCAGCTCCCAAGCAGAGGCGGATTTAGGGCAGCCCAGCCGGTCCCCCCCCCCCCCGCGCTGAGCCTGGAGGGGCCACAGGGGAGCAGAAGGATGGAGGAATGAAAGGAGCAGCATGGAAGGCGAGAGGGGGCAGCCTTCCTCAGAGGCCAGACATGCTAATGCGCTTATCTCGCCTCACGGGTGGGTCACCCCTGCGGGGTGGGGTGGGGGTCATTGTGTTAAGAGGGAGCGAAGAGGAGACCGAGGGGGGGGAAAGCGGGGAGACCAGGGAGGAGGAGGAGGAGGGCGGCCAAGGCGACGCCGCAGGGGAAGCCGTGGCCAAAAGGCGCGAAGGCAGGACAGGCGGGGGCGCATGCGCGGGAGCGGTTTGGGCGGGAAACGGCGCGCGGTGCCAACCTTGAATCTCTGAGGCGAAGCGAGAGGGAGTGGGGGATGGGCGGCCGTTGGGACCAGAAAGAGGAGCGGGAAGGACACCCCCCCCCCGTTGCCCCAGCAAGACGTTCGTTATAGCGCTGGTGCTGAGGGAATGTAATAAGGGAAGACAGTGTCGAGAGGGAAGCCCTTCAGAGTTATCTCGTAGCCGCTCCCCAGGCGCCACCACAGGGCGCGGCTATCTTCCCTCAGGCATATACAGTGGTACCTCTAGTTCACAGGCAACCCTCCCATAAAGCTTCTTTGAAGGCAGTAGACCACAAACCTTGGGGTGGGGGGAATTAACCTGGGGGGGGGGAAGACCTGACCTTTTATCTCTAGAACCACATGTACCTCACAACTGACTTTTTTCTATGGAAAATTAAGCCCATGTTTATATGCTTGCGCACAGGAAAGTGAATGTTTCAGTAAATGGAAAATTAAATCAAGACTCCAGACAAGCTAGTAAAGGAACAAACTTTATTGAAAATATCAAAGTAATACAATAAAAGGCATTAAAAGAGGGAGCTTGTAAAATATGTACAGGATAGCAAGGAAGGAGTTGGGATGCTAATCTGGAACCTGACTTAAAGAGAAAAACTGAGAGTCCGAAGCACTTCCATCAACATTCTGCATTTGTCCAGGATTTGTAGCAGACCAGGGAGTATAAGTGCTTGATGCCATGAAGAAGTTCCCAGCTGATGGTGGAGACTGCTTCACCATCTCCTCACCGTAATATGGAACTGGGAAGTTGCTCGCCTGGGAAGTCTCACAAAGTCCAGTTCCACAAAAAGCAGCTTGCTGGTAATAAGCAGGGTTCAATTCCAGGGAGCTCTGCTGTTGCGGGGCACACTCTCCTGGTTGCGTGCTGTTGAGAGGTGGCTGCCACAACCCTGCTCCTCTATTGCTTTCAGCATAATGCAAGTTCTGTGGCTGGTAATCTTGTTCCATGTGAATATTTTGGCTGTTTCCTGGACTGCTTCTTGAGCTGCTGTCCAGGCTGCTTCTTGGACGGGTTCTCTCACTGTGGCTATAAGGAGCTGCAGCATGGTTCCCGATCCTTATCCTGGAACCTATCCTCTTTGGTGTTCTGGCCCTTCTGTTTTGAAACCAGATCTGAACAGAAGAAAGGAGAGAACCAAATGCCCATTATTTCCAAACAGGTAGGTCATACTTTCACTTTCAGGTACAACAACCAAGCAAAGATTAGCGTATGACAGTGGGAGAACCTACATTAATTTGTCTTGTGTTGTGTGAAAGGCATATATGCATTATGTTCTGTGAATATAGAAGACATTGTTACCATGAATATGTCTTTTTGATCCAACAGAGAGAATTACATTTAATAAATTATGCTTATTCCTCTGGGGTTTCTCTTTAGTACTCTGCAGCATTTTTCTACTCTCTTCAGCTCCGCATTCAAATATCCCATGTTCATAATATCCAGTTACTGTTAATCATAAAGATTCTAAGTTGGAATGACTAAATACTGCTATTTGGCTGTATTTTGTTCTGCAGTATCAGAAAAAACCACCTTTAAAAGCTGCACAAGTGTACAGTCCCACAAGACTTGCTTTATTGAAGTATAACCTGTGGATGTGAGCTTCATCTGTAAGAAATTGTCAAGCATTTGTTAATGCCAAGTAGATGCCTGCATACAAGACTTAACATCTCTGTGTGCATTTGTGCTGGAAGGCAATTGTTTTAAAAATTCCATAAATATAGTAATAGTAATTTTAAATACCTCACTCAGAAGACCTACCCATTTGTTCTGCCCTGTTTGGGGTCAGAATCTCAGAAAACTCAGAATCTGCATTAAATGAATGTGTGCTGTGCAAAAATTTACTGGGAAGGAAATAGAAGCCTTAATCAGGAACCAGGATATCTGAACAAGTATGGGCACAATTTCTTCCTAAATTTGAAAAGGAGGGAGCACAACCCACCCACCCTTTACAAAAAGCCTTTACATCCACGATACACCCCCCCCCCCAAAAAAAGCTGAGAGGCACCCGAGAGAACTAAGACCTGCGACTACGCAAGGATTATTCTGAGCGTTTCAAATTGTTCCAGTATGTGCGGTTTAGCGAAGTCTTGGGAGCCCCCACCATCCCGATTCTTACGTGCACACGATCTTCTTCGACTCCGATGCACCTCGCCAGCGCCTCCCTGGTCTCGTATCCGGGGTACTGGTTCTTTTCAAAGGACTTTTTTAGGAGCTCGACGTGAGATGGGCTAAAAACGGTCCTTTTTCTCCTATCTCCTCCGACTTTGGGGTAGCTTCCTCCTGGGAAAAGACAAAGAGGCAAATCTGAAGGAAGCGCTGGGCAAGCTTAAACTGAAGCGACGCTTGCCGATGTTCCTCCCGACATGGAAAGCTCAGGGCTTAATAATCATTTTTTTAAAAGTTTCTCTTACCTTCCTTGTTGGTTGCCATCATGAAAAGGAAACTCCCTCTGGTTCGTTCACTCTGCAGGGGATTCGGTCTGGGCATTTATCTCCGTTGGGCGACCCCACCCTTACTTCTCAACCAATACGAGGGAGTCACCCCACCCTTACTTCTCTACCAATACGAGGTTTCCCGGTTGAGGAATGCCCTCCCAGTCAGCTGCCCCGTCTTCATCATTTTTGCGTTTCACCCTTGCTTCTCAACCAATAGAAACAGTTACATTCTCTTTCAAAAAATCAGTTGCTTTGCCAAACTGGCTCAAACCCCTCCCTCCGTCGACACCCCTTTGGCAATTGACTCTTCATCTGAACGGAAGAGGAGAGAGAGAGAGAGGGAGAGGGAGAGAGAGAGAGATCTTTCGGGCGCCTACTACACCTTTTCTTTGCCAAGCCACACCCGCATTGCACAAAAATGACACTTGCGAGGTCCAACCAAAGAACCCCCCCCACACACACACACTTTAGCACACACTTCGTATCTTAAAAGGGTACTCTCCTTTTTAAAAAGGTTTTTTTGTTGTTCTAAAAAGAACCAAGTATAAATTTTTTCATATCGACAAAGAAGCTTGGAACAAATTAATTCCAATACCCCTCATTTCAGCATCTGCCGTCTAAATAAATTAGTACATCGCCTTGGATGGAGGCTCTGGCAACTGCCAGCAATCGTATCAAATGCGAATAGTACGGTATGCATAAGAGCGGCGGCAACCGAAGAAAGAAATCTAAGCTATGTAAGCAAGCTATATTTTATTAACATATGATTAAATTTGCATTCATTTTTCACTAGTTTTGAAGACTTAGGAAACAGCTTAAGTTCTTTTAAAAACGGTGCATTGGATATTCAAGGTCACCCGCCATCTTAGAAGAGGAGTTCCTTGCACCAAGAATGCCTTTTCCAAACTGGTACCTGCAAGTTAGGATTCGTATGTTAATCTTTTATAAACCCAAATAAATAAATAAGACGACAGTGCCGTTGTAGTTGGTTTAATTTGCTTTAATTCAATCTGGACGGCCAGCCCATTTAAAGAGGTTCCCCGGTTGCGGAATGCTCTCTCTAGTGAGCTGCCCGTCTTCATCATTATTGTGTTTCATTAGGAATTTGAAAATATTCCCGTTTGTTCAGGCATTTGGTGGCTGCAGAATAATGTTCCTGACAACCCCGAGATCAGCGGGCAGAAGAATAGTTGAAAAAACAAACCAACAAACCTCCTATAATTACTTTTAGGATTCTTCCTAACTGAAATTGTTTTTAGGTGTTTGCAATTGTTATTTTTTAAATGTTCGAAATGTTTTAGAATGTTTTTGCTTTGTTTTTGTTTTTAAAGTGTGTACTGTTTCTGTTTGCCTATGTGAGCTCCGAAAGGCGTATAAATTCAGTAAATAAAAACCATAAGAACATATAATTGGGTTTATTTGCAGGAGGACGAGGAAAGGAAAACAAGCAAGCATAGTTGAGGTATCAAATACATAGCTGCGTTTCAACCTACTACTAGTTCGTTTATACATTATGTCCCTTTCTCCTCCAGGATTCAAAGATCACAATGTTTCACCGCATAAATTATAATTTGACAAATTTCAAAGCAGAATGTACCACAAAGTAGCTTCCTAATATGAACAGTAGCAATGCCAATTTGATATTAGCGCTTTGCTGATGGTTGTTTTAATGAACATTTAAACTTCATGGCTACTGAAACACACGGACCAGGAGGTCAGGTTTCTGTTCGGAAATACGTGTTGAAGTGTTGAATTAACACTGGGAGGACGCCTAAGGGGGCAGTTTCAATAAGGCTGACCTTTGCTGTAACTCGAGGGGTGTTTCTATTAGGGATTTTGGGTAGGAAACCGAGAGCAACCTAACCCCCAACCTTTGAGCTGCGACAGACTTGCATTGCAGGGCTCTTGTGTCAGTCCCTCAAACCCACGGATAAGGGATTGCATTGGGATTGCATTCCGTTTCAGATACGAAGTGTGTGCAACCTTGTAAAGGGGGGGCGTGTTCTTTGGTTGGACCGCAAGTGTGATTTATGTACGATGCAGGTGTGGGACACGCCACTTTATTCAGTTGTGGCGTAGTTACTTGCACTGACTTGGCAGTTTAAGGTTGGAACCACTGCTTAAAACCAAGGGCTAAGGACGAAATCACAGACTAAAGTAGGTCAAAGTCAATTGGTTATTACTGGCGGCCGAAGAGTCAACGGCCAAAGGGGTGCCCAGGGAGGGATGGAGGGGATTGACTCAGTTTAGCAAAACAACTGAAAGAAAAGGTGACTCCCTCTTATTTAGCAGTCTCTGCTGCGGAATGATGCCTTCTCTTCACCACCACTCAACTCTTTCCCTCTTTCAGAGAGATGGATGTGGGGAAATAAATCCCGCACCTTCCACTCACAGAGACATCACTTTGATGTTTTTGTATGTGTCAGCTGAAGACATTTAGATTTAGTTTCAGCTTTGTATCTTGTTCTTATTGCAGGTTTTATCCTCCAACCTTAGCTTTTTGATCTCAATTGGGAGTTGTTTTAACCTTGCCTTTTATGTATTGTATTACATTTATCTATCTCTCTAAAGCTGTTCTAGCATGTAGATTCTGTCATTTTGCCTTTGTTATACACAGAGTAGCTTGGAATCAGGGGCAGATCTCCTACGAAACCAATGAATTTTAAGATTCTGGGCCAAATCCCAGAACATAAGTAAATGAAATGGTAGGGATTGAGAGGGACGTATTTCTGACTATATGGATCTGTCTTGATTTATAATAATTAAAAATCATGATCAACCAAAGATAAAAGAGAACTAAAAACATCTTTTGCAACTTATATCGATGGCATCACAGAGAGTATAAAACACCCAAGCTTCAATAAAGAATTAAACCATGTGGGTGAACCAAAAGGTCTTCACTAGATTATTTAGACAAGATAAAGAAGGCACCAGGAAAGACACTGTTCCATGGCTGGGGTGCTACTGCCAATAAAGCTCTCTCTCCCTGATCGACACCCACTTCATCTCATTTCCGTTTCAAATATTAAAATTATTATATTACTCAAATAAGTCCAATTTGACTGTGGGCAATGTGTTATGCCTGCAGATATCAGAAAAACTGGAGTTGTGTCTTGACATTTCCTTCAAAAGCTCAATGTATATTTTAAAAGAGCAAGCTTCAAATAACCATCTAAGCTCTTTAAATACCCATAACGCTTCCATGCATTAAGATTGCCTAAAGATTCTTTTCACCATAAGTTATTTTACCGGAAATCATACTTCAATGTGGGTGCTCTTTGGAACGATCTGTAATTAATTAATTAATTAATTAATATGTGTGAGTGTGTCAATCTGCAGGTTGTTAGACAGCAACTTTGTGGTTTCTGAAGCCCATTGTGAGTAGGTTGTTTTTCAGAAAGTGTAGCCTTGTTGAAGAAAAGTATCGTGGAAATTTGATTAAACAAAAGAGTGCTGGAACAGAGACATAGCAGACACAGCATTCTTTGAAGGGCTTTATAGTCTAGCTGCAGTTTTCAAACAAATGCCCACCAAAAGTCAGCATTTGGACAGCAGACTAGGCAGGCATTCAGGTCACCTAAATACGGTGAGAAGTATTATATTTCTATTTAAATTACAGTAATTGTTTTTAAGTTGCCTTTGGCCATTTGTTTATTTCATTAAATGTATACACCACTTGATTGTAAAACAAAAAACTGCAACGTGGTTTACTAACAGATAAAATAATAAAATTGAGGGGGCTGGGAATCAACCATACTTCAAAACATACAGATGAATATTACCTTAAATTAGCACAGACCCATTGAATGATATCTGTGTCCTCGTTTTCGACAGGGCTGTGGTGGTCACCATTTACTCTTCCTCCAATGAGTTCTGGGAGGCACCTACTAGGCTATCACTCTAGAAACCCTTTCTCTCACCTAAGGGAATCTAACAGGAGCTGGTAGATGGTTTACTCCGAGGCATGTGCAGAGTGCTCACCCCTCATCATCTGGCAACCGCCCAGGGAATGCTAGTGCTCAGGGCTTTCCTTATGGAGGAGGGAGAAAAACACCAGCCGAATTCCCAGGGGCAGGTTCAGAAAAGGAGGCAAAGATGAAAAAGGGGGCATTTGCCTGAGCTGACGTCCCAGCCACCTTGGCCAGACTTACTCCTGCAGGGGGGTCATTTGGTCCCCTGAGACGAGTCCCAAAACTGTCCCCCCCCCCCCCAGGGAAGAATGGAGATTGTTGGGGGATCAAGATCAAATGGCGAAGAAAGGCGGGAAGAGACCAGTGGCGCCTCCTCTTTGCCCCGAGGCTGCTGTAGGGGCAGATTTGGAGTGGGGTAGAAGTGGAAGTGAGGAAGATCCAGCTCCCAAGCAGAGACGGATTTAGGGCAGCCCAGCCGGTCCCCCCGCCCCCCCCCGCGCTGAGCCTGGAGGGGCCAGAGGGGAGCAGAAGGATGAGGTAATGACAGGAGCAGAATGGGAGGCGAGAGGGGGCAGCCTTCCTCAGAGGCCAGACATGCTAATGCGCTTATCTCGCCTCACGGGTGGGTCCCCCCTGCGGGGTGGGGTGAGGGGGCCATTGTGTTAAGAGGGAGCGAAGAGGAGACCGAGGGGGGGGAGCGGGGAGACCAGGGAGGAGGAGGAGGAGGGCGGCCGGGGTGACGCCGCAGGGGAAGCCGTGGCCAAAAGGCGCGAAGGCAGGACAGGCGGGGGCGCATGCGCGGGAGCGGTTTGGGCGGGAAACGGCGCGCGTCGTCAACCTGGATTCTATGAGGCGAAGCGAGAGGGAGTGGGGGATGGGCAGCCGTTGGGACCAGAAAGAGGAGCGGGAAGGACACCCCCGCCCCCCCCCTTGCCCCGGCAAGACGTTCGTTATAGCGCTGGTGCTGCGGGAACGTAATAAGGGAAGACAGTGTCGAGAGGGAAGCCCTTCAGAGTTATCTCGTAGCCGCTCCCCAGGCGCCACCACAGGGCGCGGCTATCTTCCCTCAGGCATATACAGTGGTACCTCTAGTTCACAGGCAACCCTCCCATAAAGCTTCTTTAAAGGCAGTAGACCACAAACCTTGGGGTGGGGGGAATTAACCTGGGGGGGGGAAGACCTGACCTTTTATCTCTAGAACCACATGTACCTCACAACTGACTTTTTTCTATGGAAAATTAAGCCCATGTTTATATGCTTGCACACAGGAAAGTGAATGTTTCAGTAAATGGAAAATTAAATCAAGACTCCAGACAAGCTAGTAAAGGAACAAACTTTATTCAAAATATCAAAGTAATACAATAAAAGGCATTAAAAGAGGGAGCTTGTAAAATATGTACAGGATAGCAAGGAAGGAGTTGGGATGCTAATCTGGAACCTGACTTAAAGAGAAAAACTGAGAGTCCGAAGCACTTCCATCAACATTCTGCATTTGTCCAGGATTTGTAGCTGAATAATTCCCCGTTGCAGACCAGGGAGTATAACTGCTTGATGCCATGAAGAAGTTCCCAGCTGATGGTGGAGGCTGCCTCACCATCTCCTCACCGTAATATGGAACTGGGCAGTTGCTCGCCTGGGAAGTCTCATAAAGCCCAGTTCCACAAAAAGCAGCTTGCTGGTAATAAGCAGGGTTCAATTCCAGGGAGCTCTGCTGTTGCGGGGCACACTCTCCTGGTTGCGTGTTGTTGAGAGGTGGCTGCCACAACCCTGCTCCTCTATAGCTTTCAGCATAATGCAAGTTCTGTGGCTGGTAATATTGTTCCATGTGAATATTTTGCAGGTTTCCTGGACTGCTTCTTGGGCTGCTGTCCAGGCTGCTTCTTGGACGGGTTCCTTCACTGTGGCTATAAGGAGCTGCAGCATGGTTCCCGATCCTTATCCTGGAACCAATCCTCTTTGGTGTTCTGGCCCTTCTGTTTTGAAACCAGATCTGAACAGAAGAAAGGAGAGAACCAAATGCCCATTATTTCCAAACAGGTAGGTCATAATTTCACTTTCAGGTACAACAACCAAGCAAAGATTAGTATATGACAGTGGGAGAACCTACGTTAACTTGTTTTGTGTTGTGCGAAAGGCATATAGGCATTATGTTCTGTGAATATAGAAGACATTGTTACCATGAATATGTCTTTTTGATCCAACAGAGAGAATTACATTTAATAAATTATGCTTATTCCTCTCGGGTTTCTCTTTAGTTCTCTGCAGCATTTTTCTACTCTCTTCAGCTCCGCATTCAAATATCCCATGTTCATAATCTCCAGTTACTGTTAATCATAAAGATTCTAAGTTGGAATGACTAAATACTGCTATTTGGCTGTATTTTGTTCTGCAGTATCAGAAAAAACCACCTTTAAAAGCTGCACAAGTGTACAGTTCCACAAGACTTTCTTTATTGAAGTATAACCTGTGGATGTGAGCTTCATCTGTAAGAAATTGTCAAGCATTTGTTAATGCCAAGTGGATGCCTGCATACAAGACTTAACATCTCTGTGTGCATTTGTGCTGGAAGGCAATTGTTTTAAAAATTCCATAAATATAGTAATAGTAATTTTAAATACCTCACTCAGAAGACCTACCCATTTGTTCTGCCCTGTTTGGGGTCAGAATCTCAGAAAACTCAGAATCTGCATTAAATGAATGTGTGCTGTGCAAAAATTTACTGGGAAGGAAATAGAAGCCTTAATCAAGAAGCATGATTTCTGAACAAGTATGGGCACAATTTCTTCCTAAATTTGAAAAGGAGGGAGCACAACCCACCCACCCTTTACAAAAAGCCTTTACATCCACGATACACCCCCCCCCCAAAAAAGCTGAGAGGCACCCGGGAGAACTAAGGCCTTCGACTACACAAGGATTATTCTGAGCGTTTCAAATTGTTCCAGTATGTGCGGTTTAGCGAAGTCTTGGGAGCCCCCACCATCCCGATTCTTACGTGCACACGATCTTCTTCGACTCCGATGCACCTCGCCAGCGCCTCCCTGGTCTCGTATCCGGGGTACTGGTTCTTTTCAAAGGACTTTTTTAGGAGCTCGACGTGAGATGGGCTAAAAACGGTCCTTTTTCTCCTATCTCCTCCGACTTTGGGGTGGCTTCCTCCTGGGAAAAGACACAGAGGCAAATCTGAAGGAAGCGCTGGGCAAGCTTAAACTGAAGCGACGCTTGCCGATGTTCCTCCCGACATGGAAAGCTCAGGGCTTAATAATCATTTTTTTAAAATAAAAAAATTCCTTCCTGTAGCACCTTCTCTTACCTTCCTTGTTGGTTGCCATCATGAAAAGGAAACTCCCTCTGGTTCGTTCACTCTGCAGGGGATTCGGTCTGGGCATTTATCTCCGTTGGGCGACCCCACCCTTACTTCTCAACCAATACGAGGGAGTCACCCCACCCTTACTTCTCTACCAATACGAGGTTTCCCGGTTGAGGAATGCCCTCCCAGTCAGCTGCCCCGTCTTCATCATTTTTGCGTTTCACCCTTGCTTCTCAACCAATAGAAACAGTTACATTCTCTTTCAAAAAATCAGTTGCTTTGCCAAACTGGCTCAAACCCCTCCCTCCGTCGACACCCCTTTGGCAATTGACTCTTCATCTGAATGGAAGAAGAGAGAGAGAGAGAGAGAGAGAGAGAGAGAGAGAGATCTTTCGGGCGCCTACTACACCTTTTCTTTGCCAAGCCACACCCGCATTGTACAAAAATAACACTTGCGAGGTCCAACCAAAGAACACCCCCCACACACACACTTTAGCACACACTTCGTATCTTAAACGGGTACTCTCCTTTTTAAAAAGGTTTTTTTGTTGTTCTAAAAAGAACCAAGTATAATTTTTTTCATATCGACAAAGAAGCTTGGAACAAATTAATTCCAATACCCCTCATTTCAGCATCTGCCGTCTAAATAAATTAGTACATCGCCTTGGATGGAGGCTCTGGCAACTGCCAGCAATCGTATCAAATGCGAATAGTACGGTATGCATAAGAGCGGCGGCAACCGAAGAAAGAAATCTAAGCTATGTAAGCAATCTATATTTTATTAACATATGATTAAATTTGCATTCATTTTCCACTAGTTTTGAAGACTTAGGAAACAGCTTACGTTCTTTTAAAAACGGTGCATTGGATATTCAAGGTCACCCGCCATCTTAGAAGAGGAGTTCCTTGCACCAAGAATGCCTTTTCCAAACTGGTACCTGCAAGTTAGGATTCGTATGTTAATCTTTTATATACCCAAATAAATAAATAAGACGACAGTGCCGTTGTAGTTGGTTTAATTTGCTTTAATTCAATCTGGACGGCCAGCCCATTTAAAGAGGTTCCCCGGTTGCGGAATGCTCTCTCTAGTGAGCTGCTCCGTCTTCATCATTATTGTGTTTCATTAGGAATTTGAAAATATTCCTGTTTGTTCAGGCATTTGGTGGCTGCAGAATAATGTTCCTGACAACCCCGAGATCAGCGGGCAGAAGAATAGTTGAAAAAACAAACCAACAAACCTCCTATAATTACTTTTAGGATTCTTCCTAACTGAAATTGTTTTTAGGTGTTTGCAATTGTTATTTTTTAAATGTTCGAAATGTTTTAGAATGTTTTTGCTTTGTTTTTGTTTTTAAATTGTGTACTGTTTCTGTTTGCCGATGTGGGCTCCGAAGGGCGGCGTATAAATTCAGTAAATAAAAACCATAAGAACATATAATTGGGTTTATTTGTAGGAGGACGAGGAAAGGAAAACAAGCAAGCATAGTTGAGGTATCAAATACATAGCTGCGTTTCAACCTACTACTAGTTCGTTTATACATTATGTCCCTTTCTCCTCCAGGATTCAAAGATCACAATGTTTCACCGCATAAATTATAATTTGACAAATTTCAAAGCAGAATGTACCACAAAGTAGCTTCCTAATATGAACAGTAGCAATGCCAATTTGATATTAGCGCTTTGCTGATGGTTGTTTTAATGAACATTTAAACTTCATGGCTACTGAAACACACGGAGCAGGAGGTCAGGTTTCTGTTCAGAAATACGTGTTGAAGTGTTGAATTAACACTGGGAGGACGCCTAAGGGGGCAGTTTCAATAAGGCTGACCTTTGCTGTAACTCGAGGGGTGTTTCTATTAGGGATTTTGGGTAGGAAACCGAGAGCAACCTAACCCCCAACCTTTGAGCTGCGACAGACTTGCATTGCAGGGCTCTTGTGTCAGTCCCTCAAACCCACGGATAAGGGATTGCATTGGGATTGCATTCCGTTTCAGATACGAAGTGTGTGCAACCTTGTAAAGGGGGGGCGTGTTCTTTGGTTGGACCGCAAGTGTGATTTATGTACGATGCAGGTGTGGGACACGCCACTTTATTCAGTTGTGGCGTAGTTACTTGCACTGACTTGGCAGTTTAAGGTTGGAACCACTGCTTAAAACCAAGGGCTAAGGACGAAATCACAGACTAAAGTAGGTCAAAGTCAATTGGTTATTACTGGCGGCCGAAGAGTCAACGGCCAAAGGGGTGCCCAGGGAGGGATGGAGGGGATTGACTCAGTTTAGCAAAACAACTGAAAGAAAAGGTGACTCCCTCTTATTTAGCAGTCTCTGCTGCGGAATGATGCCTTCTCTTCACCACCACTCAACTCTTTCCCTCTTTCAGAGAGATGGATGTGGGGAAATAAATCCCGCACCTTCCACTCACAGAGACATCACTTTGATGTTTTTGTATGTGTCAGCTGAAGACATTTAGATTTAGTTTCAGCTTTGTATCTTGTTCTTATTGCAGGTTTTATCCTCCAACCTTAGCTTTTTGATCTCAATTGGGAGTTGTTTTAATCTTGCCTTTTATGTATTGTATTACATTTATCTATCTCTCTAAAGCTGTTCTAGCATGTAGATTCTGTCAGTTTGCCTATGTTATACACAGAGTAGCTTGGAATCAGGGGCAGATCTCCTAATGAATTTTAAGATTCTGGGCGCCAAATCCCAGAACATAAGTAAATGAAATGGTAGGGATTGAGAGGGACGTATTTCTGACTATATGGATCTGTCTTGATTTATAATAATTAAAAATCATGATCAACCAAAGATAAAAGAGAACCAAAAACATCTTTTGCAACTTATATGGATGGCATCACAGAGAGTATAAAACACCCAAGCTTCAATAAAGAATTAAACCATGTGGGTGAACCAAAAGGTCTTCACTAGATGATTTAGAGAAGATAAAGAAGGCACCAGGACAGACTCACTGTTCCATAGCTGGGGTGCTACTGCCAATAAAGCTCTCTCTCCCTGATCGACACCCACTTCATCTCATTTCCGTTTCAAATATTAAAATTATTATATTACTCAAATAAGTCCAATTTGACTGTGGGCAATGTGTTATGCCTGCAGATAATAATAATAATAATAAATTTTATTTATATCCCGCCCTCCCCAGCCGAAGCCGGGCTCAGGGTGGCTAACAACAATAAAACAGTACAAAAGTACAGCATAAACAACAGTCTAAAATCATTCGTTATAAAATTAATTAATTCAAGCCACTGGCAACCATTGGGCCAGAGCTCCGCGAAGATTGCCGAGGGAGGGAGTCAGGCTGTGCCCTGGCCAAAGGCCTGGTGGAACAGCTCTGTCTTGCAGGCCCTGCGGAAAGATGTCAAGTCCCGCAGGGCCCTGGTCTCTTGTGACAGAGTGTTCCACCAGATCGGAGCCACAGCCGAAAAAGCCCTGGCTCTAGTTGAGGCCAGCCTAACTTCTCTGGGGCCTGGGACCTTCAAGATGTTTTTATTCGAAGACCATAAGTTTCTCTGTGGGGCATACCAGGAGAGGCGGTCCCGTAGGTACGAGGGTCCTAGGCCGTATAGGGCTTTAAAGGTTAAAACCAGCACCTTAAACCTGATCCTGTACTCCACCGGGAGCCAGTGCAGCTGGTATAGCACCGGGTGAATGTGATCTCGCAGCGAAGACCTCGTAAGGAGTCTCGCTGCAGCATTCTGCACCCGCTGGAGTTTCTGGGTCAGTCTCAGGGGCAGCCCCACGTAGAGCGAGTTACAATAATCCAGTCTGGAGGTGACCGTCGCATGGATCACAGTGGCTAGGTCAGGGCGAGAGAGGTAAGGAGCCAACTGCTTAGCTTGGCGGAGATGGAAAAATGCCGCCTTTGTTATAGCTGCAATCTGCGCCTCCATGGAAAGGGAGGTGTCGAAGATTACACCCAAACTCTTAACGGACGGTGCTGGCACTAATTGCGCCCCCGCAAGAGATGGGAGTTGCCCCCCCAATCCCATATCGCCCCGTCCCAGCCACAGGACCTCCCAGCCACAGGCCACAGGATATCAGAAAAACTGGAGTTGTGTCTTGACATTTCCTTCAAAAGCTCAATGTATATTTTAAAAGAGCAAGCTTCAAATAACCATCTAAGCTCTTTAAATACCCATAACGCTTCCATGCATTAAGATTGCCTAAAGATTCTTTTCACCATAAGTTATTTTACCGGAAATCATACTTCAATGTGGGTGCTCTTTGGAATGATCTGTAATTAATTAATTAATTAATTAATATGTGTGAGTGTGTCAATCTGCAGGTTGTTAGACAGTAACTTTGTGGTTTCTGAAGCCCATTGTGAGTAGGTTGTTTTTCAGAAAGTGTAGCCTTGTTGAAGAAAAGTATAGTGGAAATTTGATTAAACAAAAGAGTGCTGGAACAGAGACATAGCAGACACACCATTCTTTGAAGGGCTTTATGGTCTAGCTGCAGTTTTCAAACAAATGCCACTAACAGTCAGCATTTGGACAGCAGACTAAGCAGGCATTCAGGTCACCTAAATACGGTGAGAAGTATTATAGTTCTATTAAAATTACAGTAATTGTTTTTAAGTTGCCTTTGGCCATTTGTTTATTTCATTAAATGTATACCCCACTTGATAGTAAACCACTTTGCAGTTTTTTGTTTTACTAACAGATAAAATAATAAAATTGTGGAGGGGGGATCAACCATACTTCAAAACATACAGATTAATATTACCTACATTAGCACAGACCCATTGAATGATATCTGTGTCCTCGTTTTCGACAGGGCTGTGGTGGTCACCATTTAGTCTTCCTCCAATGAGTTCTGGGAGGCACCTACTAGGCTATCACTCTAGAAACCCTTTCTCTCACCTAAGGGAATCTAACAGGAGCTGGTAGATGGTTTACTCCCAGGCATGTGCAGAGTGCTCACCCCTCATCATCTGGCAACCGCCCAGGGAATGCTAGTGTGAGGGCCCTCAGGGCTTTCCTTATGGAGGAGGGAGAGAAACACCAGCCGAATTCCCAGGGGCAGGTTCAGAAAAGGAGGCAAAGATGAAAAGGGGGCACAGGCTTCAGGGTGAAATCCTCCCTGGGTTGCATTTGCCTGAGCTGACGTCCCAGCCACCTTGGCCAGACTTACTCCTGGAGGAGGGTCAGCAGGGCCGGCCCAAGACATTTGGTCCCCTGAGACGAGTCCCAAAACTATCCCCCCCAGGGAAGAATGGAGATTGTTGGGGGATCAAATGGCGAAGAAAGGCGGGAAGAGACCAGTGGCGCCTCCTCTTCGCTCCGAGGCTGCTGTAGAGGCAGATTTGGAGTGGGGTAGAAGTGGAAGTGAGGAAGATCCAGCTCCCAAGCAGAGGCGGATTTAGGGCAGCCCAGCCGGTCCCCCCCCCCCCGCGCTGAGCCTGGAGGGGCCCCAGGGGAGCAGAAGGATGAAGGAATGAAAGGAGCAGAAGGGAAGGCGAGAGGGGGCAGCCTTCCTCAGAGGCCAGACATGCTAATGCGCTTATCTCGCCTCCTGGGTGGGTCACCCCTGCGGGGTGGGGTGAGGGGGCCATTGTGTTAAGAGGGAGCGAAGAGGAGACCGAGGGGACGGGGGGGGGGGGAAGCGGGGAGACCAGGGAGGAGGAGGAGGAGGGCGGCCGGGGTGACGCCGCAGGGGAAGCCGTGGCCAAAAGGCGCGAAGGCAGGACAGGCGGGGGCGCATGCGCGGGAGCGGTTTGGGCGGGAAACGGCGCGCGTCGTCAACCTGGATTCTATGAGGCGAAGCGAGAGGGAGTGGGGGATGGGCAGCCGTTGGGACCAGAAAGAGGAGCGGGAAGGACACCCCCGCCCCCCCCCTTGCCCCGGCAAGACGTTCGTTAAAGCGCTGATGCTGCGGGAACGTAATAAGGGAAGACAATGTCGAGAGGGAAGCCCTTCAGAGTTATCTCGTAGCCGCTCCCCAGGCGCCACCACAGGGCGCGGCTATCTTCCCTCAGGCATATACAGTGGTACCTCTAGTTCACAGGCAACCCTCCCATAAAGCTTCTTTGAAGGCAGTAGACCACAAACCTTGGGGTGGGGGGAATTAACCTGGGGGGGGGGGAGGGAAGACCTGACCTTTTATCTCTAGAACCACATGTACCTCACAACTGACTTTTTTCTATGGAAATATTAAGCCCATGTTTATATGCTTGAACACAGGAAAGTGAATGTTTCAGTAAATGGAAAAATAAATCAAGACTCCAGACAAGCTTGTAAAGGAACAAACTTTATTGAAAATATCATAGTCATACAATAAAAGGCATTAAAAGAGGGAGCTTGTAAAATATGTACAGGATAGCAAGGAAGGAGTTGGGATGCTAATCTGGAACCTGACTTAAAGAGAAAAACTGAGAGTCCGAAGCACTTCCATCAACATTCTGCATTTGTCCAGGATTTGTAGCTGAATAATTCCCCGTTGCAGACCAGGGAGTATAACTGCTTGATGCCATGAAGAAGTTATCAGATGATGGTGGAGGCTGCCTCACAATCTCCGCACCGTAATATGGAACTGGGCAGTTGCTCGCCTGGGAAGTCTCATAAAGCCCAGTTCCACAAAAAGCAGCTTGCTGGTAATAAGCAGGGTTCAATTCCAGGGAGCTCTGCTGTTGCGGGGCACACTCTCCTGGTTGCGTGTTGTTGAGAGGTGGCTGCCACAACCCTGCTCCTCTATAGCTTTCAGCATAATGCAAGTTCTGTGGCTGGTAATATTGTTCCATGTGAATATTTTGCAGGTTTCCTGGACTGCTTCTTGGGCTGCTGTCCAGGCTGCTTCTTGGACGGGTTCTCTCACTGTGGCTATAAGGAGCTGCAGCATGGTTCCCGATCCTTATCCTGGAACCAATCCTCTTTGGTGTTCTGGCCCTTCTGTTTTGAAACCAGATCTGAACAGAAGAAAGGAGAGAACCAAATGCCCATTATTTCCAAACAGGTAGGTCATAATTTCAGTTTCAGGTATAACAACTAAGCAAAGATTAGTGTATGACAGTGGGAGAACCTACGTTAACTTGTTTTGTGTTGTGCGAAAGGCATATAGGCATTATGTTCTGTGAATATAGAAGACATTGTTACCATGAATATGTCTTTTTGATCCAACAGAGAGAATTACATTTAATAAATTATGCTTATTCCTCTGGGGTTTCTCTTTAGTTCTCTGCAGCATTTTTCTCCTCTCTTCAGCTCCACATTCATATATCCCATGTACATAATCTCCAGTTACTGTTAATTATAAAGCTTTTACATCCACGATACACCCTCCCCCCCAAAAAAACCCAAGAAAGAGGAAGTTGCTCTTGAACAAGGCGCCTTTCGCGATAAGCTGAGAGGCGCACGGGTGAACCAACTACGCAAGGATTATTCTGAGCGTTTCAAATTCTTCCAGTATGTGCGGTTTAGGGAAGTCTTGGGAGCCCCCACCATCCCGATTCTTACGTGCACACGATCTTCTTCCATTCCGATGCACCTCGCCAGCGCCTCCCTGGTCTCGTATCCGGGGTACTGGTTCTTTTCAAACTCCTTCTTTAAAAGCTCGATTTGGGCAGGGGTGAAAACGGTCCTTTTTCTCCTATCTCCTCCGGTTTTGGGGTAGCTTCCTCCTGGGAAAAGACAAAGAGGCAAATCTGAAGGAAGCGCTCGGCTTAAACAGAAGCGACGCTTGCCGATGTTCCTCCCGACATGGAAAGCTCAGGACTGCATCGCCTGCACTTTCCCCCAGAATCGGGCGCTGCCTGAGGTTACACTGCGTAAAACGACCCTCAGCTTCAGTGGCAATTCTTTCAACCGCCCCGCTGACCACCCACGCGGCAGAGCGCAGAAGAGCAAAGCCTTCGCTTTTTACAGGACATTGATTTCCACGCACTTTGTGGCCTTTAAATAAACCTCCGGTTGCTCGGAACAACGCTTGAATGTAAACAAACCATAGAATTTTAGGTAATACGTTTACGCTCTTATTTCTATGCTTGCCATCGTTTTCCGCAGCTGATCCTAACCACGTTTATTAGGAAATTTAATCCCGTTTATGTGAAAGGGATTTAACAATCATAAAGTGTGTGTGTAAATGCTTCATGCAGTAAAATGCACTAAATGCTTCATGCTTACAACTAAAGATGTGCAAACCTATCTTGCGAAATGTTTCCAACCGAAGACATTTGAGCCCCTGTGTAATCCCTCCCCGGCTACCACAAATGGGTCTTTGAAAGCCTTCTCTACACCCTGATCCTGACCCAGAAACAAAAACACCCTTCATTTATAAAAACCGTTGAATTTATAACCCTTAATTTATATCATTCATTTGAGCAATTTTTTAAAGACAAGTGAACTAAAAATCGTTTTAACAATCCTCTATTCTTACCTTGGCTGTTGGTAGTTTTCATCTTGCAAAAGCGCTGCCTCGCTCTCTTCCAATAAAGCTGCTTTTCGCTTCCAAAATTGCCCTTGCTCCTCAAGGCCCGCTCCAGGTTTCGGGAGTTCGGCGCCTTTATAGCCCCTCCTGGCTGCCAATTGGCCGGCGCGTTTTCCTTGGAGAGAAGCGCTCCAATGGGGAGGCGGCTTTTGGGAAGGAGCGAGATTCAAGTTCACTTTTCAAGCGCTGCTTGACCAATCTAGATGGGCTGGAGCGCACCCTTCCCTTAGCATCACCCCTTAGCAAAACTGGAAAATAGCCCCATAGGCGGGGAGAATTACCTCGCACAGTTGAAGAGAAGGGAATTGAGAGGATGGGTTGGGGAGCGAGAGAGCCAGACACAACTGTGGTTTTTTAAAAAAATATATTATAATGAGGCTTTCATTATACAGACAGAGATGCGCCAAGACTTAGGCATGATGAAAGGCTTTGCCCAAGAAGCCTAGATGCAGCAAGTACACTCTGAAACCCCCTGCCTTTTGAGACGAAGCAGGCGCCTTCACTGCACCCTTTTCGGCGCCTGCTATAAACTTTGTTTCCTTTCCTTTACCTGCAAAAAGTTGCTATGCCTTTTAATCGGTGGTTTTTGCTTAACTGTAATTGCATTTTGCGTGTTTTTCACTTTGACTTTTATCGATCATGTTCATGCTTTCGTAAGCCGCTTAGAGGTTTTCGTTAAGGTTAGGCGGTGCAAAAACTTGAAGGGAAGAATGTGAGTAACACGAAGCAAACTCCTCTTGCCAAGAAGTCAGTAGGGATTTCAAGCCCAAGCGGTTGATGTCAGATTCTCGGAGTATTCACAGTCTCAAGGCACTATCGCTTGTAACTGCAACGGGGTTGCATTCTGGGTGAAAGCGAGCTTTCCGTTTCCTAGGCTTGCTTCAGAGGTTGCTGGTGCTTCCTTTCTTTTTCACTTCAACTATTTCTCTTTCTGTCTTTCTATCCCCACAACTTTCACGTGGCATATTCCTCTGCCTTTCAGGGACTTGCGGCATCCAAATAGCCTGCCGCTCCACCCTACACCCGAGGCAAGATAGTTGCCTCCGATCCTCAAAGGAACTGAAAACGTTCTGAAACCTTCCAGCTCATACAATGAATGTTCCCAGTCCCTGGCAGTTTGTTAATCAATAATGGTTCTCTGATGGTACATTCTTTGTTATTTCTGCATAAGATAATTAACACAAGGGACCCTCCCTAAGTGTACCTATAAACCCTAATCATAGGTATGCTGACGCAGAATCGGCAAGGAAACTTTTTTTCGAGTAAGAACTACATTTTTTGTGGTGAGCTATGGGAAATTCAATATATTTTTCAAAATGTTTTTTTTTTAAAAAAAGGATTTGCAGAGTTTTTTTTATGTGTAGATTCCACCCAGGGCAGGCGATAACGCTGCAGTCTTTCCTCATCCACATCAGATGACACACCACCTAGTACCTTTCCTTTCACAAAGATTTAGCAGTCTCTCCTGCGTAATGATGCCCTCTGCTCTCCACCACGCAACTCTTTCCCTCATTCAGAGAGATGGATGTGGGGAAATAAATCCCGCACCTTCCACTCCCAGAGAGGCTTGCCTGGCATCACTTTGATGGTTTTGTATGTGTCAGGTGAAGACATTTAGTTCTAGTTGCAGCTAGTTGTCCTTATTGCAGGTTTTATCCTCCAACCTTAGCTTTTTTTTATCTCAATTGGGAGTTGTTTTAATCTTGCCTTTTATCTATTGTATTACATTTATCTCTCTCTCCAGAGCTGTTCTAGCATCTAGATTATGGCATTTTGCCTATGTTATACAGAGAGCAGCTTTGAATCAGGGGCAGATCTCCTGCGAAACGAATGAATCTTAAGATTCTGGGCACCTAATCTCAGAGGGATTTAGTCCACATGCGTAAACATTTTTATTCACAGCAGTGTCTTTGACACGTGAGACAACCCAGAACAGAAATTCTAATCAAAATCTGATTTTTTAAATGTGGTGATTTGTTGAAGAAGACAACAGTGGTTACCCAGAACTCATTGCTAGTTGTGAAGGGGCCCCCAGAACAGCTCAAGCTACAGGGTCCCTAAAATGTAGGTCTGTCACTGCTTGGGACTGATGTTGGGATAACTGTAACAGATGTTGGGAGAACTGATGTGCATTGCCATTCAAATGGTGTGTATGTGCCGTACCATGTGACAAATTATGTGGGATGGGGCTTTCCTGGGACCCCCCCTATTTTATTCAAGCTGGCACCCCAGATAATGGGTGTCCTCCCCTTGCCTGGCCTCACTTTAATGTTTTTGTATGTGTCAAGTGAAGACATTTAGATTTAGTTTCAGCTTTGGATCTTGTTCTTATTGCAGGTTTTATCCTCCAGTCTTAGCTTTTTTTTATCTCAATTGGGAGTTGTTTTAATCTTGCCTTTTATCTATTGTATTACATTTACCTATCTCTCTAGAGCTGTTCTAGCATCTAGATTCTGGCATTTTGCCTATGTTATACAGAGAGCAGCTTGGAATCAGGGGCAGATCTCCTTGGAAACCAATGAATTTTAAGATTCTGGGCGCCAAATCCCAGAGGGGCCCCAGACCTGAATTTAGTTCACAAGCATAAACATTTTTATTCACACCACTGACTTTGACACATGTGACAACCCAGAACAGAAATTCTTTTTTAAAAATGTGGTAATCTGTCAGGGAACAACCCTATTGAAGAAGACAACAGTTGTTACCCAGAACTCATTGCTTAGTTGTGAAGGGGCCCTTAGAACAGCTCAAGTTCAGGACCCCCAAAATGTAGGTCTGTCACTGCTTGGGACTGATGTTGGGAGAACTGTAATAGTCATCTGCTGTTGGGTTTGAAAACAGCAAACGAGGGGAGGGGAGTAGAGATTCAGAACTATTTGTGGCACTGGGGAAGAGGTGTAAATACCATGCTATTTTACCCATCAGAACTAATATTTGCCCAGTAAGGGGGTTGGAAGTCACAGGCACCATGCAGCAAGAGATTTGCTTCCCTCACTTTAACTAGAACCTAGGATCCAGCAATAAAAAGCTTGGTACAAAAGCCATACACTTAGAATACAAGAATTATGAGCCCAGGAACTTGTTTTGAGAATCAGAATTAATGGGAGCTCACAGGCTTTCCACACGTAAATCTGTTCCTCGTTAACTCAAGTATTCTTCATCTCAGCAGTATAATGTAGAGGGGGAGGAGATTATTTTGCGGTTAATGTATTTATAAACACGGGGAGGTGAGGTCAGCAATCCTTTGTGATCTACTGCAAAACACCCAGCGTTCTTCCCACCACTGCCATGCAAAGGAAACAGCAATTTAGAAAGCAATTAGGACTGGGGAGGGGGAAAGGGAAAGGGATTAATTGCTCCCCCCATCACACCCTATGCATACAAGCAGGTGATGCGTTATCACAGATCTCCAGTTCAGATAATTCAGAAAAGGGCAAGCAGAGTGATCAAGTGGATGAAACAATGAGGAAAGCTTTGAGCATTTTGGTTTAGAGAAAAGTTGGATAAGAGGTGGCATGACAGAAATTTATAAAATTCTCCATTACATGGAGAAAGGGGATAGAGAAAAATCTCCCTCACTAAACTACACTTTTAAAAGCTACAATCCTAAAATCATTGAACTTTTCCCCCTTGCAGTTTGCGTTTGCTGTTTTCTTACATTTTTAATGGATGCTTATTGTTTTGATATATTGATGTAAACCACTTTGTGAGGTTCGTTTCAAAAGCAGTACATGAGTAAATGAAATGGTAGGGATTGAGAGGGACGTATTTCTGAATAAATGGATCTGTCTTGATTTATAATAATTACAAAACATGATCAACCAAAAATAAAAGAGAGAGAAAAAACTTCCAAGCAGAGGCGGATTTAGGGCAGCGCAGCCGGTCCCCCGCCCCCCCCCCGCGCTGAGCCTGGAGGGGCCACAGGGGAGCACAAGGATGAAGGAATGAAAGGAGCAGAAGGGAAGGCGAGAGGGGGCAGCCTTCCTCGGAGGCCAGACATGCTAATGCGCTTATCTCGCCTCACGGGTGGGTCCCCCCTGCGGGGTGGGGTGGGGTGGGGGGGTCTGTGTGAAGAGGGAGCGAAGAGGAGACCGAGGGGGGGGGAGCGGGGAGACCAGGGAGGAGGAGGAGGAGGAGGGCGGCCGGTGTGACGCCGCAGGGGAAGGCGTGGCCAAAGGGCGCGAAGGCAGGACAGGCGGGGGCGCATGCGCGGGGGTGATTTGGGCGGGAAACGGCGCGCGGCGCCAACCTGGATTCTACGCGGCGAAGCGAGAGGGAGTGGGGGATGGGCGGCCGTTGGAACCAGAAAGAGGAGCGGGAAGGACACCCCCGCCCCCCCCGTTGCCCCGGCAAGACGTTCGTTAAAGCGCTGATGCTGCGGGAACGTAATAAGGGAAGACAATGTCGAGAGGGAAGCCCTTCAGAGTTATCTCGTAGCCGTTCCCAGGCGTCAGCATAGGGCGCGGCGGCGCCATCTTCCCTCAGGCATGTATATATTTGGCGGCGTATCTGCGTGTTGGCCTGAGGCAGGCAGGCTTCAAATCCCTGCATACACACACAAAATAACACCACAATCCCTGCACACACACACAAAGTGTGTACTGCCGATCTGGCCTCCGAGTACAAATTCCGTAAATAAAAACCATGAGAACATAGCAACACGGAACACTGAATTGGGTTTATTTGTAGGAGGACGAGGAAAGGAAAACCAGCAAACAAAGTTTAGGTATAAAATACATAGCTGCGTTTCAACCTATTACTACGTAGTTGGTTTATACATTATGCCCCTTTCTCCTCCAAGGTTCAAAGATCACAATGTTTCACCACGTAAATTGTAACTTGGCAACTTTCCAAGCACAATGTACCACAAAGTAACTTCCTAATATGAACAGCAGCAATGTCAATGTGAGATTAGCCCTGTGCTGGTGGTTGTTTTAATGAACAGTTAAACTGCATGGCTACTGAAACACATGGAGCAGGAGGTCAAGTTTCTGCTCGGAAATACGTGTTGAATTAACAGCGCAAACAGTGTTTTGACACGTCAAAGGCTACCAAATTTATTGTGGCATATGGTATCGTGAAAGACGGTCTACTGTATCCGATAAAGTTTCCCAGTTGCTGAGGAAGAGGGCAGTGAGCAGGGGAGATGTGTGTCTCTGATGTTTTTGGGGTGCCAGTGGAAGTCCTCAAGAGCACCATTGCACCCCCAGTCCCCGTTTTGGTAACCCTCTTGGGAAGACCAAATCTTTGTCCCATTTTGAGATACGAAACGAATACTGAGGATGACGTGACTTGGATATCAGCTTGATTGTGAGCTTTTTATTTATTTATTGTGGGAGCCTCACAGGACTGTAAAGTGAGATAGAAGTACGATTCTCAAAAATGGAATATTAATGTCCCTAGCCAAGGCCAAATTGTCTGGAAATTTTTACTATCAAGTATAAATGGTCTGGAATCCACTTCACATACCATCATAAACAGACATACTTGGATTCCAAGGCTGATGAATCAAAAATAAAAGGCTACTTCACAGCTAATACATGCCGCAATCCCTAGATTTTAATGTTACAGGCGCTTCAGGTTATAGACTCCGCTAATGCGAATAAAGTTTTATCTATCTATCAGTCTTGTGAACTGTCCTGAGATACTGTGATGAAGGGTGGAATCTAAATCAAGCAAGCAAGCAAGCAAGCAAGCAAGCAAACAAACAGAAAGTTATATAGCAGACAAATAAGTCTTATACTTTTAACTATAAAAATCACACAACAGTAACCCATGTGGTACAGTTTGCAGCTTTTCACCAGCACAAAATACACAATATTGGGAATGCTGTTAACAGAGCAACCTTAACCATGCCTACTCAGAAGTAGGTCCTAAGTCCCAAGTAAGTTAGGCTAGCACAGCATCCTAAATCTCCTTTCCAAAATAAGAGAATTTTGAAGCAAATTAGTTTGGACACATTTCTATATTCTGGAACGAATAAGACACCCCTTATATTCTAGGTAGATGTTCCACCGCTATGATGAAGAATATATTGACATAGATTGCAACGTATTGTATCCCAAAGGATACAAGTAAATGTTTTCCGGGAAATTCTGCTAGTCCCTACTGTAAGTACCTTACAGGAATACATATTTAAATCAGTTGCCTTCTGCAGAAATATATCGAGCTTCTAAGCGATGATGATGGCAGAAATTAGAGACATTTCATCGTGTCTCTCCCACCCCCATTGTGAGCCCTCTTTTGTTCAGGGATAATCTTTCCTGAGACAGTACTGATATGTTTGCTGAGGTTTCCACATCTTTCTGTAACGCCCCCAACCTTCACGGAAGCTTTTTTTCAGTAGTAAAAAATGTAGTTCTTACTCGAAAAAAAGTTTCATTGCCGATTCTGAGTCAGCATACCTATGAATAGAGTTTATAGGTACACTTAGGGAGGGTCCCTTGTGTTAATTATCTTATGCAAAAATAACAAAGAATGTACCAACAGGGAACCATTCTTGATTAACAAACTGCCAGGGACTGGGAACATGCATTGTATGAGCTGGAAGGTTTCAGAACGTTTTCAGTTCCTCTGAGGATCGGAGGCAACTATCTTGCCTCGGGTGTAGGGTGGAGCGGCAGGCTATTTGGATGCCGCAAGTCCCTGAAAGGCAGAGTAATATGGCCACGTGAAAGTTGTGGGGATAGAAAGACAGAAAGAGAAATAGTGGAAGTGAAAAACAAAGGAAGCACCAGCAACGTTTGAAGCAAGCCCAGGAAACGGAAAGCCCGTTAGGAATACAAGTGAACAGCACAAGCAACGCTGACACCAAACCCTACATAAATTAAGCATAATAGAAACATCGCCACCCACGCCCACCCCCACGCATATCCCCACCCTCCACCCCTTTTTTTCTCCCCCTAATGTCTCAACAAATGAAACGGATTTGTAAAAATGTTACATGTAAAAAATACGAGAGACATTACACATACTTCTGTAAAACAAGAAAATCTTTAATAAAAGAAGAAGAAGGAAGAAAGAGAATGCAACCCCCTTGCAGTTACAAGCGATAGTGCCTTGAGACTGTGTAGATTCAGGATTTGGTTGCGACGTCTGTCCGGGGCTGAATACTCTGAGCATCTAACATCAACCGCTTGGGCTTGAAAGACCTACTGACTTCTTGGCAAGAGGAGTTTGCCTTCCCTTTATTTGCAGTGGTGTTACTCACATTCTTCCCTTCAAGTTTTTGCACCGCCTAACCTTAACGAAAACCTCTAAGCGGCTTACGAAAGCATGAACATGATCGATAAAAGTCAAAGTGAAAAACATGCAAAATGCAATTACAGTTAAGCTAAAACCACCGATTAAAAGACAATGCAACTTTTTGCAGGCAAAGTAAAGGAAACAAAGTTTATAGCAGGCGCCGAGAAGGGTGCAGTGAAGGCGCCTGCTTCGTCTCAAAAGGCAGGGGGTTTCAGAGTGTACTTGCTGCATCTAGGCTTCTTGGGCAAAGCCTTTCAACATGCCTAAGTCTTGGCGCATCTCTTTCTGTAAAATGAAAGCCTCATAATAATATTTTTAAAAAATAAACCACAGTTCTGTCTGGCTCTCTCGCTGCCCAACCCGTCTTCTCAATTCCCTTCTCTTCAACTGTGCGAGGTAATTCTCCCCGCCTATGGGGCTATTTTCCAGTTTTGCTAAGGGGTGATGCTAAGGGAAGGGTGCGCTCCAGCCCATCTAGATTGGTCAAGCAGCGCTTGAAAAGTGAACTTGAAACTCGCTCCTCCCCAAAAGCCGCCTCCCCATTGGAGCGCTTCTCTCCAAGGAAAACGCGCCGGCCAATTGGCAGCCAGGAGGGGCTATAAAGGCGCCGAACTCCAGAAACCTGGAGCGGGCCTTGAGGAGCAAGGGCAATTTTGGAAGCGAAAAGCAGCTTTATTGGAAGAGAGCGAGGCAGCGCTTTTGCAAGATGAAAACTACCAACAGCCAAGGTAAGAATAGAGGATTGTTAAAACGATTTTTAGTTCACTTGTCTTTAAAAAATTGCTCAAATGAATGATATAAATTAAGGGTTATAAATTCAACGGTTTTTATAAATGGAGGGTGTTTTTGTTTCTGGGTCAGGATCAGGGTGTAGAGAAGGCTTTCAAAGACCCATTTGTGGTAGCCGGGGAGGGATTACACAGGGGCTCAAATGTCTTCGGTTGGAAACATTTCGCAAGATTGGTTTGCACATCTTTACTTATAAGCATGAAGCATTTAGTGCATTTTACTGCATGAAGCATTTACACACACACTTTCTGATTGTTAAATCCCTTTCACATAAACGGGATTAAATTTCTCAATAATCGTGGTTAGGATCGGCTACGGAAAACGATGGCAGGCATAGAAATAAGAACGTAAACTTCTTACTTAAAATTCTTTGGTTTGTTTTCATGCAAGCCTTGTTCAGAGCAACCGGAGGTTTATTTAAAATTAGTGTCCATTGTTAAGGCAAAACCAATTCAGGGAGGAAGATCTGCAAGCGTCTCTTCAGTTTATGCCGAGCGCTTCCTTCAGATTTGCCTCTTTGTCTTTTCCCAGGAGGAAGCTACCCCAAAGTCGGAGGAGAAAGGCGAAAAAGGACTGTTTTCAGCCCATCTCACGTCGAGCTCCTAAAAAAGTCCTTTGCAGAGAACCAGTACCCCGGATACGAGACCAGGGAGGCGCTGGCGAGGTGCATCGGAGTCGAAGAAGATCGTGTGCACGTAAGAATCGGGATGGTGGGGGCTCCCAAGACTTCCCTAAACCGCACATACTGGAAGAATTTGAAACGCTCAGAATAATCCTTGCGTAGTCGCAGGCCTTAGTTCAGCCTGGTGCCTCTCAGTTTATCGCGAAAGGCGCCTTGTTCAAGAGCTAACTTCCTCTTTCTTGGTTCTTTTTGGGGGGGGGGCGTATCGTGGGTTCTGGGTTTAAATCATTTTTTAAAAATCTTCAGAGACCCAGTTTAGAAATCTAATTTCTGCAATGGATGGGCTTAGTGCTAAAAGTACATTAAATCTGGTTTTAAAGGCTGCCTTTGCAGCCTGATCCAGTTAACACTAACTCCCAAGGTAATGTGCAGAGGACTGCAGCCATAAGCAGCTTGCACTAGGGAGACTAAAACGAGTTAAGCTACATTGCTTTTTCTGGCAAAAGTTGAGCAAGTACTTAGTTCTCTCCTACAGAGAAATTGGCATTTACAAATATATATATATATATATATATATATATATATATATATATATACCCTTCCCTGCCTAGTCCATTACCCCCAGGACACTTGGGAGGCTGAGGCAGAAGACCCCAAACTGGGCAGGTCTTCTGAGTGAGCCATTTAAAATTAGTGTTACTAAGTTTATTGAATTTTTAAAACAATTGCCAGGCATAAAGTGTTGCCTTCCAGCACAAATGCACACAAAGATGTTAAGTCTTGTATGCAGGCATCCACTTGGCATTAACAAACGCTTGACAATTTATTACAGTTGAAGCTCACATCCACAGGTTATACTTCAATAAAGCAAGTCTTGTGGGACTGTACACTTGTGCAGCTTTTAAAGGTGGCTTTTTCTGATACTGCAGAACAAAATACAGCCAAATAGCAGTATTTAGTCATTCCAACTTAGAAGCTTTATATTTAACAGTAACTGGAGATTATGTACATGGGATATATGAATGTGGAGCTGAAGATAGTAGAAAAATGCTGCAGAGAACTAAAGAGAAACCCCAGAGGAATAAGCATAATTTATTAAATGTAATTCTCTCTGTTGGATCAAAAATACATATTCATGGTAACAATGTCTTCTATACTGGTTCTCTCCTTTCTTCTATTCAGGTCTGGTTTCAAAACAGAAGGGCCAGAACACCAAAGAGGATTGATTCCAGGATAAGGATCGGGAACCATGCTGCAGCTCCTTATAGCCGGAGTGAAAGAACCTGTCCAAGAAGCAGCCTGGACAGCAGCCCAAGAAGCAGTCCAGGAAACAGCCAAAATATTCATATAGAACAATTTTATCAGCCACACAACTTGCATTATGCTGAAAGCAATAGAGGAGCAGGGTTGTGGCAGCCACCTCTCAACAGCACGCAACCAGGAGAGTGTGCCCCGCAACAGCAGAGCTCCCAGGAATTGAACCCTGCTTATTACCAGCAAGCTGCTTTTTGTGGAACTGGGCTTTATGAGACTTCCCAGGCGAGCAACTGCCCAGTTCCATATTACGGTGCGGAGATGGTGAGGCAGCCTCCACCATCAGCTGGGAACTTCTTCATGGCATCAAGCAGTTATACTCCCTGGTCTGCAACGGGGAATTATTCAGCTACAAATCCTGGACAAATGCAGAATGTTGATGGAAGTGCTTCGGACTCTCAGTTTTTCTCATTAAGTCAGGTTCCAGATTAGCATCCCAACTCCTTCCTTGCTATCCTGTACATATTTTCCAAGCTCCCTCTTTTAATGCCTTTTAATGTATGACTTGGATGTTTTGAATAAAGTTTGTTCTTTTAATAGCTTGTCTGGAGTCTTCTTTTAACTTTCCATTTACTGAAACATTCACTTTCCTGTGTGCAAGATTAATTTTCCCATAGAAAAAAGTCAGTTGTGCGGTACATGTGGTTCTAGAGATAAAAGGTCAGGTCTACTAATGGCTGAATATTCCTGAGACACATTTTAATGTACCAATGGCTTTCTGTCCCTTTCCTTTCCTTTTTAAGTCTCTGTATCTGAGGCTAGAGTAGGTGGCAATAAATGTGGTGGGAAGTTGCTGTATTTTCTTTGTATGCAAAAGTATATTTGTAGATCCTGCTATAAGCAGATTTAGTAACACTTTTCTGTGTTAATAAGTTTGGTTTCCATTAATGAGTTCCATTTTTTAAAACGCAGAAGTTTGAGATGGGGATATAAGGTTTAATTGATTTTTCTACCATCAGTGTGTTAAGGTGCTCTCCAAAGCTTTAAAGACATCTAAGTTTAACTTGTATGTGCCTTAGCCTGCAACATGGGCATTTATATCTATTAAAAACTTTGTGGGGGGATATTTTGAACACTTTCTTTCATTTTCTTGCCCTTATTCCCCCCCCCCCCCAGGTTTGTGCTCTACTGCCTTCAATGAAGCTTTATAGGAGGGTTGCCTGTGAACTAGATTGTGTCCAATACAGTTTGCCTTCTGTGCCGTTCAGCCTTGATTCAGCCAGGTTTAGTCATAATAAAATAAGTCAGTTAGTTTTAGATTCTAAATTGGACCCTCTTAGGACAACTAATTTAGAAGTAGTCCCACTGAACTTACTAATACACAACCAAATCAACAACAGCTGCAACATGCTCCCCACCCGCAGCCCAGCAAAAACCCTGAAACAATTGAGCCTAAGAGTATAAATCTAGCAAAGCCTAAGACATCTCCAAATGGTTTTTTCAGGGTTTTTCACAAATAATGCTATATTATTGGCATATCATTATGATCTAAATGGTGCTGCTAATGGGTAAGTGGAAAGTGCGAACAGCAGTGGGGATAGAGGACATCTCTGCTGAGTACCTCTACATAATCTGCATGAGTCTGAATTTACTCCATTCACTGAGATATAGGCTTTAGGCTTGGAATATATTACAAATCCACATCATAAAACCTCACCTGCCCAGTCCACTATATTTCTCAACACTGCACTATGCAATTTAATGGGGCTGGGCGCTAGATTTGGCAGATCAAACTGAATCTAGTGGATTTGTCCTACCCTGCCCTGCCCCTTTAGTCCTACCCTGATATAGGACCAGATCTGGGTTGGGTGTGACCTAGGTTGGGATAGGGCTGATCTGGGTCCACATCTCTCTCTCTCTCTCTCTCTCTCTCTCTCTCTCTCTCTCTCTCTGTGTATGTGTGTAAGCATAGCCCTGGAATTACTCAAGATGTGATTATGGCTGCCAACCTAGATGGCTTTCTCAAGAGATTAGGCAAATTCATGAATGCTAAGACTATCAGTGGCTACTAATCGTTATGGATATATGCTATCAGAGGCATATCAATTGATGGGAAAGAACAAGGCAAAAGGGTACTCACCTGACCTGTGTCCTGCTTTTGGTATTGCATAGTGATATGGTTGGCTACAGTGTAGAGCAGAATGCTTGGAAAACCTGGCATTCTCCTAAACAGACCTCAAATTCAGAAAGGTGGTCACATATGCACAAATTAGATGTGATACAAGAGATCTATGAATAAAATAGCTAACAAACCAACCATATCCTTGCCTTCAGAAGATGCACTCAGTCTATACTGATTCTGTATGTCCCTCATCCCTAAAAAAAAGCAAAAAAAAGCTGCTTTCTCTCTTGGAGATAAAGAGTACTCTATCCATTGTAAATAAGCCCAATTAAAAGCAAAAGTAGGCATGCTGGCCCATTAGAAAACAACAACAACAACAACAACAACAACAACAACAACAACAACAACTCCACAATCCACAGTAGGGTAATGTGTTTATTGAAACCAACAGGAATGCCAAACAAGTATGGCAAGCTCTCCAGAACTCTTCACCAGACAAGGTGTTTCACAAAGCGGGGGTGAGGGAGATCAGAGTTTCTTTCTTAGTTAAGCACAATAAGATGTTGTAATCATGACCTGCAAGATAAAGACCACAGGCTGAGATGCCATTCATTTGAGGCAGTATAATCTAGCACAAAAGTTAGTACCCATTTCACAATGGCTTTTTCAGATCACCATTTCAATCCGTAAGCAATCATTGTAAAATTGGTGCAGGGCGAATCTTTTCAATTCTGCAAAACCAACAGAAGAGTCTTGTAGCACCTGAAAGATTAAAAAAATTATTATGACACACACAATATAATTCACTTCATTGGATGCATAAAGTATTATCCTGAGTTGCAGGGACACAATTGGTGGGGAGCTTGTAAAAAGAGATCAGAGGGAAACTAAATGCTGAATTATACAGTTGAGGACAATGACCTTTTAAACTGCAATGATGCACCAAAAACAGTAGTTGATAACACAGACATCCTTGCACTGGTAAGTCAGTTTTTAGCACATCCAGTGTGGTTTTAAAAAACGTAAACCCAGCACCTATTGTATTGATTCCATCTGCAAATAATAGCACTGGTGCATTGTAATACAATGGTCTCATGGTTTGAGGCCACTTCATTCAATAATGAACACCTTAAGGTCAGTGACAGAGCATCCTGAGAAGCTGAAATGTTCCCTCATTGGCTTTTCTATACTGTCATTTCAGATTTGTGCTCATTCATTCTTTTGCATAGACCAGCTAGAAGGTCATTCTTGGCAACTGATGGCATATATTACTTTGGAAGATGAGCAGGTGAATTAGCCCCTCAGGTTCTATTGACATTCTTAGCTCCTGTAATAATTATGTTAAACTAGATATGGGAATAGAGTTGGTATCTGGCTCTGCCACAGCGTCTGGTCCCTCTTGTCCACGTATCTGCTATATGGCCTGTTACTCATGAAGAGGTATTTTTAGGGTAATGGGCTGTCTGAAATAAAGTACAGCCTGCCACCCAAGGCCTGTGATAGGAAAGTGTCACCAATGCATCTCAGATAGAAGAGAGGCTTTCAGTTCTGTAGTCACTCTTGTTTTATAACAGATTGAACTAAGTAGGTAATTGACCTGATGTGATCAATCCTCTCCTCTGAACAGGTTAACCAAAACTGGATGATTACCAAAGTCTCAGAGCTGTTTGGAGAGTATCTGAAAAGGATAAAATACAACTGAATAAAATAGGCATTCACAGCCACAACTGCAAGGAAAGCTTATTTTTTTATTTCATTTTTTAAATTAAGACTACGATCCTAAACATGCTATGGAGTAAGTCCCATTTAATTCAGTGGATTTTATTTTTGTGGCACACGTATTTAGTCTATGAGAAGCTGACAGTACACAGTTTTTTTTAAAAACCATATAGTGAGAAAATCCCCTTATAGAATATGGGAGAAAATATAAAGAAATACTAGAACCTAAGACCCCCTGGTGGACCTCACCGACAGAAGCCATGGCAGTAAAAAAGAAAAATATGAAAGGAGACTGGCCAATGTATAGAATATTAGAAGAAAACAATAACAAATTGACGCTGAAGAAGTTTGAAGAAATTAGGTTGTGCCTGACGGATTAGTTACAATATTTTCAATTAAATGAAAGATTAAGTATAGATTAAAAAAAGGATTTAAAAATAAGACATCAGATTTGGAAAAAGAACTAATCCAATCCAAAGGAAAATATATTTCAAAATGTACAATCTATATCTTGAGTGCCTGGCATGCTTTGGTCCATGGGGTCCATGGGGTCACGAAGAGTCGGACACGACTACACGACTAAACAACAACAACAACATATCTTGAGTGGGAGGTAAAAGAAAAGGTAAAAGAAAGGGGTGATGGTGCGTTGGGCCCAAGAACCTGGATATAATATTCACATGAACCAATGGGAGAAATTATGGAAGGTGGACATGAAGTTTACAGCGTGCTATAATCTTAGAGAGAACATCATGAAAATGATGTACAGATGGCACCTTACCCCGACCAAATTGTATTAAAATAGAACAGAAGTGTGCTGGAGATGCAAAAAGGGTAAAAGTTCATATATGCATATGTGGTGGGAATGTAAGAGCATAAGAGAGTTTTGGGACATCATATATACAGTAATGAATTAAAAAAGATACTAAAATTCCCATTTACAAAGAGACCAGACCAGAAGCCTTCTTTTTAGGAATAATGTCAACAGAAATTTTAAAAAATAGCAGACCACTCTTCATGTACGCAACAACAGCAGCCAGGATCCTGGTGGCGAAGAATTGGAAAAGTGAAAAGACCCCTCACAAAAACTGAATGGCAGGTTAAAATGATAGAATACTTACAATTGGCAAGGATGACAGGGAGAGTTAGAGGATACCCGATGCAGAAGATCAATAAGGAATGGATAGTATTTAAAGAATATTTAAAAAACTATTGTGATAACAAAAACCTCCTGGCAGATCTTGAGTGACTCTTGTAATATAAAGGTGTAAACAATAGAACTTCTTTGATAAGATTTTGGAAAAGAGAACAACAATAAGGCACTGTGTGATAAATAACAAAATGAGAAATATTACAATGAGAATAATCGGAATTATATTTTAATTACTTTAATTTTTTATCTTTACCTTTTTCTTTATTTTCCTTTTTCCTCTTTCTTTGAAAAGTAGTTGTAGATTGTAAGGATGTAGTGTGTGGTGTAAATCTTGTATTGTTGTGTGCTGTTATGTAAGTTAATGTTGATTGTTTAATAGTTAATAATAATCATAATCATAAGGATTACAATGTAAATTTTAATGATAGGGTTGTCACCTGTTCATGATTTTTATGGGTTGCTCATATTTTGAGACCACAAGGAAATAATATTACAGAGTTCGTTGTTTGTTTGGTTTATTATTCTTGTTGCGTCCCAACAGTCTTCAATTAGTGTGTCTTCATAGTTTTCCAAACTATGCATTTAATGGAGGAAATGGTTTCTGATGGTAGGGTCTTTTTAAACTACCCATTTGTTGTTTGTAGAAAAACAATAGGATTCTAGCATTGTAGGGGCTTGGAAGAGATGACTCTCATGGTACCTTCCAATTTCTACGATTCTATAATACCGGCATTATTTTGGCAGACCTACTTTGAAAAGAAAATTGCTGTGAAGAATATCATGGTGTTATGACCATTAATCAATGATTACCTTTGTTTCTTATTTAAAACAGCTATGACTCAGGAAGTCCATGGTTCAATTCTAACATCTGCTAAAAGCTCACTAATGTCAGAATCCTATGCACACACTGCTCTCAGAGTAAACCCCATAAGACACAGGCTATGTAGACATTAGTGGATTAAAACACATTGAGGTCATGCTCCCCTGCTGTGTTTCACATCATTTTAGCACATTGCTGTACATACCAGATAAAGGGTTTAGGTCTGATGTCTTCATCTGATGTGAATTACCTGTTTGGTTTCCCCTTGCCTGCAACTCTTATCCACAAAGCTGTCATCTGCTCAAGTGCAACAACTGCCTCAAATGCACACACCTCAGCTTAACTGAAAAGTGAATGTGGATTATGTTTTTGACATGGTGGGAAACTGGTTTCAGGGCAAATGTATCAAACAGCAGCATTTCTCAATAAACTTTGAAATAGATATGGATTGTGGGAAGTGTCATGCGTACACGCTTTGGAGCCACAGTAAATGGTAATGTGTACACAGCCAAAGATAAGTCTGGGATGTAAGCTGTAGGTGGCCTTGAGCAAGACCCCCTGCCCCCCGACCTTTGCAGCTGAGATAATGCTGATCTATCTTACAGGGTTGTTTAAGGATTACAGAAAGGTATTTTTGCTCAAATGCATTAAATCAGAATCTTCATAATCATAACCTGGTCGTAATCAGCCTCCTGATGTGAATCCTTGGTGTGCCCACAACTTGTCAAGGTTAAAAAGTGATAACTTTACATTTTGGAAAAGCTTGTACATCAGATTTTAAAACAAAAACCAACTTCTTATAATTGCAACAGTAGATGTTGGCCTTCTCCCAAGCTGGTGCCCTTCAGATGGACTACAACAGGTTTGCTGGCTGCGGCTGATATGAGCTTCAGTCCAAAACATCTGGAGGGCACCAGCTTGGGAAAGCCTGAGACGAGTAGTGACTGCCAACAGAAAGTTGTGGTGTTCCTGTTCAGGGCTCCAGTGAGCCTTAATTAGGAACCACATAGTGGTCTTTGGAGTGCACAGGAGTACAGGGTGGCAGGGTGCACTTTTACCCTCCACTCTTTGAAATAACTATTATTATTTATTGCATTTATATTCCCACAAGTGTCAGTTCCTAGTTTTTAAGGCTTCACTGCCCTGCGGCTCCAGTCAATGCACTTTGCCATAGTTGAAGGACGCTGTTGCAGGATCCCCTATGAGCAGAGAGCTTGCTCATGGGGATGTGGTGTGTCTGAGGGTTTATCCCTCTACAATGCCGGCTCACCCATGAGGTAAGGTGACAGGATTCACCGCCCTATTCCTGATGTAAATCTTCCCGGGGGGGGGGGGGGAGGTGCCATTTTGGGGTCTGCCTCAGGTGCCAAGATGTCTTGGGCTGACCCCGCCTCACTCCTTGCTGGTTTGCCCAATCTATTCAAGGACTCCAGCAGCCTTATTCAATTATTTAAAACTCCCAGCGAGAAGATCGATTGGGTATTCCATTACCTTTTTATTACGGGACAGCCCTCCCAGACACCTCTGAAAAATTGGCCTGTTTTGCCAAAGAGCAGCAACTTTGAGGAGAAATGACTGTGGAGACGGCAAGTTACATTCTCCAGGGAAGCAAACTCTCCGTCTGACCGAACGTTTGGTTTCAATGATTATTTTATCCTTGTAATGTATTTTATTCCGCCTTGATTTTCTCTACTGCGTTTTATGGCTTTGGGCTGAAAAAAATAATAAGTGATGAATAACAAAAACAACAATATAGTCTTGTCCCTGTTCTGACAGGGGAAAGTGGTGCTGGAAGGGGTGTCACCCTTGGGGCCGGATTTAGGTTTGATGAGGCCCTAAGCTACTGAAGGTAATGGGGCCCTTTATATGTCCAGCTGTCCTTTGTCAATAACAAACTGTTGCTCTTTTTGTGTTGAATATATGCTATATGGTAATTTATGGACCTAATAAGAATCTAAAGTCATTTGAACATAACAAAAGATGCAGAATGTAGGCACCCTATATATTGCTGCTGTTGTTGTTTAGTCATTTAGTCGTGTCTGACTCTTCGTGACCCCATGGACCAAAGCACGCCAGGCACTCCTGTCTTCCACTGCCTCCCGCATATTGGTCAAACTCATGCTGGTAGCTTCGAGAACACTTTCCAACCATCTCGTCCTCTGTCGTCCCCTTCTCCTTGTGCCCTCAATCTTTCCCAACATCAGGGTCTTTTCCAGGGAGTCTTCTCTTCTCATGAGGTGGCCAAAGTATTGAAGCCTCAGCTTCACGATCTGTCCTTTCAGTGAGCACTCAGGGTTGATTTCCTTAAGAATGGATAGGTTTGATCTTCTTGCAGTCCATGGGACTCTCAAGAGTCTCCTCCAGCACCATAATTCAAAAGCATCAATTCTTCGGCGATCAGCCTTCTTTATGGTCCAGCTCTCACTTCCGTACATCACTACTGGGAAAACCATGGCTTTAATTATACGGACCTTTGTTGGCAAGGTGATGTCTCTGCTTTTTAAGATGCTGTCTAGGTTTTCCTATACATATATATATATATATAGGACTATATATATAGGACTATATATATATATATATATATATGTAGGACCCTATATATAGAAATGAGCAAACCAGTGATATTTTAGGGAGCAGGCTAGCAGGCGGGGCCCATTACTTACACAACACAAAACACTGTTGCTGTATGTAAGTTTATTTTTATTTTATTTGTTTTTTATCTTATATTTTGGAAATGTACAACCAGTTTTTTCCCCTTTAATTTTTTTGGGGGGCCCGCAAGAGAGTGGAGCCCTAAGCTATAGCTTGTTTAGCTTAAACGTAAATCCGGCACTGAGTCTCCCTATAGCTGCGTCTGAAATGCTTTCTATTGCTCAGGGAAGGGAAGGGCTGAGGCTGCTTTGGACTCATAACACCCCAAAATCCCCTGTGCAAAACACTCCTCGGGGTAACCTGGGCGCCAACCGCCGATCCCGGCTGCTATGGTTTCCGCCCACCTCCCTCCGGTGCCTCCGGCATTGCCTTCCTTTCCTCTCTCCCCCAGCTCCCGGTCCCCCCGGAACAAATGGTCGCGCGCCGTTGTTTCCGGGAGGAGCCAGGAGAAGTGAGCAGCGGCAACCACACGCTTCTTCCGTCTGGGCTGCCCATGAGGAGGAAGGAGTCGTCTGGTAAGCCGAGCTCGGTGGTTTCTGTCCCGGGAGTTATTGCTGTTGTCCGAGAAATCCTGACCCTCCCCCCGCGGTAGAAGCGATTTCTCCGAACCACAAGCCGTAAGAAAAGCGCTTCTAGGAATGGTAGGAGAAATACTAAGGCAGAGTATTTAAAAACGCGGATCATATCCGGGATGGCGAGCAAAGCGCTCATCCACGTGTAAGGCTAAGAAAATCAATGCTGCTCCCGAACGAAGCACCTCTTCCAAGGCTTGCGAGTTTCTGGCCTCTCGCTTCCCCGCACGGTTCATTAATAAAGTGCTGCCCCTATTTTGTCTTCCGGGAAGAGGTGCTGAATCGATGCTGGCTAGAAATCGGACCTGCGTGGTGCTACTCGGTTTGCCATTCTTCAGGTTTCATCTCCGCCTTCCAGCTGGCAAAAGAATAGCTGTTAGTGGGGAACGTTGCTTGAGCACCTAGGGTTCTGTTTACCTGCGATTATTTATTATGCTATTTAATACACACAATCCCTGGTTTACATGAGATGCTTTAACCAAGATACAAGTACTATTCCAATATTTTTTTTTAAAAAAAATTAAAAACAAAACATTGCAGTAAAACTTGATAATCTTGGGGACCCTTGCATAAAAAGGTACGGTTTCCAGAGGTGTCTTAAGTCCTGTTTTCTACTCCCTAATTGCATTTGGGAAGGTGTTCCAGAGGGAGGCTGCCCTCACCCAGAAGGCTTCCTAGATATTATAAAGTGGTAGTCCACTGATTGTAGTACAGTGGTACCTTGGGTTACAGACGCTTCAGGTTACAGACTCCGCCAACCCAGAAATAGTACCTTGGGTTAAGAACTTTGCTTCAAGATGAGAACAGAAATCGCGCGGCAGCGGCAGGCCCCATTAGCTAAAGTGGTACCTCAGGTTAAGAACAGTTTCAGGTTAACAATGGACCTCCAGAACAAATTAAGTTCTTAAACCAAGGTACCACTGTACAGCTAGCAATGCTGCCTCCTGAAGAACTTAATGATTGGTTGGAAGCACAGAAGGGGAGGCAATATAAGGGGAAGCAGACTACTTGTTTCAAGTTATTTAGGGTTTTATATGGCAATAACAAGACCTTGAACATGGGTTTGGAGCTAACCTCCCCTGATGAGTGCAGTGGGATTTAATTCCAAGTAAACATGGGTGGTGGTGTTCAGACTACACTTTGTGTGGAAGCTAGTATTTTACTAGCTAAAGTGAGCAAACATTCTCCTCCACTTTTGTTCCACCCAAGTGGATATACAAAGGGAAAACAGTCAGTTGCCACCTACTGAAAGTTGGGAATTAGGTCATTTTATTTTATCATCTTTGTTTTAGACAGTTGTTGAAGCACCTTCACTTCTCATCCAGTGAATGATGCATATTATACATAGTACATTTGTTTGTTTATCTTAACGTTACATTGGTAAAAACAGGTATTTTGCCCTGAGTGATAGAACACCAAGAAAAGCGATGGAGGAAAACGATAAGAAACATCACCGCAAGAGACACAGTGGGCCAAAGGCTGGCAAGAAAAGGAAGCGTCATTTGAAAGACTTAGGGCTTGAAGATGAGGAGGATGCCCGGAAAAGAAACCCAAAGGCCTTTGCGGTCCAATCTGCAGTCAAGATGGCCAGAACTTTCCACAGGTGTGGAACTGCTAGACTTCGTTAGCATACTGGTTTGCTCCTCCCTGTTAGAATGCTTTATTCTTACATTTAGCGTTTTCAGCTGCAGGTTGTGTTCTTCAGCTTAGAATTTGTAACTGTATAACACTCTGAGCTGTCTTCATATATATTCACATGATAGATCTCTCTCCATTTTGGTATGATGTATTTTTTCTTAATCTATATCCTGTTCTTTAGGGAAACCAGCTTTTTAGCCTCACAATAATCTTATGAGAACGATTACGCTGAGTAACTAGCTGATGACTGTCCACATCTAGGTCCACGAGTTGCAGCCAATCTTTTAGTTCTCATAGTGCTGTATAGGACTCCCAAATCATTTCCATGTAATTTTATGGGACTCAATGCAATCCTGATGTGAATGGATGTAATTAGATGGCATGAGATAATTTCCTTGGATTCTAGGCTGTTGTGGTACATGCAGGGTGGGGGGAGGAATTTGAGGATGGGTGAATCTTTGGTCTGAACAACTGGTGTTATTCTTGTTTTTCTGTGTGGCAGGGCACTTGTCCTGTCTACTTTGTAGCTTACAGTAAACATTATTATTAAAAACAGGACCCAGGATTTGAAGACAAAAAAACATCACATTCCAGTGGTCGACCGCACTCCATTAGATCCTCCTCCTGTGGTTGTGGTTGTGGTTGGCCCTCCGAAAGTTGGAAAGAGCACCTTGATAAAATGTCTTATTAAGAATTTCACCAGGCAGAAGTTAGTTGAAATCCGGGGTCCTGTAACAATTGTGTCAGGTAAGAACTGACCCACATTAACGAAAGCTTATGTACATGTGTGTGTTTGGTTTATGTTTAAAACAATCCTCAGTTCAGACCTACTAACAGTTGGATGTTTTTAAGTACTGTTGATTTTCATGGAAGAAAATGGAAGTGCTTACTGAGTTCTGCTGTTTTGAAATAATTGTGGCTTTAAAGTACATTACTTTGACTGGACCATGCCCTACATAAAAAAATCTATACTTAAAAGCTTGGGAGAATGGTACAGCTTTTATCTAGTGCCTGAAAGTTAGACTAGTTGAGTGTTCTTGGGGAGTGTCCACAAATGGGGTGCCACCGCAGAGAAGGCCCATTGGCCGTTTGCCTCCTGCTGCATTTTGGATGGGAAGAAGTACTTGGAGCCAGGGCATCCAATGATCATGAATAGACAGGTGGTCCATATTTGTCTGAAAAGCAAGAACATAATTAGAGGAGTGAAGTATGCTGTACATAATCATATGTGCTATAAGAAAATTTGAATAAACTAAAATCAGCCAAAATCACTTTAATTTCCCTGCTGGCCTATCTGATTTTGACAGGAAACCAATTATCACAGGGTAGTGTGATCTGATGTTCTCAATCAATGAGCTGAAAAGTATTGTCACACTTTTAATGGTAGTACTAAAATCTGTCATGTTTTGCTCTTCACCTTTGTTTACAGGTAAAAAGCGTAGGCTTACCATAATTGAATGTGGATGTGATATTAATACAATGATTGATCTAGCTAAAGTTGCCGATCTGGTGAGTTGTATCAGTATATGATGAGCTTTTCTTGCTATAAAACAACATATGCTAATTATAAACTTGGGAAAACATCATACACTAATTACAAGATGGATACAAGTCAAGCTGTATATTTCTCTAGAGCTGAGCTCTATAAGTAGTAGTTATATACTGCAATTCTATGTGTGTGCTTAGAAAAAAGACCTATTCAGTGAATAAATTGGACTGATATACTGGATTAAGCATATTTTCTTTGAAAGAAGGAAAATGTTGTTTACTATGCAACATGCACTTTATTTGATTCAGGTGACCCATTGTTGATAGTTGGATCATTATACAAATTCTTTTCTTTATTAAATTCTCAATATATGCTAGTAATGTTCTGAAAAAAGTAAATTGAGAATTTAATTTATACTGAGCATTAACTTTTTCCAGCTCATTGTTGATCTGCATGTTTCCCCCCTGACAGTTTTCTTTCTGTTTCTCAGGTTTTAATGCTCATTGATGCCAGCTTCGGATTTGAAATGGAAACATTTGAATTTTTAAACATTTGCCAGGTACATGGCTTCCCCAAAATTATGGGTGTTCTTACGCACTTGGATACCTTCAAGAATAACAAACAGCTCAAGAAGACTAAAAAGAGATTGAAGCACAGATTCTGGACAGAGGTTTATCAGGTATGATATTGCATCAGTGGCTCACCCTGTGAGTTGAATGTAAAACATTTAGAGTTGTAGGCAGTGAAGCTAGAAGGCTGCATTGTACCTCTTCAGTGTGTTTCTGTTACAATTTCCTTTGGATCCTTCCTGAAAATTTGTCCTTTATATAGTTCCATATCCATTCATGGTTAAAGTCACAAATTTGGATTTGGATTTTAATCTGGAAGATAATTATCTACAGTTTTGTGTAATGAACTTTCCACAGTTCAAATGAGTTTTCAAACCCAGTACAGATTTTGGTACTTGTATGACTTTGCTGTAGGTGCACTCTTTGTATAGCATTTTAGTTTAACCGATAATCTTGATGCAGGACTGCAGTGCACTGAAAAACATGGCAAGATAACGTTTGCTGCAGTTTGTATAAATTGTGCTTTCCAGAGAGTGCAGGCCAAGTGTACGGATCACAGGTGGGGAAACACACAATGTGATATCCAGAAACATTAGGGGGAAGGAGATTGTAATTCAACTTGGGGATGCAGTCCTGGTGGCAACCCTGCTGGTTATAATGGCCATAGGTTAACATAACATGCTTGATATGCAGTTGGGCTTCTCTTTCTCCTCCTGGGGGGACTTCAGAGCTGCATTTTTTTGCTTTAGTTAGCCATTGTTCATTTGGTCATCTGGCATGACAAACTGTGGCCAATACATAGCTCTCCCGGAAATTCTCAGGAAGCTGAATTCCCCCATCAATATACTTGAGGTGCTTTTTCTTCTTATTGTGCAAAACTGCATCATGTACACAACTGTGTTTATTTTCAGAGGAAATCACGCTTATGCTAGAGAAACAGTGTAGTGTCTTGCTTCAGTTGTTCAGTGAATTATTCTCTTAATTTGTCAATTTAGGGTGCCAAATTGTTCTATCTCTCTGGGATGGTACATGGAGAATATCAAAAACAGGAAATCCACAACCTGGGGCGCTTTATTTCCGTAATGAAATTCCGTCCCCTTACGTGGCAGACGTCTCATCCTTACGTACTAGCAGACAGGTAATTCCATACCACACACCTCTCATTTCCCCTGTTTCCCTCCCAGCACTCTGCAGTGTTGTTAGATGACTTTTTATTTATTTATGTGAAAGTACTGTGGATCTTTCCTTATATTCTGTAGGATGGAAGACTTGACAAACCCTGAAGATATCAGAGTTAATCCTAAGTGTGACAGGAAGGTTTCACTTTATGGTTACTTAAGAGGAACGCACTTGAAAAACAAAAGTCAAATACATATGCCAGGTTGGATACCACCACTTATTTCTTATTTTTTATTTCTTGCAGCACTGTGTCTTGTTAACAAAGGACAGCCTTGTATTAAGAAAAATACAATTTGCACATACATTGTTCCAATGAAGTGTACATGGAGCCCTTTTTAAAAGACTATGTTCCTGCAAACAGCTATCTTCCAATCAGCAATATTTTAGGGTTTAAACATTGCCCCCATATTGCAGATTGGAAGGCTGAGGCTGTAATCCTATACACACTTTGCTGGGAATACCTGTTGAACCGGAAGTCAGGTGTTTAGTTTTGCCAGTCCATTGCTGTGAAACTCTTCTCCAGAAGAGATTTGGCAGGCACCCTTGCTTTTGAATTTTAGGTGTTTCTTGAGACTTTTTTTATGCTTACAGGCCTATGCAGTTGTTTAATTTTTTTACTGAGTAGCGTGTTACTTTAATTAATATTCTATATTGCTTTTAAAGTTGTATTGTAACCTGCTATTTAAGTAAATATAGAAAATACAGAAAAGTAAAAAACAAATATGGGAGATATATAATTAAAACTTGGGGTTTGTTCATATAGGCATTTTGCCAGCTGGGCTCATTTTGCCAGTCTCTCTTCATGAGATTCCTGTACCTTAACAAGAAATAAAAAAATGTGGTAGGAGGTCATTTCGCTGCATGCGTGGCTAATTTTTTCTGTGCTTCTTCTCATCCAGGCGTTGGGGATTTCACAGTGAGTGATGTCAGTTTCCTGCCAGATCCCTGTGCGCTCCCTGAACACCAGAAGAAGCGTTCCTTAAATGAGAAGGAGAAGCTTATTTATGCACCACTGTCAGGTGTTGGGGGCTTAGTTTATGATAAAGATGCAGTTTATATCGACCTTGGAGGAAGTCACACACATAAAGAAGAAGAGGTGAGGGTTAATTCTTTAGCAGTTGGTAATGTAGTGTTAATTCTTGTACAGTACTGAAGCCAGTTGTATGTACCCCTGACAGACTTCTCTCCCCAGCCTGCTTATTGAGACGTAATCTCTTGGCATAAGTACCACTATGGTCTCAGCTAATTTACGCAAACAGCAAAATAAGTATATTTAGAAAATAGTTGCTAACAGAATTTTGGTTTGTCAGGAGGAAACAAGACCAAACCATGAACTAGTCCAGAGCCTCATCTCTACGCACTCCACTATTGATGCCAAAATGGCGTCAAGCAAAGTGTCTCTCTTCATGGATTCCCAACCGCTAGAGACTGACATTGACAACCAAGGGTAAGTTGATAACCCTTGATTACCAAGGGGGCAGTTGAGAGAATATTTTACTTTTTAATGTTTGCAGTTTTAGTCAGCCTAGCAAGCAGATTTTGATGTGTCCCAAAAAGTTTTTGGGGGGAGGCGGAGACCATTTATGGCTCCGGAATCAATATCAAAATCCTTTGCATGGGGTCCCCATGCTTAAGAACTACAGCACAAGGGTATTGACAGCCCTTTGTTTTGGAAGTCTCCCCCTATTTCTCCTTTCCACCCCAATGTTGGAGGTGGAGAAATGTCATTTGGGGAGTTTTCAAAGAGCAGCATTCGGAGGAAGAAAGGGTTTCCCTTCCTTGTGCAAGCCACATTTTTACTGCCCACCAGCTGATGGGTGATTGGGGCTCCAGCAGAGAAACAATCAGGAACTTACGTTAAGCTCCCAATTGTTCCTTTGAACAATCTTTACCTGTGCCACCCCCGACAGAGCGGGTGAGTGTGGCTTTCCAAAAACAGCCTCACAAACCAAATTTGACCTATGGCCTGGAAGATCCCCAAATATTCTCTGCAGTATCTTTGTTTTCGAATGGTTCGTGATACTTCATTTTTGCTTCTTTTGAAGTCTGTTTGAGATGCCTAAAGAAGAGAAGGAAACTGACCCACATACTGGGAGGGTACGTCGGAAGGCACTATTTGAAGACGAGGAAAAAGAAGATGGTGGAAGTGATGAAGAGGAAGATGAAGAAATGTCTGAGAGTGGTAGTGATGGTGATGATGAGGATGGGCAACAAAGTGATGAAGATTTCCCAGATCCGGAGCTGGCCCTGAGATCTTCCAAGCGTTTTAAAAAAGAACCCAAACAAGGAACCCTAACAGAACTTCCAGCATTTGCTGATAGCGATGACAATCTTGAGATAAGTTCAGGTGAGGAAGAAGAAATGGGCCTTGATGTGGACGGGGAAGATGGAGAAGGAGATGGACAAGAAAGCGAGGAGGAGAGAGTTGCTGATTCTGAATCTACAGCCGGAAACACAGATTTATTGAATAGGTCTGCATGTGGTGAAATGGACAAAGAGGAGAGAAATAGTAGAAATCTGCGTAAAAAGGTGGCTGCCGCTACAGATTCTGGAAATGGGACAGCAGAAGAAGCATCAGCATCTGAGATGGAAGAATCATCTGCGGAGGACAAAGGAGAATCAATGGAAGATTCTGATACGGAAGAATCAGACGGGGAAGATTCCCAGCCACAGTGTGCTGGAGTTAAAACACAGGAATCAAAGTTTGACAAAAGCGAGGATGATGTTGAAGGTCTGTTGAAAGAGGAAGAGGAGTATAAAGAAGCCTCTGACTTTTCTCTAGATACAGTTGGTATGTACACACCGCTCTCTTGGCATGTTTGGCATGACATTCATTTGAGATTGCCCACCTTCTATGGTGTTGTTCATTTGCTAGTAAAAGGAGCTGTGCTACTTAGTAAAAGGAGCTGTGCTACTTAGGAATTATGAGGTCTGCCAATCATTTCTGTAGCATAAATGTAGTTCAGTTTAATTGCTCTTTTGTATTTTTGTTTTCATATTACCTTGCTGTTTTCTAGTGGAGGAGGATAAAACTGTAGGTCTGTGTGCCCGAGAATAAGTCCCACTGAGCTGAGTAGATATGTATAAGATTACCTTGTGAACCATGGGTTGGATCCAGACCAAGTTACTTGCCCTTAGGTCCCACTGAAATCAATTTGAAAAGTTAGTCATGACTTAATTTAGGCTGCAATCCTAATCCCATTTACTTGGGAGCAAGTCCCATTGAATTAAGTAGGTCTTACTTCTGTGTAGACATGGTTGGGTTTGTGCTATTAGTCTCAATGATCACAATGTGTAGTCTCAATGATCACAATGTGAACTGTGGACAACTAATTTGCATACCTACTTAGTCTTAAGTCCTATTGAATTCAACAAGGCTCACTCCCTGCTAGTGTAGTTAGGACTGAAGTCTCAGTTTGGATCCAGCCCCATGCATATGAGAGGGAATTAAGAAAAAGTGAACTCACATAGGAACTGGAGAAAGTAAATAATCTTTTGGAGATTAATGACAGCAGGGACCATTTATATTAGTGGTAGAATGGACAGTTGCGAATCTGAGCAAGCATTGAATCTGCTCAGTTAAAGAAACCATGTTGTTTCCCCCCCAGGTGCGCTTAAGTGGAAAGAAGGCATTACTCAAAAGGCAGCTGAAGCATTTCTGAGGCAACAACAATCGGCTCCCAATCTTCGCAAACTTATTTATGGAACGGGTATAATAAATACAGTGCATTCCCTTATACAATTTAAGAAAAGGGACTAACAGAATGGGTGGTGGAAGGAGAGGGAAAAAAAACATGTTAATCATTTGTGGTACATTGGCTGCATGAAAGAAGAAAAGGTCCAACTCTTTCCCATCTTATGAAAGCTGCTCTGGTTGGTTCCATAATATTTATTTGCAACTAGGCAACCAAGTGTGGTCCCTGATAGGCTTTTGGGTTTTAATCTGTGTCCTTCAACACAGTTGACCAGCTTCCTAGCAGTTGGCTCAGCCCAAAATCAGATTGTTGGAATCAACTTTCAAGTTCTAAAAGGGTTATTGGCTATTTTGTGGCATATCGACCACGCTGATGATTAAGGGCAAGTTACTTCTTCAGCAAACAATAACACAGATTGAAATTATGAAGTACTTGGCAAGCTATACTTTTGTTATTAAGTTGATCCACCTAAGTTGATCTACCTCACTGGAATATCTTCTGTCTTTTCCAACTTAGGTGGATCAACTTAATAACAAAAGCAAGAAGAGCAACTAAGATGACATTATTAAGTGTTGATTATGATATAATATCGCTATGTTTAGAGGAGAAGAGACTTGGAATTCAAAGAATAAGAGTCAAGATCTTTGTCATACATTTTGTAATAGAGGATACAGTGGTACCTCGGGTTACATACACTTCAGGTTACAGACTCCGCTAACCCAGAAATAGTACCTTGGATTAAGAACTTTCTTCAGGATGAGAACAGAAATTGTGCTCTGGCGGTGCGGCAGCAGCAGGAGGCCCCATTAGCTAAAGTGGTGCTTCAGGTTAAGAACGGACCTCCGGAACGAATTAAGTACTTAACCTGAGGTACCACTGTCTTTATTTTTCACTGCACAAAAACAAAATGCCTTTCTCTCAAGCTCTCTGGCATATGCAGAGGACTGGAAGAGCAATGGGGCTGTTTCTCAGTTGTGCAGACATTTTCACTATGCATCCTAAACCACTGGACAAGTGAGTGGGTGGAGGGAGGGCATGTATGTCAGTGAGCATTTTTCTCACCAGAAGACAAGACCCATTCAGTCCTGGGGAATGGATTTGCGGGTGCTTGCTCCTTAAGCTTGCACTCTAGTAATGAAATATTACAAGATGCAACATTCCCAGGGCTTCCTTTCAAAGTATAACTGTGAAGCACTTCTGTTTTCATTCAGTGGCTGAGGATGAGGGGGAGGAAGATGAAGAAAACAATGAGCTTGGAGGGTTGTTCCGCATCAGCCGTCCCAACGAAGAATCGAAGCGAAAAGCCGATGCCCTTGACTGCTCCAAATTCCCTGTGGAAACCCCACAAGATTGGGACTTAGACGAGGTGCTTACTGTAGATTCTGTATTCTTACTGTAGATTCAGTGCTTACTGTATTCTTAGAGAGGTACGCTGGAGGGATGGTCGGTTGGTGTGCACTTCACACAGTCCGAGCTGTTCAAGAAATTTAATAGAGGGAGAATTAAGAGAAGCAGCTTCTAGGTGGTAGATGCACTGGGAGGACTTATTTGCTAGATTTATATCCCAGATACTGTATTCATAATAAGACAGTGCATATGGTATATGCTCACTTGCTGGTATCAGTGGAGGTTGGGAGGAGTAGAAGTGGTGATGATGGTAGAAACATAATTTATCACTCCCACAGATTTGAGGATCTTTGAGAATTGTGGATTAGACTTGCAAAAAGAGAGGAGCTGGTGTTTGGAAAGGAAAAGAAGCAACAAGCAGTAGGGTGGAGATCAGTAGGGAACTAAACTGGCAATGTTTGGGAAGGGTGGTTAAGGAAGGAGTGGCAGTATTTGAAATGTGCAGGCATTTTGTTTTGTTTTGTTTATGTTTGTCTATGCTGGTCATATGGAAGGGTAATTTTTAGGGCAGGTAGTCTTTTCTGTGTGGAAGGGTGCATAGACTAAGAAAGCCACTTTGAGGCACAATATTTTAGATTATTTGATGCCTCACTTACATGTTGAGTATCCAGTTTTGCTGTACCTGATAGCCCTTCATTCTTGAAAACACAGTGGCCAGATCTTACTTTCATGGCTTCCTTGACAAATGTGTGCGTTGACCGTGTTCAGAAAAAACAATAGATTAGAAATATTAACGAATGTTTTTGTATGGGCGGCTCAGATTGTTGCAACTGGTAAAATAATTGCCGCTGCAGTGGGTCAGTTCTAGAATTAGCATGTGTTTGCAGCAGAAAACAAGTTTGCTACTCTGCCTGCAGGTTATGGACAGTATCAGAGACTGTTTTGTGACTGGAAACTGGGAAGCTGATAAAGATGCTGCAAAACTGTTGAAGGAGGATGGTAAGTTGGAGCCTTTTCGTATGGTTCTCTTAATAGTTGGAAGGAAAAGTCTGAGCAGCTATGGGTGGACCTGCTTCAGGGCCAGCTTTAGTGGGTAAGGGCTGATGAAAATATGGGTTTCAGCAGGGAGGGCAGTTCTGCATGTGGAGACAATGCTGAAAACTGTAAGGAGGGTTTGGGAGGGACACTTTTGTGTGTGTAGAAAAACAGTATCTGGGAGATTGTTTGGGAGACCTGTGGGCAGGAATGGGCTCTGGAAATGGCTGATTTCCTTTATTGGAAGATCTGAGTGCCAGTACACTCATCTCCTTGTTTTAGTGGAAGACTTTGTATAGCCACTGAATGTATGCACACAGAAGACAGAGCACAAAAAAGTCCACACCTCCCACCTGTTAGTTTTTCATGTATTATGAAAATATCACAAATGAAGGGACCATGGGGGCTTGGTGGGGTTGTGTGTGTGTTTGAATGAAAACACATTCAGATGCATGCAGAAAATTTATCAACGATGAACAAGCTGAAAGATTTACTGTATAGGAGAAACTAAGGCAGAAAATATTAATGATTTTGCTGATGTTTACTTTTTATAGAAGAATTATATGGCGATTTTGAAGATCTTGAAACAGGAATTGTACACAAAGGCAAAGCAGCTGATCAAGGAGAGGAAGTAGGTTTGAGAGAATTAACTGTGATTCATTTGTTGAACAGGTGTTCAAAGCTAGGAAGTTACAGATTCTCTTGTCAAGAGAGACCCAAATTCTTCAGCAAATACATGATGCAGATCATGGGAATTTGAAAATATTCAGCATATTTTTTCTCAGTGTTAGCAGATATGTATTTGTTCTTTGTTTGCAGTTTATGAGTGTCATTGCATCTCTTCTGTGTGGGACTCATAATTACCTTTGAACTGTTCAAAGCCCACAACTTTTCCCCTACAACTTTTCCCTTACTTTGTAGGATATCAGCAGCCATTTACTATGTAGTTCATCTTCAGCTCTTTTCAGAACTGCTTAAATTCTCACATAAGACACTTGTCAGGTGGATTACAGTGGCAATTTTTTTAAGGTTTCACAGACACTATAAACCCAATAATGTTTATCTGTTAATGATGCACAGATTGAGTTTGAACATTTTTTTGCCGTTTTGACTCCTTGTTACTGATGATCACTAGTTAATTACTTGAATGGGCAAGTCATAAATTTTGATCTTCCTTAGGCCTTAGGTCTAAGTTGAAAACAAAAAGCTGCAGTATTAAAATGACTTGTAATTTTGTTCCTGAGGACAAAACAAACACACAAAATAAAGCCCTCTTCCCCCCGCCTTCCCCATTAGGCATCAAGCGAAGAAGAGAAAGAGAATAATAATGGGAAACAGGACAAATCTGGTGAAGAGGAAGAGGAAAAGAAGAAGCGCATGGATAAGAAATGCAAGCTGAAGAGGATGTTTGATGCTGTGTATGACGAAGGAGATGCCACCTACTTTGATGACCTAAAAGGGGAGATGCAGAAACAGGCACAGGTATAAATTTCATACCTGATAGGGAACTTTTGTAGCTTAGTGGCTAGAACTGCAAGACTGAATTAGACCGGGCTTCCTTCTGAGTAGACATGGTTAAAAGGTTGAAATATGGTTCGGGATATCTCTGGTTTGAATTTCCCCCTTTTCCCACAATTCTAGGTAACCCCTGCATGTCAGCTTCAATCCTTACTTATCATAAGAATAATAACACAATATATGTGAAATGGTTTGAACTCTCTAACAAGCGCTCTCCAGCTGTAAGGCACTAAGTATTATACAGTTTAATGGCAATGTTGAAAAGAATGTGTACATTTTCCTTCTAGTTCATTAACCTGTACCAGGAGGCTCATAATGCAAATGTTCATTATTGTCATTATTGGTTTACAAGTATTTTTTCTGTCAGTTTAACGGATCTCCGAACTGCTTCTGTTGCACAGCTTAACCGGACTGAATTTGAAGATCAAGACGATGAGACCAGAGTTCAGTATGAGGGATTCCGGCCTGGAATGTATGTACGGATAGAACTGGAGAATGTCCCATGTGAACTGGTGCTGCATTTTGACCCACACTATCCAATTATTCTGGGTGGCCTGGGAAACACCGAAGGAAATGTGGGCTATGTGCAGGTACGCAGTCGCAACACTATGTTCTCCTTTATGGTGCAGAATTCTTTTGTGTCTCAGTTCATCACCTCCTGTGTGACCACATTTTCCCACTCCCATACTTCTGGGTTAGGGTTGCAGCACTTGCTTATCCCACTTTTCAGATAATTATTGTCCTGCAATGCAGCTTTCCTCAGGGAGAGAGGGATGCCATGGTATCAGGCTTATCAACTAAAAAGGCAATATTTGCAAAGGAAAGTGGGTGGAGGGAAGGTAGAGGAGGGAGATTCACCCATCTGGTCAGAACAAAGCATTTATCCCCATTTGGGGCTGGGCTGATCTTTTCTTACTTGCTTATTCAGTGCCAGAGCAATTGAACTGAGTGTGGAAGAAGCTCCATAAAGAGATTCTTTGAGCAATGCTGCTCTTCTTATCTCCATGGAATCATATCCAGCCGTTTCTTCACATGAATGGCATTCCAATTTGCTGCTACATAAAAATCCTTCTTTTTTTGCCATCCTAAATGACTTTCAGTGTGCCTCCAGATTCCTTGCCTGCATCTCCTTTCTGCAGACCCTTGTCAAAGCTGGTTCTAGAACATAATTGTACTGCCAAGGCTGCCAGCCCTTGTGTGGAATGTCTCTTCTGCTCACAGAAGGGCTATCTTACACCTCATGATAAAGATATTCATGAGAGATTATACTCAGCTCACAGCTAGTTCTTAGGCAAGACTTCGCAGAACTTTCATTCCATTCGATGGTTCTTTGTATCAGTCTCTTTGAGGATGAAAGTTGCAAAATATTCTATGTGTTTCCTTGATCCCTGTTATCATTTTCTGTTTCCAACTTCTCAAAACATCAGGCACCAAACCACTCACTGCATTTTATATAGTGCAAGATGGCCTCAGTACTAAGACAGGATAAGGGACTGCTGAAATAATTACTGGCATAAATGTAGGAGTTTGCTTTTGATGAAACATCCTTGGTTTTCCTCAGATGCGCTTGAAGAAGCATCGTTGGTATAAGAAAATACTTAAGACTCGCGATCCTCTCATTTTCTCATTGGGCTGGAGGAGGTTTCAGACGATCCCTATGTACTACATCGAAGACCATAATGGCCGTCACAGGCTGCTCAAGTATACTCCACAGCATATGCACTGTGGCACAACTTTTTGGGGTAAGAGCAAACTCCCTAAAGCAAACTCTGCAACTTCCCAGCCTCAGGAACAGCACTGGTAAAGCCACCTAATGATGATGAGGAATTGTTTGAAGCTTTATGTAAGAGCAGTGGTGGAATTAGAGGGGAAAATGCAAAACCTGCACCTCTGCCTCGTTTATCAAATTTACAGGGCTAGAAGGAGATTGACTGAGCCACAGTCAAGAAAAAGGGTTTACTATTTCAAGGCATGGATTATGTCTTGTTTACCTAGCCAGGGTGTAGGATAAGAAATCATCCCTGGTTCACACAATGGTAAGCCAAGATAAGGGAAACTTGATAAAAACTGAGATAAGTAGATACTGGCAGCCATGCAGGGGGAGGAAGGGGGAGCGTGTGAGTCAAGCTTTGAGCCAAAAACAAATTTAGTTCATAATAATAAGGCTAAGCCATGGCTTAGCATGGTTTTTTCCTGTCCTGGATCCCTATGTATTGTTGGGTTGTAATTCACATAATCTGCAGCCAGCATGGCCAATGATCTGGGCTGATGGGAGCCAGGATTCCAACATTATATGCAAACCCAAAGTTGAGGAAGGCTGGTTTAGTGCTACATGTGAACCTGGCCACTGTGTTAAGAGCCAGGTCCAAGAAAGCTTCATATTTCTTTACCTTAAATCATGCTCCCTTGATTATTACTTGTGCCAGGGGGTTGATATACAGTGGACGCTCGGGTCGCGAACGTGATCTGTGCGGGATGCACGTTCGCAACCCGTGTCTGCGCACGTGCAGGTTGCAATTCAGCGCTTCTGTGCATGTGCAAAGTGCGATTTAGCGCTTCTGCGCATGCACAACCGCCGAAACCCAAAGTAACCCGTTCTGGTACTTCCGGATTTTGGCGGTCTGCAACCTGAAAAAACACAGCTGTAACCCAAGGTATGACTGTATTAAGAACATTACCTCAGTTTTGAAAGGAAGCATTTTGTATTTGCTTTTAACTCCCTAGTTCGCCCTGGGTTTTACTTCTCTCACTACGTTTTTAAGAGAAGATATGCACATTGAACCATACACTGAAGGTTTGGGTCAATCTTGTTTGTTAGGTCCTATCACGCCACAAGGAGCAGGATGTCTGGCAATCCAGTCAGTGAGCGGAGCAACAGTAAGTATTTACCATGGACGGTTTATAGTTGGCCTAGGGTGCATTGCAGGGGGTTGGACTAGATGACCCTCGGGATCCTGTCCAATTCTATGATTCTGTTGGTGGATTTATTTGTGAAGTGTGCAGGACGGCCATATGGATAGATAAGTAATGTAGGAAATAAGATACAGTACTCGGCTTCTGCTTGCTAGGGCAAGTTCCTTGGTGAAATGTTTCCATTAGTCAAGAGAGGGGGAGGAAGGGAGGAGTTTCTCCTGTTGCATTGCTGAGTTTTGGACCAAGCAGAAGCAATGTGTGAGTCTCATTGTATCTGTATGTTGTGTGAAGCCAAGGGCGATGTGAGAGGCCCTCTTCTCCCCCAGCTTCTCTGGTATGCATACACATACAGTAAGCCAAACCAAAATTTATAGACCCAAGAGCAGAATAAATGAGAAATGGAGATAAGCACCCTGAAACCTGCACTTTCCAATGCGTGTGCACGCCCCACCCTGTCTGCCCGCATGTGTGTTCGTACATGGGCGCGCGTGGATAGCTTATAACAAATACAAGCAAGTTTCTGTGCTTTATATTTCAGCCTGATTTTCGGATAGCTGCCACTGGAGTTGTGCTTGACTTAGATAAGTCCATAAGAGTTGTGAAGAAATTAAAGTTAACCGGTTTCCCATTCAAAATTTTCAAGAATACAGCATTTATCAAGGTATGTGTTTGAGCAGTAGGAATGTTGAGGACCCTCTTGGGGGTCAGCAGAGTAGTAGTTACGCCGCCTTCAGAATTTTGGGTCCCACCACCACCAAAAAGCTGCATTTTCTGTGGCAGCCCTTGAGTTGTGGAATTCCCTACCTATAGAAGTGCATCTGGCACGACCAATATGCAGCTTTTGGCAAATGCAGAAGGTGTCAACCTTTGCTTGTTGACACCTGAGATGCGTGTTCTCAGAACTTGCCCTATTCCTGCAGCTTTAATTTGTTGTAGCTGTTTTTAAATATTTAATTATAACCCACCCTGGGAGTTGCTAGTGAAGGGTGGAGAGTACATTTAATTACTGCTGTTGTTATTATTTCCAGAGGCAGCATACCTCTTAATGCCTGTTCAGGGAAGTTTTTAATATTTAACGCTGTATTGTTTTTAAAACTTGATTGGGAGCCGCCCAGAGTGGCTGGGGAAACTCAGCCAGATGGGCGGGGTATAAATAATAAATTATTCTTATTATTACCTAGGCTGCCAGCAATGGTGATGAACTATGGCCCTGTTTCAGCTGCCCCTAAAACATCTGGCTGGCTTCTGTTGTGCACAGGGTGTTATGGATCCTTGGCCTGATCCAGCAAAGCTGTAACTACCAAAAATGGTAGCCAGGATCCTGAATCTTTGTCCCTAACCTTTCCCTACAGCCCTCAACTCCGTTGAAAGAATAGCAAAAGCTTCATGTGCCGGGTGACACCCAATGATCTTGAATGCGTAATGGATATTTTAAACGCCCAATGCATGTTTCCAAAAGCCTTACACAATTTTCCTATTAAGGCAACATCTCCTGTGTTGCCTCCTTGTGCCTCCGATAAGGACCTTATTGAAATGTGTTGGTCATTATAAAATGTGTTTTCCAGGACCATTTTGAAGTTGCTCCCCCACCCCCCACCTTTTTAAAACTTCTTTGTGTTTTAAACTCCTTTGGGAAGGAGCTTTTTTTATCAGTCATGCTCCATTTTGAACTTCAGACCCTATCTTGGAAGTCAGATGGGTGATTCCTGGGTGCTATGACTCACTCAGTGGCTCCATTCTTTGCTGTTATCTCTCTTAGGAGACAGTTTGGAACAGGCACCTCCCACAAAGACAGTATCTTTCCTTTTTGAAATTCAAAGTCTTCACCTAGCTCCCTTTTGTGATGCAAGCGTCTCTTTTCAGTATGTTTTTTGAAGACAGACAAGAAGTCTAGTATGGTTGTTTTGCAGTGCAGGTAGTCCTTCCACATCAAGTAATTCCATTTTTTTTACACCACATCTTCCAATTTTCTTAGTATTTTGATATGGAATGACCCTCCCGTGTGAGCTTCAAAATCAGTTAGGGCCAATAAACTGGGTTTGAACTCTGATGAAATGGAGCCTCCGTAGGTAAGTGGCTCCTGCAGAGTGTTAGAAACTCAGATATATAATCTAATCACCAAATGGCTTCTTAAACCTAGACTATGGTTGCCACAATGGAATGTCTAGGTGCCATCCCCCACCCTCCCCGATGGGATTTTATTAATATTATTACCCATTGCATTACTATATCATTTTATATTTTAAAGACGAAATCTCAAAGCGGTTTACAACACATTCAAACAAACCGGAATAAAACTAATTCAGGTTTCAAGGGAAATATTTCAGATCCTCCTCTAAGTGATATTTTGTGTCCCCCCCCCCCCCCCAGTTGCCAACCTGGTGTCCAGAGATCTCCATGTGATTGCAATTGGACCTGCACCAGTTGCAAAACACACCTGGCGCCTGGTTAATTTTGAGCACTGCTCCTGCGCCAAGAGGATAGGCCAGCAGCCTGTTCTGGACAGGGTTGCATGTCCTCCAAAGGAGTAGATCAGGCATCCCCAACCTGCGGCCCTCCAGATGTTTTGGCCTACAACTCCCATGATCCCCAGCTAACAGGACCAGTGATCAGGGATGATGGGAATTGTAGTCCAAAACATCTGGAGGGCCGAAGGTTGGGGATGCCTGGAGTAGATCCATAGTGTGGGGGTACTCCTGCATACATATTTGTCGTTAGAGGCACAAATGACATATGTGGCTAGGAATTTCTTTGGGACATAGGAAGCTGCCTTATAACACGTCCATTGGCCCATATTGTTCAGTATGGTCCACAGTGATTGGCAGCAGCTTTCCGGAGTTTTAGACATGGACTTTCTCCCAGCCCTACCTGGAGATGTTGGGGATTGAACCCAGGAACTCCTGCTGGCAAAGCACTTCCCCTGCAGGCTTTTACAACCTTTGTCTGGTGTGCCAGCTATGACCATATCTGGACTGGGATAACTTGGGCACTGTAGCCCATGCCTTTGTAACATCAAGGCTGGATTACTGCAGTGCACTCTCCGTAGGGCTGCTCCTCATGCCGAAGCTCCAGCTGGCACAGAACGCAGCAGATGATGGGGGCAACATACTGTACCTCTGTTTAACCATCTGCATTGGCTGCCCACTTGCTCCCCATATCAGGTCCAAGGCTCTTGCATCAGTATAGAAAGCCCTGAACACCTTGGGTGCAGGATCTCTTAAGGCCTGCATGAGCCCTTTTATCTCTGCTCAGTCACTGGGTGAGCGCTGTAAGTTGTGGCTTGTCTTACAGAGGCCTTGCTGTGTTGAGCTCACTGCTTGTCCTATGTGGAGTGGAGCACAGTCCCAGCAGAGATCTGGCAGGCATCCTCACTTTTGATTTTCAAGCGTCTCTTTCAAGCAGGCCTTTGCAGCTGTTGAATTTTTGTGATAAGCCAGTCACTAATGATTGTATGGTTCTAAATCAAAGCTTTGCAAACTTTTCGTGTTAGTGACACACTTTAGACGTGCATCATTTCATGACACGGTAATTCAGTCTTACTATTAAACCAGAGGTTAAACTAACCCCTTTCCAGCCCCAGAAGGAGCATGGGAAGTATTCACACTGCAGCTGACACACTAACATGTCACAACACACAGTTTGGAAAGTTCTGTTCTGAATGGTGCTTCACGTTTTAATGTTGCACACTGCCCCAATATGATATGGTGGTATAAAAATAATTCTGTTAATAAATCAGTAAAGCATACAGGGCAGTCATCTGGCTGTCCTCCTCTGTTCCCCAAGGCCTCACAGAAGCCTACACAGCTTTGGTATAGAAGGGTGCTTTTGGTGATATTGCAATATCAAGCTCAGTATGAAGTTTTTCATTCCTACTTTGTTTCACATCAACATAGGGGATGTTTAACTCCGTACTGGAAGTGGCCAAGTTTGAAGGCGCAGCCATTCGTACTGTGAGCGGCATCCGAGGTCAGATTAAAAAAGCCCTGCGGACACCCGAGGGTGCCTTCCGAGCCACCTTTGAAGATAAGTTGCTAATGAGCGGTAAGTGGCACCTTCCAGTTGCTTTACAGGATGATTCTTTCAGGAGCCTTTCCTTTCAGGAATTGCCAAATGTGAGGGTGCACTCCTGTCATATCTGTGGAATGAATTGCACAGTCATTTCTGAGAGGGCAGGTTTCTCAAACTCTGCTATGCCTCCTTTAATGTAAAAAAGCTCTGCCCTCTAGTGGTGATCAGTGAAGTTGTCACACCAGGCTGGTGTTTCTGATCATAGTTTCAGTGCCCCTATAAAAAAGTCTTGGTAGCAAGGGGTCAGTTTCAGAAATGCTACATGTGTTCCCTAACTGCAATAGTTGCAACAATATCGTTCTGATTTTTACATTTATAGTAAGAGGCAAACTCAATAAAGTTATGTTTCTGCTTTGTGCTCTGGATTGCTGTCGTCTTCATGACCGTCTCAGATATTCCTGTGGTGGCAGTTGGTGTGTTCAGCTTCTGTACAGGGCTACAGTTTTGTATTTTACTGTGTGACAGCAGAACCGGGGTCTTACACATAACAGCAGAGTGAGGTGGTAGAATGGGCTATGCCACCTTCTGCTGGGAAAACCTCTGTGTCCGTAGAAAACTAGTGGTACAGGGCAAAGGTTGAGCCAGAACCTGATGCGCTGGTTTTGTATTGTGTTCTACTTTCACATAAGGGAGATTCAGAAATGACATTCTCCTGCCACTCTTCTCATCTCAGGGCTCCGTTGCCTCACTCTGCTTGCAGGTCTAGGAGGGGAACCCCTTGAGATGCAAAGCTGTCATCCAGATATATGGGCATGGGGGTTCACCTGCAACTCTGCAAAGCTTGCCTGCTTAAAACAGTTTTAAAAGCTTAACCAGTTTCTTCCCTTTCTAGATATTGTTTTCTTGCGGACTTGGTATCCTGTTTCCACCCCAGCCTTCTATAACCCAGTGACTTCCTTGCTAAAGGCTGTGGGTGAAAAAGACTCCTGGGCAGGAATGAAGACAACAGGCCAGCTAAGGCATGAGAAGGGCATCAGACTAAAACAAAATAAAGATTCTCTTTACAAGGTAGGGGGTGTATGTTGTTTCGTGTCAAAATATGCATAGATTTTATCTTGAATTGCCTTTGATCAGCAACACTCAATAGCAGCACTATTAGTGAAATAGTGGAGGCTCTGAAAACATACCGAATGTGCAGTGGCACAGGAAATTAAGCATAGTCCTGACCTTGAAAGCTTCCCCAGTCCACCTTCTTTTTTCCACCTCTGTCATCTTCTCACTCTTTCATTGAAAGACTAAATAGGACAACTCTGCTTTCTCATCTCAGAGTGGGGAGGAAAAGCCCTATTGTGTGCCTCTTTCCTTAGTAGTATAACTTACTCCAGATTCATGAGTTTGGTGCTATGTTTGCAGAGTCGGTGATTCTCATAGAATCAGCGTTGAAAGGGACCCTGAGGGTCATTAGTCCAGCCCCTGCAATGCCGGAATATGCAGCTGTCCCTTATGGGGATCGAACCTGCAACCTTGGCATTCTCAGCACCATGCTCTAACCAGCTGAGTTATCCACCTGGTGATCTTGTGCCTGAGATTCAGGATAACCCTGGGGGAGGACCTTCTGTGATTTCACAGGCCTATGTAAAGCGGGGTTGGGCGACATGTGCCCCTTATTCCAGATGAGGTTGAACTACAGCTCCCACCAGCCCCAGCCATTAGCCCTGCTGGCTGGGTCGGATGAGAGCTGGAGTCCCAACATGTTGAAGTGGAAGGCACAATCTCCCCACTTCCGATTAGTAAAGTATTCCAGCTTTCAATTTATAAAATTGCCTTCAGCCCCCTTGCTAGATATGCGGCAGTACATAGAACAGGATTCTGTCTGTCTGCAACAGTTGTGACATCATTTGATCTGTAAAATGATGATGAAGTCTGTTAACGAGACCCTGTTTTTGAATTACGTTTATGCTAAGGGAGCCACAGCAAGGCAGTTCCCTCCTGCATTGCTCAGATAACATAAATAGAGCTCACCCAGTGACTCTTGCTCTTGTCAGTATAAGCTAGATGTCATCACAGGGAAAAATGACAACATGAACTCCTACATGGCGAAGGATTCAGATATTACATTTCGGTTGGGAAGGAGCTGTGAACATAAGCCAAGAGATTTTATTTGCCTATTTTCCTCATACTTATTATAATGCAGAATGTAATGGGCAAGTTAGAAAGCAAAATGAATGTTGCTGTTCAATTTACATTCACTCTTTTTTATTTTAGCCTATAGTGCGAGAAAAGAAACATTTCAATAAGCTGCATATTCCAAAAGCGCTTCAGAAGGCTTTGCCATTTAAAAGCAAACCTAAGCTTCAGGAAGGAAAAGGAAAAGTCACAAAGGACAAGTGGAGACCAGCTGTTATCAGGGAGCCTCATGAAAAGAAGGTAAGTTGTTTCAGGTTTTGTAATAATCCTTTATTGGGTGCAAGAACCACTTAAAAATAGCAAGTTCTTTCTGACTGCTGACCAATATTGGTGTTTTTAGTCCTCATTATTTTTGCTGTAATTTACAAGGGTTACAAGTTATTCACAACCTGTAACACAGATTTCTCTTAAACGTCAATGATTCCTTCCCATAAAAATCAACAGATTTGTCAGGAATTTCCCTGAGATGTGGATTGCATCGTAAACTTGGACTAGGACAGTGTTTCTCAAACTTGGGTTCGCAGCTGTTGTTGGACTAGAACTCCCATCACGCCTGACCACTGATCCTGCTAGCTTGGGATGATAGGAGTTGTAGTACAACAACCGCTGGAGACCTAAGTTTGAGAAATACTGGACTAGGATCTGGAAGACCAGATTTCAACCCCACACTCAGTCATGCAGCTGAATGACTTTGTCCTGTCCCTCATCCTAACCTACCTCAGGATAAAATGGAGCAGGTGGAATGGCCATGTAAGTTGTCTTTTAAGAAAAATCCATCCATCCAAAATTTCTCAGGCAAATGGGCAGCTGTGGTTGTCTTGCATCCATTTCTATGGCCAAGGGAGTAAAGGGACTTCCAATTTGTTGTAGTCCTCCAACGTAAGGCAACTTGACTTGTAGCTTTCAGGATAGTTAACAAATAAAAATGTACCAACTGGTATATGACTGCCATGAATCTTAAAGGCCTGCTTTATGTAGCACAGTATGACTGCAATGAATCTTAAAGGCCTGCTTTATGTAGCACAGTGGTTCTCAAACTTTTTTTCTCTGGGCCACACTTCCAGAATAAAAATTTGCGGCTCGCACCACACCAATTTTTGTTATTGATAGGAAATACACTGAGAAACAAAATGAAACAATTCCTTGATTTATAACATAGAACACAGCTACTTTCTAAGCTGATCATGGGACATTCACAAAGTACAAAACAATGCAGCTACAGCTACATGAGAACATGAATCATTCCCACAATATAATATTGGCTGTCCTGGAATCTTCCCACCGAACTTGCCATCCTCTCCTGCCACGCCCTTTGAGAACCACTGGTGTAGTGTGTTTGATCCAAGAAACAGTGGATACAGTTATCAAGATACAAATTGTGTTAATTATCCTAGAGGGAGATGGGTGTGATAAATGGAACACAACCAACAGATCTGCTTGATATAAGAATCTGTTTGATAGGAGAGGGGGAAGTTCCTGCTTATGTCATTGCTAAGATTTTGATCTTCCTTCCAGAAGTGCATGTGCTGATTTGCATGGCTGCAGCTCAGTGCTAATGAGTAGCGTTTTAGTGTTGGATCTCCCTTTCTAACAGCAATTAAATCCTGGGAAATCAGCCCTGTAATTTGCCAGTTCTTGCTCCCATTTGTCAGCCCTGAAGTTCAATATGTACATAACACATGTTGTTCATTGTTTTTGTTAAGATTGCAGCACTTCTGTCTGCTTTGGGTACGGTACACAGTTACAAGCTGAAGAAAGCCAAGGTGAAACATCGGCAGCAGCTTAAAGAACGTCTCAAAGGGAGGCAGAAAGAGGAGGAAGAGAAAATAAAGAGGCAGAAAGAAGCAAAGAAGAAGCTCTTTCGCATTATTGGACAAAGGGAGAAAAAGCGGCAGAAATCAAGCCTGAGAGGATCTGCTGAAAGGGATAAGTGAGTTTTCAGCAGCCACCTGAAGGAAGCGAGAAGACATTTTACCCTGGAGTGCCCAGTTAAGAGCAAGACCCAAATATACTGTTAATAAGATTCTGGACTCCAATGAACTTGCCTTGGAGGAGAAAAAACAATGACAATGTCATTTGAAAACATCAGCATCAGATGTAAATTATGGTTTATGGTGTTTACCCCGCAGTATGCTTCAGGAAGAAGTGAAAGTGTCACACACTTTGTGGTCTCTGATCATTCATTGAAGTATTTTACATGTGATTATTTGGATGGGATTCATGTTTGCTGTTAGTAAAAAATGTTTTACTAACAATGTTTACAAACATTTACAGCAATTGTTGTTTGCTGTTAGTAAAAAAATGGATCATGCAGTTGTACATGGTTTTAATACTAATGTTTGAATGAGATAAAAAAATGGGCAGCCCAAGTTGAATCTGTTCATGAGTTATTTCTTACACATTGAAATATTGTGCATTTCTCTAGGAAAAGCCATGCTTCCTAAGAAACGTGAAAGCAAATCTTTCTGCCAAGTAGCTGAACTTAGATCCAGCAAAATTTGTAGTGCACCTTCTGACTACATTTCATCTGTGGAGAGTAGACTGCTCCTTATTTATGCAATTAATTGATCATTGCCAAAACAGAATAATTGATAACTGATGGGGCATCATTTGACCTGCTTGAATCTTGACAAATTGTACACTGATCTCATTTCTGAGGGTGAAACTATGTGTTGTGTTTTATTTATAAAATTGTTATCCTTTCTTTCTGAGGCTTGTACCTTACTCAAGGCAGCTTACATACATAAAAATCACATTCACAAATACAACTTATCAAATACAAAAAATATCAACACAGGACTGCCACCAAAAATGCTGGCTCAGTGTCAAGGGTTGTATTTAAAGGTAAAGGTACCCCTGACTTTTAGGTCCGGTCGCGGACGACTCTGGGGTTGCAGTGCTCATCTCGCTCTATAGGCTGAGGGAGCCAGCATTTTGTCTGCAGACAGCCTCCGGGTCATGTTGCCGCTTCTGGCAAACCAGAGCATCGCATGCAAATGCTGTTTACCTTCCCGCCAGAACGGTACCTATTTATCTACTTGCACTTGACGTGCTTTTGAACTGCTAGGTGGGCAGGAGCAGGGACCGAACAACAGGAGCTCACCCCGTCGCGGGGATTCAAACCACCGACCTTCTGATTGGCAAGCCCTAGGCTATGTGGTTTAGACCACAGCGGCACCCAAGCCCTGTTTGGAAGAGACCCTTTAAAATTAATGAATTTAAGTTAGTCATGGTCATTAATTCAATGAGTCTATTCGTGAGTTACCCACTGCCTTGCAGGACATCATCGGGAGGAAAAAAAGGCTACACAAATCTGAATGGAGTTCCTAAGGTAGTTTGATGATGCTTTGTATACCTCCTTCCGGCAACTGCAGCCAAGTTGTTGCCAAACGTATTGCTCTGTTTTCCTTTGGGCCACATTAGTGAGGCTGAGAGGCAGCCAGGACCTCCATACATGCTGCCCAGGCTTGTGCCCTGGAGAATTCACTTAGGTGCTGCTAACGCAGCAAAAACAATGCAGGAGGCAGTAGTTAGAGCATGGGTAGGCAAACTAAGGCCCGGGGGCCGGAGCCGGCCCAATCATCTTCTAAATCCTGCCCACAGACGGTCTGGGAAGCAGCATGTTTTTACTCGATTAGAATGTGTCCTTTTATTTAAAATTCATCTCTGGGTTATTTGTGGGGCAAAGGAATTCGTTCATTCCACACACCCCCCTCCAAAAAATAGTCCGGCCTCCCACAAGGTCTGAGGGACAGTGGACCGGCCCCCTGCTGAAAAAGTTTGCTGACCCCTGAGTTACCAGTCTCTGCAGCCACAGGCAGGCACTGTGATTCTCCAGTGGTTTGACTTCACTTCCAGAGGCGAACTCTGGTCTCTTGAGATAGACGGATGCTAACAGCAACTATTCTGAACGGACAACCGTTGAACCAGGTTTTCTCCCCACCACATATGTAGTACAGCTACCTTAGTTTCTTGATGTCACACTGATAGTTTCTTGATGTCACTATGATGTTTCCCTATCAATGGCAGCCATTTGAGGGTGAGTTGTGTGTACAGTATGTTACAGAAGTGGCAGAGTTTGTGGTGACCTGTTAGGCATAGTATGTCCTACTTCTCTTAACAATATAATAAATAAATAAATAAATATGGGAGCAGACTCCATATGTGTAATTTGCATTTGCTGAGTTACCAGCTGAGACCTAGACTTCAAATTCCTTTGTTTATCTCATATACACATATGAAAGTAATTAAGCAATTAAGGACCTCTGATCCTTGTGACCTCTGATCCTTATGCAATGAAGCGCATACAGGTTCGCTGGTAAACAGGTTTGCTTAAGAAAATGACGACAAATGCAAAGACTGTCTTTTTGCTTTTCTTAGGAATGAGCTTTGTGCAAAACAGCAATTCAGGTAAGAGAACATGGAAGCCTAGTGTTTTTCAAATAGGTAGCTTACTTTTTTTTTGGCTGTTTGGTTTTATGGATTGTAATTGGTTCTGTTTACAATGGGCAAACACATTACAATCCAAACATTCCTGCCTGTGTTGCAAATATATGTTAAAATGTATTAAAATCATAACAGCAGGATTGCTAGATAATTCACCTGCTGTTCAGTTCTGTATGTCAGGGAGTTTTGCATGGAGTCTCTTAGCAAGTTTTTTTTTTAAAAAATGAATCAGTTAAGGCAGGGAATTGCCCCTCATTATTAATGGAGCATTTATTTCAACAATATTTGGGACATTCAATGTACATCTCTCTCCCAGCCCCCATGTACATGTTTAGCTCTTTAACAATATAAAGCATAAGCTGGTGAGGGGAGGGCTTACATATAGAGAAATTTGAACCTGCACTTCGGCAGAGATGATGCCAAATTTTGTACACAACACTAAATGTGTGTGCAAATGTCCAAGAGCTTAGGAGATGCTACATAATAGCGCATTGTCAAATGCAAAGCTCTTTTTGTATTTTTCTGCTAGTTGACAGCAGCAATACTGTGGCAGAAAGCAATATTTTGCTGGTGGTTTCTAGCATGGCATGTGTTGCTCAGAAAACATTTTCCTTGTGTGCAATTAGATAATGAACTGAAGCTTGACCAGGCCCTGCTCTCTGTCAACAATTACCTTCCTGAACGAATTGCTGCTTTCTATGTCTCTGAAGCCTGCTACAAAGTAAGTAAAAAAAGGGCATCGCTGAGAAAATAAGGGCTGTGCTATCTGTAATAATGTGTGGGGAATCAGCTGAGTTTAGAGGGGTGAGGGTTTGTGGTATTGCAGAATTTGTTATCTGCTTGATCACAGAGCATCTAGTGTTTCTGTGAAGCACTACAAATAACCACAGGCTTGCAGCCCACAGATCAGGCTAGTTATTTCAAATCAATATGGGATTTCTCAACTCCTCACCAGATAGTATAAGAACATAATAAAGACCTTCCTGGATTCAGTTAATAGCTCATTAGCATACCATTTTTCACTCTTTTGTTAAGCAAAACACATGCAAGGTGATAAGCTAACATTTAGTCATTTAGCCAATGTCTCAGGAGGGTGGGAAAAGTGAGAAAGGGGCAGGACTTGTTCATTCCAAAGCCTCTCCCTTCCTTACAAGAAATAATATTTTTTATTTAAAAAAACAACAGATTCCCAGTAGGCAGTTAGTTGTTCTAGCTCCAGAATTTACCCCAAAAGTCAGCACACTTCTGCTACGCATTAAGGACAAACGGATATATTTTCCTCCCTCCTCTTTCCACTTCTAATGTGGGTTAACTGAACCTGGCAATCTTTTTGTCTGCCTCCTGTACCAGCAATAGCTTGAAGCCATCCATTCAGCAGTTTGAATAGACTACTAGAAACTGGATTTGCATGCGTTGACCTTTACACAGTCTGAATCTGAGATGAGGCCAGTATCAGGCTTATACTAAAGTCATGCAAGATTTATCATGATGGAAAATCTCATATCATTTTAAAGTTATGCCAATGATCTACAGAGATAAACCATAGCATAAGATCAGATTCACACATGTCTGCTCGCAAATTGCCTTGAAACTTGAATAAACATATATAAAAGGCAATTCATAAATTAATAAAAATGATAGTAGCAGGGCTTATTTTTCAGCTGTGAACTTTCTGGAACTCACTTCTGGCACAGCTCAGGTGGACTCCATTGCCATTATAAGAGAACAAGGGAGTTCCAGCACCCTTTTTTCAATAGAAAAATGGAGGAGAGAGAGGAAATTAGTCTACTGGAAGGAGGAGGATATTAGGGTTAAAAAGGTTAAAAGGTTAAACAGCCACAAAAATCTCCCTGTTTTAGGCAGGAAGACCTCAGGAGAGAGGAAGGAGACCACATTTTTCTTTTTCTCACCCAGAACTGGTTGCAATTAAGTTATCCAGTTTAGGCCTGGCTGACATCCCTGAAATAAAGCCCTTCCGTTTATATTCTCTCTCTCTCTCTCTCTCTCTCTCTCTCTCTCTCTCTCTCTCTCTCTCTTTCTGTTTCAGGAATGTTGGGAAAGACAAATGTCTCTATCTTATTGTGCCAAGCTAGCTGGAGCCCTGAACACCTGTTAGGTCTGTTAAGGCCTGTGGATACATTGCAACAGTTGGCCTCCTTGTTTTGATAATAAAATAGAGTTCCTCAGATCCACTCTATTCTAGATAGTTTGCTGGCATTCAGATTAATATCCCATCAGCACAGCCTGCTTCCCCTCAGCTAGATTACTATCCCCATCGGGGTCTTAAATCATAAAAGACGTGTCTGTTTATTCCCATGTTTCTTTAGTGTCTGCCTCAGCCTCTCCTCACGGTTTCACCGGCTTCCATGGGAGCTCCTTCAAACACAAGCGTGGCGGTTAGTTCCCGCTTTGCTCTCACAGTCACAATGTTTGCAGAAGCAGATGCAGTTGCCCCTGTTTGCAGGTAAATCGTGCACAGATGCATTTCAGGGGGGCGGTTCGGAGAGAAAATGGTGGGAACTAAAGGCCGCTTCACACACTCAGGGGAGTTATGAGGCGAAACCTTTCCTGTACTGTATAATTTCAGTGTTACTCAAAATGATACTTCATGGCAAAAACCTTACACCCAGAATGATATAATATCGGGGAGAAGTTGTTTATGGGCTTCTGTGAGTCTCCCTGAGAGGATTAGTGTACTTTTCCTTGTATATGACTAGGTGTTTTTTTACTTAAAAATTATGTGAAAAACTGGGGGTTGTCTTATTCATGGATAGTGAATGGTGGGGATTTCTTAAATTGGAGTCCCTAAAAATAGGGGGCATCTTATACATGGAAAAATACAGTATACTCTCTGCTGCTGAGTATACAGAGAAGGGAGTTTTATTTGTTCCTAAGGCAGGCCAGAGGTCTGGGAGAACTTTTGAAATTTGCTTATCCAAAGTCTGGAAATCAAATTCTACTGGGGGTACAACTTGGAAACAGATTGGGTGTTTAGTGGCCATATCTCCAAACCAGAGGTGATTGGACACTCCCTTCAGATTCTTGTAGTTTCTCTCAGTTTTTTTGTCTGTGACTTAGAGATAAGCAGTTGGTTGCATGAACTGGGCCTTTTTGCATTGCAAAAGTCTCTCACATCCTCCCAATCCCCCTTGGCCTATTGTTCCCCATTCTAGGATAATGTGGCATCCAGCCAGATGAGGTGAGAAAAGGCTCACCTATTTGTCTTTATGGCAACAGGAGGTGAACAGTACTTAACTGGCCAGATAAGGCTACAGTCATACCTCGGGATAAATATGCTTCAGGTTGAACGCATTCGGGTTGCGCTCCGCGGCGACCCGGAAGTAATGGAGCGCGTTACTTCTGGGTTTCACTGCTCGTGAAGCATAGACGGTCAAAATGACGTCACGTGCATGCACAGAAGCGGCAAAACGTGACCCGTGCATGCACAGAACAGTCTTACGCTCTGTTCGGGATACGAATGGGGCTCCGAAACGGATCCCGTTCGCATCCCGAGGTACCACCGTATTACCCTACAAATAAACTGGCTGATTGATTCAGGGGGCATCTTCTGCTAGATTCTAAATTCAACTGGATGCAGAATCACAGGCCTGGAAGGAACTCATCCAGACGGACCCCCCCCCCCAAAAAACCCCCACCAAAATCTTTAACAGTACTTTACCTTCATTTTCCGCTTCACACACAGGGGAATCATGAGGCGAAAACTTTCCTGTACTGTATAATTTCAATGTTACTCAAAATGATAATTCATGGCAAAAACCTTACACCCAGAATGATAGCATATTGGGGAGAGGTTGTTTATGGGCTTCTGTGAGTCTTCCTGAGAGGATTACTGTACTTTCCCCTGTATATGACTAGGTTTTTTTTTACTTAAAAATTATGTGAAAAACGGGGGGTTGTCTTATACATGGATAGTGAATGGTGGGGATTTCTTAAATTGGAGTCCCTAAAAATAGGGAGCATCTTATACACGGAAAAATACAGTATACTCTCTGCTGCTGAGTATACAGAGAAGGGTGTTTTATTTGTTCCTAAGGCAGGCCAGAGGTCTGGGAGAACTTTTGAAATTTGCTTATCCAAAGTCTGGAAATCAAATTCTACTGGGGGTACAACTTGGAAACAGATTGGGTGTTTAGTGGCCATATCTCCAAACCAGAGGTGATTGGACACTCCCTTCAGATTCTTGTAGTTTCTCTCAGTTTTTTTGTCTGTGACTTAGAGATAAGCAGTTGGTTGCATGAACTGGGCCTTTTTGCATTGCAATAGTCTCTCACATCCTCCCAATCCCCCTTGGCCTATTGTTCCCCATTCTAGGATAATGTGGCATCCAGCCAGATGAGGTGAGAAAAGGCTCACCCATTTGTCTTTATGGCAGCAGGACTTAACTGGCCAGATAAGGCTATTACCCTACAAATAAACTGGCTGATTGGTTTAGGGGGCATCATCTGCTAGATGCTAAATTCCACTGGATGCAGAATCACAGGCCTGGAAGGAACTTATCCAGACAGACCCCCAACAAAAAGAAATCTTTAACAGTACATTACCTTTATTTTCCTACTTGCAACCTCTAACCCTGCCTTAACACTTATACAACTAACACCACTCCTGACATGCTAGTGTTTTAATTAATATATCAGAGAGAGAGAGAGAGAGAGAGAGAGAGAGATATCAGAAATCTGCTTATACACAATATAGACAAACAGAAATACAAAGGCTAAAACATTTGCAAGGCTCAGTGCCAAAGTTCCAAAACAAGTGTGTTGATGTCTTGGAGTTCACTCTCTGCTCAAGAGAGTGAATTTGGGCTTCATGGTTCAAAACCTTGCTCAAGAAGGTAATTTTGAAATGGTCTGTAGAAGCATTAGCTTTTTCTTTCCAGGGATCACGTGAATTTAAGAGCAACATATCATCTCCAAAATCAATGGTAAAATCCTTTCCTCAGCCCAGGGAACAATTTTAAAGCAAAAGTCCTGTCAGAACTGATCGCATTACCATATACTGTATTTTCCCGTGTATAAGACTATGTCCCCCCCCCCCCCCAATATATATTTTTTAAAGTTGAAAATTGAGGGTTGTCTTATACACGGAATGTTGCAATTAATTATTTCTTAATTTGGGGCTCAAAAAAATACATTTGAGGCCGTCTTATACATGGGGGTGTCTTATACATGGAAAAATACTTTTCATAGTAATCAGTCGGGCCAAATTTAGATTGAGAAATGAAAGACAACTAGGGTAGAGTGTCTGCAGTATAATACTTTTGCAATAACAAATAATAAATTGGTTAGCCTTTTAAAAGTGCTACAAGACTAACATAGCTATCTCTCTGGAAGATTTTGCAGCATCAAGGACTTGGTACTCCTTAGAGCTAAGCAAAATCTGTGAACAGGGATTGAGAGGATTTAGTTGCAGCCTCCTTCCCCAACACCTCCTTTCACTGGGCCTACTGTAAATGGAACCAACTTTGGCTACAATCTGAAGAATAAATTCTGGGGCTAAAGCCATAGGATTTGGGGTTCAGTCTGGTTGCCCCTTTCTGCTTGAATATGGCAGAGTCCCAATAACTATCATGGTCTTCTATAATCAGTACTATAGTCAGCAGTATCAGGGGGTCAGTCCAGTGTCAAAGGATGGAATGAAAAATTGAAGCTGACCCTAGTGTGAAAAATGAAGATTGATATTGGTATCGTGACCTCTGGCATTGCATAATAGGACTTTTATCCCTCCACCTTCTTCCTTCCCCCCCCCCCCTTGCTTGAATGAACTGGGATGATTTACTGATGGTGTCTTAAAATGGGACAGTAGTACCAAGGGAGAAGCTGAATCTCCCTCACCCTCATCTGAAAACCACTGCCCTCCCCGCACCCTTTGGCTGTTCTTTGGTTGAACTTCAGTGCTGTGAGGGTAGTGGCTGGCAGATGGTTCCTAATATAAAATGTGCTGCCTGACATCAGCTCCAAATTTGCGTCGCTGTCAGATTTTTTATGTTCCCTCAAGTTTGTCCTTTCATGTACTTGACTTCCCCCTTGATAAGCAAGAAAATGCATTTCCTGTCCTTTCTGCTATTCTCATATTTTAGTGAATTATATTAATTTTGATCCATTTGTCTTTGGCTTTCTTCTCTCTTTGCTGCACACCATTCTATTTTCACTAATCTGTAAGGTAGATTTGAATCTTCTCTCTCTTTATACATGCATTTAATTATTTTTTTAAGCCAACAGAAATGTACTTGGGGTACATCTGATGGAGTTCTTTGATGCTTGAAGTTAAGCCTGCAAAAATAGTTTAAGATAAGAAAATATACATTTGTGTGTCCTGTTTCCACAGTATTGTGTTTCTGGTTTTTCAGGAGAAATATGTAAGAAGTAAAAGAGCCAGCAGATGTATCACTGAAATGTCATTGGTTTCAAAATATTTTAAATTGTATATATGTATATGTTTTAAGGCTACAATTTGTCCCTTTGTGAATACAATTTCAATAAGGTGTGTTACAGTGGGCCCTCATCAAATTGTATTTCCCAGATATTATCTGGGATATCAACTGTTGAGGCCTACACCTCACAAAGGATATTGTAAAGCTGGAAAAGGTGCAGAAGGGGGCAACCAAAAAAAAGGTGCTGGAGCAACTCTCCTTTATGGAAATGCTTCAAGATTTGGGCCTTTTTAGTTTAGGAAAAAGGCTATCCATCCATGGCCTCTAGCCATCATGGCTATGTTCAACCTCCACCATTAAAAGCAGTGTATGCCTCTGAATAACAGTTGCTCCCCATTTATTCTTTCTGATTTGTTCTTATGCACTTTCGTTCAGTTGGAGAGCTTTATATGGAGAACAAGGCCGGTACTTGCTAACTGTCAAGCCCATCAAGAATACAACTGAAGTCTCTTGTACGTTAAGTGTGGAGAAAGACCCTGAGAATGGTTACATCCGTAAGTATCCAAAACATTGTTAAATCACTTTACATAGGGAAGGGACTGATGTGTTACAAATATGTTTACCGATAAGAGTTTAAATTGAAGTGTATTTCAGTGAAAAGTTCATCTGGGCCTACTGAGCTTCCAAGAGCTTGTTTCAAGTTGTTTTATTCATGTCCTGTAATAAATTCATGTCCAGTGTTTCATTGTGAGTCTAAGGCAGCTAACAATTTCAAATGAATTATCAAAGGCAGTTATTTTTGGTTAGATGTCTGTTCCATTATCTTGGCATGCTGACTTTGGGTTGCATTAGAATTTATAGAGTGTTTTGTTGGTGCTTAATGGCAGATTGTGAGCCAAACCCTCTGCACTGCAGGTTGATCAGCTGTAGCTGAGATCACTTTTAGGGACATCAAACACAACAACCTAACAGTACAGGGCATGAGTCCACACCTCTCTTGTGCTTTGCTGATTGTCAGCCAAGCATGGCTCAGAGCAGGTGAGGCACCATTGCCTTTGCTACAGTTGGCCCTTGTTAGCATCTCTTGGGTACTGCCCATCAAACTAGATTTACTGAAGAGGAACATAATGTCAGTGCTGGATGTTGCCCTGACTTTGCCACCCCTTGTTCGTTCTTCATCTGGCACTCTCTCTCCTCATCGGAGAGTTCTTGTAATGCAAGGCAAGATACACTAAAGTACCACAAGGCAATCCGTTTCCAGAATTTTGTCACTGACAGATGCAGTTGTCATTTTCCCGCTGCAGGACAATCTTTCTTTCCAAACCCATAATTTTGGAAGTGATTGCAGAAAGTTACCAATGTTCCTATCATTCACAGGATTAGAAATGTAAGAACTAAAACCAGGTGATTCCACCCCCATTGAGGAAGTAAGATAATGTATCTTTCCTAAGAGATTGGGGAGTAACAAACCAGTCTGGAGAATGCTTCAGTATGTGTCCAGGTAGTGACTCATCACTGCTTGAAAAACCTCTCTAAATTCTGTTAAGCCAAAATGTGGTGATTTGTGATTGGAAGCAGCATACGGGAAAATTTGCAAAACCATTTAAACATACTAATGCAAAGTTCAGCGTAGTTGATTTGATTGCATAAAAAGAAAACTTAAGTCCTTAATTTAAGGGCAAGGTTATACATGGAGAAATGTTTCATGGTGCCATTCTGATGGCCTAAAGTCAAGAGTTATTGGTGGCGAAATAACCACAGGGATGGTGGATTGAATGGATGAACCACAGGAATGGAGGAGCAACTAATAAGGATGCTGTTTCTTAAAATATGTAATCCCTTATGCTTTTAATTAGGGTCACAACATAGACTGCAATCCTAACCCCCCCTTACCTGGAAATAAGTCCCAGTGAAGTCAGTAGAATTTCCTCCTCTTTAAATAATATATTTTATTGATTTTCAAGAAACATGGAAAAGTACAAACAGGAAAAATAAAAGGAACATGCAGAGAATAATACCCCCAAAGTAGTTCCCCTGCCCCACTTTCCTAGAACAACATGGATTATAAAAAGACCAGGAGTTGCCAAAATATTTTTACTGTTCACAAAATAAAATTGACCAGATATTAGAATTTACTGGTGAGTAGACACAGTTTAGGATTGCAGCCCAAATCCTTACTATAGTTACTCAAGTATAATGTGCCATCAAATCTAATGTACACCTTATTTTTTGCAATGTGCTTTGGCCAAAAAAGGTGAGCATTAAATTTGAGTAAATGCGGTATATGATGATTTAAAAATGGGGCTGTACTACTATACTGTACAACTGTATTGCACGTTACAAGAAATGCAATAACAATATCCAATCCTTTCACAGATCTGCAATTCAAGGGATATCTTAGTGGGCAGGGGGACAGATAAACCATGGCAGATTAAACTGGCTTTAAACTTTAGGTATGCAGTGGAAATATGGTTGTGTTAATGCATGATACTAAATTGCCAATTTGCACCTGTGAAAACTGAGAACAGGAACTAATTAAAGGCCAATTGAGGGGCAATTTATCCATATTGTTATGGCCATTTTAAATAGAAGGAGGCGGCTTCTAATTAAAGGCCCAATGCCCCTGGGCTGGGTGGCAATAGTGATTTAAGTGAGGGGAAATCACTACACGAGGTCTGAAAAAAGGAGTATGGAATAGGGTTAGGGTCAGTGCTTTTTTCCTTGAGAAATAGGTTCCGGTTAGTACTCACTGTGAAGTTGTTACAGTAAGTGCCACACTTTTTAACAACAACAAAAAAGAGATGCCGGTAGTATGTACCTTGGGTACCCCCTGGAAAAAAGCACTGGTTACAATTGCTTAGCAATGACAATGTCTGAATTTACTGTAAAACTGTCCTGCTTTTTTCGCTTTTCTCTTCATTTTCCTGAACTGTCAGTCAGTATTATTTGCCCACTGAGCATGTTAAATTCTCATTCCGCTGCTGCTGTTGTTTTGTTCTTCCCTCTCCCCATTTGTTTTGTGCTACTCGGATTCTCCCAAGCCTACTGTGCACGGATAGTATTGCTTTGCTATATAAGGTCCAGTACCCTTTGAGAATTTAGTTCACTGTTAACTGAATTTTATATTTTTTTATATCATGTGTCAGGAACCTTTGGCCCTCCAGATGTTGCCATCAGCCCCAGTAATCATGGGAGTTGTTGTTTAGCAACATCTGGAGGGCCAAAGGTTCCCCATACATGATTTATATTATTTAGATCAGTGTTTCCCAAACTTAGGTCTCCAGCTGTTTTTGGACTGACTACAACTCCCATCATCCCTAGCTAGCTGGACCAGTGGTCAGGGATGATGAGAACTGTAGTCCAAAAAGAGCTGGAGACCCACGTTTGGGAAACCCTGATTTAGACAGTCACAAGGACATCCCCCACTTATTTTAATTCAGTAAGTAAATATAGGGTTTTGTGCCTATTCATCAGTTAACTCCCCTGGACATATTACAAAAAATTAAACAGCAATGTGTTGTTTTAAACATTTGGGTACAGATAAGGTGACTTCCTGAAAAATGTATGGGTACAATAACTTCCTTTCTTCCTTTATAAAGAACATTCCCATTGATAGCTATTAAAAAAATGAACTTCCTCAAATTCTTTCAAGTTTACTTCTTGCTACCTATGCCGCCCAGTAGAGGGAGCCACACACCTCCAAAAAACAACATGCAGCTCTGGGAAAAGTATCTGTCCTCAGCTGTTGTCCTTTGGGAGCCCCTCACTGCTAAAAGCAGAACTGGGGGAGTTACAATGGCATTCTTCCTAGCATGCTGGTACAATTTGCGTGAAGAATAGAAGAGAGAATGAATTATGATGTAAAAGAGTAATAATTTATATAACGCTTCAGAATGTTTAAGAGCAGGGGTTTCAGGCTTGTCAGATTTGCTAGAACCTAAAGATCTACCTACTTCAGGTGCAAAAAACTTACAGGTAGAATTAATGAAGTACCCTTGAGCATATTCTGAGTCTAGGATTCCAACCCCCCTGCCTGGAGCAGTACTGAACATACCGTATTTCCTCCTGTATAAGAGGCCCCCTATTTTGGGGGACTCAAAAAAAAACACAAATGGGGCCAATGGCCGAGAGTTGTTGAGCTTTTTTGGGGGAGGATTTCCAAAAGTTGTTGAGTGAAAACACCTCGTCTTATGCATGGAAAAGTACGGTTGTTTATTAGTCCTTTCACATGTAACTCCATTGCTGGTTGGCTTTCTTGATTTCAACAGCCTTGTTTAGGTCAAAAGAAAGCTGTTTTGTATTGTTTAAACAACTGGGCTTCAGAAACCCTTGCTGATTTCCTGCAGATCACCAGAGATCTTTCAGTGGATCCCAATCAACCTAGAACTAACTGAGCTCCCCCACCCCACCCATTCTATTTTTATTCCATCTTTCCTCCTCGGAGTTCAAGGTGATTCTGTGAGATAGTCATCAGTTGCTGGACTGATAAAATAGGTATCTTACAAAGGAGGAAAGCTGGTTTATATTTGATATCAAATTTTGCATTGTGATTGGTTCAAGGCAACGGCAGATGTATTGTCTCCTTTGTGGAGATAAACTTATCACAGAGACATGAAAAACATTTCCATTCTGGCAGCTGTAACAGGCAGGAGGTCTCGGGCCATTTTCTTTGTGAACAAGATTATGTGTCATAAAGCTGTCAGGAGCCGGTTCTAATTTGACAGTTTGTTGGCTCTGGAGACTGCAAGACGATGCACATTGGAGATGGGGATATCTTACAGATGCCACAATATCTTTGCGGATGGCACTGATAAAAGGCGGGTGAATTTTATGGGCAAGTGAAATTGTCCTTGCAAAGAAATAAAGCCGTTTTCTGTGCTTTGACAGTAGTATGTCACCTGACACACTGTGGGGCAACAAAGCTGCCTCAGGGTTTAGAGCAGTTTTAATTTCATGTTGGAATCAAGCTATAGATTGTCGGTTCATCGATTCTTTCTGAAAATTAGGGTTGTAAATTTAATCAGTAGATTATAACATGCAGTCCAGCATTTCAGATGGTTTCTCTCTTGTGTAACACCCATGTTCTCTCACCAAGAAATGTGGCTTGAACCCTCTTCTCTGCCTGTTCTGCAATGGTCAGTCCTGAGCTGGTTTCTGAGAGCCAAACTAGCCATGACAAGGGAGATTTGTCACTCAGAAGCAGCTACACCTCCAGTTTCTAGTTTGGATTGAGGTTACAGCACCGGTTGATGGATTCTAATTCCTCCCCCACCCCCTGCCCAATATTTTCCTAACTGTAAATCTCCTTCTCTCAGAACTGGTACTAGCTACTGGGGCAAAAGATGTGAGGAGAGGACAGAGAAAGGATTCCATATCGTAGCAGTCTTTTTACCTCCATGGTAAATAGCAACTTTGGGGAGGAATTGCGGAAATGGTGGAAGTGAAAGGTTTAACAGTGCCACAACCTCAGTCCAAATCTCTCTCTCTCTCTCTCTCTCTCTCTCTCTCTCTCTCTCTCTGTGTGTGTGTGTAGATACTTCCTGTTGAAGAAGTCATAAGATCTGCACAAGATCTATGTTGTGTGTTGTTCAGCCCTGTGGGCTTAATATACTGTCCATAGCGCCAAGGAAATTTTAATTTCACAATTTGATGCAATTTGATTTATTTCTGACTCTATCCCATGGGCTCAAAGTAGCTTATAGCAGTTTTCTTTCCTAAATGTAAATTGTTCTGTGCAAAAGGGCCTCACAATCTAAGTAAATCAAGTTGTTGGGGGATAAAAAAGGCCAATTTTTAAAAAAGAACATTGTCAGCTTAAAATCACATGCTGTAATTTGGCAGCATTTCATATACTGATATGCAGTTATGAGAAAATAGAATAGAAAAAGCAAATAGTACACATTTCTTGTTAATGTGCATGTCTATTGTCAAGATACATAACCCCTTCAGATTTTAAATTACAGACTCTTGGACTGAAATCTGAAGAATGTCAAGTGTAAAAACTCTCACTAGTGCCTTTTCTTTTACTGTATTTTTCGCCCTATAGGATGCACTTTTTCCCCTCCAAAAATGAAGGGGAAATCTGTGTGCGTCCTATGGGGCGAATACAGGCTTTCGCTGAAGATTGGAGAGCGATAGGGGTCGGTGTGCACCGACCCCTCTCGCTCTCCAGGCTTCAGGAAGCTATCAGCAAGCCTGGGGAGCCCGCGGGAGTTCCCGCAGGGCTCCCTAGGCTACGGATAGCAGCCTGCCGCCCGGCGTGCGGGGTGCCCTGAAGCAGAGCGCCCCTCGCGGCGGGCAGACATCGGCCAGCCCCACAAGCTCAGGGGACAGCGGGGAGGCGCAGCGCCGCCATCCCGCTGTTCCCCGACCTGGTTTTTGGGGGGAAATAAAGAAAAAAAACTAGGTGCGTCCTATGGGACGAAAAATACGGTAATTAAAAAAACCAGCTTCTGTCATAAAGGCCATAGAAAGACAAAATTTTGTGTGGAGTACTTTACTATGGATAGGTACTTAAAAATCATGGATAATCACTGGGGAACCAGGAATATATTGTATTAGTTAACTAAAGCTTTAGTTGACTGACTGGCGAGTGCACATTTTAATCAACAGGGTTAAACGTTAGCAGCATGTTCGTTTTGAAGTTATTTTGGTTCTGGTCTGTTACTGTAATAGGGAGTGATAAAAGTATTAAAGATGGTGGTGTAATGGTGAATGGCAGCTTTTGTTTATTACATTGTGTTGGGCATTTTGCCAATGCAAGAACCAATTTAATGAATCCATGTATTGGTTAAAATCCATTAAATCGGTGATCAATGACATATTTGAAATTCAATTTAAGATTTATTTAGATGATTATTCATAGTATCATGCTTCACTCTGTTCTGGCTGAGTTGCCTCCTTCCTTTTTTTTTTTTTGTAATTTCAGATGAATACAGAATAGGAGGGCTAGTCAGAGCAGCCTTTTCCTGCAGAGGGCAGACTGACCATATGAGTCTCCAGGCGGTTGCTAACCAAGAAAAGGCAACATGTACATGCACTCTCTTTCAATTTGGCTCAGAACCGCTTGGGCTAGGCTTCAGGTAAAATAGAGCTGGGGAACCTGTGGCCCTCCAGAGGTGGAAGGACTATACCTCAGACTACACCTGACCATTAGCTGGGCTTCCTGGGCTGATGGGAGATGGAATTCAAAAACATCTGGAGGGCCACTGGTTCCCCACCCCTGATGTGTACAGTATAAACAGAGAAGAGCTGAGAAGTAGGCCCTTGGCTGGTCTTGCAGTCCTGGCAGGTGCCCAGCCTGCCACCCTCTGGAACTGGTCCTGATGTTAGGAGCCAACATGTCCAGGTTTTAACTGAAGGTGGAGCTGCTTGCCTGCTTGTGGGTGTAAACAGTTCTCCCAATATTAAAACCACATAACTCTTAGGCTGAGAGAAATGAGTGCAGGGACAAGGTGTTTGCTGTTTTATTCAGGGTAGCTGCCAGTGGTTGGAATCAGCCTACTCTTGTTCTGCATCCTAAATGATTACATACCCTCCAACATTTCTCTGACGACGATGACGACGACAACAACAATAATTATAATGTAATTATTTATACCCTGTCCATCTTACTGGGTTGCCCCAGCCACTCTGGGCAGCTGCCAACATATATAAAAACATAATGAAACATTAAACATTAGAAGACTTCCCTGTACAGGGCTGCCTTCAGATGCCCTGTAAAGGTTGTATAGTTACTTATCTCCTTGACTTGGGGGGTCCCATAACTCCTTACCCCCCAACATTTCTCTGATGAAAATAGGGACATTCTAAGGAGAAGCAGGACATTCTGGGATCAAATCAGAAACTTGGACAGCTTCTGTAAATATGGGACTGTCCCTGGAAAATAGGGACATTTGGAGGGTTTGCGATTAACTCCAATGTTATTTGTGCAGTGATCAGGCCAATCTGTTCCTCAAGTCAGGAGACTGCCAGGATTATAGCCACTGTTCTCTTTCCCTGCAACAATACAGACAGACACTGTGCTCTGAGCTGCACAGAAGTATTAAAGGCACCTAGCTAAGAAAGCAGGAGACATCTTTTCTCTCCATGTAAATCCTTTTAAACTATGAATTCTGATGCCGTAGAAGAGACCTCTTTGACCCAGTGCCCTACTTATCACATTTACTGGTTAGCTGAGCCCTCCTCCCTTTATAAGAACACTTTAACCCTTATCCATGTAGGTTAACTTAGGCGTCTGCAAGGGGGAGGGGGAGGGGATGTCCATTTATTTAATTATACTTGGCCCATGTGAGGCAACTGGGGTAAGGCGAGTTCATGGCCCTGCTTTGCAGAGGAGTTCATTTTGTTCTCACAACAAGTTTATACTATTAAGCTGGCACATCCGGTCAATATCTAATTTAGCGCAGCAGGCAAAGCTCGCTGACAAGCCTGATGACAAATGTGGTCCTTGCAGGCAAGTAGCAAAAAGAGACAAAAGGCAACAGGGCTGCCAAAGGATTAACTGCTTAAAACCCCATTTGTTTTTTTCTTGAATATTTGTTCAGCTGGTTGACTTGAAAGATAAGGCAACTTTAAGGTCATACTGCAATAAAAAATGTCTAGTAACCACCTGTTACCAACAGTGTGGCATATGTAATGCCATCTCGGACAGAGTAAAATTCAGAGAGAAAATAATAAAGGGAGCATCTGAAACTAAGCAAAAGGTACGTACCAGCCATTGATTTCACTGCTTAACTGACTCTCCATAAGAATCAAAGAACAACAAGCTGGGGATTCCCCACCCACCCAAATTTAATGTTGAAGGTACCAGTTGCAGCATTTTGAGCAATTGCATAAGGTCTTTCATCTGCAAAGCCAGGTTCACACTGCACACCAGGAAATCAAAAATTGGCTTGGCAAGTGAGTCCTATCCTTTTCCTTAAGTGTCAGCCAGCTTAGGCACATAACAGTTCTAGTACATTTATCTTGCTCTCTGCTCTTCCTTTGCCTTACAAAAATATGATAAATATTTTTAAAAACAGTTGCAGAACTGCTCCAGAACTTACGTGTTTGTGTTTGTGTGTGTTGGACAGATAGAAAAACCTTGTCCTGTACTTGTGAGGGGAGTGAATGAGAAGTGCTGAACAATATCTTTCTAGAATTCACACTAGGCTCTGGAACCAAGTTGTGGCTCAAGTTAAGCCTTGTACCACTCCCTATCCCCATGTGTATCCATATGTGTTTGTCTTTGGGATACAGTATTCTCTTTTCACTACCATGCCAACCCTGGGCACCCTCAGTGTATTTTCATTTGCTATAGCTCATGCCCCTTTTCAGTAGCTACCATTGCTTTATGTCTGCTATTTAAAAGGGAGCAATAATGCAGGTGCTGATACATGAATGTGCCATGTCATTCATGCTATTGGCAGGGGGTTGGACTAGATGACCCTTGGGGTGCCTCCCAGCTCTACAATTCTGTGATTCTGTGCTGGATTAGAGCAACAGTAGCCTGTGACCAGGTGCTTCTGAAAAATTGCAGGAAGGGCCTGTGGGTGATGCTTTTCCCCTGTGGTTTTTATCCCTACCACCTGTTGTTTAGAAATACAGTGGATCTCTCTATGGAAATCCTATTCTCAGCTTTCATGATTAATGAATAAATGCATGCTTAATCCTCCAGCAAAAATATACGAATAGCCTCTCTTGCCGAGTCCAAACGTGGCTTTCTTTTTTCATTGGCAGCCTAGCTAGATGAGTGCCAGATCATAAGCAGCACATGAAGGTCATAAGCAGGACATGACCCAGAGAACAGAGGCCAGTCTCTGGCAACTGTTTAGGAAGGTCTCCAGCTTTGACAGTGCACTTGGGGGGGGTGTCTCTCCTCTGTTAGTGGGCTTATCAAGTGGTGATGGTGGGCACAAATGCTCTGAGCAATGATAGGCAGCCTGGTCTAGCCACCATCTAATTTCCCCACAGTGCTCCAGAATGAACTACATTGTGCTAAGTTGGAAACAATAATCTGTAACAGCAGACTTTAGGGTAAGGTTAAACAGGATAGGCTGCCTTCCCTCCACACCAGACAAAGGCCATTTGCATCTTTTACAATAAGTGTGTAATGTAACATATTTTTCAGCTTAGGGCTTTATATTTTGGAATGAGGGTGAAGGTTAGGGATGACCTTCATTACAGTCCTTCCAAGTGTCCCTATTTTCCAGGGACAGTCCCTGGAATGTCCCACTTTTCCTTAGGACGTCCCTATTTTCAATGGAGAAATGTTGGAGGTTATGGAGTTATCCAACCCCTGAGTCATCTGAAGGCAGTCCTGTATAGGGAAGTTTTTAAATGTTTAACCTTTTATTATGTTTTTATATACAGTGGTACCTCGGGTTACATACACTTCAGGTTACATACGCTTCAGGTTACAGACTCCGCTAACCCAGAAATAGTACCTCGGGTTAAGAACTTTGCTTCAGGATGAGAACAGAAATCACGTGGCGGCGGCGCAGCAGCAGCAGGAGGCCCTGTTAGCTAAAGTGGTGCTTCAGGTTAAGAACAGTTTCAGGTCAAGAATGGACCTCCGGAATGAACTAAGTACTTAACCAGAGGTATCACTGTATGTCGGAAGCTGCCCAGAATAGCCGTTGGGGGCTGATTGGGGGCAACCCAATCAGATGGGCAGGATATAAATAATTAAATTATAATTATGGAACAGGACCTTCCTACTTTAATTGGAGAAATGTTGGAGGGTATTTCATTATCATGTTCTTGTTATGTGGTTTTGAGGCTGAGTGTAGGACTAGAGCAATCAAAGCGTTTTGGGGGAAATTATTCTGAACATGTAACGTGTAACTTTTAAGCATAGGGACGCGAGTGGTGCTGTGGGTTAAAGCACAGAGCCTAGGACTTGCTGATCAGAAGGTTGGCGGTTCGAATCCCCACGACAGGGTGAGCTCCCGTTGCTTGGTCCCTGCTCCTACCAACCTAGCAGTTCGAAAGCGCGTCAAAGTGCAAGTAGATAAATAGGTACCGCTCCAGCGGGAAGGTAAACGGCGTTTTCATGTGCTGCTCTGGTTCGCCAGAAGCGGCTTAATCATGCTGGCCACATGACCCGGAAGCTGTACGCCGGCTCCCTCGGCCAATAATGCAAGATGAGCGCCGCAACCCCAGAGTCGGCCATGACTGGACCTTTACCTTTTAAGCATATTCTTTCCTTCACAGAATTCTAGGTGCTGTAGTTGACCTCTCACAGAGATACAACTCCCAGCAGCCCTTAAGAAACTCCAGTATCCAGAATTCCTTGGGGTGTCTATGTATGGAAATGTGTTTCCAATATGCTTTAAAGGTATTGTGTGTGCAGCCTGTGTCTACAATTTTTGGATGGGCTTGCTTTCGATCAAATTTGAAAACACTTCATTTTAACAGAATCATTTAAAGCAAACAAAAATGGCATCGTCAGTGCTACTACTGGCATAATGGCAAAAAGAAGAAGCTCGATTGCTATCTGCTAGTGGGAAAATCTGAAGCTCAAACCATACAGGAAGAAGTTGCAGGCAAGTAGCACACAGCTTAAATGTTTGCTTATTTTCCAGCACCTCCAAGCTCCAAAGTGGGGAAATCAAGGCATGGAATAAACCTGTTCATAAGCTGGTTGCACCATAGTAACTGGTTTTGAAATATTCCTCATAAAAAATGGCCCATTGTTTGGTTATTCAAGTGTCAAGAACATACGAATGGAAACATAGGGCTGTCAATGACTCATTTTTGAAGAGCCGAGTGTGGGGGGGTTGTATTTTGTATGTAAAGAGTGGATGACTCAGGGCTGCTAATCAATGATATTTTGCTATAAGCAGAATTGTAATTGACCAGCCACACTTGGGCCAGGTGGGGCACAGCAGTTTTTAAGCATGTGCCTCTTGCTATGTTCTGTCCACACAATGCATGTGATGTAACCATGTGGGCAGTGTTGTCTTCACCCTTTCCCTGTTTCTGTGTTTCCACACACAGCAACATTTTGAAGAAAGTGGAGTGAGGGCAGCTCAAACCCCAATAGTTAAGGGGTTGGAAAGGGATGTCCCAGTCACGTCAGGCCTTCTTCAGCGCAAAACAAGAAGGAGCAACCATGTAGAAGTGCTTTCCTCCTTTCCCTGAGAGCTTTGCTGGGGAGTTCAAGGTGGGGTACGTAATTCTCCCCCCTCAATGTTATCCTCACAACAACCCTGTGAGGTAGGTTAGACTGAGAGACTGTGAGTGGCCCAAGATGAGTTTCATGGATAAGGCCCTACACACCCACCCACCCACACCCACACCCACACATTCCTTGGTGGCACGTCTCCTTCCTCATTCTCCCATTCTGGCAACAGGACTTAGGTGGGCAATCCTAACGGAGAACTTACAGCTATCTCCAGCTATGGTGCTTCCTGCCAGCCTCTTTGACCTCCTTGATTTGCCTGTCCCACTTGGTTGATGACAGAAATGAGCTGGCAGTAAATCACAACTTCACAAGTTGAGGTTATCTCTTTATTAGCAAAAACAGGATCTGCACAGGCCTAATGAGCACAGCAACTCATCTCCGACTGGTCTGGCCCCCATGAAGCAGTTGCTGAGACTGAAGGTCCTTGCCTCCCCACAGCTGCCTAAGTCCCCTCCTCTCCTAAGCATACTGAGACTGTGCCTGCATGAAGCTAACTTCTCCTCCACCCTCTTCGTGCCTCTCCTGGCTCTGGGAGACCTGTGAGGAGCGGAGTTTGTTGCAGCAGAAGGGGGAGACACCCATGCCTCTTCACCAGCCAGACATCTCTGCCTCTTGGTCTCCCTCCTCTCCTGCGTCTGATTCTGGACTTCTCTCTGCTACAGACACTGCCTGCTAACTAAGCCCTGTTGCCTCTTCAGCTTCCGACACCTCCCCACTCCCAGGCCTTCCCTCTGCTTCTTCTGACCACTCATCATCAACCCACCACCACTCCCCGGGCTCTGAGTCTTCTTCCCTTGGCGGTTCCCCCCACCATTCCTTTTTTTATTTCAGATGGTTGCGGGAACGGAATGGCGGAAAGAGACTCATTCTCCCCACCTCCTTTCCAGGATGGTAAATGGGGTCTCGGAGTGGTGTGGTAGGGGCCTCAAAGAGCACATTGGCCAAGGTCCCGTAAAGCCTGGTTCCAACTCCACCACATCTTGAGGATGCTATGTGTGTCCCTGCTCTGTCCTCCCTGGTGATGTTGTGAACACTTAAACGCCTCAACTATGCCAGTCAAGGAAATTGATAGCGGCCATGGGAGCCCACTAGCGGCCAACCTTGGGCTCTGCACCTAGGGACAAGCCTGTGGGGCAGGGCTAATAGTGTTAGATCTGCAGCTCAGGGTCTCTCTCTCTCTCTCTCTCTCTCTCTCTCTCTCTCTCTCTGTGTGCGTGCGTGTATACAGCAATAAACATTGGTGATTAATGCTTTTGGCAACACTTCACCCGCTCCCTGGCCAAGATGTCAAGACTTCTCAAAACTGATCCTGGGAGCTTCCTATTTTTTATTTTTTAATTAATAATTAGTTGCACTATGGTGCAACTGCAAAAAAATGAAATAAAAAATGTGTGGGAACAAAAGTCTCGCAGACATGCAGGCCTGCACGCATACCACTCTGAGGTAAACTTCATGTTGCAGACTAAGGAGAGATCTGCTCAGAAACTCAGGATCTTGCCACAAAACATCTGAAGAGAGGACTCCCCCCCTTTCCTTTCCCTTGGGGTGAGGTAGTAAGCAAAGCATGGAGACCTCTTTTACGCCTCTTTTACGCCTCAGGCTTCTCAGCTTAGCTAATGAATACTGCCTGATTGATGAGCTGTATCTCTATGTTTCTTCTTATTCATTACAAGCATGAGGAATCAGGGAGAAGGAGGCTTAGTTCTCCTCCACAGCCTTCCTCAGAACACAGATATCACCCAGACCCACCCACACAGAGATATGACCTTTGTGTGTGTGGAGGGGAACTGCCCACTGTGCAGACCGCCCAATCTGCCGTCTGGTGTAGGATGGGGAGGAAACAGATAAACCTTTCCTCCCTGCACACCGGTTTGATTAAAAAAAAGTTATAGCAGATATGAGTGTTTGGCTTTTTGTTTGTTTGGGAGGGGGTTGCCTTGTTCGGAGTAGGGGTGGGGCCTGGGGGAGAGTACTTCTGAGCATCCTGCATTTTTCTTGTGTGAAATGGATATTTCATGCTGCCTGCAATGCTTTTTCTCAGATTTCTGAATATGCACTCAGCCGCCAGAACTTTGGAGACCACTGCTTTAATGGGGGCACAGTTTGTTGGTGAGGGCCTGTTCTTGTAGTTCTCCTTGTGCCTCAATCAGATTGCTTCCCCTCAGAGAATCTTGGGCACTGGAGTTTACCCCCCACAGAGCTACAATTCCCAGCGCAATGTGGATGTGACCTATGGATTATGCCAGTGGCTTTCAGCCAGTGTACCGTGGCACTCTGGGGTGCCTTAAAGGATGGTCAGTGGTGCTACAGGCAACACTGGCCTCCATCCCTTTCTCCCTCCCTCCCTCCTCCCTCCCTCTGATGCCCTCTGTTGTCTCTGCCTCCCAAAGGCTTGCACAGCTGTTTGCTGCAGCAGCCACTGGTGAAAGATGCCTCTAGAGCTGGTTAGGGGGTGCTGGTTGTGAGGAGCTGAGGCATCCTTGGAGTAAGCAAGCAAGCGGGCAAGGGAGCCCATCCAGCTAGTTCACTAGCCCTTGCTGTTGGGAATGGACAGTCCCAGGTTCCGGTGGGACAGTGTGAGGAGGCACCTCTCTTTGGGGCAGTGGGGGCAGCTCAGAGACCAGGGGTGGCAGCAGTAGCTGCCCAGAGGACTCCCAAGGAGAGGGGAGAGGAGAAGAGGCTGAGGGAACACCCCACAAGGGAGGGTGTTTGGAAAAGGGTGAGAGGCTGCTAGCTTTGCAGTCAAGGGATGACATAACTGGGCTCCTGAGCCCCACAGGGGTGTCACAGAAAGAATGTAGTTGGTCAAGGAAGCTGTGGACTAAAAAAGATTGAAAACATCTGGACTATGCATTTATTCCAATGGGAAGTACTAAGCAGCTCCAAGCAAATACATGCAATTAATAATGATAATAGTAATAATGACATAGCTGTATCTCCTCTAATTAAAGAGCTAATTGAAGTGTGAGGATTGAAGAGGTCTAGTTCCAGCCTTCCAGGAAGTATTGAATTAATTGAAAGCCGGTGCTGGAGCTGTTTTAGATCAAGAGAAAGGACCGGAAATGCAGGGCAATAATTAAGAAAGGAGGGGCAACCCCAAACTGTCACCCACCCAGTGACAACTCTCACTGTTCCCCAATCACACATTTTCCTATTCACACTATTGTTCTACTCTACCTCTCTCCCCCCTCAGTAGATTTTTCTGTGGTATGAAAGAAGACAGATGCAACTGTTTAGTGATTTTCAAACTTTGTGCCAAAGGAGAGGCAGAAGTGTGTATTTTAAACCCAAGCATAATGTTGGATGCATCCGTCAGTATGCCTGCCGCACTGGGGAGACCCCATGCAGTATGGATTCCCACCCTCAATGGCACTTTCCTGAGGATTTACTAAATTCCTGGGGTTTACTAATACAACTGATCAGGGGGTGTCAACTTGAATAAAATATTGGGGGGGGGGGCAGGCAAGCCCCTCCTCGCATAATCAATCACATGACAAGGTGCACCCACACCATTTGAATGGCAATGCCCATCAACTTGGGGGGCACCCCTTCAAATATTTTATTGGGGAGCCTGAATGGACCTTGGCCCCTAGGAATTGGCTCCTGTGCAACTGATGGTGATGAAGGAAATCCCAGAAGTATTGACATAGACCAGCAGGCACAGATGGTCCTGTGAAAATATCTAAGTTGTGTTTTGTTGCAGGAACAAAATGCAGTCCGTGCTGAACATTTTCTATTTGGAGTACACCTTGCTATTTTCATGGCTTTCAAACGGCAACTGTGAACAAATGGTTTCATGCTTGGCCTTAATGCTTTGTTCTGCTGGCAAATAATTTTTTTTAAAGCCTTTTGAAAGCCTTTGGTCTCATTTGCCTCCTATATGAGCTAACTTTTAAAGAATGGGCACAAATGCATTTAAGGCTGTTTTGATGCTGTCCTAAAATACAATATTTACTATCCGTGTGGTTAAGGGAAGTTATACTTACTGAATATGTATGATGTGTAACTTTTTGGAACTTGTATGTCTGCTGTAACAGTATGAGTTGCAGTTTTATGGGCTTTATCATCTTTTTAATTTTCTTAAATTTGTAATAAAACATGTAAACATAACAGAGGCACCACAGGATCAACAGTTAATAAACATACAAGCTGTCAAAAGGAATAAAAGGTGATTCTCATTCATGACTGGGTGAATGTAAGATAACATCTCTGGTGTGAAGTGTAGGTATTATTTTTTTTTTTTAATGCAAGAATATCCTTAAAAAACAAAAACAAAAAACCAACAACTTGTGTACACATTTAAGGGTGTATTTATAGGGAGCAGTTTCTCTGGGCCCTTTGCTATCTTCTTTTATCATGTAATCTCAGTAAGCAAACTCAAAGCAGACAAATCCCTGCACTTAAGCCCACAGATTCCGGTCATTTGTGGCAAGATTTGCAGCAGGGTATTAAAGATTTCTTCATAAGCTGTGAAGAATCAGATCATCCAAGTTCACTGTGTTCTCTCCACTCCGTTATTAATCCCCTTTTCCCATTACGTGCGTGTCTGTTTACTTTTGCAGAGGCGCTTTATGTATTCTGAAGGACAGCTTCCTATATCCTACGTAAAACACACCACTGTCTTTCCTGTGACCTTTTCTAAAGGCGTTTGTAAAGCAGGGTCCATTCCCTTAAGAGCAGAGCAAAATCTGCATGCTCTGTGATGCGGTGAAAATAAATGGCTCTGTTTAATAGAAAGTACCGCTTGGAGCTGTTAATTTAGCATTTGGCAGAGTTGCACAAAATGATCCTATGCTGCAATATATATTCAGTCTGGGGGGGGAGGGGGAATAAAGAATACTTCATATGGTGATGCCTATATTGGAAAAATAAGGGTGAATGCATGTGCTGTCATTAAACTGCTGCAAAAGAATATTTGCCTGTGACATCGCTGGTGGCAAGAAGCACAACTCCTCTCTTGCATGTGTCTTCCTACAGATGGGGCTTGTCAATCTAGAAAGGTAGCCCATCTAAAAGAAGGAAAATTCTGGTCCTAAACCTCTGCTGCCTTGCGGGATATCTTCAGGGGAAGAAAAGGCTAAGGAGTAAACCCTACACAAATCTGGAGTGGGGTGCCTAAGGTGGTTGGATGGGGCCTTGTATGCCTCCTGGCAACTCCTGCAGCCAAGCTGGTGCCAAATGTATTGCTCTGCTTTCCTTTGGACCACATTAGAGAAAGCAGAGAGGGGGTCTTGTTGTCTGGGCAGCCCAGGACCTCCATACATGCTGCCCAGGTTTGCATCCTGAGGAGATCACTTCAGTGCTGCTAATGCATCCGTTTGGCTTCAGCAACGTTGTAATGTATATTCATTTTGAATAGCTGCATGGTCCTCATAAAGTTGTGAATCTTGATTACTTTTCCATTTTCAACAAGGGGATTGAGGGCCAAAGTTCATACTGTTCATGAGCTGGTGAGTAGAGTGGCCATATGCCCTGCTTTGCAAAGGTGAAGTTGCCTATCAACAGTTAGTACCTGGACAACAAACTGATCAGGCACACCAGCCACCCAGTCACAGTCTTTAATGCTGTACATTAGAAACAGGAATCATGTAAATTCAGCCCATCTTCATTTTAACTCCAGAGGGAGCCATGCCAGTAAACTTTTCTACGTAACTTTGTATGCAAGTTGGCACTCAGGAGGCCGTTTGAGTGCTCACTTTTTATGCTAATGACAGATTTAGCTCTGAAAATCCATTCCATGTTCATTGCTAGTTTATAGCCAAGAACAAACTATATCAATCTCTCAAATGGTATATGAGACTCTCTTAAAAGCGTTCTTTTTCTGGTGCCAAGGACATGAGGTAAAGGACACTCACAACTTCACAAACATGTGCATCATTGCTTATTTGTTGCTTAGGATCAATGCATCTTCCATCAAGATGCACTCAAACTGCCATATACTGTTGCTGGGTAGATGTCTTTTTTTCTCAGTTAGTGGGCCTATCTGGAATGTGATGATGTGACTGCCCCATGTATCCAGACCCTCCAAGTGTCCCTATTTTCCAGGGACAGTCCTGGATTTACAGAAGCCATCCTGGTTTCTGATTTGATCCCAGAGTGTCCCACTTTTCCTAAGGATGTCCCTATTTTCATCGGAGAAATGTTGGAGGGCATGAAGTTATAACTAACAATACAATCTTTAGAAGACATTCGATGGTAGTCTTGTATAGGGAAGGTTTTTTTAAAATGTTTAATGATTTATTATGTTTCTATATATGTTGGAAGCCAAGCCAGTCAGATGGGCAGGGTATAAATAATAAAATTATGATGATGATGAAATAGGACGTCCATAGTTTCATCGGAGAAATGTTGAAGGGTATGTGTATCTGCCTGCATACAAAAATAAGAGGGGGAAAAGGTCCCTCTACCTGGGAGGGAGCATCTAAGATTCTACCAAAAATTTTGTTACTCTTTACTTTTGGATAAGAGTGTTGAAGTACTCTTGACCTGTTTCTTGTCTGACTAAGCAGAAAGTGGTATAGAAACATATGCAGGAGTGCCTTTGGATCTGAGGGCTGCTGGAGGTCACCGGAGAAGCATAGAAGTTTAGGTCTCTGGGCCAGCAGTTCCTTATCTCTTAATACTCCCTATAGTATTAGTCGATGATGTTATCATATTAGGCAGGGCTGTGAGGTTGACTGATTGTAGTTTGCCTAGCTTGTTCATGGCTGAAGCAAGATTGGAACCTGGGAATTCCTGCTTATAGCTCAAACTCTTAGATGCTGTATTACACCAGTCAAAACTTCTTGTTTTTTAATCACATTTCTTTGAGAACCACATGTCTGCAATTACCTATTTGAAATGCATGTACCAGGCAGCCATTTTTTTAAAAAAACTTTTTTTCTCCTTGCCCCACATAAACTACTATATGGAAGGAAACACAAGGCATAACATGCTGTATAAGAAGATAAAACATAAAGCAATCCTTCTGTTCAATTTCATGCAGTCTTCTCTGTGAGGCAGTGCTTTCAGGCTACATTAATTCTGAACACAATTGAATGGTATCACCTCTGTGCTGTTCCGTTGGAGGGACGTTCTGTGAAAAATAGGAAAGTGTTTCGTTTATAGACTTGGGAGGACAAGGGGATTTTTTTAAAATAAAGAAATAAAGTTAATAATAGCTCATCTTTCATTTCAACAATATGAGTGAACTAATGGGCAGTGGGTAAAATAATGGCGTTTCTTCATAGCTATTCATTGACTTTTGTATGTTGTAGGATCATATATGCCAATATGACATGGGCAATTACACAAACTTGTTATCTCTCTGGGCACATCTGCTTTGGTTTAATAGTAATTTCTTCTCTTATGCAAAACCTGTGGAACTGTAGTGTGTTGTAGTGAACAGAGTATTGGACTTAAACCAGGAAGACCTGAGTTTAAAACCACCTCTATCATCATGACTCCTTAAAGAGCACTGGATTAGCATAGATCAGTTACCAACTCTCAGCCTAACCCATCTTGTAGGGCTATTTTAAATATAAAATAGGGAGGGAGAACACCACCATATACAGCAACTTGAGAACAAGTTGTGTTTAGAAAGTGCATTTTTGAGGGAGGCTTAGGGTATCTCAGCACCCTTAGCAAGCTGCATTTTCCAGGAGCCATTTGAAGGGTACTAGGTTGGGGAAGGCTGTCACAGATAATACAGCCAATAAACTAGCCACCTTTCCATTAGATAATGAGTTCCCAGAAGCTTGGATAGATCGGTGTTAGTCCCAAACCTTGTTGAGTATTTTGCAACTGAATATTTTGAAAGTGTAAATATTGAATAACTCTTAAAAAATATATGATTTGGTGTGCCGGCCAGTACTCACCTCTGTTGTTCAACAATTGCATATATTTAGTTTAGCTGCCCATAACTCACCAATTTTGTTGGTACAAGAGAGTGCAATCATTTGCACACCCCTACAACTCATTAGATTGTAGTGAAATCTCGTATACATGGAGTTGATTGTGCTTTGGGGTATTTTATCTGAGATGTGCAATTCAGTTCAGACATGGAAGCCAGCGCTTAATATTGTCGTCCTCAAGTGGCAAGCATGTAGGCATGGACTAGCCCCCAGTTTGAAGAGGAGGTAGTCCCATTTGGACTTCCTTCATCGCCATTTTCCTTTCATACTGAATGTGGTGACCCTGTTGCTGCTTTGTAAAATATCCAGCACTGAAAGTACTTGGAGTGTAGTCAAATTTTATTTCTTTTGAAGAAAGCTCATCAAGATTAAATAATGCATGGCACATAAAATTTACTTGGCTTGTTTAAGGCAGTGCACGTTAATTAAGCTAACAGGAGTCAAGAGCAGCCAGAATACATGGCAAACCAGTCAATGATTTCTAAAAATAAATATAGCATTATTACACATCCTCTAATGTAATAACGCTATAATATGTAGGTGACGTTTCCAGTGTGTGGAGTGATTTGCACCCCAGAACTCATTGATCCAACATTGTAAGACAGAGCCTGTCATGCCTTTGAACTGTGTCGGGGAGAAAGGTGGGTGCTGAATAACACCCCCAATCTGTGCGGTGTGAGATCCCAGGAGTTCCAGGCGCTTACAGTGTCTGTGTTTCCTTTTGGCAATGAGGCACAGTGGAGGCCATGGTGTTTTCATGATATCTGATTTATTTATGCATATATACAACCTGAGCCTAAGATGGAGGGGTTCAAAGCATTAGCACCCCAAAATGGTCTTGTTTCTCCCATAGCTTGAGCCTTGGATTCAAACGGAAACCAACCAGTACTCTGCCTTTCTGGCTTTCTAGCTTGCTGCTTTGTTTCTCCATCATACCACATTCCCGTTCCCACTGCCCAATCTATGGTTACCTAGAATTGCAACCTTTTGCTCTAGTTTGGTGATCAACACACTGATGGGCAAAACTATCTGTGGACACCTGGTGTGTTTTAAAGGGGCCAGATCCAGCACGTGGACCACCAGTTTTTCACCCTTGATTTACTTCGTTTTAGGTTTCTACTAGAAAACTACTTGTCAGCTTTTATGTGGGTAATGTTCTGGCCTCATCAACACACTCTAGCCAGCTAAACTCACATCTAATCCACACTTCCATTTTATTAATGGCTTGAAATCAATTTTAACAGCAAATAATTTACAAATGCAGATGACCAGGCTGCAACTCAGTGTGGCAGAGAAGGCCAGAGGCGATCAGTTTTAACCAGGCCTAAACTGGATTAGATAAACCTACACAAGAGCAACCAATTGAAGATACTAGATACTAAGGATTGATCAGATGCTGATGGGGTTGCAGAAGGAAAATCGAAAACAGTTCTAAACACACACACTAGGGGGCAACATAACAAACAACACAATACCAATTTGGGGGCAGAACACATTATAAGAGTTTATTTTGAGAGCCATGATGGTGTAGCAACTAGAGTCTGGGGAAGTTCACGTTTAAATCCTCACATACCTTACTTACTGAGTGAGCTTGGACCACTCCCTGTCTCTACCTCACAGGGTTGTTGTAAGGGATAAAGGAAATGAGGGGGGAACATTGCATACACTATCCCTTCCTGAGCTCCTTGGAGAAAGGGTGAGATAAAATGAATGTAGTAATAATGGTATTGATTCTGATATGCTTGTTAATGCCCCCCCCCATTTGCATGACTAAAGGCTACTTCACATATGATGTAGGTGTGTGTTTTATAAATAGATCTACATGCACCAGGGAGCCTCTCTGATGTGTGCATGGTTCCCCCCCCCCCCAACTAGCTTACACAGCTTTCAAATAATGCATTTTTCTCTGCTGTTGGGCTGCAATTCTAAATGACCATAGACTAAGCAGGGGAAGTACATGCACTCAATTGGGTCACGTTTTGGAATTTTTCACTGCACGCTGTTGCCCAACAGAAAGGGCAAGGTGCTTTCCTATATGAAACTGGATAACTGAGCAGTAAAAAACAATCTCAAAGCAATAGGAGAATCTGTGCACAAAGATTAGCTGGGCATAGGCAGGCTATGTACTGTGGGCAAGCCTGAGATTTTTTGCTCTGTCTGTGTGGATTTAAGATTCTGCCAATATACTGAAAGTCAGACACTGGATAAAGCAGTAATTAAAATACTGTGTTAGGATATCAAGAGCAGGAGTCTGTTTTTGTAATCAATAAAAGGTGTCAGACAGCCAAATAGCTGGAAGTTACAATTCCCCAAACTCATGTGCACTGCTATTACACTGCAGCTTCATTGTTAATCAATTGCCTAACATCTGCGAAATGTCTCTTTGGTAAGATGTGGAAAGCTCATCCCCTCCTCTCCATGACCCTAACTAAATTCTGGGATAACAATAAATGCTGTTAATTTCATAGACACATTGGAAAGAGGCAACTGAAAACTGTTTCTCATACCTAATAGAAACTGGGGCTAACCAAATGACTGTATGTGGAAGGTTTCCTTTTTATTTTTTTTCTGCAATGAAGCAGAACCATCCATTTGATTACTGGAAATGACCCAACACCTTCCCCCCTCCCAGAGTGGGCAGGGGGAGGGCAGTGGCTATTTCTTCTAGAGTTTTAAAATGAATTGCCAAATGAAAGCACACTTTGTTCCTCAGAACATTGTGGTAGGCAGAATGTTCATTCACATTGGCTTAAAATACTCCTCCAGGTTGCTGAAAGATTGGGAAGGATGGCTGCTTCTTTGTTATATAGTGTTTCATCAAGTGTTTCACACACATTGACCATGTTTAGACATAACACTGAACCACAGCTTGGTCCTGCATGAATGAGCCAAACCTCTTTCTGGGCTCTTCTTCCCCTCTCTTTATTCTGCACTGCTTGAAGGATGATTTCAGAATTGCTTAGTTTTAAGTCAGCCATGCCTTCTTGAGTCATCTGAATTGAGATTTGTAGTTACCACTAACTATGGTGAGGTTCAAAACAAACTAGTTTAATAAACTGCAGTTTGCAACTGGCTTCTTTCGAAATGGACTACGGTCAGTGCTAAACCACAGTACCGAGTTCAGATGAAACAGGAAGCCATGGATAGCTAAAAATAAGAGGAAAAGCTTTCAAAATCCTCCTGGCTGTACAGGAAGGGAGAGTGTATGTGAGCTGGGGAGGAGGCTAGGCAAATTCATGTAGTGTTTAGTGCTGTGTCCAAACTTGGCCACTGTCTCCGTGGTCCTTACTGGGAATCACTTTAAACACTGATTTTTCAGTTCTTAGTGTTCAGCTTTACAGGGCCAATCATTATCTCTGCAATGGAAGCCAATATTATCATTAAGACATGCTGAAAGGGCAGCACCGAAAACCAGAAAAGGGGTCAGAAATCCAACAGGTGCAGGAGACGAACTTAGTATATTGAGTGCTTTAATCTCTATCCCAACAGGGGACTGTTACTACCATGTTGCAGATGGTGGGCAGAAACTGTGAAAAGTGGTTTGCATAAGGCCATCTGAAACAATTGCTTGGATCCAGTGTCCCCTGTGTGAGACAGTGAGGATTTTCTGATACTGCCAATGTCCCTCTTCTGCTTCTGTCCCCATGTCCTTGTGCATCCATTGTAACTTCCTCTTACCCTTGGAGGAACTTATGCAGAACACTCTGTGATTCTTTGGATCCAAGCCAATCATTATTTGGAAAGAAAGGGGGATTTTAGATGATAATGTCCATGTGCAGAATTGTGGTGATCAGAGTTGAATTCTGGGCGAATTCCCAGCCCTATATTGATGTTGTTTTCTCAGCAAAGTGGAGCAAAGCAAAACAAAACAAAGAAAAAAGGAGAATTTGACAGTTAGGCCAGCTTGAGTTGGAAGGCAGAGGTCTGTTTCAAACTGGGGCAATGGCTGTACTTATGTGAGATGTTATTTCAGTGCCATTTCTTTTCCTATCAGCGGTAGAGCAGTGCTCTTATAGTAGTTACATATTTCCCATTACAACCGATGTCTGCTGACTTGCCTTCTGGTGAGAGAAGTCAAACTGCGCAGGTATTAGGAGGCAAAGGTCAGCTGAAAATATGGTCCAACTGAGGATCAGGTATTCTCAGGCAAATCTGCCACCTTTTCTCCTGCCATGCAGTGCTGCTGGCCACTGGAGTTCTTTGGTTCTGGGCACAAGCTGCGGATACTTGGCGATGCTGAGTGCCACCCTTGGTCTCATTCAGGTACACTCAAGAGCTGGGGTTCACTGCAGCTTCCTAACCAGAGTACAATCAGTGTCAAGCCTCAGTTTGTTGCCACGTTATGTGTGAACACGGCTGATTCCAAAGGGCAGCAAGATGGGCTGTTGCCATGGCTCCTAGACCACTGAAGGGCCCACTTCCCCCAAAGTAGCGCCATTTGTACTTTGACCAGAAAAAAAGGCTTCCTGTAATTATCCATACTGAAAAGAACTAGCAGTAAACAGTGTTGCACTTGATCCCAATGCAAGTCCAACACTTTGGACTGACCTGGCTTGAGATTCCTGCTTAGCAATGAAGCACACCTGGGTGCAACCTTATTATGCAACCTACCCTATTTCAGGTGGTTCCTGTGATGATAAAATGGAGGAAACCACAATGATGGTATCTGAACTTCTTAAAGGACAAGCTGGGATATTAATGAGAAAAAAGAATGGAAAAGCAGAAAGCAGTGGCAGCAAAAGGTGAATGCTTTAGTTACAAATTTCTGTACTAGCAGACTGAACAATTTGGGGAAGGTGGTGAAGAGAGGTGTGATGTGGCAGCTGCTGCCTGCATTCTTGGTGACACAGATTAATTAGATTTCTTCCAATCTGGGAACAACTGGTTTGAACAGAACCAGTAAATGAATAACAAGTTGCTTATAGAATTACAGAATTGTAGAGTGGGAGAGGAAACAATTGGGTCATCTAGTCCAACCCCCTGCAATGCAGGATTTTTTTGCCCAATGTAGGGCTTGAACCCACAACCCTGAGATTTAAGAGTCTCATGCTCTACTTACAGAGCTATCCTGGAGTCTAATTTGTCTTAATAATAACTTGCTAGTTTGCAAATGCCAACTGTTCCTGACTAATTTGTAAAATTTGAGGTGTATTCTACCATAATCACTTTCTGTGCCAGGGTGTGACCCACAGTTTGTATGTTATGACAAGCAGGTGGAAGCAGCGGCCGATGGCTAGCAGGGTGTGATCCTGCTTCCCCATGTGGTTTGTCTATGCGGTTTGGTGAACTTGTGCATAACTTCTCTCAGTGTGGCTGAAGCTCTTTGCAATTCCTTGTTGAAACAGGGCTTACCTTACTTATAACAAACTGGAGTTAGGATTATGGAACCATTTAGCAGGTGACCAGGACTATAACATTTAACCCACTAATGTCACCTTTGGCATTAAATAGCAAGCTCCTTTTGCTTAGGATGTATATTGCTAGAACTGGTGGAATATGCAATTCCATCTGCTTTTATGGAAACAAACTGGGGGAAATGGTCCAGCTGTGTTCAGAAAAGGAAACACAATCAGCAGTGACATCCTTCAAAATCTGATGCACTTATGGTAAAAATGCTTATTTGCAGGAATTTGAAAGCAATTGCTTTGTTTGTTGGAAATGGTTTTAAGAGAATGAAACCTAATTTTACAATTTTTGTATTATATGTGTCCAGCAATTTTTAACACATTAGAGCAGTGGCAGCTATATTTGATATGAACATGAGCTTGCAAAACCTTAATTCTGTTTCTTTTTGAACCATTGGGGGGCGGGGGCGGGTGTGGTGGTTATTCAAGGTCAGCAGCACCTAGAGGCAAAAGTGAGTCTGTCCAAGGCAATATTTATGAATGGGCTTTCATCTGCCTCTAATTGAAATTAGCATTGAGTCATTCTCCCCCCCCTGCCAGTAACTTTCCAAGGAGACAAATTTAACTTGTCAGAGGAATAAAAGGTCTGAACTCAAGCTCTCCAAAAGAGTACAAAATGTGGCCAAGCTCGTAAATCACACAGCTAAATTGTAATGTGTATGCTAATTGGTCTCAAGTTCCATTTTTAACCTTTCCTTTAGCATCATAAGGACAAGAAGGATATTTTAGCATGCAGCAGACAAGAGACAGAGAGAGAGCTTAAAGCAGACTGAGGAAATGGACATTCTGAAGGGCTGCATGACTCTGCCCAGATCTTCTTCATGCTGGACCAAGTAGCTTAGATGGCTAAACTGAAACCTCTTGTTTCAGAGACAGCATAACTCCTGAGTATCAGTGTTGGGAACAAGCAGCAGAAGAGAGTCATCACCTTCATGCTTTGCTTGTGAGCTTCCCAGAGGGATCTAGCAGGCAACTGCTGGAATCAGTATGCTAGGCTAGTTGAACCCTTGGTCTGATCCAGCAGGCCAATGCTTGATTTCTTTTTAATGTTTTTTTTTTTAAATTTCAAGTATTAATTTCAAGTAAGGACTTCAGAGCTTAGGAGCTGTACAGAAACGAAAGATAAATAACAGCTGATGATTGTAGCAATGAGGCCATTCTTATGATCTCCAAAGAAGCGTAGAATCTAGTCAGGTATGAATTAGAGATGAGATAATTCTCTTTTTTTGGCCATATCTCAGAATTAATTATTCAAATGTTGAATGGAATAATTTAAACTTTTAAATTCAAATTCTAAAGTAAAAATTTACCTCAGGATTTGCAGCACAAGGATTTGCTCACCCTCTTGGTGGGGCGTCATTGTGTGTTTTTTAAAAAAATAATATTTATTAAAGGTTTAAAGATTACAGAAGGAAAAAAAGAAAGAAAAAATAAACAATGGAAATCAATACTATGCATAAAAAAAGAAAAAACAAAAGACACAATACATCAAAACAAAAGCAAAAGCAAAAACAATTAAAAACACATCCAATATTTCCATATCTTTGTCTTTCATTAACTTGTTTCATCAACCTCCTCACACCTCCCTTTTTTGTGTTCTAGTTATTAATTGTTTCAGCAAATCCTTTCCATCTTTCACTATTTTCTATCATATAATTATCATAATTTATTTTAACCTTATCTTACCATTAATACCCTGAAACTTATTTGTACTTAACTCCTTATAACACTTCTACTAAAGCCGTGTATTTTCATTCCAACATTTTTCTAACACTCATTAATTTTACAATGTTTCTATAAATAAATTTTTAAAACTTTTTTCCAATCTTCTTCCACCGTCTCTTCTCCCTGGTCTCGGATTCTGCCAGTCCTTTCTATCAATCCATATGGTCCATCAACCTGGTGATCTTCTGTCTGAGGCTCTTAACTCTTTTCCATGTCCCTTCTGCAGATCTTCTTCATATTTATACATACACTTTACTTTATCTTCTGCTGATCTTATTCTTAATTTCCTTCCTTTGACATTGAGGAGTAGATCTAACAATGTCTTTATTCCTTCTCGACTGGTCAGCCCATTCTCCATAATCAAAACTAGAGTCCAAAAGATATTTCAGGACGTGTTTCAATTGGCTTTCTCTAAATTCAAACATAGAAGGCAACAGCTTATATTCATCAAATTGTCTCTGTAAGACTGAGGCTCTCTCCACTTGTATTACTTGAGATTCTAGAATAACTTTTTCCCTCGTCTTCTCCACAATTTGCCATGTTGAAGTAGATTCCTGGATCGGTTCGTGAGTAGTTTCTGTATAGATATTCACTTCTTGTCCCAAATCAGTCATTTTTTGTCCCAAATTATCAATTTTAATAGCCATCACATCCATCTTCTCATGAAGCTGTTCCAATAAAGCACTTGTCTTGCAAAATGCAATCACTAAGGCTTCTTCTGTCGACATTCTTGTCCAAGGTCAATCTCTGATTCTCACGGTCTTTTATCTCTGCAGCTGGAATGCAACAGTTTCAAAAGCTCCCTCTAGAGGAAACAATTTCTATTTGTATCTGTCCTTTTAAATGCAGATCCAGCAGCAAAGTTAGTTTCAATCTTTCAGTTACTTTTGCTCCTTTTTAAGTGCAAAAGGAAGCAATGGAAACAATATATTTCTCTTATTTAACTATCTGTCAACATACGTTTTATTCACAGTCAATTGGACTTTCCCAAAACGTCAAACTTACTGACAGCCCGTTCCCAGGTTCAAAACGGTGGTGATTTGTCTTTCTTCACTCTCTCTCCTGCAGGCTTTGGCAATCTAAAATTTCCCCCCTCTTCTCCTGCTTCCAAGGGGGGTTTAATAATTTTAACTGATGGAAATTTAGTCCTTTACAAAAGGCTCTCCAAGACTTTAGCTTGCAGCGTCTTTGCTCTATCTATTTACAAAAGAGGAAGGCGGACTTCCTGTTTGAAACCTTCTCATTTCGGTGCCGAATTAAGATGTTTAAAGGTCCAATTTTCCGTTCTACTCACGGGTAGTTGTTTAAAGTCCAATTGTCCACAGGAAGAAAGTCAACGCTCTCTGGCAACGGCAATGTGGCTTCACTCCGTGAAAGAAGCAGTCGATTCAAAGCACCGCGCCACTCACCCCACGTCGCTCCAGACCCCCGAAACCGGGTTTCCCCGCGAGTGGGGGGGGCACAAAAGGTGCCAGCCGAATCCCACGTCCACAGGCTTCTCCCGCCTGTGGTTTCTGGTGGGTCTCCGCCTTCGCCGTGGCGGCCAGACCCTGATTTCCACGGAGCGGGTTCCTCCCGATCAGAAGAATTCCGCCATTGCCGGAGGCGCTAACCCGGAAGTCCGGTGGGGCGTCATTGTGGGACAGTGAGGGCTCTCCTAAGGCCCTGACAAGGGAATCACAGCATTGGTGTCCTGTCTGGATAGGTGGTGTAGGTGTAAACCTGTGCCACCTTTCAGGAGCTGGATACTAGCCTGCACCTGGGATTGGTAAATGGGGGTTTAGGCTTAGACATGGGCTGGGCCAGGGCGGAGCCAACGGAGCAGGAAGGCTTCCCTTGGGTCCACACCCTGGCCATTTAAACAGTCCGCACCTGGGGCCCTACCTGCTTTTCCTTCATCTGGAAAAGTGCTTTGATTTTGTTGGTGCCTTCTCTTGGTTGTTTTGATGGGAAGAGACCAAATATTGAATGCTCTCCACTTTCAAATGATACAAAATACCTTTGCAAGTGAACAATCAAATGCTATTCAATATCAACTAGGGGGTAATGTTGAGCATCCTAATAGTCAAATATTCAAATAATTTCCAATATGTATTTGGCAGCAAAATCTGAGGAGGACTTTTGGGGGGGAAATTAATTTCAGTTCCAGAATTCATTCATTCTTTTTTGTGCACATGCATATTTCATTTTTTAAAAAATAACTAGTCGTGATGCATCTCTCTACCCTCTCAGAAAAGCGTGTGACAAATGAGACTCAAGCACATATTATTGATTCTGAATTTCTGCCCTGTCTCCCTTAATGGGCATAGCACAAGGATAGAATATCTGCTTTGTGTGCAGAATATTCCATATTCAGATTCTGGCATCTCCAGGTGTTGCTGGGAGAGGCCTTAGTTTATAATCCTGGAAAGTCACTGCCAGTCAGGGCAGACAATACTGAGCCGGATCGACCAATGGGCTGATTCAGTATAAGCCAGTGTTCATGTTAGTCTCTGTTGCAGAACACTAGCTTCCAACTGCCAAAAAAGCATCTGTGTGGTGCAAACTTGCACTACTGGAATGTGGCCAATACTGAATGCAGTCCATGAAGTAGGATAAAAGTAGTACACATTCCCATTATATTAACAATAGCAAAATGTATTGTGACACCTTAAATGCTAACAAAATTATTTTGGCATAAAGGGTTCATGGACTAAAGTCTACTTCATCATCAGCATTACACTAAGTTATATTCACGCCTTTCAAAATTAGTTCCAGCTGCGTTGCATCAGAAAGCCAGGCTGTTTGTTCAACAAGCAAACCTACCCACTCGACCATTGCCAAATTGCCATCTTGCTTTCTGTTTCAGCACGCCATAACACCAGATTCAAGAGCTTTCTTGGTGGGCCAATCTGTTACTGATTGTGCTAACCTGCGGAAGTATTCCCCAGAGTTACATTGGTTTCCTGTTTTGAGAAATTGCTTCTGCATGACTTCAGAGGCCAGCTTGGTATCTGGGAGCTCTACCAGCAATTCCATCAGCAGTGATACATAACAGCCCACATTTCACTGGCTTCATCCCCATTCTAGCCATTGACTTGTTCGCCTTATTATTGCCTGAGAAGCAAAGACATGGTTAATTGTTTCATATGGACCATGAATTCTAGCGTCTTAAATGAACCGTGACTGTGAGTGAGGCTACGGCTCTTCCAGAACCGATGAACAATTGCTCTCATGCGGTGAGGAACTGACTATTTTTAACAGGCTGTCATCCAAAAACTATGTATTCAAAATGTGGCTTGGAAACTGGCTGGTTTCAAGGGATTACTGCAGACTACTGAGTTCAGGATTCCTGCTTAAGCTGGGGCAAACTGGGAGGTTAGCATCACACTGGACTTTTTTCTTATCAAGCAAAATCATTTCAAGATGTTTAGCTGTAGAAAACGTATTACCCCCCCCCCCAAAAAAAACTAACCAAAAGATTGCAGACTCTTTTAACTGCAGGGTTGTTTTGTGCCCAGATGTATTTTAGGCAACAAAGAGTTGCTTACTAAGAAAGAGGACCTTAGTCAATGCCACACAACCTTAGTCATGCCTCACAGTCACACCTACTGAAATCAGTGTACCTAGTGCAGGTGGCGCTGTAGTCTAAACCTCTGAGCCTCTTGGGCTTGCAGATCATAAGGTCAGCAGTTCGAATCTGTGTAACAGGGTGAGATCCTGTTGCCTTGTCCCAGCTCCTGCCAATCTTGCATTTTGAAAGCATACCAGCACGAGTAGATAAATAGGTACCGCTGCAGTGGGAAGGTAAATGGCATTTTCGTGTGCTCTGGTTTCCTTCACAGTGTCCCGTTGCGCCAGTGGTTTAGTCATGCTGGCCACATGACCTTGAAAGCTGTCTGCAGAAAAACGTTGGCTCCCTCGGCCTGAAAGCGGAGATGAGCACCTTACTCCATAGTCGACTGGACTTAACCGTCCAGTGGTCCTTTACCTTTACTTTTACCTTTACCTGAGTATATTATTTCAAGTATTTATAGACAGCTTTTTTATCAGAAAAGATCACAAAGCAGTCTGAGTCTGGCTTCGGCTGGGGAGGGCGGGATATAAATAAAATTTTATTATTATTATTATTAACCCTAAGGACAGCATGGATTGAACCTGGGGACTTTCTTCATGGACATCATGTGTTCTGTATTGCCCTTCCCTTTCCCCAGCCCAGCCATGTTCGACTGTGGCCAATGTGTTCTTTGTAAAACAGAACTTTGTCTGGAACCATCTAGAAAGTACAATACACATGATATGAACTATAGGCAAGTTTTCAGAAATTAAAGTTTTATGAGCTTCAGAAAATATCATAAATATCATCTGTTAAGCAATCCACTAATCTGAATTCATGCAAGAAATCATGGTTTGCTGGAGTGTTGGTCTGGGGAACCATGGTACACTTTCACTTACCCGTGTGAGCAGTGAAAGGAAGGAGAAATCTACCTTCTTGTGTCAGGTTAGAACCTTGCCTCATTCTCCCTTGCCCCTCTTGTAGTCTTGGCCGAATGACTTAACTCTCTTCCCTCTTTTTCACTGTTTATTGAATGATGTGGAAGCAGCTGGCAATAATGAGCTTTACCACTTGGAGGTGCTACTTTACAAATATATTGAACAAAAGGGCACCAACAGTAATGTCTTGTTTCTAGTGAAACTGCTAATTTCAGACTGTGTTATTTTACCTTCTTACCTTCCTCACTGTCACTTTTCTCCTTGTTGTTATTTCTCTTGCGGTTCAAATTGTGACGAACTTTAATGTTCAAAGGTTATGATTCTCAGCATGCTTGCAGGACAGTAAATTGCAATGAAATCAGGGGGACTTGTGTCCAAGTAATATTTTATTTATGCATTGTGTTGGGCTGCACAATAAAAATTTTTTTATTTATGCATTGTGTTGTGCTGCACAGCTACCTTGCCTTTGGAGTACACTAATTAAAACTTTCCAGAAAATTAAGAGGTAGCATTTCTCATCTTGACGCTGTGGACCAGAAGTGATGAGCAGCTATCCATCCTTTCTTGCTAGATGTGAATGGACCATAGCTGAATGGTAGACCTCATGCTTTGTGTGTGGAAGGTCATTGCTTCAATTCCTGGCTTCTCCTGGCAGGGCTGTAAAGGCGCTCTAGCTGAAACCATGAAGTGCTGCTGCCAGTCAGTGTAGGCACTATTGAGCTAGGTAAATTAATGGTTGGACTTGATATAAGGCAGCTTCTGTGTTTCTGCGCATGCATGTGTGAGCGCGTGCACCCACCCACCTCTTTTGTCATGTAGTTTTGACTTCTTAATCAATGTTCTGCTTTCAGAGGTTTTTGGTGTACATTTACTCTTTTTTTTTGCATTTTACTGACTGGAATTAATTTGTATGGTCTGTGATCTCAGTTATTTGAGATAAAATGAATGAGAATTCCGTGAGGAGAATGATTGTAACTGTGGGTGTCAAGTAACATGGGGATTTGGCATTTTTTCACAATCTGCTGTAGCTATTGATGGTGCTTCTTGGTCAGCAGATAAAGAGCAGTTGATGAACTTTTTAAAAAGCCTACAGCTCTCTATCACAGCAACTCCCCCCCCAACCCCCCCCCACGCCCTAGTACAGAAACTTCCATATTTCATTGGTGAATTTTGAAAACCATTATTTGGGCCTGGAGACCATGCTCTCTCTCTCTCTCTTTTTTAAAGTGATGAATTCAATCTGTTTTCTCTGAGCATTCAAATACCGTATTTTTCGCTCCATTGGACGCACCGGACCATAGGACGCACCGGATCATAGGAGGGGGAGAACAGGGAAAAATTTTTTTTTCTTGTTCTCTCCCTCTAAAACAAGGTGCGTTCAAGGTACCTATTTTTTTGGGGGGGGGAAATAAAGAAAAAAAAATTCCCTCCCCAGGCACGGGGCAGGCGCGGGGGGAGCCCGAGCTTCCCCCGACCCCAGCCTCCAGAACAGCCTGCTATCCGCAAGCCTAGGGAACCGAGCCGGTCTCCCCAGGCTTGTGGAGAGGTGCGCGAAGCCCGGGCGTGCTCTTCAGTGCGCACCAGGCTTCGGAATGCAGGCAGCTCTGCGCTACTCTCCGGAGCCCCGCGCGGCTTCGCGCCGGGATCGGGAGGGTGGCGCGGAGCTGCAGGAAGCCCTGGAGCGCAGGCAGCTCCGCGCCACCCTCCGGAGCCCCGCGCGGGGGTCCGGAGGGTGGCGCGGAGCTGCAAGAAGCCCTGGAGCCAGGCAGCTCCGCGCCACCCTCCGTAGCCCTGCGCGGCTTCGCGCGGGGGTCTGGAGGGTGGCGCGGAGCTGCAAGAAGCCCTGGAGCGCAGACAGCTCCGCGCCACCCTCCGGAGCCCGGTGCGGCTTCGCGCCGGGATCGGGAGGGTGGCGCGGAGCTGCAGGAAGCCCTGGAGCACAGGCAGCTCCGCGCCACCCTCCGTAGCCCCGCGCGGCTTCGCACGGGGGTCTGGAGGGTGGCGCGGAGCTGCAAGAAGCCCTGGAGCCAGGCAGCTCTGCGCCACCCTCCGTAGCCCCGCGCGGCTTCGCGCGGGGGTCTGGAGGGTGGCGCAGAGCTGCAAGAAGCCCTGGAGCCAGGCAGCTCCGCGCCACCCTCCGTAGCCCCGTGCGAAGCCGCGCGGGGCTACGGAGGGTGGCGCGGAGCTGCAAGAAGCCCTGGAGCGCAGACAGCTCCGCGCCACCCTCCGGAGCCCGGTGCGGCTTCGCGCCGGGATCGGGAGGGTGGCGCGGAGCTGCAGGAAGCCCTGGAGCGCAGGCAGCTCCGCGCCACCCTCCATAGCCCCGCGCGGCTTCGCACGGGGGTCTGGAGGGTGGCGCGGAGCTGCAAGAAGCCCTGGAGCGCAGGCAGCTCTGCGCCACCCTCCGGAGCCCCGCGCGGCTTCGCGCCGGGATCCGGAGGGTGGCGTGGAGCTGCAGGAAGCCCGGGAAAGCCTGCATTCGCTCCATAGGACGCACACACATTTCCCCTTCATTTTTGGAGGGAAAAAAGTGCGTCCTATAGAGCGAAAAATACGGTATATTGTTATGTGAAGCAGACTTTTTGATGCTGGCTTGGACCAACTGCCAGAAAGAAGACGCTTGGCTTCTAGAAGTCACCGTTGCTGGGGTGACAATATCAACAGAAGGAGGGGATCACTGGGGAGGAGAGGGCTGCCAGGGAAAAGAGGCAAAGCCTGGTGGGCTTCTCCAACCCTGGCTAGGAAGTCACAGCTAGTGCAACTCTCTTAGAATAAATGTAATGTGCTTTGAAGGAGCTCAACCAGCCAACAGCCTTGCTCCCACATTTTGCACCAACTGTAGCCTCTAAACCTATCCCTCAAGAGCAGCTGTACACAGAGTGCATCACAACAGTCTAGTTGTGAGGTAACCAGTACAGGAGTCAAAGCAGCTAGGCTACCCCTGTCTAGCCTTAGCATCACTGGGCACCTGCCAGGGCAAACATCCCTGCAGGGGACCTACTGACATTCTCTGGAGACTTTTGGTCCTGTTCTCATCCTCTTGGCTATTGCTGCCTGTGTTTGCCTGCTGTCTCTGAGCATGCAAGGAAAGACAAAAGTAAGTTCCAGCAGCACCTTCTACCTGCCTTGGGTCTGGGCTTGGAGCAACCAGCCCAGGCATTCTTAACTGGTTGGTTTACATGGTGGAAAGAAAAGGATGGTGGAAAGAGTTTGTAGCCCTTCCTTCCAAGGTGAGGGGGAGTGGCCTAAGCATGGACTTAACACCTCCATGTATTATCATATTTTTCCGTGTATAAGATGCCCCCATGTATAAGACGCCCACTACTTTTGGGGACCCCAAATTTAGAAAATGAACATATGCACTATCCATGTATAAGACGCCCCCAGATTTTTAACTTTATTTTAAAGTAAAAAAAACCCTAGTCTTATACATGGAAAAGTACAGTAATTAGAGTTAAACGTTGGTTATATGAGGCTGATTTATATGTGTTATATTGCCACGCCTGCCCATAAATACATATTAACACACTTGTGTCAGGCAGCCAGAAAGACAGAGGGCTTAAATAGAGGAAACAAAAGAATCGAAGGTACCTCAATCAATGCTCTGATTTTTTTTTTAAATGGGATATTTTAAGGGGCTATGGGGAAGGTGACCCATGTTACTAATTAATACTGAGAGACAGTTCTTGGGCATTGGTTTGATGTCATTACAATGCATAGTGCAGCCAGATATAGTTATTGAAGTGTTATAATTCCCCTGTCTGAGAAATACGTATGAAAATTCACTCTAGCTGTTGGATGGATGAATATTTAAGAAACTAAATCCATGGAAAATAATTCTGGGATGAGGCGTCTTAGCCTTAGACACACTGGCTAACGAAGTATTCGATTTGTATTATTAGCTCTGCTGGAAATAGTCCAGTAGCATTTTATTTGATTGGGCTTGTATCTTCCATTGTACGCTTGATGAATAGATATTGCTTGCTGGCAGGATTATAAATCCAGTCAGATTTGTCATCAGCTTGCAGTTACAGGAAATAAGTAACATATGGTTTTATAAGGCAGTGGGGGAAAATAGAACCTTCCAGTTAAAAATGAGCGAAGTCTGTGGCATCCACAAACTGAGGCTGAATTTGTCATGTAGTCAAAATGCTCCTTGACTCCATCACTTGAGACTCCGGGGGTGAGATGGGGAGAGTGCCTCTCCATAGAACAACCCCTCTGCACTAGAAAACTAGAAATCAGAGAGGACAAGTATAGCCTGTTCTGACAAGTTTATTCCTTTTCTGCATGCTGGGATTTTGTTTCTCAGTAGAGTATTCAATTATTTATTCAACTATTTTTTAATTAAATTTTTATATAGCTCTTCATTCAAGGCTCACAGGGCAGTTTACAATATCTGACACACACACACACCCCAATTCGCAGTCTAGTGGTACAGTCCAATTTTACAATGTAATCTGGTAGTCTAAATTTGGTTTCAGTCCCACTTCTGTTTTTAGGTTTGTGGTGTGGGAGCTGCTAAAACATGGTACTGTGAACTGAGTGGAACGTTCCACAGATCCAGTTAATTTGTTCAAAAGTACAGTAGTGATCTTTGAGCGGGCCAAAAGCTTCCCCTCTCCAGTTAATTCTAGTTATATACTGATATATTTTTTTAATTATAATTGTTCACATCAATTTCCTCTTTGCTGCCATACTGAGCACCCATTCATTTTATTCCTCTTCAAGTGACCAGAGATTATCACATAGCAAATTTAGGTACTGGATGACATAATTAGGGGCAAATGAAGCTCATTTAAAATGAGAACAATGCTTCCCAGGAAGGCCACTGGTGGGGGGGGGGGCAGCATTCCTCAGGATAGAAACTATTTGTGTGAGGGGGCTCCTTGCTTAGTAAACGCCACCTTGATTTACCCATGGTGGGCTTTAAATGAGCTTTTGCACCTTAAGTGAAAACCAAGATGATCACAGTGCCAAGCTAGAGACTGTGCTTTTGTGGGAAATATAGGTGCTTTGACCCTATAGGTGAGAAAGTGGAGCCCCAAGTGAAACAAACAAACAAATCAAAACAATTCATCTTGTGCAACTTTGCTCCAGGGCACAAAGATCTCTGTGGATCTGTCCTAATTGTTTCCAGTCATACGCTGCAGGTACCCCAATTTCTCCTTCCAATTACAGTGGTACCTTGGGTTACAGACGCTTCAGGTTACAGACTCCGCTAACCCAGAAATAGTACCTCGGGTTAAGAACTTTGCTTCAGGATGAGAATAGAAATCGCGCAGCAGCGGCGCAGGGGCAGCAGGAGGCCCCATTAGCTAAAGTGGTGCTTCAGGTTAAGAACAGTTTCAGGTTAAGAACGGACCTCCGGAACGAATTAAGTACTTAACCTGAGGTACCACTGTATAGCTCCTTCAAGGACACAGAGTGCCATTCAAGGGCAGTCGTGCACTTGGGTGATGTAATGGACTTGCAGGAGGCCTAAACAAAATAAAAAATTCCTTCCAGTAGCACCTTAGAGACCAACTAAGTTTGTTATTGGTATGAGCTTTCGTGTGCATGAACACTTCTTCAGATACCGTGTGCATGCAGGAGGTCTGTGTGACCCCTGGACTTACTGGTCTTAAATCCCCCCCCCCCAATGTTATTACCCTCTAGCAGTCCTCAGAAAATAGGGACATTCTATTCTGCATCAATATCAATGCTAGTTAGTAGTATTTATTGATTTGGGGTTTTCTTTCCCCACTCAGAGCTTTCCTAAACGCAATACATAAATTCCAAGATTTCTGTGCTTTTAAGTACCCCAGTTTTGTGTGTTTCCTCTAATAACTTTTGTACACTTGACCAGGAGGAAATGCTCAAGCAGTAATACTGGCGTAGAAAAGAATGTCCCTGTTTTTGGAGGAATATTGGAGGTATTACGTTCACTTACCTCAGAAGGTAGTAAGCTAGCCCTGCTGTGTTTGGGGGACTCCTCCTGCTCATTCTTCAGATATACATCTGCCCCAAAGTCTTGTCCTGGCGGCACCATATTTCTGACACTTGCAAGTGTGAGGAGACAATTGGGTGCAATTGGGTGACACAGTTTGAAGACCCAAGGGCAGGTGTGGAGGCTAGAAAGTGGACCACATATATGACATATGAACGGATTTGTCAGAAACATTTGCAATAATTCCACTGTATTCCAGTGTCAAGAAAAGTAGTCTGCATTATTTTCTTTATTAAAAGAATCCATGACTGATCACCCCATCACAATGCTTTCTTATCTGCAGCTGGAGGTAGTCATTTTTCTTAATGGGGTGCTTTTTTTGGGGGGGGCAGAATGAAATTGTGAAATTATAGATAAAATATTTAGCGTGGTGTTTGCTAATTGTATGTAGTGAAAGGATGTGGGGTGGAGTGGCGGGGAGAAAGAGAATCTTCTAACTCAACCACAAGTAGCTAAATTGCTATTTTTCTCTTCAGCTTTGTTGGTTGCTTTTGCCTGCATGATTGCCGTGGCCTTCCTGTATTTTCTTGGACTTTATGTCTCCAAGTAAGTCTGTGTAAGTGACATGTGGATCTATATGTTTTTGTGCTATGTTTTAAATCTGCAAGTTATCATTGAATTATTTATTTCTGCATTTATTTATTTTAAAGTATAGACACATAAAGAATTAGAATAAACAGTTTTAGTCCATTTTTATGGGTGTGGGCCTTTAACTGGGTGACAGGAGTGGCCATTTTCCATGTATGTGGCTGGTGAAAACACATTTATGGAGGTATATTGCCAGTCACAAAGTTCAGCTTTGCCCCATTGACCTGGTTCTTGAATATATTTTTAAAGATATCTACAAGGAGCTGCATCCATCCAGGACCACCAATTGTTGCTCATGGCAAGTATGCCCATGCCTAGAATTGGATTTTGGCCTATATCTGTGTGAGATCGTCATACAGGCATCAAATGGCCAATTTCTAACACTTTTAATCTATTGTGTGATTACTCTTGATATTTTTGATTCAGTAAAACTAGATGCACATATGCACCACCAGTGTTGGCAGTTTTCTCTGCAGCCACTGTTGTGGCCGTTTCAGTGCAAAATGTGGCTTGCTTCTTTAACAGAACAAGAAGCCACAGTGCAATGTCAAAGAAACCTCAGGCAACATGCGTGGTTCTTACCGATGTGTGCGGAGTGCTTTGTTGGATCATGGCATTGGACTTCCTGTTCTTTATTTCCTACAAATTTGAATAAACAAATTATTGTGAGCTTCTTCATTGTACATAGGGAATTCAAGAACCCACACCATCTTTTGAAAGTTAGTGGGTAACCTTCTGCACCTTAAATTCCTTCGGTGTTTTTAAGGAGTTTTGTAAATCTATTAAGTTACAGGAGACAAACTCCTCTTTAAACTGTTACTTATATTCAGGTTTTCTAATTCTAGGTAACATTCAAGTCCTAGATTTATAGTCAGGTTACTTTTTGAATTCTTGCAGACTTCACTGTACCCGGGTACACTGCCATTGCCTTCAACACAAACCTACTTCCATTGTAAGTATATGTACCGCTTCACATTCTTTAAACATTTATGGGGGTATTCAACTAAGTTTTACTTACAGTAGATCCATTGAAATGACTAACTCTTGACTAAATTCGGCCAATTAATTTAAATAGGTCTACTCTGACTAAAACTTAATTGAACCACCCTTAATTGTGAAATATGCATGTCTTGTACAGTGGTACCTCGGTTTAAGAACAGGCTTGTTTACGAACTATTCAGTTTACGAACTCCCCAAAACTGGAAGTAGTGTCCTGGTTTGTGAACTCTACCTTGGTGTAAGAACAGAAGCTGAATGGTGGAAGGGCACTGGCGGCGGGAGGCCTCATTAGGGAAAGCAAGCGCATAAATTTCTGCAAATACCTCCTTTGCACATCGAGGTCCCCAAGACACCCCCCCCAAAGAAAAACACAATTGACACTTAATTTTTGTTTAAGGTTTTTGGCATAATTTTGGCCACAACTTTATTCAAATTACAGCAATGTGAGTGGTTGCTTAGGCATTGGTAGCACTAACTGACCCCGCACGGGGACAACTCTGACATTCGCACCCCCCACAAAGTCAGCAAGGGTAAGTCACCTGGGGAGAGAGACGGGACTGGGAACCATGCCTCACCTCTCCCCAGAATGCTCCCAGGGGCTTGCATGGCCCTAGCCCCTTGCCAGGGGGTTTCGGACAAAAGCATGGGGAGCCCCTGGGTTCCTTTAACGGAAAACCCTTGAAGCAGCAGCAGCAGCAGCATTTTGGAGGGGCAGGCACAGCTGAATCCATACCCCTCCACCAACCAATTCCAAGACCAATGCCTAACCGCAAACCTTACAAGTTGTGACGATTTGCTACGCAGTAGGCAAAAACCAAGTGGCACACACTAATCAGCCAAATGGACAAAATTCCTACCGGGCCCCTGCCCCAAAGCAGACGACCCCATGACAGGCATAGCAAGGTCATGCAAACAGCCTAAAATTAGGGAAGGGAGGGCGGGTGATCCGAAGCAAGCAGCGAAAAGAGGAAGTTCTTTGCTGCGAGCATTGTATTTAACAAATAGGGCTGTCAATCAGCAAATGGCAACATCTAGATTTCCCCAGTAACAGCCCGCCCCTGCTTAAAGGATGGCCAAACCATTTGCCTAGTAACAGTGAGGTGTCTTGTCAGCCCCACCCGCAACCTGTGCTCTCCATGAGGGAGAACACACTTTCCCAACCTGGTCATGTTTTAAAGAGCAATCCCTGCTGGAGTGGTGGATTTAGTAATTAAGAGTGCTTATTCTTGAGTTTTGAGTGATAGGCATAAAAGCACCCTCCTTTTTATTAAACAGAGTGCCTTGACCTGCGTGATGTACTATATTTCAGCTTTCTATTTGTAGTGGAAGGATCTTTTACCATTTTGATGCCCTCCCCCCGGGGAGAAAGTGAGTTGTGTCCAAGCACTTGCGAACACAGCTTGAACTTTTCCACACTAATATGTTCCTGGTTGCCACTGCAAAACCACCTCTCACAATGTGGTGATGCTTCCAGGGTTTAAAGGGGGAATTTCTTCACTCCTCTGATCCTAGTATATGCGTTGGTGTTCTTTTTGCAGTGTAGTTTGCCCCTAAGTATGCTGCTTAGAGGAAAGTTCCTTCCTTCTGGCCTTTTTAGGCTGCTTCCAGACCACCTGATTATTGAGCATTCATCATGATTTGTGTCTACCAAGTTTGAAGGCATGCTAGATGACACCAGCTCTTTACTCAGCATTCATTCTGATCTCTTTGCAAGTTCAAACAGCATTACATCAACCAGTGTTGTTTTTACGCTTTGCATTTCCACATCACTTTCCTTATCTCAAAATGTCTGATTTTGGGGAGAAGGAGGTTTGTTGCGCAAGAGCTCTGCATCAAATTTAATTGCGCAACTTGAATTTTCCAGCATGTGATTGAATTTGCCCATCTGTGATACCACCCCAAAACAGCGATAGCCTTGGAAGCACCCTTAGAAGACTGTCTGTTCTTCTCTGATAGCAACCCTACTAAGCAGATAAAATGCTGTGGGGCTCTTGTTTGTGTCCCTGTCTTGCTCAATAGTGCTTGCTGTCAGAGAAGATGCTGGGTGATGTACTTTTCTTTGCTTAATGTGGCAGCTAACTTGACAGTAATGAGAGAATGCCACTGCTGGAGACAGATTTGAACTGCTGTCAAGAGCAGTCAGAGTAGATGGAGGTGTTTAAAAATATACGTGGCAGGTTTGTAGAAGAACCTCAGGGTGTATTCTTCTACAGTAGGTAGTTTTAAGCAGGTTTTTTGCTAGCCTCTGCTTGAGATATTCAGGCTACGAATGGGCACTGTGTTTTGTTAGTGGGCTGTGACCATATGAGGAACAAGTTCTGGAATGTGTGTGTCAAAACTCAAGATCCCTGTAGTCAGGAGCTGGGGCCAGAGCTTCAGCTAGGGCTGGAGCTGACACCTTCATTGTTGACCAGGCAAAGTCAAGAGGCCAGGCAACTAGTACAAATACCCAGAGGCCTCATTCTATTCACCCACCACAGTGGCTGATATAATGCTCCTTTCCTCTGGGCTTACAGTAACGCTATTCCCCACTTTTGCCAAGGCATCTCTCCCAGAAGTTGTTAGCCCTCATACAATGCCCTTTTAGAGTTTGAAAAAAACTTGTACAAACTGAATGAGACTTCCTGATTTAATACTGATTGCTTGTCCACTGGCATTAGCAGTAAATTTGTTTGCAGGAAATAGGCAAATGTTTGTACCCTAGAGCAACTTGTAATCTATCATATATACTCAGAAAATACTGAGTATGAGACCAGCAGGGATAAGAATGTTCTGCTGGTTTCCTTTTTAGGTGGTACAGCTTGTGTGTAGTTCATAAAGTATTTCTCATCCTTCTAAAAGAAAAATGGATCGCAATTATGAGTTGGTTCGGAATGGGCCTCAGTTGGCTAGGTGGATATAATGATATAAAACGGAAATAAAGTAGGTGATGCCATATATCAAGCAAGGAAAAATTGAGTTTGGAGAGATGCAATCTGGCCTCTAGCTCAGGCTTTTAATCTTGAAGGGCATTTTTTAACATGATGTGATTGCTAATAATACTTCACAGCAGGTTTTAGGAAATTAACATTTTTAAAGAGAAAAAGAAGCACGCACACACCAATGACTGGAACATACGATTCCAGAATCTAAAATTCCCAGATGTCTAGATTTTGGCTTGATGTTAGACTTTTAAGGACAACCTATTAATTAATTTAAAACAAATGCTGTGCCCAAATATTTTTAAAACAAATATAAAAATGAATTAAGGATACATCCCGCACAATGATCTGCAGATGTTTGCTTTTCACTTATTTTTGCTTTTAAGTTGCTTTAAACTTTTTATGATTTCATTGTTTGGTTTTACGTTTTTATATTGCTGTAAACTGATGTGATATATTTTTTATGATACAGTAGTATATAAATATTTTTATAAAAATAGTAAAATTAAAATTAAATTAAAACAGCTAAAATATTACCAGTGTTAAAATTCAGCCTCTTCAAAGTTAATGCTGTGTCCACCCTACTCCAGGCAGAAGTAGCTGGAACATACCTAGCAAAGAAATGTCTAGCTGTTCCTTAGATACTCCAATTTGTTGAACAGATTGTTGCTCAGCTACTAGCTGTGGTGGTAGTCTTCTGAATGCCACTTGCTGGAAACTGCAGAAGATGAGAGTGCTCTTGTACTTGCGCTTTGCTTGCAGGTTTTCCACAGGCATCTGGTTGGACACTGTAAGAACAAGATGCTGGACTTAACGGACCATTGGCTTGATTCGGCAGGTTCTTCGTATGTACTTATAACATATAAGAAAAAGAATCAGTCTTGGCATCTGTTCACCTGCTGTTTGTTTGAGGGGACCCTCCAGACTGGTGCATTCTGTAACACGTTCTTGACACATGTGTGTGTATGTGTGTGTGTGAGAGAGAGAGAGAGAGAGACATACACACGTGTTTGTTTGTGTTGGCATCTATCTGTCTTGGGAGACAATGGAAGAGTGCACCTGCACATTTTTGCTAGATTTATTCTGCCTTAATTTGTTCTGTAATACTTCCCCAATGCTACTACATTATTGTTATTTTAAATCTGCCCTTCACCCTAAGGTCCTGGGGCAGCTTGGAATAAACCGCTCTTTCCAACAATATGCACTAAATGGAAAGGAAGCACTGTGAGTGATTTATTTAACTACTCTACACTAGCATGTTGAATGTAAAAACTTGCCTTTAGTGGAGAAAGGGAAGTCCCTTGCCTTGGCACCTACTACAGGCACAACAGCTGGAGAATACTTTTAAACATGTTTGCACACCCCTTCACCTGGAGCTCCTGGCAAGAAGAGCTACCCAGCTGTTCTTCACTTACCATGCACTGGCTCATATTCTTCCCCAATCTGGTGGTGGCTGCTTCCCCCCACCCCCCCACAACCCATCAAATTTATCCTCACCAACAACTTGCCACAAGCTGTCAGGAAGAGGAAAGTCTTGCTCTCCCATTTGCTTAGGTCGGAGTTGTTCAAGCTTTTTGGGTCCACAGCTTCCATGACCAACTACATTCTTTCTGTGGCACCCCTGTGGGGCTCAAGAGTCCAGTTATGCCACCCCTTGCCTGCAGAGCTGGCAGCCTCTCACCCCTTTTCAAACACCTTCCCTTGAGTGTTCCCTCAGCCTCCTCTCCTCTCCCCTCTCCTTGGGAGTCCTTGAGCAGCCGCAGCTGCCACCCCTGGTCTCTGAGCTGCCCCCCTCCCCTAAAGAGAGTTGCCTCCTCATACTGCCCCACAAGGGCCTGGGAGGCACCCCCTGGCCAGCCCCAGAGGAACCATTCACCAGAGGAGCTTGTAGTTAGGGCTGCTGCAACAAAACTCTGCAAGCCTTTGGGAGGCAGAGACATAAGAGGGCGACGGAGGGAGGGAAAGAGGGACACAGGCCAGTGTTGCCTGTGGCACCCCTGACCATCATTCAAGGCACCCCAGGTGCCACGGCACACTGGTTGAAAACCACTGGCTTAGGGGAAGGCCTCCATCACCAGAAGTATGAGGTATATTTGGAGAGCAGACTGCCTGTTGTGGATTTAATTGAGCTGTACTGGCAGTGACTGAAAGAACTCTTGCAGTTGCACTGTACAGAATAATAGAAGGATGAGCATGCTTGGAAGTATTCTTCAGCTGCTTCAGCGGCCATTGGTGGAAAATTGCCTGCTGCCTTCTTTCAGAAGCGAATACAGGCACATGGTGGCTTTGTTACATTGCACCCTTTAAGATAATTGCATGTGAATTGGCTCATAGAAAGGGGAGGAGGTAGATTTTTAGGAATGGCGGGCCCAAGCATTGCATCCAGAAAGACATCTGCTTCTGAGATGTAGAGAATGGAAAACAACTCTGCACTGTGTTCTCTGCTTCCTGAGCTAAGACCAGGAGGAATCCCTATGAATAAGATGTATATTGGGGCCCAAACACAGGATTTGATCTCTTGGAGATTGTTCAAAAAAGCCAAACCAAACCTGAGAACTGATTGATGTCACCACATGGTTTACCTGTTGATTCCCTGGAAAATCTTAACCATGATCAAATCCTAGAAAATGTCCTCTTAGAAATGTTGTCCCAAACAGTGTGGGAATACTACATTTAAGAGTGTGTGCAGTTCCCATTCAAGCCACCTAAACTTTCCTTCATCTGCATTTAGAAGCTTCTCTGTGATAAGGAAACAAATAATCACATGGCAAGGTGGTTCTTGGACTACGTCACAGCAGATGAGGAAATCACATGACAGACTTCTCTCCCATATAAATAACTCTTTGTGTGGAAAGCTGAATGTGAGGAGAAGGGTTCCAGCTTTTTTCTTTCTTTCTGAATGCATAAAATTTCTCCAGGACATACTAGCTTTCAACAGGGTTTTTGTAAGCAGTGGTATTCAATGATGTGATTCCCTGCATGTACAGTTAAAACGGTAAAGGGACCCCTGACCATTAGGTCCAGTCGTGGCCGACTCTGGGGTTGCGGCGCTCATCTCGCTTTTATTGGCTGAGGGAGCCGGCGTACAGCTTCCGGGTCATGACTAAGCTGCTTCTGGCGAACCAGAGCAGTGCACGGAAACACCCTTTACCTTCCCTCCAGAGCGGTACCTATTTATCTACTTGCACTTTGACATGCTTTCAAACTGCTAGGTTGGCAGGAGCAGGGACTGAACAATGGGAGCTCACCCCGTTGCGGGGATTTGAACTGCCGACCTTCTGATCGGCAAGTCCTAGGCTCTGTGGTTTAACCCACAGCGCCACCCGCGTCCCCCCATGTACCTTTAGAGGTGGTTTAATCCTGGAACATCTTTTTAAACACATGATGCTGCTGGTTTTATATATCAGAACACAGGTATGAGCCAAAAGTTGAGGTCAATATACTTTCCAGACAAGAGAGTAAAAATGTGCCGTAGCTTCCAGTTATTGCTTACAAATACAAAAGCCTAGATGAGGCAGCAATTTACTTAAGGAACCATTTCCATTATCAGTGAATCATCTCTCTTTATTAGATGAGAAAGGCAGGAATGCCAAGTCTTTGGGCACAAAATCATAAGTCAAAATGTCTCACAGGAACCTGTACTTTTCCATGGTTATTGCTCGGCTGTCTATATTACCTCTACCCCTTGCCCCTTATTTGTGTGTGTGTGTGTGTTTAGAATTTGATCTGACCCATCTCAAAGGGCTAGAATGGGTAACAGCAGTAGAAAGAAGACAAAAGATCCACCTAGGCTTCTAAGCATTCTAATTTGGGGAGATGCCTTCCCAGTGTTTTGCACAGCCAGTATGGAAATAGTAGATATAGATTAGTACCCAACCTTTTTACTTTGTGAACAGAAGGAGCTTCCATTCAAAGAATGAGAGAACACTTCTTCCATTTACAGAACAAAAACACTGGATTCTACGCACAGTGTTGGACTTGGATGGAGGCATCTGGATTTCAAATAACTCATATTTTACCCCACAGTGGTCTCCTTAAAACAGCATACCCTCCCAACATTTCTCCGATGGAAACAGGGATGTCCTGTTCCATAATAATAATAATTTTATTATTTCTATCCCGCCTATCTGATTGGTGTGCCCCAGCCACTCTGGGTGGCTTTCAACATATGTAAAAGCACAATAAAACATCAAACATTTAAAACTTCCCTATACAGGGCTGCTTTCAAATGGTTTATAATGGTTGCATAGTTACTTATCTCCTTGGCTCAAGGGTCCATACCCTCCAACATTTATCTGATGAAAATAGGGACGTCCTAAGGAAAAGTAGGCCATTCTGGGATCAAATCAGAAATGGGGATGGCTTCTGTATATATGGGACTGTCCGTGGAATATAGGGACACTTGGAAGGTTTGAACCAGGGTTGAGGAACCTCAGGCCCAGGGTCCAAATGCAGGCCTCTTTATCTGATGCACAGAACTCTGTCCAGGCCACACCTCCACTCCTTAAGCCACACCCCTCACTGGCTCTGCTTCACACCTGAAATTTTTTGCCTGACTAGAATGTGCCCACAAGCTTTGAGAATGCCTCTTGCTTGCCTTGATGGAGGACAGAGAGGGGTGTAGAAACTAGCTGGCATGTGGCTCAGAAGAGAATGTAGCCATCAGTCTGAAAATGCATCCCCACCACTGCCTTAGAGGAAGGGTGGGATGCCTGTTGGCATCTTTCTGTCTTGGGAGGCAAGGGAGGAGTGTGCCTTTGGGGGTGAAGTCAAACTGTTGGATGGTTACAGTGCCTGCTGTGGCTGTAGAGACTGATACGGGAGAGAGCTGTTTTGCTGCAGGTGAGACAGATGAAGGTGTCCAGTTGTGCTGGTGCAGCTGCACCATGGTGTTTCCTCTCTCTGTGTTCCTCCTAGTGGTCATTCCTCCTCTGGTCACTGCTATGGATGCGCAACCTGTCTCCAGGCACTGTGATTATCTTCAAGGGATTCCTACACGGTGGGGTTGGCATTCCCAGACTTCATGTCACGCCTGCAGACATCTTTGTATTGCAGAGTTGGTCTGCCGATGGGCCTGGTGCCTGAAGCCAGCTCCCCGCAGAGCACATCCTTGGGGATCCTGACATCTTCCATTCTGTGTTCATGTGAGAGGGATTGTTAAGTTCCTTGGGAGGGAAGCACTGACATAGCAAAATGCTACAGTTCTTTTGGAAATCTTGCTTAGCATATGCTCTTTAGTGTTCCGTGACTGTATTACTGCTATTGAAGTGGGAGCCCCACCGATGAGACAATACCTGGCTTGGCTCCATAATATTTTATGTTTTGTTTAGATACTGTACTTTCAACTTGTTATGTTTGGAATATCAGAAGCGTTTGGCATTGCTTCTTTGGAGTCTAGGAATCTCCCAAATGCATTTGCAATCCCTTCTCAAAATAGGACAGCACTGACTCCAATTTAATTTTCTGGGAAATGCTGAGTTGATTATTGATTTGCTTGACATCCTTGGCTTGGAAGAGGCTCCTAACATCTCCAGTGTGATCTCCAAGTCAGTGTCTGTTAAAAGTCTGCTCTGCACTGCCACTTTCATTTCAGTTTGTTTTTCACTATTCTAGCACAAATATTTTCATTTCCTCCAGCATTAGACCCTGCATGCTGGCACTGCAGGCTCACCCATCCCCAAATCACACCCATACACCTGCAATATATTTATGCAGTTCCCTAGAAAAGAGGGACACTTTGAAAGTGGATGGTCAATTAGTCCAGTTTAGCTTCTGATAAAATTATTTAGCAGAAACAAATCAATAAGGTGTCCAGGAAGAGAAGACAGAACAGGATTTTTCCAGTATTGAAAGTGTGATAAAACTATTGTGTGTGGCATAAGCACTCATATTTTCTTTTGTCCCACTGTAGTCTCTGGTCAAAAAGGTTTTGCAGGTTTTTGAAGCAAAATAAAAGTTTTTAAAACCTGTTTAAACAGGTGCAATACTGGGACAGAAAGAAAATAGTGTGCATCTTAGAGGCAGCAAGGATTCTGTCCTGATACTTTCAACTTTGGGAGCGGAAAGTATAATAATTTTTCTGTTCATACAATAAATGCAGGTTAAAAAAAGAAAAGAATCTGACACTGAAGGAACAAGGGTGGGGCTATGGCCACGAAGGCCAACAGCTTGAGACATCTATCCAAACTGGCTAACATGTACATGCATAATATCTGGCAAAAATCTAGGTTCATACAAACTTTGTAGGTGTCATCTGCACAACTAGAAACCATGCCTAGTCAAAGACAGCTTTGGATTTAGGGTGGTGTGGGCAGTTCCCTTGTATAGGGCACTGAGCTGAGGGGTGCAAAATAATAATAATAATAATAATAATAATAATAATAATAATAATAAAATAAATGATACCACCTTATTTGGGAACCTATTGAAAAGAGCCATTAAAAAGCAACTGTACCAACATGAATTATTGTGAAAATAATAAATACTTGGGGGTGCCAAATGTTGGCTCCCTTCAGGGCACAATGTTACCAAAGTCAAAGGTTCCCTGAATGTGCAATCAAAGCCTTTGTGTGTAAAGTCCTACAGACACTGGGTGAGATCCATTGTTAGTCATATTTAGAGTAGTATGAAATAAATGTGTCTAAGTAACTTCTGTTTATTGTTTTCAGTGGGTCTAATCTAAGAATGAGTTAGTTTGATGGTGAACAAATATGCATACACACATATAGGATGAATGTCTGAATTACGCTTTTGCTGCTCTCTTCATGTGAATAGCAGTAGCAGGGAAAAGTGTCAGCTCAAATATACCTTAAGGTGTAACTGAAGTATTGACTTAATTTAAAAATGCTGATGTTTTAGGGCTGCAACATGCAACAGTGCAATTTACCCATCACTCCTAGGCAAGTGGATTGTAGCCATAACTGATTAGTTTATCAGAAGTTTTTAAAATCAATGTAAAAAGACATCACAGTTAATTAGGCAGCAATTTCCTTTAAATAATTTTTTGATGCAAGTAATTATGAAAATTGCAGTTGGCAACACCATGTTACAAAGGGCATTGCCCATTTTCCTTCAGGAAGGAGGGGAATAACTCTTCTTTTTGATATTTTATTAAAAGTTGATAAAATGAACACATAAAAATGTTTTGTTGTAAACCGCTCTGATATTTTCATAAATAGTGATAAATATTTTTTAATAAATAAATGAGACTGAGAAGTTATGTTTATCTCACAACAACCCTGTATACAACCTGCAAGAGAGGTCTGTTAAACAAGATAAAGCAACTGGAGGAAGATAAATAAAATACTGTAAGCGACTGACAAACACTATAGTTCTTCCATTTGTAAAGTCTCGCAAGAAACAGGATTCCCCATACAGAGCACCAACAAAACAACCTTCTAAACCTGCTGTGACATTTGTCTGGATATGAAAACAATTCCGTAACCAATAGACTACCCCTTTGTTTTTTCTAACTCTAGTCTAAACAATCAATGCACAGTAAAAATTAGCATTCAGGCTTCTTTCGGCTCAAGACTTTCTGTGATAAATGATGATTCTCTTTCTTGGCCTCTCAACTGTGGTGCAAAGTAGTTAGCATAATGACTAATTTCCTGAACAATAAAAGGACCTCTGTCTTTAAGAACAATGTTTTAGAGTTTGTAACACTATTTTATTTAGTAGTACTTTTCAAGAAGATTTAGAAATGAAATTAATCCCGCAGGGACGTCTCTTTTTTTGCATATGTTGCTTGGTAAAGTATCAACTTCACTGAGGATATATAATGAATTTTTGTCCAACTGTGGATCCTTATGATCCTTATCTAGCCAAAATGACACCATTCACATGGAAGAGGCAGGCTTGGAGAAATCTCACCGTTTGCTGAAGTACAAAAAAAAAAAACTTTAGAGAAAAAAAGCCTAAGGGGAAACCCTCAAAAACAAACCAGTGCAAACTGAGCATTCTTAGTGAGCATGGAATACTAACTTACTGGCTGACATCTGGAAGACAAAAAATAGAAACCAGAAAAATGAAGAGGGAGAGTGGAATGTCATATTCTGGAATGCACACAGCTGGCTGGAACCCTGAGTAGAAGCACTCCATATGGCAACATTTTCTTGCAGGTCCTGCTTGCAATGAGAGAGGTGCAGACCCAGAGTTTTATATTCCAAGCAAAGCTAGTTATGTTGTTTTAATTTCTGAGTCCTCCTACCTCTCTAATCAAGCATCCATTTTCCAAGTGGGGCAGAACATCCTGGGCTGAAATATGGCTGGGTTGTCTAATGTACGCTAGATCAGGCCATTGGGTCATCAAGAAGACCAAATCCGTTCCTCTTTCCAAAGCTCCTTCCCAGCTGGCAGCAAAGCTGGGTGAGTGAACTCCTCCCCTCTCACGAACTGGTTGAGAGGTGAATGTCACGGTCTGGTTTACGAAGTCCTGGCGGAGGACATTGCGACCGGGGGCAAGATGGTGGGGTGGGAGCAGGAACAGGAGTCTGGAAGCCAGAAGTCCGGAAGCCAAGGGTCCGAGGCTCAGGAAACGAGGAGTCGAGGAATCAAGGGTTTGAGGATCAGGAAACAAGGAGTCAAGAAGCCAAGGGTCCGAGGATCAGGAAGCAAGGAGTCAAGAATCCAAGCGCAGCAAGGCAGGAAGCGTGTTGCTGTGGCAAAGAGCCAAAGGGAAATGCTGGCCTTATATCCCTTCCCGGCTCTTGCCACCAGGTGCTGTGAGTTACCAATCGACCTCACCTGTGCAGCTGCGTCTTGCCTCTTCAGAACAAACTTCGGAAAGCCCCAGTCCTGCGAAGCCCTTCTGGTCACAGGGCCTGGCTCCTGCACGTACTCCTGATAGTGAGGCATTCTGCAGATCTTTGCCCAGTGGTCCCTCTCTGTCCCTAGAAGCAGGGAAGAAATAAAGCAGCTGGGCCAGTGGAGTGCTGTGCTGCTTCACTGCCACCATAGCCTCCCTTACCTGGGTTGCTTCCTCGGCAGTGTCCGGGTGGAGCACTTTTAGGAGTGCCGCCTCTTCTGTTTCCACTGCCTGAGGCAGCTGCTTCACTCCATGTCAAAGTGGGCTGGCTCAGTGGAGAAGACATTTCTATGTGTTCCATGCACACCAAACAGAAACAGATGTCCTAGTCTGCAAACAAGCAGCCCAATCCCATACAGATCTGTTCACACAAAGATTTCTAACAATGAGGCCCAAGCACTTGCTTCTTTCTGCCAGCCAGAAAATAAAGATATCATGTATTCAGCTTTCAGTATCTCTACTTCTACTTTAACTACAGATGGTAACCAGTCTAACCAAAGAAGTAGAGTAGAGTTTGTTCTGTGGAATAATTAATGGCCTGGCAACTTACATAGTGCTGCATCGTGGGTTTGTGACCTTCTGGTGAAGATTTGCTGACCTTGCTTGCTGTCTGAAGAGTTGGATTAACTAAAAATAGATGAGACTAAATGAAGTTCTCTCTTAAGAACACGTCTTCCAACAAAAGACATAAAACCATTTTGAAGTGACCCCAGTGTAAGGCACTGGAAAGGTCAGGTGCCCATTAATATCCACAGTTGTGACAGACCCATTATAGTTTGCAGTAACAGAAGAGCAAATTCTCGATGTCCAAAGGTGAAAAATGACTTTGAGAGGCCAGTTTTAGCAGAACTTTTGGAATTCACAAGTTGGGGTTTTTAAAAAAAATGTTATCCAATCTCCTCCTCCTCCTCCTCCTCCTCCTCCTCCTCCTCCTCCTCCTCTTCTTCTTCTTCTTCTTCTTCTTCTTCTTCTTCTTCTTCTTCTTCTTCGCTTAATGAATGCATTCACTCATTTAATGCTGCCATTCAATATATATAGTCTTCTTACAGTAGCTTGCAACATATAAAAACAAAAGACATATAAAAATACAACAGTGCACCAATAATAATTGCAGTGGTGAAACATTCTACACTAATCCAATTCTACCAGCCTCATAAAAAAGAACAGAAAAGAACCCTTGGTAAGCCAGTCATGAATACAAATATTTTTCAGGGTTCAAATGTATTTCTTCACTCTAGGTCATCACATCATAGAATAAAATGGGGTGGGGGATAAATACCAGAGCCGTAAGTCATCACACCATAAAATGAGGGGATGGATCTAACACAACAAATGAGATGAAAAAGTTAAATAGAATCAAAAATTAAAATGTTTTTAGAGCCCATTTAAATGAGAACAAAGAGGCGGCTGATTGTATCTCTCAGGAGAGGGAGTTTCACATTCATGGGACCACCCACATAGAGCCACTATCTTTCATGCCCAGTAGCATAAACCTTCTCTGTGGCAGGCAAAGGAGTAGAATCTCTGCCATGGATCTTAAATCTCTTGCAGGTTTGTTTGGGCACAGGCCATTAAGTATGGAATTATCCATACTGTACCTAAGAAGCAAATTCTTTTTCTTTCTACACCAAGTTTTGGAAAGAGCAGAGGAAAGGTAAATGAAGTTAAGCCCAGAGTTTTCCTTGCTCATAATCTCCCTCACTTCAATATTAAATCTGTGCAGAGCTTGAATGAACTATTAAAGGATTTAGACATCATCATCTGTTTCTCCCTTAGCCAACCTGTCCCCCCTGCTTTCCCAGGGATATATCCTGCCATACGGAAATGTATCTTTCAGCTGTGTGTCCTCTCCCCTTACTAATTACTAATCCATGCTAATTTGTTACATGTTGGGGGAGGCATGGAGAAGCTCTGTTCTTGAACCCCTGCCCCACATTCCAGCACATCAGTTTGTCACTGAGCTAGGTAGACCAATGGTATGACTTGGTATCGGGCAACTTTCTATACTCCTAAACATTGTTGTGTGTGGCATTTATATCTATTTCTCCAATTGTTTTCTCAGGCCAAACAAACCTGAAAAACCTGTGTGATCAGAGGCACTAGTTAAGGAAGAAATTAGGGTCATTTTTGTTAAGGGCATGGTGGCACCAATGCATTCCCTTCAGTTCATAAAAACCTAACCTGTTTATAACCTACATAGAACATCTGTAGGTATGTATTGAGAACGGGATGTCACATTAGCACCCAAAGCTGTTGCTGCTGATCTAGCTTGTCCAGTTTAGTTAATCCTAGAAGCAACTTGTTGGAAAATGGGTTGCCATAATTTTTGGAGAAACTGCAGCAATTATTTTACAGCAAGCTAGCAGTCTCTGTGCATATGCTGGGTTACATTAGCGCTTGCTGCTGATAGCCTAGAGCTCTAAAGCACCATTCTTTGCCAAGGAGGCGGCGGCTATCTCCAATCTGGCATCTGAAAATGACAAAGCGATCTATCAAACAGAATTAGGCAGGCAGATCCTTCCTGTTCTGTTTAGCGTTGTAATTCAATATGGCCAAGCCAGAGGCCTAACCAGGAGAGAATCGTCCCTTCAAATCTAATGAAACACGGCTCGCCTTTTGCATCCCACAAGCATTAGCATGTAAGCTTCCTCTATTTTTAAATGGAGATGGGCATACTGTACATGTCAAGCAGAATTTATCAAGGTATTTTGGAGACAATCTACATTGGGCAATAGTTCAGTGGTAAAAACACACTCTGAAATACCAGTTGTTGACTTCTGGATCCTTTGAAAAGAGTGTTTGATGTATGTTTGCACACTTAGGTTTTGATGCATTATTTCCTGTTCTGAGAAATATGAGCAGTGCCACACTGACATCCAGGTCTTAAAGTGGGCAAAAACGTGATTGTAAAAGAGTGGCACACAAATCTCTATCCGTGAGAAGCTGTGCATAAGGCAAGGTTCCAGAAACCATTTTAAAATTAATGGTGTTTTTTTTTAATCATCTGTTTGAAAGGAATGTGTTGCTACGATGCTTCCCAACATAATGCATTCCCAACATAGTGCATCCCAGAAATGTAGAATTCAGTATACCATCAAACTCAGCTTTCTATTAAAATAAGTTAGGAAAAAGCCAATGACTAGACCATATGGCTGCAAAGATTGGATGGAAAATGCAGAGACAACCTCATGATACCTCAGAAGTGTGGATATATAAGGTGGGGAAAATCCTGCTTGGAACTCCACCCTCTGGGCAATACAAAAGAGCCATATTCACAATTCACAGAGAAACAGATTGGAATGATGTAAATTGTAAAACACCCAGAGAAACCACATTTGGGTTCTTGCTTTGGGCCATAAATGGTATTCTGGAAAAAAAGTACCTGAAATGGCAACTTGTGAGCTAGACAAACCAACCAAATTTCTGAGTAGTAATAATAACTGCTAACAAACTGCTTCAATTGTCCATTTAACAGTAATGGAGTAAGGCACCAGAGAGACATAAAACTTCAGTTTGTACCTTCAAAATCCCCGAGGCTGAATCTCACCTCTTTTACACAGAATCTGCCTCTACTAGAATGAGTGCCAGATGAGGAGTGTGACCTTGGGAAGTCATAGGGGCTAGCTCGATAAAGATTTTGACCGAGTGTGCGGCAGCTGTGGGAAAAAAAGAGAATTACATGTTAGGGATCATTAGGCAGTGCCGAAAATAAAACTGCCAATATCATAACACCATTATATAAATCTATGGTGCAACCACAGTTTCAGTCCTTTGTACAGTTAGTGAAATGAGAAGTTTCCCCACCACTCACAACACAATGCCAGAACCTGGGGCATCCAATGAATGAAGCTGAGTGTTATATGATTTGGATAAGGACAAACCACAGAAACTACGTCTTCGCACAACACATAATTAAAGTATGGAATTTGCTCCCACAAGATGAGTGATTGCTACCGACTGGGATGACTTTAAAAAAAGGTTAAATGAGTTCATAGAGGTTAAGGCTTCCAAGATCTGATGGCTCTGTTTTACTTCCACGGTGAGAGGCTGTATGGCACTGGATACCATTAGCAGGGAATACCAAGTGGAGTGACTACTATTGTACTTGGGTCCTGCCTGCTTCTGAGCTTCCCCTAGGCATCTGGTTTGCCACTGTGAGAATCGGGTGATGAACCTTTGGTCCGCAGCAACAAGACTCTTCTTATGTTCTAATGTGTGAATTGGAGTGCTTTGCCTGGCTTGCAAATTGATGTTACAGCCCATACCAGTCACGTGTCACTGGTGAATTTAGTTAGTTTGACTGGCTCAGAAGGAGGCATTCTGGGCTGTTTACACAGAAAATGGTTTTTGTCCTGCAATGCATATTGAAATATGGTATCTGTGGAGGTTTTGTGGCTTACTTCATCGTGCCCATTGGGTCCAATGCGACATTAATTTGGCTGGCTCTGCTGGCTCAGAACATGACATTCCATTTTTTGGAGTAGCGCTTGATGCTTGGAATGAGTATTGGGGCATGGTTTCTGTGGATGAACCGTGGCTCGTTGCATCAATCCAAAATGCTTTTAATGCTTGGAATGGATATTTGACCATGATTTTTGTGGAAGTTTTCTTCAGGATTCCTTTCTAGACTTGTGTGACTGATGAATTTGGTTAACTCAGTTAGCACAGAAGTTGGCATTTTAGGCCATTTTATGGTGGGGAATACCATTTATGGCCCAGAACTGGTATTGGAATGTGGCTTCTGTGGACATTTTGTGGTTTACTCATTCTGACGAATTTGGCTAACTTTGCTAGCTTGGAAGTCTCCATTCTAGGCCTTTCAGTTGTGTTCTGGATGGGTTCTGGCAATGAAGAAGTTAATAAGTGTGTGTGTGTGTGTGTGTGTGTGTGTGTGTGTATGTTCTTAAGTGTCTCTAACACATTGCAGTTTTTGACAGCAGTTTTATGTGTAAGGGGGTCATTCTGGCCCATTCTGCACCAGCTTTGGCACATCCTCCAAATTCTTAATGTGGCAAAATTATTATAATGACCAGCTTGAATGGGAACTGTCTTTTCTAACAGTTCTAAAAGAGGCCAACATATGATGCCCCCCTGCAGCCCTTGTGCTGTTTTCCCAAAACTGCTTAAGCAAAGCACTGGGCTTTGGGAAGGAGGCACGAAGCTCTGACAGGGTCCTAGAGCACTCCACGCCTTCTTCTCAAAGCTGGGAAAGTGCTATCTAGACTTTGGGAAGGAAGTGGGAAGCCTCTAGGAACCTGTCAGAGTCCTCATGCCTCCTTCTCAAAGCCCAACACTTTGTCTACCTGGCTTTTGGAAAGGCATTTGGAGGACTGTGGCGGAGGTCAAATATTCCTGGGGGTTGCCAAAAAAGGCCTTGAGGGACTCATGTTGGACCACTTTGCTCTAAGTAATTAGCAAAACTCTAATCTTACATCAATGCTGACTTCCAGCTTTTTCAGTCTTTGCCATGCTCTGACCCTCCTTGAATGGAGAACTTGACTGTCAACAAAGGTACATCACTCTTTTCTCCACTTTCCCTTTTAGGAACTTAATTCTGCAGAGAGCCCAAGACCGGTGGAGGAGAAACCCAAACGCCGAAGACTCCTTTCCCTGGACACATTTAGAGGGTAAAGTCCTGCACCATGTTGATTTGCCATAGTCTTTAAAATTAATTTTTACAATACAGTGGTACCTCAGGTTACAAACACCTTGGGTTACAAACACTTCGGGTTACAGACTCCACTAACCCAGAAGTAGTACCTCAGGTTAAGAACTTTGCCCCAGGATGAGAACAGAAATCGCGTGGCAGCAGTGGGAGGCCCCATTAGCTAAAGTGGTTCCTCAGGTTGAGAACAGTTTCAGGTTAAGAACGGAGCTCCGGAATGAATTAACTTTGTAACCAGAGGTACCACTGTAGATGAATTTATACAGTTTATCATTTAAACTTGGAGCAGTGTTTATATCGTGCCTTCTTACTGAGGAATGGGGGGTGCAATGGGTTATGCAGCATTCTTAAGCCCCACCTTTTCTGATGGCTGCAAATGCTACTGAGATGTTCATTTTGGGATTTAAGCAGAAACTGCTCACACACCTTCAGACTCATTCACTTAATCATATGGTCTAGAAACTTGGTTTTAAAAAACAAAAACAAAAGAGTTGTTGGCTGGTTTTGAATTCTAGACCCATTCCCCACTCCTGTACTTTCCTTTTAATAGAGAAGAAGACGCATTCTCTTTAGTAGAGAAGGGCGTTTACTCAGCCCTTGGCTAAAGGCTGTGGTGTTTTTCATACAGCAAGTTGTTTTGTTTGTGTTCATGTAACTAAATGAGGAAAACAGTTTTCAGAGCAATACCCTAGATACTACTATAATATAAATAGTAAGAGAGCAGTAATGTTAATGCCATTTTGAGAAAAATGGTGGATTACTCGGATTCATAAAGACATGAGAGATAAGCAGTTGACCAGATCTTTTCCATGTGCTTCTGCAACTTCATTTTCTTATTACTGTAGTTGTTACAATCCCACTGGGAGTAAAAGGTTAACATTGTTAGTGCAGTGGATTTTCCCCGACCCTACTGCCTGATGAGCTAGTAAGTCTCTCTCTCTCTCTCCTTTATTAAAAGATTTTTCTTAGGTAGCAAAGGTACATATGATTCTGTTTTCAAATCACAGAGTCCTTCATACAGGTCAGTTACATTCAGAGCGAGACATTACTGTTATAGGCAATATGTAAACAACAATAGGAAATGGAGCCAAGCCAAGAATCAAACCATTGGCATTTTAGATACAGTGATATTTTCCATTGTGTCTATTCTACACTGCCATTTTTAAAGGACAGAGTTAATGTCTAGTAGCTGGCAGAGGGAGCTTGTGAGTACATTAACTACTTAGCTAGTTATGCTATTAAGAAGGTGCAGAATTCATTAGAGGTACATTGGGTACAGGCAACACCCCCATTTACATGGAGGGATTATATTCTGAGGCATTGTGTGTGTCAGTGAAATCACGTATATTTGAAACACCATTGGAAAAGCCCTTTTGTGATATTTTTGTGACGTTTTCAGGTTACTTCCAGGTTTGGCACAATGCATGCTTGTGTGATCAAGCATATATTGAACGAGCCAGTTCCCAGGATTCCTTTGGGGAAGCCATGACTGTTGAAGCGTGGTAAAAGAGTGCTTTAAATATATGGTAGGGTGAGACTGGTGTTTGTCTAAGGCAATCAAAGAAGTTCATAGCGAGGCAAGATTTGAACCAAGGACTTCAGGCTCACAGTCCACTCTCTTCAACGCCATGCTACCCTACCTCAGTACTAGCAGTGATGGGGACACGGGTGAGGTTGTGATCTACACCACTGAGCCTCTTGGGTTTGGTGACTGGAAGGTTGGCCATTTGAATCTGTGCACATGAGGAGGGGGGAGCTCCCATTGCTCTGTCCCAGCTCTTGCCAACCTAGCAGTTCGAAAGCACACCATGCAAGTAGATAAATAGATACTGCTGCGGCGGGAAGGTAAACAGCATTTCCGTGTGCTCTGGCTTCCGTCACGGTGTTCTGTTGCACCAGAAACAGTTTAGTTATGCTGGATGCTGACCCGGAAAGATGTCTGCGGAAAAACGTTGGCTCCCTCGGCCTGAAGCGAGGTGAGCGCCGCACCCCATAGTCGTCTTTGACTGGACTTAATCGTCCAGGGGTCATTGACCTTTTACCTTTACTAGCAGTGATGTGACATGCTTGTTTTGCTTCTGTTTAGTCTGCATGCATGCAAGCAAATGTACAGTTTCTCCTAGGTGGTTTCCTACTAAGTAGCTGCTAACTGGGATCCTATATAATGAAAAGGCACTGAGGTCATGAACTGGTTAGGAGGCAATTTGGTTCCCTTCCCGCATGCCTGCCAGGTCACCAAAGATATCAGCCTGCTCTGGCTGAGTAGCTACTACAATGAGCTGCTTGTGGATTCTGAAGGAAAAGCCAGCCAATATAGCCCAGTCTGGCTGCCTGAGCGACACTTAATTGCATTTCATGGCATCTGATGCGGCATGCTCTTCCAGGGAGGAGATGGTGCAAAGCTAATGCTGTCACCACCATGTATTGTAATTAAGGTGAGAGATAATGTTATGCCATTTGGAAAACAAGATTTAAGCAAACATGTACTCAGGAAAGAAATGAGGCTTTAGGACATATTTTTCCCAAAGGGATAGCAAAAGGGTCTTATTAATTTATGGCATTTATATCCTGCCCTTTAGCCAAAAAGGCTCTCAGAGCAGCTTACAAAAAATCTGTGCTAAGATGGTCCTTGCCCTCCAGCTCGCAATCTAGACATGGCACACAAGGTAAAAGGAATGGAAGGGAGAAAGGAAAAGCAAGCTACCGTATTTTTCATCCCATAGGACGCTCCGCCCCATAGGATGCACCTAATTTTTTGGGGGGGGGGGAATAAAGGAATTTTTTTCCTTTATTTCCCCCCCAAAACCAGGTCGGGGAACAGCGGGGTGGCGGCGCTGCGCCTCCCTGCTGTCCCCCAAGCTTGTGGGGCTGGCCGATGTCTGCCCGAAACGCGGGGCGCTCTGCTTCAGCACGCCCCGCGCTCCGTGCAGCAGGCTGCTATCCGCAGCGTGGGGAGCCCTGCGGGAATTCCCGCAGGGCTCCCCACGCTGTGGATGTCTGCCCGGCGCGAGGGGTGCCGGGTGGCAGGCTGCTATCCGCAGCCTAGGGAGCCCTGCGGGAACTCCCGCAGGCTCCCCAGGCTTGCTGATAGCTTCTTAAGCCTGGAGAGCGAGAGGGGTTGGTGCGCACCGACCCCTCTCGCTCTCCAAGCTTCAGCGAAATCCTGTATTCGCCCCATAGGACGCACACAGATTTCCCCTTCATTTTTGGAGGGGAAAAAGTGTGTCCTATAGGGCGAAAAATACGGTAAGTTTTTTTTTTTTAAAAGTTACAGTTCTTATAATGCAGTTATACAGATAGTTTATGCAGATTCTGTCTCTACAAGAGCAACAACTCTCTGTCAATGTCAGCGGTGGTTCTGGCTGCCTTGCCATTGATAAAAAGGAGTCTCACCCCAGAAGCAGTCTTTCTCCCAGATCAGCTGCAAAAATGGAGCTGGTGATAATGTCTGCATTATTCCATCAGACGATAGAACTACGTTGATGGCAGTTAGACGCCTTCCAGGTGGGGTATGGATGGAATTAACCTTCTTCCTTGCCCATGTCCATGGCAGTTCTTAAAAAGGCATAACAGTATGTAAAGCAAAGGTGCTCATATTCTTCTTCAGGCAAAGTGAAGCAACTTCCTCTGGTGGTGGATTTTGGGTAAGGGCAGCCGAGTAGAAGACAAATAGATCTTGCCATGTTGTGTGAGTCACCAAGGTCTCTTGCTCAGGCACCACTGAAATGAACAAAAACATAGCAGTTACATATCAATGAGCCTTGAGCTAGAAGAACTTCTGGAGAACTTAAGAGCCCTGTGAATGGATCAGACTGTTGAGATTCCTGCATTGCAGGGGCCCTTCCAACTCTACAATTCTATGATTTGGTGATTCCTCTCTAGTTTAGCATCCTGTTACCCAAAGTGGCCGGCCAACTGCCTTTTGAAAGATTACAAGCAGGGTAAGAAGGCATTAGACTCCTTCTGCTATTGCTCCCCCAGCAGCTGGTATTCAGAGGCATGGTACCTCTGATTGTGTAGGTCATATACTGCCATTGTGACCATGAGTGATCAATAGCTTTATCCTTCATGTGAATATGTCTAATCCCCTTTTAAAACCATCCAAGTTGGCAGCCATCATCACTTCCCGGGGTAGGATATTCCAGTCTAAAGCTACAGAATGTATGAAGAGTTCACATTGCCTGTTCTGAAGCCCCTGCCATTTTGTCATTTTAGATGAGCAAGGGGAAATATTTATCTCTACCCATTTTCTTCACAAAGCATAGTTTTATCAACCTCTTTGTCTTGTCCTTCCTTTCCAGTAGATTCTGCTCCATTTCAGTTAGCATTAGGGAGGTCATTTGAATTTTCCCTTCTGGTATCAAAATATCTTGAGCAGGCCCTGATTTAAAATGATGCAAAAACTGAATCTTCTATAAACGTTTGCTGCATAACTCCCCCCCCCCCTTTGGTATATCAGGCTGCCAAATACTCAACTAGTATATTTGGAATCCAAATATGCAAAAATGCCTTTGGTCAAATCTGAAGCCTATAGGGCATTTCATATAATAATATCCAGGTCTAGCTCCCATTTGGATTTTAATATTACAAGTGGCAGACTTGACCTGATCCCAACCCATAAAATAGAGCAGTATCACCAAAACCTCATGTAAACACAACCAAAAAAAGTAGGCACAATACATACTTTTCTATAATAACCCAAATCCAAAAATATTTGGGGCTTCTCAGCCTTTCTTCAGGGAAATATTTGATGCTCAATGTAGCTGCATTTGAATAGCCTTATAGGTACAACGAGTCAATGTTGAATCAATTCTTCTGTTGCTTGGTTACAAGGCAGATGATTAATCAACTAAAATTATTTAATTAGTGGGCAAATTTATCAGTCATACAAGACTATGGATTGTACTAGCCTGGTTCTTCTTCTAAAACACTTACAAACATATATTTAAAATGCTTTAAATGTGATCCATAAAGATCTTCTTAGGGCAACTGATCTAGTTGAGCACATTGATCAACTAGAGTCTCCCACTCCACTCTATGCATTATGTTGATGAGACAGATGTATAGCTGGCAATCTACAGATATTCCCACTTGCTTAATGAAAATCTGTTTTCTACACTGTCATTGTCTAGGACCGAATATATCTATCATTCTCAACAGGTTCCGGCTTCGTGCTGTACAATGCAGTGATGTGGAACTCTCATGATTGCTAATGCTAAACATGAGTGATGTGTTAATATTCCTTGCTTCACCAAATAATTAGATCTTTCATTTTCTCCCCGAGGCCTTCTTTCCCTCTGGAACCTCTCTCTACTTCTCAACAAATCATTTCCCCTCCCTTTATCTGTTGCCCTTTTTATGGTTCCAAGATTTGTGTAACTGCCATCAGTTCTTTGGCTTGCTTTGCTAAAATGCCAGTAAGTGGCATGCTGCACACTCTGTGATGCTGGCTTCCTTACTGAGCTGCAAACACTGTCCAGTAGAAATGTGAGCTTTCCCCTGATCTTCCCACTTTGCCTTTTGTGTGTGTCTGGGATAATAAAGTTCAGACTAAACCAAGCCACTGGACCTCTGCAAGAGTGAAGGTTCCTACCTTAGAAATGTTGCAGCATCCGAAACCATCTCAGATGGCTTAGGGTGGGGAACTATCTAAGGACCTAATGGAGACCTAAAGGATAGGTTGTGATATTTGGGCCTGGCACTGATGCTTTAGTTCCTAACAGTGACCGTGGATGCTAAGAATATAAATTGCTGTAGGATCATCAGACATTAGAAATGAACATAGCAGCATTGAAAGGCAGGCATGGAAGGTGGGCAGAATTTCTGCATCTCAGCTCCCTCAAATGTTGCCACAAACTCCTCAGTCTGTCCTCCATTTTGAATCATGGAGTTGGAAGGGATCTGAGGATCATCTAGTCCAACACCCTGCAATGCAGAACCATGCAGCTGTCCCTTACTGGGATTGAACCTGCAACCTTGGCATTATGAGCACCACGTTGTCATAAACTGGCAGGACAATGGGGAGGAGGAAGAGGATCCTGGCGACGGGTGTACCTTGTGGTTCAGGACAGACACTCTAACCAACTGAGCTTTCCAGCTCAGTCCAGATGCTGTAGAAGCTCAGGGATGGGGGAACCTTGGGCCTGGGGGCCAAACAGTGTCTAGCCCTGGGGACATTCCTGAGCCACACTGGAATGTGTCCTTGAGCTCTGACAATGCCCCATAGATGGAGGTTAGGGAGGGGGTTGTGAACATCTGCAGAAATCAGCCACTGTGCAGAGGTAAAATTTGCATTTATTACTATGTCTGCTTTTGCCTCTGACCCTGGTCATCTTTGGCATGTGACCCCTAGAAGACTGCCCAGCAAGGAATGCAGCTTTTGGGCAGAAAAAGGGTCCCTAGCCCTGAGCTAGATGGTAAATGTCAAACAGTGTTTCCTCAGAGTGGTCAAAGCAGTCTTGATGGGCTGACTCCTGCTGGTGCGGCTTCCGTGGGAGAAAGAGGCTCAGGTGTCTTTGCAAAGAGAACTGTACATTGAGACACACTGCACCCCCACCCCAGTCCCTGCACTAAACAAGCCTTCCCTTTCCGTGTGCATTGGCTGCTGTTTTGCTAGTGCTGTGCTTATTTATCTCATAAAATGCATACACCGCTTAATTGTAGGGAAAAAGCTCAAAGCAGTATAATCAGCCTTCTCACTGACTTAGGGAGTTGGCAGCCTGTATGCTGACTAGGCAGTTTTAGCCATATGTGTGCCATCTGTGTAACAAATTCAGGCTGAAAAGGGTAACCTGTGCAACTCCTTGCCACTCAGCTCTGATTTAGAGGCTGACTTCCAATGTACTTACAGTTGGGGGTGATTTCATCAACATGAACCCCAGTGGTGAAACAAAAAAACCAAAACCCTGCAGTGCACTGCGTCTATTCAGCCATAGCAAATGGTGCTGCTGGAAAGAGGCAGGTAGTGATAAACTGACTTCCAGCACTGGGCTTGAATGACCCTAAGGACTAGATTGCACCGATGTTATTTAAGCTTCCCAGTATATGAATCTTGGGTTGTTGACATGTCATGTGACATACGTGTCATAATTCATTACTACTTTGACTTTTTCAGCATAGGATGGACTTACAAACATGCGGCTGAAATAGTTGTATTAATCTTTCTTTGTGGGTCAGATGTCATCTGTTTGTGGCGGGTAATGAATCATGAATCAAGGTGCATGACTTGATGTAATGCCTTTTCATATAGCAAAAAGCAGCACTGCGTGTGTGCGCAGCCAGCATGGCATTCTCCTGTGTGCTAGTGTCCTGGCTGTCCTGAATTTTAATACATTCCTCCTCCTGCATCATATAGATGAGGTTAGAGTCCATTGATCTTCTCCTCATTTAATTAACATCTTGATTTTTCCTACAGGTTCAGGATATGCTTTGATCTCTTTTGATCTTGATCTGCATCTAAATAATTGAGGCTTTGGTAGAAATCTTTTATAAATGAGCTAATCATTGTACATTAAAACCTATTAGAGTCAATCTATTTTATTCCCATTGGGGGAGACCAAGTGCAGGAGGAGGTATGGAAATGTACTCAGCTGTGTCAAAAGAAGCAGCTATAGAGGTCTGAGACCAAGCAGCACTCTTCTGCTACTTTCCTGTAATTCCATTAAAAACCCCTGTTATGCAGTGAGGTGAGAATGTTCAGCTGCTAAAATTGGAGGCTAACAGCCATTCTACCTTTAATTCACTTTTTGAATGGGACCTATTAAAATTAGGAAAATACATATAAATATACATAAACAGCTTTATATATGTCAGCAATATTGGCATTGATTTGAGGAATCAGATACTCTATTTTTCAGTTCCAAGAAAATCAAGAGTGGTTTGCAATTAACAAAAAATTAACTCAAACTGCAAAATGCTAAAACGCTACTAAAACATCTCTGGGCTCTTACTCAGGGTTCATATTTCCTTTGGCACGAGATCACAGCGGAGATTGTGGTGTCTATATGATATATGGTTTATTTACACATATATGCAACCTGAGCCAGTGATGAAGGGGTTCACAGCATTAACTTCCCCAAAGGCTCTTGTTTCTCCCATGGTCATGGCCTTGGATTCAAATAGAAATCGAGCATTGCTCTGTCTCTCTGACTCTCAGCTTTGCTGCTGGCTTCTAGCTCACATCATTCAACTCTCAGCTCTGCCTTTGTCTTTCTAACTGCCCACAAATTGAAGGAGGGGACCTCACACATTTTCTACCTTGCACAGAGCCCCTTTCCTTTGTTCTCTTGATGGCTATTCCAGGAATTTGAATCCTTGATTAAATTTTAACACTTGCTGGATTAGAAAGGTCTCAGCATACAGCCTACTCTCCCCCAAACTCATGGGGGGGGGGTTTAACCATATCCCCCTCCCTAACATGGTTGTGACAAAAATTCCCCTCTCGGAAGCTGATGGTGGAAGCCTCCATGGACACTGATGGAGCTTGGCCATCAGGTTAAGTCTTCTGAGCGTTCCATGCATTCCCATTGAATTGAACAGGGAGGGAAGCAGACTGAACTCCACCCCTTTGCTGCTGCAAATTGGGACAGTTTAATCCAGCAGCAAATGTTGGGGAACTGGAAGTGTTAGCACAGCCGAAAGTAACAAGAGATCTGGCAGAAAAGAAGACTTGAGGTTCATTGCAGCTTGAGCATTAAGACTCCAGTCTAAGGATGTAGTAAGGGAACTTGAGAAGTGGCGAGGTAGAAAGGACCAATCAGGAGACTTTACAGTCGCCACGGTTGCTCTTTTGTGCTAGTCTGAGGATTGTTGCTAACCAATGTAACAACTGAGGTTTCAGAAACAATGGGTGCAAGACCTCTTCACAAACTACGTACATGCCAAAAAACTAGGTTTATAACCAGCTGTTTAGCTGACAGGGAAGGGAGCTGTAGCTAATTCTAACTTATTTATTGAGCATTTGTTCTGATGTTTGTGGGGTGGTTGTACAACAACGAGCATTCATCCCGATTTGCTTGTGGGGTGTTCTTCCTGTTTGTCATTTGTTCAGTACATTTCCTTGTCACTTTCCAAACTGCAAAAAATCTGTTTTTTTGTTTTAATAAAGTAGATTTGTTGTGCTAGTGCAACTGAGGGCTTTAATCCACTTTAAATGCACAAACCTAAAGTTTTGATAAACAATTGAGTCACACCGCAAAATCTTGAGAGAGTGTAGCCACTTGATACATGTTTGCGTTTGACTCATTCAAAGTAGGCACACTTTTCCAAAATCCTAAGTTCAGATATAAAAACTCACAAATGTGTGAACTGACGATGGAACTAAGGCTAGAACCTCATTCTGGTATAGGCAGTTATCACCTAGTTTTGTCTAGAAGGCAGCTGCTTTGGTTCATGTTCAAAGGCTCCCACTGGGACTGGATAGTGGATATCAATGACAGCTGGCTTGGTTGATATAAGACTTGTTTAACTGAGGGGTAGAATGGGGAGGGGAGGCTTAAAATGATCAATTTTTATGACTAGCGTGCAAGTTGAGTATTGTGCTTATGTCACTGTGTGAAATACACCCGTGTGTTGGCTGAGATGTACTCCTGCTGTGAAACAATAAGGTCTTGACCTTTTAAAGCAATTAACCACCGCATATGTGTTTAAACTTTTAACTCCAGTGGGATTCCTCAGTTGTTGAGAGTTAAGTATGTGCTCGGATCAAAGGCTGGCTTTTTTCAAGTCTTAACGCCGTAATACTAGCTAGTGATTTTTGGTGCCTGCCTTCAAGCACTTTGCTATGTGAAGGTTAGATCCTTTCAAAGGGTTTCAGGTTGAGCATCAAAATATTTAACTGGGAAAGGAAAATGGAAACCCAAAGGGGGGAAGAGTGAATTGATTTCCTTGCACCTCAACAGGTTATAGTATCCTTGAGCTGGAGGAAGACACAGCTGGTTGGCTGGCTGGCTGGAACATTCCTGTTAGGCTGAAAAAGATCCCCCCCCCCCCATGCTCTACGGGTCACATTCCTTTGTGAGGAGTCTTCTGGGGTGTGGTCAGACTTATACCACTCTCCATCCCCCATTCAGATGAGGAAGGGTATTATCACAGGTCAAGAAGACATTCCAGCCAGGTAAAATTGGTAGACAAAAGCATACAGCTGGGTCAGTGAGGGGTATAGCCTGTACAGAGTCTTGACAACCAGATGCAGAGGTCTGGAGGGCTGCATTTGACCCAAAGGAGGACTGACATTCCCTGCTTCTGTGTTAGGGGGTGAGGATATACAGCAACATTTCTTGCAGGCTCCACTTGTACATATGTTATCATTAGTCACATAGCCTTTCTGAATGTCTTAAGAAAGAAAGATGCTTCAGGACCGTAACTTCCATATATAAGAAGCCTACCAATGGGAGCACTTCAGATATGACATCTACTACATTCAACGTATACACAACATTGGAGGTTTCCTACCCTCCTTTTTATTGCTTTTAAACCTGTGGTTGCACAGGAAGGAAATCATTCACTCTTAGCCCATATGTATTTTAACTTATTGGCAACTGCTAATATTTTATAACTGCCACCACCAAATTTATCCAGGTCAGCTTGGATGTCCAACATAAACTCAAGCTGTAGGGAAGAACGGCTTTAAGGTCTGAGATCCATCTGTCTGTTCCAGCCATAATTTCTGAATCCCTCTTCTCTAATCTGGGCATTAAGTTCTTTCAAAGAAGCGCGTAACCAAACAATCGAAGCAGGATATTTCATAAATCCTGGGCCCAGACTGATAAAACTGTGACACAAAGAGGAAACAGGCAAAAGACAGCTCAAGACAGCAAAATACAAGATTACTTAGGTGGATTGCCCTTCTTCATTATGTGGCTAGGATAGAATTACTAAGCAGGGCCTCAAAACGTCCAGGTTCCATCCTTTGCCTTAAGCCATTTCCAAATGGATTTGGCTGAATGTTCCCTGGAACAGCTCCAGCACAGCATGTTTCTTTTAAGAAGGTATTAGGAGAGTAAATGCCAAGAGAGAGTTCCCCTTCCCCACCTGATTATGAGCCCACCTCCTTCTTAATACTTAAAATGCTTCACAATTGCACAAAGGTTATCCACCCACCCTGTTGATGTAATCTAGCCATTATTTTACAAGTGAGAGGAGAGGCTGCTAGAGAAATGTTTTTGGATAGCCAGGCTGTAAAGCTTAAACCAGGTCTGGTGGAAACTACAACCTTCAAATTGTTACTGGACTACAGCTGTCTTCATCCCCAACCATTGACTTTGCTGACTGGGGCTGATGGGAGTTGAAGTCCAGAAACATTGAGGGGGGGTGCGTTTCACAGGTTTCCCACCCTGGTTTCAACTGATCTCACATTATCACCTCTGGGCAAATCTGGCCTGGAAGAAAAACCTAGGTAAACCTCATGTACTACAGCTGGATAATGTCTGATGCATAACATGCTGATTGAGAGCTGAACCAGAGAGTCAACGAAAGGATAGAATGTCACCCTGACATCTCTGTGGGGGACACGGAACAGGTGTTTCAGAAATTCTCTAGAGCAGTCCCGGTTGCCCAAATTGAAAGTAGATGGAAAGGGGTGGGGTTGGGGATACAGGCTTCTGTAGTCTACATAACAGACGAAGGAATCTATCCAATAACTAGAACAGACACGAGTTGCTGACTCTTCCCCACCATCTCCACCCTGGAGCTTTGCCCTTTTCATAATGGAAGCTATTATGACAAGCTGGGCAAACAATGGAAATTGTGGCGAATATAGGTCAGGTGCATCATAGCCCTATGGACTCTTCCTGCATCTGAGAAGAAACTTCTCGGAACATTGTTGATTGTCTCTTTCTAAACAAAGCAGATATTACGAAGGGACTATAGGTCTGTAGAGCTCTCTCTCATCCAAAGGGAACAAACTCTGTAGCATCTGCTTTGGAACTTCTTGCCATTTGGAATTGGGGAGTGAATAGCATTACATTATTCAGCTATACATGCCCCTGAAGATTTTTTTTAAAAAAATCAAAATGCATTAGGCAAGTGATAAAAAAAAAAGGCAAAGGACCCCTAACAGTTAAGTCCAATTGCAAACGACTTTGGGGTTGCGGCACTCATCTCGCTTTACAGGCCGAGGGAGCCAGTGTTTGTCCACTCTGCAGACAGTTTTTCCGGGTCACGTGGCCAGCATGACTAAGCCGCTTCTGGTGCAATGGAACACTGAAACCAGAGCAGCGCACAGAAATGCCGTTTACCTTCCCGCCAGAGTGGTACCTATTTATCTGCTTGAACTTTTAGGTGTGCTTTCAAACTGCTAGATTGGCAGGAACTGGGACCAAGCAACGGGAGCTCACCCCATTGTGGGGATTCGAACCGCCAACCTTCTGATCGGCAAGCCCAAGAGGCTCAGTGGTTTAGACCACAGCACCACCTGCGTCCCTAGGCAAGTCTTAGGTATTAATAAGTCACTATTTTAAGCATTGCCTCTCCTTTCCCCCCTGATTTCACTCCCAGGCTCCCATTCCCTTTGTTCCCTTGACTGTCTTTGTTCTTGCTGAGTGCTTGTATCCTGTTCCAGCCTCTTCTGGCCACAGTCCTCAGTAGCTTAGGCCAGGGATGGAGAACATGTGGCTGTCCAGTTGTTGCTGTTGGACTCATACTCCCACCAGCTCCATCAGGACCAGTGTTTAGGGATCTGTGGTTTGGCAACATCTAGAGAGCCACAGGTTCACCATGCCTGGGTTAGACCCTGGCCTGTGTTGGTTTTTGCCTCCAGATTTCCTCCCCTTGCTTTGTGACTCTTTTCTCTCCTGCTCCAGCATTCTGCCCCACTTCCTCTTCCAGATCTGCTGGCATTGATACTTTCAACACTGTGTGCACCACTGTCTGTCCATAGCCCAGCAGAGAGGAAAAATAGAGTGTGGGGTTCCTTTATAAAATGGGTATTGGAGGCATCATTGTTGGTGCATATGAGAACTCACATTGTTAATACCTTCCATGCCCCCCAACCTGGCACTGAGCGTTACGTGCTATTCGGGTCATTTGGCCTCTGCTCTAATTTATTACCTATTCATTGCTCTGCAGAGATTACAGGGTACTATGTGAAAGACTTTGACTTATTGTATTTGCAAAAGCCATATGCATTAGTGGGAAATGTGTGCCAAATATGTTCCATGTAAGACTTTGAAATAAATTCAAGCAACCTTCAGCTCCTGCACAATAGTTTGTGAAGTTGCCGAATGAAAAACTTGCGGTTCCCAGCAAAAACACGGGTATGCAGCCATCTTTCCTAGTTTAAACAACCAATAATGCTTCCCTAAGAGTGAAAGAGAACCTGACGCTTTATAGCGTTATGGTCCTGGAAGAAAAAGAATGAGTCTCGCAGGAGCCACAAAAAACAAGCTGTCATCTGTACAGTGAGGCTTTGAAGTATGTAGGGCTATTTGTTTTGCATTTACTGCTCCTCGTTGTCCATGTTCATTCTTCTCTGTGAGCTTCAGCTGCTAAGTGAAGAAAGCAGTCTGTACAAGTGAAAGCTAAAGAGCAGTAGCCAAAGTGCACCTTGTGAATGTGAAATCCAACAAGAAAGGATTGGCTTCTTAATTGTATTATCTTTAAAAACATGACTCGGAGACCGCAATGCATATCCCACCTTGACATTGACCTTCATTCCTCCGTCACTACAGCACTAAGCTGCCTGATGGGATTTTGTCCTGCTCTGCCACTTGTACCTGGAACTTCCTTCCAGAATACCTGTGCAGTTCACCCTTTCTCTTCCTCTTGAAACAAAGTTGAGTATCCATCTGATCAAACTTAATTTCCGGTTTATTTTTGCCTTTCTGTTTCCTCTTTCTCTGTGATTTGATATGCTTCCCTCTCCTCTCACAGTTTAGATTGTAAGCTGCTCAGGGCAGGGGCCTGTCCTCTGTTGTTGTTACTCAGTAAGTTCTATGAATACTGATGCCACTGCACAAATAGAAATAGTATCACAGAATGGTGCTGGATTATCTTTTCCTGTTTATAAACTCCGCCCTTTCCCTATTTATTAACTTGAGTTTTAGCAAAGCTTGTAGCATGCCTGATGGCTTACAGACTGCAGTCGGCGAGCTGCCAAGTGCTTTGGGCACAACCCAGTAATTTTCTTAAGGGTATGCAGAATTTGTGTATTAGTCCTATTAAGAGTTTCAGACCAGTTGCCTTTGACAAGGGCAAACAAGGAGGTTTTCATGTTAGCAGGTTTTACAGCCACCGAGAACTGAAACGCGGAATCAGCAGGTGTCAGATTTGTGGCTGAAGTGACTCACTTCGGGTGGTATGATCCGACAACATATAAAGTAGATGAACTGCGTTGTCATGCCCAGTGGTGCTGCCCACACCACCAAGGGGATTGTGCTGGGTGGCAATGCCCCACACAATTTTGCTAGTCCGTGCATTTGATTACAGTCATACCTCGGGTTACAGCCGCTTCAGGTTGCGTCTTTTCAGGTTGCGGACCGCCGAAACCCAAAAGTACCGGAACGGGTTACTTCCGGGTTTTGGCGGTCACGCATGCGCAGAAGTGCTAAATCGCGCTTTGCGCATGCGCAGAAGCACCGAATCGCAACCCACGTGTGCGCAGACGCGGGTTGCGAACGCTGTGGGTTGCGAACGCGCATCCCGCACAGATCATGTTCGCAACCCGAGCGTCCACTGTATTTATCTCAAGCATTTATTTATTTAATTAATTTACAACATTTATATGCCACCCAATAACGTAAGTCCTTTGGACAGCTTCTAATAAAAATTAAGACAAATATGTATAAAAAGTGATAATTAATACATAACTGCAGTATAAAATCTGACATCAGAAAACCAGCAATAGAAACCAAAACAATGAAGCTCATAGCAGCACTCAGATATCATAGATCTTAAAATGCAAGGAATACCTCAAAGATCTGAAACTCATTAAAATATTGTAAAGCAGGGCTTTCCCCCCAGTTGGCACTCACTCGAACTTTGTTCTGGCAACTCTCAGGTGTGTGCCATTCCTATTATAAGAGAACAAGGCAGGTGTTCATGGTGAGTTCTGGCACCTCTTTTTCTAGAAAAAACCCCACTGTAAGATCAAAAGATTGGGTGCCAGGTGGGCCTCCTTGGAGAGGGCATTCCAGAGTTAGGGTGCCACCACCTTCCAGAAGGCACCTACTGGACCTCACTAGTATTCCCAACTTGTGCTCGAGGTGGTTTGTGGTATGTTTCAAAGTACAATAAAAAAGAGTTACAGGGAGTATCAAAAGAGTTTATAAGCCTCCCCCACTCCCCCACAATCCTTACTTGCGTGTCGAGACCCTGCAGCCACCCCCTCGTTGGAATAATAATAATAATAATAATTTATTATTTATACCCCGCCCATCTGGCTGGGTTTCCCCAGCCACTCTGGGCGGCTTCCAACTGAATATTAAAAACAATACAGCATTAGACATTTAAAACTTCCCTAAAGAGGGCTGTCTTCTAAAAGTAAAATAGTTGTTTATTGCCTTGACATAACTCACACAAGGACACAGATATTAGGTTTATGTTATTGGGCAAATTTTGGCCACAACGTTATTGAAATTACAGAATGTGAGCGGTATTGGCTTAGGCATTGATTGGACCTGACTATATCTGACTCCTGCCCATTGTGCAGGAAGTCCAGTAAGGGTAAGCCACTGGTAGGGTGAGCCCTGTCGATGCGAACCAACTCAAGCTCCCCCTGGTGTTCCCGTCGAGGTCGTGTCAAGGCCCTAGCCCCCAGCTGGGCTTCAGACTAGATCAACACCCCCGGATTCCTTTAACAGAATACCCTTAAGCATGGAGGGGGAGGTGATGGCCACACCTCCCCTCCCCCCCCACAAGGTCAAACAATGCCTAACTGCAACCCTAACAAAGTTGTGATGATTGCTACGAGGTAGGCGAAAACCAAATGGCCAGTGCCAATTTGCCAAGTGGAAAAATTCCTACCAGGCCCCTCTGACAACCAAGGCGACCAACCGAAGTCCATAGCAAGGCCATTGCCTAACCTGCAAAATAGGGAAGGTGATTGAGGAAGCGAGCCAAAGAGGAAGTCCTCTGGCTCTCTCCTCAGTTTAAACAGCCCCGGCCACGCCCCCCCAGCCAGCGGATTGGCTGGCCGGGCTCTGATGTGGCCGGGATCCCCCAGGCAATGGGGGACAAAGTCCCCCGCCCCCGGTGGGGAGTGGGTGGCCACGATCCACCGCAACTCCTCCCCACTGGGAAGTGGAGCGGATTTGTATCAACTGCCACTCTGCTGCTGAATCCATGGGCCACAGTAGGTCTCGGAGGGAATGACCCCAGCTTTAAAATGGCTGCAGGAGCAGCCAGAGATATTACAAGAGTGGCATATTGTGAAGCCATAGGGAAGTCATCACTGCACAGCTAGGGTAATTTGAGATACCTGATTTGAGAATGGAGGAAATATGAGGACGACCTAGGACAACTGGGAGGCTGTATATCCCCTGCTGTCCACAAATGACAACAAGGCAAGTGGGAGACCAACCAGGCCTCATCCATCAGCCAAGAAGGAGTTCAGCTCCAACTGCTAGTTCCCTTGAAAAAGCAGGAGCAAAGGCGGGGGGGGGGGGGAGACTCTGGCCCCACCCACATGCCAATGGAATAAGAGCCTCCAACTGTCCTTCAAGCAAGAATGTAGCAAGGGAAGATCAGCCTCACTGCAGTGGAATATAAACACCCACTTGTAGCGGACCACTTTGTTTTGACCTTGAAGAACTGATCTCCCTCCTCTGCCTCTTTCCTTCCACTCCCCTTCCCTTCTGCCACTTGCCTTTTTACTTTGTAAGCCTGATGGCAGGTTACCTCTTTTTTTTTTTTATGTGAGCCACTTTGGGAGGGAACAATTGCCTTAAAGTAGGGTGAAAATACAGTTAGTAAATAAACAATGATAATTAGGGTGTGTTGAAGAAGGCTGCAGCACAGGAGACATGAGCAGAAAAGGTTTGCTACGACTCTACACCCCGTTTCATCAGTCTCGGTTTAATCTGTACAATGTTGTTGTTGTTTAGTCGTTTAGTCGTGTCCGACTCTTCATGACCCCATGGACCAGAGCACACCAGGCACTCCTGTCTTCCACTGCCTCCCGCAGTTTGGTCAAACTCATGTTTGTAGTTTCGAGACCAGTGTCCAACCATCTTGTCCTCTGTCGTCCCCTTCTCCTTGTGCCCTCAATCTTTCCCAACATCAGGGTCTTTTCCAGGGAGTCTTCTCTTCTCAGTGCCAGTGTGGTGTAGTGGTTAAGAGCGGTAGTCTCGTAATCTGGGGAACCGGGTTTGAGTCTCCGCTCCTCCACATGCAGCTGTTGGGTGACCTTGGGCCAGTCACACTTCTTTGAAGTCTCTCAGCCCCACTTACCTCACAGAGTGTTTGTTGTGGGGGAGGAAGGGAAAGGAGAATGTTAGCCGCTTTGAGACTCCTTAAAGGGAGTGAAAGGCAGGATATCAAATCCAAACTCTTCTTCTTCTTCTTCATGAGGTGGCCAAAGTATTGGAGCCTCAGCTTCACAATCTGTCCTTCCAGTGAGCACTCAGGGCTGATTTCCTTAAGAATGGATAGGTTTGATCTTCTTGCAGTCCATGGGACTCTCAAGAGTCTCCTCCAGCACCATAATTCAAAAGCATCAATTCTTTGGCAATCAGCCTTCTTTATGGTCCAGCTCTCACTTCCATACATCACTACTGGGAAAACCATGGCTTTTACTATACGGACCTTTGTTGGCAAGGTGATGTCTCTGCTTTTTAAAATGTTGTCTAGGTTTGCCATCGCCTTTCTCCCAAGGAGCAGGCGTCTTTTAATTTCGTGACTGCTGTCACCATCTGCAGTGATCATGGAGCCCAAGAAAGTAAAATCTCTCACTGCCTCCATTTCTTCCCCTTCTATTTGCCAGGAGGTGATGGGACCAGTGGCCATTATCTTCGTTTTTTTGATGTTGAGCTTCAGACCATATTTTGCGCTCTCCTCTTTCACCCTCATTAAAAGGTTCTTTAATTCCTCCTCACTTTCTGCCATCAAGGTTGTGTCATCTGCATATCTGAGATTGTTGATATTTCTTCCAGTGATCTTAATTCCGGCTTGGGATTCATCCAGCCCAGCCTTTCGCATGATGAATTCTGCATATAAGTTAAATAAGCAGGGATACAATATACAGCCTTGCCGTACTCCTTTCCCAATTTTAAACCAATCAGTTGTTCCATATCCAGTTCTAACTGTAGCTTCTTGTCCCACATAGAGATTTCTCAGAGACAGATGAGGTGATCAGGTACTCCCATTTCTTTAAGAACTTGCCATAGTTTGCTGTGGTCGACACACTCAAAGGCTTTTGCATAGTCAATGAAGCAGAAGTAGATGTCTTTCTGGAACTCTCTAGCTTTCTCCGTAATCCAGTGCATGTTTGCAATTCGGTCTCTGGTTCCTCTGCCTCTTCTAAATCCAGCTTGCACTTCTGGGAGTTTTCGGTCCACATACTGCTTAAGCCTGCCTTGTAGAATTTTAAGCATAACCTTGCTAGCGTGTGAAATGAGTGCAATTGTGCGGTAGTTTGAGCATTCTTTGGCACTGCCCTTCTTTGGGATTGGGATGTAGACTAATCTTCTCCTCTGGCCACTGCTGAGTTTTCCAAATTTGCTGGCATATTGAGTGTGGCACCTTAACAGCATCATCGTTTAAAATTTTAAATAGTTCAGCTGGAATATCATCACTTCCACTGGCCTTGTTATTAGCAGTGCTTTCTAAGGCCCATTTGACTTCACTCTCCAGGATGTCTGGCTCAAGGTCAGCAACCACACTACCTGGGGTATACGAGACATCCATTTCTTTCTGGTATAGTTCCTCTGTGTATTCTTGCCACCTCTTCTAGATGTCTTCTGCTTCTGTTAGGTCCTTTCCACTATATAATCTGTACAATAGTCTATTCTTATTTTATTTGAGTTTGTATTTCACCCTTTCCTAGAGGATAGGTTATATAACACATTACCTAAGATGAAGAAAGAAGCAAAAAACATGAGGCCCATTTCAGTGGTGAGAACATTCAGGCAGATGCTCCAGTGTTTCCACAAAACTTCACATGTTCAGAAGGCTTCCCTGTCTTCTTTTATGAACCACTGAATGTTTTCCACGTGCAGTGGTTTGCAGCAAATCCCTTGTTTGTGTGGCTTCTTTCTCCAGTCATAGAAGAGAATGTGAGTATTTCTAATTGTACTTTATCAGACCAAGCTAAGACATATAAAATTTTAGAAATTACCTAGAGGTTATTGAAAAATGTTTCTCTGAACCTTGGAATTCTGTTGTGGTGAAAGCCTTTGCGGAACAATGTACATTATATATTTTTCTCTCCCTCTGCTGGACCACTGCATCCAATACACCAGTGAATTTTAATCTTCCTTGGATGAACGAATCCCCAGGTGTCTTGATAATAATTACGACATGTTGTACCATCTGTTGAGATCAAAACTCGCTTAACTCTCCTCATCCTTCTTTAGGACTGTTTAGATTTCTCTGCGATTTGTGTATTGTTTTCTTCTTCTTTTTTGAGAGCTGCTGATGGAAACGTGCTTGACAGATCTCTTACTGTTATCTAGTCTGATGTCTGTGATCTTTGCAAAAGAGAGGGGGAGAGTTTCTGTCTAGGAAATGAATCTTGGGATTAATGCAGCCCCATTGCAGAGGATAAGTTTTCTGGAATTCAGCTACAGGATCTCCATTGTATGGGTAGACAAGATGGATGCGGAGATAGAACAACACATTGTTTTTAAATGGCTGAGGAGAAGTAGCTGGAGACAGGAAAAATGTGATGCCTGTCAGGCTTGTAAGAAGCAAAAGCTTGGGTGTATTAAATGGAATATTATTCTTCAGTGATTGCTTTTTCAAGAACAAATCTTAGGTAATAGGTAGATGTGGTCTGAGTTAAAGGATGTAGGCACTGTCGGAGAAGTCATAGAAAGCAAGGTTCTGCCTCAGCTCATTACATCTCCTCGCTGTCTGCTGATTAAATGAAAGCACGTTTTAGATACAGTAACTTTGGCCTGGGTATTTGTGGCATTGTTGTGCATGTAATGGTTTTAATAAATTTCATTTGCCGAACCAAACAGAGGCACTCACCAGCAGACTGAATGATGGCTGGAGTGTGTTAACTCTTCAGGAATCAACTCTCTGAAACAAGGAAGAGAGAGAGACAGAGTTGTATTAGGATGTGCAGAGTAGAAGTGGTTCCCTCTGCCCTCATATTTGCACAGAATTATGATATGCGCAGTGTGCACTGGGTAACTGAGTAGTAATATTGGCACTGTTAATATGTTAATAAAAAAAAATCTCCAAATTGCATTGATTTAAACATTTTCTTGCCCATTCCCTAGCCACTTAAAGGCATTTTGAACAAAAAGATCTTACATGAAGTAATGGGGGGAAGTGGGTGTGCAGAAAGAGAAAAGAGGTTAGCTCCACCCATTTGAGCTCTGGCCCTGCCCACTTTTGCCTCCGCCTCCACCGGCATGCAGTCCCTGATAGATTACCTCACCCATGCTCTAGGCCAGTCTTATATATTGTGGTGGGACAATGGGGAGGAGTTGATGCTTTAGGTATGCTGGACTCAAGCCATTTAGTGTTTTATAGATAATCATGAGCATCTTAAATTTTGTCCAGAAAACAATAGGGAGCCAAGAGCCAATAACTGCCCAATCTCTATTTTCCATATTCACATGCCATAATTCAATGCTTTCAGTCTTCCAGGACATAATATGGGGAGGGTCTGGACCTTGCACTAGTTTCCAGTAGTCAAGAAAAAGCAGACCAGTTGGTTTCAAAGTGTCAGTGAAACAGTGTGTCCCAGAAGGCCTTGTGACATCATAGAGACTGATGGGTGACACTTCTCAGATGCATGCAAGTGTGTCTGGTCCAAGGGTTAATCCCCATCATCCTTTATGACAGGGATGGGGAACCTGAGGCCCTCCAGATTACAACTCCCATCATCCTGACTATTTGCAATGCTGGCTGGAGTTGATGGGCATTTGAGTCCAGCATCTGGTGAACCATAGGTTCTCCAATCCTACTTCATGACTTGGCAAGGGATTCTGGAAATTAGTTTTTGGTGCTATAGCCATACAAAGAAGCAGAATATTTTGGCCTGGTTCCACCTGCCTGTTGTCTTCCAAAGGAAATGAGGGACAATGGGATGAGGCGCCCACTGGATCAAATAACTTTCTGAACTGGTAGAGTTGTTTTATTAAAATGGGATCCTTAGAGTTTGCACAGCGAGAAGTTTTGATTTTCCTAAAAGGATCAAGTGCTCACTTTAGAGGAGCGGTTGTAATTTTGCAGGAGTTAAATATTTGACCCATAAATTGTTAGCACTGGGTCACAGTTAGTGAACTCCCTTTCAAGAGTTAATTTTATTTCACAGCTCTGGGGAAAAGTACATTTATCTCAGGTTGGTTGGCCTGCTCTGTATCACTGCTTTGTTGCATTTTGCCCTTTGAGGTGAGAACCAAAGTACTTTTCGAATGCTGTGCTGTAATTTTGAATCATATCCCCCCTTGGAATAATTGCAGCATTTATAGCTAAAACCCAAGAGATGTGCTGGAAGGAAATGAACATTTTTCTGTAGAAGAAACTGCTTAAAAGAAATCAGTAGACTATTTGCTCACATTCATAACTTGTTGCCTTTGTTCCTCCTCATTATCAAACTTTACACTGTCAGTCCTTGGGGCCACACTTATGCATCAGGCTAATGGATAGTGCTGCATAAAATCATGAATACCAGTAGTCCAAAATAGTATTTCTGCAGCTCATTCTTTCCATTATTGCAGAAGGATTAACTGATATTACTTCATTTATTTATTCACTTTCTATACCACCCTTCACTCGAAGATCACAGGGCAGTTTACAATACAGGTAATGACCGATTTACATGCATTAGTTCTGTGTGTGACTGCACACACATGCATAACAGTGATCTGGAAGTGGCCAGAAAAGGGGGCAGACTGGGAGTGGGAGCATGGCAGGGGCATAATTTAACCGCTGTGCAAATCAGGGGTTGCCTGTATTAAAAACATAAAAATACGTAACATAGAATCAAACAAAAATAATAAGCTACATACACACTGTATTTTATTTTATTTTATTTTATTTATTTATTTAAAATCATTTGGTGCCAGTCTAAAAGACTCAATTTACCTTAGTGCTATGTCTGTATTGGTATTACCGTAGGTTTGTGCTTGTGTTGGGTGCTATTGAGCCTGATCTGAAAACAGTATTGAGGGATGCTCTAGGAACAGCTTCTTCCTTAGCCTCCTTACTGCGCTACAACAGTAGCCTGCTATGAATTACCATTTCCTCTCTCTCCATGTACAGAAGTGAATGAATGTCCTGTTTTGTTCCATGCTTCCCATTATTCTAATTATTATAAATACTTCCTCTTTCTTGCAGCAGCAGCAGCAGCAGCAGCAGCAGCAGCAATCAGGCATCACTTTTTGCAACTAGTTTCTATCCATTTTCTTTATCTGCGGTCCTTGTTCCTTCCATCCCATCTGCTTTCCCTTGACCATCTGTCAAGGCTGAACATATGATCCTGCCTTGCACTGGGTCAGAATGTTGGCCTACCTAGCTCTCCAAGGGGAGCTCTCCAAGGTCTCAAGCATAGGTCTTTCCAGGCCTGCTATCCAAAGTTCTTTTACCGGAGGTGATGGGGATTGAAACTAAAACCTTATGCATGCGAAGAATATGCTCTGTTACAGAGCTGCAGACCTTTCCCAAGATTCTCTCTTGACACCGTTTTAAAGTGAATCCATATGCCATTTTGGATAGGAATTAAGCTCGCTCTTACATGGATTGCACAAACTGCAGTTCTAAATGAAGCAAAACCAACATCCATAATCAGTATCATACATGAATATAACAAGGGGGAAAGCTGTAATAAGCCAGGAAGAGAGGAGGGAGGAAAGCCTAGAAGATTTCTATATCAAATTACTGTGAATTTTCATGCCAGGATGTGAACTGAGTGCATTCAAAGTGGAGGGGATGTTCAGCTGACCTTTTCAGCTGTTTTGAAATGGACTTCGCCAGTGACAGGGAAGTACTGGAAAAATTAGCTGTGGCAAAGAGGCACACTTTGCCTGTGGGTAGGGTTAATAGGCCAGCAAAGCCAGCCTACTGCCTGTCAGAGTAGATTACACATCAAACTGTGGCTCATGGGTTCTATTTACTTCTTTTAAACCATCATTTATAGCATGCATTTTCTTTGCAGTACAACTCAAGAGTGTGATGGTGCTGTTGGCTGTGGTATTTTTTGACATGGGTTTGGTTGTTGCAAGCTAGAGAAAGTTTGAAAAAGTTTTGTTAGGGTCAGGAGAAAAGAGACAATCACAGGAAAGCAAACAAGATCAACTGTAGTAGATCTGTGACTACTACCCAAACTGTGATATGCACACAAACTTTAATTTGGTGATCTAATCTGGGAGTGAAGTGTCAAAGACTCAAGACCATAACTGAATATAGCCTACTCCTTCCTAAATCAGAACCTGAGACTTTTAGAAATCTCTTCTCCCCTGGAAATCTGTTGCTGCTCAGATCTGTGATGGCTAAGACAGGCCAGCAAAATGTGGAATTCACCAAGCTAAATGTAACTCACTATTCACATATAATGTCCCACCAGGAGATGCATGAATCTGCCTGTGACTGAAAAAAAATAAATGATTTTGTTGTGTGCCTAAACACTGATGCAAAAGTAATGGTGGGGTGCATATGCAAACATGCCATCAACCTGGCAATATTCAGGTTGCTCTATCTGCACTTCCAGCTTTTCATTCCAACCCTCCAGTTTAAAGGCTTTGGCCCTGTATACCTGAAGGAGCATCTCCACCCCCATCATTCAGCCCGGACACTGAGGTCCAGCTCAGAGGGCCTTCTGGCAGTCCCTCATTGCAATAAGTGAGGTTATAGGGAACCAGGCAGTGGGCCTTCACGCCTGCCCTGTGGCCCTCCTGTCAGATGTCAAGGAAAGAAAAAACTATCTGAGGAGGTTTTTAATGTTTGATCTTTTACTGTGGTTTTATAATTTGTTGGAAGCCACCCAGAGTGGCTGGAGCAATTCAGTCAGATGGGTGGCACATAACTAACTAACTAACTAACTAACTAATGTCTCTAGTTATCTCCCTCCGCAACAGCTTCAGTCTTGAACTCTGTCTTCCTTTAATACGCTTTCCCCCGGTGGAGTACACCATCGAACGTGCTTCTGCTCCTGAATGCTCCTGTATTCAAGTCCTGCTTGCAGGATTCCCAAAGGCATCCATTTGGCCAATTTTTAAGAACAGGGTGCTGGACTAGATGGCACATTGGCCTGATCCAACAGGCACTTCTTAGATATGTAATATGTAGGGGGCTGCTCTAACCACTTACCCTTTTCAGTTTACCAAGGTTAGCTTCAGGTAGAGGTGTGCCTGGGCAACTCAATTTTCCTTTTGTAAAGTTCTGGTCCTGGTAGATGAAAAAAGCTATAAAGAAAATTTTTTTTGAGGCAGGCATGTATTAGATTAGTCAGAGGATTGGGTTTGATGGTTGTGTGTGTGCTTCCAGTGTAACATCTGAAGCAAGAACTCATACATCTTTGACAAAATCAGAGGATGCTCACCACTTTTCACCCCCAGATAATGAAACATGTAAACATCAGTGGGTGCATCTCTCCCTGTGAAATTGCCCCATTTGGGGGGGGGGGGAATGAAACAAAATCCCTGCATGTCAAAAATACTACCACATCACAGGGAGAGAGAGGTTTACTGTAGCATTTTCCCCAATTTGCCAGTGTACTTCATCATGGAGCTTTTTATGCGGGAGGAGCAAAATATGGGGGAGCAAAATATCAACTCCTCTGCTTTCTGCATCTTTAAGTTGTACAGTCTAGGATTCTGCTATCACAGTCTACCACCTCATTCTGAATAATGTATAGATTTGGATCTAAATGTTGATTGGGTAAAGTGTCTCCATAAAAGCCATTTGTGTGTTGTCATAGCACAATTGAGAGCATTTGCCCAAACACTAACATAAATGGTCTGGTGTTATAACTGGCACCTCATTGTGGTTAAACTTTAGTTCTTGAGAGCGGTTAAATATTTGGAGTGATATAACTAGGCCTATTAATTTAATGATGCCCTGTGGTACGCCTTGTACAATCATCATTTATAGCAATCAGGAAATGGGTCACTGTGCAATTAGTGACATATATACAGAGACGAGCAATTCTATAAATGAAGCAGAAGTAGTAATTTCCTATCCCGAATGGCTAGGCCTTTTGTCTGACAATTTTCTGTGCAACTGCTTTGCAGCTTATTGATATAGGAATCACTCATTGTTAATGAGAGGAAAACATGTAATTTATATTGAATCCCTGAAGTATATAATCATTAATATCTCCCATTTCTATATTATAGCTTTAGTAGCAGAGCTAAGGCTGCTGCCCGATTATACTTTTGTGGATCACTCATGTTTCGGGAGCTTGGTCTAAAATAAATACAAAGTGTATTTTGAGCAGACGTGGGCATTACAGGCTAGATATAGACACAAGTGGGAGTCCACAGGATCTGGATGGATGTCTGAGGGTGGCACACTCAGGAAGGAGCTGCAGGACCCTGGACAGCTCCAAACAGATAATTTGCTTGGTCTAGAGCTCAACTGAGGCCTTTTATTTCTATCAGTCCAAGCTATCCCACAGAAACTTCATCCTTTTCCTGGAGAGTCTTGAAGGTGTAATCCTCTGGCACATCTCAGCCAGTCCTGACCAGGCTGGGTTCCTCCTCCTCTGTGTCAGAGTCGTGACAGCTGCTCAGGGTCAAGAGCATATATATTCAATTGACGCAAACTTGTGCATCTGCACAAGCAATCAACCCAGTCAGTTTCCCCCCAATATTTGTGTTTGAGGGAAGAAAGAGGGTTTTGGAGGTCATACAAAAGCAGCCACAAACATTGTATTACATATACAGACCATTTTATGGGCAACTGGGCATTTGGGATGTGTTCATTAGCTGAAGGCTGTGTGAATCCTGAAAGGTGCCCTGTAGCGTGGGATGGAGTTGCTGTTGTCTGGTTTAATTTTATTTTTTTGCTGGTCATTTTGGCTTTTCCCTGGCAGGAGCAAGCAGCAGTTCTCCTGGCAAGCAACATTCTGTACTGTACTTTTGTCTGCTGATCATTGTCAAAGGCTTCACTGCTGCAAGTGTAGCACAATATAGATGCCTAAGATTATGGTGCTGCTCCCCTAAAAGCTTCAGTTTTCTTTCCCTCAGTCCCTGTGATCTCTCAGGTTATCCCTTTGATTATTCCTTCTATGCACCAAGTCTTTCCGGTGCACAGATTCTTAAAAGTCATGTCCACACTGCTTATTACTGGAGATAAGCCCTTATTATGGTCCAGTTGATCTTGGTACAAAAACTATACATTATAAAATGTCATTTAAGAGAGAACCCCCCCAAATTCTATTTAAGATAACCAAATTCTATTTATAGTTGGTTATCATTTGGTATTCCTATCACATGCCTTCCAAGCAATCGCTGTTCCTAGGTCTTACGTAATTGTGCTCTAGAAACACTGTGTGCCAATCAAAAGGTTAATAATTCTGCAAGGAGAGAACAAGGACCAATCAAGGAAAGGCTCCAGACGTAGACTATTTTAAGTAATTGTGCTGCAACAGAGATGTAATGAGATGGTGATTATAGAGCTGATCATTCGTAATGGTCTGAAGCTGAAGATTTGGCTGGTTGTTTCAGATCAATATGTGAACTCCAGCCTTCCTCATCACTGCAGCTTCTAGCTGTGTGTGAGAACCTCTACTCTCCAACCATTCTCTCTGCCAGTTTTCCTCCCCCTATCAGAGTCTAACTTCTGGCATTTTCTCCTTTCTGTCATTCATCTGCGCCACTTTTTCTTCCAACCCTCCTTTTCTAGGTTCCATTGCGTTCTTCAGACCTCCCTTTTCACAGACTTCTTCCTTCTCTTTTCCTAGTGTAACAAAAGTTTCTTGGCCTATGTTTTACTTGATAAGAAGTCAATGAGATATAACTTTGTATTCCAAAGAGTTAATTATTAAAAATGCTTTTAAGACTTACTCATTGGAGTTAAACACAAATCAAAAGCTCCCAGTCTATTCGGATGAATAGTTCAGGCACTTTTGGTTTGTGTTTTTGGTTTTGTGAGTTTGATGGTTGAACAAGAGTGGATAATTTATTATGTAATTTATTATTTCTTAATCACAACATGATCAGCAGATATGGCTGCAACTTAGATTGTGATGAAGCCTATTTGCAACAAAAGACACCTATGTGAATGAGTTAAAGGACAGTATGAAATAAGGACAGGTTATTATTTTGAAGGGATCACGCTCTAGCTGAATTTATTTCATCTTCAATGACAGCCAGTATTTCAGCGTGGAATTTCTATATACAGTCAAAAGTGTCTGGCCTGGTGTTAATTGTTCTGTCTGAATTAATATGGCCATGTTATTTATTGGAACAGAGCAATCAGACCCAGCTGCTGACTGTAGCATGGGGGGCCCATTTCAATTAACAGGCCTATCCTCCCAAAGGAGCAATTGCATGAAATGAGCAGCAGGCATACAATGAAAACAGAGGGGGTGGGTGCCTGCCTTTTGGAGAACAAAGATAGTGTTTTGTGCAGGATAGAAGATAATCAAAAACATCCTTTGCTGCACCAGCTTACCTTTTGTCAAACTGGGGATAAATTTCAATTTGAAAACCAAGTATATTTACTAGCTTCATGGCAAATCTGAAATGCTGATGGGACAAAAGTCATCTTCTTTGTCTGAGGTCTGAAATAACTGGCTGGATAACTAACTAAATTGTGAGCATGCTCAAAAGTTATGCTCAAAAATGAATATTATTTTTTTTTGCATAACTTTCACTGCCTTATGCCCTGTGTTTTCTTCTTTAAGGGTCTACCCCTGCCCTTTACTCTGCTGTTTTGTAAATCTGTGTATATTACATATGCCAGGTTTTGCTGGTTCGGTCACATTGGCATATGCCACTGTACTAGTGCTATACTGGGAGGTATGGCTGGCTGACATATTTAGCACCTGAGGTTGTGCCATTGGACTGATTTAACAGTGCTTGTGTAAGATGAAGTTCAATTTTAGAACACCCCATTTGTCTTGGGGAAATGTCTACAGTCCATTAGAAGTGCTCTTGATTCAAAGAAGTAGGCATTATTCACTCCACTATGCCTTTTGTTGTTACTTTGACTCATTGATGATATAAAATTCCCCAGGGAGCTATTAATCCTTCTGCTACTGAAATGTTAGTAAATTTTGGTACATAGGGCATCACCTTCCTGCCTTTTATAGCACTGATAGTTTGTTGTGTCTCATCTCATAGCAGCATATTGCTTTTCTCATTAGGAGCTTCGATGTGGCCAATTTCATTGGCTTTTTCATTTGTGCTTCTTTAAAATCATGTTCTCTGGTGAATTATGAGCCAGTAAAACACCAGCTCTTTGATCAGAGCACATGTGTCTGGGTGGTTGTTCAAGAATACTGCAATATTATATATTCCAAGCAATACAAGCACACTAGGTGTCAAGATGTAATTCAAGTTGTGCCTAATCAAAAGCACTGTACAACTTCATCTCTTGTCAGTTTTGTTTTTATTGGGTTAAATAAACGGGGGTTAAAATACTCAACACAGTACAGGAATAACTAAGGAAACAGGAATAACTAAGCAAAATGGAAGACAGAATGCATTATGAACTTTTTAATGGTTTCAAATATGATGGCCCTGTCTTTCTTAATAGATAGCATTATTTGTTAAGTACTCAAAGAGCTTCACAGACACGATCCCTACAACTACGATGTAATTAAGACTGGTACAATTATCACTACATTAGGGGTTATTTTGTGTTTGCAGGTGTGAGAGAGAGACTGACAGAGAGAGACAGAGACAGAGAGAATGGCTTGCCTAAAGCCATTTAAACTACAAACTTATACTTGCTTTATTGGGGGTATGTCTTATTGAATTAAATGGGACTTACTTCTGAGTACCCATTTATTTATTTCATACAGTGGAAACTTCTACATTCTGAGAACCAACAAGAATTTAAAACTGCAGAAATAAAATAGACTGATTTGGAAGGGCGTGGGAGCAAATAACAGTCTTCAACCAAAAAAACACCCATGTTGGGCCTGCAGAGAACTGGTACCACAGTGCTTTCCCAGAGAAACATATGGCACCATCAACAGATCTTCATCCACAGAACTCAGTGACCAGGAAGGGATGCAGGGGGAGAGATGACTTCTCAGATATTATCCATATCCATTTGATTGCACTGTTGGTGAGTTTGTTGCTAAGATTTGCCATTGTTGCCACTTGCCCAGGTGAAGAGAAACCTTTGCTCTCTTTGGACACTAATATATTGTGTTTCGCATGCCTGATGTTTGGTAGTAATACACTTCCAGTAAAGGGTTGAGGGACACTGTTCTCCTGTGGCTACTGTGAGCTTGGGGAGGCAGCAACAGCAACAATAGTCTGAGGAAGAGGACTGTATTTCCTTACTGTTCCCTCAGTGCTTCCAGCAGTCTCCTGCAGCAAGCAGTTCAGAAGCCAGAAGCTGCTGATTCCATCTGCTCAATGAGACTTGCAAGCCTTTCAAAAGAGTGTAAATGAAGCTGTAATGGAAATTTTAGAATTAAGAGGTTTAAAATGTTATGATAGTTTAGACAATGTCATGGAATTGAGACAACTTCTTGGGGGGAAGAGGAAACAGGGATGATCCAGCTCACCCTATGTGCATAGCTAATATACAATTTAAAAATAATCTCTTCCATAAGTTTAAAAAGACATGAGCAGATTCGATCCATTATAAAATGAGGCAATTGTATATTGAGTTGAATGTCGATAGAATCTAAAATGCAAGTGATTCAGTCAAGCAAATAATCAGGATCAGAAGTAGCATTATATTTAATAGATAAACACACTACTTTTGTGAACAGATTGTATAGTATTCCCCTAATTATATCCCTTTTTAAATTTCAGATATCCAAATGGCTTGCAAATACTGTTGATGTTTTGCTCTGAGACTCAGAAAAGCTTTGTAGTTCCTCTTAATTCCCCACCCCCTTGCTTGTAATATGTACGGTAACTTATGAACTGGACATACTTTGACACTTTCACTTACATTAAATATTCCGGTGATTATCGTTTGCAGTTAGCTGAGGCATGAAAGCTTTTCTTTAGTGGATGTTTTCTTTATATTTTAATTCAATCCTCTTCTCAGTTCGTCATGTTGTAAAATATCATCAACACAGTAATAGCCCTACACTCAGAGCCATCCCATGATATCTCTATCCCTGATACAGATAAAATGTGTGACTTCCTGCTCTTCTGTGAAAGGAATCGGGAATGGGAATCAACTTTGATTTCCTGTCCTTGGTCCCTCTTCTGTCTTCTTCCAGTCAGATGGGCTGGAGACAGAACAGGGGTCAATCCACAACGGTTATCTGAGGTACAGCAATCACTGGCTGAACCACTTTGGGTACCTTTGTTGTCAGAAGTTACACTGATGGAGCAAAGGAGGCGAGAACAGCAAGCATTATCGTTTTCTGCCTTCAACTTGCTAATTGGTGAAAATGAAATCCAACTGATCCTTTCTGAAAATGGTCTGAAATATTTGTCATATGGAAGCATAAGCTCTTGCATACTTTCACAGAAAACATATCAGTAGTTCTGAAACAATTTCAAGCTGAGATTCCAAGTTGAAACTGGGACTTGGTAGCAATTAAAATCCTCTTTGTCGGAGGCTACCTTGAAAATGTATTAATTGGCACATGGCATTAACTGACACCTTGACATTAGAATAAAGTGAATAATTAGGGGACAACTGAATTGCTTATGACCTTATTGTGAAATTACCCAATTGTTTTCTCTCCTCATTGGAGAACTCATAGTTCACTGTACATTGAACCATATCAGTATTTAATTTAATCTTTCCCTTTTCTATCAGAAGTGACCTGCAACAATTAAGCTACTGTGTGCATCTCTGAGGAGGGGACTGATTTAAATATTGTAAATTTGGCCATCTCTGTTTACTTTCTCTGCTGCTACCAGAATGGAAAGGAAGGTGGCAAAAAACCAGCAAGAATTTGGTATAATACCGTTATTTGGGATGTACCGCTTTTCGAAAATGACTTAACCTCTGCCTCTGTTGCTAGGACAACTAATGGATATAATTGGAAAAATCTATGTTAAAGAGACACAGGGTGTGAATGAGTAGAGGAGCTGAAGAATTTCTGAAGTGTTATGGTATAATGATGAAATTAATGGACTGAAATGCTATATGACCAAATTGTATTCCCTCATCACTTCATATTTTAACTCCCAAACTTGCATTCCCCCCTCAAATTGTTGATCCTGTATCTCAAGCTTATAAATACTCCATGAAAAGTTCCTATAAAAACACAGGTTCATTTAACACACCAATGCAATGCTTAATAACCTGCAATATAATCTGAAAATTGCAACACATTCTCCTGGGATTAAAAATAATGTCTCTAATGGCATTTTCACATGGATTCATATTGACCCACAAAAGAGTTAAGAATTAGATCATACCATATAACTCTATCGAATTTTTAGACAGGGTCCACGACAAGCATGCCTTCTTTGACTCTCTGTTCATTATGTTTCAAGATATTTAACTGACCTGAAATCAATGAAGCTGTGTTGGATTTCTTGAAAAGATATAATGGTAAAAAGAGAAAGAAGATCTCAAAAAAAGGTTTTTGGTCTGTTCAGAGATCTAAGGATCCAGTCCCAGTCATGCCAAAATCTGAAATGTTGACTACTCTTAAATAACACTTAAGGAAAAGTGTTTCTTTCTACCCATTTTCACCCCAGCATTAGACTAGCTGTGTTTGTCACTTGGCAGCAGTACCAGGACATGTTTGTGTGTTTCATTTGGGGATCCTAGGATTACTGACCAAACACTTGTATATTTGTGGAGAAATATTTGTACCTGAGTCCAGTGTGACGTGTGAACAGTTCTATTAATGATGACCAGGGCTATCTTTTTGATGGAAGCCTTATTTTGCAATGCTTATTTATGAGTGCTGGCGCTGGCTAGTAGCTTTGAAGTTTTGCTGCAGACTTTTCCCTCACTATATATTGCTGCTTCCTTCAGGATTCAGATAAGGAAAATATCAGTGTCTCTTCTTTCTGTTACCTAGCCTGAGAAATACTTGTATCCGAATGGTTAATAAATCACTTCTTGTACCTGAGCATTAGCGTGGAAAGATAAGTGGTACAAATATTCTTATGTTTTCTGGGCTAGCAAAGACACGCTCCCTAGAAATACAGCTGATAGCAGTGGATCATATGAGATAGCAGGCTAGCACAAAAATAGTCCTTTATAATAAGAATAATAAAAAGCATGTAATGGCTTAGAAAATGAGACAAAAGTGCTAATTTGTTTGCAGAGCAAGCTGAAGCAAAACCCACAAGAGAGAGAGAGGAAACAATGTGAAAAATTAGAATGTAGGAAAAGTAATATTACAAAGTGTGTCAAAGCACCCACAGATACGGTCAGTACAAATGAATAAAAGAGGAAATGAATGGTTTTCTATGTTTGCCATTGGTAGGCAATATGTTTGGTGTGTTGGGTTGTTGCTAGTATGGTTTCATGCTTTAAATCATGTAAGAATCATATCATAAAGCCATTAAAAAAATATATGGTGGCATTGCTCTTGGAGCACTGTGTACAGTTCTGGTTGCTGCCCTTCCAAAGGGTATTAGAGAGCTGAAAATAGTTAAGAAAATGGTTAAGAAATGCTTAAGAAAATGATCATGGGGCTGGAGCAACTCCCTTATAAGGAAAGGCTACATTTTAGTTTAGGGGGAATTGAACGAGAGGGAGATGATGATGATGATGATACTGGCTGGGTTTCCCCAGCCATTCTGGGCGGCTTCCAACAAAATATTAAAATACAATAATTCATCAAATATTAAAAGCTTCCCTAAACAGAGAAGTATAAAATAAAGCACAATGTAGAGACAGTAGTTGGGACGCGGGTGGCGCTGTGGGTAAAAGCCTCAGCGCCTAGGACTTGCCGATCGAAAGGTCGACGGTTCGAATCCCCACGGCAGGGTGCGCTCCCGTCGCTCGGTCCCAGCGCCTGCCAACCTAGCAGTTCGAAAGCACCCCCGGGTGCAAGTAGATAAATAGGGACCGCTTACTAGCGGGAAGGTAAACGACGTTCCATGTGCTGCGCTGGCTCGCCAGATGCAGCTTGTCACGCTGGCCACGTGACCTGGAAGTGTCTGCGGACAGCGCTGGCTCCCGGCCTCTAGAGTGAGATGAGCGCACAACCCTAGAGTCTGTCAAGACTGGCCCGTATGGGCAGGGGTACCTTTACCTTTACCTAGAGACAGTAGTTGGGGAGAGATTTTTTTCTCCCTCTCTCATAATGCTAGCACTTGGGATCATCCACTGAAGCTGAATGGTGTTGGATTCAGGACAGACAGAAGTTCTTTTTCACCCAGTGGACAGTGATGGCTGCTAACTTGGACAGCTTTAGAGGGGAGCCAGACAGCTTCATGGCAGATCAGGCTGCCAGTGGTTTCTAGTCATGATGGCTATGTAATGCTTCTATTATCAGAGGCAATGTGCTTCTGAATACCAATTGCTACAGATCATGAGCTAGAAAGGAATACTGCACACGTGTCCAGTTTGAAGGATTCGCCTAGGTGCGTCTTTGATGCAGCTGGGCTCTTCTTAACGGTTGTGCACTTTGCTATTGGAGTAAACGGACAGTAGCCACGTACCAGGCCACTGTGGTAAATGAGATGAGCAGTAGCAGGCCCATGGCCTGTCAAAAGGCTAAAAACAGAATAGCTTTATTATGAGGAAGTGGGTCCTAACCCACTTCCTCATAATAAAGGTAGGATATACAGTGGTACCTTGGGTTACATACACTTCAGGTTACATACGCTTCAGGTTACAGATTCCACTAACCCAGAAATAGTACCTCGGGTTAAGAACTTTGCTTCAGGATAAGAACAGAAATCGTGCTTCAGTGGCGCGGAGGCAGTGGGAGGCCCCATTAGCTAAAGTGGTGCTTCAGGTTAAGAACAGTTTCAGGTTAAGAACGGACCTCCAGAACGAATTAAGTACTTAACCCACTGTAACAGAGGAAAGAGGATAAATGTAGGAGGCAAGCAGATGAATGGGTAACAATGGTTCTTAACTGGCCCCACACCCGTGGACTACTGTAAGTGATGATGGACCACTTAATAAATTAATTTTCTTCACTGCCAGCATCATTATCAAAAACCAGGGCTATGTTATGAGTATCATGGTCCCTAGGCTACTAAGGCTACTAAGGCAGGTTCCTTTAACTGATTCATTTTTAGGGAATAGATAGTAGATTGCAAAAGCACTGTGTTATTCTGTTAGATAACCCCAGCCCAGTCAAAACAGACTTGATCTTCATTGTCAGAAGAAATAAATCAGGTGCAAATCCCTACTGTTCTGTGGACCACAGTTTGAGGAACATTGTACCCGAGAATCTGCGGAAGTGAAATATACCACTTAAAATGGTAAGTGCCTAAAGACAGGGACCTGTCTTTAGTTTTCGTTGCTCAGTAAAGCACCATATATACACTGAAGGTACAATATAAATAATACTAAATGCTTCTGCAACAACTTGAATGAATGCTCATCTTAATTTCTTCTTGCTGGTATCCTTGACATTTTCAGTTTTCAAAAAAAGATGCACCAAATTTAATTTATATTAATCTGTCCAATGAAGATTTCATGGGAAAGTTTAAACAAGCTTGAGTCAGTGGTGCATTCTGCTATCTGCATCATAGCAACTGCTGATGCTATTTCATTGAGCTAAAGCACACCTGTTGCTCCAGGACTTTTCTTACTGGGTTAAATGACAGCCATCCCTTACTGCCACAACTTACAAGCCACCCCCTACGCAAAGGGTAGGTAAAATACCACAAAGAACCCAATACTGCCTGCAAAGCACCCAAAGAAAGGGCCTATCATTAAGTAATTCAGACTCAGAATAGTCTGGAAAATGAACACCATGTTATAAGAAGCAGCTGGTTACGAGAAGACCAGGTTTTGGCTTAATTCCAGTTCTCAGTATTTGTTGCTTAAGGGTTTCAAGGTTAAATGGGACCAGACAATCAGGAAAACGGTTCCTGAATTTTAATTGGATGGCTACTTCACTCCATAGTTGGCCTGCCATCCAAAAGGAAAAAAGAAATGAATAAAATGAACCTAGTAAGAGATGTACACATGAGATCTACAAGATCTCTGTATAACTGAAAGATATATGTATTACCATATGTCTTACTGTATATGTATGCACCACTGAATACAAAATGAATGTATTACTAAAAAATAAATATCTAGTATGACCACCACTTTCCTTTATTTTGCCTCCCACTAGGTTTTAGTAAAGACTTTGAATAATATTTTAATAAGATTTATAGACCCATTGCAAATGGGACAGGACAAACTGTTAGGAAGTGTTGGACAAATTTAAACTTTACAAGAAGTCTTGCAGGGTTACCTTCTTTTAATAATATGAAGCAGCAATGTTTTCACATGAAATCTTACCAATGGGAAAACAGTTTTGTGTAGATGTCCAAATCCATTGCTAGGTATTAAGCGTTTCCTCTTCTCTTTAAATACAGCTACATCTGTATTGAAAATTTAAGAGGATGGCTGAAGTTGACGATTTTAGCTGTTATTGTACTTCATTTTATTAAAGGAGGTTTTATTATTATAGTATACTTCTGATAGTGCAAGCTGCCCTGAGGGCTTTGTTGAGCAATGTGGCAGAGTTCTTTTTAACAACAAACACAAATATTCATAAAGGCATGTGTTGATGCAGATATTAAAAAAAAAACCATATATGATTAATAAACTGCCATATTGGTCTCCTTTGTTAGGCAAAAATAAGAATAAAATTCCAAATGTATCTAACACTAAACACTGATTTGCTGGATATTTCTGTAAAAACATGGTCTGGCATATTTTCAAATAACTAAAAAAGCAATTTAAGAGGTGCTCTGTTTTGCAAAATGTTGCATATTAGGCAGAAAAATAACAGTATAGAAATGGATAGAATAGTCTAGCCTTCAGAAGTCAGCTGTGGTGGCTGCATGAGGCATCTCTCATAGCTTTTCTAGCAAGTGCAAGAATTAATTAATGCCATCTATCCTTCTGCTTCTGACCTCAGGTTGTCATATTCCGTTTTCCCACTCATTGATCTGTAATATAACCTTCCATTTCCTGCAAGAGCTGTTAAGTAAAAGAAAATGCATAATGGTTGTGCTCCTGAACCACCATAACACCTGCACAGTGCTGGGGGGGGGCACATGGGAAGACTGGAAAGAGCATCAGCAACTTGCACAGTTGAAATGATGCACTGTCATATTTTCGGTTACAATTTCAAATTGAGAAAAATGTGGAATATTTAATAAGCAGCTGTTTGAATAGTATTTTTCCCATTGTTCAAAACCAACACCAAAAAGAGTGTCCCTCTCTACCTTCTTCTTCTTCTTCTTCTTCTTCTTCTTCTTCTTCTTCTTCTTCATAAAATGCTCTCTCTATTAGCACCTAAGTGCATTGTCATCCCAAGGGCAAGCATGAAAAGTATTCATTAAACTGAAACTAATTAATCTCCTCTGTCTCCTTTTTTAAAAAAAAATGATGCCAAAAGCAATATATTTTTGTATGGTTAGGCTAAAACAGCAGCTGCTGATGGCTCCCTACAAAACAAAATGAGCCAAATTATCAATTTCCGTAACTCTCCTTATCTAGGACCAGAGGAAGCTGCTGCTCATTATGACCTGAATGTTTTGTTTATACGAATATTTTGTTACAACAGCCCTTGGTTGCTGTATGATCTGTGTCTTTTTGAAGGTTCAAGAACCTGAAGCTGGCCATGCAACCTCGTGCAGCACCTTCATGAGAGTAATAATGGACGTGCAATTTCACAAACTTGAATGAAGCATAGGTGTCTCTCTAGAAAGCCTGGAAGGCACAAGCAGATTCGGCCCCGGAAGTTGGTCAACAAGACCCAAACATATGGCTCCTAACCGCTACATGGTAGTTTTCTGGAAGAGGGAGCTACCGGCCTCATTATGCACCTCCACTGCGGATGGCCAAAGGGTGATACTACAATTCAGCAGGGATCTGGGGTCAATTGCATTCCACCTGGTCTGATAAAGCTACTGATTCTGCCCTGACATTTTAGTCTCAGCAACTTGTGGTTAAGGTGTGGACAGAAGTATTTTTAAGAGCTGCTCCAGGTGTCCTGTTTGTTGAGTATTCTTCCTGATTTGCTTGGTTTAAATAGAATTTTAAGGTGGACAAATGGTCCATTGCTTAGTTGCAGTTGGGTAGTGAGGTATACACATATTTCTAAGGCAATCTACATATGCAGTGGGTTTATTTATATCCCAGCGAACCTCAGGCAACATACATGTGGTTCCTAGGCACTCACCCATCCAAGCACTGACCAGACCTACAGTACAGACCTGCTTAGATTCAGTAAGGTGGTAACCTCCTGCCAAATGGCAAAATCTTTTCCAGGCTATACCATTTCAGACTGCATTTTTAGGGCTGGACATATGAATGTGCTTCCAACAGAGATATAGGTGGGAGAAGCAACCCTTTCTGCACATAGAAAAATAGCATGCTAAGATTCCTTTGTCTTGCTGTGGTAAAAATATATATAGATTACCTGTTGTTGTTTTCTTTTAATGCATGCTAAGAGTCTTTCTTTAATGTAATGTAAGCTTATGTTCAAATTATTTAACACAAACTTACCCATTTGCAGAGAAGAATGTTATCATTCTAAGTTGTTTAGTCAATCTGATTTTTAGTCTGATTTCCAACCTTTAGGTATGACAGTGTCACTGCCCAAAACCAGCAATTTTTCACCTGGTTTCCTGACCCATTAACTCTTTTCCCCTTTCAGATTTTCTCTCACCATCATGGTTTTTCTGAACTGTGGAGGCGGAGGCTACTGGTTCTTTGAGCACGCTGCGTGGAATGGTAGGGGACAACTTCCCATTGCATTTGCTGCATCCCTAAGCACTTTATACAAATCAGCAAACTCATTATTGATCTCCAAAAGAAACAGGAATTAATATGGCCTACCATATCCTCTGTAGGTAAAGAGTATTTAACAATGAACTCTGCTTAAACTTCATAAAAGCCTCTTCAGCAAATCAGCAGGAAAAAATATTGATCTTAAAATAAGCATGTGAATGCTAATTGTATTTTGCCTTTCCACTGGAGGACCATTACTTTATTTAGCTGGAGTTCATCCTTTAATTTTATTGTCTCAGTGCATTGTCTATGAGGCCATTTTCTTTAGGTTTAAGCAAGGTCTGTAACAGCTCCGTTTTGCTGACCCTTCCTTTTTTGCAAGGAGTATATTGACTTCTGAGAGCTAGAGAAGCTTTTAAGATCATGTTACAGTCGCCCCAATCTGAGTTACATATTGTGTAACAATGGTTTCCTGTTATTGGGCTCTCGGTTAAATGGATTAGCATGATGCCAAGTACAATAATTGCCTCGCTCTGTATTTTAGCTCAGAAATCAATTGGCGGTACTTCTGAACTGCCATCTTCATAACACAGGCTTTAATTACATGCACAGTTTAATCTGGGAAAACCACACGTCTTTTCCAGTCCTGCTTCAGTCACGAGAGTATTGGTTTGGTAGATCTCCTCTTACAACTTGTCAACACTCAACAAATGTTTCTTGAAATATTCCTCTGTCCCTGCCAATTGGCACTGGCCCACTGACTCTGTGAAACAAAGTTAGATATATCTTCATCACTTTTGTGTTGTGAAGTTACTGAACAGGGAAAAGAGCATACTAGAAATGAAGGGTCATTCATTTCATATTATGTTGTCCTCACTTACTAATGTGTATGTGGACTGTTATACAGTGGTACCTCGAGTTACATACGCTTCAGGTTACATACGCTTCAAGTTACAGACTCCGCTAACCCAGAAATATTACCTTGGGTTAAGAACTTTGCTTCAGGATGAGAATAGAAATTGTGCAGCAGCGGCGCAGGGGCAGCAGGAGGCCCCATTAGCTAAAGTGGTGCTTCAGGTTAAGAACAGTTTCAGGTTAAGAACGGACCTCCAGAACAAATTAAGTTCTTAACCCGAGGTACCACTGTATACACTTGCATGGCCGTTCACATGTTACATAAAGTCTGACCAGCTGGAGCTTCCAAGCCAGGCACAATCTACCAGTCATTCATAGTGGCTTGCCAGGTCCTTGACAACTCTTCTGTTTTTGAGGTCCAGGCAGCAAAATTAGAGTTATAAGGCTCTGGATTGCTTGCCATACATTGCTAGTGGGCTGTGTTTGACTTGGTGTGCCATAACCTGGGCAGGGTCTGTGTTTTAAGACATGAGACCCATCTGCACTATACATTTAAAGCAGGATTATATCACTTTGAACAATCACAAGATTCCCCCAAAGACTCTTGGGTTGTTAAGCCTACTGACAGTTGTTAGGAGAACTGCACTTCCCTAAATCCGGTGCTGTTGTGAGGCATTGACCTTCACGGAAATGTTTCATTGCACATTATTTTGAAAAATGATTAGGCAAATTAAAGATATGAGGAGCAAAGGAGGAAGTTACTATGTGCGGGTACAGAACCTGAAGACATACACTTAAAAATAAGCAACCTGTTTTATTAGCTCTGCCTGGTAAATAGTACCTCCTTCTATAGCGGCAATATATCTCTCAATATCACATTCTGCGAACAATAAGAGGGTGGGAATCACATTTGACCTCTGACTGTGAGGTTCTGACTCACATCTACTAGTGGAATGGTCTCCCTTACCAGGTTGTGGACTCTCCTTCCTTGGAGGTTTTTAAGTAGAGGTTGGATGACTATCTGTCATGGATGCTTTAGTTGAGATTTCTGCATTGCAGGGGGGTGGACAAGATGGCCCTTGGGTCCCTCCCAACTCTACAATTCTATTAGAAACAAAATGTTGAGTCAAAAGTACTAAATACGTAAAATAACAGAGTAGATGAACTCTGGTCAGTGAAAGCCCAAAACTTTTTGCTACCTGAATTGGAGACCTTTAAAAACAACAACCAATTTCTGTACCATTTAATCTTATGTCTCTATCTGTCCACCCCCTCATGATGCCTCTTGAAACAGGTCTTCATCATGGCAGATGGCAGGGCTAGCCATGACTGGGGTGTGACCCAGCAAGAAAATTATGCTGCTTTTATCTGGGCATTGATCTTGGTTTTCAGTGCTTTGCCATATCTGAATCTGGGTTATACGAGCCAACTCAGCAACACTCTGCTGTGAAAAATCCCCTTGCCCTTTGAAGTAAGAAAATTCAAATTCGGAACTCAGAACAAATGAAAGAAGTAAAGAAAACTTACACAAATATGCTTACTCTGCATAAAAGGTGTGGCATATTTGCCTTATTCAGAAACCAAAAATAATTTGTGTAAGAGTCAGAATATTTTTCCAAGGGTTATTGTGGTAGCAGGAGGCAATCATAATGACTGGAGGATGTGTAAACTTACAAATGCTGTAGTATTTGCAAACAATTCTAGTATGCTTCCAAATGTATTCATAGGGCCATGAGGAGTAGCAAGATACTGTGTCAGACATCAGATCCATTTTGTTGTTCTTATCTACCACATGAATTGGTAAACTGTATTGTTAAACAATCAGCATTTTAAAATCATTGTTGTGTTTTCATCCATAGGACTGACAGTTGCCGATCTGGTCATGCCCTGGTAAGCTATCAAAAACTGCTCAGCAATATCATTTATTTCTGCTCTGAAAAATTCTTTGAACTTGTTCACACATGCATGGATATCACTTGGTTATTTTAACCTTAATGCCTTGTAGTTAAATATATGAATGGATTTAAATGACTAGCAGGTTATGTGAAAAGGCCAGCTTTCTTACCTTCCTGGTCACCTTATGGGATTTCGCTTTGCTATTTGCTTTAGTCTCACACTTAGGACTTTGCCAAACTGAACAGTAAGCCCATAATTTACCCAGTATGATCCAGGGATCGTGCCTAAAGCCAAAACCACGTACAATCAAAGCCCATTGGGTTCAGTGACAGGTGGGATTGCCAGTCATTTTTCCTGGAACCCTGCCCTCTTTCAACTTCTTAAAATAATAATATTGCCACACAAAAATAAAACTGAATGCATACAACTTAAATGTGCATAAATTACAGACTTACTGTATTGGCAAAACTATAATTTGACACTTATAATCTGCATAGGCCTGACAAGTGATGGAACAGAATCCCTTAACTTCCTCATAGCAGCCATTTTCTTGATCAATAACCCACTCAGACTAGTAGCCTTTTTCTAACATGAAAGTTCCTTTTCAAACTATTTTTTTCCTGTTCAAATCAGCCTTCAAACTTAACGCTGAATAGAATGACGGTATCTTGGTCATGTTTCTTAGGTTAAAGGTCAATGTAACCTTACATAATTTTGCTTTCTATTACAGCCAATGATATATGATGGGCAAATTCTTAATACTTCTGAATTCTGTGATTAATAATAACATATAACGTTAGTCTTTGTTCCAAGATGGGTGCATATAGAGCTTTCTCGGCAACACAGATGCAATTAAAAATTCCAAGCGATGCATTCTGTTCCAAGTCAGAGTCTCTGTGTCCTAAATCCTAGTAACGACATTCGAGATATTTGAGCTTCCTCTGTGCCATATTTTCCCCATCTGTATCAGTTTGTCAAGGCAAAAGCTATCTAAACAGTCATTCTCTCCAACATCTATATATGACTGTCAAAATACCCTAACTCAGCAAGCATCCTATCAGCAGCATATCCCCTTCCCCATTTTGGTCCAGTCACCAGGGGGGTATTCATTTTTGCTTCAGCAATAAAAAAAACAACCAAACCCCAAGAAATGTAATGGAGTTTATTTAGACCCCCTTGCTTTAAGTAAGCAAGTTTTAAATCTATCGTGTGCATTCCTGTAATGTAAGGTTGATGTTAATGGGTTGTAAAGTGGGTAATAATTTTCTTACTGGCCCCTTCAATCAGATTAGATCATGTTATTGACCATGCTGTTCGTTTTATAACCACAATCATATTGTGGAGGAAGATCTTTGGCAAGTTGCACATTTATAAGTGCCCATTAAGGCAAAGAATGACAGATTTGCACATTTGGCATTTTTTAAAAAAATGTCCTTTCCCTGAAGACTGTTTTCCTCTCCACATCCTGAATTAGCATCTTTACATCCGTCTCAGGTTTTCATGCTGTTCAAGCAATAGCTGATTGTTCAGAACACTTATTTTATAAGGCAAAGTTGTTAGTCACATTTTAAAAATATATATCCTCTTTGAGCCATTTTGCTTATGTTCATCTTCTTGCTCTTTATTTCCCCTTTCAGTTGAACTGTGTCTTTACTTTTGTTTAGATAATGCTGCCGTATTTGTTAAAATGTTCTCTTAAAATAGCCCCCCTGCACCCCAAATTATATACAATCCTATTCCCTCTCTGACTTCCCTTTTTCATTATATTGAAAATAGTTACCAATTACTTCATTAATTATTTCCATTTCATGTTCACTTCAAAGTAATGGTGTATTTAATTTAACAGTGTATTTAATTATGCTTTCAACCATGTTTCAATCTCTATATTGAGGTTTTAGTTTAAACTCAAATAAATTCTCCAATAATTTGTCTAATCAACTTTTAAAGCTATGTAAGCCGGTAGTTATCTCCACATCTTGTAGTACTGAATTCTACCAGCTGGTTTATTAGGAATTTTGTGCCTATTAAACTGCCAACTATTTAAAAAAGAACTTTTAGTTGATTAATCTGTGTTTTGACTGAATTAATTGATTAGATGTAAATCAATTTATAGATTATTTACAACATTTCCTCTGTCCTCTGGGCAGTTTACAAAACTCAGTAATAAAAAAAAATGCAAGCAAAATAAATTTAAAAGCAATGAAAAACAATAGTACGTAACCAACAATGTAAAAATAGACACAAAGCTAGCATAAATCAATATGGCAAAGTTACCATTCATTAGAACTAAATGCAACCTTTGTTCTTTGTAGGTGCAAACTTGTATTGGTTTTATAACTATTTTACAATAAAACTATTACCATGCACCAAAACCTGTCCCTTTATTCTGGACACATCAGCTGCTCTCATCTATTCACTCCACAGCTCTCAAAAACAGACTTCTCTTTATACATGATTGGTTTGGACCTAGTCTTTTGCCATCATTTCTGATTTGGCCCTTTGCCATTCCTGATATTAAAAGTAAATTTAAAAGAATGACTCTCCAACTGATGAATGTTGGGTTATTGGTTGCTGAAATGGATATACCCAAAAAAGACTAGTTGGAACAGTTCTTTCACTGAATCATTTGCCCTAATACTGACTTTCTCTTGCATAAAGAGCAGGAGGCTGCTAGCATGTTACTATAGCTCCCAAGCTCTAGGAGACAATCTAAGGGCATTTCCACAAGGGCCATTTCCTCTACCACAGCCCTCTTACCCAACAAGGCAAGCTGCTTTTAAATCTGAGTTGTAGTTTGTCTCATCTACTAGGAAAGGTGATTTCTTTTCTAGAAAATAATTTTATTTACTTCTGGAACACCCATTTTGGAAGTGTGAGATGAAAATATATCCCCAAACAAATGCCCATTCATCCTTACCTTCCTTGTCAATGGAGATTTTACTTAGGTGAATGGAGTCCAATAGATTTGAATCGAAAGGAAAATCAATGAATGTATGGTTGGACTTGGGTTTTTGACAAATCCTTGATGTTTATAGGTTTGTTTTCATCATTGGCACATCAGTAGCACTGGCTTTCCATGCGATGATGAAAAGAGGAGTGAGCCGTATCCAGCTCTTGCGTAAATTGACCTGGAGGACTGTGATCTTACTCTTGATGGGACTCTGCTTCCTTAACTATGGACCAAGAGATGGTCCATGTAAGTATAATTGCCTTTCGGTCATTAGTGTTTTTATCATACAATCACGTACAATATCCACACTTATCTTTCCTCCGTGCTTTCCAGGCATGGCCTGTGCTTTAAATCTCTATGGCCAAGTGCCCCCTGCTCCCCCCTTTTTTGCTGTGGGGCATTGCTGGCCCTGCCCCCAGTGTCTCTGTGCAGTTCTGGGATACTCTGTCCAGTTCTGGTTGCTGCAATTTAAGAAGGATATTGACAAGCTGCAACATGTGCAGAGAGCGACCAAGATGAGTAGAGTCTGGAAACCAAACCTTATAAGGAATGGTTGAGGGAACTGGGTATGTTTAGCCTGGAAAAGAGGAGACTGAGAGGAGATATCCATCTTCAAATATCTGAAGGACTGATACATGGAGGATGGTACATGCTTGATTTCTGCTGCTCCAGAGGGTGGGACCCGAACCAATGGCTTCAAGTTACAAGAAAGAAGATTCCAACTAAACACCAGGAAGACCTTTCTGACAGTAGGTGATGTTTTACAGTGGAACGGACTCCCTCAGGAAGTTTTGGAGACTCTGTTTCATTGGAGGTTTTTAAGCAGAGGTTGGATGGTCATGGATGATTTAGTTGAGATTCCTGCATTCCGGGGTGTGTGTGGACTAAATGACCTCTACAATCCTATGATGCCTGCTCCCTCCCCAATCTTCTTGTGTTTAGAGAGAAGGTCTCTGGGGCCTCGTGAGCACATATGACTGAGTTCCTGATAGCAAGGGGACTTGTAACATGTGTGCAACCCACTTCAGATCGTCCTGCTCAGAAGGGGAAAGTGAAGAGCCTCCATGTGGCCTTTTGAATTCATGAATAGGACTATTATTTTCCCCAATGGTACATTATTATCTCCATCTGCAGACAGAAGATCTAGGCTTTAAAAATAACGAATGGTTAAAACAATTTATTGAGTGGGGGACCCTACTATGCTTTCTAAAAAGAAGTCCCTGGTGATTTATTTTTATTTTTTTGGTCTTTTGAGCAATAGTTGCTATAGTTTTATTTGCTTGTTTTGCTAAATACACAACAGTCTGCAACAGCAAATTACAACTTTGCATTCACCAGCAGAACATATCTAGTTATTGCCTATTAAAGTCCCAGCAGCTGGTGCTGGGCATGTCAACTGTTAACACTTTTCTGCTTTCAGCAAAAATGGCTTGCTAATTTAGTTTGGCAAAACAGAGAGGTACTTTTAGTGACAATAATCTGATCTGGAGACTTTTAGAAACAACAATTACCAGACCGGAGGTGTCTCATTTCTGCTGCCCCCAATGGCAAATCCTGTAAGCACTGGAAGTATTTGGGAAAGGCAGCAACAGTCATGGTGGCATAACACCCTGTGTGGATCATTTATTTATCAGAATGCTTTCTCCTCCCTCTCTCCCTCTCTCTCTCTTTTGGCTGTTACATGCAGCATCCATTTTCCAGCAGAAACCAAAGACAGCTCTTTTTATGCAGCCCAAGGGAAGAGAGAGAAATGAGAAGGAACTAAGAACTTGGCACTTAGATTAGATATGTTTGTGACTTTTTTATTTTTATTTTTTTTGCAAATCTCTGCACTTCAGTACTGCAGGATAGCCAGTTCCAAGTGCTGAGTACTTATGGAGCCATTGTGGTGTCGGCTTTCAAATCCCAATCTCCACCCCCGAAATGCATTATGTTCTTGACAGTTGCCCTTTTAAATCCACAGTGCAGTGCAGTTGGGGTTGCACATATTTCTTCCTAACCACGAGTTTCTGCTTTCTTTAAAGGAAGAGCTTAATAATGGAAGCCTTAATAAAGTTCTGTATCTGCAGGATTCTGAAGCTGGAACCAGGATAGATGTATGGTTTCCTCTGTAGAGGACGGCACTGTGGGTGGGTGGTATTCAGATAGGTTTCTTCAGAGTGTTGGCATCCATCTGTCTTGGGAGGAGTGCGCCTCTGTGCTATAGCAGGGCAGGATGTAAGAGACAATGGCTGTCTTAAAACCCCCAATCCAACTCAAAAGATTCAATTAAATATATTTTCCTTCAGCTTCTAGCATAGATATTTCCTCCATAGCAATGCTAACACTCCTCCTCCTGCATCATCATCATCATCATCATCATCATCATCATCATCCTTGCATTCCTTTTACAGGATTTACAGAGCAATCTCAGGCCTGTTTGCTTAGAAGTACTACTGTGTTTAGAGGACTAGGTTTCCCAAAGGTGTGCAGAAGACTATAAAGAAAGTCACTCCCATTGCTCTAAAAAGCACCCTACATCAATAAGATTATCAACAGCTGACAGTCCTAAACCTAAAAGAAGCTTTAGTCTAGTGAATAAGATTAGGAAAGGGACGTGAATAATTTCTGGCAGAACAAACAATGTTGAACATCACCTTAAGTAGAGTATAAATGGACTGCATTTTTGAAATGTAAAAGTATTTGGGTATACTAGTAGGTCCCAGTGTTAAAAAGAATTCAGCTAACAATGAATTCAGTGTTTGAGAAAGATACTTGGGCCTGGGAAAGTTTTGTATGCTTGCAGTTTTAGCACAGGACACTAATGGGTTTGAGACAGCATTTAAAAGGGTGTTTGGATGAATACCTTGCCTTATGATTTGTGTTGCCAAGGAAACAGGGTGTGGAATTGCCTCCATCAGACCCTAGGCCTTATTCCATCTGAATAGGGCCTAGGGTTTGATGTATCCACATCTCAGTTCCTTACCTGTAAAATTCATGTCATAGTGACTTACTTCAAAGGGATAATGGATTGTATAGCATATCCTCCAAGTGCCCCTATTGTTCAGTCACAGTCCCGGAATCATGAAAACTGTCTTGGCTTCTGATTTGATCCTGAAATGTCCCTATTTCCCCTGCCACTGCTGCTACTGCTGAGGTCGAGGAGGAGGATGAGCTGGCCCTTGTCCCAAGAAACGGTGGTGATGGCAGTGGTGTCTGCTAGGGCGTATCCCATTGCCTCTCCGTGGCTACCACTAACTAGCCTTCTCCCTTGGGCAGTTTGCAGCAATTGCTGGGGAGCAGGCAGGGAGAAAAGGCTGCTGCGACCGAGGCCCAACTCCACATGATACGTTGGCTCTGAGGTGCAGGCAGAGGGCAGGGCTGCCCCAGGTGGGAAGAAAGAGGAAATGGAGCAGAGTGCAAGGAGCCTTTATTTATTTCTTTTTTTAAAAAAAGCTTTGTGCGTCTGTGTCTAATCTTGCCCCTTCTTCTGACAGAAAATGCTCTGTGGGGGACAATGACCAAAAAATTGGGGGGCAGGGGGCGGGCGGTTGATGAAGGCCAGTTGGAGGGGAGTAAGAAATGTCCCTATTTTCATCTGAGGAATGTTGGAGGGTATGCAATAGTACTTAAAAGAATTTGAAAGCAGCGAAAACATTAGTAAAGAAAAACATTTAACAGTTAAGAATTTGCAGGATAAGTTTTATTATATGTTCCAGATATTGCTATTTATGCTAGACAACAAGGCAGCTACCCCTGCAGTAGCATAATTTGGGGAGAGGCCTTCACCTGAGCCAAATTCAGAATTTTAAGCGTGAGCAACAGGAAAATAATCTTAAGTGTAGGAAGTTTCTCTTTTGGAAAGCTTTGCGTCTGAGCCCTACAGGTCTAGAATTATGAATTTTAAGCCTCCAGATTATATTTTATTATCTTCCTGATCCACTACCTCCCTTTTTCATTGGCTTTTGTGCTCAGATGTGTTTTGCACCAAGACTCCAAAAGAAATCTTGGAAATAATTGAACCAATTCATATGGCTGATTGTGTCTCATATTCAAATATGGAATGAAGAGAGGAAATGTAATAAAAGATTATATTTAATACCAGTACCTTAGTCTATGCCTGGCTGATTGGCATGATGCCAATTTTATCATACCTGACTCATTCAGGGTTCTGAAAATACAATAATTTAATAAATAACTAAATGTGATTGAAAATGAGCTAGATGATATATTGCGAATTTGTGACTTGAGTTTTCAGTATCTGCCAGCTGGCTTTGTAGTTTCCCAAGAGTAATGTGAAGGGTTTCTACCATGTATCATATGATCAAAAAACCTAATACTAACCCAATCACACCCCAGTACAATCTAACATTTTTTCGTAATGTGATGGAAAACGGGTAATATTATACCACACTTTTCCATTTATCTGAATCAGAATGGACTTTCTCAGCAACGTTTCAATTCTAGTATTTTTTTACACTCATCCCATTAGTCAAAGGGTTTTTGGTTGCCCACCCCCGTTCATGCCAACATTTGTGTGTTTGAAAGGCAAGGATTATATATTTAGCAACACAGCGATTTCTAATATATATATATATGCAATTTCAGTCCTCTCTGAAATGATTCCACACAAATACCTGTGAGAGCATAAAAGTTAGAAAAAGAATGGTATGTCTGCAACCTAGCTGGCATTGCATGAACATAAGAACACGAGAAAAACTTGCTGGATCAGGCCGATGGCCCATCTGGTCCAGCATCCTGTTCTCACAGTGGCCAACTAGAAGCCTGTGAGAAACCAGCAAGCAGGGTGGGAGCACAAGAGCCCTCTCTCCTTCTGTGGTTTCCAGCAACTGGTATTCAGAACTGTTGCTACCTCCAGCTGTGGCAGCAGAGCATAGACACTGTGGCTAGCGTTCATCAATAGTCGTATCATAGCTAGTAGCCTTTGAAGGAGGGACATCTTCATATCAAAAGGTCAAAATTATAAATCTCCTCATTCCAGCACTAGCAAGCCAAGCTACACCCAGGACAAAATGTCAGGACTGTGGGGACTCTCTTATCTTTTCACAATTGAGTAAGGCTTAGCTGCAGGGCTAGGAGGAGCTGCTAGCAATATTTCGCTAAATTTACAGAATGCCAAGATTTGCTAGTATCTTATAGTGAGCTAGCCTATTGGTCTGTCAGTCCCAATATGGTCTATCCTGAGTGGCAGTATCTCTCCAGAGTTTCAGGCTCAGAGATTTTTTTCCAGCCCCATTGGGGGCAGCCAATGTAAAGCCCTCCAGAAGTTGTTAGACTATAGTTCCCATCATCCCCAGCCAGCCCCATCATCCCGGCTAGTGTTAAGTGATGATGGGTGCAGCAGTCCAGCAACATATGGAAGTCACCACATTGGCAACCCCTGATGTAAATAATCAGATAAGTCTCCAGTGCTTACTCACCACAAGGAAAATGGACTGTAAAATACTGCCCCCTACTCAAAAATATCCTACAGCTTGAAATGGAGAGCATAAAACAAAATGATTGCCTTAGACAAATGACATTCCCATAAAATTTGACTTTAGTTCATTGTCCTTTTATTCAGAATGGCCAAGTTCCGCCTCCATGAGAGCAAATGAGAAAGCCAAGCACTCTTCAGCAGCCTCCTCTTCTGTCTTTGTCCCCTTTGTGCTTGCACAACAAAAGAGCAGTACATTAAGAAATAATGGCAGTAATGGACTGATGGGAATACTTCCCCTTTAAGTGGACAGCACAAGCTGGATGGAGCCCAGAGCTTTAAAAGTATGAAACCTGCTGATTAATCCTCAGATTCACTATTGTAAATGTAAGCACTTTAAGTTGCTGGGTGGCTTTGTGGAAAGGACAGTATTTTAGAATAGAGAACAGACAGCTTGATTGGGAGAAAGTTGAGACATATCTGAAATTGTCAAAATGTCTGGGCACCTCTAAGGAGACTAGCTAACTTTCATCTCTCGGTAGTGGTGGGCTGACAGGGAGGCAAAGACATTGATGCGCACAGGGCGCAATGAAGGTTGCATAGAGGAACTTTCTCCAACTGTTCTGTAGTTCATTGAGCGCATTGTCAGAGTGAGGCTGTTGATGTGGACAGCTATACCCAATTCCAGACCTGAAAGCATTTGGTTTTTTGCAATCCAGGGATTCTGCTGTTCTTGGCTGGAGGTGACACTGGGGAGTTGAGTTGAAGCCTGATGTGCAATAGGCTCAAAGTGCTACTTCAAAGAGTTGGCCTATCAAAGGCAAAAGGTCAGCTCCTAGGATCTATGGTGAATCTAGAATAGCCTTCACCATCCTAGTGCCCTCCGGAAATTTTAAAATGCCACTCCCACTAGCCTCAGTCAACACGATAGCTCAGTTGGTGGAGCATGAGACTCTTAATATCAAGGTTGTGGGTTCAAGCTCACGTTGGGCAAAAGATTCCTGCATTGCAGGGGGTTGGACTAGATGACCCTCGCTGTCCTGTCCAAACCCACAATTCTTTGATTCTATGACTGTGCTGGGACTGATGCGAGTTGTAGTCCAAAACATCTGGAGGGCACCAGGATGGCACATACTGATCTAGAAGTCTCATACTGCCAGTCAACTGCAAAGGCTATTCTTGCACCCATGTATTCCTTACTATGCCTGAAGAGGCTTCTGGGACCTGAATGCACACAATCACTGGACTCCAAGCCTTAGCCCATAAGTTTCTTGGTATTGGAACCAAATCCTTGATGCATCTGATTACTCAGTACTTTTTGGCCAAATATAAAAATATGTAACATGCATGATTGCAGATCATGTACTGGAATTTTCTCTCTCAAATTGGGTCTTATATGTAACATTCAGCTTTGTACCTACAGTGTCATGGAGCTGGGCAAGGATTCCAGGTGTTCTGCAGCGTCTTGGATTTACTTACTTCATTTTGGCTTTGATGGAGACCTTCTTTTGCTTAAAAGACCTTGGCAGATATCAGGTGAGATGCAATGGGACTGATCTTGGAAAAACATACCCTTGCTCACTTTTGAGTACCCAGCAATGTGTGTGGCATCCAGCTAGCCTCATATTATTGATGTCTTATATTTCACCAGTTTCCAGGACTGCTGACTTTCTTACCTATAATCTCACTCTCTGGCACCACTAAATTTCAGTCAGAAATAATCTTGATTGTTCCTTTACCTTGGCTACACTGTAACCAATGCCCTTGCTTACTCTCCTCTTGGTAGTGAGGTATATTATGCTCAAAGGTTTCACAAACTGAATCTCCAGACAAGTTTTACAAGTTAGATAACTAGGTATTATTTACTATATGACTGTACTGAATATCTTTTCCCCCGTTGTTAATAATGAAGAACTCACATGCAATTTTATTTGATCTTCCTTATACAAGCAAAGAGATAAAGCTGCTGAGGTCAACATTTACAGATGATAAAGGCAACCCACCCTTTACATAACTTAGATATTCCTTTATGCAGCTTGATTTTGTTAAATACCATGATCATAATAGCGGAAATTGTTATTATTATTATTATTATTTGGCTTGTTCTCTTGTATATGTCACCCACCCACCCTGCTGAAGCTGTTTTCCGTAGGAAAAACACAGCGAGATTTTATTACATGCACCTTCTATCAAGGTTTTCTTGTGTACATGCTTGGGCTTCACAGGTTGAAGACAGAAGTAACATGCTGAGACAAGTGAGGCCACTTTGAAAGCACCCTCACTATGTTCAGTAGAAACAGACATTTTCTTTCCCGGGATGAGCTCTGCATATTTTCAATGCAGTTCAGTGTGAAGAATTACTAGAAGAAAATGGAAGGAATGTATTGGCTAGCACCTTCTCCATTACCAACTCACACAGCCCAATCCAATAACTGTTTATGCAAATTCTGTTCAATAAAGGTGAATAATGAACATATGACATACATTCGATTATATATATATATATATATATATATATATATATATATATATAATGGCTAGCTTGCCCAGAGACTGAGGGGAGGAGTAAACCAGTGTTTAACTTTCTGGTATTGTGCTTATGTGTATGTAAGGCAAATCAGAAATCTGGAATTGCACTGGGGATGCAGGGCCATTTGTGATGAGTGTTTTATTTCTGTCTTCACCCTCTGAAAAAAGGGGATGCTTCCATTGGCTTCCAGTCTGAGAAGATCAAGACATAAATTAGAGGGAATGTTACAAATAATACTTCTTCATTGGCAAGCAAGTGAACTGAGTGACCTCATTCCTCCCTCCCTCCTTCCATTTCCTTTTATCTCTGACTTGGACGATCCTGTTTTAAATTTGGTTTAAATGCGTATTTATAGACCAGACTCTAGTGTCTTCTCCTAGTGATAATGATCAGCTAATAATGATAAATACTTTGCTGATGAGCTAAGTATGTAATTACACAACAGGCTGCAGTCACTCAATAGAGCTTTTACAAGCTGCTGGATAACTGTCTTTTAATAACTGCCTACATATATGTTTGCATTAGAGATGGCAATGGGTGTCGTGGCACAGGCCCCAAATTAAAATGATGTGTTCATTAATGTGGGGCAGATTTTATCCTTCCTGTTTTAGTTGTTGCTTCTTGGATCAGACGCTTGCACGAGAACCCTCAGGAGCCACCTTTGAAAACCTGGCACCAAAGGCACGCATTTAAAGATGGCTGTTCTCCTGCACATTCATGTTTGAAAAGATGCCTTCCAGTCCCATTTCATGCACAGACCAGACATCTCTCAGCATTTAGCAGGGGAAAGGGCTCCTTGGAAGTCAGCATCAAGGGAACACTTCAGTAGTCCTAGCAGCTCTCCTGCGTGCGCGCGCGCGCGCACACACACACACACACACACACGCATGTGTAGCTAAACCCTTTCCCAATTTATGTTTGCATATCTGTGTCAGGAATGAATTTGGGTGACCACATCAAGCATAAATCCTCAGCTAATAAAGATCCAGTGACAAAGGATGGCATAAAAAAATGAACTGAACCACTAGTTGGCTGGAGAACTGTATTGCAGAAAATCCCCCATCTGTACCCACCATCCTTAGGGCTATATTGTCAGGAGCTGGATCAGGAGAAGGGTCGCTATAAAACACCTGGAGTCAGTAAAGTCAACTCTTTATTCAAAGAAACCAAAACAGTGCAGGCCTAGTTATCCCAGCAACTCTTCCCTTTTTTAAAAAAAATAATAATATTTATTATTTTTCCAAAAACTTAAACACTAAAAAGAAGAAAAACAATACAATGCAACACATCAAATTAACAAAACAAGACAAAGACAATAAGATAAATCAAACAATTTCATTATCCCATCTTTCATTCACTTATTTCCACGACCTCCTCACACCTCCCTTTTTGTATTCCACTTCTGTTAATTATTTCAGCAATTCCTTTCCATCTTCCTCTGTTTTCTATCCTATAATTATCTTAACTCATTCTAACCTTATTTTTTCCTTTAATGCTCTATTAACCTATCTGTACTTAATTCCTTATAATATTTCTACTAAAGCCATATAACTTCATTCCAACTTTTTTCTAGCATTCATTAATTTTACAATATTTCTGTAGATAGTCTTTAAACTTTTTCCAATCTTCTTCCACCGACTCTTCTCCCTGGTCTCGGATTCTGCCAGTCATTTCCGCCAGTTCCATGTAGTCCATCAGCTTCATCTGCCATTCTTCCCAGGTGGGCAAATCTTGTGTCTTCCAATACTTCGCGATGAGTATCCTTGCTGCTGTTGTTGCATACATAAAAAAAGTTCTATCCTTCTTTAACACCAATTGGCCGACCATGCCCACCCAGCAACTCTTCCCAATCAGTCTTTCTTGTCTCTGTGAGGCAGTTGTGAGGACTGAAGGTCCCCAACTTCCCACCACTCTCTAAGACTCCTCCCCTGGTTGCTTCCCTATCAGCCTAAGGCACCTTTGTATTGTGTCTCATTGCTTTGCCCTCTTCATTCCTCTCTGTGTTCTGGGAGACCAGCGGGCAAGGGAGCTGGTCACAGCAGGAGAGGGAGACTCTGGCTTCTTCAGCAGCCTGCCTCCACTCTGCTTCTTGACCCACCTCTGCTTCTGCTTCTGAGCTGCTCTCTACCACAGCCTCTTCCTGCTCACTCAACCCTGTTGCCTCTTCATCTTCCAACACCTCCTCCTCCCAGTCTACTCCCTCTTCTCCCTCTGACCACTCACCATCATGCCCCCCATCACTCCCCTGGCTCTGAGCCTTCATCCTCTGGGAGTTCCTCTGGGGGTTCTCCTGCTGGTGCTTCCCACCACTCGTCTGCATCCAGCCAGTCCATGACACATATTGAGAGCATAGTAGATTGCATTGTCTATTGTCTGCACAACAAACTTTCCCCTGGTTAGCACATGGGAGATGAGATGAATAAAGTTCTCTCTTTTTTTTGAAGGCATATTGCACACAGACTGAACACATGCAAAATCACTGACCTAGTAGCTGGGCAACCGCTTGATAAATATGACCTTATGGCTTTTTATGAGCACTCAGCATGCTCACTCACCCTCCCTCCATAGGTATGCCTAGGATTTGATTTGATGGATTGTCTTCAGGGTGTTTTGCATGTGAATCAAGTGACGGAGACAGGAAGTGGCTAACATTCTAATTGCTGCTTTCACTTTCATGTAGTTAAGAGAGCAATTTCCTATTGATGTATATGAAGGTGAGGGAAGAAAACTTTTGGGGGTTAAAGAGTGGTTCTGACACACATTCTTCTGGAAGTGGCCATATTTATTTTCTTGACCGTATCTCTGATCTTGTGAATTTCCTTCTCTTTGAAGTTTGGTAACTGGTGGGCTCCACTAAGGGATATCGTTCTCTACTGGCCAGAGTGGGTAATCATGGTGATCCTGGAGACCCTTTGGCTGTGCCTCACATTCCTGCTACCTGTCCCTGGATGCCCCAGGTAAGCAAGTCTGAATGCACAGTAGAGTAGAATTTTCTAAAAGTGTATTTGTAAAGGTCTTATTCACTATCATGAAAGGTCATTTCCTAAACAACCTATTGTATGAAGGGTACATAACTTCAAAAAGAGGCCAATGGTTTTACCCATTTCCCAAGTGATAGGATATTCTCTGTGTACTCCCCCCCCCGCCCCCCCCGCAAACAGGATCTTTTTATTTGCAGTGAGAGAGAAAGCACTGGAGGCTCATAGCATCTTTGTAACATCTGTTAATTTGCAAGCACACAATTATAGCTTATTGAAAACAAGCAGATTCAGAGAACGGGCAGCAAGTGCCAATCCTGAATCCCAAAGTGTGACATTTGCATCCTACTTCTGCCAGTGCCAGCCAAAAAACTCCCATCTTTCTGTCTGTCTCAGTTTAAATGGCAACTGCTGTATTTTCTGCCACACACAAACACCACTTGTCAGGTAGATTTTCCGTTAAGGAAATATATTCCAGTTATTATCTTCAACTGAGAAAATATCAGGTGGTTAGCAAGCCCTGACCACTGGTCAGATGACAGAAGGGGGCCAATGGAGTTGCAACTGGTGCTCAAAAGCTTTTAATTCTGAGTGGGCTGCTCAGATTCAGTGCAAACTGCTCCCTGAGTGTCCGCCCTCTGACTATCCATGTTCCTCTTTCCAAGCCCATTTGGTTTCCAGTTTGATTGTTCGGTCAATATCTACTTGAGTTCAGACAGCCAGACCTGGTAGAAACATACCTTTGCATTAGACTTGCTTCCATTTACAATCCATGTTGGAAATAATTGGACCCTAAAGAACCCTCCACTCCCATTCTAAGTGACACCTGCCAGGCAGTCATTTTTAATGCCCTTGTGTATTATTCCCCAGTACACTGAGCCCTTTCCCCAAGTCCAGTTAAAAAACATTTGAGAGCTCTTCTGTCCCAGATTCAAGTCAGAATCTCACCTCTCCCTGTCCTTAGGGTTGTGCTGTCAGTTCTCATTTCTTTGGACAGAAAATTGAAGGGCAGTGTCGGTGGTGTTAAATTTCAAATCCCAATTTTGGAAATGAGTGAATTTAGCCCCCTTAAAACCCTATTCTTTGGGAATTGTAGAAGAGGGAACAGGGCTGGCTTGCTGTGACTGATACATACCTAGTAATATACGCTGTCGGGTGTTTTTGGCTGTGTTTCTCAAGCTCTTTCATGTACCCCAGGACATGCATCCTTCAAAAAGGCACTGGCAAGGCAAGGCTGTCATATGCTATGTGTCCTGCTGTTTTATCATTTAAAATAATGATCTAGCCATCAGCAGACACAGCTTGAGGTGCATGCAAGGGATTGCAGAAGAGCTGTGTGAAATAGATGTATCAGTTTGTGTTTTAGTATGGGATCATTTGCATGTCTTAGTGAATAAGGCAAAGCTATATTGCTACCTCTTAACAATTCCCCCTCCTGTTACTTAAAACGAAGCACAATAATTTTTTCCCCTTGCAGATAAATGCTGCTGTTATCTTAAAACAACAGAAGTGAAAAAGAAGCCAATCTTCTCTTTCGTGGCATGTGAAGAGAGAGAAAAAAACTGTGTAGGAAGAGTTATTTATGGGGAACAATAACGTCCCCCTACCCCATTACTGGTACTATGACAGTAACCTAGATTTTGCACTGGAATCTTACAAGTCTTGCACTAAGGGGAGGTTGAAGGAACTTTGGGTTGTTTCCCTATTTCTTAGTACCACACAAGTCAATGGAATGATAAAGTTGGCTAGATTATGCTAGAAATAATATTAGGTCTCACAAATTTTGCTGTTTTTCTTTTTGGGGGGGGGGGAGGGAAATTATCTAATAGTTCAGAGGCAATGATTTTTTTTAAAAAAAGGTCTACCAGAGCACTTGCAATTATGTGGCTTTGAACCTGCCTGTTTACATAATACAGTGAAATGGTAAAAAAGTGGAATGACAATTAAAAATACATGCAAAACTGCTCCAGGCATAGAGGTGGGGGGGGGGGGGAGGAAGAGGAGAAAGGAAATGAAGAACATGTTATACTAATCATACCAAGGCATACACATGTCTGCAACAATCCCACTTTTTGCATCTGGCATTGAGCTTTCTAAGATGCAACTTGAAACTGATAATTGTGAAAGACCAAAGTCTGCCCCAAGAGGGAAGGAAAGCAATGGTGTGTGCTTTAGGAATCTTACATGGGGGTGGCGGGGGGGGGGCAGCTCCCATATGCCATAGGAACAACTGTAATGAAAAGGTTCTTTCTAATATGCCGATGATACCCAGCTCTACCTCTCTTTTAAATCAGAACCAGTGAAGGCGGTGAAGGTCCTGCGTGAGTGTCTGGAGGCGGTTGGAGGATGGATGGCGGCTAACAGATTGAGGTTGAATCCTGACAAGACAGAAGTACTGTTTTTGGGGGGCAGGAGACGGGCAGGTGTGGAGGATTCCCTGGTCCTGAATGGGGTAACTGTGCCCCTGAAGGATCAGGTACGCAGCCTGGGAGTCATTTTGGACTCACAGCTGTCCATGGAGGCACAGGTCAAATCTGTGTCCAGGGCAGCTGTTTACCAGCTCCATCTGGTACGTAGGCTGAGACCCTATCTGCCTGCGGACTGTCTCGCCAGAGTGGTGCATGCTCTGGTTATCTCCTGCTTGGACTACTGCAATGCACTCTATGTGGGGCTACCTTTGAAGGTGACTCGGAAACTACAACTAATCCAGAATGCGGCAGCTAGACTAGTGACTGGGGGCGGCCGCCGAGACCATATAACACCGGTCTTGAAAGACCTACATTGGCTCCCAGTACGTTTCCGAGCACAATTCAAAGTGTTGGTGCTGACCTTTAAAGCCCTAAACGGCCTCGGTCCAGTATACCTGAAGGAGCGTCTCCACCCCCATCGTTCTGCCCGGACACTGAGGTCTAGCGCCGAGGGCCTTCTGGCGGTTCCCTCATTGCAAGAAGCAAAGCTACAGGGAACCAGGCAGAGGGCCTTCTCGGTAGTTGCGCCCGCCCTGTGGAACGCCCTTCCAGCAGATGTCAAAGCGATAAACAACTACCTGACATTCAGAAGACATCTTAAGGCAGCCCTGTTCAGGGAAGTTTTTAACGTGTGATTTTACTGTATTTTTGGTTTTATGGAAGCCGCCCAGAGTGGCTGGGGAGGCCCAGCCAGATGGGCGGGGTATAAATAATAAATTATTATTATTATTATTATAATACACAGCAAAGGGTCCTGGAGAAATCAATGGCTGGTTGACCAATCCTCTCCATTTGCACTTTCCTCTATTTCCATATTTGGAAACCCTGAGTTAACCACTGCAAACTGGACGATGCTGTAGATTTCAAAATGTTGCCAGATCAACACAGCTCTTTGCCTCCCCATTTGCAAGGAGGCAGGATCACATCCTCACATCGACTGAACTCCCTGCCTGCATATTATGAAAAGTTCCACCCAACTTAACTCATATTTCATCTTTCTCTACTCAACCCCTTCATCTAGTTACCCCATTAGAAAATGAAGTATTTTGAAGCACATTAGATTCTTCGAAACTTTTCTTCTTCTACTGGGTAAACTTTGTAGAGTTTCTCTACTGCTTGCACCTGCATGTTAGCAAAGATTTTTAATATGAGATACAGAGAAAGTCAATAGTTATTTGTTTATACATTTCATTGTACACGCCATACTTCTGCTGCAGAATTGATTTAAAGGTGATTGGTTGTCTATTAATGGTAGAGAGAATTTTTGCAAAATTGCTTGCAACAGGAAGTTAGCGTTCGGGTTCTTCTGATGCACCCGAAGTGCAATAAAAGGGACTTGTGACACCTTGATTTTAGTTGATTGGGAGGAAATGATATGCCACAGAAATACAATAGATAGAAAGAAGTGTTCTTGAAAGTGTAAAAAGATGGATGCAGCTTGTTCCTCCATCTCAGATTGCTCATGACAGAGTGTGATTCTTTAATCTCTTTCACTCCGTGGAAGCTAATATGCGGCCATAAATCACACACATCTTCTCGAGGAATAAAATACTCTTTTTCTCAATGAACATTGGACCACGACCCTGAACTATTTAAGAACAAATGCATGCTTTCATGCACAGAGGTGGAAGCCAGGTTTAACATGGCCACGTTGGCTGTGACCCATTCTTCATTTAAGGCTATGATTCTGACCCATTCTTCATTTTGCATCATTTGTTGAAATGGTGTTCCTGCCGCCTTTTAAAAAGTTAAATTAGGAGAAGCCTAGCTGAATGAATTTTCAATACCCAGAACTCCTATGTTTTCCACTCTAAGCACTGACAATCTGGTACCAATTTCATGCACATATGTGCAGTTGTATTAGTGGAATCAGCTTAGCATAAAGTGAGTGATGGAATATGCATTCTATACGCTCTTAGAAGCTGTGCAGAAACTGCAGCTGGGGAGATGTGTGAAAAACTAGCTCCATGTTTTCAGATTAAGTTTTCTATAGCGCCAGTCATGGGCAAATGGAATTAAGTTGATTTGTTAAGTTTGTAGGATTCTAGGGAGGGTATTCATTCTCACAAGTGTTGGTGAACCACATTAGCGGTTTTTTGGAGCGAGCCTTGAGGAGAGTGGCTCATCCTCCTGACGACTTTATGAAATGCACCTGCAGTTTAGACACAACATGCTGAATATGCAAACATACGAACTACAATTTTTGCTAAGTCTACTGTGTGCCTCAGAAGGCAAGGTCCTGCATTTTCCAAGTAATGCTGGAGACAGATTTGAGTAACTGCTGGTTTGCAGTTTGCTAAGGGTGAGTAACCATTGCCTCTTTGCTCTAGTATTCCTTACTGCAACCCAAGATCGTTCTGCTGCAGGCAGGGTCTAATTTAGTTAAGTGAGCATAAAATCTCCCATTTTCCATTTTAAGAGTGTTAGAAGCAGCAGACTAGGCTTCCCCATTGCCCAGCAACACATTTTTCTTAACTATTTCTTGCATAAGAACCAGCTAGAAGATGGGTTCACATTAGGGTTGCCATATGTCCTCTGCTTCCAGGACACGTCCTCTTTATCATGGGCAGAGTCGTCATCACGATCATAGTTAAAAGTAGAAGTTGGCAAATGTCTCCTCTTTTTTGCTCTTCAAAATATGGCAAACCCAGAGATGAACACAAATGTCTGCTCACTACTATGTGGATTTTAGTTTGTCTTTAAAAATGCTATTATACCTCTATTGCCACCCACAGCTATATTGTGCAGTTGCAGCCCTGCCAACAGGTAAACAATACCTGTTTTCTGCTTGGAAAGCAATATTTGAAATTTGAGGGTTACATTCTGAGTGTATATACTTTCAGAGAGTAAAAGCTAAAATTTTGTTTTGTGGAAAAATGCAGCTTTGTTGGGGATGAATCCACACAGTAAATATTGACACCATAGAACCGGTTTTATATTCTAATCATGATACCATCCTCCAGTGTTTTCAGAGACGGAAAAAGCAAAGGCACATCAAACATTTGAATTAGTAGAGATGTGTTTTGTAGATATTTTGCGGCAGATGGTACATCTCAATTAGGGAAGCATGTTTTCAGATTGCCGTATTCTAATGCATTTTAAAAATTATATCTCATTCTGGGGGAAGATCAGAGAGGCAACAAAAACCGTGATTGCCAGAATTAACAGAGCTTTTTGGCTTTCAGAGATCAAAAGGATCATTACACTTAATGGTGCATGTGTAGTAAATGCTATTCAGGAGTTGAAAATAAGCTCACTAATTCGTTTTCAAATTCTTGTCATATCAGACTGGTCTTGTGACGAAAAATAAAATCAGTTCCGGTGCTTGGAAAACTGACAGCTGCAATTAATATTGTGTGTTCTCTCTGCAGAGGTTACCTGGGCCCTGGGGGGATAGAAGATGATGGAAAATACCCCAACTGTACTGGCGGTGCAGCGGGGTACATTGATAAGTTGGTGCTGGGAGAGGACCACATATATTGCTACCCTACATGTAAGGTAATTGATTATCTGCAGGGCTGGCTTGGTGAAGTGTTTGTAAGTGCTGGGCTTATCTGGCCTTTGGCTTTTATATGATAACATCACTTAGCCATTCCCTTCCTTCTCCTGTCAGACATTAGCCAGGTGCAGCCAAACAAAAGGAACACTTATTGTGGCACCGTTATCATACTGATTTTTTCCCCTCACCCCCAGAGGATGGAAGAAATCTAGTGTGAAAGCAGTGTTAAGGTTTGACAGCCAGGAGTTTCAGAGTCAAGTTCACAAGCAATCTCAGCTCTTTGGGATTTATCTTTGCATATAATAGTATAAGAAACACCACAATTTAGCTGGACAAATGCTCTCCGTCTGTCCTTTCTCTAATCCAGATGTTTCAGGAAGTGTTAATACCTCTGTGTATTAAGAACATTTGACAGAGCATTAATTCCTGGTCTCTAGAAACTGATCTCCTTTTAAATACAGTGGTACCTCAGGTTAAGAACTTAATTCGTTCTGGAGATCCGTTCTTAACCTGATAGTACAACTTTAGCTAATGGGGCCTCCTGCTGCCATTGCGCTGCCACCGCACGGTTTCTGTTCTCATCCTGAAGCAAAGTTCTTAACCCAAGGTACTATTTCTGGGTTAGTGGAGTCTGTAACCTGAAGCGTCTGTAACCCGAGGTACCACTGTATAATTTTCAAGTTGCTGGGTATATAGATCAGGCGTTTCTAATTTCTGTATCCTTGAAGGGCCACTGTAATCTTCAGAGAGTCACCCAGTGTCTAAAAGTGTATTTTGTTGCACGAAGCAACTTACCATACTTAACAGCAGTTCTGTGCTCCATAGTAAGAAGCTGGCATCATCTAGCACCTTCCAGTGTTCAGCATTTTATATACATTTGCACGTGGCATACAAAATCCAAAAGGGAGCTGGGACATTGAAAAGTGGAGCACCTGCCTTGCAAACATTTATCTTTTTCTGAAAAGTGAAGTTGTGCGTGAGCTTTTTGCTTTCCCCCCTTCAGTAATAGAACACCTGCTTTGCATGCAGAAGGTCCTCGATTGAATCCCCGGCATCTCCAGGTGGTGGTGAGAATGCCCTCTGTCTGAACCCTGGATTGCTGCTGCCATTCGATTTAAGTAATGGTGTGCTAGATGGACCCATAGCCTAACTCAGTATAAGACAGTTTCCTATGTCTTGCTTAGAATTTAGGAGGACTGTTAGAGGCCTGTTAAAATCCTCTTGATGGCTGTATGTGGCTTAGCAGGCTACCAGCTGGCCGTTTTTGAATAGACAGAAGAAGAAGAAAGCAAACTAGCTTGTCAAACACAGTGGTGTTTAGATCTTCTGTCATTGGGTGCCTTGTCTACAAACAGAACTACTGGCACTGGCAAGAAAATGCTTTCTATCTGATACTTTGGAGGCCCTAGACAGCAACTAGTTTTCTTAAGAGGGTCAGGGGGCAGGCTAATGAGTTACCAGTTTTCCCATAAAGTGGCTGCAATAAGCCCATCCCTTCATCTGCCGTTCTGATGAGGCAGTTGGCTTCTGGAATGCTGAAGGAACACTGTTGCTGTGGTGATGCTAGGAACAGGAGTGGCAGACCAACAGAAGTAAAGACAGTTGTGGGAAGAAACCAGGCAGTGAAAGGAGGCTGAGTGGCAGTGTGGGACTAAGAGCCTAACCCGAGACAATGCTATGCTGGCAAGTCTCACAAACTACATTGGCTGCTCTCTCCATGTTCCTTTTTAACCTCTGGATTGGCAAGTTAGAGAGGCTAGGTTCACCTCAAGGACAGCTAAGCAACAGTTCTTACTGTCAGAAAATTGTAGATTTTTTAGTTCTGTATACATTTTTTCTCAATTGCTCGGTGGAATGATTTAGATGGCTATGCACTAAAAGGCAGTGCTAAAAGGCAGTGAAGTACAGTAAAATTCTAGGTATACAGTGGTACCTCGGGTTACATACACTTCAGGTTACATACGCTTCAGGTTACAGACTCCGCTAACCCAGAAATAGTGCTTCAGGTTAAGAACTTTGCTTCAGGATGAGAACAGAAATCGTGCTCTGGCGGCGCGGCAGCAGCAGGAGGCCCTATTAGCTAAAGTGGTGCTTCAGGTTAAGAACAGTTTCAGGTTAAGAACGGACCTCCAGAACGAATTAAGTACTTAACCCGAGGTACCACTGTATAAGGATCAGGGAGCAATAGGAAGCTCTGGGAAGTGTGTTGGTCTTGAATCTCTGAGCGGCCTGACTTTTCACAACCCTTTATCAGAACAGTGGCTCATCTAGCTCCGAATATTTATTAATCCTGGCTAGCAGTGGATCCCCAAATTGTCCCCCCTCCCCTGTCTGATATCCTTTAACTGCCAGTGCCACAGAATTGGCCAAGGACCCAATATGAGGCAAGGATGTGCTCCTGGTGAAAATCAATCAGTATTTTAGTGCAAAATTTTTCTCTCTCTTTGCAATTTTGCCCAATATGCAGATTTTTGCAAAGCAATTTCCCCTAATATAGTGCATTCCCCCCTGTTATTTTCACTAATACATGTATCTTATGCACACTTTTCTGGCGTACATGTGTTTTTATACATGTTACTTGTGTATGTGTGCAGTGATTTGAGATCAGTAAAGCTGGAAAGACTTGAGAGGGGACCTCTTTTTCCTCATTCCCTGCTTTTAGTTGACACTTCTCCCTGCCAAAAAACCCCCATAACTGGTATTGTCAAAACTTCTGCAAAAGTAGATACACAATCTTAGTTTGAAATCTTACTGAATTCTGAATATTCATGGCATCTCTACGAGCTGGTGGTCTGTAGTGTCCAGCAATGGCATAAGGCAAATTTTGCTGTGTCCAAGAAAGTTGGCATAGTAGAGTGTTCCCTCATTATGGATGGATGGATGCTGCAGAATGTCAGCTTCCCATATAGCTGCTGTAAACTTCCCAAGAGTTTAAAAACACCTTGTGAATAAAGCTGACTGGTAACCAGCTCATGTCTCAAAACTGTAACTAGACTGCCATTTCTATGGGCAACTTGTTGAGGCTTCTGTGATTATTCTTATTCTTATTATTCACATAATTTCTATACCATTTTATATTTTATGTTCTCAACTACAGTGCTATCAGTGTTACAGATTTATATGACGCCTGCCTATTCCTAATGTTATTGTTTTTGTTATTGCTTCAAAATAAATTGGGGGAGGGGGGATGAAATGAAGCAAAAAGTGATATAACATTTGTATTTGTATAATCGCTTCAGAGAAAAGATTTGGATCAGCAGCGAACATTGGGGTCCCAAATTTCAGGGGTGCACTGTGCCACACCATTTTAAATCCTGGTTGTGGTGTCCCTTGCAGCCCCCCATAAGGGTCAAGGCCCAGTGCAACCAAACTGGTTGCGCTTCCCTAAATCTGCCTCTGTTTGGATGTCTTTGGTATAGAAATGATAATTTATTTTAAAAAGGGAGTTAAATTTTTCTGGCACAGGATAAATGAACAAATGAGCCGGCTGCCTCTGAACTTCTTGCATTAATGACTGTGTTTGATGCAATGAATAAATATACATATTTAAGGAAGTGAGACAATTTGGATGTATGCCACATTGTCTTATGTGGCCAACATTTATTTTGTGACCTGTAATATCATAAATTGAGAGGCTGCCTGCTGTTTTAGATCTTGGGAGTTTTGAGTAACCAAAGCAATGTTTTCTTTCCTGTTAGGAGCTGTACAAAACCACTCAACCTTTTGATCCTGAAGGCATTTTGGGTACAATCAACTCCATTCTGATGGCTTTCTTTGGACTTCAGGTAATTTGGTGTGTTAAAAGTGCTGTGGTCAATGCACTGTACACACAAGGTTCTTTTGGATTCACATGACCAGATTTTCCTCATCTCACACAGTAGCAGCCATGGGCAGTTGGGTTGTGAGAAGGTGCACACTGTAGAATGGATTACTCCCTTAGCTTTGTTGGTGTGTGTGATGGGCAAGGGACAGTAATAGGACCAGTTTGCAGAGCTATTTGAAGCCACCAGATGGTTATGGAATAATGGAGGAAGGGCAGGTACATGGAACAACATTGTTCATCAGAGACAAACTGCACATGATGGATGTGCAGTCATGTGGATGTGACCCCTAGGTTTTTACCCATAGCCACAGTAAAAAGCAGCAGTCTGTTCCAGATGTTCATGCTGAGAAGAAGGGGCTGCTTATCCCGTTACCTGTGGGTGTTTGATCTCATTAAAATTATCCTGTCTTGAACTGTCCGTCCCCCCCACTGGATGGATACTCATCTCTTCCCCGCATGGAGCAAAAGGTAATTCAGATGGGGAAAAGTGCCACCATCCTCCTAGCCCTCCCCATGCATGTACTTCCCACAGCTGCTTCGGGTATTTTAAAAAAAACCTTTGGGAAAAAACATTTACTTGGCTGATCATCATGTGTAGCTTGACGCTTGAAAAGCATATCCCCCAGTGAAGTGATGATGGTACACTCTGTTCCCGCTATTGCATTCCCTGGGAATGAAATCTGTCTTAATGTTGTGTCAGAACCAGACCACAGAGGCCAAAGGGATTTATCTATTAGTCTGATGTAGGAAAATGATTCTGAAAGGGGAACCATGAATTGTCATCCTCAGGCACATCAGTAGAACTTTATGTGGGGGACAGTTATGAAATAATAATAATAATAGTAGTAGTAGTAGTAGTAGTAATAGTAATAGTAATAGTAATAGTAATACCCTACCCATCTAGCTGGGTTGCTCTCGGTGGCTTCCAACACACATAAAAACGTCAAACATTAAAAACTTTCTGATACAGATACCTTCAGATGTATTCAGATGTGTTCTGAAAGTTTTGTAGTTCTTTATCTCCTTGACTTCTGATAGGATGGCAACACCTTTGCTCTATAGGAGTGGTGTTTTTTAATGGACCCTAAATATGTTTCTTTGTTTTTCTGTCCCATCTTTCCTCAAACAAAGAGAGAGCAGCTCCCATGGAATTTCCTAGTAGACCCCCATCTGTATACTACTAGCCAGATTCAGACTTGCGGTGTTGAACTTCAACAATGGAATACCGCATGGTATTCTTTGGGTCCAGAAATGTTGATGTTGAAAGAAAGAGCTGTAGGCAGGAATCTGCAGTTATTTAGTATCCTGCTTTTGAGTCTTTCCTGCATAATCCTTGTGGATTTTTTCACTGTAGGGCAACATTTTCCATATGGCAAAAGCAATCAAGCAATTGTAAAGACCGACAAATTGATGGTGGCATAAGCTTTCCTGGACCAGAGTCCATTTCATCAGATGCCACAATCAATTTGTTCATCTCTAAGGTGCTGCAAGACTCTTGGTTGCTTTTGTTGCGATGGACTAACACAACTAGTCCCTCTAGAAATATTTTATATGTAGAGTTCTCTGTGTAAGAAACAAAGTTGTATCAGAAACAGCTTGTGTGGACCTTTTCACTTTGTGACCCTCCTGTTCCTTAATATTGCCTGTGAAGTGACTTTATGAGAAAAAAGAGGCCCAGCCATTTTGTGCATAAGCCCACAATGGATCAATAACAGAGAGGTTTTTTTTGTTTTATTTTTTTTTTAAAAAGGAGAGCAAGAAATCTTGTTTCCTTTTTAGCATTTTTAAAAAAGATATTAATTTGTTTAACAGATGCTGCACATCATGAGAACATGAAGTAAACCGAGTAAAAAGCACGGCCTCTTTTATATGAAATGTTTAAGAAAATTGGGTGTTTCGTAAATACATGGAAAAGCTGCTTTTTAAAGGCGTCTTTTATGGCTCCCTTGGTCCGAGGATAGTTACCCGTAGAATTTTGAAACCCAAAGCTCATTACAACTTTATGGGACTCTTGTTTCCTAATTTTATGAGCACAGTTAATTCTCAGGCTTGTATGAGGTGTCAGGTCTGTCAGCTGGGAGAAGCAGAGGGAGGATTACCAAACAAGTTTGAGAGACTCGTTCCCCCACAATGTTCCTCACTGGCTCTCAGGACCCTTTCAGCAGAGTCCTCCTTCAGGACAGCTGCTGCCTGACATCATGGTGCAGGCTAGAATTCCCTGCAGATGTTTGCTGTGTAATTTGCTGAGAGTGGTTTTTGAAACCAGCCGGGTATTGAGACTTCGGTCTTAACCAATTATTGCTGTTAAAGGAAGAGCTTTTCAAAGCTGATCAGCTTCCATGAGTCAAGTGAGGGAAAGGTACATATGAGATCTGCAGGAATGAAAAATAGTGACATACACAATGTGGGACCATTTGTCTGTTTTTGGCTCTTCATAATTTCTACTCTGACTGGCAGTGGCTCTTCAGAGTTTGAAGCAGAGTCATTCTGTGGAGTCATTCTGATCCTGCTATGCTTTTGTACAATAGGTTGTGTGCCTGTAGCTCACAGATCATTGTTATGGTGCTGATCAGCTATTCAGGGTTGTAAGTCACTGTGGCTTGACCAGGGCAAGATAAAATGACTAACAAATTTAATAAATAATAATAAAATAATAATTCAGGGAAGGAGTGGGCAGAGTGACAGTAACCAAGCCTCCACTTCCAAACAGCTAATTGGATCTCTCCCCAATTTTCTGGTTAGAGTTGGTTCAGAAAAGAAACCTTACATGTAACTGGTTGCACGCTTCTCCTTATCTGCCTACTTCTGTACAACACACGCCCTATAAATGTCTCTACGTCTGCATGACTGATACAGTGCACATGCTTATTTAGTGCTCCTGAGGAATATTTTTTATCTAATAACGGTGAGACTTTTCCCATTTGGTGGTTGTACTGATTTCTCCTTCTTTCTGAAGGTAATTAGGCCCTTTTTATTCTGCCTGCACTCAGTTCTCTGACTGTTATGGCTGAACTGTTAAGAATGTGCTCTTGATATTTGCAAATCTTGTAGTGCAGCAAATTTCTGCAATCCCTATTCAGTGATAAAGATGGTGAGATGTGTTGAAAACTCTCTAATGGATAGCACTCACTCAGCCAATGCTTGTGGGGTGGCTCAGTGGGACATTTCCCTTATTTAGCCTTTTAAGTTATCTGGGCAGTATTCCATAGTAACGCTTATATTTTTTGTGCTTTGGCTGGGCCTCTATAAAGCATTGTAAAGTGTTAATGGTGAAAACATGTGCATTAAACATCCCAGTTTAGGTGTTTTATTTTTGTTCTCCTACACGTCATGCCTTCTTTCCAATGTTTTAGCTCCTGCTGGAATCAGTAAGGTAAAATAAGCTTCACTTTGACTGCTTAAATCCTCTTATTCCTAAAGAAACAGCTGCACAGTTGGTGATCCTGTCCTGACCTACTGTGGCAGCAAACCTCACTGTTAATGACAGAGACCACCTCCTGGTGATAATCATTACTAGTGCAGCACAGTTATTTGCTCTCTATTCCAGCAGAAGACTGTGGGCAGGCACAGATGTAACATTAGGGCTCTCTTAACAGCTTCCCTGCTGCATTAGAGGGGCGAGATGTGTGCTTTGAATGTTGGTGTTAGTATTCCGTTCCTCTAGCCCCCACCCCAACACTATTCATGTATTGGCGATGCTGTTCTATGGTATCTCCATTGCTACTTGCAGGGTCACCTGCCTCAGCCTCACCTGCCTCAGATGTAATGGAGATATAGAGTTGGGTACCATCTCCATTACATCTGAGGCAGGTGAGGCTGTGCAAGCCCTGGGCCAGAGTCTGGGTGCCATGGTGGGCTGGATGAGGGTGAGTAAATTGAGCTTGAATCCTGGAAAGATGGAGGCCCTGTGGTGGTGGTTCCTATGTCTGGGAAATAGGCTAATTGCTTGCTCTGGATGGGTTGCACTCCCTCTGAAGGAGCAGGTCTTTTGCTTGGGGATGCTCCTTGATCCATCTTTGACAACCAGGGGCCCAAGCGGCCTCTATGAATAGGAGTATAGGTAAAGGTAAAGGTACTCCTGACCATGAGGTCCAGTCGCGGACGACTCTGGGGTTGCACGCTCAACTCGCTCTATAGGCCGAGGGAGCTGGCGTTTGTCCGCAGACAGCTTCCGGGTCATGTGGCCAGCATGACTAAGCCACTTCTGGCGAACCAGAGCAGCGCACGGAAATGCCGTTTACCTTACTGCCGGAGCAGTACCTATTTATCTATTTGCGCTTTTATGTGCTTTCGAACTGCTAGGTGAGCAGGAGCTGGGACTGAACAACAGGAGCTCACCCCATCATGGGGATTTGAACCATGACCTTCCAATCGGCAAGCCCTAGGCTCTGTGGTTTACACCACAGCGCCACCCGTGTGCACCTTCTTTAAAAACCTCACTGGCTGATAGGGAAGTACTTACGGCTTCAGCAGCATTGTGATCATGCAAGTCAACTTTCAGTTCACTACAGCACGCTAGTATTAATTTGATACCTTGTTGTTTCCAGAGAGATGAAATCTCATTTTTTTAAGATTGAGGTTGAATCCTGACAAGACAGAAGTACTGTTTCTGGGGGACAGGAGGCGGGCAGGTGTGGGGGATTCCCTGGTCCTGAATGGGGTAACCGTGCCCCTGAAGGACCAGGTGCGCAGCCTGGGAGTCATTTTGGACTCACAGCTGTCCATGGAGGCACAGGTTAAATCCGTGTCCAGGGCAGCTGTGTACCAGCTCCATCTGGTACGTAGGTTGAGACCCTATCTGCCCGCGGACTGCCTCGCCAGAGTGGTGCATGCTCTGGTTATCTCCCGCTTGGACTACTGCAATGCGCTCTATGTGGGGCTACCTTTGAAGGTGACCCGGAAACTACAACTAATCCAGAATGCAGCAGCCAGACTGGTGACTGGGAACAGCCGCCGAGACCATATAACACCGGTCTTGAAAGACCTACATTGGCTCCCAGTACGTTTCCGAGCACAATTCAAAGTGTTGGTGCTGACCTTTAAAGCCCTAAACGGCCTCGGTCCAGTATACCTGAAGGAGCGTCTCCACCTCCATCGTTCTACCCGGACACTGAGGTCCAGCACCGAGGGCCTTCTGGCGGTTCCCTCACTGCGAGAAGCCAAGTTACAGGGAACCAGGCAGAGGGCCTTCTCGGTAGTGGCGCCCTCCCTGTGGAACGCCCTCCCACCAGATGTCAAAGAGAACAACAACTACCAGACTTTTAGAAGACATCTGAAGGCAGCCCTGTTTAGGGAAGCTTTTAATGTTTGATGTATCATAGTATTTTAATATTCTTTTGGAAGCCGCCCAGAGTGGCTGGGGAAACCCAGCCAGATGGGCGGGGTATAAATAATAAATTATTATTATTATTATTATTATTATAGCTAAATCTGCAGCCTTCAAATCCATTTCTTTTCCAGAGAAGCTGTCCTGATGTCAGTAGGAAATATTCTGGAATAATGAATTGAAGTTGGATGAATTTGTTCCTCTAGGAAATATTTTTTTTTAAATGTATACCCCCATCAGCTGCAGTCAAGTGGCATTTGTTCTGCCAATATTATTTAGATGGTGGTATAATTTTTTGACAACTAAGCAGGCAGAAACTTTCACTCACACTCCCCAAGCATAAAAATTGGGGTTGTTATTAATGCATATGGAAAATTAGTTTTGGAAAGGAGAATTTTCCCACACTTCTGAATAGCTGTTGAGTGAAAACTGCTGATTAACAGAACACAGCCTCATTGCCACTTCAGCTTTGCCAATTGCCATGACTGTAATATTGTCTTCCCACCAACAGTAAAATAAAATTCCCATCAGCTACAGCCAGGGCAATGTTTGGTCCCATATGCTGTGCTCTTCAATAAGCAGAAATCCGCCTTCATAGAAACAGTAAGGCAGTCCAAATCCAGGCCTGGACTTATTTAACATGCACTCAGGACAAAATAGTCAATCTAATCAGTTTTGCCTCTGATACCCAAACTAGTTGAATGATGATTTTCAGTTCTACAAATCCTTAAATATGACTATTTAAGTCATAAATTGTGGGTAAGGCTTTTACTAGTGAGAAACACACTGGGCTGGACAGTGGCGGAGTAAGCTGCATGGGCACCCGGAGTGGCAGCCATGCAGTGCACCCGGGGGAGGGGCGATCCATCGCACAGGGGGTGGGGCAACCCTCCCCTGCAGCGGCGTTTGTGCGATCCTCCGCTTGCAGTGGGATCCTCCACTCGCAGATGCAGCGGTGGCGGGATCCTCCACTCGTGGCGGCGGGATCCTCCGCTCGTGGTGGCGGCGGCAGGATCCTCCACTTGCAGCTGCAGCGGTGGTGGTGGTGGTAGGATCTTCTGCATGCGGTTGTGGCAGTGCGATGGTGGCAGCTAGCACTGCCATGCCCCAGGGTAGCAGGCGAGCCTCCCGCGGGGTGCCTTTTTGTCACCCCCCTCAGAGTTGGCACCCAGGGCAGTCCGCCCCACCGCCCCCTTCCTCCACCAGTGGGGCTGGATGCAGAGGTGCTCATGTGCAACTCTACTTGTACAGTGGGATTTTCCAGACTCCTGACTTCCCTACATACCCTTTCAAAACCCCGAAAAGCTGCTCCTGAGAGTTGATGCACCTTCTGGGGGAAGCTGTAGAGGGATGGGGGATTCAGCAGAGCTATCTTGCACAAGCAGAAATTTCTTTGGATCCAGTCATTTGTGGATCCAAGTCATGGGTTATCCAAGACATCTCAGAGCCTATATTGCCTTTCCTTTTTGTTACAGGAATGATTCACACAAAGCTGATATACTGGGAAAACAAAATGTGAAGGATAGTTCTATCAATAGCTATAAGGAATGTTAGCTAAACTGAGCCTTCGTTTTTCACCTCAGTTTACTAATACATACCAGGTGCTGGGGACAAGCCACAGGTGATAGTCATCGCCTTTATGCCTTGCTTGCAAACTTCAAGGGGCTTCTGGCTGCTTTCAGAGTGACCAGGGAGTCCCAATCTGCTGTGGTGTGTGTTTCTCTTGACTTTGATCAGAATGTTGGATTGGAATATAAGATGTGTGGAACGTGAGGATTAATAAATAGTTAGAGAAGGGTGATGGGAGAAGGAAGTGCAAATGAAGGAATGGATAGAATGTGTAGTTTAACGAAGGGGTTGGAGGTTTGGTTTGGTTTGGTTTGGGGCTCATCCACAGTTGGCCTCATCTCAGCCCACCACTGATATGTGTCCCTTGACAGATTACTGCAGAGGCAATGTGGTCTTTGACATTAAAAAGTTTGCCAACCCCCAGACTGGATGGACATTGGTCTCATCCACCAAAAAAAGCTCATCTTTTCTTAAGTGACTCTATATGCAGAGGTAAAATGAGGGTAATGTGAAGCAGTGTGTGGTTCAGATCTTAACTGTTTTGAAAAAAATATAATATTCCTCAGCAGTGGGTTTAATTCACGATACATGATTTAATGTTTATAACATTTTGTTATAATTGGAAATCAGAAAAGTAATAACTACAGGACCCACCCTTAAGGCATAAGGGAGAATTTTATTGTGAGTGGACTGAAACAACTATGAGGCAATAGGTTTTCAGCTTTGTTTCTTTAAAAAACAGTATTTATGTTTATTTCATGTGTTATAATCTTTAAAACACATGCATAGTAAACAAAGATTATTATTATTATTATTGGTTTTATTTTTATTTATTTTTTTTTTTTAAAGTTTATTGAAAGGCAGTGCCTGACAACATCAGTCCTTTTTTCTTTTCTTTTGCAGAACAATAAAACAAATACACTTCCTAAATTGAGATAAAGCCTTGATGAATTGGGAAGTGGAGATGATAAGCTATGCTTCTTGTAGTCTCTTTAATTGTATTCATTCGAAGTTCTCATTGGCAGGAAATTACATCAACCACTAACTCCTTTTACAGAAGGACTATATCTGATAAAACAGGAGAAGGGGGAAAAAATCTGGCAGGCACCTTTGAAAGTAACTTTACTCCTCTTTCAAAAGCCTTTCAAATGCACTCTGATGGAAAGATAGGCATGTAATTTTATGAAAGAACATTCAGACAGCTGTGAGCCTGAATGCTCACGTGCTTGTCCTCAGAAAATCAGAGGACTTAGTCATGTCCTAAGAATATTCTTTACAATGAGGAAGGAATATTGGTAAAGCCTTCCTTGGAAATTGCTTTAGAATTCATTGCCTTTATGAACATAATTACCACGTGTTCTTGTTCTTACTCAAATTTCTGGTAGGCAAGTTATTGAGTGACCTGACTTGTTCCAATGGGGTGCAGCCCATGAGGCATGCTAGGCAAGGGGACCAACCTGGAATGAAAAGGTGCCCAGTAGTAGCACATGGTAGCAATGAATAGCTGGTATTCGTAAACAAGGTAGCAGGTTGCAAAGAAGTAAGTGATCACAGTGGTCAGGATTAACAGCACCTGGGACAGAGCCAAGATAGTGGCGATATTGCTCCTATAAGGGGCTAAGTTCACCTGAGCTGTTATATCCTGGCACAGGCTTCGTGACGGCCCAGGCCTTGCTGGGAATGGAAAGGAACTCATAGCGCTTATGCTCTGGCAAAGAGCATTACATGTATTTATTTGTTTTTATCTTCTTCTAACTCGGCACAATTGCACATGTAGAGCAAAGCAAAAGTTAACATTGTGCACATTCTTCATAACGTTTATGGTATTTAAGTACAGCATTCATCAGTTGCACTTTTTGCCCCTTGGGGAACTTCAGATGCATCTTTTGGCAGTTCAGGTGGTTGTTTACAGGGATCTCAAGGAGTTCTGAATCAGAAAGCAGTGTTGCCTACCTGAGTAGATCTTCATGAGTCTTCCCCTTCCTGGGGATTCACATGACAGAATGCTCCTCCACAAACAATTTTCGTGTAGACAGAAAATTAGCATGCCAGCGAGAAGGCTAGGCTTCAGTTCTATACCCTGACATCCTAGTTTTCTGTCTACAGGAAATTGTGTGTGTGTGTGTGTGTGTGTGTGTGAGAGAGAGAGAGAGAGAGAGAGAGAGAGAGCGCCCACAGTGGCTGTTTGAAGCAGGCACGGGTTTCCCCGCACAGTGAAAACTAAGCCATTTTCTGTATGGCTCCCAAGGATCAATTTCTGCTTCAGGGGCAATTAAGGAAAGTCATTTCCAAATTAGTAGGTTTATATGCCGAGGGAGGGGTGTCTGGCGGCCCCCCAAATATGGATAGTGTCAGACTGCAATTCAGGATTTAAAAAATGCAGAAAGAGGAATGTGTTGTCCCAAGATAGAATATTTGGGAGCAGTACTTGGACAGTGAAGATATTCTTCCTCTGCCTACCAGTTTGCTTGGACCACTTTACTTCCACCATGAGAATACTAATTTTAAAAATTAATGTTTGAAAAAATGTGAGGAACATGATGTAGAGCTTGGTTGGAAGGAATTATTTCCCATTCCATGTTGGTTGGGCTTATTTATGTATTTAATTGTATAAATGACATGAAATATTGATTCTGCATTTATGTGTTCAAAGCATTCTGCTTTTTCCATCAGAAATTGTGTTTTCTGCTCCCCCGTTTTTAACCTCTCGGATGTTTACACTGAGTTATGTCTCAGTTGAATATTTATGACCCATATTTTACATTTGTTTCTAATTTTCCTCCATCTGGATTTATCCTAACAATGACAGGTATAAAAATCCACGATGCAATATAAGCTATTTACTTAATAATAACAAACCATGCAAATTCAATTGGGATTTCTTGAGGTTCTCCACTTGTATTTTAAGGCGCCCTAGGAGATTATTGTGTTGGTCTTTAAAAAAAATAATTAAGGCATTTTATGAGTTTGGACAACAATTTATATATAACAGGCATGTCCAACAGGTCGATCATGATCCACCGGTCGATTGGGTTGGTGTCTTAGGTCGATTAGCTTTGTGTTCCAACTTTGGGCAATCCCCCCCCCCCAATAGATCACAGCTGGTCTTTTTATACTGTGAGTAAATCGCAGCCTCTTGGGAGTTGGACGTGCCTGATACATAACAATTGTGTAATGCTACTCAGAAGAGCTAGAATCAGAATTGTTGAATTCCAGCATTGTGAGTTCTGAATAACTTTAGACTGCAGAGGAGGACTTATGTGACTGAATGCATGTAATGGAGAAGCTAGCCTTTCACCACGGTGTGCTTATTTTCTATGTACAGGATTTTTTTTGTATGAAGGATCACAAAATCAAGTGAGCCCAATCACCTGCAGTCTGCAGTGGTGCCACTCAGACACAGGTTTGTTAATTTCGGTTCTTTTAGTTTCTTATTTTCCCAATCTTTAATTCAGCTCTCCCAATTTGCAGCAATTCACTTTTAAAAAAAGCAACTCGTGAAATTTTGTCTGGATTTCTCCTAATGAATTTTTATGTGCACTTTTGACCAAAGTACATATTTCTGCAAGCAGTTTTCCAAATATAAATACATTTTAATGTTGTTTTCACAACTATCTTCCTTTTCAATGCACACTTTCCACTAATATATGCATTTTTGTACGCATTGGTTGGGTGGAGAACTGTATCACAGAATTCGGATGTGGATTTTTTAATAAAGGTTGTGTTTTGGTTTGCATATTGTTGCAGAAAGTTCAAATTTGATAGATTTGACTTTAAATGCATATTGAATTTCTTGTATAGCCTTACCCTGAATATCAACCTTTGTAGTTTTGCGGTGCGTACCTAGCAGCCCAGTTAGAAAAACTGCCATATTATTATTCTCCTTTCTCCCGGTCAACAAAATTATGGGCAAGAATTGGGCAGCATCCTCCAAACCAGGGCACCACAAAGTTGGAAGCCATCCTTGCCAGTACTTATTGCCCTGTAGGTTTTCTTCTGTAGCAGCCATCCATTTATTAGACTGAGAAGCAGAAGTGATGACATGTCACTAGGGTGACTCAAGCAGAAGAAAGAAATATTGGAACTCTTACAAAGGCATCTGTTCTCATGAGTTTGATTTCAGATTTGACAGAGAGATGAATTCTGACAAAGCCACAAATGGGAATGATTACTTAGAAGTGGAAGTTAGATACTGAATCTCAAAGGGTTACTTTCCCATAAATCTGTGCTCTCTTGCTGAAGTTTTTAGTGGTAAAGGGTGACAAGAAGTGAATATGCTTAGGACTTAGCAAACTTAATTCAGGAGTCAGACACATTTTATGATACATTCCCACATGGCTTTAGTTACTTTTCTTTCGTTCAGGCAAGAATGCATCGATGTTCTCATTTTCACCCATATTTGCAGATGCCACTTTAGTTTTAAGAATATGTTAGTATGCATTGGAAACATTATTTATTTAGAAAAATGTGTCATATGTTTACAATGCTAAACAAGTGTAGCCGTGACAGACAATCAATTACAATACAAAGTAGAAAACAAGGAAATCGTATTTATTTAGAAAGATAGAAGAGAAGGAGCCAGAAAGGGGCAAAATAATAAGAAAGAAAAGAGGAAAAAAGAGGGAGAGGGAAAATTGTGTGTGTGTGTGTGTGTGTGTGTGTGTACATTCTCTGCATCATGTTTGGTTTGGAGTGGGATGTAATTGGAAATAATGTTTATATAGCGGAACCTCGTTTTTTGAGTGTCTCAGAAGCCGAATGATTCAGAATCCAAATGCCAAAAACCCGGAAGTGAATGCTTCCATTTTTGAACACGCCTCGGAAGTTGAACGGCTTCCAAGGTGCATTTCTCTATTTTCCCCATTGAAATTGCTGACCGCCCATTGCGTCTTGGTTTGATGAACATTTTGGAAGTCGAACGGTCTTCCAGAGCGGATTATGTTTGACAACTGAGATTCCACTGTATTATTAATTCCAATAATCATGTTAGGGTTGTAGCCAACAAAATAACCTGGTTATAGAATGGAAATTCCCCCCATATCTCTTCACATGCCCCACCCGCATCTGCTCTGGAGATTTCAGGGAACCTCTAGAACAGACTTGGGCAGCCCAGAGGAAAGGAGAGGTGGGGGAACTTCCATAGCAGAAGCCCTTGACAAAAAGGATGACTTCACTGAATACAACCTTTGATATCTCTCCACAATCAAATCAAATAAAACATACAACTGTACATTGTCTTGAAATCTTCAGTTCCAATGGTTTATAAATAACCTCTGCCATTCTATGAACCTATAGTAAAATGATAAATGATAAAATAGTACTATTTTACTAAGATGCATAGTAAAAGTATTTAAAGAGATTGTTAACCTCCTTTGGCTCTCCACCAGGTGCTTATGGTTTAAAATAGCTGATTGAGGACTATCATTTTAATTATGCAACATTACACTGTTCCTAGTCATTTCTTGAACCATATTGGTAGTGGCGCCTGCCCTGTGGAATGCCCTCCCATCAGATGTCAAGGCAATAAGCAACTATCTTACTTTTAAAAGACATTTGAAGGCAGCCCTGTTTATGCTGTATTGTGTTTTTAATATTCGGTTGGGAGCCGCTCAGAGTGGCTGGAGAAAGCCAACCAGATGGGCAGGGTATAAATAAAATTATTATTATTATTATTATTATTATTATTATTATTATTATTTTCTTGTATAGCTTCACTTCAGTCTGGCTTGTACAGGAGAACTTCCCAGTGAATATTAGTTAGTACTGATGAGGGTGTTGTTTGGATTTTCTAATTCAAGCATAAAGGCACTATTTAGTAAGCAAAGCCATCAGATCAGCAATGGTTCACCTTCAGCTGCCCAGCTTTTGTGGCCACTGAGTCACTTCTGGGCAACCTATGGGACATTATGGGGTCAGTTCACACATGCATGTTCATCACTTGTGACTTAGCATGGAGTGGACTTTTCAGTCGAACATGCGAACTCCATGTCTCCATGGGAAAATATTGTGTTTTGAATTGACTCTGAGTAATATGAAAACTCTAGTGACAAACATATATGTAAGAACTGCACCTTAGAACTGCAAGACTGCAATCCCAAGCAAATGTAATATATGTAATTTTCACTGAACTAATAGGACCTCCTGTAGTTTGCAGGCCCCTGTGGATATGTTTAGATAAGTAGATGGGTTGTGCATCTTTCACTTAGTTTGTGAATTAAGTCAGGATTGTCTGAAACAAAATGTGTAGAGATAAATCCGTTTCTAAACTTGAGGACAAATAAGATGCTGTGGAGAACTGACAAACTTTCACTGTACTTTGTTTGGAAGCAGCACACCTCTAGAGCAGTAATTTAAGTCTTAGCATCTCTGTGATGTTGAGCTCTTGCTGCGCGCTTGTTTAGGCTTCCATCTTTTTCCTGTCACTGCAGGTGTTCCTTAGCTCTGTTAATACAGCTTTATGCATTAACAACATAAACAACACGGGCCAAATGCCCTCTGGTTAGAGACTGAGTATCATTTCCCCAATTTATAAGAAAGCGAATAGGAATGATCCACAAAACGATTCGCCAATTAGACATCTCCCCAAAGCTACAGTATATGCATGGCATCTCCTTCAAAAATGATCAGACACGTTACAAAGTAACAACGTTATTCTGAGGAGGACACAGAATCATTGATCAATGTTTTACAACCTTACGTTATGATCTCTTGGGGGTGGGGAGAGAAATGCAAAGGATGCGTGCACAAAACATAATCCACAGTATGGGAAAAATCATGGCTGGCACATGCACAGACCATGCATCAATGCCTTACACTCTACTGTAGGAGCAAGTATTGTGCTTATGTGTGCACAGGCTTACACGTGCAGCATTAATGCGCATGCCCAAATGATGGGTAGAATTCAACATTGCACTATTATAAATGTTCCACCTGTGCAAGCATACCAGCTTGCCAGACAGAATAACCCACCTTTCCCTTTGTGCAGTTCTGGGGGTTTTGACCCCCACCCACTTGTGCAATTTTCCTCCTCCATGTGTCCATACTTGGAAAAGGAGGTGGGGTAAAGTTGCATGGCATGGGCAGTTCCTAAGAACAGGCAAGTTATGCATGTGGACTCCATGTCAAATGTTCTGCTCTTTGTGTGCGGGTGTGGATGGAAGTGGAGGAAAGCGTGAACTGGATGCTGCCTCAGACTTTGAACTGGCCATTCAGTTGTTATTGTTTCCCAAAACTTCTGGGTCTTTCTTAATTGCTCTGCCCTGCAATTTTGCATGGCAGCCAAGTGCTAAATGGTACTCCCCCTGGGAACAAGTAATCACATTGCTGTGAAGTCCTTTTGGTGTCAGTACGAGCATCACCTACCAGGTGTTGCCTCAAATTTCTTAGAAGGGCAGGTGGCTAAAATATGTCTCTCAGCACCACTGTATTAAGAAGCCGATTAACAGTGACTCATGGCCGCTCCAGTTTCCTGTTGATGATTTCTTCACAGTCAACAAAACCTCGCCAAACAACCGAGACTGTGTTTTTAAAAGAAAAGGCTAACCTTTAGAAAGACCTGGAGTTGATACGTTCACTCGTGCTGCTGAAGCTGGGGAGAGCAAAGCACAAATCTTTTCTTTAAAAAGACTCTCAAAGCTGGTAGAAAAAATCCTTATACCTTTGTATTTTGCAGTGCAGCCTGTTTCACATAGTAATGATACAGATGGAATGAGACATCTTTTCAATGCACTCTCACCACATTGTTGTTGCTGGGGTTCTACCCTTGTGGGACAGCCCCAGCCAATCAGTTCTCTGTATGGTTATGGCCGCGGGTGATTTAACCGCGGCACAGCCAGCCAGCACCCTGCTTTAATTCCATGGTGTGTGTGTGACAGCAGAATGTGCGTCTGAGTTGACATTCTGTCCCTGGCGGTTGGTCTGTGAGAGCCCATTCACATGTGCAAAGATTCTTCCCTTGAAGCAGCCCATAGCATAGAGTTCTGCCATGCTTCAAGGATACATTCTTTCTTCCATGATCTCCTGTATGCACCGCTGTGGCTGCTGCCAGAGCTGCCCTTGTAAAAAGAACAGGGAAGAGGAAGGAAAGATTTGCATGGGACGGGGAGAACACCCTACAAGTTGAGCATAAACACAGAATGGGAGAAGAACCTTCTGGCATGAGAGCAGAAGGAGAGTCTTTAAACCTCTTTTGTTGACCACCAGCATTACGCTTTCCATTTTTAAGTCGCTTGGGAAGACGATAATCAGGCATAGCTCAGGTCTGTAAAGCTGCTTTCCAGCTGCTTGGAGGGGGTGGTGCAAGGCATCTGGGCATTGGCAATGCTAGCCAAGCCCTGGCTCCATGGCCCACCTAAACAGAGGGAATTATTTTCCTGGGCAGCTAGCAGAACCCCTCTTTGCTGGGCATGGGGCTGCCACATGCCCTGGCCTCCACAGGAGACACACAGTCCCTCTCTGCATCTCCATTCCTTTTCGGCCACCGTCAAACGAGGGCGATGGCCACTGGATTACTGATCCCACACTGAAGAGCTGCCCAACCCAGCTTCAGGTCCCCCACTAAGTGCCCCCCTCCAGAACCCACCGCTCTCAGCCGACTCTCAACTGCTTCCCCCCGAACATTCAAACTCCCTTTTCAAGCCTCTGCTAATCTTCTCCCTCCACCAGAATTCCACTCTCTCTCTTCCCCCCTCCATCCCTGCTTGACTTTCCCTTAGGAATTCTAATAGCATTACCTCAATTACCCTATAACACACAATATTTCTCATAGATTTGTTGGAGGACCCCACTAAACCCTAGAAATTAATAGGTGGTAGGAATTTGGGATTATTTGCCATTGAACTGAAAATGGAACTGGTTCTTTATTCTTCCTCATTTCTTGCTTTCTTCAGTTTCTGTTTCAGCATGTTTCTGTTTCAGCTAAGTTTTCCTTCTCCATGTAGCTGCCTATTGCTCTGCCCTTTCTTCTCCTTCTGACCTCCTTTTCCCATTGTGTAGGCAAGAAATGCTACAACACTGCTGCCGCTGCCACAGATGGCACTTGCACCACCATGTTGGGGATCAGGCAGTTGGAGTACATTACATCTATACTGTACCAGTTGCACTGGTTGCAGGTGTATTTCTGGCCCCAGTGATAATGATAAATCACCTGCACCCCCATCAAACCTGCCCAGCTGCCCACCAACAAACACAATTAGGCTGGTGGGCACACAGAAAAGGGCCTCTGTAGAAGTGGCCTGGCAGTGATAGAATGCCATTCTGCCTGAAGTTAGGTAAGCTCCGAGCCTCAGCATCCCTCAAGGGCAGGCGTCAGTGAAATAGTGGACCTTCTCTGGATGCTGAGGCTAGATCTAGTTATTCTCTCCAGGTTAAAGCAGGAGCCGGACCTGACAGGCAGTGGCTTGCTTAAGACTACTTACTGAGTTCATAGCTAGGGTGAGATTTAAACTCGGAATGATAAGCTGGGCTTGGGCCAAGGCTTTGTTCTGACCCCTTCCTTTTCGAAGAGTGTCTTGGCCTTCCTTTTTGAAGAATACAACCAAATGTTTCTCACAGAACTGAATTCTTTACAACCTGAATTTTCTGGAACTATATTTACAACCCCTGACATTTAATTCTGAGTTGGTTCTCCACAGAGTCCCCCTCTGCACTTGAAAAACAGTATTTTTAAAAATGGGAGCACAAAGAAGTTAGCCTTCGTGGCATGCGTTCAGTTATTAATCACTGTGACAGCCACATTTTCTTTCAGACTGAACGCTACTCGCAAATACCAAGGCATGATATTAGCTTGTGCGAAAGAAGACCAGATATTGAATAAAGGACTCTCTTTTTCTTATTTCTTAAAATATTGGATTGATGGGACCCTGGCAATCAATACTATTCTTTTTCTCATTAAAGGCTCTTGCAAGTATTTTGCTCCAGAGCCTCAAAGAGCACATTTCAGCATGAAGAAATCTGTCAGTTTCTAGTAATGGTACATTAACAAGTTAAGTAAAAATTATGGATGAAATGTTTAAGCCTGATTATGGAGTGCCATTGGTTTTAATGAGTTTTGATAGGAGGTTCAGAGACTCAAAACCACACAGGCCTCATCTTTTCCTTAGTTTAAGACAATGCAATCTCTGTCCTGCACCTTCTACTGCTCCCATAGCAATTCTGAATGTTGTCTATTCCAAGTGTTGTGAGCTCCTATTGGATAGTGCTTGTGACATCAAAGTCCAATGAGGATATTTCCCTTGTCACGCTGCAACGGCCTCTTTGTACATAGAACTCTGCCCCCTCTCCTCCTCTGCATCTCCCTTAAATCTGTTCTGATTCCTCAACCCTCCGGAGAAGATTTGGGGGTACACAGAGTGCACATGGTGGGGGGGGGGGAGGGAAGAGATGTCACAAGCAGGTGTCAGGAGCAGGTCAGCAATAACTCACACAGGATTAGAGAAGTTAACTCTTTAATCAAAGAAACAGGACAGCTCATAAAGCCAAGCCTAGTGAGTTCAACAATGCTTCCCGGTAGATCTTGCCCCTATGAGGCAGTTGTGAGGACTGAAAGTACCCACCTTTTCCTTAAGTTTCCTCCTCCCCCAGGTTCTTCCCAAGCAATCTGAAACTTTGTTGCCTTGCCTGTCTTTTCTCTGCCTTCTTCATACCTCTTCTGGAAGACCAGGAGGGAGGGAAGCTGGTTGCAGCAGGAGGGGGAGACCCCCTGGCTTCTTCAGCAGCCTGACTCATCTCTGCCTCTTGCCCCTTCCTCCTCTCCAGTCACTGATTCTGGACTGCTGTCTGTCACAGACTCTTCCTGCTCATTAAGCCCTGTTACCTCTTCAGCTTCCAACGCCTCTTCTTCCCAGTTTGCTCCCTCTTCTCCCTCTGACCACTCATAGTCATCCTGCCACCCATCCCTTGGCTCTGAACCTTCTTCTCTCGGGGGTTCCCCAGCTGGTACCTCATAGCAGTGCTCTGCATCCAGCCAGTCCATGACAGGAGAGTAGGACAATTCCGTTGCTCAAGCATAAATCCTTGTGCTGACAGGATGCGCTAGTTGGATACCATCTTAAGAGTCCAAGCTTCTGGCTGGAGAGCAGAAACTGAGTGTGAAGATGAACAAGAGTTCTACCCCAAAATCAACTTAATTCACCTTTAGTTTGTCCTGTAGTTATGGGAATGACTTTCGGGTGCTGTTCAGCATTTTTTGAACTAGTTCAGTGAACTTCATTCACTCCACTCAGCTTCACTCCACTGCTTCTTAGTGATGTGATTTTAAGCACTGCTGCTATCTGGAAAGAGATTGTTTTCATATGTTTATTATTATAAGATTCATAGTTGATTTTTGACCTGGTTTATAATGGTTTTATGTTATGAACTGCTTTGAAAAGCTGCTGTTTTGGCTCTGGAAGATGTTATAAAAATATCTGAATAAATAAATAATATTACACGCATTAAAATTGACATCCATACACAAACCAGCTCTAAATATAGGAGCATGCAAGTGTATTAAAAAAGTATCCTCAGTGTGTGTTTTAGTGGCACATTGATGAATTGAAATTTGCAAAATAAGACTCTACACTAAAAGAGGTCCCTATTACCTCCATTCATTTCTGGAATCTTGCAAGTGTTTTTCCTACCTTTGGAACATGGCAGCATTCTGCATGTCTGGCCTTACAGGGAGGTAAATATTCCATTCATCACTACTTTTGCAGGATCAGGACGTTCATACCATTAATTACTAGAAAGAAACAAGTTTCCTTCACAAATAATGGATATTGATGCCTACATTGGCTTAAGGTATTGTTGGTTCTAATGGTCCCAGTTGGAAACTTTTAGCAGGGCTGGCAAAGATTTCTGCTTATCCTCCTGAATGGCTCCCTACTCAAGATGCGTTATGGAAAAATGCCACAGACTCTTTCTGCCTGAGAATTTGATTTCACTTAAAACAAATAATCTTCCTCTGCAAACAGACTTCTCACCACACAACTTAGCCCTGAATCACAAAATCGCTCATAATCTTAGGTGATGACAGTGCAATTTTGACATATGGATGGAGACACTGCCTGATTCAGGAATAGGATCCTGGGAAGAGGTTATAGTGAGAAGAAGTTCAAGAGTTTTTAGATTCCTGCTGCATTTGCACTTTAGAATAAACATATGTCTGGACAAGGAGAGAGCCATAGGGACGTTGGAGGAATCTGTGAAAATGGACTATCAAGCAAATTTCCTTCCTCCACCTATTCAACACCTATTGGACTCTAGCCAGGAAAGCTGCTCTTCTTAGTTCTCTACAGTTAACTTTTTAAATGCATGCACACTTTATACATAGATAGATACATAAATTGTTTTGCAATGTGCATTATTTGCATAGTCGGGGGGGTATACAGCTTCTTCTTTATTTGTTGCTAAAGTGTTGTTTGTTGCCAAAGGCAACCTATGTGCTTCCTAACTTTGTCTTAAAATGCCCACCCTGGTGGTGTTGTTTGTCCCCCCGCAAAAAAAACTCCCTGACATTTGAATACCATCTCTTTCAGAGTTTGGAGCTCCCTCCCCAGGTCTCATGAGGAAGCGTTTAAAGGTCTAGGGAAGAGACAGCAGCCAGGGTAGAACTGGTGCAGTGCAGGCGTTATATGAATTGTGAATATTCCTGACTTAGCCTTAAGAAAAGCCCTGCTGGATCAGACTAAAGTTCCATAGTCCACCACACTTGTTTCCTAAACCAGGGAATCAGATGCCCACAGAATGCCACAAACAGGACATGAGTGCAATAGCCTCCCACTGTTGCGCCCCAGCAGCTGGTATGCCATCTTGGAACAAGCATGTAGCCATCATAACTTGTAGCCTGACTAATATGCAGTAGCCATGTTCAGCAGCTCTTCTGAAGAAGTTTGCAGGGAGCAGCGCCGGGCTGAGTTTATGTTTAGTAATGGCTACTGCCAGAGACGTAGGGACGTGGGTGGCGCTGTGGGTATCAGAGCCTAGGACTTGCCAATCAGAAGGCCGGCGGTTCGAATCCCCGTGATGGGGTGGCTTCCGTTGCTCGGTCCCTGCTCCTGCCAACCTAGCAGTTTGAAAACATGTCAAAGTGCAAGTAGATAAATAGGTACTGCTCTGGTGGGAAGGTAAACAGCGTTTCCGTGCACTGCTCTGGTTTGCCAGAAGCGGCTTAGTCATGCTGGCCACATGACCCAGAAGCTGTACGCCGGCTCCCTCGGCCAATAAAGTGAGATGAGCACCACAACCCCAGAGTCAGACACGACTGGACCTAATGGTCAGGGGTCCCTTTACCATTACCTTTTACTGCCAGAGACATGCTTTCCTTTTCATCAAGCCCACACCCAGTCGGTTTCTCTCCGTTCCTCATTCCCCCTTTCATTCCTCTGTCAGTTCTGCTTCCCTTCTCGATCCTGATCCTCCACTTTACCCATTCCAACTGTGCTGGTCCCGAGGGTTAACCGTGCGGCGAGGACTGAGTCCTGTTCCTGCGTGCACCGTGTCCTACTCTTCTACCAGTATGGTATGGAGCGGTATGGAGGCTGTCCATCAAAGCTGAAGCGGGGTCCAAGGCAGGGAGTCAGGTGAGGTCAGGAACTCTGGCAGAAGAGTAGGACACGGTGCAGGCAGGAACAGGCTACCAACAATGTTGCTCCCACAACCTGGGACTGGGGCTGGCTGGCTTTTATCTGCCCCGAGGCATAGGGCAGCCCCGGTCCACAGGTGACCTGCCTCTCCTGCCCTGGAGGCGAGCACTCCTTCTGCAGGAACTTAGTTCCCTCTGCCTCTCTGCCCTGAGCCTCTGCAGCTCAGGAGAGGCTGAAGTGTTACCGGACCCAGAGGCAACCTCAGCTTCCCCTGAGAGTGGAGCACCTGCAGGCAATGGGTCCGGAGTTCCATCACCTCCGGAGCCAGAGCAGACTCAGCTGGAGCCTGCACCTGAGGATCCAGCACAGGTGAGGACCCTTCAGTCTCAATCCCCAGCCCCGGCTCAGCTGGTTCTGGAGGCGGGAACTCCTGTGCAGGCTGGGATTCCTCAGGTTCAGCCTCTGAGTCTGAATCCCAGGCCATCACACCAACTCTGGGCTGAAAGCTGAAGTGGGTCAGCATTAGTGCTGTGCTGAAACTTGCCCTCCCAATTCCTTGTAAGTTTTATTCTGTGTTGTACAGAGTTTTGAGATTTTTTTCCTTTAAAATATAAAGCAATATAGAAATGTAAGAATAAGAATAAGAATAACGGGACTTCTGTGTATGGGACAGATCAGTCAGTACAGCATGAGACTCTTAATCTCAGGGTAGTGGGTTCAAGTCCCACGTTGGGTGAAAGGGGGTTGGACTTGTGGTCCCTTCCAACTCTACAATTCCTCGGGTCTATGATTCTTCTCTCTCACTCTCAGGGTGCTTTAGAATTTATTCATAATTCTGGTGGGTGCAAGTTTCAACTTAACTTCTCATTGTGAGGTGGCTGAGGCTGGTCTGTCTGGTTTTCATGTCATTAATGTCTCTCCAGTACACTGCATCCTGCCCCCCAACTCCCCACACCTTATTGCTTTGAAAAGGCCCCATAGGAAGAGTTAGATCATGATGCCTTTGCATGCCAGCCAGCACAGTGATTATTTATAGAATGAAATGAAGGCGCAATCACAAAGCATCTTGACCTACCTCAAAAGGAAGGCAAGCATAAGAAAAATCCTGCTCTCTGTCTTGAGGATTTCATTATGATTTTCTCTTCCTTCTGATAATTTATGAATGCTGTTTCTTCTCTCAGTAACTGATGGGGGGTGGTTGGGGGAAAATGTGGGAGCATCAGAGAGCCATGTCTCAGGCACAGAAAACTGACGGTCTGATCTAGAAGCCTTCCCTGCCTTTGTTCAAGTTACATTCCTCTCTGCCAGCTTCTGCCTGTGGCAAAATGTATGTGTTCAAGCTGCCCTTTGCCACCACTTTAGCGAGTTAGCTTGCCTCTTTGAGTACAAGGTGAAAAATAAACCATATTAGCTTACTGAAAATAATCACTGCTTCCCTGATTTTTTTGTTTGTATTTTCATTATGTTTTTCTGATTTGCAGGCGGGGAAGATTATCCTAATGTACCGTCAGCAACCACTGAGCATTTTAAAGAGATTTCTCATCTGGGCTGTTTTGCTGGTGAGTCGCTGAAGCCTGATGTTTTAAAGATAATAGCATTAGCGGTGCTGCCAGGCCCTTGTTATTTTTAATTACAGTAGTTGCTCACAAAATGCAGATAATCTAACAAGAGGGAAATGGTCCAGGGCCCCAAAGTATTGCAGCATGCCATCTTGTTATCTCCAACTGCTCTTCAAAACATCTACTTCTGCTATAAGGTATCTAAACTGGAAGTAATCTGGTATAACCCTTGTTCAGCTCTTCCCTCTTTCTTGGTGGGGTCGGGGCGGTCCATCCTGTTTTGCCACCCGAAGCAAAATGGGTAGGTGCCTCATACCTCATGCCTCACGCCAAAGCCTTGCTTACTGGGTTCACACAACTTCAACTTCTGGCAAGGTCTTGCAAGACGCTTGTTACATCTCTCCAGAAACCAGAAGCCCCAGGCGCTTCTCCTTGCTTCTCTGGCAGGGGCAGTGGTGTGCGAGCGGACAGGATTTTTTAAAAAATCCCCTCAAAATTCAAAGTTCAGTTCCCATTTCCCCCCACATCATTGGAGATTGAATAGTTACCATTAGCCTATTTATCATCATTCTGCTAGCTGGCTTTAATGGAATCAATATTAATTACTGAATATCAAGCGTAGTCCGAAAACAAGACACAGGGCTGTTAATGTCCCTGTAGCTTCCAGAGAGTGAAGAGGGGTTATTGACATGATGTTAGCCGTTTCTAGGACCACCCCTGTTCACCACCTTAAAAAATGATTTCAAGATTTAATGATTTCATAAATTCATGATTTCATGATTTCATTATTCCATGATTTAATTCACGATTTCATGAATTTATGATTTGGTTCATTATTTTTCACGAATTCATGATTCAATTCACAAATTCATGATTTCATGATTTAATTCACGAATTCATGATTTAATTCAGGATTTCATGAATTCATGATTTGATTCAGGATTTCATGATTTCAAGAAAAGATGCCTTGATTCAGCAAAGAGCCACATTCAGCAGAGGAACCCTGGAAACAAGTGGGTGGGTTGCCTGGATTCGCACCACCCTCTGTAGCTGTGCACATGGAACCCTGTCAGAAAACTGGTTTGTGTTTCCTTTTGGGAATAAGGCACAGTGGAGACTGTGGTGTCTTTATGATGTAGGGTTTATTTACATATCCAGGCAACCCCCAATGTGTGTGGGTGTTGTATTCTGGGTCAACACATGCGATTGCAAAGTTCACGGAAGACTGCTACACTACATTTTGCCCCTTTTCCGGCCATAGTCGGATTGCCATGATGTGCGCGTGTACGGTCGCATGTCAGTTGGATGCATGATGGAGGGGTTCACAGCATTAACGCCCCCAAAGGGTCTTCTCCCATAGTCACAGCCTTGGATTCAAACAGACCTCCAATATTGTTCTCTGACCCTCTCTCCAGCTTGCTGCTTTTTTCCTCACACACACTTTCAGCTCTGAACTCACTATCCATGGGTTGAGCGAGGGGGCCCTACCCATTTGCTGTCTGGCACAGAGCTCCCTCTCCTTTGCTTCCAAGGTGCCCCATCACCTTTCTTTTATTCTCTTAATGGCCCATTATTAATGTGATCTCTTAATGTGATCACCTGAACATAGGAAGCTAGCCTGGTTTGATTAGCTTTTAACACTTGCTGGGTTCAGAAATTATGTGTCTTGCACCCAGTTTAACCTACCAAGACTTCATTAAATTCTAACACTTACGGGATCCAGGAATTTAAAGGGGTCTGGCACTCCCAAACTCATAAGAATATTGTCCTTTTCCATATAACAGTTGTCAAGGCTGCCTCAAGTCTCAGCTCACAAAAGACCAACGCCTATCTCTTCTTATATACAAAAGTGTTTATTGCAGTTCATTGTTTGCTTCACATCCGAGGCGCGCAGCCCTACGTCTGCTAGGCTTAGACCGCTGAAGTCCCCTCTGAATCCGTCCCTCCCCTGCACCAGTTTAAGAGGCTTGCGCTGCTCCACCTCTTTCTCTCTTTCCTTTTCCGCAGGGTCTTTCTGCCCGCTGGGGTTTCGCCCCTCCTGGATTCCTCTGACGCGGAATCAGACTGCTCTTGCCCCCTCCTGCGGGCTTTGGGACCTGGCCCCTCCTCCGGGCTCCCTGTACTTCCGCGCGCCTCTACATTTGAACTTGGCGCGCGCGCCCAACCTCTAACATTCCTTTTAACAGCTACACTACTCCCTTCACTACTCCCCTCCCCTTCCGGGAGGGTGACTTGCTCCGACCTCCCTCCTTTCTCTGCTGCCGGAGCCGCTTCCCCTGATACACTGAAACCTCCACCCCCTTCGCTGCACTCTGGCGGGGAGGCTGGTCCTGACGCCCAGCTGCCACTTTGGGATCCCCCGCTGGCCCCCTGCTCCTGACACGTCCCCCCTGGGGCTCCCCTGGCCTTGACCACCGGCGCCCCCTTCTGGGAATCCTCTGATTCGCTGGAAAGACTCATGGAATCTCTTGAGTCATTGTCATCCTCTTCCTCGCTGTCCTGGGATTCATCCCCATCGCTCTCCATCTCCTGCCTACCCTGTGCCTCTGTCCCTGAACCCCTGACAACAGTTCTATAAGTTAATGTATTAAGTCACTTTATTGGGGAAAGGAAAACTCTGTTGTCTGAATTCAAAGGCCAGACTGAGGTATTCACCCAGGAAGGGTAGAGAACACACAGTACTCCTCCTGTTCCTTCCCTTTCTATTTTTGTTTTCGCCTGGCTTGGGGCCCATTGCAACATTTTATTGAAAAAAAAATTATATCAGTTCTCACCATATTTCATTAAAGCACTTAGCTAGAATGCTGAAAATCTCTCCTTCATGTCCTTTCCCTTCCATTCACCTTCTAACTTATGCACATAATTTTTGAGGCCTGCTTCAGGTCCAAAGGCATGGTTTGCCAAGACGCAGACAAGTTTCTATGTGCTCCTCTCAGGAGCTGTAGGCATGCCAAATGTTTAACATCATTGACCGTGAAACACAGGAAAGTCTTTGCGACAGCCAATACCTCTTGCAACAAGCTAGTGATCCACTTTTGATACTATGTTTTTAAGAATGAATGATGTTTTAGGAACTGTGTGCGTGTGTGTTTGCTTTCACTTAGATTTTTACCTAATCTAAACGGTCATAGTAAAGTCATCTGATGATATGCGTCCAAGTGTTAGGGGTTAAAGTTACTGATAATTCAAGAGCTGCCAATGGGCTACATCTCCCAAACAACCAGCAACTTCCCCAGTCTGTAGGTGTGAGGAATAGCAGATAATCAACTGGAACACAAGTGCAGATTAAGACATTTCATTATTTAGCAAGAAAAACTGACAAAACACTCAGAACTATATACTGTATATTTCATGTCTGTGGGTAGGACTCTTCAGTCAGAAGAGAAGACACCTTCCTGAACTGAAGGCATGTCTTTCACAGTTTCAAAACTGATTTAGACTCAGCCTCTATGATGCCAAGCTTTAAAACTTCATGACTGGATAATTCCTATTTATGAAGTTATGTAAGCCCTCCTTTCATGAATGCCTCCTGGAGTCTGATGCTCTGAAACTAGCTAGCATCTCCTGTTTTCATGCCTTACTGTGCCTGTTAACCCCCCTACCTCCATCTGGTAACTCAAAATAAAATTTTCCATGTCCTGTCCAAAAACCACAGCTTTGAATCATCCCCTTCGTGCACCAAATTTCCTGCTAGGCTTTGCATTTACTGGACAATTTCTCAATTCTTCCTGAACATCTGTGATAGTAAAACAATACCATAGATGTCAGCTCTTCATAATTTGGGTAATTTTCCGTTGTCAGCTTATTTCAGCTAAAACTCATTTGGAGTTCAGTCTTCTCCCTTGCATTTTAAAGCTGCAAACATTTATTTATTTATAAAAAATATTTATACACCACTTTTCATTGTAAAAAAAATCTGAGTGGTTTGTAACAATTATATGTAACATTATGCAAGACAACCCATATTGAAATGTTAAAATCAGAAATCAACTATTATGGGAAAACATATTCTTAATTGCCTGCATAAGTCTGGTGGGGTGGTGGTGGTTAGCAGGCAAGTTGAAACCAAAGATGTGCTGAATCTCTGTTGGCAGAGATCATATTGTGCCAATGACATTAATGGCTCTGATTCTTGTTGCTGTCAGATGAGCCTTGCCAACAATACTCCTGCAGTGATTGAGCTGGGATCAGGTGGTCCCAGTGGTATGCTGGAACTAAGTTGTTCAGGGCTTTGTAAATTAATACAGGCACTTTGAACCTGGCTCAGTAGTAGTTGGGCCACCAGTGCAGATGTTTGTAACAATGGAGTCACATGTTCTCAGCCAGAAGCCCCTTTACCACCACCACCAGTCTGACTGCTGCATTCTGCACCAGCTGGTGCTCCCAAACCAGGTTCAAGGGCAGACCCACACAGAGCACATTGCAGTAATCTAGCCTTGGATTACTATAATGAACACACAACTTAAATCTTTCCGTTAATAAAACCATTCACAAAATTGGTTCCCATGTCCAAGAAATGGGTCACCTGCCTACCCTGGATGGGGTTGCACCCTTTCTGAAGGAACAAATTTGCAGCATGGAGGTGCTTCTGAATCCATCTTTGTCACTGGAAGCCCAGGTAGCTTCTGTGACTAGAAGCACCTTTTACCAACTGCAATGGTTACAACAACCATGACCATTTGTTTGGCTGCTGTAGATCATGCATTGGTTAATTCAAGTTTGGATTACTGCAGTACAATGCACTCTATGTGGAACTTCACTCACACTTGTTCTGGAATCTGCAGTTGGTGCAGAATGCTGCAACATGATTTCCCAGAGACCTGCGCTATCAAATATGGACTTAAAGGACCTTGAATGCCTCCAACAGCTAGTCACCTTCTACTCACTGATGCAGAGAAGAACATTGCTTCATGCCCTCTGTATGAGCTGCCAAAGACATCTGGTTGACTGCTGTTGAAAACCGTGCGGCACTAATTGTGTTTCCATGCTCAGATGCAACAAGTTTATATCAAATGACTGCTTCAGCATGTTGCCATCTATAACACAGATTTGATTCCCTTCAGGCTTCCCTGGACTGATAGTTTTGTGACTTGACCTTAAATATCTCTGAAAATCCTAATAAGCCACATTCACCATGTAGTGAAGACTGAGATAGAACCACCAGCAATCGTCCTTCGATTACATCCTGCCCATTCAGCAAGCATTTCTCCATTTTCCAAAGCACAGTGATAAAGATCTTTGCCACTCCCCACTTTTTTGAATGGCAGATCTTGCAGTTCATCTGAAGAGGATGATGGTTCAAGTCTGTCAAGACTGATTATGCCAATCTCAAAGATCCCCAATCTTGACTCCGAGGTGGGAAGAGTACCTCCCTGGTCACTTACTTGAATGAGGACTTGGATGATTGATGCATCAAATTAAGAAAATCAATGGAATGTTCATTTACAAAAAATTAATCAGTTAGCATAGTTCTCAATGCAGTCTTGTTTGCCTCAACATAAAAGGCAAATGCCTGATTAATAGTGACAGCAAATGAGCTAACAAGTGTGCTGAAATGCACTTGGATCAGACATGCTGGAAAAGCTGATTAAGAAGTAAAACAGTTTCTCCTTCTATACCTTTTGGATTCTGGTTTTTTCCCCATTGTTCACCAAAAATATTTCAATTATTTGGAGTAGTGGGTTGAATATTTCACATGTGGTAGTTGTTGTGTGATTTGAATTGCTTATTACTGCTCCTGGGCTACCAGAACTTGACCTGGTGAATGGTCTGAAGGCTGATAGGCCGCCTTAAGCTAATCAGGCCTGGCTCTGTAAACTGCTTTGATGGGAGAAAACTTGGGAATCGGCTGTAATCTGCTCCAAGCTCCTCAGAGGAAGAGTGGACTATCAATTAAACAAATGTCATCCATTTAGTAGGTATATGGGTGGCGCTGTGGTCTAAACCACAAAGCCTAGGGCTTGCAGATCAGAAGGTTAGTGGTTCGAATCCCCGCGACGGGGTGAGCTCCCATTGCTCAGTCCCAGCTTCTGCCAACCTAGCAGTTTGAAAGCATGTCAAAGTGCAAGTAGATAAATAGGTACCACTCTGGCAGGAAGGTAAATGGCATTTCCGTGTGCTGCTCTGGTTCAACAGAAGTGGCTTAGTCATGCTGGCCACATGACCCAGAAGCTGTACGCCGGCTCCCTCGGCCAGTAAAGTGAAATGAGCGCCACAACCCCAGAGTTGTCCGCGACTGGACCTAACGGTCAGGGGTCCTTTTACCCTTATACATATATAAGAGAGGCTTGATGGATGTGGGAGGCTGAAACATATGTTTAAGGGTGCATGCCTGCTGCAAACTCCCTCTTCACACCATGTTACTACATAAAGTGTGTAGCTGCTGTTAAATTGCAGTGTAGATGCCCTTTAGATATTCTCCCAGCCATGTGGCAGCCATTTATTGATGAGCAGCTCTTGCACAGCAGGAGGAAAATTTAACTACCCTGACCGCATAGGTGCCAAGGCTGGCCCTACCATTAGGTAGATTAGAACAAGGTGGATGTCTTGGGGGGCAGGTGGTGCAGGCCAGGGGGCAGCATTGACATTTTGGAGGACAGAACTGTGTGTGCTGCATTGGCTGCCTGGTGCTTTATAGCTGTCCAATCGCCAATAGCGAAGTAAGCTTCAACTGCTAGTTCATTTGGCTTCTGAACATGGAATTGAGGGACATCTTGACATTTCACTTCACAGCAAAACCTCTTAGACCAGTCCTGTTGGGGACCATTAAAGGTAATTGAAATAGCAGATAAAATTATCTGCTACCATGAACTGTAGTGAATTTGCTTCTGTGATCATTTTGATGAGTTCAGTATATGGTTATATTAAATTACAAAACTGAGTCTAGCCATTGGGTCCATTTTGTCCAGTGTTGGCATCTGTGACTAGAACAGGTTCTTGTGGGTCACAGGCAATTGTCTTTTCAAACCATCTCACAAGAAAGCCTTTTAATTGGAAATGGTGGGCCAACTGGGTTATTTTTCTTTTAAAAACTATGTCTTAATCTGTGCAGAATGGGTGCTCCTTGCTTTCTGCCATTCTCTCTCTCTCTCTCTCTCTCTCTCTCTCTCTCTCTCTCTCTCTCTGGCTGTCAGCACAAAATGGTAGGGAATAGAAAGAGACCATTGTAGGTGACAAGTTGGAAATTATGTGTTTGCTCAGCCATGGTATAACAAGCCTGGAAGGCACAATTGACTGCAGCAAGCAGAAATATTTCCAAGCCATTGATCCAGGCTCCACACACCATGCAGGAAACCCAGACTGCAGCTTGTCAGAGGCAGTTAGCAGTGGCTTTTGTAAAGCTGCCTCCTTGAGGATCTGTTCTTGGACCTTGCTCAGCAGGGGGCCTTGATTTCTAAAGATGAGTACCAGTGTTTGGAAACAGGTTTGCTTCATCGGTTCATATGTTGTTTCACAGTTCCTCTAGTTACACGATTGGATCTTCCATGCAGTCCTTAATGGGGTCGATTTCTTATGAGTAGAAATGTAAGGCCTTTCTGTAATAATCCATTTACAACAGACAAGTTGTGTGGGAGAAAGAAGGAAAGCAGTTGCACACATAGATGTTATTCATCTTGAAGCAGCACCAGTTCCATAAGCAGCAGCAATATGTTCAAACTGCTTCTTGCCTGTTCGTCTCCAGATCTAAAACTTCCTTTTCACTAGCTAACATTTGAACTTGCTTTTTACCTTGTAGGTAGATATGGCCTGCATTCCAGCCATAACAAAGGGGCACAACACAGGTTGGGACACAATCCTAACTACTGCATCACATCAGCACAAGGGTTTCCACTTCTGTAATGGGCCTTTTCCTCCTCTCCCACACCCAAGCACACTCCCACACCCTTCCCAAATCTGCTCCAGGTGGTTGGGGGAACCCCTAGAACAGATTTAGAGCATGTGCCGTGAAAATCATTGCACTGGCAAAACGGGTTCCTTAGCTTTGCATTGGATTCCACCTACAGTCCTTGTTAGCCTTGATCTTTGCAACACTGGAAAGTGTTTTGGTTTGCAGAAAATACAGTATAATTAGGTTGAGCATTGGGTTACCAGCAGGCAGCATTTTACTCACCAGTAACCCTCTGTTTTGTTAGGTAGTCAGTATCAAGATCTAAAAAGTCATAAGTTTCTCCCTGACTCTGCTCCTCACCCGACAGGTTCCACACCTTCCCTCTGCCCATGAGCTGCTGTATCACAATAGACTCCATTTTCAGCTATGGCTCTACCTTTCCTGGCTTAAACTAAAACTCCTAAGGGGGGCATTATTCTTGAAATTGAAAGCTGGCCATCATAGCTGAACATGGCATTGCCTTGTTCATGAACTAAAATTTCATGTCAGTATTATTTCTTATGCCTGGTGAAGGGAATGATAGAAATTGAAGATGGGCCATGTCCATGCAAGATTTAACTCTTAATGGCCAACTCTGAAGCGCTCTTCTTATTTACATCTCCTCCTCTGTGTTCTTGCCCTTTGTTCTTGGGGGCAAGTGTTCTTGTCAATTGACAAGTGTTCTTGTCAATCTCAAAGGCTTGACAAAGGCAGCGCACATGACTCATGTCACCTTGAATTTGTCTTTGCATGTGCAGTATGTCCTAGTGTTCATACACAGCACAATCTAGCATGGCTTTTTTAACAGGTCTGATTCTTTCTGGGTGTCACTTACGTTAGCAGTGGTGCAGTTAGCCTTGCCAAACCTTTCAGCTTGGGCACCTATTTTGTGATATTCCTGTTACTCAGCATTTAGGAGACCAAAGTGAATGTTTAATTCCACTAGTAACACAGTTCCACAGAGGGAACTCCATTTAGCGAGGGGGATTTCATGTTTCATGTCACATGTCATTATCCTTTAGAGTCACCTATATTTCCACCCAACTCATTAGTGGTTCCACACATCGAATGGCTATTGTTATAAACATGCAGATCCCTTTGCTTAGCAAAACAGGATAGACTATTTGGTCAGTGTTGGAAACATGGCTGAAATTGCTCTTGAGGTTTTTTTTATTATAAAAAAGTAACCATAACCAATGCTCTTAAAATAGGCAGAGTTTCACAATTTAATCGTGCATGTTTCCAAATGCAGTTCTTGAAATTTTTGCTCCCCTTAACAAAATATGAAATGGTGCCTCTGGTTTTATAGAGCACCTAAGTGAAATTCAGCTTCATGTGCGCTGGGTAACACTTTATTTGCAAAGAGGTCAGAGCTAGTATTGTCTCTTCCTCACACAGCCAGTCAGATTGTGCCTTTGCAATGAATTATGGGTCCGCCATCAGCTATCTGATCTTGCCCTTGCAGACTAGATGGCACTAATGAACATTGCCATGACACAAAATCAAACCTAATTTCATTTTGTGAGGGACAGCTGTGACTTTTGCTGTAAATATGATCCTATTGTGGTTTGGTGTGTGCACGCTGCAGTGATGGATAGCTGCATGTAACGTTAAGAAATGTTGCCATCACTTGTCAGTACAAGCCTATGTGAAATAAGCCCATTTTTTAAAAGGCATTAAAAGAAGCTTGTCGTTTTTCTAAGGCTCAAGGCAGGAAGAAACATTTCCTTATGCTAGTGCTATATAACAATTGCAGACTTAAAGGATGAATGTAAGGCAAGGGTGGGGAGCCTCCATACCATAATTTCTCTTTGCCTCTCTATCCTGCCCTGAGGACTATCTCCAGGACTGCTCCTTCTCTCCTAGGTTGGCCAGTTGAACATTGCCCCCCCCCCCCCCCCGGAGAACATGCTTCATCAAAAAAGAGAGGACCAAAGAGACTTATCATTTGCATAAGATTTGCATATGCTAATTTACATATAGATGCGTATGTAGAAATAATACTGCAATTTAAACAGGAATATAGTAAATCTTGCCAGGATGGGGAACAAGACAGTGGGCAGGTGAGCTGCTTACAGTGCAGGCCAACTCCTCCTCTCCCTTCTTATCATTCTTTATTTTTAAACTACACTTGGACCGGACAACCCTTCAAACAGTGGACTCTCCTGTGTTCAGTAGTGCACATGGCCATTCACCTACAACTCCCATCGGCCCCAGTCATAATGGCCAATGGTCAGGGATGATGGAAATTGTAGTCCAAAACCTTGGAGGGGGCTACGTTGGCTGCACCTGTCTCAGGGAACCACACACACACACTCCATGCCCTTTGGCATTGGTGACACACAAAATATTTACCGGGGGTATTGGCAGGTTCTTTTTTTCTGACATTATCCTGTTATTCAGTTCCTGAATATGCCATAAGCTAAACAGAGGATCTCTCAAGGTCGGGCATGCATATGGAGGAGCTGTGATATAAGTGGGACCGCTGCAATGTAGTCTTCAAAGTACTGTGAGATAGTTCAATATATTGCCCTTTTTTTAAGACAGCCAATGTGCAGTACAAAATCGCACGTCCCAGCTAAGCCACTTTTGACCAGTGAATAACATTTGTGAAACTGGATAACATGTGCTTCAGTGCACATTAGCCAGTTTTGCATGTGTTATTTGTTGCACACATGATATTTCTTTATTTCTTGGACACAAGCAATGGTTGCTGCAATAAGCACTGATCAACACATCTTAATGTGGTTGTGTATTTACACCTTAAATTTTGTGCTTTTAACTGCAGCATGAGGGCTTTTATTATGCATGCTTTTTGGCTCTTTTCTGTTTTCCTCATTGTAAGCCTTTTCAAGGACTACATAGGTTGAAAAGCAGCTCTGCAATAAATAAATAAATAAATAAATAAATAAATAAAATCATGTTTCAGCATTTTTTAATGTACTTTTCTCTGCAGGAGGGATGGGAAGTGAAATTTGCCATTGCATATTTGTGCAGTTTCTGCAAGACCTTGTAAACTAGACCAGAGAGGGGTATAATCTGGGAATGCCAATTCCTCCCCACCCAAACTTCCTGAATTTCAAACATATTTCAGCATCCATTCATGTTTAGAGCCCATACCCAAATTTGCAACATGAGTACATTTCTAACTCATTCTGCGCACACACACACACACACACACACACACACACACACTGCTTTTCTTTTCATGCTAGTAACATGCCATTTCCTCACTCATCTTTCCACCTAAATTGCAGTGCTCTGTTTTGCTGATTTTAAAGCACAGAAACTGAACAAATATAGATTTTGGTGATCTTTATCTAAGTTTTAAATGAGTTTGAGGTGGGCTTGTGTACGTTTGAACACACCACAGTAATATATCTAATCCTGAGATTCTTCCCAACCTTTTATTACAAAAACAACCCACAAAAGATTTTCAAGGACAGTAGCTCAGTGGTAGCACACACGTGATATTTGAGTGCTAGTAAAATGCAATTTCCCTGCAAATAGGGCTGCCTCGCCACCTCCATTTACAGACCACTGTGCCTTCAACAGGAATCAGGCATTCAGAAAATAAGCAGAGGCAAAATCATATGTGAAATCTCCTCTCCCTTTTGCTTATTTTTAAAATTACCAATATTAACACAAACTTGCTACCTTTAATCAGGGTTTGGAAGCAAGCTTCTGGCTCTCATTGCAATGTCTGTTTTGAAGCTAGCAGTGGTTGTCTTTCACATTGGTGCTGGCACAGTTCATCACCAAGAGATTTTTCTCTGCAAAGAGAAAGGACAGGGGAGTTCACACATGCAAAAAGAAAAGAGGAGGAGGCAGTGTGTGAGCCTGCAGAGCACATTCAAATGCTTAACCCGTGGTCAAGGAATAACAATATTATATCTGCACCAAGCCTTTGTTTGGAAAGTCCATAAAAAGTAGTGGACCAACCCTAACTCCCAGCTGAGAGCAGTGGGACTGAACAGAGCATCAGAGCCATTGTCACGTCTGAAGTCTGGTCATTTATGCCAGCCAGAGTAGAAGAAAAAGTGGGTTAGGACTGCTCTGTAAAGGAACTAATTTTCATTTCTGATTATAACCATGCATGAAAGTAGACTATTTTGCCATTGGCTTTTTCAGCTGCTCATTATTGGCTGGTGGGGAAACTATCAAAAACAGTTGTGTATGATCATTTTCTAATTACATAGAAAATCTCTCTTTATTTCCATCTCCTCCTGCCTCCCACTGCCCTGATGTTTGATTTCAAAGCATCTCCATTATTGTGTTACAACATGAAACCTGAAGCATTCGTTAAACCACCTCAAAGCTGATTTAACCACAAATCCATTACACTTTAAGGCAGTTGATACAGCTTGTAAAAGTCCTGAATTTCCCACACACTACAGATTAAATGTTTGGAACTATTTCCATTAAGCTGTATTACCCATAATACTAATATGCAATAGGGAAACTGTTAGCTATTTGTGATAAAATATATGCCTTACCCAAGACTTGAAGATAAATCTTTACATGTCAGGTTGGCAACAGTTGAACAACAAGTATTATTCACACGAATACAATGTGCTTTTCTCTCTTGAGCCCAACAGAGGGTTTAGTCTTTGTTTGTTTTCAAAACTCCTTCATAACAGTGCATAAGTTATTAATCCATAGCTTGCTTAAATCTCACAAAAATCCTCCAGACAGGGTCTGCTTGAAGTCACCACATTTCCACACTCTCAGTCAAAGAATCAACTAACAGAACAACCAGCCAACTGCCAACTGCTAACTGCCACCTCCTTTCCCCAATACCATTTATTCTTTGTGAAACACATTTACAATGCAAATATAATACAAATACTAACAGAAACACCTGCTAGATGAGTCATTTATTGACAGCCAGGGTCAACAAAAGAAAATTTCATGTTTCAGCCTACTTACTGAGTCTGTGTCCATGCGTGCAGGATTAAAGCAGGAATGGGAACTTATGGTCATCCGGATATTGCTGGACTCAAATTATTATATTATATTATACTGGCTGGGACTGCTGTAGCATATGGAGGGTCCCAGGTTCCTGTAGTAAAGTATATGATTCAAAGAGACGCAGCTGTTAGGTCACAATGCTGCACATGGCTGATGGGTAAAGTTTGGTTAGTGGGTCTCATATTGTATAAGACTTCTCTGGTGGTATCACTGCAGTCTCAGCTTAAATGTTCAATTCCAATACAGGGGGTGGAGGGGAACTTGACCGGTATAGTATAAAATTCTGTACTTCTCTCTCTACTGCTTTTTTTTAATTTTTAAAAAAGAAAGGCGTAATGTCCCCCCCTTGGTATGAGGGACAGGGAGGCACCACAAAATGGGGACTTCCACATGTTAATTTCCCTCTCACTTCAAAGCAAAGCAAAGCAAAGCGAACCAAACCAAACCAAACCAGAGCAGCAAATCATTTCTTTTTCTCCCTGCACCCTGGATCTGACTCGCTGCTCCTACGGCCGCTTTGAATTATGACGCACTGTCACATTTATAGGGTGATTTCATCAATTGATTTATTTAATTAATTTAGCGTTTTTAACACCGCACAGAGGGTATGTGACAGAGTGTGGCATTAGCAATTTCCTTCAGCAATAGATTTATTTGAGTTTTGTCTGCCAGGATTTATTTGAAAAAATACCAAAGGCAGCTTTCTGGCCTTGCTGTTCATTGTGGTGCAAACACCAACAGCTTGGTGTCGAAAAAGAAGACAACCAGGCCAAATGTTCCCGAGGCTTAGAGACAGCAAAGCTACTGCAGTGGAGACTTAGCTTGCTTCCTTACCATCTTGTTCAGGATATAGGACTATAGGGAGCCTTTGGGATAAAGACGTCCAGGTCTCCATTTCTCATGAACAGGCCAGTAAAGGGCTTCATTTGAGCCATGGCTTAATTCTAGAATGTGTCTTCAATAATAAGGTCCAAGAAAGAGCAAGTAATGCTGGCTGGCAGCTCATTTAAGTAGCTTGCAGTAAGGGATTCATGTGAACCAGGCCTTGGAATCTATTTCTGGAGGCAGATTTGTCCCAGGGTCCAGCAGTTGCTGGCCACTATAGCAAAGTTTTATGCAAAGAACTTAGTGTAGGCATGATGTTGGAACACAACAGCCTCATCCAAGATGATGCTTAAAAATATTAAGATTGTCTTCTGTTGAGCTGTCATTTGTCAGTACCCTTGACCAATCTCTCCCACCAAACTGTACAAAATAATGTTACTATTGGGCTCAACCTCTCTGGCATCCTTGAGGTTCTTTGACTCAGGCTGATCCAATTTCTGGAAAGGGCTTTGTTTTAGGAAACCTCATACAATAAAATAAAAACAATCACACTTTCAAATCAAGGTCTTCTATTCAGTTCAGTGCATCTCTCTTTGCTCTGCAATGCATCTTTTGATAAGTTAATCAATGGAAACACTTAGAACTTGGCACACAATCTGTTCCTTCCTCTTCCTTTGCCTCCCTTCCCCTCTCTTTTCTGTTTTCCCTGAGTTAGATATGTTATCACTTGCTATTGACCTGTTCTCTTTTCCTTCTTATTAAGGGGATTATCTCTGCCATCCTAACCAAATGTACACAAAACGAAGGATTCATCCCCATCAATAAAAATCTCTGGTAAGTGCTTTCAAGTCTACCTTATAAGTTTGATTGATGCAAGTCACGGCAAAATTTGCTCATAGTTTGCATCATGCCAAGAATAAGATGAAAGATGTGAGATACCAGACACCACTCAGTTTGCCCTATTAAGATGCTTCTATTGTATTGCCCCTGCCTTCGTTGGGTTTACGTTATTCCCTGGTGTGATGTGGGCTGTATTACAAATGCTGATGCTCATCAGCTGATCTCCTGTCATTGAACAATGACTCACTGCTTAAAGATTGGCTCCATTGGAAAGCATTGCTTCAGCAGTTGATCTGTATTGGCTCATTCCCACATGCAAGACTTCATTTGCTGCTACAGGCAACAGCTGCTGAGCATGCATGTAAGAGCCACCCCTCTGAGTGGTCTAACCACCCATTGCAAATGCATGTAACAAAGGAGGGAAGGGTCATAGCATACAAAGGTCCCAAGCTGGACCCCTGGCATCAGTGCAGGAAGGGCTTCTATCTGCATCCATGGAAAGCTACTGTCTGTCCTTGCTCATGTCCAAAACAGAGGCATTTATGAGAAAGTAAAGGAACAAACTTTACTTAATGATGCAGACTCCATGGCTAGGAAAGAGCAGATTCTAGTCTGGGTCCTCTTGCAAGAGAGAGTAGTAGCAGCAATAAATCTTGTCTGACCCAAAGTTGTGGGTTTGAGCCCCGTATAGGGCAAAATATTCCTGAATTGCAGGGGGTGGACTAGATGACCCTGGTGGTCCCTTCCAGCCTCACTTGGTACAGTATAAAGGCATCTTTCTGTAAATCTGACAGCTGCTGTTCCTCTGGAGAAAAGCTGCTCCAAGGGGGTATTTAGAGCAACACCAGTGGTACATGGGAGTCTGTTTAACCTTTTCCTTATCTGCCACTTCTCCACTACAGAGCCCCCTCCCAAAGGGTGTCAGGCATTTGTTAACATGCAATTCTGCTATCAGCTACTGTTTTCATATTTACTGATAGCCATCTGGTTGTGGCATCCATTCAACTGGTAATAATACATGGTTAGAGCTGGTTCTCACTGGGGAAGGTGGGGCTAGGATCCATAGCTGTCAACTTTTCCCTTTTCTTGTGAGGAATCCTATTCGGAATAAAGGAATTTCCCATTAAAAAAGGGAAAAGACAGCTATGATAGGATCACAAATGTGCTATATATTCACACTATCCACCCTTACAATGTAGGCAGACTTTGCACTCATTACCAGGAAACACAGGCTGGCGGCAAGTACCATTCTGCTGCCAGCAATTCAGGAAGCTGGCCTAGACCTCAGATGGTAGAATCAGAGCATTCTCTTTTCTAGTGGGTTAGACTGAAAATTTATGGTACAGTGAGGATCCTCTCATGAAAATCCATATAATAATATTTATCTTAAAAACCAATTCTGTAGTGTGACTTGATACCGCAGCTCTCAAATGCCTTGGTTCCCCCCCCCTTCCTTTTAAATAAGCGCAAGGGAATTGTAGCAAAGACACAGTGCCCGTCTTTCATGTTTTCTAGAAAGCCTGAGAATATGCAGTGACTCCTAATGGAGAGTTAACTAGTTTTGAACACCTATAGGGGTTCAAATGAGTCTGGCCATTATCTCCAGCCCTTTTTATGGTGCTTATCAGAGAGGATGAAACACTTGGATGAAGCACTTGACGGTTTTAAAGGGAAAGTGAAAAATCAATAGCTACTTACAGCCCTTGCAGTATGCAAATGAACAGCCTAGCTGGCTGGGTCTAAGGAAGGGCATGGAAAAAAAAAATCACGTAGGACAATGGACTTCTGAGCCAAGAGGAAAAATATGCTGCCGTAAGTGAACCTATAGCTTTACTGAAGTGAAACTGCTACATCCGCTTGCTGTTTTTGTTTACTACAGTGGCAGCAAAATTAAGAGATTTAATGAAACTTGCACAGAAATTGACATGACATGACCTAACTATAAAAAAATTTTAATGTGATGAATGAGAGTTTTCAGTTTCTGAAGATATCCTGGGGTAGATAATGGCAAAGGACTGTTCTTGTTAAAGTGATGTAGCCTAGTGACTAACAAACATAGTCCATAATAAAAAAAATCCTTCCAGTAGCACCTTTAAGACCAACTAAGTTAGTTCTTGGCATGAGCTTTCGTGTGCAAGCACACTTCTTCAGATACACTGAAACAGAAGTTGCCAGATCCTTCTATATAGTGAGAAGGTGGGGAGGGGTATTACTCAGAAGGGTGGTGGGAATGGGAGATTGGCAGATAGCTGAGATGAGCCTGCTGACGACTCTTAACGACTGTAATAGGTCTTACAGGAAAAGGCAAGGGGTGAGAAGGTGAGAAATGGCTTAGTCATGTATAATGGGATAAGAATCCAATGTCTTTGTTCAATCTCCCATTCCCACCACCCTTCTGAGTAATACCCCTCCCCACCTTCTCACTATATAGAAGGATCTGGCAACTTCTGTTTCAGTGTATCTGAAGAAGTGTGCTTGCACACGAAAGCTCATACCAAGAACTAACTTAGTTGGTCTTAAAGGTGCTACTGGAAGGATTTTTTTTATTTTGACTATGGCAGACCAACACGGCTACCTATCTGTAACTGAAACATAGTCCATGTATGCTTAGTTGGGAGTAAGGCCCACTAAGAATCAGGCATGGCTAACCTGGTTGCATCTGTCTCAGGGAGTGATGATGGCCCTTCATGCATTCTTTGCATGTGTTGACGTATTCCAGCGCAGGAGCGTTACAAATTGTTTGGGGCAGATTCAACAAAATAGCTGCACTAGGGGGAGCCAGTGCTACAAGTCCCGCTAGTGCAACAGGGCTTTCACTCCACTGCTCACCCACTGTACACCTCTAAATCAGCTCAGGGAGATTGGGAGAGTCCCTAGAACAGCACATTGGGCTGGTGAGACCATTACATCTGGCAAGCAAAAATGCTTGCACTGATAGAAGAATTGTATTAACACAACATTGAATTCCACACTCAGTGTCCCTCAATATTTTGTGGTTAAAGCTACAAGACCAGTTAAGATAGACCTGCTAACAATGGTGTTATCTCTCACAGTTGCTCTTGGATTTCTCTCCCATTTATATGAGAGTGGGCTCATTAGCTCATGGCTAGAGAAAGGGAGCAATTTTATTTCATTAATTGACTAACTGAATGAATTTCTAGGCTGCCTTTCAACCAAAGTAGTCTATAACACAGATAAAATTAAGAGCAATTCAAATGGGACCATGATAATCCCTTTTCCTGTGTCTTCTCTTTTCCATAGCACTTGGCTAGGTGGGTTTCATACTCCAGTATAGCCCCACACAGTGAAGTTCTGCTTTTCTGGTTGTTTTTTGTGTTTGCTAGGTCTTTGTCCTTTGTCACCACCCTGAGCTGCTTCTCATTTGTCCTGCTGGGAATCATGTTCTATGTTATCGATGTGAAAAATTGGTGGGGAGGTCAACCTTTCATTTTTCCAGGTAAGTTATTGCAGCTGTGGCCTATTATAACATTTGATTGGGGCAGTAACACCAAGGTAAGTTTCTAACAGTAGCCCTGTGCAGACATTCAATCTACATTGAAAATGACATGGCGTAGGGGGTCAGGGTCACACCCACTGGTCCTGCCCCATCATTGTCCATAGTCTCCATGCATGGAAGAGTCTGTCCCTATAGCGACCTGTCCACATACACTGCTGACATGCAATCTGTGCTTTGTAAAAATGGAGGTTACAGATCTGCACATAAGGAGCTTATGAGTTTTGGCAAGTCCCAACTCTCTTGCATATACACAGGTCTGCACAGATCAAACATCAGCACAGGACTATTGAGGAACCTTTTTCAGTTAGAGTAGCCAAAAGGACAAAACCCTCCTCTGCTTTTGACAGCAAGTGAAATATTTTTCTTTTTTATTTCTCTTATTTTCCAGAGCCTTTCCTGGCTACTGATGTTGCTTTGGCTTTTGACCCAGCAGTGTAGTCTCTGTTTTGATTGTGGCTGTTGTGCATTTTAACGTTTTATTGAGAATCTATTTTATAGATTGTTTTTATGTGGTTGTGGGTTCGCTTTTCTTCTTAACTATTAGATTTTAATAGCTTGTTGAAAGTTGCTTTGCCTGCTTTTTGTAGAAGGGCAGAAAAATGACTAATGAAAGAATTAATACTAATGAAGCTTGGTGGTGGTACACATAGAGACCCCGCAAACCCTTGCCTGAGAATTGCACAGTGTCAATTCCAAAACACATGAAAAGGCTGCTCTGTGATTCATTTAAGTGCTTATTGACATTAACAAGTGATGCTACTTTGATAGTGCAGTGACTGTACCTGGTGGAAGCCAAGGATAAATCATTCTGTATTTTGCTCAGTCTTAAGACTTCCTCTGGAGCCACTTGGCAATCTCTACTTAATTATGTGTTTGTTCAGGAATACAGACTAGTAATTTATGAAGCTGTTATGCCAAATGGCTTATGTCTATCATAGGTCATAACTCAAGTCTCTAAGCAGCTAGACTTTTGCTCTCAGCAGTCCCTCTAATGCTGCTTAGCTATACATTGCTGATCTCATGCTGGACAATGCAAGTTAGATTCAGGTTCTCCCAGTCAATTTCTCACTGCACATACCCTCATTAGAGTGTAGGCTGCAGTTGCCCCCGACAGCTGTCCTTTGTAAAACAGTGTCCCTCTTTTATTTCCATCTTTCCTTTGGAGGCAATGTCATGCATGCTTTTGTAAAACGTTGTTAATGTGAATGGTCAGAGTTGCCACCTTTCAGGTTACAGCCCTCTGTCAAGTAGCGCCTCTAGAATCTAGATCCTAAGGACTTGTCAACACCGGAATTTAATGTTCGTCTCAGATTTCCGCAGTGCCCTGTGTGATGCCAAAGTTTGGTGCTCCCCCACCTCTCACACTCCATTCTAAATCACATTGCAGCACCCCCTGCAGTATCCCCTTTCTGCCTCTATAGGTGCACAACATCAGAATGCTGCAGAAGTGGGCTTAAGCCCTACTCTGTTAGGTGCAGCTTATCTGAAGTGTAGCCCATGTTAGTGTTCGTATCCACTGCTGCTTCATATAGTGTGAATGATGGTAGTCACAATGACTATGCTTCAATTTAAAACTTTAATAATAATAATAATAATAAATCTGCCCCTTTTGCAATTGTTATTGACTGTGGTTCTAATGGTTTTGTTTCTTGTAAGCTGTCTAAAGGGCCCAATAAGGTCAAAAGGCAGGTTTAGAAATTTTAAGACCCATAAAACAAAATATCACCTGACCTGGTGTGGAAGTGGAAGAATAAAGTGGCTCTGTCACATGATCATGTTGGAGGTGGCAAAATGAATCACCGCTAGCATCCTCACCCTTAAACTTTGGGTAAGGCGCAAAGGCCAATTACAATAATGATTCACACCCCACAAGGAAATGTATGGGCAAAATAACTAGCTATCCTTCAGAATTGCAGTGCAGTGATTTTTAATATACAGATTGTCACACAGAGGTTATGCAAGCTACTGTGGTGTAATGGTTAAGAGCGGTAGACTCGTAGTCTGGGGAACTGGGTTTGCGTCTCTGCTCCTCCACATGCAGCTGCTGGGTGACCTTGGGCCAGTCACACTTCTTTGAAGTCTCTCAGCCCCACTCACCTCACAGAGTGTTTGTTGTGGGGGAGGAAGGGAAAGGAGAATGTTAGCCGCTTTGAGACTCCTTCGGGTAGTGATAAAGCAGGATATCAAATCCAAACTCTTCTTCTTCTTCTTCTTCTTCTTCTTCTTCTTCTTCTTCTTCTTCATAATGGTATATCCTAAACTATGTTTCTTCCTATGAATTTACAGGGATGAATTCAATTCTCATCTACGTTGCAAGCTCCCTCCTGAGCACATACTTCCCTTTCAACTGGGAAATGAAGTTTCCGAACTCCCACGCCGAACCCTTGTTTCAGAATCTACTAGGCACTTCACTTTGGGTATTAGTTGCTTATCTCCTCTATAGGAAGAAGTTCTTTTTAAAAATATGACATCCTGGGATTCAGGAACGTAATTTCCTCCCTGCCCCCAGCTCTTGTAATATGATTATGATAACTGACAATCTCAAAACCTGAATCCTACACAGGATATGGTGGTGCTGCCGCTCCATGTCTCTTCTCCATCACTTCTTGCAACATGTGACATAAAAATGTGTGATGCAACAGCACCATCCCTGCATCACAATAATATGAGGCTGGAGTGGGGAGACTTCAGTCACAATGCCATTACATCTCACTTTGTTTAAACATTACAAAGCAAAGATGCAGAATATAGAGAGAGCAGAAGCTCTTTGTCTCATATAGCATCTGGCTCACTCCCAAATCAGTCCCAGGAATCCAGTCTCAGCACCAAGCAGCAAGACAGGTAAGGAAGTATTCTGCCAAAACAGTTTCTCATGGACACCCATTGGAATTGAAAATGAATCCATTCCAAAGATGGGGGATAGGGAACTTGTGGCCCTGTAGGTGTTAGATAAATTCAAACTCCTATCAGCCCCAGCCAACATGGCCAAAGGTTAAGGATGATAGGAGCTGCAGTTCATCAACATCCAGAATCCACATGTTCTCCACATGATGCAAAATGTTGTATTGGAGCTGGCCCCAAATATCAACAATGGTATGAACTTCTGCCATGAACCAAATACGTTGGTACTGAAGTTTAGCTGGTTTCACTGATTAATCCTTGTGTACTTGTTCCCTTTTATCAAATGTGTGTCTCGAAGGTACAAAATAAATAAACAAGCAGCTTAAACTGTTGATTCAAGATGTCGTTTCCCTCATTCACGGATGTACTTTAGAAGCCATATAGTTGCACATTTGCGTTCAGCAAATCTCAAGTCATGTGAAACTTGAGGACATACTTCCCTAGGAAACAGGGTTAATGTAAGGACAGCATGTTGTCACCTCACTCTTCTTAAAAGTGAGGACTCTTCCTTTATGTTGTTGTTACAGTATCAACCAGACCGCGGACGTCTGATATCTGCTACCTTTAGGGCGTGATGCTTTTGATAACTTTTTGTTAATACAGCTTGGGGCTGTAGTATCCCCCACAAGTGTTCTAGTGGTGTTACATTTACTAGTCTAGTGTATCTGGTACTCCAGGCAGAAATCTTTATTCTCCTTGCTACAATCCTATGTCAGCAGCCTACTCCTCTGACCAGAAAACAGAAGCTAATAAACTTTTTATTCATTGGTTACCCAAATCTATCACTGCCTAAAACTGAATCCCCTACCCAGGAAGCCACCATTTTTCTCCACCCATGACAAGAAATAAGTATTATTATTATTAATTAAATTTCTATACCACCCTTTCTCCAATGATCATAGGGCTGTTTACAATATAAAAACACAAAACTGCATACTATAATAACAAACCAAAACAATACCCCCCAACACACATAGAGTTTAAAAGCTCATAGGTTGTTTAATTAGCCAAAGGCCTGGAGAAAAGGAATGTTTTTGTCTGGCAACAAAAGATATGTAACAAAGGCACCAGATAAGCCCTTCTGGGCAGAGTATTCTACATGCGGGGAGCCACCGCAGAAAAGGCCCCGTTGTCATGTTGCCGCCCTCTGGTCCTCTCCCATCACTTGACGTGCTACAGTTCTTTCTATGGTTGAAGGCAGGGCCTTGTTTTTATTTTGCTCTTCAGTTAAGCATGGCTAGCATCACATCACTACATTGATCTCCAGCACTGGTGAGAACCTCATTGCGCTGTCCTTCAACCAGTGCTGAAACTGAAGGATCTTAAGTGCCTCGCATAGGTCAGGGTTATGGCACTCCATGGGATTAATTTAATTTTAAAATTTCCAACCATCTATATTTTATCTGAGCTAGGGAAAATAGTGAGTCACTTTGTTTCAGCATTGTGAGGCCTCCAGAATGTCACCACTACCTAAGACTACAGGGTACTGTTAATATATTTCAAAATAGGGAACTTTGTCTCAGCAGACTTGTTAAGTTATATCTTAATGTTGTCTTGGGGTGTGCATTAATAATAAAAGATAATTAAATGTTATTTTTAAAAAAGAAATTTATGTGCTTATACTAGTGTTTTTCAAGCTATCCAGGAATATTTTCATACGAACCTCTCTACTCAAAACCCCCTGGATATCACTGTATATTGTAGAGGATTGTTGGGGATGTTATGAAGCATATATCTGTCCTTGCCTGATGAGCCTCATCTAACATGAACAGAGAATAAGCTAGTGTGATCTGAGAGTGTATCTTATGCCAAACGTTGTTCATGGCTGCACATTGCAGGGGGAAAATCAGGAGTTACAAGTGAGTTGTATGTCTGCCATTACTGCCTTATAAGCTTCCAAGGAATACCAGGATTCCCTGAAACACTGTTGGAAGACCACTGGGTTAAACCTGTACAGAAGCACATTTTTGTGGAAGTTCTTAGCATGCTTGGCCCCATTACCACACACAAGGACTTGGAAGTACCCGATCCTGCTGTGGCCTTAACATTGTGAATGGGATCGTCCCCTAGCCCCTTATGCTGTTTACTGGAGGATGACTAGGAGAGTATCATCTACAGGAACGAAGGCTGCAGCAGAGTCTTTGGCCCTGGATGACTCTTACATGTACATTGGAATGAACACACAATGGAGGAGAACTCCCATGATTAATCTGCCCACTAGACTTCTTAAGCAGGATCCTAAAGAAGGAATTGTATGTCAAGTATTACTTTTTCAATTAATGGAAAACACTTCTTGTTGTTGATTTTCAAATAAGGGCTTTACCTTTTTATATTCAAAGTTTATACTGGGTTTCTTTTTTATTTGGAGTTCTCAGAGTAAAGGAATACTCAGAGTCCTAGCTCCAAATCCCAAGAGTCGGCGAGTAGCCAATTTCTGTTTGTATTCCAAAGTCATATGAAGAGTACTCTCTGGCAACCCAGCCTGGAAGAGGCTATAATGTGAATATGACAGCTAGGCAATATTTGGTTGGCGATATTAGAGAAGAAGTGTATAAGTGCCGCTGAAGAGGAAATCAGCCAGACTTGACTTTAGGTAAGTGGGATATCAACAATGTTTCCTAAACCCTCCTGTTGCTGCTGTATGGAAGTTTTTGTTTGTTTGTTTAAATTTACATACCACTTAATTGTGACAAAAACATCAAAGTGGTTTACAAAATTGGGATCCTAAATCATATTATTTCCATTTTTTAAAAACTCAGTAAGAGCAAAGGACAGAGAATGGAGAGCACAAATATTTCAAAAACAGCTATTGCGATAAAGATTCCCAGTATTTCTAACATATCTTTCCCCTCCTTTTTCCCTAAGATATCAAAACAGTCAAATAATCAAGGGAAACTTATTTTTTGAGGGAATCTTGTAAAATATTGATTGGGGAGAATTAATACTGAAAGGGAAAATTATTTCTGAGGATCTGGCTTAGAAAGGCATTATTTGTGGGGTAGGGGTATCAGAGGAGAATCTGGCAGGGAAATTAAACTGTGAAAAGAGAAGCTGTTTTCTGTATGTTTCGGTGATAATTGTGTTTGACCACTGCAGCAAAAGTACACCAAATTCATCTGAGTCCAAAAGCAGCGATCCAGATACTTCTGAAAACAAGCAGCGCAGGGCAGGAAGGTATGCCAGATACTACAAATGTATTTCAATTCTTAATGTGTTGGCTTGCTCTGCAAAATCCTAGCAATCTCTCTCTCAGGGGTGGGGAATCTGTGGGACACCAGAGGTTGCTGGATTCCAACTCCAGAATGGCCAGTGATTCGGAACTGGGATCTAAGAACATATCAGGGGTGTCACAGAGTTCCCACCACTGACGTAATATTTCTGTTTGAAAACAACAACTAATATTGTGATGCCCCTTGTATTCCCCACTTATGAAAGACCAGTAGTACACAATCCCCACTCTCTGTAACAGATTATGCCACCTTCACTTAGCCTTATCATTCAGCATGCAATTCAGATTTTAATCTGAATTGATATGCTCCCTTTTAATTGCAGGGAAGAAGCAATCAAGGGCTAAAAACTAAACATTGATCATTCATAGCATGAAACTGGCACTTATAGCATATTCTGCCTGATTTGCCATTAACTTGCTGCCGTGGTCCGCTTTTTCTGCAACTGTTGGCCTGTGAATGGCCATTGAGTTGTTCAGTTCCTGCACTTTGCTGGCCAGACAAGCCACTGATAAAAAGGGACGTTGTGGTTTTGAATTGCAGACAGACCAATCAATCAGGGGACAAAGGATGAAGGCAAGTTATTAAAATTCAAACTGCATCTCAGCTTCCTGTAGAATTTTAAAAATTATTATTACGGCTAACTTCATCAGCAGTCAGAATAGACATGAACTTGCCGGCAACTGACATTTAAAAACTTCTTTTTGTGATTTACTTCTTATTTTTCTATGTCATTATCTTTGCCTGAACAATGGGCCAATATGTGTGACAGGAGATTAAAAGTCCCATGTCCCTTCATACTTTGTTGAAATAAAGTTTAAAATAAATTAAAATTCATTAGATTTTTGCAAAGCATCAGAGCAGATTTTTGGCAACACAATGTTTTTAAATTGCACAACTTTGGGGAAATCTAATATAGACTGGTATAAAAAGTATGTGTGCTTGACCAATGATCAGGGGCAGATATATTATCTGGTTGCCACTAGCCTCCTAAAGTGGGAAATGGCTGTGCTGGATAAAAGACATTAAATGTGTTTTCTGGAGTCTGTTTCTCCATAGACCCACGGCTGAGGTCAATGCAGAGCAGAAATTTTCCATCCCCTGGAGCAGCTTGCCATGAACTTGATTATATGACCATATAAAGGTGTATCAGATGTATCTGTAGGTGTTGGATTAATATGCAAATACTGGAAGATTATGTTATACCTCTTTCGGTCCTATTTGCAGAGCTGGCTGCTTGCTCATTTTACAGTGTTTTTTTTAAAGTCGTTTTATTTTAACGGTTCACAGTTTAGAGGTGGGGAAACCATAAAGGCTATTCCACCTCCCTTTTACAAGCCGAGGCCAGAAAAACACAGCAGAATATTAGAAATACAAATGACAAAGGCAGGAATGAAATCATACGCCTGTGATGGCTTGGGATTCGGACTCAGAGGCTGAACCTGAGGAATCCCAGCCTGCACAGGAGTCCCCGCCTCCAGAACCAGCTGAGCTGGGGCTGGGGCCTGAGCCTGAAGGGTCCTCCCCTGTGTTGGATCCTCAGCTGCAGGCACCAGCTGAGTCTGCTCTAGCCCCAGAGGTGATGGAGGACCCGTTGCCTGCAGGTGCTCCACTCTCAGCCCCGTCAGGGGAAGAGGAGGTTGCCTCTGGGTCCGGTAACCCTCCAGCCTCTCCTGAGCTGCAGAGGCTCAGGGCAGAGAGGCAAAGGGAACTAAGTTCCTGCAGGAGGAGTGCTCGCCTCTGGGCCAGGAGAGGCGAGTCACCTGTGGACCGGGGCCACCCTACGCCTTGGGGCAGATAAAAGCCAATCAGCCCCAGTCCCAGGTTGCGGGAGCAACGTTGTTGCTAGCCTGTCCTTGCCTGCACCCTGTCCTGCTCTTCTGCCAGAGTTCCTGACCCCACCTGACTCCCTGCCTTGGACCCAGCTACAGCCTCCATACCGCACCATCGACCTTGGACTGGACTCGGACCTCGCCTCTTGGTTAGCCCCCGGGACCAGCACAAAGCCAGTCTTCCCATCACACTCTCAGGGTGCTCATGATTCTGGGTGGAGAGGCAGCAGACGGAGAGGCTTCTCTTAGGAAAGGCAGCTACTGACGGATCCAGATTTGGGGGCTGGACAAAGTGCCTGGTGACTTTACAGGGTGACAGGTGACAGTGGTAGTATGGGCATATGCAGTAGCGCTGAAAGGAAAGTTGGGTGACTAGCAAGCAAAAGAGGGAGCCAACATTTTCATCTCTCCTCATTGCTCTCAATGTAGTGTCACAGTGGATTAATGGTGGATTTAAGAGCGTTTTTCAGGCTCCATTCCAGGCAACACTTGGTTTCTCAGAAGCCAATGAAAAAGGTCAGCAATGGCAGGGTGAGACATTAGGGCATAGGTGCCAACTTCCTGGTGCCCTGGGTGCCCAAGCACCCACAAAATTCTTCATGAAGGGACTGGGCACCTGCAAATTTCAGTGTCATACACGCTGTAGGGCACCCACGGTCACAGGGCCAAGTTGACACTCCTGCATTAGTGTCCTCAGTCCTCATCTGACATGCTCAGTACTACACCACAGTGGTCTGTACAAGTTGCATATTCATAGGTTCCACATAGGTATATTTGGCTGAATGGACAAAGGCTGGGAATAGGGTCTGTCACCATGAACACAACTCTCTCCTCCATGTATCCTGCTCATCATCTAGACAAGGCTTGGATCTTAACTCAAGAGCCACATTTCCTCATGGTCAACCATGCCTGTGGTGGTTGGGGCCAGAGGTGAAAGGGGATGGCGCAACGGGTATGACTCCTATATTTGCATGGTAGGTTATATATTCCAGCCAAGCACAAGTTTCTGTAAGCCCAGTTACATTTTCCATACAGACAAGCAAGAGGCATCATCACTGTTCAGTAACACATTTCAGCCACACAGAAACACTCAGGGAAGGTTGTGGAACAGGGCTGGCATGGAAAGTGGGCAAGAGAGAAGGTACAGCCTAGGGAGAGTCCCAAGACCTGATGCTCCCCACCTGTATTCCCCTGTATTGGAACAGGAATAAACAAAGCACTTAGCTTCCTATAAACACAGCCTACTCTAAGCAGTCAAAATGGCGGTCTTGCCAAGTTTCAGTGGGGAGCTTCCAAACTGAATGCACAAATGCAAAGGTCTCACTCTTCCATGTTCTGCATAGGTGGGCTAGGAGAGAGATGCAAAGACGGGTTGAGGGCTGAGGCACAAAACTGGCAGCATCCCTTGGATTTGGCGAAGGAGAGGCTCCAGGTGGAAAGAGGACTGTGGCCAACTTTCCATGGATTTAATGGTTGGTGAGTTTCAATGGTCACTATTTTTGCTTAGTGCATATATTCCTTTATGATGATGCCCCATCTTGATTGATGCAGAACAAAAAGCATACTTTCAAATTCCTGCCTTCAGCAGCAGGAAGCTGATTATCTTCCAAAACTGTCATAACGAAAGGAAGGCAATGACTGCTAAACTGAGCAACTGCTTTTCACTGGACCCTTAGAAATCTTTGACATCCACCTCCTTATGCCATAATGAGTGTGTTAGTCTTTAAGGTACCAGAAGATTATTTTTCAGGAAAAAAAGACCAACAAAGTTGCCCTTATGGAATTTATTTGGAGATTATCAGGGAAAGAAACCAATAGGAGAGTTACAGTACTTAAAAGTTGCCTTGGGCACCTTTGAAATTAAGTTGCTAGCTTTTACCATATTTATTACATTAATATCCAGCCTTTCTTTCCATCATAGCACTCAAGGGAGCATACGCTGAGTTTCCCAGACCAGTCCCAGACCTGCTTAGCTTTAGCAATATGGTTTTTACCCCAGCCGATGAGAAAATATTTTACTGTTTCAATGACTGGTTGGTCATTGATTGACAAGAGAACAGTTTAAATAAAGATTTAAACTGCAGTTACAACTATACCAAGGCTGCAACCCTGTGTAAGCCCTGTTGAACTCAGATTTATTTTCTAAGTAATCATGAATAGCAGATGTGGGGAACCTTATTTTTCTTCCGGAGGGAAAGGTGGGTAGAGGGCAGCTTGCCTTCCGGAAGTGCTGTCCAACACTTCCATTCCACTTGGTCTCCTCAGGAAAGGCAGGATCATGTGCTGAACCCCTCAGGTTGCATTCTACTGTTGCATAGGATGCTGCTGCATGTATTTTTTTTTTTATTGTACTCCTAGCTAAACTGACCATGCCAACTTCAAATCTCACATGAAAGCATATGCCGTCTTGTGAAATCTTAAAAAGTATCTTTGCAGTCAAAACCAAGAGCAAATTCTCACTCCATTGTGTATATTCAGTTGAAACAGAGTATGTTTTCTGTTAATATATAGGAACCCTCAAACTATGCATCGTTTATTCTACCTAATGTGCTTCTTTCAAATTCAAATAACGCAGAAGCATTTGTTGGAAGCAGCCAAGTGTGCTTTCCTTGTCCTCGTATATAAAAGTGCAAATGTTAACCATGAATTTTAAAAAGGTCACTGCAGTTGGTCAATCAGTATAAATTGGATGTAGCTTGTGGGCAGAAATGAATCTAGTCAAGCACTTAGGTCTATGGTTTCCTTGTCTCTTCCATGAGCTCTTCTTAGGCTGTGCTGTTCATCTTCCTGCATAAAGGTCCAGTTCATAGGAATATGGGAAGCTACCTTATACTGAGTCATTGGTCCATTTAGCTCAGTATTGCCTTTCCAGATCTTCAGACAGGACTCTCTCCCAGCCTTCCTTCGAGATGCTGGGGACTGAACTGGAGACAAAGTAGATGCCCTGCCATTAAGCTATGGCCCTCCCCCAATAGATCCTATGGTGGAGCACCACTGGGACTTGTTAGGCGGCCCTTATTCCCCCCGCAGAGCTACAGTTCTCAGAGTGGTTTAACAATCACCCCTCATTCAGGGGAGCTCCGGGAACTGTAGCTCTGTGAGCAGAATCAGGCTATCCTAACAACTCTGCACAACTTGGTTGTGCAAATGAGCCACAAGGGGCAGGCTTGTAGACTTGCTCCCACAGGTGAGCATTTTGCTTTCATTCTACATTTCAGTAAATGTTGAACTCTCCTCTGTACTCAGCAATGCCAGGAGCAGACTGGTAAAACCACTGGGCTTGAACAGAGAGCTGGGGGGGGGGGGAGTATACTTCCAGCAGAATAATAACAGTACAAAATTGATGTTCCTTAGAGCAAAACTTATTCTTTCCATCCTGGATTCCCCTCCACTTTTCCCCCATGCCCATTTATCAATCATGGAACCTTTTTTTTATTTATTGTCAGTATAGATCTTGTCCTCTGTAAACTGTCTGTTTGTGTAATGGATGTATTGGTTCCTGCTTTGCTTCATTCAGATGGAGGGTAAGTTCAGATGCCATATGCCTCAGAGAGAAAGCAAGGCAGAACCAGAGAGGACAGAGGAGGGCTTTAGAGGACCTCTGGCTGCTCTTTTCAGTTTTATTGTTAGATCCATCCACGGGTGACAGTTGTATGTGGTGAGGGTGGATTTAAAAACAACACTACCCTAATTCTGTTTTAGCATGATGGAGAATGAAAAGAAAACATTAATGAAGTGCATGTGTGTTTTGCTACAACAGGCCAAGGCTACTGCTGTCACAAAATTGTACTGATGGTAATTGTACTGATGGCACAATTACATAAGATTTAAATCCTACTGAGATAGATTCATACCTCATAGTTCACACAGGAATTGGGGAACATTTTCTATTAATGTTGGCTGATCCAGTCCCTTTGGTTGGCCACGGTTGCAACTTCCACAGTCGCACTTGGTCATTTGATAATTGGTTTTCAAATAGCCCTTTAAATAAATATCAGAAACTCACTGGTAACTTAAGACCAGGCCTTCCCACTGATTCCCTGGAACCAACTGACCAGTTTGGATCTCTTCTTTCAATAACAGTCTGTCGTTGCCCTGACAACGCTTGGGCCCAGAACTCTGGCTTGCCACTCCAGGTGAAGCTGCTGATGCAGTGAAACAGAGTGTATTAATATGCTCACGATGTCAGTCATTTCCCCCAAATGACTGAACAATTTAGCCATTTTATTAAACCAGTGAGTGAAATAATGATTTTGTGAAGTGATTTAATTTCCGTCATTTCATCAAAAGTATTGGTTTCACAAGGTTACTTTCACGGGGAAGGGCAAAATCCATTCCTCAGTTGTGTGGCCGGCTGCACATGGGAGGGAGCCTTCCCCACACCCACTGTGCACAATGTCCCAAACACCCTTCAGCCCCACCCTCTTTCCCAATGCAAGATGTCGATCCCCATGCAGATCCCTGCTTGGGGATGTGTGATGCCCTACTCTTCTCACCCAAACTTCACCTGTTGAACATACAGTCCATGAAAGATGAACATTCATGCTGCTTACAATATAAAACTTGAATATAAAATTGTAAGACATGCACTGCAACATTTTTACATGCAAATTTGAAATATGTGAGTAGCCCTCCCCACCAGGGTTTGGGTTGTGGAGATGGCTAATATTTACATGTACCCTTGAACCTATCTAAACAATCTTGCAGCATTGCTAGTGCGGGCTGAGGATGCCTGTAACACAGGTTTTAGTCGTGCCAGGAAGTTTCCTTGACTTTTTAAGATAATGTCATGTTGACACACTGGATCAAATCCTTCCAAGGTGGTTTTATGCGATATGGTATGCTGACATTACCCATGCTCCCTTAACTGAGAGCAACTTGTGGGTGTGCAATAGGTTTCCGGCCACATAATCTTCTGAGCAAACATAATGCTCCATCTGCAGGTTAATCTGGGTTTTTTATATATATAAAAGCAGCACAAATGTCAGTGAATCTGAATAAATTACCTGTCGAAGGAAAGAGCCACCACTTCTCGGTTTTATTAATGTTCTTTTAGCACAGAGGCTTTGAACTTTAACAGATATATTGCAAAGCTCAAAGTCCTAACTGCAAACTTGTACAAAATGCAAAAAAGACATTAAAATAATTCCTAATTAAGAAAATCAACCTGCCCAGTTCATGTGTTTTACAAAAGGGAAGAAGAAGACGAAGACAAAGACGAAGACGAAGAAGAAGAAGAAGAAGAAGAAGAAGAAGAAGAAATTTTAATCCCCTAATGATCTTTATGTGGGTCTGGGGCCCTTGATGCCAGCCAGATGTCAAGCGTGGCTGTACATCGTCTGAGGCAGTGTAGGTGGATTCTTTAACCTTCTGGAAATGATCAAGGGAAAGCTGGTGTAACATAATGGCCAAGTTTGAGCCAGGCAGTCCTTGGGTAAAATCTCGGCTGACATGTCCTGTAGCAGACCTTGCCCTCCATTAAAGTGGTAGAATTTTATCCCCCCCTTTTTTTTTTGTGGAGAAATTTTCTACATCAGACCACTGGGTCCCACCAAAGGGGTCAGGATTCCACCCCACGTTTATTCAGTGGTCCTGATTCTGTGTTTTTAAATTTAGCACGTGGAGTTTTCCGCATCGCTCATCTCTCCATGCCAAGGAAATAGCAAACCCACTTTGCCCTCTTTAACTTCTGTTAGGTTTCTGTTAAAGGTGCAGAGCCAATAAAATGAAGGGAAAGTCAAAATGGGTTGCACTGCATTCCTGGTGTGGTGTTTCCTCTGAATATAATATAATATAATATAATATAATATAATATAATAGTGTGTAGATACAGCAATGCATCCTGATTTCTCAAGTCCTTATTTTGTACAATGTTTGAATAGTCTGGGAAATTGTCTTGATTACATTACAGTTCAGACGCTGGGGAGAAATGATGAATTCACTCTCCCTATACAGTGGTACCTCGGGTTAAGTACTTAATTCGTTCCGGAGGTCCGTTCTTAACCTGAAACTGTTCTTAACCTGAAGCACCACTTTAGCTAATGGGGCCTCCTGCTGCTGCTGCCGCGCCGCCGGAGCACGATTTCTGTTCTCATCCTGAAACAAAGTTCTTAACCTGAAGCACTATTTCTGGGTTAGCGGAGTCTGTAACCTGAAGCGTATGTAACCTGAGGTACCACTGTACATTCAGATCAACTTTGGAAGCCCCCATCTGGGAACCTTCACCATTTGAGGTGAGCAAGGGCAACACGAGAAGAGATTCTTATTAGGGGTGGTAACCCTCTTGCAGAATGTTCTCCCCAGGAAGATTTCCATACCTTTTAACCTTTCTATTAGACAAACCCCATTTAATTCTCCCAGGCCTTTTAATTAACTCTTTTTAATCCTTGATGGAATAAAATTTTAATTGAGGCTCTTTTTAATCTCTGTGTATTTTAAATCTTTTGTTAGTGTTAATACTGCTGATCTCTCTTTATTGATTGCATTGGAGGGGGTCGAGCTTTGTAAACCTGCTGGGATGTGTATGTGTTGGAGGCCAGATAAAAATCCACATATGTGTGTTGTAAAACAAGGGGTTTTTTTTGTCCGCTTGGGTATTTATGCCATCTACAACACTTTGTGCTGAGAACAGGAGGAAGCAGGAGCGTGTGGTTTGTTTTTCCACGCGCTACTAAGTTTGTACAATCACAAATGTGATTCCCCCGTTCAAAGGTAATTTCTCTTCTCCTTGTAAAAGCTGAGTGAAGGAGGCAAATTAAGACCTGCAAGGCAAGCTACAGTGCACCTAATGTTTTATTGTGACACAATTGTTTGTTTCTTTGCTTTTGAGTTGAAGATGTAGGGCATAGACTCTTTCCTGCCCCCACCAACTAGCTGAATCCATCAGTGGAGGTATTTTCCTATTCCTTCCAGCTGCCTGGCCTGCTCTATGCCTTTAACAGCTTTTTGATGGGAGGAAATCAGCAGGTGAAGCTCCACAGCTTGGAAATAAACATTAACACCTCCTGATGTCTGCCAAAGAGACAGCTACAGTGCTTTGTAGAAAGTTGGCAGCTGTAGCTGCCACTGACTTTTCCCAAATCTGATCAGATGCCATTAGTGAGGAACAGGAGGAGTAATAAAATCAAAGCAATGTGACCATTGCCTTTTACTTTAGTGAAACTCACAAGTAAGGCTGACTGGTTTACATATATCGAGGATTATTGGGTCTTTGACTGAAGATTCCACTCTGTATAGATTTGCAAAGATTTGACTGTACAGATTTGCATAGATTCTATTCTCAGGTGATAGAAGCAGTTGGTTTTTAAACAGACTGTAGGTTGAGAGAATTCACTGGTACTGGATAGCCTGGCTGTATGTGCTATGGGAGAAGTTTCTGGGAAGGAAAACAACATTTTTCTTTTCTTTTGACAAAAAGAGGAGCTATTTTTTCTTTTTCTTTTTGGTGTGTTTAGGTGGTGGATGGTGGAAGTACAGCCAGCAGGAAGCAGACTTCTGAAAATAACCTTGAAAAGTTGGGATAAGGGCTGCCTGTTCTCCTGGGCAAAAATGATGAATAATAGTTTCATATGAAAATTCCTCTTGATGGAGAATCGTTGGCAGGTAAATTGGTTTCAGTTGAGTAGGCTTCCCAAAATAATTCCCACAATGCATTGCATCATAGGATGCTATTTTTAAAAATTGTATTTCATGAAACATAGCACAAAGAAGAGTGGATATGGTTATATGTCCCATGTTTGCAAGGTCAAGGAAACCAATGGGCATCTTATGATAACTGCTACTCAAATGAAGTCCTGGTAGTTTTTCCCTCCATATGCTCCCAGCAGCACACCAAATATGCACAGGAACATGCCATATGCCAGCACAGTGCCAGGATCTGCCGGATCCCAAAGCCTAAGGTGGATGGGATCTTCTCAGAAGAGGAAGCAGTCCCAGTGCTTGCTCTAGCCCCCAGTCTCTCTAGCCCCCAGTCCCAGTGCTTGCTGGGATTATGATTTCGCATCCCTTAGCAGATATTTTGGAATAGTCATTGCAGAAGAACACATCACCCTTGGGCTCAGCTGGATCTGCTTTCTACAGCTGCATATGAAAGGTTCAAATAAAGCATAAACCCCAATATCTATAATCTCTTTCTCAACTTTCAGTGACTATCGGGTATTTCAGTAATGGGGACCAATGAGGCTCTGAGTCTACTACATTTCCATATGTGGAAAAATATGTTTGGCTCTGAGGTTGGGAAAGAGGAGAACAGAAGGGGCCTAAAACAGAGTGAAACATTCAAATTAGAAATGTTATCTCCATGCTGTCCTCTGAGAACAAACTAAAACCTCTCTTTTTGTATTGGTTTTAGTTACTATATCTGGAAATATGCCACTCCCTTTCATTATATTAAAACAGGCCTGATATAACCTTTCTCTTCTCCTCCCCAGCCCCTCTTTATATATGCTCAGACCCCACCCCCACCATCAGTTTTTGAGGAAGCCTTGCCTGAAAAGCTGACAACTCACAGAGAGACCTATTATAGCTTTAATTACTTGAAGTCAACGCACAGGAGAGGAAGATGTCGTCATTTTAAGACTTTGCATGTCTAAGTGCATTGCCAGGAAGAAGTAGAAGAAATGGAACGAAAAAGCTGCAATGATGATTTATACGTCTTGGCTTAAACTCAGGTAAAAAGACACAACCCAAACTCCATTGATATCCAGCATCTGTTCACGGGAATTCTTTTGTTTCGGATCCAAGTCTGACTTGTTGTATTATCATACTGACTGGTACAGTGCTACAGAAACACAGAAGGTAGATACAGTAGTGATGCTCACAGCACAGCAATTGTTTCCTTGCTGCAGGGTTGTATTGCTGCAGTCTAGGGAAAGAAATAAGAGACAGCTACACCATAGATAATATGTGCAGCTTGACTAAACAATTGGGATAATTACAGTACCAAAACAGTAACCTTCCGGTACTTTTTTTGTTGGCTTATTCATTTCTACCTGGGTCTACTCTGGTAGCCAAGTATCAATAGATGGAATGATATTAGGGCTTTCTCAATATTTTGCAATATTTATGCTTGCAAAATAGAACCTTTTTTTGAGAGCAGGGACCTATACATTTTATGAAACCAATAAGTACAGTGGTACCTCGGGTTACATACGTTTCAGGTTACATACGCTTCAGGTTACAGACTCCGCTAACCCAGAAATAGTATTTCAGGTTAAGAACTTTGCTTCAGGATAAGAACAGAAATCGGGCTCCGGCTGCGCAGCGGCAGCAGGAGGCCCCATTAGCTAAAGTGGTGCTTCAGGTTAAGAACAGTTTCAGGTTAAGAACAGACCTCCGGAACAAATTACTTAACCCGAATACTTAACCCGAGGTACCACTGTACAGTTAATAGATCTAGCATAAGGTTCAGTTGCCCCACTTAATTATTCTGACGTATCCCTGGCAATTTATTATCACCATTTGGGGGGGGGGGTGCTTTTCAAAAATGTTGTAGGTGTGAGTTTCAGGTCTTCAGTTTTTAGCCTTTTCCCCTGATCTAGCCAAGGATGGGGAACTCCCAGCTACTATCAGCCTTAGCTAGCATGGTTCGAGGTGATGGAAATTCTAGTCTAACAGCATCTGAAGGGCCAGAGGATCCCTAATCCTGGTGTAAGCTGAGAGCTCATATGCTGTAGCTCTTGAGGTTTTTTCTTAACTGTTGATGCCCTGTTGTAGGACTGTTATGTTTTGCTGGTTGGTCCTTGACTGAAATGCAGGCTCTTTGCTTATAAAGTAAGCCACAATGGACTATTGCAGAACAAAAACCAGGGCAGCTTTCAGCAAAATATAGGGGGTGGGGGTGGTGGATGACATTAAGGCAGTAGAATTGGGGAAATGTCCTTATTTTTGTCTGCGATATGCAGTAGTGTGTTAGCTTGGTATATATTGCACCAAAGCGTTTTATACAATATTTTATCCAAAGTAGTATGTACAATTCCCCAGTTTCAAATGATTTGATGGCTGTTCCACAGTAGTGGTACATTTATTTACAGGTGTCTATATCCCTAATATGGGACGTGGGTGGCGCTGTGGGTTAAACCACAGAGCCTAGGGCTTGCAGATCAGAAGGTCGACGATTCAAATCCTCGTGACGGGGTGAGCTCCTGTTGCTCAGTCCCTGCTCCTGCCAACCTAGCAGTTCGAAAGCACGTCAAAGTGCAAGTAGATAAATAGGTACCGCTCCGGCAGGAAGGTAAACAGTGTTTCTGTGCGCTGCTCTGGTTCGCCAGAAGCGGCTTAGTCATGCTAGCCACATGACCCGGAAGCTGTACGCCGGCTCCCTCGGCCAATAAAGTGAGATGAGCTTTACTTTATATCCCTAATAAGATGGCTTCTTGAGTGATTGGGTCTCATGTTTTTGCTGAGAGTTGCAGATGTGTACAGTATAAGTTAGGGAAATATTATCAGTGGACCCGTGTGCTGTTTCGCAGATGAGAATAGGGGGTGCAAACCATTCTGCTGGGGCATGAGTGAGAGAGCTTCAGCTGTGTTGCCATACCATCAATCAATGGTTTTAATTACTTACATGATTGAATAATAAAAATCCTCACTGCTGAATTGATTTCTTGGTCTGGCTAATGCCTGCTTTATGCTGAGGCAATTTTTCACTGCAGGGATTGCTTTCATATAAAGACTCAAAAAGGGAGGGAAAATGAGCAACGGGAACTCTGCACCAAACTGATGTGGAAATGGGGTAAGCCCAATACAGACAGTCCCTGACCAAACACAGAGTTTTAACTGCACAGAAGCATCAAAACTGGAAGATTTTCCACATGCTTGGCAGACAGCAAGTGAGTCTGAAAACACCCAGAACTTGCTGAGATGCCTCACAAAGCATGACTAGTGGTGTCATCACAATGAGCATGTGACAATGTTGGCAGATTTGGAGGAAGTCCATTTGTGCAGGGCACAGCTTTTATGTCTAGAGGGACATGGCTAATATATCTGCATGTACAGAGATCAGTTTATCTGCTATTGGCCAATTGACCCAGATGGGAGCCTGTCTTATTTACAAGTATTATTATTTATAAATATTATTGTGTGCCATACTCTCCAACATTCCTCAGATGAAAATAGGGTCATTTTATTCTGCACCAGTGCCCCCTGCCCTGCACCCATATATATATGCACACTGCTGAGGAAAATATGGGAAAAGAGCAGGGTTGGCTGAGCTGCCCCAACAACTGTTACCAAGAGGAGTATGTAACAATGCCATACAGGCAATTGTCTTGGTTATATGCTGAAGCCTTAGATGATATATGTTAACCTGTGAGGCTTGCTTCAGCCTGTTGGAATGTGAATAGATGCTAGGTGAGGGTATATTTATTAGACACTATCCTTCCTTCCTTCCTCTCGTTTGTGAGTTCAGCAGAGTGCCATCCCTTTGCAGCTTAAAAGGTAAGCTTAGATAGGCTAGTCTCAGCCTTTTAGTTTAAGTAATCAAAAAAGTTTTAAGGACGCGGGTGGCACTGTGGGTTAAACCACAGAGCCTAGGGCTTGCCGATCAGAAGGTCGGTGGTTCGAATCCCCGCGACGGGGTGACCTCCTGTTGCTTGGTCCCTGCTCCTGCCAACCTAGCAGTTCGAAAGCATGTCAAAGTGCAAGTAGATAAATAGGTACCGTTCCGGCAGGAAGGTAAACGGCGTTTCCGTGTGCTGCTCTGGTTTGCCAGAAGCGGCTTAGTCATGCTGGCCACATGACCCGGAAGCTGTACACCGGCTCCCTTGGCCAGTAAAGCGAGATGAGCATCGCAACCCCAGAGTTGGCCACGACCGGACCTAATGGTCAGGGGTCCCTTTGCCTTTACCTAATCAAAAAAGTTTTAAGGCAGGCTGAATTATCTTGGTATTTTCCCCTTTTTGCCCCCTTAAAACAATAATCACAGAGTCTTGTAAAAGATAAAAATAACATTTATTCACTCAGAAGACTTGTTGAAGAGTAACAGACACAGCAGCTTTGTTCAGGCAGGCTTAAAATGGTAATTCAGTTACAAAGACATACTTAAGTCTAGCTTAAAATGCAATCTGAGCATTTAGCTCAGACTCAGCAGATATTCTCACATTTCTGGCTTGGTGGAAAGTGACGAAAAAGAGGCAGAGGTTGTGCCCAGGGAAGTAGGAGAATATATAGATAATCATGGGATTATCTAGCACATGGGTAGGCAAACTAAGGCCCGGGGGGCCAGATCCGGCCCAATGGCCTTCTAAATCTGGCCCACGGACGGTCCAGGAATCAGCATGTTTTTACATGAGTAGGATGTGTCCTTTTATTTAAAATGCATCTCTGGGTTATTTGTGGGGCATAGGAATTCATTCATTTTTTCTTCTTCAAAATATAGTCCGGCCCCCCACAAGGTCTGAGGGACAGTGGACCAGCCCCCTGCTGAAAAAGTTTGCTGACCCCTTATCTAGCAAAACATGAATTGTTGGTTTGACTAAATATCTGACACTGCCTACCTTGGGCATCAGAAGAGGCACCTGCGCTGGATGTTTTCAAGGCGGCACTTCCGCATAAGCATAATAGTTTCTATGGTCTGCAGCTATTACTGGCGGAGGGCATCTGTGTTCCTGCGCAAGCCACGCCCCCTTAGGCTGCTCCTGCTGCCGCAATCACTGTAATTGGATGCGTTAAGCAGTACTGGCTGGGGGAGTGCAAGAGTACAGCGGCAGCAGCTGGCGCCCCTCCTCTCCCTACGGGTCCTCCTTCGCAGTCTGCCCGTCCCCACATCCTTTCACCACTTGTGGAATTCTGGACTGTGTATAATGTAGTGAGAAGCCGTGGTGCCTTAAGGGTTTTAGTGATGGTCCTAGCATGTTGGGGGCAGTTGGAGATTATGGTGTGTGTGTACACACATATAGGAATGTTATTGTCTAAATCCAACACAAAATTATGCTTACTTAAACCCATTTGTTTCAATGGGCTTTAATGAAGTGTAGGTCTGTTTTGGATTTGGGTCTGTTATCTTAAAGAAAAAAAGAACCACACAAATAAGGCCTTGCTAGTCATCTTCTTCTTTGCCTCTTAAGTCTAAGATATGACCTGGTTGCAGACAAGTATTCTCTCTTTGTTTTTAATCATCAGAGCACCATATATTTTAACAGGTGCCTTTTAGCATGGTTGTGGATTTTTTAAAGGCAGTCTAATCTTTTATTGATTAAGTTTTTGAAACATATGGTGAAGAATGTAAATCAGCTTCAAGAAATAATAGAACCCATTGCGTGTTAACTTACAGGTTAGTCCCCTATAAGTCCTCAGCCTGATATTTTTATACAAATTCCTATAGTATCAAAATTAAATTTTATTCCAGAAGATGTTATCTTTCCTTTATGAACTTTATGTTCATGGACATAAATAATATTAATGTTAGCTCTGTTCCTCATGGATTTTACCCATTAGTTAGACTGAATTCCTATTTCTGTAAAGGGGAAAAAACACACCCATTTCATGTACAGTCATACCTCGGGTTGAAGTAGCTTTGGGATAAGTATTTTCAGGTTGTGCGCTGCGGCGACCCGGAAGTAACGGAGCGCGTTACTTCAGGGTTTCGCCGCTTGTGCATGCGCAGACGGTCAAAATGACTTCACACACATGCGCGGAAGTGGCGAATTGCGGCACGCGCAGACGTGCGGATGCGGATGCTTTCGCTTCTGGATGCAAACGGGGCTCTGGAACGGATCCCATTCACATCCAGAGGTACCACTGTATATGCAATCATCACTTAATTTCTTCACACTTCATTGCTCTGTGCTTTGGTCACAATTCAACACCAAATTGGAGCTCTTTGGAACTGTTGGCGTGACGAAAGCTAACTGAACTGGATTGTGGCCCACATCACTGAGAGCTTAGGTCATGACTAATTTGTGGCCTAAATTCAGCTGACTTAGTCTGGTTCCTAACCTTCAGTGTGTGAACTACTGTAACTGAAAAGGACTAGATCTAAACTGCCGTCAGTGGATATGAGAGCCAGTGTGGTGTAATGGTTAGAGTACTGGAGTACTGGGAGACCTGGGTTTGAATCTCCACTCAGCCATGAAGCTCACTGGGTGACCTTGGGCCAGTCGCCATCACTTAGCCTAACCTACCTTACAGAATTGTTTTACAATATGTAACATCAATTTCATTTCTATAGATTATTGAATAGATATGTCATATTACTGTATTATCCATAGTTGCTAATAACCTTCTATATGCTGTATAAACTTGTTTCAGATATCAATATATTTATCCAAACAAAGTCTACTTCTACAGTGGTACCTTGGTTGTTGAATGGCTTGGCTCCCGAAAGCCGCAAACCCGGAAGTGTTCTGGTTTGTGAATGTTTTTTGGAAGCCAAATGTCCGACATGGCTTCCACCGCTTCCGGCTGAGTGCAGGAAGCCACGACTTGGTTTTTGAATGGTTCCAGGAGTCGAACGGATTCCTGGAACAGGTAAAGTTTGACAACCAAGGTACCACTGTATAGGCAATCTGTTCATATGTTTGCACTCAAAACACCTTCTAGTTTATACTAGGATTTAAAATATATTGCTTTGAACATCTACCCCACTAACTAGCCTGCTAAGACTCTCAAGGCAGCTTACAACAATAAAAATCATGCCTAAAATATCAGTCAAGACTATAAATACTAAGTCCAATAAAAACTAGGAAATCAATAAAATAAAATAGCAATAAAGGCCTTAAAACATTTACAGTAAAAATAATATATATAGTGGTCTGCTCAGTCATAGGCTTGGCAGAACAATGTAAGTTTACCAGCTTCTTAAAAGGTTCCTAGAGTTTGGGTTTAGCACAGTTACTTTAGTTGCACTTGCCTGTGTCTCTGGATGGCAGTTGTGTGGACACTGCCGATGCCGAACATGGGATGGGGCCAGAAACACACTTTGGCACACTTTCTCTGCGGCCAACCCCTTTTCTCCCCAACAATCACATCAGGAAGGGAGGGCTCATTTAGTGCTGCTGACATGAGTGGGGTGGATGGCAGAGAAGGCATAGTCAGAGCTCCATCCACACCTCCAGTGTTTGATTAGTTGTAGGGAACAGCAAATGAGCAAAGGCATCAAGTTCTTTGGTCTCAATTCCCCTTCCCCAGTTCTGGTCCTTGTGGATTCCCGCTCCTCAGGTTCCTTCCTAATTCCAAACTCTGATGTCCACAAACTTAAGTAGTTTTTGTTAAGGGTGCTGAGAGTTTTAAGGAGCAGGGCTGGCCGAAGACATTTTGGAACCTGAGGAGAACCACAAAATTTTGTGGCCCCCCCCCTTCCTGCCAAGAGCGAAGATCTACATCAGGAACAAGGAGGAAAAAGATCTACATTGCAACAAGGGTGGGAGGCAGGCGTGCCATTGGGGAGGGGCGAGGCCCCCCCAATCATTTTTTTCCTAATTCTGCAGCAGCCTGACATCATGTACACATGCTGAAGTTGCGCTGCCCCAGCCCCCTCAACTGGCGTGTTTGGTGGGAGGACAGCAGCAGTGCTTTCTATTCACCCAAAGGCCACTGTAGAGGCAGCATTAGCAGGCCTCCTGAGGAAACAGCCGATTCATACCATGGTATGTATTCCTTGGAGGCTGGATCTGCTGCCCCTGTGCATCCTGCCGCCCAAGGCAGTCGCCTCACCTTGCCTCATGTGGGTGGGCTGGCCCTGGTAATGAGACGCACATTCCCCTCACAGAGCTACAAATTGCAGAGCGGCTTAATGATCCCTCATTCTTCACAGAGAACCCTGAAAATAGTAGCTCTGTGAGGGGAATGGGAGCCTCTCAACAACTCTCAGCACTCTTAGCAAAATTCGGTTCACTGGATTCTTTGGGGGAAGCCATGATTCTTTAAAGCGGTATGATACTGCTTTAAATGTACAATGCAGATGGGACCTGCCTGTAAAGACTCAAGGGCAAAATCTAATCTGGTATGCCTTGCCCTTAATTCTGTAACCCTCTAGACAGGGGTGGAGAAAGGGGTGTGTGGTGGGGGTGGGTCGCCCCGGGTGTCACCACTGAGGGGGGTGACGAAATGCCGGGTGGCACTCACTGAGGGGCCTGCAGTGTGCCTGAGCCATGCGTCTCTCCTGGGAGTGATGCGGTGGCTTAGGCGCCCGCCGGCTCCATGCTGCCCCAAAGGGTCCACCCGCCACCCCCCTCACCTGTAGGGCAGCTTACTGGGAGGAGGCAGGCAGACTCCTCAGAGGCCCCACGGAGTGCCCTGCCCTGGTTCGCTCCACCCCCATGGGCAGCTGGCCCCACCCCTGGGCACAAGGCACGCGCACCACCCCAGGTGCCCAATTGGCTTGCTCTGCCGCTGCCTCTAGAGAAGCAGAAGATGGGATTTCTCTCTTGTGGTTGCAGAGTTCTTTGTTTTTAGCTGTCACAGTGTACTTAGCACTGCTTGGGTGAGGCATAACTTTACATGTAACATTACCTCATGGAATCCCTAAGTTTTTTTTTTAAAAAATGAGCTCATTACCTAAGTGGTTTAAAAAACAAAACAAAAAACAAAACACGTCACTTAAAGACATTTTAAGCCTCTACCCCACCGTTGGCACGTTTTTAGTCCTCATCCCGCCATTCTTTCCATAGAGCCAAATATATTTGTGAGTGGCTTTTCCACACCTTAACTTCTTCCCCCATACAGAAGTGCGGTGAGGAAACCTAGTCAGTTTGACCAGTACGGATGTCTCTCCTTTTTCACCTGACAGTATCAATTTCACTGAAGAGCACAGTGGTGTCAGTGCTAAAGAGAAGGAATGGTGAAGGAAATTTCATTTGTTTACTTATTCCATTTCTGTCACAATCTTTATCAATTCATAATCCCAGGGTGGGTTTAACATGAAATATAACGGTAATAAAATACCACAAACAATAAAGCTTAGCAACAAAAACAACGTTTTAAAACCTCTTGTTAAAAGAGCAGGGAAACTTGGCAGTGCGTGGGGGAACCCAAAAAAGATACTTGTGGGATTGTATTTGAATCTATAAGGGCTGGAGAAAAGGATGGTGACATTTAAAGTGGGAAAAGAGCACTGTAAATAGCAGTATGTAATGTGCATTGAGTTAAAGGGGAGGAAGATTCCTTAATGATAATTAAAGAGCATATGTGACTTGGTGTGGATGTTGGAGAAGTAACAAGCATGTATTTCAAATAGCTATTAGTAGTGAGTATGAAGCATATGAGCAGAGTGTGTCTATAAAATGGTAGTTTGTGGTGCATTTATGTAATCCAAGTGATGCTTAGGGTTTGTTTGTTTTAGATTATCAAAGGATGCACATTTGAATCCCCACAAGGATTCATCATATGGATGCTCTCTATATTCATCCCTAAATGAGCTAGTGGTGTTTTCTATTCACAGCTACCTCATGCAACTGTTTGGCGGTAGTAATGCTTCCTATGCAATTAGTCTTCATGAGTTCTGGTGTACACAGTGACAATCCCTCTTGCTAGATCAGGATGGATGCATGTTTCTTATGGTCATAAGCTGTGGGAGCCAAAATAGGATTGTTATTCCATAAACATCTAACTGTACAGGTTTCAGGTCAGGTTTATTAGTTCTGCATCAAAAACTTAGAGACAATACAATAACAATAAAGGGATTAACATTTTAATGAGCAACAGCAAATGCTCATAAATGTAAATTATTGGCATTGGATGAACCAATGAAAATTTATTTTGGCAAGGTATTTAAGACAAAACTGAGTACATTATAGCAACGTAAGGAAATTCCTCAGCATGTTGCACTGCAGTTATCACGCTGCACAGCAAAGTCTGTGATCAAAATTAGCAAGCACCCATTAACAGCTTCAGCGTTTAAAACACAGCCTCATACAAGGCAACTTGTGTAATTTTTAAAAACAAAAGTACAATGATTTGATTGATCTGCACTCACAGTGCAGAAATAAATGAGTCCTCAAGTCATTTAACGAACTAGTGTGAATTTTCAAATCCTTATTCATCCATGAAGCTCATAGGCAGACCTTGGGCCAGTCACTATCTTACAGCCCAGCTTACTTCACATTCTTTTTGTGAGAATGGGGAAGAAACCCATACAAGCTATCTGAGCTCCTTGGAGGAAGAGTGAGATACAAGTGTGATTAGTTATAGAAAGCAGCCTACAGAAAAATATCAGATTTCACTCCTGGTTGTTTTTTTTGGGGACGACGACACATTACATTGTTGTAGAATTAAGCAATGGGTTTTGTTCTTACAGATAAAATAAATGAGGGCTGCCATTTCACCATTTTGTGCTGATTTTAAAAATATTTCTTTACAATGCTTCAGTTCAAAGAGTATAACATTTTAAGGACAACCTGAGATGATACTCTTATGGTTCTGAACAATGTACACAAGTTAGAATTGGGAATCCCTATCACCTCATAAAGGGTACCTCCAGATGGCCTGTTTAATGACATTTCATACTGATTTGTTTGTGCAGAGACAAGGTGACAGCTATTTAATGAGCAATCACTTGATTTATATCTGGGGAGGCTAGACGACATCACAGCAAAGCAGGTTTTATTTTCCTTGAATTTCCTCATCACTTTCCTTCAAGCAAAAAGTCCCATCTTCTGGGAAAGTCATGCAATAAACCATAAATTCATAACCCAAATTTGCTGGCATATGATTGAATGCCACCCCAGAATAGCAACAGTCTGGAAGCACTTAAAGTTCTTCTGATTTACTGAGGGTGAAGAAGAGACTCCAAAGATTGTGATGAGATGACAAGGAGGGACTTTGGCTTTGCAATGTCAAAAGGATAGGCTGCTTTCAAGGAAATTGGATGGATTTTGAATGTTTCCTTGCAGTGAGTAGACACCAAAGGAATTGTGCAGGTGTTGTGGTGTAGGAGTGAGGGAGGAGGAGCAACTTGGCTGCATGGGGAATATGGTGGAGCTGGTAGCGCCAAGCCAGGTGGACAGAGACCCACAAAATATTTGCTGTCTCTCCTAAAGGGTGGAAAATAGCAGTTATTCATTTGCACATATGGAATCATTTCAGTGTATGCATACTTAAAACTGTCTGTTTACTGACAGCGAGAATTACTTTAAAATGCTCAGTTAGCCTGACTACTAAGGACATTTTGAATGAAAATAATTCTTCTCGCTAGAATGATTTCCCTTCTACTACAATACATTTCCTTTCATTGTCTTTTTTCCAAGTCTCTGCTGAAAAGATTGAACCCATCTGTTCTATTACTGTTGTCTCATCTTTCCTTAGCAAGATATTATTTATCACAAAACGAGTTACAGTGTGACAAAGAGTTTGTCAAAATTCAATGATGAATCCTAATCAATAGCGCAGCCTTCATATCTCAGAGTAGGGGGAGAAACTCTCCCCTGTGACAAACACTTCAATAATGAAACATTAAAAACTATCCCCTGTTTAGATTCCCTGAGTAATTCCACCGAGTTTTCTGCAATCACCTTTTTTTTTAAAAGCACACTTTTATTCTGTTTTCTTTCTTTCGTGGCTCTCAGGGCAGTGTAGATGGGGGCCCTTACTGGTCCCCCCATGCAAGTACTGTGACCAGATCCAAAACTGCTTGGCATCATGAAAGTTGCTTTGTTGTAGGACTTGCTTAAATTGTGGTCTTGAGGTATAAATTGTAGGGAAATAACTACATAACCATGAGCACAACCATGAACCCCAGATCTGCTAGGCATGAGGATTGGGTGGATATCCCCTTCATTGTTGATGTGATTTTTTTTGTGGCGGCGTAAATGCATGTTGTGGCAAGTTTCCCACCCATTACATCTATGGAAAGCTACAATGGCATAGATCTTGCGGTGTTTTTGCTGGTGGTAGCCAAGGTTTGGCTTGGGAATGGGGTGTTCTGGAAGCAGACGCAGCCTTGGATTTGCTGGATCCAAAGCCTCTTCATTCCCCCAATGGGCCCCCGTGCTGGGTTCATTACCAACTTTAGCCTGGGGCTAGCACAGATGCTCCCCCATTCCCTCTCTCTCAACAGTGAGAAAAAGTTGAAATACAGTGGTACCTTCAGGTTACAGATGCTTCAGGTTACAGACTCCGGTCACCCAGAAATAGTACCTCGGGTTAAGAACTTTGCTTCAGGATGAGAACAGAAATTGCAGCGGGAGGCCCCATTAGCTAAAGTGGTACCTCAGGTTAAGAACAGTTTCAGGTTAAGAACAGACCTCCAGAATGAATTAAGTTCTGAACCCAAGGTACCACTGTATGGGCAAGAAACACTCAAGCCATCCACTATAGTTGGTGTAAGACAGCAGAGCTTTGGGTCATCTGCCACTTCACCAGCCCACTTAGGTTTGCTTTGCACGTCATTTAAACTTCTTCTGGGGGCAATCCAAACTTGAAATAAACATTAGGCATGAGGCCTTATCAGGCTCAGTATAAACTCTGGCATGCTATTTTGCTAAATTGTATTTTCAGACAGCAAAATGTCTTGGGCTGGCCCTGATTATGGTAGTTTAAAAAGTTTTGGGATGAAAAATTCTAGGACCTTTGTCTAGAGCTTAAGACTTGTTGGCACCTGAGGCTAACCACAAAATGGCGCCCCCTCTCCAACCAGGGAAGAAGGGGTAAATGAATAGCTACATCAGGAACAAGTGGGGCGGGGATAAAGATATACACTGGGAACAAGAGTGGGAGGGGACTCATAGTGCCTCCTATTGGCCAAGAGGCCACTGTAGAGGTGGAACTGGAGGGGGGCAGGGAGAGGTCTGATCACCAAGGATTGCACTGCTGCTATTGGTGCATTCATTGGTGGCTAGATCTGCTGCCTCTGTAGAGCCTGTTGCCTGAAGTGGTCTCCTCACCTTGCCTCATGGGTGAACAACCCTGCCTCAGCCCAAATGTATTGGTCCCCATGCCTTTGAAAAGCCCTTTCATTCGTTTCATTCAATTGTTCTTTAGTTTTAGATGACACCCATATTGATTCATTTATGGGTTGATATTCTTAAAAAAAAAATATGATTCAAGAACAAGATCAATTAAGAGTAAAACATTTCTACGCAAACCATTGATTTGAGGCATATTTTGCCTGCGTGTTGTCTTTCCTACATTATTATCCTGATAGAGATTCATTAGTTTCTACCTTTCCTGCTCTGTTAATTTCCAGCTCTCAGACTGTCTCTACAGATTCCCAGCATGCAAAAATAAGCAAGCAAATCTTTCTTGAATGCAAAAAACTATTTTATATGAGCACTTTCAGCATTTGTAAGGATCCTGGGCTTCCTTACCCAAGGGCACAACTTAAACGAAAGCCTTCAAGGTTAATGGTGTGAGTGGCTTTCTTAAGTTCAGTGGGATTTACTCTCAGTATCTATGCACAGGACTGCAGCCTATGTCAACGTTGAAGTAAGTCTCATGAAAGAATATAGAAATGCAGCCTAGAGCATTTGGGCCCTACTGGCATAGTGTATCCAGAAAACATTAGAGGGCATAACCTGGGGAAGGCAGGGATGTTTCTCTGTGGTGGGGCCAGACTGGGGCCTCCAAGGAAGGCAGCTAAGCAGGACTGGGAATGTAGAGAAAGTTCCTTCATGCTGTTCTCATTGTTGATTGGGATATGAAGCCAACACAGCACAGGAAGTCTGTGGGCTTTGTGGGTTATGTCACCTGCCAAACTGCAAACCAATGGGCAAAATTAGCAGCCATTGTTTGCAATAACTTTTATCTTTGTAATTTGGTGGGTGTGATTTTTTTTCTTCTATATAACGTGATGGAAAGAAATAGAGAGAGCTCTGTTTTCTAGAAGTTAGGTGTGAGCAGAGGATGGTGAGCAACAGTGTTTTGTAGATAGTGGGAAGTTTTCCTACATTGTAGAGACAGCGTTGATTAGAAGAGGGAACCTTTCTCGGAAAGCATCAAATAGATAGCTGGAAAGCTGATTTCAAGACAGAGGTGCTGGCCTTCTACTTAACATGCTAGTTTTATTTATGAAGATAAGGTTTTTGAAAGCAGGAACATACAATCATGTGAGCTGCTACCCACATTTCTGAAGTTCTGAACTGTGGCATGGTAGGTTCTGAAATTCAGAGGTATAACCTCCATAAGGACTAGGACTATGCCTCAGCTCAATCATTAACTCACCACCCATATTGGCCTGTAACAGTAAACCAAGAAGCTTGGCTTAAAAAACTGCATGGTGCATGAACTCCTCACTTTGCTTCTCTTTTGGTGCAGGCAGGTAAAGCAGGAAGAGGATAGCTTAGCATTACATCTGAGCCTGGGGTTGTGGTTTGATTTGCCCTAATAAGCCAGGATGCATAAGCCAACAAGAATGGTTTTAGACCAGCAAGCAGTTCTGGCTTGGTTTACAAAGCCATTTTTCTTGGATTATGATTACATGTAAACATAGCCACTCAGTGGCCTTTTATGTGAGCCGCTATATTTGTTCTTCAGCCTGACCCTCCAACTGCTGATCTGTATTGCTAGTTGGTTGTTTTATTTATGAATGAAATAAAGTGAAGCATTTTGGGCACCCCACCCCAATACATTGTTATTCAATGTTATTTTTATTATTAATTAAATTTATATACCACCTTTCATCCGAGGATCACTGTAGTAGTATAAATGAAAAATATTGTGTCCTCCCTCAGAGTTGCTGAGTTCACTTTGGGTTGTTTTTTCTTTTCTTTTTTAAGGAGACTGCGGGAAGCCATTTGTGCAAAATGCGAATGCATGTAAATTCATCGCTCCATGCTGCAGTCACATTGGCTCAAATCCTTGTCACTCCATCATGGTTCCTGGAAGCAAGGCTGTCTCTTCCGGTTATGTGCACTGCACCTTCCACCAGTATAGCTTTATCCTGGATTCAAGAATGCTTCTGTGACCTACAGGGAGCTTCCAATTTCCTTCTGGTGCGCTCCCTCAACCAACCAGCTATCCATTCTCTCTGAGCAGATGAGGTATGCTCTACGTTGGGAAAGTCAATGGGCCTCTTAGTGCCCATCTCTGTGTAGAGCAGAGGTTTTGACCAGATGATGACCTGCAGGCTTTTTAGTACTTTGATTATGACCTATGTTTGACTAGGACTATGATTCAGCAGTGACCTCACTGCTCAATATAGATCATTTATATTTTATGCTTCCAAAGTTTAATGTTTTTGCTACTTAGGTAAGCACTGCAGGATGGACTAATATTTTCTATTGATGGAAATGATGCTTGTTGTTGCTTTTTAAAATAAAATTGAAGGAAGCTGAAACAGGCTTGATTGATTAGGGCTATTTATGAAAGGTATGGCGGGGAGACTTTGCCGCAGGTTAGCTACTTTGCACGGGGTTGTGGATGTGAAGGTAGGCAAATAAAGGTACATTTTCAGCATTACTTGGATGGGGAAATGCAGCAGAAATTGAAATTGCTGGGGAACAAGCCTGAAATCTTCTGAATGCAAAGCAGGCACTCGACCAGTGAGCTACAACCTTTCCCAAACTTCTGTGGTAAACAACAACTAGCCTCTCGGGATGGAGTTGTGGTTCAGGATGAGTTTTCAGTCCTATGTAGAGCCAGAAGAGAACTTGGTGGATCAATGCAGAGCCTAGCACAGTCTGTGGATGTAGGCCGGCGATCCAGAAATGGAGTCAGTAACAAACTTCATTATTTGTTAGGGCAGCTTTGAGGTTTATTGGCTTTTCAGACTGCTTAAGCTCGGTTTAACTGGTCAGACAAATACATCATGGGCACCTGTATAGTCCCCTACCATGCCTCAGTTGCTCAAGCAATGCAGGCATTACTACATGATGAAATTGGCTGAGAATTGACCAACCATGGTAGCCTTTGGATCTGATTAAATGGCACATAAACATGGTAGACTGAAGGCATAGAGGATGATATTAGCAGATACATGGCTGTGATCATTGCAGAAAATGTCTGCACTGCATTCAGATAGTCTGTGATTAGATTTTCTGTTATTCTCCATTTGGTTTTTTAATGTGTCGTGAAGGAAGTCCTCATTTTCTACTGATTTTGTGGTGGGTGGGTGTTTAAGTTGTTTATTTAAAGCATTTTCACCCTGCTCTTTTCCCAAAGAGCTTGCAAAAATCTGTAAAGAGACAGTTCTTGCCTTCAGACTTGCAATGTGAAACACACAACATACATGGGTGGGAAGGAGGAAAGTAGTGCTAAAGTAATCAAAAGGCTCATAAACCCTGATCAATCAATAGGTTCACTAGGTGTTCCTTGAATAAGCGAGTCACTCTAGTCTTTAGATATTTCAAGGAGGGCAAAATTGCCATGGGCTTGGTTGATGAAAACGGCGTAACAGAGAATTGGGGTTGGGGGCAGACTATATGTTGCATACAAAGGAAGCCACAATGGCTGTTCTAAAGAAAACATAAAATCAGCTTTATGAGAGGGTGATTTTGATCAGAAATCTACCCCATTTGCTTTCCCCCAGGTGGGATTCCAAACATGTGCTCACATGGGGAATTACAGAAGCAGCAAACTGCCTACAGCCATAAAGACACCTAGCACAACCTCCTTCATTTATTCCAAGCAGAGAGAAGACTTGGCCAACACAGCAAGTGAAGGAATCACTCTACAACACAGGAGCGATGGCAAAATGAAAGTGAAACCAAAAAGGAAACATTCCAAGGCATACACAGAGAAGGGAGTGATCACAACCCACAGTGTAACAAGGCACAGCAAATGCTCCATTTGTTTTTAAGCAATCAAAAACTCCTGGTAGCTTGGTTTTATTGGAAGAAGAGATAGCTGCTTGGTTATGAGAAAAGACTATTCTACATTTTGTAATCACTGACTCAGGCACAGCAGCATCACCTGATATTGCTCATCTGGCACATGGTGTACCCTATGTGCAATTCCAATGCAGCACTCGAGAACGGTTTCCAAGATAGCTCTGAAAATTGGATAGACTTGTGGTCCAAAAGCAAGAGGAGCTGCTGACAAATAGTGACAGTAAAGTTACTGATGTCATCATTAGGTTTGTTTTGCATCAGCAGTCAGGCCAGCCAGAAAAGTATTTTCCAAACTTGTGATAGTCAAAACATACTTCCTCACCACAAGGCAAGTATACTTTCTTCTTCTTCTTCTTCTTCCCCTTCATCAGTAGATTTCAGGGTGGTGCACAGCATAAAAATACAGTGTGAAAGAGTAAGAATTCCCCACGCTTTGTAAGTTTTGTATGAATCACTGTGCTTCTCATGACTCCAGATTGGAAGGAGACAAGTTCAGGGGAGGTGACTCTTGTAGACTCCCTTAAGGGAAAGAGCAGTTATGGCATATCTGAGGGTGGGGAATTATGGAATTGAACATGATGCAGACATATGGCTCAATTACCCACCTTCCAGGTTCTTGGAGTGGGGTAAGGGACCTCAGAGCATTAAATCCTGCAGAGATGCAGCTTTCAAGCTACTCTGGACCCAATAGTTCCTTATATTTATTTATCATGACAGAGACTTTGTGAATTCCTGGACTGGATACTTGCAGATATGAACATATTCTTACTGGTGTGTGCATTCATTTAGGGCTCCATAATACTGAGTGGTTTTAGTAGCTGCTCTTAGGGTTTCTCGGGAACATAAACATAACATTTGCAGAGTTTTTAAGTAATGCTTCCTGGGCAAGCAATGTATAATGTTATCTGAAACTTCCTGAAGCCAAAAAGCATTCCTATGGATTGATCTTCACCCAAGCGAGTAGAGCCATTTCCCTTGCTACCAACAGCTAAGCTGGGTTTGCTGCTGCATATGCACTCATCTCTGATGAGTGTGCCTGTATGATGTAGGTGTTTTCGAACACCGATTTTTAAATTTTTATTCTTAAGGCTTGTGAAAATCCCCAGTACACTTAACTTGAGAGTAAGCCCTGTCGACCTCTTGCAACATATTAAAAAAAAAAAAGGTACAGGTCTCAGTGTGGAAAGTTCATCCAACTTTTCTCCCCCGAAGAAGAAATTGTACACAGAGGGAACTACAGAGATGGTGTTGGCATTATGCAACAGAAGTGGCTGAGGCACTCAAGTGCTTCCATTCCGCAATACATGCAACGTTTGCTGGGGCTTTTAGCTGAGTATTGATGGCTTGCTGGGAAAGCTAATAGGTTGAGCAAAGTCCCCCCCCCCCCATCTGTGGTTCAAAAGTGGTGTTACACTAATAAGCAGCAGCTGCAGGCATACATTCTAGGCTACTTTGGGCATCTGCCAGGTAGCTTGCCTACCCTTAAGCATCCTCTCACCATCAGACAAAAATATCTGTTTCCCCAACAATTAATTATTCAGCATGTTTAATGTATCCAGGGCGGGGCAAGTTACAATTCTGAAATCGGTACCTTCGTATTAAGATGTAGTTACAGAGGACAGGCTGCTGTTGCTTTATCACCTCTCTTCCCCGCCCCCCTGCTCTGCTCCAGATCTTTTAGTAACTCCTTTCTGCATGTTTGTTTGGATGTCCTCCCTGTTCAACCCCATCCCTACTTTTTGCCTCGATTTTGCAGGCCCAATCTTCCGCACCCAGCTCTGGGCTTGCCCCAACCCCTCCGGCCATTTTTCAAGAGCCAAGCCTTCCACTCTGCTTCTGCTATCTTGCAACCAAGCCCGGGGAAGGGAGCAGATGACGACGTCCCCGGCCGCTGCGCCTGGAAGCTGTATGGATGCCGCCCCATCTCCAAACTGCTGGGTGCTTTCGTTTTTAAAACGTTGCGCAAATTATGCAAGGACCAGTTGCGTTTCCAAATGCTGGTCTTTTGCATTAGGCGCCCTCGCCCAAACTTCCTACACCTGGAGTTTGCAGCAGCAGCACCTGTAGCAAAGCGGTCCTGAGCTTCCCCTTGACTCTGCCCTCCTTTCTTGAGATTTGATCCCTCCCCCGTTTTTCTTTTTCGGCCCCCTTTCAGTGGGTCCCTTCCTGCCTCTGCAGCCAGGCGCCCTGCCCCCTGATCAGTTTCACACTCCTCCCCCCCCCCGCTGCAATTTGTTCGTTAACTTGGGGGGGGGGGAGAAAGAGAGCGGCTTGTCCATTTGCTGCCTGGACCGAGCCATCCGCGCAGCAGCTCCACCGCGAGGAGGGGGAACAGCCCTGCTCGCTCGCTCGCTCTGTGCCTGCCTGCCAGCAGCCTCATTAGGCGCACGGCAGCTCCGCCGCAAGGACCCAGGCAAGTTCCCAGCTGGCCCAGACCACCCCAGGCGGCAGCCAGCAGCACCACCGCCCCTCGCTCAGCACAAAAGCCGAGCTGCTCTTAGATCTTGCGGAGCAGAGCGACTGAACTCCTTCCATTCCCGGCTGGAGGGAGGCGTCGGAGCGGCATCTTTCCCCCTTCGCCTGGGAGGGGGCGCTGCAAAGTGCACTTGGAGAAGATCAATGCAGCCGTGCAGTTCCTGAGCGCGCCAGCCGCCTTGGAAGCAAACGGAGCAGATCTTAATTTCCACTTTTCCCCCCACCACGGTCTGAACCCGCTCCAATCTCTCTCTCCCCCCTCACCCTCTTCCAGATTCAATGAAGAAGCACCCCGTAGACTCCGATGGGCGGCTAAAGACCAACGGGAGTTGAGCCAGTGCTGCCCTAGGCAGGTGGGCTGAATCCGCCTCGTCCCTGCGCGCTTCTGGGTCTCTACCTCTCTTTCGATTTCTGGGGAGAGTAGAGACCTGGGAGGCGCCCCAAGCGCGGCTCTTCGTGACCCAGGCCGGCAGGAGCAGACGGGAACCCCCCCTTTCCAGTCGAGCACCTGCGGGTGGTGTTGGCGTTTGGCAGCCGCTAGTGAGCCGAGGGGGATCTGGAGACCCTTCGGAGGATGGGGCGACCTGACTGAGGAGCGGACTGTTGCATCCCCACCCAAGACCCAGGCGCCTGCTTTGGAGGGAACGCGGAGAACTATCTTATCTCGTGCACGTTTGAACTCCAGAGAGCCTTGCCAAGACTTCTTCCCTGCCGTCGAAGAAGTTAGGAGAGGCGATGGGATTATTGCGAGGGGGAAAGATGCCTTTAGCCCGTTGGGCGTTAAGTGTTGTCGTCCTATGCGAGGGTAAGTAGATCTGATGGGGAAACCCTCTTCGCACTGGTTTAGGGCACGATTCAGCCAAAGTTAACGCATTACAGTAATTGAATATACTCTCAGTGAGATGCGTTTCATTGTAAACGTGCAGCTGGCTCCTCGTTCCGTGGATTTCTGTGCAGAGTGTTGAGCACCTGCTTGGCTTTACTCTGCTGGGATCCGTGGGTGTTGCAGCCCCGTTTTACGCATGTTTACTCGTGTCTCAGGAAGCCAATCTAAGAAGCTCACTTGCTCGGGAGTAAGCCCCATTGAACTAAGTGCTGCTTCCGAAGAAACATAGGATTGAATTGTGCGTCCCAGGGAGTTCAGTGGGGCTTACTCCTGACTGAGTAGGCATAGGACTGCAGACTGTGTGTGTGTTTATTTGGAAATAAGGCCCTCTTTATTGGGGAAGGGGGCTTATGCCTTAGGAAATGTGTTTCGGATTGCAGTCTTAAAATGCTTAACTTTTACTCGGATCACCCTTCCTGGTGATGACAGACTGTGCTCCGAAACGACCCCACCCCTTAATATGCCTGTGATCTTTAGCTCTTGATTTGCTCTTTTATTTCTTTTTCTTTTTACAATCTCATCATTCTTGTGTATAAACCCTGATTTCAAACAAATCAAGATGCAAAAATGGGGAATGACTTTTTTAAAGTTTATGAAAGATCTTTTTAAAAAAATCTTTCTCTCTCCCCGCCATCATCAAATTAAATTGGCTTCAGGTTGATAAATGGAAGAGGCTACAAGATGAAAAGTTATTGGCTCGCCACACAGATGATGCTTCCCGCAGCTGTTTAGTTTCTAAGGCAAACAGAAAAAGCCATTATCTTCCTCCCCTCCATCTGGCCGTGTTTGCCAAAGCGTTTCTGATGTTTACGTGAATAAATCAAAGTTTGTGTGTTGTAAAGAAACTTGTTCGCACTCTCCCGGGGTGAGGGTCCCCTTTAAATCATTCAAAATAACAAAAGCCAAAACAAAGGAATACCTTTTTTCAGGTAAACATCAGTGGCTGATCTAGAGGAGGATCGTTTGCTGAATGCTGGGTCGTGATTAACAATTTTAAACCAGTTCACAGTGGTTTTAAATAGCCATCAGTTAAAAACAGTGGAAAAAGGAGGTTTTGGTTTGAGTCTTGGAAGCACTGATTGACTTACACAAGCCTTTTCTTCTTCTGCCTTACACATTTCTTAAGAATACCTGGGGCCCCTTACCCTATTTCAGATCTTCCTTAAGTCCATCATTCAATCTAAACTTCTGTGCCTCTTCAGTTGGTGTTTGTAGCTTGAAACCATAACATCAAGGTCAAAATTGATAGAATGCAAACATTTTAAAGCCCCTTTTTCTCTTTATACTCAAAAGTGTACTGAATGTTTTCAGAAATGTGTTTAATAGAGATTTTTGCTTAGGCTATGCCTCTTTGTATTATTGTCTAAATAATGCCAGCGGCGGCAAAATAGACAGGTCCCTGCCCATAGGAGCTTCCAATCTAAATATTGATGGTATGGGTAGAAATGGAAGGAGGGGAGAGGGAAGGACAGTATATTATCATTCTCCCAAAATCCTTTCCCCCCCCCCCAGCAGTACAGTGTTGTATTTTTTGAATACACATGTTCATGTTTTGGAAACTGATGTTTCACTGTAAAATGCAGCATCATATTTATCACAAATTAATTTGGAAGCTGCTTTTAGGTCTCCTCCTTTAAACTGAATATCGTTTAGTGCAAATGCTAATCCAGAAACTGAATATGTTTTTCCCTTTAACATTAATTTGCCACCTTCTTTACTTCTTTAATGTTTGTAACCTTTATGCTTTTATGTTCTTAGCATCTGCATACTGGATGAGGAATAGAAACGCATTTTCAAAAATAGTCCATCTTCTATAATTATCAAAGCTTCTTAGATGACAATACTGTGGAATTGACCTGAGATTAAGTCCCATTGAATTCAATGGAACTTGCTTCTTGGCAAATGTACGCAGAATTGGGTTATTGGCTGCAGAATCGGGTTATTGGTTTTAACAAATGGAAAACCGCTAGAAGGGTTGTTTCAGAAGTGAAGCTATGAATGCTTGTGAGTCTGGATTGTGCCACTTGTGAATTGGGGTGTGTGTGTATATGCCAGAACTTTTTTCTCTTTCCGAGCTTGTGTGTCTGAGAAGCAGAAATTTAGCAGCTACAGGTGTGCCCATTGCTGTATTTGTGTACTGGGTAATGCTGCCGCCATGTAACTTAACACCTGTCTAGCAGCATATGCCATGCTGAATGAAGATCTAGATAGAAAGGAAAAGAACGCAGATTTTCCTGTGTGGGGACTGGAATTGCAGGTGTAGGAGATCTGGCGAAAAATACTAATGGTCAATGGCGAAAACTGCAATAAGGGAACAATGCAAGGGAAAGTTCTCCTGTTTAATCAGTATCTAAATGTGCAGGACCTTGCAGCTCCCATTCATTTCAGTAGCTTAATTAACTACAAACCCCAACATATGGGAGGTGGCATTGCACAGGAGAACTCCCCACTACACTGGTTTGTATAGGACCAGAGGTTGTTCTAGAGAACTGCAAGATGCAGCACATTTATATTTGAATGCTTGCCAGTTCTGAACTTCCTTTTAGTGAGCATTTGCAAATGCTGCTCAGTTTCCTCCTTCCTTATTCACCGAAGCTGATTGATCCTTAAATACCAAATACAGGTTGTGGGTCCAACAGGAGGCATAGCTGAGTCTTTTTATCTAACTGTCTTTTCTCCTCCTTATCTTAGTTGAGCTTCATGTGAACTGAAGTCTGCTAATCATTTTATTTATCTCATTGACTAAATATTTATTCTATTCAAAAGCATCATGAACGAGTGTTAAGAGTCAATGTCAGGAGATAACATTCTAAAGTGGGGCCGAAGTCCAATTCCTGCTCTTGTCTCACATGCGAGACTCTTGCCTCCTTCCTCATGAGGCTTGAAAACAAACTTGCCACTGGAAGTACCCCCTTCCTCAGCAAAGTAACAAAGTTAGCTTCCTTAGGTGCACATTTTCCGCTTGTGGACCTCAGTAGATGACTAATGCCATTTTAAATTTTTGAGTCAACATAGCTGCAGATGCTTATTAGCACAACGTTAATTAGGAATGCAGGGTGTCTAGCGCAAAAGGTGCCTATTGTGCGGGAGAAATGAAGTCTGAAAGAGGTGTGACACCAGTTACTGAAATATCCACATAGGTAACAGGAAAGTATTGTAGACTTCTGGATGAATTTTGAAAGCTGCCCAGATTTATTGATCTTTGACCAATTAGGCAGGGCCATTTCCCTTGCTACCCAGTCGCCAAGCTTCATTTGCCTCTGTTCATGCCCCCAATCCCTGTCTCTGAGTGTGCCTGGGTGAGTTCAAACCACCGACCTGTCATATTTGGGTGAGCTTAGATGTACCTCTAAAAAGTAAAAAGTGCTTCTTCCTTAGAACATTACATGTGTACTGTACTTTAGGGCAGTGATTGCCAAACTCCCCTCCCCCCATGGACCGCTTGAGAATTGCTGAGGATCTGTATAGACCCCTTAATGGTGGTTTGTTTGTTTTTTGCCTTCTGTAGCAATTGTAATGTAATGTGCTGTGCTAGGGTGTGTGTCTTTGTTTCTTTTATTTATTATATTGTATTTTATTGTGTTGCGGTTTGGATTCAGCAAATAATAAAATACACGTATGAAAACTAATAGAAGCAGTAAAAATACGATTAAAATCAATGTGAATATTTAATGCACTGCGCCAACTGTTCCCAGCCACTGCTCCTGCTGTTCTTCACAGGCAGACAACAATGGACCACCTGAATGAGGCATGCAGGTGGGCCGCAAACCACAATTTGGAAACCCCTGCTTTACGGAGCATTTCCCCCATATATACCTCTCCAGTCAGCTGCTGAGAGAGCCAGCCCTCCTGTTACATAGAGTGAGGTGGCTGCCTTCAGACAGCTGATTTTGGGAATTGTGAATGGGCAACAAATGGACATTAAATGTATTGTGTTTTTTGTCATGCTTTGTGTCTTGGGTGCTAAAATAACCTGGCCAGCCTTGATACTTAATGCACCCCGATTTGATGGTGCACGCGGCAGGGGGTTTCATTTGCTGTTCTGCCTCAGACACCAGCATGTCTTGGGCTGGCCAGGTCCCCCCCCCCCCTCACATACTCTCTTCGACTGACGTTGGAACAATGAGGGCACAGGGCAATGGTTTCAGAGTTTGGCATGCCCTCCTTATGGAACTCATAAGTACAACAGATTTTTTGTGTGTGCCCTTTTTGTTGGGAAGTTAAAACATTTTTTATTTGAGAAGTACTTCAGAGATGACGGATTCTAAATGGGAATTTTGCTGCTGCAGGCTCTGGGCCACACAGGTTTTAAAATGTTTCGCTTTGATGGATGTTTTCATCATATGCAGAGAAGCATGTAACAAAAAGCAGTTCTGTTGTGTGTGGCTCAGCAGCCAACACACCCAAAGTCCTGTTGACTAGCTGTGCCCTGGGCAGGAGGTGGTGGTGCGGCTGCTGTTCCCATTTCTGTTTCTTTCCCAAAGGGCGATAAGTAGGCCAGTCCCAGGGCTGGCATAGCTTTGATGCCCATTTAGGAGCATGTGGTGGGGGCTTAGAATCCTTGGCATTCATGGACCTTGCCCTGACACCAACAAGGAATGTCCTGTTTTGGCCCACACTGTTGGCAGAGGACATAGGTGGTACCCTGACAGTGGGCCTTCCTCTCCACCGGTGGCAATGGCACTTATGCCACTTGGTAAGCCAGCCAAATGCCAACTGCAGGATTGCACACACGCGCCCCGCCCCCTCCACACACCATGCTTTATAAATAAAATTAATAGTTGACACGGAAAAATGATGGGGAACCTATACGCCTGATTTTTTTTATGTTGTTTTGTTGGGATGTTTTTATTTATTTAATTTATGGACCATCAGGTATTAGTCATGAGCTCATTATTATTTTTATAGAACAATGAAATCTTAGGCTGCTACCAGTAAGACAAAAAGCCTTTATCTCTAATCCATACTGAAGGTTAGAGAAAAGAAATATGGCTTGTGTTCGGATTGTAATGCATCTTTGGTTTATTCGTAGTTGCTAGCATTTCAGGACAGCTTTTCACTTGCCTGGACTGCACCACTATAGACTGCTCTCTGGGCTCCCATGTTTCACTGTTGCTCCTTCCAGAGATTCCTGCCCAGAGAAGGCAAGCTGTGGTGATACAGTGGTACCTCGGGTTACAGACGCTTCAGGTTACAGACTCTGCTAACCAGAAATAGTACCTCGGGTTAAGAACTTTGCTTCAGGATGAGAACAGAAATCGTGTGGCGGCGGCGCAGCAGCAGCAGTGGGAGGCCCCATTAGCTAAAGTGGTACCTCAGGTTAACAACAGTTTCAGGTTAAGAACGGACTTCCAGAATGAATTAAGTTCTGAACCCGAGGTACCACTGTACTTCTTGCTTGCCTTAACAGGATGGAGGGGTATGTGTTGATACTTCTGACTTTTGTGTTGCCTGAATGTAGCCTGTTTTGCAATGGCGGGAGTCACACCTGTTGTCTACTTTTGCCCTTGGCCCTACCTACCTCTGGGATGTGGCCTCTGCACCAGGAAGGTTTCCCATGAGGTTCCCCACCCCTGTAGAATAATTACTATGGGCAGATATTGTTCTACTGTGAATAAGGCTTTTCACCTATGGAGGTGGGAATCAAATGGGGTGGGGGACACAAATATGACTCTTACATTTGTACTTTGTACATTCCAGCACCACAAAAACTAGAGGTTCCTACACACATCATCATCATCCTCCATTCAGGCAACCAGGCGCAGTTCAAGGCATTTGAGGAGGTTGTCAAATAGTACCAGGAAGGGCTGTGGCCTCAGAAGGAGGCGTGGTCTGGGAAGAGTCCCAAGGGCCACAGTGGGAGTTACTGAGGGCCACATTGGGCCAAATTTAGCCCTAGGCTGGAGGTTCCCCACCCCTAATTTAAATTAACCAGTTGGTGGACCAGGAATCATTGGTGTTAAAGTCAACAGCCCACCATTGGGTCAAAACCAAGTTGGGGGGAAAAGCTACCAAAACTGCTTATTAATTGCCTTGTGCTAAATCCTGAGTGAATAATGGCCAATGTTAAATTCAGTTCTCTGAATTTTGCTGCAATTTGTTACTTTTTTTTAGAGATCCCCATCATGGTTTTTTTTTGCATTTTGGTGACTTTCTTTTAACACACATGTTTTATATGTAGTTTTGACTAACACACAGTTTTGCAAGCAGTTTCCACTAATACACATCTGTGTATTAACCTAACCAATATATTTATTTTGTGCACCCTTCCCCTCTTTTAGGCATTTTCCTAAATATTTGGTTGGTGAACAGCACAGCATATATGTGAATTTTGAAGAAAAGCTGTGTTTCAGCTTGTGTATTGTTTCAGGCTGCAGCAACTATAGAAAGGACTCAGGTTCAGACTAAGCTTTCCCATCATAGCTTTAGGTACAAACAAGGCCTATAGCCACTGAGTATTCTGGAGACATGTTTGATTTAGTAATAAAATTTTTCTGCAGTAGGGATTCATAATAACAGCTATTGATCGTATAAAACACACATTGTATAGGTCTTCCTTTGTTAAAGTTGGAAGACAGAAATAGCCATTGTGTGGAATGCTTTTAATTCTTTTTTTTTTTTAATTCTTTGCTTTGTGACGAAAACTAAACTATGTATAACTTCATAAACATGTCAGTGACATATAGTTAAACCTCTGCTGTACTGTAAAATATTGGTTCTTTACTTGCAACTGGAATTCTCCTTACACGGTCATTCCACAAGGCCATGTGTTGCCAGTGGTCACCAGCTATGCTTGCTTTCTGCTACAGAATGCTTTTAATTCATTATACTAGTATGGATTAATTTAGTAAGTATATCTTCTGTTCAATATTGGACTGTATTACTGATGCGGTCATACTGTTCCCCCGCTCCACCCCATTGGCTAAATATCCTAGAAGATTCTGGCAACTTATGGGTTGCATGCAAAGTTTCTCTTAATTTTAACAGGAAAGGAATTCCTCTGGATGAAGGGAATATTTTTTTGTAGTGCAACCTACTATTTATATCTGCTTAGATCTTGATGATCTTGGCTTACATGATCTGATCTGGTCCACATCTATATTCAGCAGTTTGGCATCCAGTGGTTTATTTGCAGACCATTTTGAAAAGTGCCAGGCTGTTTTTACACATGATGCTAAAAAGAAGCATCCCCTGTGAATATTAATGGAGGAGAAAGCCGTTTGTCTGTCAGGGTGACAACCTAGACAACGCATGTTTTCAAACCGCATTACAGAGTGCTGAATGCATGAGTGCCGTGTGTCCTTAGCTTCTTTTAGCTGAACAAATCCCTTTTTAAATGGTCTCTCTCAATGTCGTCTCTCCCCCCCCCCCCCATGCTGAAAGAAAGAAAGAAAGAGCCTAACATATATTATAATCTCCACTTCTGGGAAATGGTAATGAGAACAGACAGTAAAGTCAGTTCACTGGTAAAGTCAAGGGCCAGGTTAAAAGTGGATACAGGGTGGGGGTTTTTTTTGTTTGAGATGTCAGTCTGGTTTGGTAAGAGGAGGCTCATGGAAACGTGTGATTTCCTTTGGAGTTTAAGGTGGAGAACCCTCCAGTGCCCATCAGCCCTCACCAGCGTGACCAGTAGTTGGGGATGATTGGAATTTTAGTCCTGTGATATCTGGAAGGCCACAGGTTCCCCAGTCTTGGTGTAAGTCAATCGTTACTTCACTTTTCCTGCAAGCTGAGGATCAAACTGGCTGCAGTGACGGCATAACTTGATAGGGCTTGCAGTGAATTCTTAAAAACAGGGGCAGGACAGAGGGCAATTAAAAATGCAGCATGAATGGTAGTGAGAGTTGAATTCTTTGCTTGCCTGTGTTCTCTCTTCCCCAAATAGCCACATTTTCCCCTGGCAAAGGCTTCTTCTGTTCTTGGAGCTCCAGTTGGCAAAATGATGGCTGAGCAAAAGCCTACACGGTGGTAGGGACAAGGCTCTCATCCCTTCCCCACGGTGTGCTCTAAATCATCCCTTGTTTTTTATGGTTTTAGTTGGAGGCTTGATTCTAACATGCAGGTCTGGCATTGTCAGGTTTCTTTTGGCTGTGTGGCACACTTTTATTCCTCAGTTAAAATTGGAGGCACGCTTCATGACCTTTACTCCTTTAAACGGCTTAAATGTGTTGGAGTAAGAATTACCTGCCTTCGGATGAGTCCAACCCCAGTGTTTCTGCATGAGTCACTGTTCTTAGAAGGCCAGAACTTGGTCTTGTGCAGAGTTGCAGCAGGCAGCCTCTTCTGTGGGTAGCTGGGTGCCTTGAAGTCACATCATCTGTAAGTGATTAAAATCACTGTTTCAGTACACTTGCATTTCCCTTGTGGCAAACTGTTTTGGAATTTTCACTTGGGTTATGACCTGCACTTTAAAGGCAGAGAAAATAGACTTTGGACACACAGTTGACTTCCTTTAAATGGCATAGATAATGATGGGGATGTTTGTTTCAAGCACTTGTTTCTTGCTTCTCCAAGACTGGAGGCAACTTCTAACAAAGTTAAACAGTAAACCAATACCAGTCATAATATCACAAAATCTAAGATCACAGTCTCATAAACAATGTTCCGTTAAAGAAAAGCGATACTCTTTTCCAGCAACAACAATATGGCAGTAAAGATCTAGAAGCTTGTTCAAGAGCCATAGGCACTTTGGAAGAGGCCGGCTTAGCATCCTTTCTGCAATGCTTAAAAGCACAATAGAGTTCCGAACCATACAAGGTTGGTTGTTCCGTATCCTCAGAGCAATTTGCAGTGAAAACCCTGCTCCTCACCGCAGATGCAGTATCTTTAGCCAACAGGGACACAGGGCCCTTCTCCCAGGACAAAAACCACTTCTATGGGGAAAGGCATATGTGGATCCCTGGTTGTGACAGGGAAGAACCAACCCGCTGTAGGGCACAGAGTGCAGAAACCTGGACAGACCCAAAGAATATAAAAATATCAGATGTTGGATTCATGCTTAGGTTGTCATGCCTCGGGTGGGTCCCGCCACCTCACTTTTAAAAGGCCCTCTTCCCAGTTTAATGGGGGTGGTCTCATGATCTGATTGGGTTCAATTGTTTTAAACAATTTTTCAAGTTTTGTTGTGGTGGGAGAAAATAATGCTCTTGGGCTCTGTTTCCTCCTCAGAATTCCGGCCCCCAATCTTTTATCGCTTACCTATTTTGCTGTATCTCTTAATGAGTTTTGTTATGACCAAAGATCCATTGGATGGCAAGAAATATGAAGATTGAAAAGCCAACACTTTTATGTGAAATACTGAATTCAGTGGGACATGATCGATAGGGCAGACCACTTTATTAAATTAGGTTTGTCACATGGACTGATGGTTCATATTAATCTTGTATCTACATACTAGGTTATGGTAGGATAAGTGGAAACTAGTATTTGTATACCAAACCCTTAGAAGACCTAGTGGACACTGACCTAGCCTGTGGTTACTATTGTTGGGTACAGTTTCTGCTGCAATAAGGGCTGTAGGTTTTAACTGGATATATGATTTACTTTGTATGAGCCAAAAAACACCCTGAAATGTCACATTGTAGAAAGCAAAACTCTTCCAAGTCCATAATAGAATAAATTATGTAGATGCCCAATATTATATAAATTTTTCACTCAAGCACATTTATTTCTCAGCAAGTTGCTATTTGTTTTCATCCATAAACAAATACCACCTTCAAACTTCAATCAGTATCTAGTGATCTAGAATGTAGGAGTAAAGAGATCTGAACTCCAAAGGTTAATGCAGATAATCTGTCTCTTTGATGTTTGTATAAACTTAAATAAATAAGGTATGGACATATATCCAGTCATGAGAAATACTGAATTGTGGCTAAACAGCCTGCATGCTACCCAGCCTGTGTGTATGTAATTTTAAATACAGTGGTATCTCGGGTTAAGTACTTGATTCGTTCCGGAGGTCCGTTCTTAACCTGAAACTGTTCTTAACCTGAAGCACCACTTTAGCTAATGGGGCCTCCCGCTGCTGCCGCGACGCCGGAGCACGATTTCTGTTCTCATCCTGAAGCAAAGTTCTTAACCCGAGGTAATATTTCTGGGTTAGCGGAGTCTGTAACCTGAAGCATAGGTAACCCAAGGTACCACTATACCATATGCACTCCTAGAAGACTGGGTTCAGTTTGTGAATCCAAGAGTCTCAAATTCCAGACCATAGTTTTAAATACTGTTTAAAGATAACATGCCAAAATCAATAGTCATATACTGTACAGAGCTTGGGCATTAGTGTCAGGAAGAAGCAAACTATTTTGGCTGACTTGCCAATTTGAAGCTTGTCTACACATTAGTTGCCTTATACTTGTTTGCACATTAGTTCCCTAACTTCATCCATTCGAGTACCTTAGCACCCTACAGGAACATCGCTATTCTGGACTGTTGTTTGTTTGTTCCAGCAGTGAGCATAGGCAGCTAAAGAGAATATGTTGCAACAGGGCTCAACCAGCTAAGAGTCCCCATAAGTGCAGCCAGATACTATGCACACTGCAGCTTCTCTGCTCCTGGGTTGGTCTCCAGCTCTGCCAGGACTAGGCTCTCCAGCTGGAGAGCCTTCTTCTAGCCTTGTGCTTTTGGCAAGTTGAGATTCCCTGTCACTGCTGCCAGCCACTCACCCTAGCAGCCACCACAGCTTTTCTTTGCCAGAGAAAACAAGGCATTTGCTGTACGAGCTGCTTTGCCTTTTCCTCTCTCTCTCTCTCTGGCTTCATCTGTGATTTTCCCTACTGTTATCTCTTCCAGCTGCAGGCAAGAGCAGTCACTGCCAAAGCAAAATCTGAACACAGCCCATGCAGTGATTTCCTTGATGCTTCCAGCTAGGAAAACCTGGGGCTGCTTGGAGGAGGAGGAGATGCTGCTGAGAGTGCAGGTTGAGTCATGGGGTGGAAGCGTGGAATGTGGCTCCAGATGCCTGTACTGGCTGTTTGAATGCAAGGCTGGTAGAGTTTCCTGGATATGGTTCTGCATTAAGAGGTTAATAAGGGTACCTGCTCTGTCCATCTGGTATTCTATTTCTTTGAATAAAACCTGCACAAGTGCCTTTTGAAAAGCTGATTCATGTTATTGATTGGTTCAAAAATGGTATTTCCCTGTTAATGATCCACTGATGGGAATTTACTTTTAGAGATTCATAATGTATGTTCATGAAGGATGGCAATGATGCCCCAAGCTTCATTAATTTGAAACTGTTATTAATTCAGGCAGTTAGTAGTTGTGATTGCAACCGTATGATCTCCTAATGATATTATGGCATCTGTTGTGTACAAACATTACAGGATGCAGCTTAACAACAAAAAGCCCTTCCAAACAATGTGCTGGAGGTATTAATCACTTTTGATGCTGAAAGTTGCATCCATCTGCACTTTGGGTGCTCAAGCAGAAGCCATGGTAGAATCTAGAAAGGCTACTAGCTATTCCATTCTGTGATCAGAGACTGGGCTGGATTCAGTCTAAGCTAGTCATGCTTTAGTCTCATCAAAACCAACAGGACAAACTGAAGACTAATTTAAGAATAATCCTTGGGCACAGTGAAGAGAAAAACCAAGCAGAAGAACTGCCCAATCCAAGCTCAGGCTGGCAGGGAAGATTTCTTGTTGTCTTTCTGTCTCCCTCTCTCTCCCTCTGCCCCCCCCCCCGACATGTATTTTCCCTTTATATTTTCTCCCACTACTTGCAGTGGCACAACTATGCCAGCTCCAGAGCTGGTCTGCTCCCTTCCCCGCTTTCAGGCAGATGTGGGGGGGAATGGGAGGTTTCACTCCGTAGATGTTACTGCCATTGAAGTGCCAGCAGTGAAGTGGGCAAGGGCAGCAGGATTTTCTACCCCTGTAGAGGGGAGCCTTGAGAGGCTGGATACCTCTGCAGGCAGAGAGGAGATCTGCTGTGTCCTTAGGTCTCAAGGCATCCTTCCATTAACTCTTGTTTTGCGTCCTTAGTCTTGATCCAGCTCATTATTATCTCCTAGAAGTCTTAAAACTGTTACGGCATTTTTAATTTTTATTTTAAAAAAGCTTGTTATTCCAGGATGGAGGGGGAGGACAGGAGGAGGGGATGGGGGAAGAGAATGCATTTTATGCCTTCTGTTTGTCTTAAGAGGCCTGGCAAGTTTGAGGGTTGGTGTGGGAGGAGGTTAGGGAAATATCAGGAAATTGGTCTCCCCCTCTTGCCTCAGTCGTGCTTTCAGAACCCTGCAGAACTTTGGAGGAAGGGTTTAGTAGGAGTGCACGTTGGTATCCGTCCAGACTCTCTAAATCAGTGGTTCTCAGACTTTTTTTCTCTGGGCCACACTTTCATAATAAAAATCTCATGCCACTGCAGGTGTTTTTTATTGATAAGAAATACATTGGAAAACAAAAAGAAGCAACTCCTAGCAGTGCTTGATTTATAACATTGCACGCAATTACTTTATAATACGATCACGGGACATCCAGAAAGTATAAAATAGTGTAGCTACAGGACTCATTCCCAAAGTATAATTTTTAAAAAGCCCCTTGCATGTTTACCTTAACTATGTATGGAAACTCAATGGGAGGTGTGAGCTTGCTTTTGCTGGGTAATTTCATTTATATTAAGTTGGATCCGAGACAGACAAACTCATCTCATCAATTTCTCCCTAGCCTAGCCTAATACTACACTATACCATAACTGCGCTGATATGTTCAAATGTTTATTTGATTGCCCTTGAATCTTTCTGCCACACTTGCCATCTTCTCCTGCCACACCCTTTGAGTACCACTGCTCTAAATACTCCTGATCCGTGTCTTTCTCACCTTGTTCCTACAAAATATGTTTCTGGGTGTTTGCTTTATATTGCTCAAAGAATTTTCTCAACAACTGGACTTTTAAATGAAGTTTCAGAAGAGTCTGTATTTCAGAGACACCATTTTTTTTTTATAAAAAAAGGTCTGAAATGGCATGAATGACCCAGTAGAATTAGAGAAAGCTTTCAGAATAAATGACGCCTTACCACTAGCAGAAATGTTTTTTTATTAAAAAAAAACTTTGTTCAGTTAATCATGATACAAATACACTTATTCAGCCAAATTACCTTTCAGAATCTGTCTAACTAAATCAGTGGTTTCTCTGATTCTGCAAAGGAAGATGGGTACATTATCCCTAATGGTTAGCTAATGGCATATGCATTTAGAAAACTAATTAAACATTATATTTAGCAGATATTAAAAAGTTGCTTCTGTTACTCTAATGGGTTGTTTTTATTTTTTTATTTTCTTTTAAAAAACAACAACATTAAGGAGAAACTTACAAAGGAGATAATAGGAAAGTAGGTGGTTTGGTTTCCAGTCCATCAAAACAGATTTCATAGAATTGTAGAGTTGGAAGGGACTCTGAGCTCTCCCTGCTATGCAGGAATCTCAACTAAACCATCCATGACCATTGTCTATCCAATCTCTGCTTAAAAACTTCAAATGAAGGACAGTCCACCACTTTCAAGGCGGTCCTTTCCACTGTTGAATAGCTCTTACCATCAGAATGTTCTTTCTGATGTTTAGTCGGAATCTCCTTTCTTGTAACTTGAAGCCATTGGTTCTGGTCCTACCCACTGGAACAGGAAAAAACAAGTTTGCTCCAGCTTCCATGTGATATTTGAAGATGGCTATCCTATCTCTTCTCCGTTGCCTCTTATCCAGGCTAAATGTACCCAGTTCTCTCAACCATTCCTCATAAGGCTTAGTTTCCAGACTCTTGATCATCTTGGTCACCCTCTTTGTACACATTCCAGCTTGAAGATTCTTCTTCAAATTTGGTGTCCAGAACTGGACACAGTATTCCCAGTGTGGTCTGACTAAGGCAGAATGGAGCAGTACTATGACTTTCCTTGACCTGGAGACTATACCTCTGTTGATACAGCCTAGAATAGCATGATCTTTGTTTGCTGCTGCGTTACATTGTTGACTCATGTTAAGCTTGTGGTCTAGTAAGACCTCTAGATCCTTTTCACAGGTATTACTGGCAAACTTTTTGGGGGGGGCAGGTGGTTCTTCCTGCCTAAGTGTAGAACCATACATTTGTCCCTATTGAAATTTCATTTTCTTGGTTTTGGCCCAGTTCTTCAATCTGGGAAGGTGGTCCAACTGGCTGTTCCTATCGGGCATCTCCAAGGACACCGGGCATGGGAAGTGTGCACCTTTCATTTCCATAGTGTTGCAGCTAGAGCTAGATTGTGTGCAGGTCTTTGGGAGAGTTTGGGGACTGTTTCTGGCAATCTACATGTTTTGTGATCTACGTCTTTTGCATTCCGTACCTAAGCCAAATTTTGACCAGGCCAGGCAATGGGAAATAGTTGTGGGTCAGTGGTAGAGCACATACTAGCCATGCAGAGGATTCCGGGTTCAGCCCCTGGTATCTCCAGGTAGTCTTGGTAACATCTTAAGTTTTAAACCCTGAATAGCCACTACTAAATGTACCATTTGGAATAAGGCACTTTCTTCGGTTCTGTGCTTTTGTTGTTGCTGCTGCTGGCAATCTTCATTGCCCCATAACTTTCTACCATTGAAATAGCAATGTGATGGCTGTTATCAAATGTGCATATCTATCTATCTATCTATCTATCAATCATCTATCTATCTATCTATCTGCATATCTATCTATCTATCTATCTATCTGCATATCTATCTATCTATCTATCTATCTATCTATCTATCTATCTCATTTCCAAGCTAACTCAGTGATTTTTTAAAAAAAATAATTACTCCCATCATTTGGAACTTTGCCTTTTGTGCCTTCAGTGTAGCTCCCTAAAGCACATTTTTTCCAGCAAGCTTTAACTTTCTTAAGCAGGCCCTGCCCTGGGGGAGCGAGGAGTCTATTTCACAGTCTAATACATTTCGCCATTAAAGAGCTTCCTCTTTTAATTCCAGGATATTCCAGAAGGAAGCACTTAATTTGAACTGCATTGCAATGAGTAGAAAGCTAGCCTTCTGGCATCCAATGCTTCCTAATTATTTGCCCTGGGGAGAAGAGCGGATGGCAGCGGAAGTGGAAGCAGAGGCTCTGGAGAGAAAGGAAAGATGGGAATGCTCCAAATTAAATAAACCATACTGAGAAGGAATTGGAGGTACCACATTCTTCCTTCTGGAGACTCCCTAAAACCTTCATTTATTTTGACTTGCAGCTGAAAGGTTTCACTGTCACCTCTTCATTGTTCTGCAGTAGAACAACAAAAAGCTGTAACCATGTGGAACAAATATTGAGAAGCAAACTGTTTAAGCACATGGTACACTTTGTCGCATGCTTGGGTTTCCAATATTTCAGGTTTTTCTAAAGCGAGACACTTGATTCCTTCCCAACAAAGCCTGAGAAACCAGGAGAAGAGGGGATTGATTTTTTTTTTTTAATGATGGGAAAGACTGGGAGGGAAGTCTAGCCCTGCCTTACCTTACCTTCCTGCAATGCCTAAAACCTGAATAAAAGCATATCAACTAAAAGTTGGCAGTGATGGTAGGACAAGACTTGAATAGTTCCTGGAATGCCTTCTGCTCGGGGGATTATACATGAGGTTCAGCATATAGGCCTAAAGACATCTAGGCAGGAGGCTTCAGGGATGCACCTAAAATGCTCCTATTTGAAGCACTCTCATACCACTTGAACAGTCATGGCCTCTGCCATAAAATCACAGGAACTGTAGTTTATTAAGGGTGCAGAGAAATGTTAGGAGAGCCTGCACACAGTTACCAGCACCCTTAACAAACTAAGTTTCCCGGGGTTCTTTGGGGGAAGCTGTAACTGTTCAAGTGGCGTAAGAATGCTTTAAATGTATGGCGTTGAAGTGACCCGGTAAGAATATGGGAAGCTGCCTTACACTGAGATATTCCTTTGGTTCCTCCAGATCAGTATGATCTTTGTTGACTGGTGGTGGCTTTCCAGAATTCGGGACCAATCTAGGACCATTGAGCTATGGGCTGCCTCAAGCCCAACCTTGGATTAGTGCAAAAATGTGGGTTCTCAAAGGGGAGCTCCCAGCAACTTTGCTCCTTTTTTGCTGCTGTGCTGAGCAAAGCCAAGGTTTGGCTTAGGAGGTTATCTTAACCTGGACCCAGATGAACTGCTTTTCATTCCAGTTCATATATTCACTCCAGTTTTCCTAGTTCCTTATAGTTCTCCTCAACATTTCCATACACTGACTATCTGATACTTCTGAATGCCCACCTTTATGAATGCCCTGTGCTGTGAGTCATCTTTATATTCCCCGTGGCATCCACATTTGGATCGTATTTCAATTTTTCTGGAAATACAAATATAGTTCTATTACATTACCTGATACACCGGCAATTAATAAGCTAGTTGCCAGATATATTCGGAAAACAAGACGGGAATAGGCAGCAGGGACTAGGCGAGCAGAAAAGAGACCATAATCGTCCTTGAGTATTGCTAATCATGAGGTTCGTTTTGCATTATTACGGAATCCTAACTGTTGAGGAAACTCGCCCAGTGGCTTATTTGACAGGAAAAGTGGTGATGAAGTGACTGTTCCTCAGTGTTTGCCAGATACTGGAGTCAGGGGAAGAGGGAAAGCAAGAAAGAAATGAAAGGTGAGAAACTGGCAGTGTCTTTGGTTGAGTCTGGTGATGCTCTTTCAGATAGAAGCATTTTTGGAGTGAGTTCAGTTTGAACACTCATCACTACATGTTTAATGGTTCTGTGCTTAGTCATGCAAAAGGCCTCATGGTATATTTTTCATTAGCCACCTCTCCCAGATTTTTGGAAAGCTGTCATTGCATTTTGCAGTTATAAGCAGCAAAATCTGGTATCCTGAGCTGCCTTCCATCCTGTGCACTTTCAAGTTTAGCAGCTTAATGGAGACCATTCCAAGTTGGCTTGTCTGCTGGGAAACATTGTGTATTGTATAACTCCCATCATCCCCGACCCAGTGACTATGCTGACTAGCTCCCAACAACTAATATGTCATTCAGGGATTTGTGTTATTTTCGTGGGCTTTTTCTATGTGCTTCATTTAACCCCCCCCCCCCCGCAATAGATCAATCATATAAATAAATAAATCTGGAGGGCTACAGATTTTCCAACCTTGTTGTAGTAGATCCTGGATCACGTTCCAAGATTGAACAGTAAATTCTCATGGAGAGCTAGCTAGGCTTATTAGCAATATAATGCTCCCATACAGCTGCTCATTTGCACGGGAAAGGTCATCAGTGGTGGGCAAACTCTTTTCGGGAAATTTGCCGCCACCACTACCTCAGTAAGCTTCTAAGGAAACTCAGGATTCGCCAGAACACAGTTGGAAAGATATTGTGATGCTGTGTGGTTTTCAGAAGGCAACCCCCCTCTGCTGCCCAAGATTCAGTAAAACTACTGATTTGCTCCAATTATGTTTTGGTATACTGGCTTTCCACAAAGGGTGGTTTTAACACAACAAGAATGGACGCTTTTAGATCTCCTTCCATTTCATGCAAAGAGAACGGGGAAACACACAAGTCTAAGGCTCTTGCTGGCTTGTTTGTGTAACAACAACCCATAGTTTGTTGTTACATCTGAACCTGGCCCAGAAAATCCTGCCCCTTTTAAAAACGTATAAATTCTGCGGAACTTTGGGGAAGGTGCTTGAAAAGTGCAAAATCGCATGCCTTCACAACCAACATTTTAAACTTTGCATGGCTCAAAAGCTTTCCTCTGACTCTTGCTGTTGTTTGAGGAATAAAACTGTGTGCTCCTGTGTGGAGGGGGAAAGACTCGAAGCCTAATACATGATCAAACCCCAATTTTGTTTAAAATGCTCTGTTCCCTAGAGCATTGTGTACTTGCTTTACCCGGAGTGTGTGCTTTTTTACCAACCACTCTCCCGGAGGTTTCACATTATCCTGTTACTTAGTTAAGAGGGGCAACTTGCCTTGTGTGGCGACAGTTTGGGAAGAGGCATAAATAAGACACAGTTAATTGAAAGCAGATTCCCACTGTCTACCTCTAAAACCCACCCAGTCCATTAAAGCTCTCATGAATGAATCACTTTTGCGAAGAGAACTCTTTGCTCTTCTTCTGCCTCACTAAACTCTTACCTGGGGGAGGTAGAAGCTCTTGAATTTGGTGACATTGATTACTAGGGAATAAACAACACGTTAAAGTACAGTGTAGCGTTCAGAAGCCAGAAGGACACGGAGATTTAGCCCTTTGAACCTGCTTTGTTTCAATGAGTGGGTACGGTTGGTAATTGATACAGTGATAAGGAAAGGTCTTGACTGCATTACCTGGTGTCAGCTTCCGCTGCGCCCTGAAAGGAGACCACAGACTGTATTTCATTTGAAGTGTGCTCATGCAAGAACAATAGATCACAGATTTAAGATGGGGCCTGGCTACTAAAGCAAGAGAGCCAGGTGGAGCAGTGCGAGAGGTAAATAGCCTTTTGTTTGCCTTTTAAGAAATAATAATCGGGGCAGCTGCTGCTGGAAAAGGATTATTTATAGCAGTAGCAGGTTAGGCAAATCAAGGGCAAAACTTTGCACTGTTGTGTCTTTTAATTTCTGAGTTACGTCTTTGGGAGGGAATATTACAAATACCACATAAACTTACCTTAAGCATCAGCAAGTCATTTTAAGAAGGGGATTTTAAAAAAAAGCAGTAGCAGCATTTTGTCTGCAAGTTAAGCTGTTCCAGTTATCCATTGGTTTTGAGTTTGTGTGTGTGTGTGTGTGTGTGTTAAGATTGTGCAGTTCTCTTTCACTTGGTTCATTCTTAAGTCAGCCTGGGTAGCTCAGTTGGTTCGAGTGTGGTGCTGATAATGCCAAGGTGTCAGGTTTGATTCCTGTATGTATGGGATGGCTGCATGTTCCTGCATGGCAGAGGGTTGGACTAGATGATCCTCAGGATCCCTTCCAACTCCACAATTCTTTGTTTCTACGTTTACAACATTAGGCCCATGTGCCACATTTTGATTACAGTGGTGCCTCGCAAGACGAAATTAATCCGTTCCGTCTCTTCGTCTTGCGGTTTTTTCGTCTTGCGAAGCATGGCTATTAGCGGCTTAGTGGCTATTAGCGGCTTAGCGGCTATTAACGGCTTAGCGCTTAGTGGCTTAGCGGCTATTAACGGCTTAGCGGCTTTAAGAAAAAGGAAACAAACTCGCAAGAACTCGCAAGACGTTTCGTCTTGCGAAGCAAGCCCATAGGGAAATTCGTCTTGCAGAACGACTCAAAAAACGCAAAACCCTTTCGTCTAGCGAGTTTTTCGTCTTGCGAGGCATTCGTCTTGCGGGGCACCACTGTAGATAGGGAAGGACCATAGCTCAGTCGTAGGGCACCAGTTTTGCATGCAGAAGATTCCAGGTTCAATCCCTAGCTTTTTCTTCTTTGGCAATCACTCGTAGCCGAGTAAGATTGTCCTCTATGAACATGGTCTTAACAGTGAGTCCGTAAGTGACTGTGGAGGCAAAACTTTTGCATCATAGTAAAATCTATGATGCATGACTATAGCCTCACTAGACTCCTTGAAAGTTGTTCAGACTGGCTCAGTGTGAGTCCATGTACAGAAAACCCCCAGCAGGGGCAGATCTTGCTCAGCAATGGATTAATATGTCTCGTTAACAATAAGCTTGAAATAATAGTACTGAAAATTCAAACATGAATGAAAGAACATAGCATGGAGAGGAACAAGCTACCATACCTCTGAAATAATTGACCATCACGACAACTAGGTTAAAGGATGTGCTACAGTAGGCTTTCTTGATCAACATCAATAAAACATCTAAAAATAACTACACAGATATAGTCTAAGTTGATTAGCAGTAATTGCCCTGAGTCAGTGTAGTCACTGATGGGTGATGTCATGTGTAATATTCTCTTAAAGTGATTTTAGCAGACGTAGCCTTTTGAAGAGCTCTTATAGTCGGCATAAATATCTTCCTGGTTCCAAGCTGGATGCCAACAGTCAATGACATGTCTAAATATGACATAATACGGTATTAGATTATATTTTTGTGCTTTTCTTGTTATATGTTGCCAAAGAAAAATGACAGCATCTGTCTTTTTAATGCAAAAAGGGAGCCATTAAAATCTTTGAGAAGCAGAACATGGTAGCTGGGAAATCATGTAAGAACAATGAAGGTGAGCTTTCAAATATTTATCTAGGATCTGCAAACCTCTCGGTCACAACATAAGCATTTGACTTTTCTGCTAAGTCTGGAGATGATAACAGTGGAGAGGTTCTTATCCTATGCTCATAAATTGAGGCAGAACTTATGTACATGTATAGAGGAGGGGGCATAGTTGGCTTGCTCCCTAAAAAGGTCTGGGCCTGACTCAGTATGTGTTTGGTTAAAATGTAGTAATAATAATAATAGATGCATGATAGGACTCCCCCCAATATCTATATATCTATATCTATCTATATCTATCTATATCTATCTATATCTATCTATATCTATATCTATATCTATATCTATATCTATATCTATATCTATATCTATATCTATCTATCTATATATATATAACCTATTGCATTGCTATGAGGAACAAAAGGTACTCTTCAGACTGGACCAATAGTATTTTTCTCAGTCCTGGTCAATCCAGAACCCTCCTACTGCTTGCCAAATGCAGGAACTAATGTTGGGCACCTACCTGCATTCTATGCCTGAAAAAGATTCTGAGGCCAACATGATAGCTCAGTTGGTTAGAGCATGCTGCTGATAACCCCAAGGTTGCAGGTTTGGTCCCCGTATGGGACAGCTGCATATTCCTGCATTGCAGGGGCTTGGACAGATGATCCTCAGGATCTCTTCCAACTCTACAATTCAACCTTGTATGCTGGCCTGCCGCTTCCTTCAGTACATCACAGATACCACACTGGACTTGAGGTTGGGGAAGAGCTGCTAGCAGCTGTTGTCCCTCTTATTAATAGACAGAGGCCAGGGACCCCTACTTACTTGTGGTCATAGTGAGCATGGGGAACCATTCCCATCCTCAACACAATAGCAATGCCAGGATCATACAAGCTGCCCACATTAAGTGAAAAGTACAATTTTGTGTTTACAATCTCTTAGTTAAATAAGTATGTAATTTAACTCTGGCTCTAGTTTTTCAAATGTCTCTTCCAAGTCCCGATTCATTAGCTTTGCACTTCACCTCCCTTCTCCAGTTATCAGTCTTTCCCTCTACAAGGGCATTATGAACCAAAAGTTGCACATTTGATTTGGAGGCAGCATCCTCCAGCAAAAGCAACTTTTAAAGAAATAAAATGGAGTGGGAAATGAATGAATGAATGGAGGGATGTATGCATGAATGCCTGTTAGTTGGAAAGACCTTTTTTCTTTTTCTCTTCCGTTCCTTATCAGTTATCTTCCAGAAGGCAAAGAACCTCACCCCCTCCCAAAAAAAATCCCCTTAACTGTCAATACAATCAATTGGGATTTGTCCCCCCGTCAATAATTAACAAAAGCTTTAAATCAATTCAGCTTTGCGGTACTAGTTGTAATACTTAATGTTTAACAAGGAACTGTAATCCTCTTTCACAATTGAAGCATTTGGCTTTGTAGAATGTAAAAGTGATGACTGGATAAGTTAAATAATGGCCAGGATCCAACCTACTCTCTCCAGTGTTTTGAGTGGAAAGTGTTTCCGTTCAAGTGGAAGGGGCTTTATTTCCTGCTGGTGAGAGTCCATTGGGCATCACAGGATGTTGCTTCAGAAGCGTTGTGGGTGGGGGTGGCTTTGTGGGGCAGCAGAGGATGCTGTTGGAAGGGGGTGCTGAAAGGAGATCATCATTCATGGCACTTTAGACCCCACCCATAGCTTGCTTGCAGTTTCACAAGAAAACAGAGCAGGAGCCATATTTAGTTGACGTGCTATGTCTCAGTGTCAGGGTAATATGAGCCATGGCTCATTGGGGCTCAGCCCAAAGCCAGCATTCAGGGAGAAGGATCAGTCGTCTCATAAGAAGAGGATATTTCAGAGAATGGGCAGAGTGCCTTCTAGTACTGGTTGGCAACACTAAACTAAGCTGACAGAGAGAGGGCCACCCGTGGAATGGTTGTAACAATCATGGTGGATGCAGTGATGCAGGCAGGTCCCCTTTCTTCCTAGTGCCATTTGTCACTTCCGCTTACTGAGGAAGGGGGGGATAAGGCAGTGGAGAGTTTGGTGTGGACGTAATGCCAGGAGCTTTGGATTGGTTCTGCCACTGTGCATGCACCGAGCTCCCTGCTTCCTTCTGTGTCCCAAGTAAGGATGCAGGCAGGAGGGAGCTGGCTGAGGGCAGAATGAAGTTGTTGGGGCAGTGCCTCATTTGTCCCCATTGACTAGCTTCCCCTGGTACCTTCTCAGCACTGAGTAATCAAAACCAGCTGATAGGCATCCAGGAGGAGGAGAAAGGCTTTCAAGTTAGTAAATGTGTCTTATTGGTATGCTTGAATTCCTCCACCTCTTAAATTAGAAATGAAATCCTTCAGGGTAGTCACAAATAACTGGCAATTGCCAGATAGCCATTTAAAAGGTTACCATGTGCACATGTAACTTTGTGGGGGAGTCATTTCTCCCTACCATCCTGTTACTTCTCCATTTCTCCCAGATTATTGAGCCTTGGTAACAATGGTAGTTTTACTATGTGGTTAGAGGTTCCAGGCAGCCATCTATCCTGCCATGTGGATACAATTACCATATGCTAAGCTCTAAAGTGATGACTACTTGGCCTGCAAGGATTTATTTTTACAGTCCAAGGTAAAAAAAAATTTTTGATTTTTTTTTAGGAGAATGGCTTTGAGCAATTTTACTTTGGGGTTTTCTCCAATAATGAAGCCTCTGTGGAGAGAAGGAAGTCCAGCAACTTTCTTCTCTGTCTCTGAATATAGCTTCTTCATCTCTGGTGACACCATAATTAGAAACTGTACATCCTTCCTACATATCTGAAGCGTTTTTCTCCCCACTGTGTCAGCATTATATTTTAGTGTTGTGGTCAAGAGCTAAGGCCATAAAGGTATTTTTAAGCTAAAGTTCCTTTAAGCTAGTAAGTTCAGAATCTGTTTTGACTTGTGGCCTTCTTCTAAAAGTCAGTTTACCTTTTGGAACTCCATCTCCACTGAGCTTTTTTTAAAAATGAGTGATATCCCCTATCCATTGTCGGGCTCCAACTCCCCTGTGTTGAGACTTTCTTTTTACAATCAAGTGGTCTTTTAAGTTTTATGAGCTAAATAAATGAACTAGAAGAGAAGCCATGGGAAAATACTAAAATAATATTTAGTGATGGGGGATTGGAGATTGGAAATTGAATTTCATGGTTCTAAAACCCCCGAGCCTGTTTCAATCCAAGTCCATAATGACCTGAACTTTGTTCCTCCCCCTCCCCAGCCTCCCCATCTGTGAGCGTCCCTATTACCCACTTTTTCTAACTTAAACAAGCAAAATGGGTATCAGGCCGGATTTGAGGAGCTACAGTGGTACCTCGGGTTACAGATGCTTCAGGTTACATACGCTTCAGGTTACAGATGCCGCTAACCCAGAAATAGTACCTCAGGTTAAGAACTTTGCTTCAGAATGAGAACAGAAATCGTGCGGTGGTGGCGCAGTGGCAGCGGGAGGCCCCATTAGCTAAAGTGGTGCTTCAAGTTAAGAACAGTTTCAGGTTAAGAACGGACCTCCAGAACGAATTAAGTTCTTAACCCAAGGTACCACTGTATAAAGATCAGAATTGAGTTCTGGGTGCTGCCACAACTATAAGCAACAGCATCTACTGGACAGTGGGAAACATAGAAGCAGGGCTGGGCGCTATCTGGTTTTCAACACCATGATGTACACCAGCTAAATATAACAACATATCACCATATATTGGCAGCAGCGGAGGGCCTTGTTGGGCCTCCCTGCAGTGGCAAGGGGCCCACCATACCTCCCCTCAGTAGCGGAAGGCCTTGACAAGGCTCCCTGCAGCGGTGGAGGGCCTTAAAATGTAAGGAAGAAGTATATTTAATAAAAAATATAAAGTAAACTTCCATATAATATATTTAATGTATTTTCAACTAATTTAAGGGTAGTTTAAGTGATTTACTAGTCAAGTTGCATCTGTTTTCCCACTCAGAGGTCCCACTTAGAGGTTCAATCTAGGCATGCATAAGTCCCACTGAGTTCAACTAAACTTACTTTTACTTTCCAGGGAGTAAGTCTCGGATGATTTGCTTGCACTGCTTACCGACAAATCCCCTCCCCATCATTCTTACATAGTACCCAACCTCCCATTTCAGCTAAACATTCTCCTCTCCATTCAGTCCTCAACAGACACCCCCCTGCAAAAACCCCCATACCATCAATCTCTCCCTTTTAAAAATCTCTCCTCCTTATAAAGGAGGGAAGGAGGGCAAGCAAGCAAAGACTTAATCTCCTTTAAATAAATTTTAGAAACCTTCATTTTTAATATGGAGGAAAACTATTTAGGGGGAACCACCAGAAAACAAAAATAAAAACTCTTCCCACCCTTTTTTTCCGGGGGTGGGGGGTCAGTGTGAGGAAAGAAGTGTTTTCCATTTCTTTGTTTACATTCTCGGTTTATGTTGCCCCTGGATCTTTAATTGTCTAGCCATGGGGGCCCCTCCTGGATTGTTAGCAGGCTCTGCATAATTAGCTGAGTTAAAGATACAGGTGAAGCTGGAAGAGTTTGCTGGTTTGTGTGAGAGCTTATCCTTATTTCTTATTGGCTAGGAGGGAGAGAGCAAACAAAGCCTGCAAAGCATTAGTTTCCCAGCTTCCCTCTGGGAAGCTGTTAAGTCTCCACGTTTTATTCACCAGTATACAGTGGTACCTTGGTTCTCAAACTTAATCCATTCCAGAAATCCGTTCCAAAACCAAAGCGTTCCAAAACCAAGGTGTGCTTTCCCATAGAAAGTAATGAAAAACAGATTAATCTGTTCCAGACTTTTAAAAACAACCCCTAAAACAACAATTTAACATGAATTTTACTATCTAATGAGACCATTGATACATAAAATGAATGTACTGTACTATAAAATAAATAAGACAGTATTGTAGATGATTTAGAATTTTTTCCCCCTTACCTGCACTGATGATAGTCATTGTTTGGATGGGGGGCTTTTATCAATTTCTGCAGTCACACAATCAATCAGTAGCTGAACTGGGTTCCACACAGTCACAAAAACAAATTAACGGAAAAAGCCTCAGAAACACAAAATCAACCGCAAAAACAAAAGTGCCAAACTTAATCTGTTCTGGAAGTCTGTATGACTTCCGAAATGTTCAAAAACCAAGGCGCAGCTTCTGATTGGGGCAGGTGCCCCGGAAACAATAGCCGACAGCCGCATCAGACGTTTGGCTCCTGAAAAAGTTTGAAAACTGGAACACTTACCGGAACGTTTCCAGTCTTTGGGAACCAAGGCGTTTGAGAAGCAAGGTACCACTGTATTGCCTTGTTGAAACACTTAATACGATGTTGTTTTAGTACCTGGCATTCAACGATTTATCACACAGCCTTAGATCGGAGCCACATTTTCTTGGGACTGTGATGATCTGGATGTGCTGGCATGCGCTTGCTTCAGCATCCATTGACCTGGGGAAGCAGTGTATAATGCCTTGAGCATTTCCACCATCTGTTTCCATGGAATGTTTGTGCCACTGTCCATCTCTTTGTGATGTCAACTAATGTTGCAACAAGTATGTGTGGCAATTGCCTCAAGTCAGCCTTCCAGCTCATTGCCTTAGTAAGGTGAATTTGGATAAAAGAGGAAGGGCTGGCTTGGAGGTTAGTAGCAAAGAGATCTCTAGGCCCCATAATGCTCTAGCCTTCTGATAACATCGTCAGGAATGATAGGACTGGGCAGGAAATATGTGGAGAAAGCCTTGTCTCCCACTGTCCTGCCTTGTTTGCGGTTGGATTAGAGGGTGATTTAAATACAGTGGTACCCCGGGTTAAGAACTTAATTCGTTCTGGAGGTCCATTCTTAACCTGAAACTGTTTTTAACCTGAGGTACCACTTTAGCTATGGGGCCTCCCGTTGCCACCACGCCACTGGCCTGTGATTTCTGTTCTCATCCTGAGGTGAAGTTCTTAACCTGAGGTACTACTTCTGGGTTAGCGGAGTCTGTAACCTGAAGCGTCTGTAGCCCGAGGTACCACTGTATATGTGTCCCATGTCTGGGTCAGCGTTTGAAATTCTCCAGGCGCCAGGTGCATTTTACACCTGGCTATCGGCCACTTGAGACCAAGTGAAGATGCCCAGCTGCCAGGATGGTGCCCGACGTCTCCACCACCTGGAGGTGCATGCCTGGGGATCCTTGGATCATTCCTGATTGCATATGCTAGCATCACATCTTGTAGAATTCTATCTGTTATATTTTATCAGCACAATCAGAATGAATTTGAGGAACCAAAAAGTCGTATTGAAAAAATGCGACTTTTGAGCTGTCTGGCCCCTAAATGGCAACTAGGCATTCTGTTTGGGTGACTGCAACCCTGGTTTAAAGAGCCACTTGGTGCCTAGTTATATATCTGAGTTTCTAACACTGGTTTCGGTTGCCGTGTGGCAACCCCAGTTCCCTTTGGAGCCATGTGGGGGACCTTCTGAGTGTTTGTCCTTATCGTGATATTGCTGTAGAAGTGCTAAGCTTTAGATCAGCAGCTTGGAACAGTGATCAATATGATAGCCACTTCATTTGAATGCCTTCCTGACAGGAGATAGACTTTCTTAATTGTTATAAGTGCCAATACAGTTGAGAGTCTGTTGGTATTCATCCAACTTCCATGTGAGTGTTGGCTGTGTCCTAGACTAAGCTTGAGTCCCTACCCACTTTTCAAGGTCTTCAGGTTACCAGTAAATTATATCTATACACTTGGCAATTTCTTTGCAAAATCCTGCAACTAATTGAAATGCCCTATATCAAACAGCAGACCATCAAAATAATTGCAGAAAAAATGGGGGGAAGGCTTCAATTTAAGCTTTGAGGACAAAAGCCTTGATGCAGGGGAAATCAGACAAGGTCCCTCCCCCGCCCCTGCTTATATGGAAGCTTGCCAAAGGTTGCATTTATGTTCATTGAAACTTTAATTCCAAAAACCAGCACTTAAATGCTAATAGGAACTGGGTTTAGAAGCTCAACTGCCCTTCCCCCCCTCTCTCTCTCTGTCTCTCATACACACACACACACCACAAATGTAAGTTAATTCCCCACTCCCAAATCTTGAAAGTTGGCGTGTGTGTTTCTAGTTCGCTGACTTTTCTTTACAGCACAAGGGAGAGAGGAACCTTCCCCTTACTCCTTCCAGTATGTCAGTAGGCAAAGCAGCTACAAATAATTTGTGGGAAAGTACTGTTTGCGTGTCTTTTTTTTGTTGGCATTTCAAATAGGGCTAAGCTGAAATGGCTTATGTTTTAATTTGACTTCCTTTTCCAGTAATTCTTCAACACGCGCTGCTAAAACAATTCAACCATGTTTTGAATGGCATTAATGCTAGAGAACATTCAAGTCACTGTATACACCTTGGGGCTCCTTGGATCAACCGGATATCCAAGGTACAGTCATACCTTGGTTTGCGAACGTGATCCGTGTGGGAGGCACATTTGCAACCTGCAGCGCTGTGTCTGCGCATGCACGTGATGCAATTCGGCTCTTCTGTGCATGTGCATGATGCCATTTTGCCCAGACTTACAAGAAACATTAATAATATGAAATTTTCAAGAATCATAAACTTTCTAGAGTTGGAAGGGACCACGAGGGTCAACTAGTCCAGTCTGTAGCAGTGCAGGAATCTTTTGCCCAATATGGGGCTCGAACCCATGACCTTAAGAGTCTCATGCACTGCTAACTGAGCTATGTGTTTCAGTGAGGCACAAAAACAGTATTTCGGGTGGGCCCTTAGAGGGCAATTGGAATGCTTCTTCTTTTCTGTGCAAACTGTACTCTGTGAGCAGTCATCCTGTTGCTCAAGTGCCACTGCTGCTGAAACAAGAGCATTCAAGTTGCTCCCTAGAGAGCCTGCACTATGGATGTCACCCTTTTGGGTGTTTCTGCATCTGACTGTGTCACCTTATTTTAGACACTGAGAGAAGCAGCAGAAAAGTTGCTAATGGGGAAGGTACAAAACTGTTTTGGCAAAAAAGGGAGTTTTCTAGTGTCTTCTCTTTGGCAAGCAGTTATTTGGTACTTGAAGTACATATTGTGAGACAAAAGTAGAATGTTGCAAATATTTGGATGAGCCTTTACTGTAGATCAGGATGTGGGCTTGATGATCTTCACCTCTTCCTTTTCCCCCAAGGGGAGCAATCACTGTGATACAAGTAGCATATTTGTGTTACACTTTGGAAACCTTGGATAGTCCCTGTTTTGACCGTGGAAGACCCATTGTGACAAACATTGAGAACAGGGTGCTTTCCTGTACCAGTTAGATTTTGTTCTGTATAACAGCTGGAAAGGATAAGGAGTTTGTACATGCGACTGGGGCTAGGGGTGAGGGAGAGACTGAATTCAGTTTGCATTAAAAATTGAACCTACCTAATTTGCACTGCTCAGGACAGTGGGAGAACTAAAACACAGCTGTCCTTCAAAATGTGTACACCTTTGAATCTCGTTGTGATGCAGTTCTCAAACCAAACATTTACAAAAATGTATATATTAGTGGAAACATGCATTACATTAGAGAAAACCACATGCAAAAATGTGTTTATTAGGAGAAAGTCACACTAAAATGCTGATGAATTTTCATGTTACACACACACATTTATACACATGCAATGCAGATGAGGTGCCCACATATATGTGTGCTCAATATAACAAATGGAGAGGGTCACAAATCATACTTTCCCCATGCCCTCCAAGTATATATACATGCCAGACCTTAGGGTAGATTCAGATTAGGGATGTTTGAAGAATATGAACTTTGGGAATTCTATTGCGAAGTGACTTGATCCATGCTTCCTGGACTAATGTGCAGGTTGGAACTTAATTATTTGCCAGTGTTCCCAAATATTGGAACATTTTTAAATAAAAAAATGACACAGGGAACCTTGTCTTTGCATACTGTTTTTAAACTATTTTTGACTCAGAAGAATAATTTTTAAGTGCATTTTAAACCTATTTTGATACATTTCCTTTACTCAATAACAATTTCAGTTTAATGCAGAAATGGCATGGAACAGATTTATAGGTGTGCACATGCAAAAGCAACCAAAAATATACTGATTTGCTTAGCCCAAACACAGATAAGCAAGATTTCCCCCTAAGAAATGCAACTTGTCACATGAAACCCCAAGCTTGAAGCACTATCTTGAAACGCGTTCAGTAGCCCAGATTGCACATCACGACCTTGCGAGGCATATCTGTTTTACTGGTGGTTCAGAGGGCTCAGTTATTAGTTGGTATGGTTGCCAGAGTTCTTTGTGCTGCAGTGTGTCTTCACAGTTAGCTCAAAGGAAAGTACAAAATAATAAAAAAAGGAAGAGGTGAGAGAAATGGGCATGAAGGGACAGGACAGGTGCTAGTATTTTGTGGACATAACAAGGGCTGCTGAACACTGATTTACTAAGTTTCCCTCTACATGATTAGCAGATGGAATTGAATTTCCACTTTGTTTTCCACATATATTATCCATGCGGGAGAACTAAGGGACTCTGTTAAAGTTATCATATAGTAAACACTGTTTGTTGCTTCTCTTCAAAAAATGCTTCCTGGTTGGTCTGGGGGATCAGTTTGCCTTTTTTTTTTTTTTTACAGAAATACTTGAATTGTAACTATTTATTACTTTGTAAAAATCTCTATATAAAACAGCTTCTAGTATATAAAACAGAACACAATCAGAATAAAAACAGGATACTGTCGTTTGTTTCCTGTTCTTGCATTTGTGTCACACCTGCTCACAGTGCTACAGCATCAGGCGCTCACAGATCGTATATCATTAACTCATGTAAATGTTATTAACAAGACTTGAGTCAATACTGCTGCGCATTGTAGAAGCGATAACTCTGTCAGCTTAGGGCAGGTCCACACCTCATATTTAAGAGCACATCCAGTTGAACATTTAAAACTTCTGATTTCCCCCCGAAGAATCCTGGGAACTGTGGCTTGCGACGGGTACTGTGAATCATAGCTCTTTGAGTGGGAAACTGCAGTTCCCAAGATTCTTTGGAGAAGCCATGTGCTTTCAGTGTGCTTTAAATGTATGGTGTGGTTTTGCATTTAGTCCTCCACAGAAAGGGTTACTTTGTTTGTTTGTTTTTTGGTAGATCAGAATATTTTAAAGACTATTATAAAGGCATTGGTGATTCACATTAAGTTTCTTTATGCACTCAAGGGCAGTTCTAAATTCTGGAAGGATGCAGAATTCAGTGGTGGATTTCAGGGCCCACTGGGGATGGGACCTTCTGAAGTATGGGAGGCAGAGGCTCACAGTACATGGGAGAGCTTTATTTGCACTATGCAGTCCATAGCAGTCTCATTGGTCTCTGTAGAGGCCCTGGTGTTTGACCTAGTTGGCCTAGAGGTCTATGCCCTCTTCTCATGGTACTCACTCAGAAAGATAAACAGAACTATGAAGGGAATTTCATAGAATAGTAGAGTTGGAAGGGATCCTGAGGGTCATCTGTCCAACCCCCTGCAATGCAGGAGTAAGCAAGTGTCCCATATGGGGATCGAACCTGCAACCTTGGTGTTATCAGCACCCGCTCTAAACAACTGAGCTATCCAAGTACTGTACATCTTTAGGCCAACACCCTGAGGTAGCACAGTCCATTCCAGCCCCTCATCTTTTGAGAGATAACATACCAAAGGAGACAACCTTTTCTCTACATAGACCAGCGGTTCTCAACCTGTGGGTCCCCAGATGTTGTTGGACTACAACTCCCATCATCCCTGAGTTCTGGCCTTGCTAGCTAGGGGTGATGGGAGTTGTAGTTCAACAACATCTGGGGACCCACAGGTTGAGAAAGTCTGACATAGACTTTCCAATATGCTTTAGGGTTTAGGGTTCTTAATCATCTGGGAAACCTACTCCTCTCTAAATCAACCTGTGAGGGCTGCAAGGAGTAAAACCATCTCCAGGGTTGAGGCTGAATGCACAGCTCCGTTGAATCTGCGTTGCCCTTTCACACGAGTAACATGCAAAGAGGGCTCTTGTGCAACCCGGTGGCAACTGAGTATTCAGCAGGGTTGTTAGGTATCCCATTTGAAATGGAATTTGCTGGGTCTACAAATCATGCCAAGTGATTCATTTCCCCACAAATCCCCACAAGTTTTCAAACCTATCCATTCTTAAGGAAATCAGCCCTGAGTGCTCACTGGAAGGACAGATTGTGAAGCTGAGGCTCCAATACTTTGGCCACCTCCTGAGAAGAGAAGACTCCCTGGAAAAGACCCTGATGCTGGGAAAGATGGAGGGCACAAGGAGAAGGGGACGACAGAGGACAAGATGGTTGGATAGTGTTCTCGAAGCTACCAGCATGAGTTTGACCAAACTGCGGGAGGCAGTGGAAGACAGGAGTGCCTGGCGTGCTCTGGTCCATGGGGTCACGAAGAGTCAGACACAACTGAACGACTAAACAACAACAACATAATTCAAGTATAAATAAGTTACATAAAGACACCCCATCTTGATCCATAGACATTCAACTGAGATTTCAGCTTCCCTTTATGTGAGGCTCTGAGCTATGTCTGATTTGTTCCAAGTTGAGTTGTTGGAGGTCTAGTGATGTTCTTACCATGTGTCTGAAATCAAAGGTGGAAAATTGCAGTACTTTCCTCTTCGGGGATTACATTCCATCATCATTGCCATATCTTAGTAACACCGTCTGCTCTTAACATTACCGTACATTTCCGATGTAGAGTGTTTTTTTGCCAGAGCTGGAGCAGAGCGCATGTTTTCCCTTGTTTTGCTGGAAACTACAGCAGATCAAAGATGCTTCATGTAATGATCATCAGTCTGCGCGGAGTGTCTCTGTGTTACATATTAACCAGCTTTGATGCCTCTTTACATGAGGTCACAGCTTCCCAAATTAATTCTGTCACAGGAGAGGATTCATTAGATTCTTAATTGACTATTTCCTTACAAACAAGCAGGAAGGAACTTCTAGAAAACAAAGTAATTAAACAGTAAGCAATGCACATAAATCATATTTCTGAGCAAATTAATGGAAAAAAAATATAGAATTTGTTGCACTTTATACAAAGGGTGTTTTTGTTTGTTTGTTTGTTTGTTTGTTTGTTTTTTTGGCAAGTATACAAGTGATAACCCAGGGTCCTCAGCCAATGTTTTTGAAGTTCAAGCTTGGTTTTTTAAGACGGGCTGAGTATCAATCCTGGCTGCAACTTCATGGGCATGGGGAATTTGTGCCTTTTTCTACAGAGTTCTTTCCACCATGAATATGTTTGCAGTTGATAAATGTAAAGTTGGATGTCTCATACCAGTTTTAGACCTGTGGCACAAACTGATTGCATCAGTTTACTTTGTGGATTGAAAAATAGAATTGTGCCTTCACAACTCCATTGAATGTTTGAAAAGGGAATAGCAGTTCTTCATAATGAAAGCACTTTCACGTGAGAGGTGCATAGTTATGTTTATCGCTCAGTTCTTTAGCAGTTTTCAGCTGCCAGCAGAGGCTTTCACTGATTTTTTTTTTCATATATAAAAGAGTAACGACATGATACTGTTCCAACTACGTTTTGAAAATAAGGAAAAGATTGAAAAAAGTACCTCCTGTATTGCCAGTTTTGTGTGAGGCAGTGGGATAGTGCAAACACTTTTTATTCCGCGCTTAGAGCTGAGCTGAATTTCCATGAGTTTTGATTTTTGTGTTTGATGGGGAGGAGGAAGTGCTTTTGGTGAAGTGTTACAAAAATTGCGCAACGCTTAAAAGTGTTCCTACGCTTTGTCCAAGTGCTCAACATTAATCACAGCTCCAACAGCTCTCTTCAAACTCCCTGAAAGTCTGAGTTTCACCCAGAAAATATATTTAGTAGGGGCGTCTAACCTGTGGCCTTCCAGATGTTGTTGGACTCTATTACTCTATCAAGCCAACATGACTAATAGCCAGAGATGGGGGGGGAACTGCAGTCCAACAAAATCTGGAGAAGCCACAGGTTAACCGCTTCTGATATTTAGGAATTCTGCCTAAGATTTATCTCATTTGGGTCAGAGAAGTTCCCTGAGTTCAGTCAGTCAAGTTCATGGACTGCACAGTTCTCTTGTTTCTAAGCTCAGATGTTTCCTTGTGCTGTGTTCTGTCAGATAACTACACTCCAGAGACAGTTCCTTGGAACTTAAAAAAAAAAAAAGCTTTTGAAGGCTTTTGAATGCTGACCTCATGGACCTGGCTGCCTGAGACCCCTGGTGCCTTGTTTCACATGGGAGGTAGCTATAATGAAGATGATTCTGAAACCAGTATCACTCCTGGGAGGAGAGGCACAGCGCTGAGGTAATGTGGGAGACAAGGCCCTAAGTACTATCATTTGAGCGTAGCTTATGATATAGGGCACAAACCAGAGACATAGCTGTCAAGCGTCCCTTATTTGGCGGGACAGTCCCTTATCCCAGCGCCATGTCGGGCTGCTGTCCCTTATTGATGATGTCCCTTAAATACGCTACTGAAGGTAATGGGGCCCTTTCTATATCTAGCTGTTCTTTGTCAACAACAAATTGTTGCTTTTTTGTGTTGAATATATGCTATATGGTAATTTATGGACCTAATAGGTATCTAAAGCCATTTGCACACAACAAAATATGTATTTTATCAAAGTAATTGTTGATCCCTTATTTTGGCTGCTGATCCCTTATTTTCGAGGCTGCTGGTCCCTTATTTTCAAATCTGTAAGTTGACAGCTATGGCCAGAGACCATCTTCAGGTAGGAACCATCTTTGGTATATAGACCCGTTTTGTAAAAAATGGCCTAAAGGAGAGTTGGAAATTGAAATAGTTGGAGATCTGGACCACCATATTTGTTCCAGTGGCCTAAGCAGGCTGTATGATGGTGGGAACCTGCAGGCTACAGTGTATTTTGCTCTTTTAGCTCTATCACATCATCTTTAACTCAACTACAAATACCCCACCAACTTTGGATATGCTTTAAAAAAAAATACATAAAAGTTGATAATCAATAGTAGTAGCCTCTGTTCATATAGTGAGTAACTTTCTTGTTGAGTACCTGCAGCCCATCTGAACATATTTAGATTTTTGTTTAAAAAAGGGGTGCCCCATCTCCCTTTACAACAAATCCAATCTAGGTGTTTTTTTTTAGTAAAACTAACAAATGACAGCATATGTGGTGCCTCGCAAGACGAAATTAATTCGTTCCGCGAGTTTTTTTGTCTAGCGAATTTTTCGTCTTGCGAAGCACGAAATCCCATAGGAATGCATTGAAATTCAATTAATGCGTTCCTAAGGTCAAAAAAAGTTCAAACAAAGCCAAATTTGGTACAACAAGAGTTTATTAAGTGCTCTTTAAAGTCACACATACTGTAAAGAGCATTTCAAAAATTGAAGGAACAATAAATTAAGTTTCTAAACATGACAGAAAAACATTTAAAAATCAACAAAGTGTACAGTACATTTTCGAAGACTCTGGGGGACAACTCGAAGAAGGTTCCTCTTCCACTCTTTGCTTCTTGCTGAAGAACCTGTCCATGGTCTGCTGCTTCATCCGCCTTTTCAGCACCTCCCTGAAAGGCGACATGACCCTCGTATCAAAAGTGTTCGCAAGGTCATTTGCCACGTGCTTGTCAGGGTGGTGCCGCTGTGCAAAAGCCTGCACATCCTTCCACTTCAGGCAAATGTCCCTCAGTTCTTTGGAGGACAGCCGTTCCTCAGTTGCTTCCTCCTCTTCCAGCGAGGCCTGCTCCTGCGCAGCCTCTGCCTGCAGTTCGACCAGCTCCTGGGTGGTCAGCTCATGGTCGTGCTCCTCCACCAGCTCGCTGATGTCCTCCTCTGTGACCTCCAGGCCCATGGTCCTCCCCAAGGCAACAATGTCCTGCACCACTGTTGACTCTGGTGCATCAGAGTCACTTGGTGCCACACAGTCTGGCCACAGGCTGCGCCAAGCCCAATTCAAATTTCTCTGGCTGATCCCGTTCCAGGCCATGGTGATCATCTTCAAGCAGGTGATGATGTCGAAGTGGTTCTTTCAGAATTCCCGCAGGGTGATGGTGGTGCAATCAGTCACCTCGAAGCATCGCCTGAAAAGCTCCTTGGTGTAGAGTTTTTTGAAATTGGCGATGACCTCCTGATCCATCGGCTGGAGCAGTGGCGTGGTGTTAGGCGGCAGGAACATGATGCTGATGAAGCTGAACTCCAACAAGTCCTCCTCAAGGCCTTTAGGATGAGCAGGAGCATTGTCCATCAGAAGCAAAGCCTTCAGTGGCAGGTCGTTGTCCAGCAGGTACTGTTTGACAGCAGGGCCAAAAGCAAGATTGACCCAGTCCACAAATAGCAGACGTGTGACCCAAGCCTTACCGTTGGATCGCCACATGACACTCAGCTGCTCCTTGTCGACCTTGTGTTCTCCAAGTGGTACACCAGCAGGGGCTTGATCTTCAGGTCGCCGCTTGCGTTGGCACAGAAGAGCAGGGTCAGACGGTCCTTCATGGGCTTGTGGCCAGGCAACTTGGGATCCTCCTGTGTGATGAAAGTCCTTTTGGGCATCCTCTTCCAAAACAGCCCGGTCTCGTCGCAGTTGAAGACCTGCTGTGGAACATAGTCCTCCGTCTTCACAACCTCCAGGAACTCCGCTGCAAAGTCTTCAGCCGCAGAAACATCAGAACTGGCAGCCTCTCCATGCCTGACCACGCTGTGGATTCCAGATCTTGTCTTGAACCGGTCAAACCAGCCTCGGCTTGCCTTGAAGACTTCTGGCTTGCCTGAGGTTCCTGGCTGTTCCCGGACGAGGTCTGCGTGCAAGGCCTTGGCCTTCTCACAAATCACGGCCTCAGTCACTGTGTCCCCTGCACGCTGCTTCTCTTCTAACCAGATGAGCAGCAACTTCTCCACCTCCTCCAGAACAGCTGGGCGGTTCTTCACGATCCTGGTGACTCCCTTGGCTGCATCAGTCGCAAGGATCTTCTCCCTCATCTTCAGGATGGTCCCGATGGTCGATGGATTCCTCCCGTACTCCCTGGCAAGGTCTGTCACACGCATTCCACCGTCGTGCTTCTGGATGATCTCCTTCTTCATTTCCAGCGTAACCTTCTCCTTCTTCCCCTCGCTGGCCTCTGCAGCAGCAGTCTTCTTGGGTCCCATGGCAGCACAGCTCCTACCTGCGCAACCCCCCCCCCCAAAAAAAATCAGTGCTTCACATCCAAAAAATTCAAAAGCACCCAGCCACCCACCACACAGAAATTCAAACCCAGAACCAAGTCCTTGAATTCCAAACACCCCAACCCAAAATCCAAAACCCCCCAAAAAAGTTTTAAAAGTTTAACTTACCGAATGGCTGCAAAAGAAGTTTTGGAAAAGCTTCAAAAATCACCCAAGTCTTCAAAAACCTCAACTATTCCCCCAGCCACCCACCACACAGAAATTGCAAACCCCTCCCCAACTGTTCCCCCAGTCACCCACCACACAGAAATTCAAACCCAGAATTTTTTTTTTTAAAAAAACAGCAGAGTGACCCAATGGTCACAAAAAATCATAAAAATGCAGAAAAAACCACACAGGCTTCCAGATTCTTGCAAACCCCTCCTCAACTGTTCCCCCAGCCACCCACCACACAGAAATTCAAACCCAGAATTTTTTTTTAAAAAAAACAGCAGAGTGGCCCAATGGTCACAGAAAATCATAAAAATGCAGGAAAAAAAACAAGCTTCCAGATTCTTGCAAACCCCTCCCCAACACCAAGTCCTTGAATTCCAGACACCCCAACCAAAATCCAAAAACCCCAAAAAAAGTTTTAAAAGTTTAACTTACCAAATGGCTGCAAAAGAAGTTTTGGAAAAGCTTCAAAAATCACCAAAGTCTTCAAAAACCTCAAAAAAGGCTACCACACCGCGTGCTATGAGTTGCTCCTCGAAGTCAAGTCGCAAGTGCACCTCTTCAAGCAATGCACCCTGGGTATTAACGGTTTTACGAAAAAGGAAACAAACTTGCAAGACGTTTTCGTCTTGCAAAGCAAGCCCATAGGGAAATTCGTCTTGCGAAGCACCTCAAAAAACAAAAAACCCTTTCGTCTAGTGAGTTTTTCGTCTTGCGAGGCATTCGTCTTGCGGGGCACCACTGTAGCTTGCTGAGATAACTCCCTAACTGCCTTCAGATCTTGGGCTGGTACGACATACCTAACAGCCCCTTCTCAATTTCACCACTGACTTGCTCCTATTAGAACAACATGATCCCGTGCATCATATTTTTGCAGGGACCCCCTTGTTTGATTCCTATGGTCAGCTTATATTTCAAAGTGACCGTGTTGCACTTAGGAAAAGTGCAGTAGCAGCTAATTTGTATGACTTGATGTCTGTTGCTGCTGACTAAGAGAAAGGGACAGGAAGCAGCAGCTTTGGGGGATAAGTATAAGTAGCACTACACTCCAATCTGGCTACCAAGTGATTCAGCTTCATCCCATGGTTTAGCTCAACAGGTAATTCTCTGTGAATTACTGTTAATACAACTTTCACAGACAGTTAGCATTAATATTAAAGAACAAGAAGCAGATAATGCTTGAGAGTGTTTCCGTTTCCTTTTTCGCTAATTGCAGTGTCGTATATTATTTCGTCAGTTACGCACTTAAGAGAGATTCCCTAGCAAGGTATGTGAAGTCTCTGGGGAGATAGTATTGCTGTATTTATTCATGAAGATGCAAATAATCACTTCAGACCGGGGCTGAAATGGTAGAAAGAGAACCCCAACACAGTGCTTCTCAGATCCTCCTTCTTCTCCCCCCCCTTCCTCCTCTTGTTATCCAAAGTCTCACCAGATGTTCATGCATGGTTGTAATGCTTTCAAGGGACCTATACAGAAGCAGAGAAATTCATCCCAACCAGCCCTGTGCCCTTCCCTTGCCTTGCCCCATATATGAAGGTGAGGGTTACCAGTTACATGGAATTGTGACATCGTAATAATGCTGTCTATGTCATCAGTGAACTTGGAGAGAAGTGTATGAAGGTGATGGATCAGTTACTTCATATGTGATTATCATTTGTTGAATGCAGAGTCAACTGGAGACTTTTGTTTGCGTGAATGAGCCCATTAGAGACCAAGCAACACAGATAGAGGACTTCTCTACCCTATGAAAAAGAAAAGAAAAGGTAGCTGTGAATTATGGTAACAGGGAGTAGACAGTGACTTTTCTATTTCTGGGATGCCAAATTGTCATCTTCTGTGAGCACTTATTCTGCCTTTGGATGCCCTGTTCCAAAATGTCGGTGGAAAAGGGTGGTGGTGGGTTGTGCTCATGTTTGAGTGGGCTCAAAGACCAACCTGGCAGTCTGCCCAAATCTTTTTTCAATACTGGTCATCATCACTGGGGGGAGATTTAAACCAAGCCCTCCATTCTGAATCAAGTGCTCTATTCTTACTCTCTCCCCTTGAAGTAGCCTTGAACACAATATTATTAGAGTTGCACACAAGAAGAGCATTCACAGCCACCCACCATTTCGTGTGAGTATTTTCCCCCCTCCTGTTGGATTGGACCATCATTTTTACACCTAAAGTTCTCTCATGAAATTTGGTAACAGGACATGTGCACGTTGTATTCTGATGCCCATTTAAAGGTGACCAGTGGGGGCGGGTGAAATCTTGCTTTCCCACTGTGAATGGGGGGGGGGGGCATGATTAAGTACTTGTAAGGAATAAATCTACACAAATCCAGAGTGGAGTCCCTGCAATGGTTGGATGGCATCTTCTGCCCCTCCTTCCGGCAACTCCTGCAGCCAAGTATTGCTCTGCATTCCTTTGGACCACATCAACAAGGCCGGTGTGTGTGTGTGTGTGTGTGTGTGTGTGTGTGTGTTGTTGTTTGAGCAGCCCAGGAGCTCAATACACACTGCCCAGGCTTGTGCCCTGGGGGATGTCACTTCAGTGCTGCTAACACAGTGGTTTTGACTTCACCCCTGGAGGCATACTCCATTGTCTCTTGAGACAAATGGATGCCAACAGCTTGTAGTATGCTCATAAGAGGCTCCTTAGTTATATGTGTTGAATTATTTCAGTACTGGCAGAATATTGAATAGTAAAGTAAATATATATTCTGTATCTATGTGCAAAGCAGTGTTTTGGAAGATTGAACATCTCTTTGTAGACAAAAAACCCTCTGCTACTCATTTTCTGCATAAGCTCAAGGAAGCAGATAGGAAATCAATTTTGTGGGGGATTCCCTTCAGAGACCGCCAACAGCTCATGCCTGCCCACTTCCATGATTTTATGCTAGGATTGTGAAACATCAAGTAGTTAAATATTTTCAATTGAACAACTGTCAATCATCATTAATAACTGTAGCCATCTTAAGAACTCTCGCTTCCACCACCGCTCTGATTGATTACTGAAATATGATACTTAACCACAAATAGTGGGTTATTAATAGCAAGCATCATGTTTGTCTGGTAACCTCATTATCTTTTCTATGTGTTAAAAAGAGAGACAGCCCCGGCTTCACAATCAGAATAAATAAGGATATAATTAATAATACGACCTGTTATCAATAAGATGTGGTGCAATCCTAGGGATAAGAAATGGAACTTGTTATTCTGTGATAGAAATGCTGTTCTCTGAAAATACAGCAAATGTAGTTTAAATAAATGTCATAAAGAGGCCTTGTTTGCACAGCGTAAAGTATATAGTTAGGGGGAAATCTTTTGCCCTCCTAGTTTGTAACCAAGAATCTCCCCCCCCCACCTCCACCCCAGCAACTGAAACCACTGTAGTTAAGCCTGGTTTTGTGAGCTTGAAAAGTTTTTTGGTGGAAAAAAATTATCAAATGAAAACTGAAGAAAAAAATAAAAGACTAGAAATAACAGAAACAAATCGTAATCAATAAACATTCCTAAAATAAGTTGTCATTTCAGGCCAATATTCACTCAGTGTTCATTTAGACACAAATGATTGAAGAGATCCCTGATAGACTCAGCCAATGAAGGTTTTCTTTCAGCTTCATATTTAATTACCTTCCGTCTCTGTGTGTGTTTATTTATTTATAATATTTCATATTGACAAATGATGCAAATAAATTGTGTACATAAGTACGATAATTTAGTTTGCCCCGCGTAATTAATTTTTCAGAGCACTTGTACCCCGCTCTGCAGCCTGGAAAATTTCACGCACAGCTTACAAATCAATACAAATATCACAAGCCAGCCCTCAGGCTTGGTTTACTCTTGTTTTTTAAATGTTTGTTTTTGTAAGCTGATTTGAATCCATCTTTTTGCAGAGGGACACTCATGGTAAAGACCCATATCTAGATATAAAAAAGTGTGACCAAAAAAAAAAAAAAATTACCATCAGTTGCCCCACCCCCAATGCCCTTCCGCTTCAACCTTACTGACTGCTGTTAGGAGGAGGGTGGAGACTTCATGATGCCCTATTTCAATGAATGCTTATTTCACAGAAAAGAAGTGGGGCTTGATACGGGGTTGCAGTCAGTATACACAGCATAAGGTGCTGGTCAGGAAGTGATTTGGGGATGGAATTGACTTGCAATGTGCCGCAGCGGGGAAAGCAACAGCAGGCCAACGTATTAATTGCTTTTTAAAGCCATAAACCCCACCTTCCTTGTCTTTTGTTAAGACTCCCACTCCAAACAGAATTGTGCACCCAGGCATCTTATTGCTTCTTTGGAATTTAATTTATGGAGCAGGGTAATGATGATTGACGACTGGGGCAAGCAATTGAAGAGGAAATGATTTTGGAGCGGGATCTGGGTGGGCAATTAATCGGGGGTAACTTAATTGGATAGGTCCTTATTAATTTGGGGTTATCTGGGGTGGGGTGTGAATTAATTGAATACTGCAATTGATTTGTGCTGATCTGAATGGAAATTAATCGGCTTGCCTTCTGTGAAATTTAAATTGCGGCAATGGTTTCTAAATTTGCACCTGTACATGTAAAGTAGTGCATGTAAATCTATGTCGTGTTTTGCCCTCTTTTTTGACACCTTGTGAGGAAGAAGGTGGGGGAGAGACAAGGATGCCAAAGGGTGAATGTGGACAAATGCAGCTGCATGCATTTGTCACTTGGTTACAAGCCAGTGGCGGGTGGGGGCCAGAGTCAAAGTGAGTGAAACAATGAATTTACCCTTTTACAGTACGGTAGTCTTTTCACACACTCAAACCTCAAGCATTGTCGTCAGAGTGCAAGGACCCTCAAGGAAGGGTGTGAAGGAAGGGCAATGAGAGGCATGACCTGGGAAGAGGCCCCTTGCAAGAAAGGTAGATTTTGAGGAGAGATCCATGCCATAGGGGTAGCAAAAGAAAATGGGTAGAGCCATACAGTGATACCTCGGGTTACAGACGCTTCAGGTTACAGACTCTGCTAACCCAGAAATAGTACCTTGGGTTAAGAACTTTGCTCCAGGATGAGAACAGAAATTGTGTGGCAGTGGCATGGCGGCAGCAGGAGGCCCCATTAGCTAAAGTGGTACCTCAGGTTAAGAACAGTTTCAGGTTAAGAACAGACCTCCAGAATGAATTAAGAACATCTTATAGGGCTTTTATGAAAACCTACAAGATGGCGGTGAAGGCTGCTAAGAAGTCATACTTCTCGGCCTCCATTGCATCCGCTAGCTCTCGCCCAGCGCAATTATTTAGTATAATCAGGTCTTTAACGTCCCTTGAGGGACAGCCAAATTTAAATAACAATTTGACACACAGCTGTGAGGCATTTGCGAGCTTTTTTGCAGAGAAGGTCTTGTTGCTCCGCCATGACCTCCCTGCCAATTTGGATACAATAAAGGAACTGGAGGCCCCTCGACTGTCCTCGGGTCCAGTATTGGACCACTTCGACCGGATATCCCCAGCCGATGTGGACAGACTCCTCCGAGCTGGAAAGCCCACCACCTGTCCTCTCGACCCGTGCCCCTCTTGGCTGATTAGAGCGTGTCCAGACGAGGTGCGGGCCCTCCTGGGGGATATCATCAATTTGTCCCTTGGCACGGGGACATTCCCAGGGGAACTGAAGGAGGCAGTGGTGCGCCCGCTCTTAAAGAAAACATCATTAGATCCTTTAGATCTATCCAATTACCGCCCGGTTTCGAATCTTCCGTTCCTGGGTAAGGTGATTGAGAGAGCGGTTGCTGAACAGCTTGGTGGGTTTCTGGATGAAACATCGGCTCTGGATCCATTCCAGTCCGGCTTCCGCGCTGGTCATGGGACCGAGACGGCTCTGGTTGCCCTAACAGATGATCTTCGTAGACAGCTGGATCGAGGCGGGTCGGGGCTGCTGATTCTTCTAGATCTGTCAGCAGCTTTTGACATGGTCGATCACGAACTTCTGGACCACCGCCTTGCCGACGTGGGGATCCAGGGCACAGTCCTTCAATGGCTGCGCTCGTTTCTCTCTGGTCGGGGACAGAGGGTGGCGCTTGGGGGGGAATTGTCATCGCGCCACTCCTTGGTGTGTGGAGTACCTAAGGGTGCGATACTCTCCCCGATGCTTTTCAACATCTTTATGCGCCCCCTCGCCCAGCTTGTTCGGAGTTTTGGGCTGGGTTGCCATCAGTATGCCGATGACACCCAACTCTATCTGTTGATGGATGGCCATCCTGACTCGGCCCCAGATACACTGACCAGATGTTTGGAAGCTGTGGCTGGATGGTTACGTGGGAGCCGGTTGAAGCTAAATCCTTCGAAGACAGAGGTCCTGTGGCTGGGACGGGGCGATATGGGATTGGGGAGGCAACTCCCATCTCTTGCGGGGGCGCAATTACTGCCAGCACCGTCCGTTAAGAGTTTGGGTGTAATCTTCGACACCTCCCTTTCTATGGAGGCGCAGATTGCAGCTATAACAAAGGCGGCATTTTTCCATCTCCGCCAAGCTAAGCAGTTGGCTCCTTACCTCTCTCGCCCTGACCTAGCCACTGTGATCCACGCGACGGTCACCTCCAGACTGGATTATTGTAACTTGCTCTACGTGGGGCTGCCCTTGAGACTGACCCAGAAACTCCAGCGGGTGCAGAATGCCACGGCGAGACTCCTTACGAGGTCTTCGCTGCGAGATCACATTCACCCGGTGCTATACCAGCTGCACTGGCTCCCGGTGGAGTACAGGATCAGGTTTAAGGTGCGGGTTTTAACCTTTAAAGCCCTATACGGCCTAGGACCCTCGTACCTACGGGACCGCCTCTCCTGGTATGCCCCACAGAGAAACTTACGGTCTTCAAATAAAAACATCTTGAAGGTCCCAGGCCACAGAGAAGTTAGGCTGGTCTCAACTAGAGCCAGGGCTTTTTCGGCTGTGGCTCCGATCTGGTGGAACACTCTGTCACAAGAGACCAGGGCCCTGCGGGACTTGACATCTTTCCGCAGGGCCTGCAAGACAGAGCTGTTCCACCAGGCCTTTGGCCAGGGCACAGCCTGACTCCCTCCCTCGGCAATCTTCACGGAGCTCTGGCCCAATGGTTGCCAGTGGCTTGAATTAATTAATTTTATAATGAATGATTTTAGAGTGTTGTTTATGCTGTACTTTTGTACTGTTTTATTGTTGTTAGCCGCCCTGAGCCCGGCTTCGGCTGGGGAGGGCGGGATATAAATAAAAAATTTTATTATTATTATTATAACCACTGTACTTGTGATAAGTAAATTAGCATTTGACTATTGCTAGTTGGAAGGGACGCAGGTGGTGCTGTGGGTTAAACCACAGAGCCTACGACTTGCTGATCAGAAGGTCAGTGGTTTCAATCCCTGTGACGGGGTGAGTTCCCGTTGCTCGGTCCCTGTTCCTGCCAACCTAGCAGTTTGAAAGCACATCAAAGTGCAAGTAGATAAATAGGTACCGCTCTGGCAGGAAGGTAAACGGCATTTCCATGTGCTGCTCTGGTTCGCTAGAAGCGGCTTAGTCATGCTGGCCACATGACCCGGAAGCTGTACGCCAGCTCCCTCGGCCAATAAAGCGAGATGAGTGCCGCAACCCCAGAGTCGGCCACGACTGGACCTAATGGTCAGGGGTCCCTTTACCTTTACCTTTATTGCTAGTTGATTAAAGACATGAAAAAATGGGTGCCTTTTAAGTTTGATTCGTGAGAAAAACTCCACAGAGTAGTGAGGTGCAAAATAAAATGGCAGCAATAAATTATTGAAGAAAGGTGGAAAAGAACAAGGGCATTCTCTTAGGAGCTGTTAGTTTTCATTTTGCAACTTGTCGGACCCTTCAGCAAGAAATTATTAATAAATGTTCACCTCCTTTATTACTGTCCTAGATTATCAGTTTAATGTAAGATACATTAGAACAAATCACAAAGGCAGCCGTAAATTGTGCTACAGTGATTCATTGCTAGATCTGGCGGTGGTCTCCTGAATCATGACCATATTTCAAAGGAATTATGTAATGTTTCCAAATAGAAATGCGTACCTGCAATGCACAGCATTCTGTCGGGTCTTGGATTAAGCGAGTCCAACAATAAGAGATAGCTAAAAGTGCAGTCCTGTGTTTGTCTGTTCAGAAGGAAGTGGGTATACACTGTGCTTTGTATGTGGACAAGAGCTGAAGTAGTGGGCTCTAATTTAGGGAATGCTGTGGCTAAAGAAACTTTATCCTGGTTGTTTTTTAGCTGCTTTGGAAAGAGATGCCTATTAGGCAAAAAAGCTGCTGGCTTTTCAATGTACCGCCTCTCTTGGTACCATAGTTAACATTCTATGTATACTAAGGTAAAGGTAAAGGGACCACTGACCATTAGGTCCAGTCGTGGCCGACTCTGGGGTTGTGGCGCTCATCTCGCTTTATTGGCTGAGGGAGCCAGTGTACAGCTTCCGGGTCATGTGGCCAGCATGACTAAGCCGCTTCTGGCAAACCAGAGCAGCGCACGGAAATGCTGTTTACCTTCCCGCCAGAGCGGTACCTATTTACTTGCACTTTGACATGCTTTCAAACTGCTAGGTTGGCAGGAGCAGGGACCGAGCAACGGGCGCTCACCCCGTCACAGGGATTTGAACCGCCAACCTTCTGATTGGCAAGTCCTAGGTTCTGTGGTTTAACCCACAGCGCCACCCACGTCCCAATGTATACTAGGGGTAGGGAATTAATATTTTTAGCCAGAGAGCTTCATTCCTTTCCAGGGGACGGGTGCGGTGGGGGACACAGGCTAGGGCTGGGTGAGGCCAGAGATAAAAGTGAGCAGAACAACTAGCACAAATCTTAGCTTTGAACAGTAGCCTAGTTCTTAACACACTCTCGCACCCCTCTCTGTCCTCCACACAGGCAAGGAAGAGGCATTAGTTCAAGGATGCATTCCAGCCAGGCAAAAACACTCAAACAGGGTCAGTGGAGGTTGCGGACTTGAAAGAGGGCTTATGGATGGGGAGAGTTTAGAGGGTCAGATATAGAGGGGTCTGAGGTTCTGCATGCCTGACATATACTGCAATGTCATAGATGATGTCGCTATTTTCAGGGAGTCTGGGATGTTGAAATTAAGGATGCTCACTAGGAGCAACTCTTAGACTCAGGCATCTCTGGTCACCTTGCATCTAGATTTGTGTTCATTGAAGGGAAAGGGAATTTATGGGGGAAGACAAACAAATACCTCACGATGTTCATATTAGCCTATGGACCTAGGGAGAGAGGTTGCAAAAAACAAAACAAAAAACGAGTTCAATGAGAAAGCACTTAAGATTAGTTAAGAGGGTTCCGGTGCAAATTGTGTGATGTAAATGGTATGGTGTGATCCCAGTGTGGTGTATTGGTTAGAGTGTTGAACTAGGACCTTGGGAGATCAGGGTTGAAATCCCTGCTCAGTCATAAAGCCCACTGGGTGGCCTTGGGCCAGTCAGTCTCTCAGCCTAACTTGCCTCACATGATGGTTGCGAAAATAAAATGGAGAGGCAGGAGAACCATGTGTTGAGCTCCCCCCCAGGTAATGTGTGAGTGAAGAGCACTGATGAGCACAGCAAGTATGGGACTAACAAGAGTCTCTGATGTGGGGCCATAAAGACTTTGCCATGGGTGGGGTGAATCCCAGTACCTGCATTTCTTAGAAAATATGTTTGTGGAGAATATTGTTTTAGCAGTAGAACAAATCTTGCAGGATGCCTCTGCCTTGCTTTCCAAGCATAGGTTTAAATTGCAGTGTTGTTGGCTCAAGTTAGATTGCAGTGCCATTGTTCCTGATGTAACATATTGTTTTATTTCATATTTGTCAGTTTGTTTCCTTTATATGAAGCAGAGAAGCATCTGAGAGTTCAGGTATCAATGCTTTTGATGTCTACACTCCTGGTCCTGGATTCATTCAGACCAAACAAAATAACTGCATAAAGCAAGGCTCCTTTGTTGCATATTTTAACTCTCCATACCTGCCTTTATCAGTGCTCCTTCTTTAACAGTTGTAGACCTGTTCATATTTGTGAACAATGTGGAAAGGCAGCTGTCTGAGAGAAGGAAATATAGAACCACACTTCAGAGCTGCCTGCTGAGAATGAAACTGTAGGAAATGGGTTCTGATTAAGCTCTAATTAAATAAAGTGCTTAGTAGTACCAGGAAGGGAAATAAAAAATGGTACTGAGAGTGATCCGTTGCTTTCAGCATAGACTTGATTAAAAAAACATTTTGACCTTTTCTGTGCAGTTTTATTGCATATGATTTTGAAATTACTGTTAAATCAGTTTAGGTCTATAGTGTAGGTATGTCAAATAGGTCAGTGTTGATTTGATACAGTGTGGGTTCATGCATTAGCCACTGGAAATTGCTTGAAAATTAAGAAAGGTTTAATATAAGGGAGGTGTTTGGGATGGATAAATGACTCCAGAGGGCAAGTGGTCAGTTATGGGCAGCTGAGATTGATCAGCTAATTTGTTCCTCCCCCCCCCTTTCTGTTTTTAAAATGTTATCATTTAGATAGCATGTGCAATTCTGCCCCCATACATTTTTATTAAATTGTCCATTTTAACAATAAAGTACAGGAACTTCAATTAGCAAAGAGAGTGAACCAATATGACCACCAGTGCTTGCTTTCTTATGATATAGATAAACATACTTAACAAAAACATTTGTAGAGGATTAACACAATAAGGGATGTGGGTGGTGCTGTGGTCTAAACCACAGAGCCTAGGGCTTGCCGATCAGAAGGTCGGCGGTTAGAATCCCCGCCATGGGGTGAGCTCCCATTGTTCGGTCCCAGCTCCTGCCAACCTAGCAGTTTGAAAGCATGTCAAGTGCAAGTAGATAAATAGGTACCGCTCCGGCTGGAAGGTAAACGGAATTTCCGTGCACTGCTCTGGTTTTGCCAGAAGCGGCTTAGTCATGCTGGCCACATGACCCGGAAGCTGGCTGCGGACAAACGCCGGCTCCCTCGGCCTATAGAGCTCGATGAGCGCACAACCCCAGAGTCGTCTGCGGCTGGACCTAACGGTCAGGGGTACCTTTACCTTTACCTTTTACCTTTTTAACACAATTCACAAACATAAACATTGCATCAGCTCTAGAAGGGAATGCAATGAGTTGCTGGAGAGCCAAATTCTGTGTGCTACTTGGAATATGGAGGTAACATCCTCTACCTGAGGCTGCAACATGTCTTGGGTTGTCCCCATGCACTGCTGATATCTGACTATTGCACAGTTCAAGATAATAACATATTTAAAACCAGTTATGGTTATAAAATTAAAGAATAAGAACATATCACCACTTTTTAAGTATTAGGCCCATCTAGGCATATGAAGCTAATGTAAACGAAACTGCTCTTTTTTACAAAACCAGTTTGGCAGATCAGTTTCTACACTATTGCTTTCCTTTCGCATTTTATTGAGCAATGGATTGAACCACACGGCAGCTGGTACAGCTTTTTAATTTTTGTTAGGCTTTTAATACCCTGACCTTCAGGATGTTTCCAGAATAGCTCCCAGTGCAAAAATATGACACAACGATGCTGAAATTACGAAGCAAGTTGACCAGATGACATCCAAAATAAAAACAGAGATCGAAAAGACCTGAGAAAATTTTAAAAAGGGTTCACCTGGTGTCAGAAAAGGCAGAAAACCCAGTCACAGCTGAAGCTTCCTGGGGAGCGAGTTCCAAACCTGGAATGTGACTCCATAGAAGGCCCCTGTGTTCGGTCACCACCTGCCAGATGGGGGTGGGATCTGTAAAAACTTCTGAGGCAGATTTCAATATGGAGGCAGGTATTTGAGGGAAGAGGTAGTTAATCTAGCATGATCAACCAAAGAACCAGCTGGATAAATATATCTCTTGAAAGTTACAGAAGGGAAGTGTGTTGCCTTTGCAAAGTGCTTTTTTTTAAAAAAGGCCACCTAGTCATTGTACATATTGCATTCCTTCATTTCTGTATCTTTTCCAGTTGCCTTTGGCCTCTACTTTCCCCGGAGGGAGTATCATGAGAACGTCTACCTTGACCAACCCAGCGGAACCCCCCTGCTGCAGATCCATGCCTTGAAAGATTCGGAGGAGGAGAATACATATTTTTGGCTGTGCCCACAACTCCACATCCCACGAGCTGGAAGTAAAGACAATCTCTGGTTTCAAATCCAAGAGAAAACTGGACTTCTTTTCCTCAATAAGAGTCTAGATAGGGAGGACTTCGATATGCTGTGTAAGTCATGCAGATGAAGCAGATGTCCTCATTGCACTGTGTGTGTGTGTGTGTGTGTGTGTGTGTGTGTGTGTGTGGTATCATGTTTACCTTCATTTGCATCTGGTGGAATTTATCCAGATATTAATTGTTACCAAATCAGTAGAACTTTTCACTGAATGGAAGGTACTCTGGAATCTCTTCCTAAATATTGCACAGACACCAATAAGAAGATGGGTAACCATGTCAGTCAACTGCAAGAACAACAAACAGTCCTGGTGCTACCCCCGAGATCAAGAAATTAATCATCACATTATTCCCTCACCCAGTCAGCCCTTTGCCTATAGAAACATATCATACCACAAATACATTAGTTTTAAAGATTGGCACAAGAAGAGATGCATCAATAATAATGTGATTCTGTTTTGTTTACTTGTGGTTAATGTGTGGAGACAGAGAAGCAGGCCTCAAAGGATGCTCGCAAGTAGCAGTTTATTATATGAAGGTTGCCCAGAGTGTCTTGGCCATTTACCTTCTCATGTGTCCTTCTCTGCTACTTTGGTTCAAGCCACTCACTCAAAGGAGATAACACTTGGATGAATTGTTCTGATTGATTCTTGGAACATGTGACAGATGAGTGAAATAATAACTCTCTGCACTCTAAGGTTATTTTTAACTTACTTGTAAACCCAAAATCCTAGCTCTGAATGAACTGTACAGAAAGAGGAACAAGAACAAACCAGAGATTTAATTGTTTGTTGCAGTTAACAGAAAATTACAATTCTTTATTTAAGATTGGGGGTTTTTTCTACGTCGTTCTTAGGGCCAGTCTCAGAAAGCAGTATACATGGAAATGTTAAAACCCTAATAAAAGAGCAAAGACAGACTGCAAGGGGGGGGGGGAGTTCCATGAAAACCCTTTGAAAGGTCTTCCCTCCCATCAGGGCAAGGTGATTCAGTGGCACTTGGGGGAAGGAGAGGCCAAATAGCTCAAACAGTAGAGCATGAGACTCTTAGTCATGGGTTCATGGGTCATGGTTTCGAGTCCCACATTGGGCAAAAGAGTCCTGCACTGCAGGGGGTTGAACTAGATGGCCCTCAGGATCCCTTCCAACTCTACCATCCTGTGATTCTGTGATCTCAGCTGGAACACTTTAGAGCTACATGGTGGGCAGCTGTTTGGGGTGCTTTGTCTAGGTGGGTATAAAACCATAGATGATGGTGAACTGCTAAAATGAGGGCTCTTTGTAATCTTCCCTGTTTCTCTTGTCTCCTCCCTAATAGTTCCAGGAATTTCGGTATCAAAGCTGATCCTCCAAGTTTTCGTCTCACCCCAACCTTTCCAAGGGAAGGAGTGCCATGAATCTTATACCAAAGTATTGGTGAAGCTTTCTGTTATCAATTCCACCATGCCAGCTTGCAGTTATGGGATGCCAAGCCAGTTGTGTTTTTCCAATATGGACCTTTCTTTTCACATCAAGGAGAACAAACCACCAGGGGTATTCCATCAGCTCCAGTCATATCCTCTGCAAAACCAGTGCCAGAATGCAAGCATTTCCTATGAGGTGATAGCAGGTAAAGCAGCTGCTTGTCCAGTGGGCAGTGGGGACCCTGTTTGCCTTCGCAAATCCTTTTTCATTGGGTTTTCTGCACAGCTTTAGAACATACTTCCAAATATGGCTCCCATGAGCCTCTGGAGGAGCTATTGGAAGCTGGGCAAAAGTTTGCATTGGAAGGCACTTGCATAGGTAGAAGCCACTTATGAAAATACTTGGTCAAAACATTTGGAAACTTGGATTAGGTATAGAAGTTATACCATTTCCCCCCCCCCCTACATGTGCAATGGTTCAGCAAATTCCATAAATTTAAAAAACAAAAACCTTAAGCAACAGATTTCATGGCCTTCATTGTTTAATTAGGAATATTTCACTATTTTCAGAAAAGCATTAAGTAAACACTGTATCAATGATGGTTGAAATTCCATATTAAGAAGAATTATCGATGGGAATTCTGGCTAATACATTATAATGGTCATGAAAGAGAATTTTCACATCCCCACCATTGCGGTAAAAGTCTTGGAACATTTATGTGGCTGTGTATTTGCTGAAGTGTTTAAAGGGATTCTGGAAAGGGTTTCCAGTGATTCAGATTTTAAAAATCCAAGCCAAACCAATGCTAGTTTCCCCCTTCATCTTGATTATGATGTAACTTAAGTTTTGAGCTGCCTTAACCATCTGGGAAAGGCAGGTAAAGAAGTGTTTTAAATAGATAAATAGAATAATGAAGCTTTCCACATTTTCTTTCCTGTAAGGCTGGAGCAGGGGTGTCTCAAAGCAGTGACTCTAGCAACAGGACAAAGGCACTTCCTGCAGTACAGTAGTGTCTTGCCTTGGCTGCGAATTTTTGACCTGCTCTCTGCTGTCCTTCAGCACCACCACTAAGGAGGAAGGAACAGTCCTCTGCCTCAAAAACTACCTGAGCCTGCCTTGTAAATCTCCTTGGATCTTTCTCTTGCTCCCTGAAGTTTCATCTCCCTCATTTCACTCTGTTTCAAGATTTAACGTGCCTGCTTTGATACAGGGTGCAGGTAGTCCCCTCGCCCTTGCTTTTCCACAGAAAAATATTCAAAGTGGGCAAGAAGATCATAGCTAAAAACATTACGCCATCATTAAAGATATATAAGCATAAGGTTAAATATATATAATAGAACAATGAAGCATTAGAAACAACAACTATCCCTTAATTTAACAGAAAAAAAGCAACACCCTTTGAAAGTTTTGTCATGAGCCACAGTTCATCCATTAATAGTTCATTCGCTAGTGTGGCAAAGGCACACTAGACAGTAGGTGTGGTGATTCTTTATCACTCGGGGGTGAGTGGGTCTTGCCTAATGATATGAGGAGGAATGAAATGCTAGACAGAGCAAACCAGAGATACAATAAAGTTATAGAACAGGGGGAATCCTTTCAACCCCTAATTCCAGTCTTTTATATCCAGCAAGATTTCCAGAACTCTATAGAGAGTTCTAAGATTGAAGAATGGTGTAAATAACACATACATGCAAATTGACTGGATTTGAGTTGCAGTTTGGGTGTTGCTGATTGTGAATTGTCTACTTCTGGCATAGGATCCTTTACCCTCCCCCCCCCCCGCCAGGTTGTATCGCAAAGAGCTCCTGCTTTGTTAGTGATGGAATGAGATGGTATTCTTGCTGTGTTCTAGATAAAGGTGTGCCATTTCTTTACAACATGGACACGGCGAGTATCAGCGTGGCACAGCCTCTGGATCGAGAGGAGCGAGAGAAGTATGAGCTGATTGCCAAATGTACTGTGACAGAAGGTTCCCGGGAAACTTTTAAGGAGATGCCATTTCTTGTAGCTGTCTTTGATGAAGATGACATGCCCCCCTTCTTGCCTAATGACACAAACACGGCAGATGCAGTTGTGGAGTTCAGCAGGAAAAAGGTAACGTTCCATGATGGTGCAATGTGCTACTGTGACTTGTTGGTGATTTAAGAGTCCTTTGCAACCTTCCCACTTCCTCCCATGATTTTTGCATGTTTTGAAAGGCTCTATTGAGTACGTCCATGTGGAAATGTTGAGTTGGGGTCCATGTAAAGTTTTCCTGTAGTAGGACCTGGTAGGAAACATGGATCTTGCTTGTCCATCCCAAGAGTTGCATGGATAAATTTTTAGTGAAATGTTTCTTCTTGAGGGTGTTCATGGGAGCCCTTCCAGAAGCAACCCATGAATACAAAACATTCTCCCAGAATATGACGTTAATCATTAATTCCCTCCAGTAGCAAATTTTGGGTTGTCAAATACCAATGAGTCATAATGTAATGCTGTTTACACACTTAGACGACCTCCAAAACATGCAGAAGCATATAAGGTTGTAAACCAATAGAAAATAAATGTTCTAAAGGACCCTGTGAGTTTCCAGGACATACGGAACATTGAGGTCATTGAGATAAGAAAATAGTAGAGTAACTGATCTCATTGTCTGGAGAGGGAACTTCCAGGGTCACATTACATTGAATGCAAATTACAGGAGATCTTGTCCTCCCTGCTGCCTATTGTTTGGTGGTCGAGGAGGAAGATGTAGCCACCAATTACAGCTTTGTTAAAATCCCGGATTTCTCCATTGTTTCTGTTAGCAGCATCATTGTCTGCTCTGGGATTGTGGAAATATGTCTAAAGCAATTGGAAGTCGGGGCAGTGTGTGTGAATCTTCTCAATTAAATCTGTGTTTGGGGGAAGTTGAGCCATTGAATATTGAAGGCGTCAGCTGAAATATCAATGGCAAATGGAAGGAGACGGAGGGAACTATCCTGCTTAGGTCCCACTCAGTCTATAGTCAAGTGATTGTACATCATAAGTTTTAAGGACTCTCGTTCCTGCACTACATTTCCTCTCTCTACCCCAGCTGTATTGCGATAAAGCAGTCAGATGAAATTTGGGGTGTTCAGGATGCTATGGCAGTAGGTTTTCTTCAATAAATAACGCACTCAGGGTCAGAGCTAGTAGGTTGCCCCAATCCTACATAAATGAAGAAATTGAAATGGGGTGGGGTGAAATGGGGTGAAACCCTTTTATATAGGACAATGGGGAAGATTTTAGGAGTGTCCCCTCTCCTACCCCACCCCATTTCAATCTTAAACACTCCAGAGTGCTATTGTGTTGGAGCTCCCTTTAATACAATCTCATATTTTTGTTAAAGAGTTCTAACAGATTTATCTTGAGAAACGTAAGTTTAAAATTATAGGCGCGTTTCTTTCCTGGTCAACTTATTTCTTTGGCTGCTAGATGTTGCTAAGAGGGATTTACCGTTTTTGGATATTTGCTGCCACCAACAGGCCAGAACCATTTCCCCCCATTTTATCCGCCTCAGCTGGCTCTGGAGAGTTAAAATTGAAGTACCACCGTATACTCTGAATGCTGAATGAAAACCAGTATGCTAACTATTCACCAGCAAGCTTAATCATGTATGCAATGTTGGTTTGAGGAAGCATGTCTGAATCTAAAACCAGTAATCCAGATTCCTGCTAATTGAGATCAAGCAGACACCTTTACTGTACTCTTTTCTAATGGGATAATTATCATGACCCTGTAAATCTGTTGCATATTGAAGCACTTTATATTTTTCATCCTAGGATAATGCTTAAATGCCAAGCCAGAAATAATATATTGTGACTGCAAGCAATTTCCTCCCACCTATTCTCTTTTAAAGGGCACCGTCATTGCAGAATTAACTGTCTATGATGCAGACACCACCCCTATTTTCCCTATAGACAGTAGCAGGAAGAAGTACACTGGCACCATAAGTACATCTGATCCATGGGTCAAGGAGACATTTCAAGTGGAGCACAACTTCCATGAGATCTTGTTCAACCCAAATGGCAGCCAAGTGAGGGGAACACGACACGAGTACAGTAAGTTTATGTGGATTATTATTCCCAAAGGAGTAGTAGTATGCTTACAAAGAACTAGTTCCGCATTTTGCTGCCTTATCCAGCTTTTGAATCATAAGCTGGAGATGTGAGATAATAATAGTATCAGACTTCCGGGAAGGCAGGGAATGTCATGAGATAATAATGCATTGTGGTCCAGTGGCCAGTGCTAAAGAGATAATTGTGATGCTGTAGCAATAATCCTTTCAGCCAGTAGGGGCAGTATAGAATAGTCATAAATCAGGGTAGACAACCTAGTAACCTCCAGACATTCTGAACTAAGTCCCATCAGATTCAGCCAGAATGGCCAATGGCCAGGAATTATGGGAGTCATAGTCCAGAACATGTGGAGTGTTCCACATTATCCCTTTCACAGATAACAGACCTGACTAATCACCATTGGTGGAAGTATAATCTCCCATGCTTTGCAACAAACTAGGACCTGTTTGAGCACTGCACTGTAATTATTTATTTATGTTGAGATATACACCAGCAACAGACATGGCCCTCCCTTGTGGAATTGGGGCAACAGTTGGATTTTGCCATGGGAAAGTGTTTCAGTTTTCAGATGTTCAAAGAAACCAAGGTTGCCTTTTATTAACTAAATCCCTTACAATAAACTGCCTTTACTATGGAAGGCAAGAATATGCAAACGCAAGTTCATGGCCAACCATGGGAACTTGCCAGGTATGCTTGAAAATCCTAACCAACAATGAAATATCATTGTGCTCACAGTTCAACGGTTCAGGTTCAGCACCTTCAGTTCAGTTCATTTGTTGGCACAATTCCCAGTTGCGTTAGTGGACTAAAGATATAGATTTGTGTCCTAAAATAAAACCAGTTAACAATTTTAAAGTTCAAGATGGTTTGGACCATTTTCAAATTTTATGAGATGGAATTAACTGGCCTTTTCAATATTTATATGGTGACAAGAAACCAAGAGCTTTTAATTGCAACTGTTGTACAAATGCATATGGTCAGATTACCGTATTTTTTGCTCTATAAGACTCACTTTTTCCCTCCTAAAAAGTAAGGGGAAATGTGTGTGTGTCTTATGGAGTGAATGCAGGATGCACAGCTATCCCAGGAGCCAGAACAGCAAGAGGGATTGCTGCTTTCACTGCACAGTGATCCCTCTTGCTGTTCTGGCTTCTGAGATTCAGAATATTTTTTTTTCTTGTTTTCCTCCTCCAAAAACTAGGTGCGTCTTGTGGTCTGGTGCGTCTTATAGAGCGAAAAATACGGTATATTCCAATCTGTGCAATGAATAGTAATACTGTTTCCTTTATATGAAAGTATAATAACTGTTCTGGTTCAGACACAACAAGCCATGGTTTATCGGATAAAAAATGAGCCTTTCACCTGCATTCTCCTGCAGGTTGTTGTTATTTTAAAATACAATACAGAGGACCCTCCTGATATGAACTTCATTCGTTCAAGGGGTCTGTACGCACCCCAAAAAGTCTGCATCTAGAGGTGCCGCTTCTGCGCATGTGCATGGCCTGATAGAGCATTCTGCACATGTGTGTGCAGCGAAACCTGGAAGTATACACTTCTGGGTTTGCCACGTTCGCAACCCGAAAGTTACGTTACCTGAAGGTAACATAACCCGAGGGTCCGCTGTATTAAAAGCAGTTTAAACTTATTACAATCAAGAGAATGTGGTAGGTCCTAAAATATATATCTCAACTGTCCAAGGCCAGAGGAAAGAAGTATGTCTGATGAAAACTGCATAATGAAGGTGCCAGACACATCTCTGTGACAAGTATGATTGAAAGAAGGCTGAAGAGCCTATGTTGGGTCATGTAACTGTTCCAAATAAGATTGTTTCTTCTGTTTCTCTCTGATGCACATGCATAGTGGGGTTTTTTATTTGTCTTATAGAACAGAGCTCTGCACACCATTATGCCTGTGCCCAATTTTCGCCATGAGCTCTACATTGTAGAGTTTGAGACTCTTAATCTCAAAGTTGTGGGTTTGAGCCCCACTTTGGGCAAAAGATTCCTGCATTGCAGGGGGTTGGCCTAAACGATCCTTGTGGCCCCTTCCAATTCTATGACACTCTGATTCTACAATCTGCTCTTAGAGTGCCTTTTTCACTCCTGCATGCCAAACCAGCCGTTTTTGCCCTGCTTTCTGTGTCCACTGGATGTCTCTCTTGACCACCTTTCTCTTTCCTTGAGAGAATATCCCTGAAGTCTTTATGTATTGCGAACTTAATGAGTCCAGTCTTCTGTTTCTGCAGGACTGGTGCTAGGCAAGAGTATTTCAGTTACTGAAAGCAGCTCCCACCAGGTGGACGTTATTGTGAACGACACAGAATACCAGGGGCCTAACAAATCCCTGATGCTCCACTTCAATGTCACCATTCTTCCAATCAGCATCCAGTTTTCAAACGTGACATATCAGTTCACAGTGAACAGAAATGCTGCCAACTTTTCACAAGTAAGGATTGTGTGCTCTTTTGTTCCATTTGGAAATTCAATTTGGAATTTACAGTGCCGGAAAACGTTTATATAAATGAATATCCTTCAGAGGTTGATTATGTCCTTTGTTGTCTTTCCAACTTTTTTTAAAAAAAAAAAAAAATAGTACAATTTCTTGTGCCAAGGGCGGGCGTGTTTTGCTAAGGAGTGCTTCCTCTCAGGTTGGAAAGAGAGCACAGAGTCCCCTGCCATTTCTGGGGAGTTTCATTCTGGGGAGTTTCATTCCAGAAGGGAGATGTCTCAATGGCTACCCTGGTCCTCTTCTCATACAGCTTCTCAGCTCTGATGGTGCAAGGTGTAGAGTTTCTTCCTTGTTAAAGTCTGTCCACTGCTGCACTTCTAGACTTGTAGAAACCAGTCCCTCCGGTGACCAACCTCTAGGTTGAATATTGTAGTGTGTCAAACTTTGGGTGTGTGGGGTTGTTCTAGGGAGTCTTGAAAAGTGACATCATAGTAGGCAATTTCAGGGCCACTCAAAAGGTATGAAAATGTTCATATTAGGGATTTTGATCTTTTTTTTAAAAAAGTCCAGTTGTTTAGAAATCATCAAAAATTCAGTGCACCTCATGTGAGTCTTGCAGTGATGGCAGCTGGGTTAAGCACTAGGGAACCCTCCCTGCTGACTTCCACTGCTGGGCATATACCACCCATCAGCCTACCCTGTGCTAGATCATACTACTCCCTCATTTCCTACATATTTACCCCGTTATATGTTGTTCGTCTTTCAGTAGATCTAGAATACTAACTGAATGTACATTCTTTTTTTTTTAATGAATGGGCAAGATGAAGTGAAGGGCCCCTTTGTTTCATTCGTTTTTATTAAAGAAACGAATGCACGAGTTCCAAAATGATTCCAAGCATCGTATAAATAATCTGATAATCAAAACTATTTCAGCTTTCATCCCCACCCCCACCCCGCCCCTTATGAGTCAGAATAGGTCAGATGGAGGTTTCAGAGAGAGCAGGGTGTCAGGAGTCTGCCCGGTCTTCAGCTCAAACACATTGTAACCAAAGTGTCCAACACTCTGGTTGGTCTTTCCCCCCATAGAACCTTCCAATCATAGTGCTAAGGAGAGGGAATTGTGAAAGTCTATAAAAGAGAGAGAGAATGCTTGGGTTTTTGTTTTTGTTTTTGCCCCTGCAGATTTTCTCCTCCATTAATGAATATTTGCAGGTCTGTCTTTTGGTTGGTTTGTTCTTTGTCTTTCACAAAAACAGTTCCCACTCAGTCACCCCTTGCAGTTCCTTGAAACATTTTCAATCCACTTCGCACTGTATTACTCCTACCTCTCCCCACTCCCTTGTGTTTACTTACTTAAAGTATTTTCATCTCCCTCATCGCTTGACAAGGCTCCTAGAGTGGCGTATGTTAGATTGATAAAAACAGCAACATATGATTAAGGCAGTAAAAATAGGCTATTTAAAGAGGTGGCACTTACAACAATTTGCTGCTGCTTCCTCTCCTGCTCACAGGACAGTTGGTTTTTAATGGGCACCGGGAGAGGAAGAAGGGACCAGTCTCTCCCGATGAAGTGATTTGCAGTTTATATTTTAGAGAAATACATTAATTAAAAGTTACACAATCTCGGTAAATCGTACTCTAAGTAGATTAATGTTGGATAGCACCCACAGCCTGTGCAAGTGTATGAATTGGGGGAGACTGGGGGAGCAAGTGGCACCCACATAGTTGCAGAGCAATTTAAGCTTCATGGGTCCACAGTGGTTAATGGCTGCTGGTAATTTGTCAACGCAAAAACTGCTACATCCAAAATCCACTTGGCAGTGGCTGAAAGACACTGTGGCAAGCAGAAAACACCCACACCTGGCAGCGGACACAAAGACATAGAATTTCCACTGATGATACCAAATCCTGACGTACCACCCACCCAAAACACACACAACCACCAACACATGCACATAACAAGCACACCCCGGTGCAACACTGGAAACAAATGCATGTGCACACACTGGCACCCCTGAAATGCACAGCAATCACAGCCCCCACATGCTCCCCCACAAATCAAGAAACCATGACAACACAAAGAGAGCAATGCGAAGGAGAACTTTATTGGAGCCATGGAGCCATGGAAGCCCACACAGTCACAGCAGCATGCAGTAATGACAGGCAGACCAAATACCCCTTGCTCCCCTAGGGGACACCCCCTCTCAGGTGTGGCAGGTGGAGGTGAGCAGGCACATCATTAGAGGCGATGACACCACAGCTCACATCCTAACCATAGCTAGATTGATGGCCTTCAGCATTGGATAATGGAGCACCAGTCTCTCCCTGGTGGCCACCCAGGACCCTGGAGGTGGTTGCTGGTATGGCAACAGAGCATAATTCTCCCCCTGCAGCATGGGGGAAGAAGCAGAGCATGTCTGGAGTGGCTGAGCACGTATCATGCGTGCCGCCTATGGTTGATGCCAGGCGCCTCTGCAACCTGCGTGGTTGTGATCTGCAAAACAAAAGTCATACAAGAGTTAGCTTATAGACACAGGTGTCATGTTGGCTAGTGGCTTAGCAATCTTTTACTCCTGTTAGGCACCCACTGCAAAAAGTGTACCTAGTGTGGGGTTGATTTCCCCAGATTGGGCCCAGCCCATTACTTCCTATGTGACTTCAGCTGGCAGGGGTATTTATACTTGTCTGTTTTCCCCTCAACAGTGAAGGTCTCAGGTATGTTGTATCCTAACCTACCCAACACGGCAGACTTGGAGTTCTGATTGCACCTGGTGTGTTTTTGCTGCTCCTATGAGTGTCTTTAGTTGAATTTGCAAAGTTAGTTCTATTTACAGTTAGTTTAGATCACGGTTGGGCTTTGCCTTTTTATTGTCTATAAAATCGGTTCCCTTATTCTTTTCTGTCTAAAATTTCAGATAGGATCCTTTGGAGGAGAATTTCTGAAAGTTTAATGTTAATTGGATCGAGAAAACCCCCCCCAAAAAGTTGCAAAAGCAGCAAAACAGAAACTGGGTATCCTATTGAAGGCAATGGGAGATGAAAACTAAATAATATAAAAAATATATGAATGAAATAACTAAATAAATGAGGTTTTAAAAATAAGACTGAATGGATTAACCAAACTAAACATTCCTCTTCACCCCTATAATTAACTTTACAATGTTTCTCCCCCATTTGTGAACAGCATATAAAAATATACCGTATTTTTCGCTCTATAAGATGCACCAGACCACAAGACACACCTAGTTTTTGGAGGAGGAAAACAAGAAAAAAAATATTCTGAATCTCAGAAGCCAGAACAGCAAGAGGGATTGCTGCGCAGTGAAAGCAGCGATCCCTCTTGCTGTTCTGTCTTCTGGGATAGTTGCGCAGCCTGCATTCGCCCCATAAGACGCACACACATCTCCCCTTACTTTTTAGGAGGGAAAAAGTGAGTCTTATAGAGCAAAAAATACGGTACTTGGAATGCCTCCTCCTGAGTCTTGTAGATTGAATATACATTACAGATGCATTCCATATGTTTGTGCTTCAGGCTTGCTTCAGACTGGCTTTCATTTATCAGCATGTGGAGTTCAGGCATCGACTTATTTACTGTTTTGTCCTGTGGAAACTTTCTAATGCAGATTTTCAGGAAGAGAGGAAATAATCAAAATACTTGGGATCTTGAGCTTACCCTTCCATAAAAAGTGCCATTCAGTCTCTGTTTACAGACACAGGAAATCAGCACCCTCCCTTCTTCGTTCAATTTGAAGGGTGGTAATTGTAGGTAATAATTGTTACTGCCTTCTAAGGGGGGAAATAGCTAGCAAGCTTGCTCTCTCTGCTGTGCAGGTATCATCTCACCTAAGCCAAGTGCCCCATGCAAATGCCCAGTCATGTGCAGCCCCAGTTTGTTTGGTTCTTGCCCCAGGAGGGAAGGAGGCAAGCTTGTGCCTTCACCATATCAGGTTGGTACATAACCCGATGTGCATATGATTTGGGGCATAATATCTTCCCTCCTTCCTCTCAATTTGGATGTCAATTTAAGATCTGTAGCAAGGAATTTGATTCAAGCAGCTCACTCTCTAGAGGGTGGCACTCCACATTCTTGAAGTATTAAGCATAATCTGGAATGATTAGCTAGCACAGGGGGGAGTTCAGGATGAACTAAAGCAAAGGCGAAATGGCCTTTTGCCCCGAGGAGAATATGAGAGTATGAAGAAGCAATTAACCTTTGGGCTGATGCCATTTCTCCATTTTGACAGTCAAGTGAATGAATGAAGAAGCATGAACGTGGCCTGGCAGCAACCTGTCTCACATCAAAAATAGGATTTAACCCCCCCAATGGCTTCAAAAAGGAGGCGCTATCCACTTGTTCTCAGGCAAAATGATCACGTGTGATTTTTTAAGGAGGGAAAGTTGCTGTGAATCTCACAGTACACATACTTTCCATTTGGATTGCAGTTGAGGATAGAGAGACATACAAATGAAATGAGATGCTGTATCTTTTTAAATTTGTGTTTTCTTGTATGGTTGTAGAACAAAACATCTTGGGGCGCTAATTGAGCTCAGTTCATCAGATGTATGCATTGTTACCCTTGGGGTGTATGTGTGTATATGAAAAGAGAGAGATGGGATCTGTAAACTGTGTGCCCCAAAGGCCATTATAAATAGAGATACATAACCCATCTGTGCAAAGGTCAAATGTACATAATAGCATTTACCGTTAACTTTGCATTGAAATGTCACATGCCTTCTATACTGTGTGAAATCCATGGCTTTTGGGATCTGCTGTTTGCAGTGTTATCTTCTGCACTCCTCTCTGTGTGTGCATGTGTGTGACCTATCTACCAGGGAGATCACTCAGTGTGTCTTAGTCCGTGAAAGCTTATGCCACAATAAATCTGTTAGTGTTTGAGTTGTTGAATGTTGGCTACTGTCAGGTTGCCAATCACGAAAGTCCCTTTCAGTTGGCCCCACCTACTCGGTTGCAGTGTTTACATACATGAGAAAGAGCACACCACAAAGCAATTCCACCATGGTTTGATGAGTGTGAGAGGAGGAAAGCAATGCAGGGCCATAGAAAACCATGCTTTCAGCCCAGTCCTATGCAAGTCTGCTTGGAAGTAAGCCCTGCGGAATGCAAGGGATTTATTGACATACAAGTGTGGATAGTATGGCTTCAAATTTGGAAGCCCTGTGTAGATGCTTCTTCACATATTTAAATGTGGTTTCCCCAGCCACATGAGTAAGAAAATTACTGTTTCGCCTGCAAACAAGTATTCGTACCAATCCAGTTGTCATCAGATCCCACAGTGTGTGCAATTGTGTCCAGAGTTGCAGAGGATTAGCATCTCTGAATATATTGTTGCGTCTCTATGACATTAACTGTTGATAACATGCATGAGGCCACCATTAGTGCTGCTTCAGTATATTTGTTGTTGGTGGCATTTTTGATGATTTCCCTTTTTCTTTGAGCCCAGATAGGAAAAATCTGCATTGACAACTGCATGAGGTTTTATGGCGTCAACGTCACCTATAGCTTACAGACCCCCAATGTCAGCTGCTATGCTGTGGAGATTGCTCAGGGCCCTGAAGACCAGTATGGGACCCTCTACGTGAATGATTCTGGTGTGCTACAGAGACCTGACTGTAAAGAAATCCAGTACGCTGTACTAGCTAAAGAAGAGCAGAGCAGGAAGGAAGCGCTCACCCATGTTACCATTGTCCTTGATGGATCACGTAAGTTGTCTCTGGGCTTTGGTCTTGCCGGTGATATGAGCTCTGAATACGCAAAGCCTCCTATACTTGAATATGCAAAATATTTGGTTATTCAGGCCTTTTTATGCAGCAGCCCTTGCATGCATGTGAGATATAGGCCCCAGGGAGCCTGTAACACCCTCCCTTCTCTCACTCTGGACAGCAACACAGAACTGTGTTGTTGGATGAAATCCTTTGAATTCAAAGGAAAGAATGTGCTCTTTGCATTTTGTAAGCATTGGGTAGACTCTTACAGAATTTTCTGGTGGTGGTATAGCCCTTCTCCTCCTCTTCTTTGTAGCTATACATACCGATGATGGTTGCCCAGACTCATGTTCGATGAGCAAGACCCGATCAGAATGTGAAGAGTGTGGTGGCCTCGGAGCGCTAATGGGAAAATGCCAGTGGAGACAGGGAAGTGGTAAAGGTATGTCCAGACATTCAGCAATTGAATGGGAACCTAGAGTAGGGCAGATCTGAAGAGAGCATTGAAGAGCATGGGCAATTCTGTCACTGGGAACCTCAGTCAGATATCGAGGACATTCAGGGCATTCTTTGTAACCCTGAGTTGCAAACATATTAATATTAATTGATCATTTTATTCCTTGAGCAGCCTTTACTGCTGTGTGTGTGTGTGTGTGTGTGTGTGTGTATGTGTATTTTAGAGAGGTGATACTTAAAGATACTGGGAAATCAGATATTGTGATTGCAAACTATAAGAAGTCAAATACATTCTCCATTCCTCTCATCCTTCTCTTAGACAAACACTTTTGTATGAGATTTTGTGCAGGAAAGAAGAATAGCACTATGTCATCTATTACATAATCAGTAGAAATATGTCACTGATAAGATAGCTTTGTTTGGAGTGGCAGCATATGTATTTAAAGGTGAATTCCTTCAGACCAATATAGTAAATTGCCATGGAGACAACGTATATTAGGATCAGTTTGATTCAGTCTTGGAGGTGTACAGCAAGCAGCTGGAACAGTGGCTGTGATAAACCACACACACACACACACACACACACACACACACACACACACACAGAAGAATTACTATGTGCTTCTTCAGGGGGTGTTCCAAGGCCTGAAGGAACCAATTTGCCTTGTAAATGTTTGCTGCTAAAATTTAGCAAAGTCCTAATCAACTTATTTGAAGAGTTGTAGAAAGAGCTTTCAGATTCAGAAAGTCACCTGAACTGAAAAATAAATATAATTACAGTCTTCCCTTTGATGGTTTCATGCAGCATCACTTTAGGAAGAGTAAAGGGTAATTTTTCAGTAGCTCATCTTGCAGTGTAAAGATGCTGAGGCCACAACATGCTAAGTTCCTTCTTTTGTTTCTTGTTCTTAGGAATAACAACAAACTATTCCACCTGCACTCCAAGCATCAAGACCTGCCCGGATGCTATCTGTGACGCTGTTGAGAGCAGAGATAAAAAAATATGCCCTCAAGATTGCACAAGTATGGAATCGACACCTCTCAATTTTCTTTTCTCTTGAGTTTTGCTTTCCTACTTCTGGGTCAAGCTGTTGCTTTATCTTAAATGTGAACCAGGGCCAAAACGTTTACAACTGTCTTCAAGGTTGTGCAAGTTTCTTTTAAGGCAGATAACAGCTGTGTTACTTTTTGCATTCAGACTGATTTATGCAGGGTGCCTGTATAAATATTAGAATGTGCTTATTCTGTATTTTATTTTATTGTTTTTTGAAAATAGCCATGACCCAAAGAACTACTCTAGGAACATAACAAGAGATTTTCTATTTGGTTTTTCTCTGCTAGTTGTTTTATTTTGGTCCAACCACAGCCATTCTGCATTAGTGGCTATTTCTGAAGATGCCCAGAGTTTCAGGGTGGCTATCTCAAAAAAATGAACTGGAATTAAAAACACAACATAGATTCAAAATATTTTTTTAAAAGAAAGGTTATGTCTTGAAGGTACTGGTTTCTATTTTATTTAAATGTGATAATTCTCACATTAGGCTCTGATGTTGCAGCAGAACTGCACTATGAGTTCTAGTTCCATAGTTACTGGGTTGAGTGGTTATATTCAGTAATAGCATACATCCTGCCTGGATAGTTTAATGTTCAGTTAAAGGGTTATATAATGTAGTTATACTTAGCACTTTTGTTGAGTGCCTTGAGCCAGAGTGTCTCTGAGCACTCTGCAAAAGTTGTTAAGTATCTTTATTGCCATTTAAGATGAGGAAATATAATAGGAAAAAAGGCTAAACTGATTCTTCCAAGAAGTGAAAGGGGATATTATTTTCCTGGTTCTCCCATTATCCTCCTCCTGTGCGCTATACTGGGCTGAAGTCCAAATTTAATGTGTGTGTATTTCTTAGTTACCTATGTATTGTAGCTAAGTATGCTCAGGGTAGCATTCTTACGTTGCAGTCCTACATTTGACCCCCTTGGTTAAACTCAGTGGGATTTACTTTGAATAAGCAATGGCAATGGGCTGTAAGGGTTCCCAGCTATTCACCCATTCAGATACTGGCCTGGCATGTTGAGTCTCGGAAGACACAGGTGCACTCGTGTGTGACAGGTACACCTATCACATCATACATTATCTCTTGATACCCAGACCACAAATTAAAGGGGGGTTCATTGTTCTAGGGGCAGCTTGCCCTTGCACAGAACTGTGCAATAGTAGGAAGCAGACTCAGCACTGCGGTATTGTAAGCAAAATACTATGCTTCTCTTATATTCGGGAATGCCTGTGCACTTCTTAATGGATTCTCATCATCAGCTGGCACCGACTGGCTTGCCGAGCCTTGATGAAAAATCTTCTGTTTAAACATATGATTCCCCACATCCCTCTGCGGTAGGAACTTCCACTGGAAACTGCTGCAAGGTTCATTTTCTTATGAGGAGAGAGCACTGGAAACACAAGGCATTTTTGGGGGACATCTGTTTATTTACAAGTATACACACACTGAACATGGGGCAGCAGACAAGCACAGAGAGAAAATGCTCATCTATAAAATACAATCAGTTTTCCCCAAAGCAAACAGCATCCACTTGGACCACCCATCCAGTTTTTCCTGTCAGCTGCAAAACTCAGACCTTTGTCCCACTTACTGCTACATTCCAAAACCAGACTGTTTCTTCCTCGTCACGCATGCATGCATGCATTGGCAAAACATTGCTTTTTACCCCCACCCCCAGTAAGCAAGTATACCCTATATTTTCCCTTGGAAGCAACAATTCATCATTAGAGCACGTTAGAGGAATACATGCAGATGTTAGATGGGCAAAAGCTAATGGATAGTCCATTCTTTTCCTTGACACTCATACAACCCAATAATTTTCCCATTACACCTCCCAGTGGTCTTCCCAAACCCTTCCAGTTGTGTTTTACTACAACTTCCATTCCTGCCCTGACTGTTAGCTACCCTAGCTGGAGCTCATTGGAGTTGTATTCTGGAAGATGCCCGATTGAGGAAGACTGGCCGTTCTCCATTGCTTCCAAATCATCTCCTCCTTTCCATTCCTGTTTCTCTATCCTCCTTTGCTATGCTGTAGCATCAACCTGCCTTGTATTTTATTTGAATCTGTTCTTGAGCACCCAGCTGCGGCCACCACAATGGCACTTGGGGAATAAGTCCGTTCCACCTATTGCTGCAAGAGAAGTGATGCCCATTTCCAAGTGGTGTCCGTCTTTCCCGTTCCACCAGCTTGTGGGGAGGGGAGAAAGAAAGCTATGTTTTGCAAGCAAGAGCAGCAAAGCAGAGACGCTCCACTTGCAAATGCCAGCCTTGTCTCTCCCCTACCAGTCAATGAGAGAGAAATGAGCAGATCACCATGCCTGTGCTCAGTGCTTCGAAGTGTCCCTTGCAGTGTGGTTCCTGCTGCTGTGTTGTCACCAGGGTAGAATGCAGATTGCCACCCCCCTCACTTTGCCACCCAGGACACCAGCAGCGCTCCCCCCCCCACACCCTTAGTCCAGGTCTAGCAACATATTCTGTGCATAGATTGATGCATGCAGTTGCATGTGGATAAGCACCATTGATTTGCTAGGACTCAGTCATGGCATAGTGGGCAGGATTATAGCTTCTAAGACTATTTCCAGTAAAGTAAAGCTAGCAGTGGTGTAGCTGCTTTTGCATGTACAGCAAATCTATACACCATTGTGAATTCCATTTCACGTTTGTCTCTACTGTCATATTTTAAGGCAGGCTGTTTTGTGGCAGCAACTGATAATTATCATAATAGCTACACAAAACAAGGTCTCATGCGATTGCTTCTTAGAGCTAAGCCCCAAAGACAGATGCCACTTTTCGCACCCAGGTTTGTTTCTCCTGTTTTTACAAACGAAATTTCAAATGCTCAACAGAATAAACACGCAGAACATACTGATATGACATATTGAGCCCTGGCTGTGGAATGGTGCATGCTCACATTTGTGTTTAATTTAGGGACCAACATTGTTGGTGGCCACCAGAAAGGCCTGAATGGACTGGGAATCAAGGCAGGACATGGAGTTTGTCACTGCTTTCCAGGAACTAGCTGTTACTGCGAGAAAGATGATATCAGAGGTAAGTCTGAAGTTTATTTACTGACTTTACGCTTGTGCTATTGAATGCTCCAACACTTCCACCTTTGATAGATAAACAATTCTATGTGTGTGCTCTTCCTCTTTCTCTCTCACATGTACATGGGATGGAAGGGTGCATACAGGACACAACTGCAGATGGAAGCTGAAGGATAGTGTGTTTCTTCCTGCAAGGAAACATTCAGTACACGAGATTTTGATGTAGGAGCACATTGAAATGAGTGATCATCCTCATGCCTTCGCTAATGGAAATAAACTTCCACACATAACTGTCACCATCTCCTTACTGACTGCCCTCAGGTCACTGTGTGCTGGTTGTGGATTCTGAGTTCCACATGCCTATGACTTACAGCTGGGATATGTGCTCTCCACAACACCCAAAAGTATCTCCCTGACTATACTGTAAAGCAGCACACATTGCATGAGTTGGGGGCAATGGTGTTGTGAGCTTCCTTGCCCCAAAGCTTTGTCAATGGCAAGCACTCATAAGATGCTGGCTGCAACTCATTTGCTAATAAAATCAGCTTCCGGGGGATGGGAAATTCCCTGTGGCCATGTACACTGATTGCGCTATGGTAATAGTAGTAGTAATACAATATGGGGATAATTATTCTGATGTTTAGATTATCATTTTTAAATAGAGATGGAAATGAAGAAAGAGCAAGCACTTTTAATTTTCCAAGGACTCTCCCCCCCCCCCCCCATTTAATGGCTGACATTATCCTTTAATTAACTCTTGATCAAAAGGAAGATTGAAGAAAATTAAAGATTGAGTGAGATGGGACTAAAAAGAACTAAAGACAGAAGGAGTATCTCAAGCTAAACAGTTGGCTTGATTTGGCAACACTGATCAATGCAGCCTGCTGATTTTAGGGAGCAAGTACAGCAGCTTTTTAGCAACAGTGAAAGCTGCTTTAACATTTGAGAGTATGTTAGGTAGCTGATGTAGGTGTTCCTCTACTTCCCAAGTTGTTTTCTCCTAATACTTGCTTTCAATAGAGATGCTTTAAATGTGATTTTTAATTGGCATGGAAAGGAAAAAATTGTGGCAAGTGCCATGACCAAATTATTCTTTATCCACAGAGCCATTGTGTGATTACATGTGCAAAACTGTGATTGCAGGAGGAGTCCTGCTATCCTTCATTATTTCGGTACTCCTTTCTTCCTACTTCATCCATCGCTATCACAAGAATTCTCCAAAGCCACCTATTGCTTCTGCAGAGATGACCTTCCGCCGCCCTGCCCAGTCATACCCCATAAGCTACTCATCGACAAATGTCCGTCGACCGTCAATGGACTCTGAGAACCAGATGTCAGTAGACACATTTAAAATACCTGTAAGTTTTTCCAGTTTTCAGCTGCTTACCATTCAAGGCATATGGAGAACCAGCTTCTATTTACTACTGCTGATTTACCAAGTGTGAGGAAGAGTTCCTGGTTTACTCCCACCATTGTATTTATTTTTCAAATCCTTCTAACAGCTGCCGCCATGTATCTTTACTATGTCTGCTGTTTACTAGAGCCTTAAATCTACATAGTAGCAGTGGTACTTTCAGTATGGCATAAAACAAGCCAGGTTCACAATATAAGTAAATAAAAGTAACAAGTTGTTCTTTAAAGGGTAAAATAAGGCAAATATTATACCATACCCTCCAACATTTCTTCAAGGAAAATAGGGACATCCCATTCCATAATGATAATTTTACTGTTTATAATCCACACATCTTACTGGGTTGCCCCAGCCACTCCGAGCAGCTCCCAACATATATACCGTAAAAGCATTAATTTTTTTAAAAAAAACTTCCTGATACAGGATTGTCTTCAGTTAGCTCAGGGGTCAGATAACTCCATACCCTCCAACATTTCTCCAGTGAAAATGGGGACATCCTAAAGAAAAGTGGGACATTCCAGGATCAAATAAAAAACTGAGATGGCTTGTCTAAATCAGGGATGTTCTTAGAAAATAGGGACACTTGGAGGGTCTTCTATACTTAAACCAGTTACTGATTCTTGAAGATTTAGGTTTGCTCTAATAAAGGCTACTGTTACTTTAAATGGTAAGGTAAAGGTAAAGGGACCCCTGACCATTAGGTCCAGTTGTGACCGACTCTGGGGTCGCGGTGCTCATCTTGATTTATTGGTCGAGGGAGCCGGTTTACAGCTTCCGGGGCATGTGGCCAGCATGACTAAGCTGCTTCTGGCGAACCAGAGCAGTGCACGGAAACGCCGTTTACCTTCCCGCCGGAGCGGTACCTATTTATCTACTTGCACTTGACGTTCTTTCGAACTGCTAGGTTGGCAGGAGCAGGGACTGAGCAACGGGTGCTCACCCTGTTGTGGGGATTCGAACCGCCGACCTTCTGATTGGCAAGTCCTAGGCTCTGTGGTTTAACCCACAGGGCCACCCACGTCCCTTCACTATAAATGGTAGTCGCTTGTAAATATGGAAACTTGCACAGAAGTGAAGGAGAGGAGGAGGGTGGGAGAGGAAAAACTGGCAGCAGGGAGGGAGGGGGAGCAGAAATGAATGGAAGGAAGAGAGAGGAAAGGCCCCTCTTCAAGAGATCAGTTCAGACCTCTGGCAAGAGTAATCTTGTCCCTTGTCTGATAGTTGATAGCTGTCTTGGGCAGAGAGATATACAGAAGGGGGGCAGAAAGAGTTAAGGGGGGCCCCCACCCACAAGGGACACTGCCCCCACCTACAGCTGGCATGCAGCTACCAACAATTTATCCCTTAGTCAATGCAGGGGGTGGGAATCCTATGCATGATGCTACTTATTAATATAATTCGTTCAGTTTCCTTTCTTCGCGTATGGCCAATATTCATATGGAGTTTGAGATCTTGGAAAACAACTTGCTGCAAGTTTATCTGCCTGAAAATTAGACCCATATGAATAGAAAACGTTCCATTCAATTCTGTGGTTGTTCCACCTAATACAATAGCTTGTTTGTTAGTTGTACGTCCTTTGGTATGGAACCATAAATGACCGCTTGTTCTACTGGAATGAACAATTAGATTACAGTTAACTAGTCCCTCCAGAAGTCTGCAACTAATTATTTTAGCGTTTCCTAGCAACCTGGTTTGGCTGCTCCTCACTGCAGCTGTATCAGCCATACTAGTAAAATACTAAAACCCGTTTGCTTGCTTGAGAAAATTTCAGCTTTTAAAAAGTCAAATGAATAGCAGTCTTTTTAAAAATAAAAAGATAGCTTGCGGTCATCATGGCCACCTGCATTTAACCGGAGCTTTTGTTTTACTATGATTTGAGACTACATGTTTGCATACGAAGTTCTACTGACTAGGTCAGGAATGGCCAAACTTGGGTTTTCCCGGCCCTCTTGCTATCCTTCCTGTGTCATATTAGGAGTCTCACTTGCTATGCATTGCTGCTTCCTACTTGGCAGACAAGCCTTTCGTTTGCCATGGGGAAGAAGGGTGACTGCAGAGAGCCTTACAGCACACAGCCTGACACACACAAGCTGACATAGGGAAGAATCGCAGGGGCCGTGAGAGCCACATGCTGTACCCCCCCCCCCATTTTCTAAAAAGTGACCTCTTATCTCTCGGGGGGGGGGGTCACTTCCGACAACACTGACTTGGCTGAGCACCATGTAAGAGAACCACAGGCTGTTTTTGCACCAATAACAGGCCACCCCTGAGGCCTCTGTGTCATTGCAAAGGCCTCTGAGATGACTTGTGTGTTACTAGCTGGAGGATGAGGTAAGATTTGGCACGTGACATTCTCCAGCCTTGCTTGCACAATGCAGGCTCCCTTTCCAGCCAGGTTCTTGAACCTGGCTAGACTTTTGTAGGTGCAGCCAATATACTGGGGTAGGAGAGCTGAAAATACCGTATTGGCCCAAATATAAGCTGCACCTTTTTAATTGGAAGGGAAAAAAGAAAAAATACCTGAATAGAAGCCGCTCCATTCCTCGCTGCTCCTGGCTGCATACTGGGGGGGGGGGGGGAGCTGCGCTGCTTCGCTGGCAGCCTTTCCCCTTCCCCGCTGTCTCCCTTCCCAACCTCAGGGGAGAGGACGGGGGACTATGTGTGGGGCAGGCGCCGCTTTGCCGCGCTCCTGGCTGTATACCGTAAGGTCGTGAATATAAGCCGCACTTTATCTTTTCACGGTTGGAATTTGGGGGAAAAGTGAGGCATATATTCAGGCCAATACGGTAATAACAATATATTTCACATCTGGCAACCAAGGCACCCCTTTGGTTTCAGATAGTACATGGGTTGTCAAGTCTAAAAAGCCCGGGACACAGAATTTTAGAGGCCTCTAGCAGCCATGGTGGCTCATTCACCAGAAGTAATGCATTTAGCTTTAACTCTGGAAGTGTATACTCGATTCTGACCAAACTAAGCCTACTGATGTATATTTTGCTCTAGGAGGCTTAGTTCGGTCAGAATTGAGTATGCACTTTCAGTGTTAGTGCTAAATACATCACTTCTTGTAAATGAGCCACCATAGCCACTGGCATTTGCCCTGGGCCACTGGAATAGAATGAGGTAAATAAATAAATAAACGGTCACATAAAAATGAAGAGTAGCATTAATAGTGGAAATATTTTTCAGACCCATATGCTACCTTAATTTGCACCAAATAATTTTATGGAATCTAGTTTATGAAATGATCACAGACACAGAGTCACAGGTTACCAACCTTAAAAGTCCCGTTATAAGCTATGTGGCAAAAGCATCCAAATTAATAATGCTCACTTAATGCCTAAGCAAAACAGAATTCTGTTTAAATGGTAATCTGGTGCATATACATGAAAGGACAGAGGGTGAAGGCTCAGTTCCAGGAACATTAAGCTCAATGTGGTTGCTAGTGTCATAACCTTAAAAATCCTTCTCTGCACAACGGGGAATCAATGTTGGAGGCATTTTGGGGAGCTTTTGCCAGTGAAACACTGTCTTTTTGTGCATCTCATTTGTCTCCCTAGGCTATATTTAGATGTTAGGGGATGGTACTTTCATAGAGGCATGTATGCTGTTTGCTTTTGTTTCACTGTTGGTTTATACAGTCATCACTGTTCTGTGACTGTCAGGCTTGATAGGTTCCCGAAACAGAAAGGCAATTGTCTGAGATGAATGGTTGAATTCTAAAACAAGCCTCCCTTCCCCTTCGGTTTCCTCAAGCTTATAAAACGGGGAAATATTTTTACCCAAGAGCATTTACTTCTCATTTCTGGCAACACTGATGGCAGGAGTGCAGATAGTTTTCACCCTAATTGCCACCTATCATATGCATATACTGGCTTCATAGTTTTATAAAAGGCAACTGCACCTGGGAACTTCAGGGTTGGGAACTAGTCCAATAAATTTCCATGGATTCTGTGTGATCATGCCTCAGAACCTTCTTCAGTGCAGAAGGAGTGTGTCACTTCAGCCACTGTGTTTGGCAAGCAGGGGAAAAAAACCATTTGGGTTGGCCTGGTCTGGTATATATTATTGCTCTGCCAAAAGTTATCCTCTGTGGTTTTTTCAACCATTATCCATCAGTTAATAAGAAAAGAAAGTGAAGGTTGTCTCTAGGCCTGGGCAATATATCAATATGAGGAGTACGAGGAGCAGACTGTGTTGTCAGCTTCACTCAGTAGGCAGCACTGGTGAAACTGCCACCACTCCTGAGTCCCTCTGCTAGCAACTTTCTCCAGCGAGTTGTTAGCAGAGGGACTCAGGAGTGGTGATGGCTTCACCAGCGATATATCAGGGAGTGAAATCGCCATCCCACTCTGCCCTCATACTGCACAGAAGGACAAAAAGGCTGCATCTGCATCTTCTAACTGAGGAGTGTTCAGTTACCGCTCCCCTTAACTGAGTAGTTAAAGGCTTCCCCAGCCCAGCGCTGCCTCCCACAAAAGCGGGGAGAGCTCTGGGCATTGGGAGCCCCTCTGGGCATTTACTGGGGATTGGGAGCCCTCTTGTGCCCCAGCTAAGCGCACAAAGAAGCTGCCTTGTCCCAGACTGCTAGGGGCTGGGGTGAAACCACCTCAGCTCCCATGATGAGAGCTGTGGTGATCTCACCAGGTGCCTGGCAGGCTGATGGCAATGCAACTTGTTTTTTCAACAGCACGGTATATTGGCAGGCCACGAAATTTGGCTGGTGATATACCACGATGCTGAAAAGTTTATATCGCCCAGCCCCAGTGGACTCATTTTAAAGATATTGGGGGGCGGGCAGATTAAGGTGAAAGGAAGGGCTTCCTTTAAAACAAAATCAGTGAGTGTATTGCTCTCTGGCTCCTAGTAGCTCAGCATCCCCAGGTCCCTGTGCTTCAATTAAAGCCCAGGTATCTCCTCCCTTAGGGCTTTTTCAGATCAGGAAGCACAAACAGCCAAGGAAAGGGGAGAGTGCTGGAGAAATGTTTAATGGAAAGAAAAACACACATACAACGCTTGGCTAACTTGCAACAACCATAAGATAAGCTCAATCTTACACCCACTGTATTTTTTTTAAAATAATAATCTAAAATTACCTGCTAATGAGGCAGAAAAGCAGAAACTTCTTTTGCAAGGAAATATAACTATTGGCAGATTAAACAAGGTATTGGGGCCTTTCTTCCCCATTTGGCAGAGAGAGAAGGCAGATTGGAAACTGTATCGGATGACCTGCAGTGGAAAGGAGAGGGAAGTGCCCCCATCATATGCTGTTACTCTTCTGTCTCGTGAAATTTACTTTTCCTCTAACACAGGAAGATCCAAAGTGGGAATTTCCTCGGAAGAACCTGGTGCTTGGCAAAACACTTGGAGAAGGAGAATTCGGGAAAGTTGTCAAGGCAACTGCTTTCAGGCTTAAGGGAAAGGCTGGCTATACTACTGTTGCAGTCAAAATGCTAAAAGGTACTTTTTCTGCAAGTGCCTAGAAATATCTACAAATGATTTGGTAACATATGACAGAGGTCCAGCTTGGAAGCAAAAAGCTGCCGGATCCCACATACGTTCCAGCCGGATGTCCTAAAGCATTCTATTTATATTCTGACATTTTCCCCTGTGCTTCATTGATGAGGGCAGTCGCTTCCACGGGGCACAAGGGCAACTTGACTTAGCTTGGCCAATGTAGCTCACTTAAGTTGTCATCTCAACAGAGGCGTTTCAAGAGCATTCTAAAAATGCTGCGCTTTTCAGCTTTAGCTGAACTCTTTCCTACAGATACTTTAGAGCACAGTATAAAAATAGCACCTCATTGTCACACAAAAGATGCGAAAGAGCAACATGCTCACCAGATCTTTCTGTCTAACTATAGCTGCTCTATCGATATACAATGGCCAGATCTAGAGTATTTGGTTTGTCACAGCAGAGTGTGACAGACGCGAAGCAGTAGCTTGGGAGGAAGGCCAGCTTGCCCATGGGTATGCCCATTGTTCCTTTTGCTGTCCTTCACCTGCCTTCCTTTTCCTGCATGCAGAATGGTCGGGAAACTCTTAGCTTAGATATATCCAGAGTGAAGAGAGAAAGCATTTGGCCTGGTGCAATGCCACGTCCCCTTTCCCAAGCACATTGGCATTGGGCTGCAGTATATCAGGGGAAGCAGTGATGGGTGAACCAAGGGAGATGAAAGGCAGTATTACCCATCTCTGCAAAGTAGTAATAACAATTTCAAGTTATGAAATGGTAGGTCTATGAAAAAGCTGAAGATCATCTAGTTGAGATATCTGTACCAGGCAGAATGTTATAAACCTCAAACAGCAGTTAAGGCATTATTAGCCTCTTGTTGGCATCCATCTGTCTTGAGAGACAATGGGGTGTGCCTCCGAGGTGAAGTCAAACTGCTGGAGAATCACTGTGTCTGCTGTGGCTACAGAGATCAGTAACTCATAACTGTTGCCTTGTGTGCTGTGTTTGCTTTGTAAGCAACACCAAAGTGACCTCTCAGGGGCGCAAGCTTGGGCAGTGTGTATGGAGGTCCTGGGCTGCCCAGATGAGAGCCTTGTTGATGTGGTCCAAAGGAAAGCACAGCAATACATTGGGCACCAGCTTGGCTGCCGGAGTTGCTAGGAGATGGTGTACTGGACGCCATCCAACCATCTTAAGGACTCCAAATTTGGGTAGACTTTACTCCTTAGTCTTGTCGTCTCCCAAAGATGTCCTGCAAGGTAGAGGGACATTAACCTGTATCACCCAGTTAATATTGTGACCAAGCAGGAGCCAGCTATCATCATGCCTATAGTGCAAAGAGGAAGCTTAGTAAAGGTAAAGGTACCCCTGCCCATACGGGCCAGTCATGTCTGACTCTAGGGTTGCGTGCTCATCTCGCTCTAGAGGCCATGAGCCGGCGCCGTCCGAAGACACTTCCAGGTCACGTGGCCAGCTTGACGAAGCTGCAGCTGGCGAGCCAGCACCAGCGCAGCAGGCAGAAACGCCGTTTACCTTCCCGCTATAAAGCGGTCCCTATTTATCTACTTGCACTTAAGAGTGCTTTTGAACTGCTAGGTGGGCAGGAGCTGGGACCGAACGACGGGAGCTCACCCCACCGCGGGGATTCGAACCGCCGACCATACGATCAGCAAGTCCTAGGCACTGAGGTTTTACCCAAATTCTCAGCATCTGCTTCCAGGTTCCACTGAGTATGCAGTAACAGTGTCCGTTCGCCTGTCCCCCCCCCCAAGAACAAGGGGATATTAGCAACAGACCTGACTTTTTGGTGCTGAATCATCTGCAAAATATTACTAAAAGAGGAGCAGTTTCAGTTAGATTTCTTCTTTAATGTTCTCAAGTGGTCCTCACTGTTTCCCTTTAGCACCACATCGCAGCAACTTTTTCAGGCAAGATACTCAAAGCCATCAAAGAATACAGGAGCTTGGATAGGAGCAGTTTGGCCTGCATTTGTTCCCTACCTGCTACATCTTCCTTTGCAATAGAATGATTAGAAGGTTAGGGCTGAGACATGAGGGGTTGTTATAGCAACCCAACTGTTAAAGGTGGGTGTCGGTTAGAGAATCTAGTGGAGCAAGAGTTTTCAAGACAATCTAAGATTCTTTCATGAAAATAAACAAGCCTGATTCACTTCATGCCTCTCAGTACCCTCTTCTTTGGCTTGGAGGAGGCTAATTTTTTCCATGTGGGTAGAAATCAAGGAAGCACTTTCAGTCTCTCTATACATTATTCATTTAAGGCATTTTAAACCTGCTCTTCATCTGAAAAAGGCTCCCAGAGTGGTTTACATAAATAATTAAAACAAGGAACACCTTGCCCCTAATTTGTTTAAGATGGTTATTTGCAGCCAGTAAGTGCCAGAGATCCAGGTAGTATGTCAGTATTTCAATATTATGGGAATAGTGCTTGTAATTAATATATGGTATTTCTTCTATTGCTCTGTTCTGCAGAAAATGCTTCCCAAAGCGAGCTGAGAGATCTGCATTCAGAGTTCAATCTTTTGAAACAGGTCAACCATCCACATGTCATTAAACTCTATGGAGCTTGCAGCCAAGATGGTAAGTGAGATTCACACATTATACAAGTGGGGACCATTTTAGGCATGTCCAATTTAGCATGACTGCTGACGCATGGGTCCTTTTGGACCTGGAAGAATGGGGTGGGACAGGGGCAGGGTGGGCTTATGTGCATTCTGTCGATGTGCGCTGTCCAGAGCTGTCGATGTGCACTGTGACCTGGAGCGCAAGCAGCGTGGAAATGAGGGTTGCCTGTATATAAAATAAGAAAGAGACGGTATGTAATCCCCAGAGTGCCACAAGAGAAATACAAGCTTGGCACAGTCAATCAATCAGTTTTTCAGTCCTGTGCCCCAAAGTATCCATCAGCAGAGGAGGCTGCCTTTTATTTCTACTTTCACTGCTCTGGTCATTCCTACTTCCAAACATATTCCACTGGGGGCCTGTTTTTGGGCCCTACCTTCGCATTGGATGCGATTGCTTTTCTGGTGAAAAGATCAACAGAAATCTAGGCTAAGGAGGCGGCTTGCAGAATCACCGGGCTTTATTGGACAAAGGTGCTGCCGGCTTAGATATTGAAATACTCCCATTACATGTGTATTAGTCAGCTAAAATGGTAGTACCTGTGGCCACCTGCTTTGGACATGACAGGGACACTTTCACAGTGATAGGTACAATCCAGCAAAACAAGTAAGAAACACACCTACACCTTACTGATAACTTTATCGGATTTGGTCAATTACTGTATTGGCCCGAAAATAAGCCACACTCGAATATAAGCCGCACCTTTAAAATTGGAGGGGGCACGGGACAAAAGAAATACCTGAATATAAGCTGTTCCCTTCCTTGCTGCTCCTGGCTGCATGCTGGGTGGGTGGGTGGGTGGGAGGTGCACTGCATTGCTGGTGGCCTTTCCTGTTCCTCGCTCTCTCGCTTCCCAGCCTTGGGGGAGAGGACGGGGGGGGGGGGACTACACATGGGGTGGGTGCTGCTTTGCTGTGCTCCTGGCTGCATACCATAAGGTCACGAATATAAGCCACACTTAAACTTTTCATGGTTGGAATTTGGGGGAAAAGTGAGGCTTATATTCAGGTCAATACAGTAAGTGACAGATGCTTAGTTTAGAAATAATATTCCATAGGACGGTGCAATAAAACAGCCGGAGGGGGAATTAGTCTGGTAACTTAGGCATTCGTTTCAATAGATCTGATGGCAACTGTTGTTGCATAGCAACAGTCTCACATTTGAAGGGGAACTGTGCCTTAAGGGACTGGCATGTGATTTGTTATACTGCCATACTGAAGTTGGTTGATTTGTGCAGCCGTATATTCAGCAGCACCCCCAGTTTCTGAACTTGCTAATCAGCCACATTCATTATATGTTTCCATATGGCACAATTTATAAGAATTTCATTTGTGGCTGACAGCATGTGGGGAAGGTTTTTGTCGTCTCCAAAGCCCTGGGAGCAGGGTTCCATTGGAGTCCCTGGGGTCAGAGTTTTAGTGTCCTGCTTAGCATCTTGTCCCTCCTATGGCAAGCACAAGCAAGATATATTACACAAAGTCTATGCAGATGTATTTAATTCGAATAATGTATACAGGCTGCAGCATCCTGCTTTTGTGTATATAAAATTTGGATTCATTTGGCCTGGAATTTCAGGGTGTTGTTATTTTTAAATCGGCGAAGACACAAAGCCCTGCCTAACAAAGATAAATACAGAGCTAGGTTTTAAGGTTGGTGAATGAGTAAAATTGATACAAGCTTCACACGCTCTTGTTAGCCTGGTACAATAGGGGAGAATGCTAGGAATCCTGCTGTTTCTGGTTTGGATGCTTATATTCTCTACATTCTGTTAAAGCTGGGATAGGAGAGCTTTGAACCTCCAGGCCTCTGTGTTCAATATTGTAGCATGGGGGAAAGCATTCATGTGGGTGGCTATGATGAGGCAAAGCTTGCTAATGGACTGAAATGTCAGGATCCTTTCTGCAGGAATCTATACTTGAGAGCTTTAACAAACCACTGTAATTAGTGTGCAGGGAGCACGAGATACTGTGAGGATTACCACAGGCTGCAGAAAATAATGTTCATACCTTAAACTGAGTGCTTTTGATTGGTTTCTCTGCGCAGACCAATTTGCATAGAAATCTTCCTTAAACATTCCATAAAACCAAGGAAACATCACAATTTATCTGTCTGACTTTGGAAGAAGTGCAGCGTAACACCATTGATTGCTTTTCTTAGACAGGATACCCAAAGGCATGTTCCCAGAAATAAGCACTTTTCATTTCAATTGCCTGTCTCCATGGTGGGAGAACACTTCTGAACATAAGAGTTCACCTTATAGCACTGGGTTTTGTTGTGCTCTTTTTCATAGAGAAGTTTATATAATGTTCCTTTGGTGGGGTAGGAGAGCTGGAGGGTGGGGGAAAATCACATCTGGAAACCAGTGTGCCCCTTTGGTTTCAGATAGTACATGGGGTAGATGAGTCTAAAAAGCCCAGGACACAAATTTTCACAGCCCTCCAGCAGCTATGGTAGTACATTTACCAGAAGTATTGTATTTAGCATTAAGTGTATAGTTGATTCTGACCAAACTAAGCCCCGTAGGATTATGTGCAAATAAGCTTTATATTCTGATTTGCTTGATGTGCATAATTTAGGCTGTAGTGCTGCAAGGGAGTAAGACCCGTGGATCTTAGTGGGACTTAAGTCTGAGTAAGCATGCATAGGACTAGACTGTTAAAACAGGTAACAAAATTAAATGGGTTTTTGGGGGTGCAGGTGTTTGTTTGTTTTTAAGTACAAGGTGTATAAATCTTGCTGATATGCTGCTTTACTAATTATTGAGAACAATAATTTTTATGTATCTTTTTATGCCTCAGGGCCTTTGTACTTAATAGTCGAATATGCTAAATATGGCTCCTTGAGGAGTTTTCTGAGGGAAAGCCGAAAAGTTGGGCCCAGCTATATGGGGAGTGATGCCAACAGGAATTCCAGCTACCTGGACAATCCAGACGAGCGAGCCTTAACCATGGGTGACCTGATCTCGTTTGCATGGCAGATATCTCGCGGAATGCAGTACCTTGCTGAAATGAAGGTATGGCGTCCCTCATCTCACCCTCTCTTTGTGGCCTTCCAAGTAAGCATACATGACAGTTAAACGTCTTTCTTTCTTTTCCCCAAAGCTTGTACATCGTGATTTAGCAGCCAGAAATGTTTTAGTAGCCGAAGGGCGTAAGATGAAGATTTCTGACTTCGGTTTGTCAAGAGATGTTTATGAGGAGGACTCTTACGTCAAGAGGAGCAAGGTACAAACACGGTCACTGGCAGCCTGGGATTGATAAGTTGATAAGGAAACTATACACATTAGTAAGAGAACTTCTGGACACAGCACATTGAAACATGTCTAGCAGGACTCATCAGTGCACAAACTTTTGTGTGCCTTGAGATTGTAAAAAGGAACAGCTAATATGGGTTGTGTAAAACCTGTGTAAGTAGCCTTCTGTTTTTGATCTTGTGCAAGCTATTTACTTTCAACCCAAGGGTTTCCCTGGTGCATCCATGTTTTGCTGTAATCCATATGAATGAAATGCACATTTTCTGATAAAAGGCATATGAGACTACTTGACAACATGCATGTTAAATGTGACAAAAGTGAAATGAAAACAAATGTGACATGAGAAGCAGTGCTAAACAGAACTTGCAAGCAGTAATAGTTCTTTATTTTCCTGCCAGGGTCGGATACCTGTGAAGTGGATGGCAATTGAATCTCTCTTTGATCACATCTACACAACACAAAGTGATGTGTAAGTCTATGTATTTATGTTCCCTTTCATGCAACTTTGTCTTTGTACTCATGCTGTGCCAGAACACCTCGGGCTGAAGAGGCCATCTGCTCTATAGCCCTACTGTAGAAAACAGAGTAAGTTGTAGCAGGCTGGATAGTCAGCTTCTCAATCACAAGATACCCAGCATCTCCTGCAAGGAGGAGATTAAACCTTAGCTAGCAGTAACTCAAGGTTTGTTTAACAAGCTTTTACTGGCCAAGGCATTCATGAAGCCTCACTTTCAGCTAGCTTTCTGCAGTCCTTCAAACACATTTGCTGTAACACTGGACAATATAATGTCAAGGCTGAATTTCCCTAGAATCAGAACCCCTCTAACCCAGGGATGGGCAACCTTTTTTCTGTCAAGGGCAGCATTCATAGAATTGTAGAGTTGGAAGGGAGCACCAGGGTCATCTAGTCCAACCCCCTGCAATGCAGGAATCCTTTGCCTAATGTGGGCTCGAACCCATGACCCTGAGATTAAGAATCTCATTCTGTACTGACTGAGCTATCCCATGCTTGAGGGCAATCTGTCAAGGCTGCATGCCCACAGTAGGCAGGGATAGAGCCAAAAGTGGGCACAGCCACCCATTTTCTTTGTCCAGCACCCTGTTTTCTTTCCCCTTCCCCATCAAATGAGCTGCTAGCAGAGGGACAGGTCACTCTTGCCACAACACTGTAATGATGAAGGGGGGGGAGACCTTTAATCACTTGCTGCCACAGCGTCATCCTTAGTCTACATGATAGTTCCATCCTTGAACCTACAGTCCATTGTAGTGCATTGTCTCTGACCCCCAGCTCCCCAACGTGCTATTTTGCCCTGCAAAGAATTCCAGCTCATCAGAAGATTTCACCTCTATCTTTAATGTTTGTATAAAGTGGAGGATATGAGGACATACATAGCTCTTGGTGGGAGAAGCCTGAGCCACTCCACTTTCTCTCTTTTGTGCCGTTATGAAGCACAGAGGCTTTCTTGAATGCAAGCTGGTGAATTTACCCTTCAGAAATCACGGGGGTTTTGTCCGTTTTCCTTTTGCTGGCATTCCTGTTTTCTCTCTCCTTGCCTCAGTAATGTTCTGTATCTGTGAAATAAAATAGACTCCGTCTGAGAAATTGTGGTTTCTTCAGTATGAGGTCACATTCCCAGGATGTTAGGTGTCAGGACTTGTGTGCACAGATGGGGCCCTCGGAATGCAGTTTGAAGAATTGTGCTGGGTTCTGGGCATGAAGAATTCTTTTGTACTTAGCGAGCTTTTTGCTCATATTCCAGTGACCAGCAGAAGTAACCACAGAATGCTGGGGAAAAGCCAGCTTGAACCATACCGGGGGGGGGGGGGGACACACACATTCCACCAGCTAATGAGGGGACCTTACAAATACAATCTGGCTATTTAACATGTATTCTGCTGGTGACATTACTTTGTGCAAGTGTTCATTCAAGTCCATGTCTCTCAGCATGATTCATGCGAAGGAACGGTGTTTTGGCAATGTGCACTGATCAGTTATTTAGAACTATAGGTGGCCAACATTCATTTAGTGCTAAACATCCCTGCAAATCAGTCACCTGAATTTATCAATGTGTTTGTGACCCTTCTGTGGAACCTTCAACTACAGAAGCATGGAAGGGCAGCATCACCTCCATGTGAACTGGCAACTGTGGGAAACAATGCTGGTCTGATAATGGCAATACAGCTCTTGTGTCTCAGTTAACTGATTGAAGTGTGCTATTTAGCAGTGAACTGGTTTAAGGCAAACATAAAGCATGATAAAGCACAAGTTACACAGGGCTGGGGAACCTTTGGCCTTTGGGCCAGATTTGGCCCGCCAGGCCTTCCAGTTTGGTCCACCAGACCATTTCCCCAAACTCACACTTACCTGTCCTACACCTGATGTCCCATGTGAAGTCAGTTGCCGGGAAGGTAAAGATGTGGTTGGATCAGCTGTATGTGCACCTGAAACCAGAAGATAGCAAGAATGAGTCAATGCTACACATCAATCCTGCTTGGTCAATGTCTACCCCCTGCCCCTGGCTAACTTTATCTAGGTGGGTAGGCCATTATGATGTCAGATGATTGACAACTGGGTGATTCTGGGTGACAGCAGCATAAAATGGTGAGGGACATGGGGTGTGGCAGATCTTCAATGAAAAGCAACACAAAATGCAATAAATAAATTGAGCAGGAGCTTGGAATAGGTATAGGTTAGTATACTAACTAACTAACATGACCTATAAGGAACCCTCCAATGCTGTAACTAATTCTGTGGCAAACTGTTTTTACAGAAACAAGGGAGAACCTTAGAAATAAAATCCAAATTACTGTAAACCCTGTTTGGCATCATCATAGAGAGAATGATAAAACTGTGTGGAAGAGGCACAGATTCAAATAAAAGGCATATAAAGGGAACAGATGGACTTCAAAAACTTTGTGAAAGGTTATCTGACTTAATTAAACCAAACGTCAAGGAAGTTGCAGAAAGTTTCTTTCCATGCTAGTAATAATGGTCTGGTTAAGAAAAGAATGTAAAAAAAATCATCATATGACCAAATGAGGCAAGCAGTTCAGTTATGCAACCATTTTTGCAAACCAGTTCCTTACTGAAGTAATTTCTTAAAATTTATGAAGCAGAATGATTGCTGCTCCAAGAGAAAAAGGTTTCAGTTGCCAAAAATTTCAGGAGGAATCCCATCCTAGTGCGTTTAACACAGCTTGTGACTGCAAAGCTGAAAAGTGGTGAAAAAGTCCCAGCCACTTAGAACACATTCAATCTCATACAGCTCATTAGGAAAATGCACTGTTAATCACTTTGGTTACAGGGTAGTGCACATTACAAAAGAAGAAGAAAGTGAGAGAGTACAAGTTTGCCTAAATTTTGCATGTGATAATAGATACATACATCTATCTCTATGTATAGATGCACATTTATAAATAATGCCTATACCTTAAATAGAAATATAGTGGAACCTTGGTTGTCAAACACTTCAGAAGTCAAACATTTCAGCTTTCAAACGCCGACAACCTGGAAGCAAATGCTTCCGAGGCGCAATTCTCCATTTTCTCAATGGATTCTACAGACCGTCCATTGAGCCTTGGTTGTCAAACGTTTCTGAAGTCGAACGGTCTTCCGGAACGGATTACATTTGACAACTGAGGTTCCACTGTACAGTACATCTCACCATTGTGGGGAATACTGTGGCCAAGTGATCTGTGTGCCTGATCTGTTTGCTGCCCAGGTGCTGACTGTTGAGGGACAACTTCAGGGCGCCCACTCTCCTTTCTTATGGTTATCTTTTAATTAGACACAAGCAGGGCAGCCCTTTGAATAGAGGATTGGAGCCACTGATTTAAGGGGAATAGCCATGTCTCCCTTTCTCTGGATAGTGTTTTGTGACTAGGATTGTTGATCCTAGTTATTTGAGAACTAAAATAAAGCTTTTCCTTTTTTAAAGTTAAATGTGCAATTGCACCGTGCAGTTCAGAGAAGTTGCAATAGAACATTGGGTTGTATCCATCATTAGTCATATTTAGAGTAGACCCACTGAAATTAATGCAAATGAATAACTTGGATCTATTCTGAGTAAAACCTAGTTGTATACAACCCCATAGATTATGCAGTGTGAAACCGAATTCTAGAAAACGATCAGCTTCATCAGATATGTAGATTTAGTTTCACCAGTGCACAACTGATGTGCAGTATGGAGGCTGGAGTAAACTTCAGTGTAAGCCCATTACCCTAATGCTTCCAGTAAATATTCCTTTCTTTTCTTCTCAGATGGTCATTTGGAGTTCTGCTGTGGGAGATAGTCACTCTGGGAGGTAACCCCTATCCAGGTATTGCTCCTGAGAGACTGTTTAACCTCTTAAAAACGGGCTATAGAATGGAGAAGCCAGAAAACTGCAGTGAAGAAATGTAAGTAGCATCAAGCTGCCAGCATTGCTAATCAAAGAGATTCCATTAGTTGATTATACCAATAAAATATTATGATCAGCTGCTCTGATTTAGGTCTTTTCCAGACAGAAGGTCTTGAAGATGTAGCTTGATATGTGTTTAGAAAAACAAAGAGGAGGTGTCACACCTTGCCATCATAATGAATTGTGAAGCAATGAACTCAGACATAAAATTGACATATAAATAGACCAAAGATATGAGCTGGAGCTAGGTGAAAAATCTATTCACTGATGTATTTGGGGGAGGCAGGATAATGTACCCATCAGACAATTCAAAACAGAAGTTGAGCATACCCAAAAACTCTTGCCTCAGATCAACACACCCATAGCAGGATAGGCTGTTCATAGGCAACCGTCGTTTTTCCTTGGGGAAATTACAAGGGTGTAATTCTATGGTTAAGACATGGCTGAGTCGTTCAAATGGTACACCAGCCACATAGGAGCTGCTTGTGGAAAGGGCAGCACCCACACCACTATAGAGCATTTAAAGGACACCAATGACTGCTTTTAGGGCTGCAGTAAATTTGTTTCTTCATTCGCTTACACAGTGGCTTAGTTTTCGGCTCAGACAACTTGCAGGCTGAAAGGCATCTTACAAAGGATTTTTTTTTTTAAGCCACCACCAAAAACATTGGATCCAAAAGCAATTTAACTATAAATGGGTTGCTTGTTACAGTGTCTTATCTTCCTGGCTGTTCGAGACAGCCATCTCTCTGTGCAGACTCCTGCTTCTCCCTCAGTCCTGGGGAAAGGCAGTAGGCAGCTTTGCGTGGATTCTTCACTTTTTTAAAACAAAAAACAATGAAGATTGCACAATGATAAAATTGAATTCTGCGGTCTGTATAAATTAGATGTCCCAATAGCACCCAGCCTCTGCCTGCTTGCCACTTCCTTGTTGATCACTACGTGATCTGAGTAGAAGCAACTTGCTTATACAAGTTGGCCAAGGGTTTTGTGTAGAGGAGGAGGATAAGAAACCATTTTAATTTTTTTTGAGCCAGAGAGTCACATTCCCTTGTGTGGCTAACCTTCTGAGCGCTGGGCAACGTCACAGTAGTGGAAACTCACCTGAAATTCTTCCTCCCACACACATGTCTACACACATACAGTGGTGCCTCGCAAGACGAAATTAATCCGTTCCGCGAGTCTCTTCGTCTTGCGGTTTATTCGTCTTGTGAAGCACGGCTATTAGCGGCTTAGCAGCTATTAACGGCTTAGCGGCTTTAAGAAAAAGGAAACAAACTCGCAAGAACTCGCAAGACTGTTTCGTCTTGCGAAGCAAGCCCATAGGGAAATTCGTCTTGCGGAACGACTCAAAAAACGGAAAACTCTTTCGTCTAGCGAGTTTTTCGTCTTGCGGGGCACCACTGTACAGCAATTAGGTATTGGAGGGTTTTTCAAGCTTAATTGCTTAGCGAGGGTATGATCTTAATGGAGAGCACAGTGAGTAGGGAGTGAAGAGTTAATATTTCTCTCCATTGCTGTAGTCTCCATAAAGATACCGTCCCCCTGCAGGGCAGTTAAACTTTTTCAAAACACTTCCATTGTCACCAGTGGTAACTTTTTTTAAAAAAACCAACCTAACTCCTGGATTGAGGTCAGATAAGGAGGGGAGTCCGCACAGGTTGCATTCAGCCCATGGGGTGGAGGTTTCCCCTCCTTGGTGTAGACACTTTGATTACTCTGGCGCTGTTGCCACTGCTAAATGTTTGGGTCCATTTGTGCATGTGAAGCATCTCAACAAAGTATTTGTATTAATCAATATAACATTCTCTTATGTGTCTTCCTGAAGGTACAATCTGATGCTTCGCTGCTGGAAACAAGAACCAGATAAGAGGCCGACATTTGCTGAGATCAGCAAAGAATTAGAGAAAATGATGGTAAAGAGTAGGGTAAGTGCCTTTCAGGCTTTATCACTGTGCATGAAGGAAAGTTGGAAAGATTTTCCAGTGCAAGGATTTACATACCAGTAATTGGTAAGACATTGTCCATTTTTCACCATTCATCTTTGAAAAGAATGAGATCAAATAAGAGTGCAAATGGGGGATATTTGAAATTGGGAAGCCCTACCTAATGAGAGGAGGTTGATGGTTCAGAGGAAGGGATGCAATTGCATATCACAAAAAGCTTTTTCTGGTGGCTGATTACATTTTTTTATATACACCAACAAACTTTAATGTGCGAAAAGGCACTTATATTCACTTGGTAGTCAACTTTTATGTTCCTTTTGACCCTAGACACCACTCACTTACCTGTTTGCAGCAACATATGATTGCAACAAACAGGTGTTTTGAGAACACATGCTGCATTCACCAGAGACAAGATTACCTGTGCCCCCCTCTTAAATGGCCATTTATGTGCTCATAAGTGACTTGGGTCTGTTTCACAAATTATCATGGAAGGAAAATTCTACAACAGTTTTCTTTGTCTAGTTGTAAAAGATAAATAAATAAATAAATGAGTAGCTGAAGATCAAACTCCTGTAAAGAAGTAATTGGCTTATACCAGCATTCAGGTTTCAAGTCACTTGTTTTTCTAAGTGATGTACCCTCATCTGAACAAAGTGTTGGAAGTTTATGGGCTGCGTGAAGGTACCCTTCCCCCAGTTCCTCTGAAAGCTTTGGTGCCTTTAAAACTGTTTCTTCTGGCAGCTGCTGCTCACAGCCAGCTCCAGTTCTTTACAAGGCCCTGTGATCTCTGCCCCCGCCCCCCAATCAGAAGCTGATGTGGGTGGGCTTTGGCTCACTGGTACTCCTTGACAAACAGAGCTAACTGTGAGCAGCAGCTGCTGGAGAAGAGTTTTTCAAGCCACAGAAGCCCCATTAGAAGCTTGGAATTTGACCAAGGAAGAAGAGGAGCAGATTCCTGCCCAACCTCATTTCCTTCTAGTTGAAGGGGGGAAGTGGAAAACTGCATTTGCATGTGAGAAACCTGTGCTGAATTATACCAACCTCATTGACTGCCCCCTCAGATTAGATATATACTTTTATGAAATATATGTTAGTTATTGCTGATCACTGCCCAAAAGTTTTCCTTTAAGGCTCTAGGCATTTGGGGATGTATCATGCTGCAGCCCTAGCTTCACTTAGCTGAGGGAATTGGGCTGTCATTCATTCATGTAAAACCAAAATACCTGTTTCTCATTAAGTAGAGAACAACAGATCATTTAAGTGTAGATCGATGCAAAATGTCAAAATCCAGAGGTAGGTTAGCGCAGCAGAGAAAAAATAGGTTTTGTTGTTCGTATTTTGTTTTTTTTTTTACTGGAATCCCCAAAGTGGCTCACCAAATTAATCAAAAATACTGTTCTGTGAAAAACATTTTTTAAACAAAAGTCTGGATAAAACACAAACTTTCTTCTTAAAAGGGTAGTATAAGAGGCCAAGCACAGCCAGGCTCGGTTACTTGATTTCTATGAGTCCTTTTAAAGCCATTTCCAAAATGGCAATTTATTCAAAATGGCATTGAAAAACAGGTTTAGGAGGACACACCCCTCTTGCCAGCTTGGAGTAGCTTCATCTAGTCCATATGTGCTTTATCCAAGTATTCGCTAAATGAACCTTCCCCTCCCCAAATCCAAACTCTACAGGACTGGCAAAGTGTAAGTATCTCCCTACTCCTTGACCAGTAAACTAATCAAAACTCTGCACGATGGTAAGATGCTGGGCTTGAGAAAAATCGCTCAGGTAAGCTTGTGCTAAAAGGTACTAGCATTTACATGGAAAAATACATGGCCAGAGGAAAAGGTCCGGCAGGTTGCTGTGTATGATGGACAGAGGTACCCATAAAATAGACCCTGCTGACTTTCCAAACTGGAGTTTCAAGCTTTTTAAGATAAAGAAACTAGAATGTCAGGCTGACCAAACCTTAACTATCAGGACATCTGGTTCATCACGCTCTGCAGCAACAAATAGCTATTTGCATACTTGGTAAGTGTAGTTAATGTGCTCATTAACTGCCTCTCAGAACAGTTTATAGTTATAAATAAACACACACTACTCAAAGATGCAGTTTTCCAGGAAGGGCAATACTATGCCGTGAGTAGGGAGTTGGACCTAACAATGCACAGTCCAGATATTCATAAGGAATAAAGGGATTTTAAGAAATCCAAATGATTCAAAAAGCAAAGCTTCACAATGCAAGGAAGTCCATTCCAGAGTAATCAACTCACAAGTAATGTTTGTGGTTTTTTCAATGAAAGGGAAAAGGTGGACAAGGTGCTTGGATCGGTCAGGAAAACCACTTGTGCTGTGGACCCTTGGCCCTTGCTAGCAGGGAGGGGACAGCTGACTGGGCCAGGGAGATGATTAATGCCTTCTTGCAAGAGGGAGTGGTCCTTGCCCGCTTGAAGGGGGCACTGGTAAAACCACTTCTCACTGGCTGCCAATGCAAAGTGTTGATTTTACCTATAAAGCCTTAAACTGCTCAGGACCTCAATACTTCAAAGGCCACCTCTCCCCACATGAACTGACCCAGACCCTGCAGTTATCACCAGAGGCCCTTCTTTGCATGCCTCCACAAGAGGTCCAGAGGGTGGCAACATGAGAATGGGTCTTTTCTGCAGGGGTTCCCCATTTGTAGAATGCTCTCCCCAGGGATGCTTGCCTTGCTCCTTTGTTACGTATTGTTAGGTGCCAGGAAAAAGCATTCCTCTTCTCCCAGGCCTTTGCCTGATTCAACAAACTATAGCTTTGAAACTGGGGTGGGGGTATTGTTTTTGTTTGTTAGAATGTTATATATTTTGTGATTTTATATTGTATACCGCCCTGTGATCCTCAGATGAAAGGTAGTATACAAATTTTATAAATAAGAGGATGATGATGATGATGATGATAAAGTATTCCTCTCCCCAAATATGGTAGTCAGGTAGACCTTGTCTCATGAAGCCATCCAATGGAGCAGACCAAAAGTCTGATTTCAACAGTGGCTAACTGGATTCCTCCTGGAAGCTTATAAGCGTGTAACGAAGGCAACAATCTTCTTTTGTGGTCCTGTTCTAAATAATTACAGTGGTACCTCAGGTTAAGTACTTAATTCGTTCCAGAGGTCCGTACTTAACCTGAAACTGTTCTTAACCTGAAGCACCACTTTAGCTAATGGGGCCTCCTGCTGCTGCCGTGCCACCTGAGCACGATTTCTGTTCTCATCCTGAAGCAAAGTTCTTAACCTGAGGTAATATTTCTGGGTTAGCGGAGTCTGTAACCTGAAGCGTATGTAACCTGAGGTACCACTGTACTATTAGAACTTTACTCTATCACTACACCACCTCACCTAGCATTTTATGTCCAGCTGTGGCTGTTTCTGAAATTTCACAGAAAAGGGGGGCATTACCCTTTCTAGGGGTCTGGAATCTTCCTGATTCCAGCAGTCCCTTCCCCACGTACCAGATTCATCAAATAAATCCATTGCTTCTGAAATGGTTCCCGATTGCTCAGAGGAGCTTCTGTGCCATGCTGATAATCATACTGGGAACGCTTCTGCTATCCTGGAAGAGGCACAACATTCTCCAAGTCTGCCTGCCAGACTCACTATGTTAACTTGCTGGCAAAGGACATCGCTCATGGGGAGCCGTAATTGAGCATATGTCTAAAGAAGCATGTCTAGTGTTAATCCAAACAAATGTGTTGCCAAGGACACCATTCTTGCAGAAAGCAGGTTGGTGATGATCTCATCCATACTGATCCTTTAGTGTTCAGTTTAAATTGTGAGAAATGTGGATAGAAATGATAGCCAAAGAGCTGCACTCTCAACCAACCCTAATCCCTCCTCTCTCTTTTCTTAAATCTGTTTAGGACTACTTAGACCTTGCAGCTTCCACCCCATCCGACTCCTTGCTATATGATGATGGACTCTCAGAAGAGGAGACACCCCTCGTGGATTGTAATAATGCTCCCCTCCCTCGAACCCTCCCTTCCACATGGATTGAAAACAAACTCTATGGTAGAATTTCACATGCATTTACTAGATTCTAGCAACACACACACCCAAAGTGATTTTCTTCTGCACTGTCCTCACACTCTCTGTAATATCCTTTAGAGCGTTATTTGTCTGAATGAAATCAGTCAAAATTTGCTTGGCAAGTCTTTCTTTTCCTTTCATTTGTCACTGTCAAAACTCTGCATTAGGTTCTTTCTTTAGCCGGTTCTGCAGCTGTGTTTAATTTTTTAATTTTTTTTAAAAGAAAAAGGATGTGAAAACGTGCAACTTTACTAAATATATATTGTATAATAAAAGAAAAAAACTAATTCCTAGATCAGGGAAGTACTCTCAGGGGAAGTTTAAAAAAATGCTAGCAAATATTCAATTAAAACTATACTTTTCGGTATCCATGGAATTGAGAGCACTTCAAGTGCATCATTTAATATGGCATCTCTAATTTTAGGTAACTTTTTTTTTTACTACTTGAAGATTTTTATTCCCCCCTTCCCCTCACATTTCACTGTTAAGAGTCCATTGCATAATAGTTCTTGTTTTTATTCTGATGGATTCCTGAATTTCAACTGTTGCCTGTATATTTTAAGTTCCCAGTCAGCCATGGCTGCTTACTAAGTAGTGGAATTTAGGGTGGGGGCAGAGAAGGGAAGTCTAAAAGAGTCAGCTTACAATGCAGAGAAGTCAGAGTAGAGCAAGTACAGCTGTGTATTTCATTGGAAGCTGAATTGGTGAGGACCACATGAAAGCAACCTCTTCTGTTTTCACATGCTTTTGGTTTCTCATGAAAATGTCAACATCTAAGCCATGTTTTGAATGTTGTCGCAAGTGTCTTAAAAGGAATGTGCTTTAATATTGTGGTGGTGAGATGGACAGTAAAGATGGTTCTTGCCAAAACTCCTACATTTTTTTGTCTTGTAATTAAATGCTCTACATGCCATTTAATGCTTTCAAATTGCTATAATTCAAGCCATGTGGCTTTCCCCCTTTGCCCATTCTTTTATTTGTCAGCATTGAGGTACTGATTTGGAGCCTAATACTGAAGCCTCCGTTCTTCAATTCATAGTTAGACTCTTAAATTAATGGGCATGTTTTTAAGATGGCTTATGTACCAGGCTAATCTTTCCGAAGTCAATGAGTTATTTGAATGCCCCTTGAATAGTCTAGAGTAGACCATAGTTGTTATATTCAGGTTCCAAAAGAAATACTTGGAGATTTATTTGTGTCTTAGACTTCAAGGCATCCTTGCAAGGAGTAGTCCTGCCCCAGCCCCCAAACTAAACAGAAACAATTAGGTGATCCAGGAAGAAGAGTGAGAATCAAATCTGACATTCACTGGCCCCTTGGAAGCTGTTCCAGGGCCCATTAAAAATATATATGCTTATGTACATACATCCTATTGACTTCAATGGGATGAATGTTTTTAGGAGTGAAACATGCATGCTAAGTATTTAAATTTGTCAGAATGGAAGACTATGTAGGCTTACTACTGCTTTGAGCACTTTATTTACCACAGGAATACTCCATTGCAATAACCAATCTGCTGTATTCCCATGAAAATACAACATTGTGAGATCCAAAGACCTATCAGGAGCTTGTACTGGGGATATATATCAGGAGAGCACTTTATTTTTCATTGTTTTGGCCTTCACTGCAACCTGTGCTTCAGTGCCTTTCAAACACAGTTATCTGTTTGGTTTTTGTGTGTTTTCTTTTTTCTTTTCTTCTTTTTGTGGTGGTGGGGATATTTTGTAATTTGGCTTGCAATTGTTTAAGGGAGTTTTGCCAAGGGCCTTACTGTCTGCACATGAAGTTTTGGTTCTTCAGTGCAGAAAAAATTATCTGTTTTCATTTTTAGGCATGTCATACCCGAACTGGCCTGAGGAGAGCCCCGTTCCACTCACAAGATGCGATGGCCCTAAGTCTGTGTTTTCAAGATATGCAAATGATAGTGTATATGCTAACTGGATGGTTTCACCCTCAGCGGCAAAATTTATGGACAAGTTTGATAGTTAACAGTTTCTTGGTAAAAAAAAAAAAAAAAAGGTAATGGACTCAGGAGGGGAGCAAATGTCCAAAGAACAGCCTTCCCTTTGGCTCATTCTTTGCATAGTTACAACTGGTTGAAGCTACAGGAACATCTAGAATGGGAAATGTTCCTCTTACTTTTGGGTAGTACCTAAAGTGTCTTCTCTCTCGTGTGATGAATACTATAATTGACTCCCTGCCCCCTTTTAAAGTTGTATCAAACTGGGTCACATGATAGTTTCAATTCCTCCGTTGGTTTTTGCCATTCTCCAAGCAGTCCATTTTGGTAGCTGTGTTTTTACGCAGTAGGACCTTCCTACTTAACAATGTTCAGGGCAAAGACCCAGTTCTGGAATGGATATGAAGAGGGTGGGGGCAGGGGAGGACCACTGTTGTTTCACTATATAAACTGCTATCTCTATGGTCATTGCTAAGAAAAAGCAAACTGATCCAAGCATGAAGCACAAATTATATGATGGGAACAATTTTCTCTTTAAAAAAAATTCCTGAGTTTGCTGTAGCGTTACGTGTTACCATGTTGTTGGCAGTAACAAATCCTGAGTTAATGGGGTTTTGGGACCAAGACATTGAACGATTCTAGTCAGTGCTGAGATTCAACTTTTCAAGTCTTGGAACCCTATAGAAATATATTGTTCCATCTTAATGGGAAAAGAGGTTTTTGTTGAAAAATCAGGGTTAAACTATTCTTAACTTTAGCACAATGGAAAGTTTTTGATATCAGATATACTTTAATAGACTTGACCTACAGAGTGCCCACCTGACACAACTTTTTTCTTTACATCCATTTTACTGATGTCTCAAAATCTGCTCAGGATGTTTTGAAATGAGGTGAAGCCAGGGAACCTGGTTAGCAGTCATGCCCAGAGGGTTTTTGTCCTTTCGGCTCAAAACTCTCTTAATTTCTGCAACCCAATTGCACAACCATATGGGACAATGCAGACACAGCACTGGTTCCCTGTTAAGAATGGTTGATACACTGGGAGTCAGGCTTAGAATTGTGTGCAGCCTCCCTCCCCCTTAATTGCATTTACATGGTTTGGATCACCAATGTTCACCATGGTTAATGTTAAACAGGGTTCCCCATATCCCAGGATTCAAATCCCTCTTCAAACTTCTTTCAGACCATGGTAAAAATGTGAATCCTGGTTAGCCAGAGTTAACGTTGGTGGTGACAAACTGGTTGTGGTGAAGGAGAAACAGCCTGCAAAAGAAAGCACACCTTCCCAAGGCCAGTTCCTTGTTTTTAACAACAGGTAACAGGGACCTCCTCTTGCATTAACCCCTGGAGAACTTTTTATTTACACACTTATTTTCTTGTGAATCATGTGCAGACAAAACTTTTTATTCAATGTAGTCTTTACTCTTTTTTTCTTTTTTCTTTTTTCTGTCCATATGGCTAATATGTCTAAGGGTTTGGGTTTTTGTTTTTTTGAGAGTAAAGCTAATAATTGACGTGATGTTTTAACTTTAGTGTGGTGTTCTGGAAGATAATCTGACTCCTGCAGAGGTTAGATAAAATGATTGATACACACAGCATTATGTTACTGTATTTTGTTATGAAGTTACAATGTTAAGGAAGGGGAATGCTGGAATGTTAACTCAATGTGTTTATCCTTTTTGGATACTCTTGCATAATCAAAAAATTATACCAAAGTATTGCTTCTGTCTCTTGGGTTTCAGCTATGTAGTTCTGTGTGTCTCTTTTACATGTCCCATATTCCAGAAATCAATGAGTCAGATTGCCAAAAACTGTAACCACTCTTTTAATGCAAGAGGTCTGAACACCTCAACAGGATAACATTGTTTCAAAGTAAGCCTGTTCTCAGACAAAGGGACAGGCTAAAGTTATTGTTCTGTAAGCTAACTACTACGCTAGACACTGTGTTTACAATAAAAGATAACTGCCTACAGAGATGTGAAACAGCCCTGATTATACTGTAACAAGCAATCATCTCAAATAATAAAAATGTAAATGTCATAGGCTTGCTACTTCATTATTGTTGAGAGGAATTATTTGTAAGGACTCAAACCCACAGTGGGTACTGCTGGTGTGTGTCAACACCTAACCCAAGTCGAAGGACGGACGGACAGACAGCAAACCAATATATGAGCTTTATAAAAACCTTTTGGATCTAAGCTTGACAACACTTCTGACCAACAAAGAGAGCACTTCCTCCTGCTAAATACAGATCACCTTTGCTTTCCTCCTACTCTGCTTTTGCTGTATCCTGTTCTTGAATACCAAAGAGCTGGATCTGAACTGTACCATCTGTATCTGCCTTTCGTACTAGAATTAAGGAGAAATCATATACATGGGTGGTGCTGTGGTCTAAACCACTGAGCCTCTTGGGCTTGCTGATCGGAAGGTCGGCGGTTCAAATCCCTGCAACAGGGTGCGCTCCTGCTGCTCGGTCCCAGCTCCTGCCAACCTAGCAGTTCGAAAGCACGTCAAAGTGCAAGTAGATAAATAGGTACCGCTCCGGTGGGAAGGTAAACGGCATTTCCGTGCACTGCTCTGGTTTTGCCAGAAGAGGCTGTCATGCTGGCCACATGACCCGGAAAAACTGTCTGCGGACAAACATTGGCTCCCTCGGCCAGTAAAGCGAGATGAGCACCGCAACCCCAGAGTCGTTCGTGACTGGACTTAACTGTCAGGGGTCCTTTACCTTTTCCTTTTAATGCTCACCTTTTTTTGGCCAAATTACGTTGTGAAAATTAAGGTGCACATTAGATTTGAGTAAATACAGTATATTCCCTGGGAATAGTCACAACTATCTGATTTCCCGTGAGTTGAGTATTCCCAGGCATAGCAGCTTCCGAACGGAATACTTGATCCTCATTTTGCAACAATTACAGCATGTGGATAATACCCCGTTTTTCTATTCCAGTATTTTATGGTATGAATGGCTGTCCTATACTCTTGAAGTAAGCAAAGCACTGAATCTGATACATCTTATAGTCAGTAGTTAATCTTTTAGAGGACAGAAGATATTCCATATCATTTGCTATTCATTTTTTGGTCCTTATGCAGCCACTAACCACTCCATTTTGCTGCCCAAGACAAAGATGCACCCCCCTCCACTCCATGTACAGAAGCAAATTAGCATGGCAATTAAATCTTTCTTCATTACTGGTGATGGGACACCATCCTCCCCCATTGAAGGAGATGGGTATGTTTAGCCTGGAAAAGAGGAATGGGAGGAGATCTGATAGCCATCTTCAAATAACTAAAGGGCTGTCACATGGAAGATTGGAGCAAGCTTGTTTTCTCCTCCTCTGGAGGGTAGGACTCAAACAAATGGCTTCAAGTTACAAGAAAGGAGATTCTGGCTAAACATCAGGAAGAACTTTGTGACAGAGCTGTTCAACAGTGGAATGGTCTCCCTCAGGAGGTTGGATTGTCTTTCCTTGGAGGTTTTTAAGCAGAGGTTGGATGGTTGTCTGTCATGGATGATTTTGCTGAGATTCCTGCATAGAAGAGTGTTGGACAAGATGACCCTTGAGCTTTCTTCCAACTCTACAATTCTGTGAATTCTTTGCAGAAGAACCAACAAAGACAAACTCCATGAGGGTAGGTATATATTCCACATTACAAGCAGAGCTACCCTTGCTACCTCCATACAGTTCAAATGAATCAGAGCAACTGGAGTCATGTAGAAGAAGAAATAATGTGCAGCTACTTTGGCTTGCTTCAGCAATGGCCAAAAGTAGCAAACAGCATTTATAAGCAAAATACTACAGAAAATGCTCTTTTCTCAGACACCCCACCCCAAATAACCAAGGTCCTTTGCACTCCCATCTGAAGCAAATTTCAGCTCTGTTGGGGGAGTACCTTGACCAAGGATTGTATACAATGATGAGCTCATAATCTAATTGTGGGTGTTGTTGCAGATTCGCAAAGTTTGTATATGTGCTTCGCTAAAGCATGACTTGGTGACCTCATTTTGTCACAAATGCAACAGTTCTTTCAAGCGTACAAATCACTGTTGTGGAACCTTGCATTTCCTAGCACAACAGCTGAAGTAATGCTTAAAGACTGATGGTGTTATTTTAGTTACTTCCGCCTGACACTCAAAAATATGTTTATAATAATGGCACTCTTTCTGCACGTTCATTTTAAAATCAGGCACTCCACATATTCTATTTCATAGCCATGCATATTAGTTGTTTTTGTTAATATCTAGGGCCGAAAATAGATTTAACTGTAGGAATGGAAGAAGAGGACATAGATGTGGATTCAGAACAGGGAATGTATTAACCATTCACAGTAAAGCAGCTAAGGATTCTTTCTGAGCTGAGAATATTTCTGCAGACTCCTCTTAAACCTTTTCAAATGAGCCAGTTAAATTAAAAGATGGCATACTGCATTCATGGGCTGTAATCCAGAAATTAGGATGGTCAGTTCTGGAAACCAGAGCTATGCACATACGCTGTTCTGTATTTGACAATAGGAAAGCATAATTCACATTTATGATACTCTGTCATGGCTGTCACCTGGCCAGGTGACATGTGGGAAGGACCAAAGTATATATGAACCTTAAAAAAATCTAGAGAAAGCAATAGAAGACCATTGTGGGATTGGCTGAAACGCCAGGAAGGCAGAAAGGGTGTGGTCCCAGAAAAACAGCCATGCCGTGGAGGTAAAAGGGGGAAGCAGCAGAAAAAACGAGACTGTAGGCTAAAGAAATAGGCCGATGCTTTCAGTAGTTAGGCATGTGGAAGAAAAGCACTTAAACTGGGGTAAGTCATCAATTACCTACATCAGTGCTGCCCAAACTTCACAAATATGATCCCTTTTTAACACCAAAAAAATCCACGGACTTGCCCTATGCTAATTTTTGTAATTTTATACTCTGTTTACTATCATTATTTATTGAATTTATATACTGCCCTATACCCAGAGGTTTCAGGGTGGTTCACAGAACAAAATCAAAATATAAAACCACAACAAATATAATCAAAATAAAAATAAACCAATAACTGCCCCCCCAAACCCCCCACATTTTAAAAGGGCATAGGATGTCAGTCAAATCAACCACCTAAGGCGCCAGGTGAACTTCCCTGGGGAGAGCATTCCACAGATGAGCCACTGCAGAGAAGTCCCGTTCTCGTGTTGCCGCCCTCCAGACCTCTAGAGGAGTAGGCACACGAAGAAGCCCCTCAGAAGTTGATCTCAGGTAGGTTCATAGGGAAAGAGCGATCCTTGAAACATTGCGGTCCTGAGCCGTTTAAAGCTTTATAGGTAAAAATCAGCACTTTGAATTGGGCCCGGAAACTAATTGGTAGCCAGTGCAGTTGGACCAGGATCGGTGTAATATGCTCAAACCGTCTTGCTCCGGTGAGCAACCTGGCCGCTGAATTCTGTACTAGCTGAAGTTTCTGAACAGTCTTCAGAGGCAGCCCTACATATAGCACATTGTAGTCATCTAACCTTGAGGTTAGCAGAGCATAGACAACAGTAGTTAGGCTATCCCGAACTACTAGGTGCATAGCTTGGGCCACAAGCTGAAGCTGATGGAAGGAACTCTGGGCCACTTGAGGCCACCTGAGCCTCAAGTGACACCAAAGGATCCAGGAGTACCCCCAAGCTATGAACCTGCTGCTTCAGAGGAGGTTCCCATCAAGAGCAGGCAACCTCCCACCCATCCACACTAACAGTGTCTCAAGTCCTATCTGGATTGAGATTCAGTTTGTTGGGTCTCATCCAGTCCATTACCGAGGCAAGACACTGGTCCAGCACTTCCACTGCCTCACCTGAAGATGTAAAGGAGAAATAGAGCTGAATATCATCAGCATACTACTGACAACATACTCTGAACCTCTAGATAACCACACCCCCAGTGGTTTCATGTAGATGTTAAAAAATGTGGGGGTTAGGATTGATCCCTGTGGAACCCCACATTGAAGGTTCCACGGGGCTGAAAAGCATTCCCCAAGCAATACCCTTTGGGAACGACCATCCAAGTAGGACTGGAACCACCGCAAAGCGGTGCCACCCATGCTTAGTTCAGACAGTCGCTCCAGAAGGATACCATGGTCGATGGTATCAAAAGTCACTGAGAGGTTGAGAAGAATTAGCAGGAACATGTTTCCCTTGTGTGTGTCTCTCGACAGAGGTCATCATACAGAGCAATCAAAGCAGTTTCTGTGCCCAAACCGAGCCTAAACTGCAACTGAAATGGGCCAAGATAGTATTGTTTTCCTCTTTTAAAACCAACCAACAAAAAGAGAGTTTGGGCATTGAAGCTTCAGCCCTGAGAGTTTATTTGGGAGTGAGTTCTATTAAACTGGGCAATTGGGACAGATTAGGGATTCTGCTGGTTTACCGCCCATCTCGCTGTCAAGCAGTCTCCCTGCCTGAGCTGAAAGAGCTGGTCTCAGAGGCGGTGTTGAGGACTCCCAGACTGCTGGTTCTGGGAGACTTCAACTTCCATGCTGAGGCAGCTGGAAGTGGGGTGGCAGAAACAGGTCCTCCTTTCCTTCCACTCTGCAGTTTTAATCTGAAATCTTAAGAACAGTACTAGAGCACCGGAATGCAGAAACAACTCCCATCATTCTTAGCTAACAGGACCAGTGGTCAGGGATGATGGGAACTGTAGTCCAAAAACAGCTGGAGACACCCAAGTTTGTGAAACTCTGGTCTAGACTCTACAGCTTGAAAGGAAAACAAAATCCTAAACTCTGACTGTGTACGGGCATGTGTAAGAGAAAGATCGCTGAGATGGTGTACCTAACCATCAGCAATATAACTATAAATAAAAAAACAGGCAAGTTCCCCCCCCCCCCCCCACATGTGAGACTAGTCTCTTCAAAAGAGGATGAGGAAGTAAATTGAGCCCTTTGATGTAGCACTACCGAATACAAGGCAGGGAGACACCTCCCATTCCATAGAAATATTCCCAGAACATCGTGGAATTGAAATCCAATGATAAGATGAAAGCAGAATAATCAAAGGAGCATAAGAACACAAAATAGTGAAAGTATGGCAAATAAAGAGGTGAATGTGTCAGACAAGCCTCCCTAGTGAGAGAGTGGTGCAAACAGGGCTGCACCGCTGACAAATGACTTCTTTCCAAGGTACTACCAGCCTGAAAATGTTTTATTCATAATAATGGCTCCTTTAAGGGAAGTAGCACTACTGTATTATGTAATGGAAAAGCTAAAAACATCTTCCGTCAGTTGGATGGCACAACTGAACAGGCCTTCTTTCCAGTGACACTTGCCTCATCTTAGGTGGCAGTGGCACATATAGGAGTGCACTAAAAGCGATATGCATGCACAGGTAGGTTGATGTGGAGGAGGAAATCCCCCAGGTATCTTCATCCCAATTTAGACAGCATTAAGCATACACAGTGCAGCAGAATAGCTTTCTAGAGGAAGCATGTTGCAACAGATGACTTACAAACTAGCCCCGTCTGTCTGAGTGCTTATCTGCTCCCTTGTACTCAGCTTTCATATTTGTATATAAAACTTCACAACTGTCCACTACACCTTCATCACAAGGAAGCAGAGCTTGTAAAAAAGTGTCCATGGACATCCAGCTATTCAGGGAAATGGGGAGTGCAAAACAATGCCAAGCCTCATACTACAGGGAAAGGGTGGAGGGAACTAGCACCTCCACCTGGCTTATTTGATATGTGCAGGTGGTGGTGGTGGTGGGGCGCTTCTGATCCTGAAGGATGCAAGCCTTGTGCAGCCTATTTCATTATAATTCTACACGACTTACTAGTCTTCAACAATATTTGTATTTTTAAAAAAATTAAACATGCAGCATCAAATTCCAGATGGGGATTTATGACATAGCAACTCAGGAATTGTAAAGTGTATTGAAACAGATTTCATGAACATCTTCAAAATTATTACTTGCACATTTTGGCTTTGCTGATCATGACTAATTTACAACAATAAAAGCAGCATCACATGGGGATCATTGCTGGAGTTATTCTACCATTAAGGTCTGAACCATGGAATTTTGTAAAAGGCCCCTCTGGCAAATCAGGCTAATGACTTTCTGACAGCTCCCAAAAAGCTGAGCACAATCTATGCTGCCTCGGAAACACTTCTTTACTAAAAGCACTGCTTTTTTAGAGTTGAATCTTCTTCTCCTTCAGTTATTTTTCAGTTTACTACCAGGTATCTGTTCCTACCTCCACTTTGTATTTACAGTGGTACCTTGGGTTACAGACACTTCAGGTTACAGATGCTTCAGGTTACAGACTCCGTTAACCCAGAAATAGTACCTTGGGTTAAGAACTTTGCTTCAGGATGAGAACAGAAATCATGCAGCAGCGGCGCAGCGGCAGCAGCAGGAGGCCCCATTAGCTAAAGTGGTACCTCAGGTTAAAAACAGTTTCAGGTTATGAACGGACCTCTAGAATGAATTAAGTTCTTAACCTGAGGTACCACTGTACTGTTCTCCCATTTGTTATCTTTTAGGATGAAAAAAGCCTTTATTTTAGTAGTGTATCATCATCTCCTTTCTACTCTATCATAAAAACAAAAATGCCAACAGACTGAACTAGTGCACCTCTATTCTGAACACATACCTTTTTCATAGTTCCACTAACAATTCAAAGAGATGGAATCATTTCCATTTTTTAATTAATAAAACAGCTGATCTTAATTGGTAGGGCTCAATACTGGAAGCTGTTACATTTGTAAATAGGAGATCGAGGTGGGGTTCAATGAAGACAACATGGGTGTAAATCACAAAATGTGGCATTGTTCTTACATGGGAAACTTTGCATTTCCTTGGTGTAACAGCATGAGGCAGATCCCACTATCACAGAAACATTTAGCAGCAGCTGCTGTAGCATGATTAGAAATGTGCTTCATGGTATGTAAGTGGATATAAAGACAAGTGTTATATTGCCATCCTTTGATACTACAGACCACTTCTGTGAGGAAGAGAGGGTCTGTAGAGATCTGTGATAACAAGCGTCTCCAGAAACACTGCATTATCCTTCAGCCCTGTCTGGGGGTGAATAATCGCTACCATTCTACATTACAAAATGAAATAATATCACTGGTACCAAACTGCATGGGAAACAGTCCTACTAGAAAAGCTAACCAACAGATTGAAACAAACACAGGGACAAACAAGGATGCCCTCACCCTAGTATGGCTCCCCTTTATTACATATACAGCCCTACAAGACAACAACATAACCCCCACCCCAAGAGCATACAAATTGATATAGCTAATCTGACCCAACAAACATACACACTGGGCCCTTCACACACCAAAAAAAACCTCACTGCAATCAACTAAATGCAACTAATCATGCTCTGGGCGCTCCAACCTCTCCTATTGCCAACAAAAGCAAACAAACAGATAGAGAACCTATCCTCACAATGCTGATACAAAAAACTATGAAAATCTTTTAATAAAAGCAATAAAAATACAATGAATTAACAATAAGCAAACTTTAAAAAGGTACCATCTTGGGGAAAGATGTCTCACTCTGCCCCTAAGGCCAGGGTCCTAAACTCCCAAAGCAAAAAAATCTGGTGTACCTCCACTAATTCACTAACTGCCAAGCCCCCCCCCCGCCCCGCCCTGCCCCAAAGTGCCTGACAGAGAAAATACACAGACGGTGGTCACCCAGCAGCCCTGCAGTGCATAGTTTCAAGCCATGGCTCTGCTTAGCTTACAGGTGAGGGATGGGATAGAGAGCAGACACTTAAGAGCTCTGCTTCATCATTTAGGAGTTAAATGAGGTTCCATTCCAACCACTGACAAAACAATACCCGGGTTGTTGGTTTTTCTGGGGGCTCTCCCAGTTCCCTGCAATGCCCAGACTTACCCTCTACTTGCTGCCTGCTCTCCATTGTCAGCTGATGTTGGGTCCTGCAAGGATTGTTATGTGAGCTTTCATCCTGGTCAGACTACTAGGTTTTGGCTGGAAATAACAGCTGATTTTCATAACCATCCTATAAGCTTCAGCTGTGCTAGCACAAATCTACATAATTCACTGTGATGCACCACAGCTGCCCTAAGGAGCTTGGTTCTTTCTTTACTTGGGGCCTCCAACACTATTACTTTAAACAGGATCAAAAGGGGAAATGGGAGTCTTCCACAGTGCCAAAGTCTCAGCACTGCTGCCACCAATTGCCATCCATGCATCCATCCATCCATCCATCCATCCATAAATAAATAAATAAATAAATGTCCAGTAGCACATGAAAGCTTATACCCAGAACAAACTTAGTTGGTCTCTAAGGTGCTACTAGGGACGCGGGTGGCGCTGTGGGTAAAACCTCAGTGCCTAGGACTTGCCGATTGTATGGTCGGCGGTTCGAATCCCCGCAGCGGGGTGAGCTCCCGTCGTTCGGTCCCAGCTCCTGCCCACCTAGCAGTTCATAAGCACTCTTAAGTGCAAGTAGATAAACAGGGACCGCTTTATAGCGGGAAGGTAAACAGCGCTTCCGTGTGCTGCGCTGGTGCTGGCTCGCCAGCTGCAGCTTCGTCACGCTGGCCACGTGACCCGGAAGTGTCTTCGGACGGCGCCGGCTCATGGCCTCTAGAGCGAGATGAGCACGCAACCCTAGAGTCGGACACGACTGGCCCGTACGGGCAGGGGTACCTTTACCTTTAAGGTGCTACTGGACAATTATTTATTTTATTTATTTTGGCTGCGTCAGACCAACATGGCTACCTACCTGAATCTAGAACCAATTGCCTAGTTATTCACTTTATCTCAAGGCCAGTAGGATCCTGAATTCAGGAGTAACTTATACGAGAAGGAATCTAGTCGTCTGCTGTAGCAGTTCTTCCAAACTTCTATATACATACACACCACTTCAGCACTTACTAGTAACTTTCACCTTTAACAGTCAAGAAGCTTGTGGGTACTACGAGCGTTGCAAGTTATACAAGGCAGGATGTATATTTAGCAATTTAACTAAGAAGAAATTATAGGCTGTCACAAGGAAAGAATAATAAACTGTATAACACTAAAATTAAGCAACGTGTGTCAGAAGTCTTACTCTAGACTGGTGTTACATCAAGAGTGGTTTCTCAAAGCCGTTGGAGTAGTTTTCTCAGTCTCAAATGAACTTTACCTCCAGCAGCCCTAAAGACGTTGCAAAGGAGGCTGAATATGGAGGAATCAGCCACAGTCCTCTTAAATTCCCTTTTATAGGAAGCCTGCCTAGTAACCTGAGAACGACATCATAAACGCTTAACTGTAAGCTAATGGCAGTTGTTCACTAAAGTTCACTAAAGTCCAGTTAGAACAAATATGGCAACTTTTGTCTAAGACAAAAGAAACTTCTGGGTACTATGCGGAAAACAAATGGTCTTGTTCTGAAGACGTAATTAAGAATATTTCCACTGGAGTCTAGACAATGCAATTAGCCGTTCACTATCTTCCCTCAGTCAGTTCCTGTGACAGGAGACAGTCCTCCTGATATCAGATCCTAAACCATTTAAACCAAGAACCAGCACCATGAATTAGACCCCCAAATAAAATGGAACCCAGTGCAGCTAATAAAGTACATATAGGTATAAGAAGGTCAAATGACCATGTTCCCGTCACAGGTCTTTCTACCACGTTTTGTGCCATCAACGAAAGTTTGTGAACACCTTTGTTTTATTGATGTTGGTCTATATAAGCCATCTTTCAAGGATTAGCCCTCCCATAGTGGCTCACAATGTATTTTTTAAAATGATAGCATCTTATAACATAATTACAAAGCCTAAAACCACATTGTAACAGGCAGCCCCATGTAAAATGTATCATAGTACTCTAGGCCATGTGCCTAGCCAGGATTTATGTTGGGAGGGCAGGAGCTTTGTGGGGGGCAGGACCGAGCTATCTGCAACTCAATTGATCAGTTAGTTAAGTATCTTTATTTACTTGATGGGGGGGGGGGCATCTGCCTCACCTGCACCCCCCTGGCTTACGCCCATGGCATGAGCCTATGTCAGGCATAGGCAAACTTGGCCCTCCAGATGTTTTGGGACTACAATTCCCATCATTCCCGACCACTGGTCCTGTTAGATAGGGATCATAGGAGTTGTAGGCCAAAAACACCTGGAGGGTCAAGTTTGCCTATGCCTGGCCTATGTAACAATAGCAAGATCAGCTTCCTCCAAGCAAGACCACATATTGGCCTAGATATCACCTGCTTATCCAGGCAGAAGACAGGATCCATAAATATCCCCAGGCTACATACCTGCTTCTTTAGGGAGAGTAAAGCCCCACCCAAAAACAGGCGAAAGACAGCTTCCTAGGTCATACCTGGCTCCTGTCATCCATTATTCCATTTTGTCTGCCATAAGCTCCAGTTTGTTAGCCCATATCCAATCCTTTCATTGCTTTCAGATGCTGATTCAGAATTCCCACAGCTTCCCTGCAATCAGGTCAAAAGGAGATTCAGAGCTGGGCATTCTTAGCCAGTGGTTTTGTGCAGATACCGAATTAGACAAACCCCTGCAGAACGCCCAAAGCCAGTGGTCACAGGATTGGAAATGTATTGGAGAAAGACAAAGCAGAGAGGAAAAATGGGTAGTTTACTCCGCAACTAAAGAAGTTGCTTATTTGAAGAGATGGTATAGCATGGATGGTGGCCAAGTTAGAGGTGACATCCACATGGCTTCCCTCCAATATTCCTGGGAATCACAGGAGCCAACTCTTAACGGCCAAGGTCCATTTGGCCCCTGCAATAAAATATTTGAGGAAACTGGGCCCACCCAAAGTTGATTGACATTGCCATTCAAATAGTGTGTGTGTGCTGCATCACATGATTGATCATGTGGGTGGGGCTTACATGCCCCACCCCCAATATTTTGTTCAAGTTGGCACGCCTGTTGGGAACTGTAGTTTATTAAGGGTGCTTGGTAGTTCTGTGAGGGTGTAAGCAACACTTCCCAGGATGCTTTGGGGCAAGCCACATGTTGCGAACGCTACCAGAGTACGTATGAGCTGCGGTTCAGTTGCTCCCTTAATTACAAATCCTATCTCAGCCATTTAACTTACCAGATGGCCTCTGACAAGCCACCGTATTTTCTGAGCGTCAGTCACGCATCTCCAATATGGGCGTAACAATGCTGGCCTGCCTTGCAAGGCCCGTTGCGTGGATAAACGGCCGTTATGTGGAACGCTTCCAACACTCGGCGAAGTGCCGCTTGTCGCTATTGCCAAAGAGCAACAGCAGAAGCGAAGTACTTTTTGAAATGGGAGGCGTGAAGAGGCGGAGAAGGGACGGTGCTCCTCTCGAGGCGAGAGTCGCCGCTTCAGCCTGGGCTGGGACGGCGAAAGGGGCGCGCGCCGACGCCTCTCCGCGCAAAGGGACGCGCGCGAATTGTGAGGTAATTTTTGCGTTGTGAGGCGAAGCGCCTTTATGCAGGCGCGCGCGCGCAGGGAGTTGAAAACGCAGCTCCGGGAGGGTTTTGTCCGCGTCAGCCGCTGGGGTCCCCGTAGGGTGGCGTCGAGAGGAGACGAGACCCGTCGCGTGGGGAGGGGGTGGGGGTTAGGGCGCCCGCCCCTGTGGCCGCGGGAGGGCGCCTGGCCTCGCCCTCAGATGGCTCACCCCTCTGCCAGCAGGGCGGGTCGGGTAGCATGGACAGGAGGAAAGCGAAGAAGAAGTGGCAGCGGCGGCGGCGGCAGCAGCCACGCTCCCCTCCCGCCGGTGCCTATCGCTTTAAGGGGCTGCCGCGGCCGGGAGGAGAGTAGTGGCTGAGGCGCGCCGATGCCGCCTCCTCCGCCTCATTTCCTCGCTCGCTCACAGGAAGTGGGGCCGCTGCTGCGCGGCGCAGCCTGCAGTCCAACAGCAGCAGCAGCAGCAAGAGCTGCTAGTTGAGCCGAGGAAGCAGCAGCAGCAGCAGGAGGGGCTCCGTTTTGAGGTGAGTCTTGCGGGGCGCGCGGGCCACGTTCGCCGTTCTCCCCTTCCTCCCCCTCCTATCTCAGCCTCCCCGTGGCTTTGGCGCATCTGCCCCAAGCAGGTTCTCCCACTCCTTTCTTCGCTCCCGGTGCCACGATTGCCGCCCACCGACCCACCCCCACCCCCTCCATGACACCCAAATCTAGGCTCTCCAGAGCAGGTCTAGTCCAAAGTCCTTTGCTCACGTAACGAAAACATCTCGCCCACCTCGGCTCGTTGTTGTGCCCACGCGCCCACCCCCGGGAATGTATGTGTGTGCAGGATGGGTAACAACTCTTGGATACCTACCTACACACCTGCGTGTGTGTGTGTGTTTCTTTTTCTTAAATAAACCCTCCGCCTCGCCGTATCTTAACCCTTTCTTTCCTCCCGCCGCCCCATTACAGAAGAACCTTCTATCCTTCCTTCCTCAAAAATCCTCTCGGGGCTTCAGGACGCCAAGCCGAAGATCTCTGAATGCAAATCGGGTGACGCCTTGTACTCCTCATTCGTGCAGTCTGGTTACAGAGCGGTGGAAGGCAACATCCCTCCCCCCCACTCCACCTTTCCAGAGCTTACATATCTTGGGGAATAGCGTTTCTGTCATAGGAATTACTGGTTTGTCAGTATATACCATCAAAGCTGGTGGTTATTACGAATAAATTGATATAGGTTAGACTAAGTTGAAATGATAGAAGATAGCCTGGATGGCTCAGTTGGTTTAGAGCATGGTGCTCATATTGCCAAGGTTGCAGGTTCAATCCCTGTACAGGGCAGCTGCATGTTCCTGCATTGCAGGGGGTTGAACTAGATGACCCTCAGGGTCCCTTCCAATTTTATGATTCTTTGTGCAGGATTCTTTGGTTGTTACCTTTATTCCTATTAATCACAATTGTATTTTTTATCTGTGCCTTATCTTTCCCAGACACACTTTTCCTAGCCTGTTTTCTTCAAACAATTGCGTAAAATCACACTCCACTCTTGTAAGTTGTCCGATAGCTGCTTCAGTTGCAACCAGATTTTTTCCTCCGTGTGCAAAAGCATGCAGTGGAGGAATAGAAAGCCATCTGTTTCTGTCATAGTAGTTTCATAGGCAAAAGGATAGTTAAAATGTGTCGCAAGACGAGCAGTCCACATGCAATAACTCTGGGCCGTGTACCCTCTATATTTTCTCTCTGTTGCATTGTGCTGTATGTTCTCTTCCTTCCTTCCACCCGTAAATTTATAACTTAGTTCCCTCTATTTTGTGCCTGTTCTTTTCTTCACATATCTCTTCTCACTTAGATACAGAAAGAGAGAAAACTCATTATTTCTTCACATCCCTTACAGAGTAAGCTGTTTTGTAAGCAGTGGTTTATCCCATGCAGACTGGAAGGCTGTGGGTGGTAAATGGATGGTGTGCTACACAGTATTTAGCATGTGTTTCTCTCAAGATGGGGTGCTTTGTTAATGAAGAACTGAGGGCTTTTTTTTTTACTAGCGACAATCGATCACTCATATTTCCTGTCTTTTTAAAAATTGTATAGGACAGGGATTCAGAACTGATAGACCTTTACATGTTGCTGGACTTGAATTTTCATTAGCCCAGCCAGCATGGCCAATGGTCAGGGATGGGAGGCATAGTCCAGCAACATCTTCGAAGGGTTCCCCATTCCTGGTGCAGAGGAGCAAGTAGATAAATTACTCCGATCATTTTATTTTGTTGGATGTTCCTCTTTCAAGTTTGAGAGAAGAACCAGCTGAGGTGTTCCAAACTGTGTTACAGAACTGGTCATGGCTACAAAGCTGAACCATGAATCAGTAAGTCTCTGTTTTGTATTTTGCCTCTGCCATGAACTCTCTAGGTAGCCTCAAGCAAGTCACAGCCAGTTTCCTCTGGAATACAGAGATAGTACTGACCTAATTTTACAGGGTGGTTGCAAGTTTAACATTAAACATGTCGTACTGGGAAAGCACACAGTAAATTGGCAGGATGTTTCGGTATCATGGGAGGTGCGAAGTGCATGGATTGCTGTAGCCTCAAGCAAAGCCAACTTGCATTGTTGTGACACAGTGCAGAAATCATCTAGCACCAGTTGAATTAAACTATATTGGAGTTTGCAGTAGGAATGGTGAGGTGAAGTTACTCACTTGAGATTCAGCCCTTTGGTGCTTTCCCAGATAGATGAATTGGCTTGGGCTTCCCCAAACCCTTATGTAGCATAGCTACTTAAGAGTGCATTCAGATCTTGGTACATGTCATTGGAGTGGGGGCAAATCAGTTCTGGTGTCCCATTGCCCCTGTTTAAATGTAATGATCCCATAGTGACTGTTATGTCTGGATTACGATTGCTCCCCTGACCCATATCTCATCTTTTCTTGGTTCTAGGCAGAAAAAAGTTAAAGCATGTTGATTCATTCTTTTGTAATGTCTATCTCATCCGAGATGGAACTAAACTATAGGAAGTGGGAAGTTGTTATGAAACCAAGGGCATCTATTAGCCCTGCATGAGTCTTGCTGGTCTTATCTGGCACAAACTAAAAGAAAACACCTGATATGAATTGTGGTTCTTGGCTTTAGGCTGCATTCTTTTTCTTCTTCTTTTTTTAAAGTTTAAAATATGCAGAATCATCACGTAACACAGATTTCTGGTGCTTTAGAGTATTCATACCTAGATTCTACACCAGGGGTCCTCAAACTATGGTCCGCGGGCCAGATCCAGTCCACCAGAGTCCTGAACCTGGCCCACCCAGCAACTGCAGAACCCGCCTCGCCCCCCCCATTTTCCTTTTCCCACGGGGAGCTCTAAGCAAACGCTTGGCGCACACAAAAAGGGAAGCAGCAAAAAGTAGCAACAATTCCGTTCCCGGCATTCCGAAAGGGCCCCTCCCCCCCCAACGTTCCAAGGCTTACCTGCACCAGTCGAGGAAGGCTTGGAGGGGAGACCTGCGACACCGCAGGGCTGCTGGGGAAGCAGGATAGGGCTAGCCGAAGGTGCTCCTTTTAATATATGTTGGTGTGGCTGCTTGCTTGATCGCCTCTCCCTCACCGACGGTCACAGTTCCATTGCAAACACAGGAGGGCAATGTAACGGTGGGCGAAGCTCCCTTTCTCTCTGCCTCTCTTAGCTCCCCACCTTTCCCCCTCCCCAAGCCCAGGCCAAGAGACAAGCTCAACAAGTATAGGACCAATTTAATAATAATAAGGTGTTTTGGACAGTACTGCAAGTAATTGGGAGGTGGGCAAAACTCAGTGTTACTCTGCATAGACCCATTGAAATTAATAGACCCAAGTGACTCGTGTTCATTGTTTTCAGTAGATCTACTCTGAGTGATCTAGCAAACTGGCATTGACTACAACCCATAGCATAACATTTTAAGAGCCAGTGTGGTGTAGTGGTTAAGAGTGGTAGACTCGTAATCTGCGGAACCGGGTTCGCGTCTCCGCTCCTCCACATGCAGCTTCTGGGTGACCTTGGGCTAGTCACACTTCTCTGAAGTCTCTCAGCCCCACTCACTTCACAGAGTGTTTGTTGTGGGGGAGGAAGGGAAAGGAGAATGTTAGCTGCTTTGAGACTCCTAAGGGTAGTGATAAAGCGGGATATCAAATCTAATCTCTTCTCCTCTTCTTCTTAAATATTGTATTGTTTTTCCTGTTTTTGCACTACAGATAAAATACAGTGGTACCTCTGGTTGTGGATGGGATCTGTTTCGGAGCTCCGGTCGGATCTTGAGGTTTTTGCAACCGGAGGTGCTTGTTCTGCGCATGCGCGTGGTGCAGTAGAGCACTTCTGTGCGTGCGTGTGTGGTGAAACCCAGAAAATTACTTCTGGGTTTGCCGCATGTGTATCCCAAAGGATACATAACCACAGGTGCGCGTAAGTAGAGGTACCACTGTATGTGCAGTGTGCATAGGAATTTGTTCATATTTTTTTTCAAACTACAGTAGTAACTCAGGTTACATACGCTTCAGGTTACAGACTCGGCTAACCCAGAAATAGTACCATGGGTTAAGAACTTTGCTTCAGGATGAGAACAGAAATCACACAGCAGCGGTGCGGCAGCAGCAGGAGGCCCCATTACCTAAAGTGGTGCTTCAGGTTAAGAACAATTTCAAGTTAAGAACAGACCTTCAGAACGAATTAAGTTCTTAACCCGAGGTACCACTGTATAGTCTGGCACCCAGCAATGTCTGAGGAACAGTGAACTGGCCCCCTGTTTAAAAAGTTTGAGGACCCCAGTTCTACACCATATGAAGCACCATGTCACAACTTTCCTGTTTCTTTTAAAACATATTGGTGATCTCATTTGGTTAAGGAAAACATGTTCATGAAATCATCAGTACAACTGGCAGATGTCTACTCTTAGGGTGGGTTAAATATTTGTTCCCATCTGTCCTTGCTTTGGTTGGAGAAAAAATTACTGAAAAAAAGTTGCATAGAAAAATTGAAAGCTGGTCACTTGAAATCATGTGGGCGTGAAAACTGTTGCTTTGTAAAGAGAGCCAAAATCTTGGCTATCATTCTTTCTCGCATAAAGCCTCTGTTGCACTGATGGAACGGGAAGGAAAGTGCTTAGAGTGATCAGGTATTTGTGTTTGTCTTTTGATTATGCTTAAGGGACTGGATTGTGTGCTTCAAGCCTATGCATGTAAACTATCAGCACCTTTAAAGACCATAGAATCATAGAAATACAGAGCCGGAAGGGATCCCGAGGATCATCTAGTCCAACCCCCTGCAATGCAGGGATCTTGTTCTGGGTCGGCTTGAACCACCAACTTCTGGTTTACAGCCACACACAGTGATTCATTGTGTCACAGAGTTAAAGGGGAGCTCTGGTAACTAAGGTAATCAAATTTCTCGTTGGTTAGGTGTCCTCTTTTTTACACACACACACACACACAATTTTTAATTTCTTTCTTGAGACAGAATAATTTGCCCTGATTGCTGTCCAGCATTTGAAGTAGCCGGGCGCCAGTCACATTTTGCTTCGAGGAACTGAACCATGTTCAGCTATGGTTCACATCAATGCATGTGTGTCCCAAACCATGATTAACAACATCTTTCATGTAAGAGGAACGGAAATTTGTCATTCTGTGCCCCACTTCTGACCCCTCAACCTTGGTTAAAAGCTAAAGAAAGTTGTTCCTATGCCAGCTCCAAGTACGGTATTCATTTGCAAACAGTAGTCAGTAGTTACCTATGTTGCCCATAAATGTGAGAAAATTCAATTTACTGACATGGTGAATAAAATATACTATTTCTGGAGATATATGTGTGGGATTGCACATTGCTGCTTAAAAGAAACTGCATGTACTGTCTATTACTGTATGTTAATTTCACAAAGAATCTTCATGTAATTATGGCAAATATTTTAACTTAAAATATTATTAGTTTTTCTAATTGCTCTTGGGTAATCCAGTACTGACAGTAGAAACACTCCTACTTTTCTTAGTTTAGTTATCATGGATATATTCAAAGAAAAGCCAAGAAAGTTTGCTGCAACAAAGTTTAAGGCTGCTTTATGGCTGCGAATCTAAAAAGACAACTAGGAGAACTAAAGTTTTGTTTTCTAACGAAGTCCATAAATATGTCATATTGTAGGACTGTTGAAGTCTCTGCTGCAACACTCTGTGCAATGCTAGACACTTGCAATGTGAATGAGTTAGATACAATGTTGGAACTATTTGACTAGCTGAATGTTGAGTAATTCAACAGTTCTTGACTGTGGAAATTTTGTTGCATTGACGTGTCCTAATCTCAGTGTAGCTTTTAACTGCACTGCTGTAAAAGAACCTGGAAGTGCTGTTATTTTTTTTGCTACTTTAAAGTCTGCTGATCTTCTAATTGCATTTTGTATTTCTGTCCCGACCCTGAAGGAGTTAGGTGTTCTGGAGATGACTGCTGCAGGGTAATGTCGCAGCACAGATGTCAAATATCATGCTATTGTAGTATATAAAGTAATGACTTTATGTGCAGATAATGATGATGGTGAAGTATTCTTGTGTTTGGTGCTATTTTTAAGAAATTAATTTAATGTAACTGAGTGGTAGGAGTAGCCATTTGTGCAAGGGCTTAATGAGACAGCTGGTGCTCAATGTCTGCAGAAATGTCCTTCGCTCGTACATGTCTTGTTTTGGAAGCAATATGTACATAATACTGAAAAAGTCTTTACAGTCAGTTTATGTGTTGAAAAACTGAGGTCTACAGTCTGACCTCAAATCTTTCATAACTAAACCGATTTCCATCTTATCCACACAGGCTTGGGGCAACTGAGCCTTAACTCTATAAAAAATTATAATAGTGACACAGGTAGTGAAAAAAGTCTACCATCCCATCTGTGATAGGCATAAGGTTGAGAGAGGATTTTAAAACCTGCACTGTTGCAATTTGATTCTGCTCCTTGTCTCACAGGTTTCCCCCTCTTAATGAAGAAGTGAGGGTGACTACAATTGAAGAAGAGAAAAAATGTTCAGTTTCCTTGTAGTTGCAGCTTATTGCCCCACATGCTACTGCCCTGGATGAGAAGAGTGGCTTAGGGGAAGAAGAGTGTTTAAAAATGGTGGCTTCCTGAAAACTCTTTCCTCCCCTAGCTTATAGGCAGAATAGTCCTAAATTCGCGTGATGGGAAGATTGAAGTGACAGATTGTCCATCATTTCCAAAGGATGATGTTTTCCTTTTTTTGAACAGGTGGAATCTATGTCTTCAATATCCTTCAGCTGAAACCAAGCGGGTCCAAGGCTGGCCCCAGAACACCCCATTTCAGGTCCTCCCACCAGCAAACCCACCTGTGCTCACCAAGCTTTCAGTGGGCTTAGTGAGGGCCTCCCTCAGGTGTGTCTTGCTACCAAAACGCATCTCTGTGAGCAGAGGGGCACCTCTACCCTGTTCAATGCCCTCTAGATTATGCCTCATTTATTTGGCAAATATATAGGCAATAGGCATGAGCACTAGGCTCTCAGGCAGGCACACACCTAAATACAATGTGAACAAATGCAGTAAAAATACAGACTAAAACAATGGAATTGGAAAGCAGCAGGCCAAGAGCAGATGATAAAACTCAGCAGAAGGCTGAGAAACAGTGAAATCAGCTGGTTACCATACTGGAATGCCTGGACAAATAACGAAGTATTTCACTGATGTTGGAATCATATTTGGGAACACCCTTCTGATGACAGAGGGGCTTGTAACTGAGCATCTGACAATGACTAATGGTCACACAGGAACATGTGGTTGAAGTCAGCCCCTCTTGTACGTAACAACTTGTGCTTTGAATTGTGCCTGAAAATGGACCGGCAACAAATGTCACTGTTTAACTACGTGGGAGAAACTTTGTAAAGGGTAGTGCCAGTTCAAAATGCAGCTGTCTGGCTATCAACAGGAGCTTCTGTGAAGTCTTCAAAGGCAGCCCATGTAGTTGACCAGTCTAGTCAACTAGTCATCTAGAGGTTGCCATGCCATGGATAATGGTCAACAGGTTTTCTTTCTCTCAGGGGGTGGGGAGTCGCAGCTGATGCACTAATCCATGTGTAGGCAAACTAAGGCCTGGGGGCCGGATTCGGCTCAATCAACTTCAAAATCTGGCCTGCAGACGGTCTGGGAATCAGTGTGTTTTTGCATGAGTAGAATGTGTCCTTTTATTTAAAATGCATCTCTGGGTTATTTGTGGGGCATAGGAATTTGTTCTTTTTCTTTTCTTTTCCAAAATATAGTCCAGCCCCTCACAATGTCTGAGGGACAGTGGACCGGCCCCCTGCTGAAAAAGTTTGCTGACCGCTGCTAATCATAGCCAAATTCTGTTGGAATTGAAAAATAGTGTTTTATGGTCTTCAAATTTTTGCTTCAGATAATAAAATTTAGTGTTTCAAGTAGAGTTATATGGCACTATGGAGTGTGATACAGCCTGACTGCTTATACAATATCTGCTCCCATTGCAGACTGCGTGTGTACTGTCTTGCTATGGCATGAATAAGGTAGGGTTGGCCATTGTGAGCTTGGCATTGGTAACGTCAAGACTGGACTGCTGCAATGTGCTCTATGTGGGGCTTCCCTTGGGCTTTACCTAGAAGATCCAGCTGGTATAGAATGCAACAGCTAGTTTGTTGATCCTATCAACACCAAATAACAGCTTTGCTGGAAAGACTGCACTGGTTGTAGTGCCTCTCTGTTTGTGGAATGCTCTCCCCTGGGAGGTTCGCCTGGTGCCTGCATTATACACCTTTAGGCACCAGGCAAAAGTGTTCCTCCCTAACCAAGCCTTTGGCTGATTGACACCCAGTGCCCTTTCGCTGTGCTCCTCAGATGGGGTACTGCTGGGAGCAACTATATTCCCCCTAGGTGCACTTAGCCTGTCCTGGAAACTGGATTTTCAGTGTTGTAGCTCCAGCCTTCTGGTATTAATTACCAGCCAAAACTACAAAGGCGCCTAGCAAGATGATGCTTAGGTGTCTACTGAAGACGTTTTTGTTCAGGAAGGCTTTCACCGAGGTTTCTCTACTAACAAACTACTTTTCTATGAGTGGAGAGTGTATGTTGGCTTGTTCTTGGGGATAATTCAACATGTAGCTGCCAGCCCCCAAACACCTACATTCTGCGGTGATTCAGTTGATTGTAAAAATGGGCCCAGTGTTGGAGTAGGCAAGATGAAGCTTTTTTGAAACTTCTGATAGCTGAGGCATTATTTTTCTCATGTAAAAATCATTCTGTGATGGTACAAACTCCATGCTGTCTGGGGGCACCCACCCGCTGTGCTTCTGTGTGCATTCCTGACACCTCCTTGGGGTGGCTTATTTTCTGTATCAAGAGTGAATTATTTAGTTTCACTCAATGGCAGAGGCATAACAGAATTACAGGCTCCTAGCAATGGTTGATTAGAAGGGGACAAGGCTAGAGCAGTGGATGAAGCAGTGAAAGCAGCAAACAGCCATTTATGAAGCCAAACATTTTTTTGTGTTCAGCTGAGTCTTAAATTTATTTTTAAGTCTCATGTCATGACCACTATTAGTGGGTCTTGGCAAAGATGTTTACTGTTTACAAAGTTTACTGCAGATTCCTAGTTAATAAAGTGAGGGTTGCTGGAATAGTAGCAGAGATAAGGCATTTGAAAGTTGGTTCAGTCAGTTCAGTAGGGAAGGATGAAGTGATATAGCTTCATTTCAAATTAGGACAGACTCAGTTTAACCTGTGGCCTATTCATTATCTTCATAACCACACTTGCTACCTTTAAAAGAACAAAAATAATGAATTCTATGCTCTGTATCCATTGTTGGAAGCAGTATGATTCCGAATACCAACTCACCCTTACCAGATGACTTTGCAAAATATATGATGAATAAACCAGTGATCTCAAGCCCATAGTGGATTGGGGGAGGAAGTCTGAAAGCTTTTCTAGTAGGTCCCATGAAGATACATGAAGGCTAACATTTCCTGTAAGTAGAATAAGAATTTTGCTTGAAAAAATGTGTCACTTTCCAAATGGCAAAATCAAGGAAAAGTCTGGGAACATTTTTCTCTTGGAGGTAAAATTGCTGATGATCTTAAACTGAGTCAGATAACCACAGAACGATGAAGCCAAAGGACCATTTTGTAGCCTAAAAAAACACCCTTAAGATAGTTTTGGGAAATGAAGTTTGCATATGTATCAGAAGGATATATTCAATCGCACCATTATTATGATAGAAGTGTTTGGTTGTTTAACAGAAGCCATTATTAATTTTGTCTGGCTTACCTTTGCTTTAGAGTATGTGAGATTCTTTTGCAAGAAGTGGTTATCTTAGTCATAAGTAGTTGCCATTTTTTTGTCTTGCATTTTGTGGGAATTGTACTAATAAAATGCCCATAACAGGCCATCAGGGGATGCTGGTTTAAAACTGGGGACATCAAAGAGCTGAGTCTTGTACATAACTGGTGAGCTGTCTGGGTCTTTGTGTGCTTGGAGGTAGAGTAGGTCTCATAAGAAGAATCAGCCTCAACTGAGAGCCTGATAAAAGATCCTTTGGGTACTGGATCTGTCCCTTGAGCTGCTAGGTTTACAATGCATATTGGTTTACAGTGCTATTGCATCTGTGTAATCTGCCAAAGTATTCAGTTTGTTAGATGATGGCTGCCAGCCTTATTCTTTGAGGAAAGGGATACTTGCTTCTCAACTGTGAAGTGTGTTTGGAGGTTGAAGTGACTGGTTAAACAATGCTGTGTTCTTTCGCTGTTCTTATATGTCAATAAGCAGAACGCTGTTGTCAAAAGGATGTTCTCCCATGGTCAAGAAAGCAAACTTATGCTGCGATGGTTTCCCCAGAAACTCAATGGATTGTTTCTATGTTGCTATTGTTAGCCTAGTCTGTGCTTGAGGTTTAAATGGACTGAGCTTTCTTGTTCCTGTTCATTCTACTCAGATATGAATATTTTACAGCCTTCAGTTAACATGGCAATACATACAATTTCTGACTTACATGCCTTAATCAGATTTTGTTCTGGAACAGATTTTTTTTGTCATGAATACTTATGCCTTAGCAGCATTTTGAGTGGACTAGGAATGTTTTGAACAGAAAACGTTTTTTTTAAATATTTGAAAGTGGGTTTAAGGCCTGCTGCTGCATTCCCTTCTCCAAAATTTGGAATTTCTCTACACGACCCCTAAATCTGCTCTGTTTTCCTTCACCCCCCCCTTAAACTTGTTATAATAAATACTTTTTAAAGTCCTTGCACTAGCAGAACTGATTAGTTAGATACAGCCCATAGAGATTGGAAGCTGGGTGTTGTTTTTTTGTCTCATACTTATCTCCTAGTTTGGTACATAATGATGCGTTTTGTTTCTTGCATCTTGATTCACCACATCTGGACTCTAGTCAGTGACTTGAAGATACACCTGGTGTTAGTTGCTTCAGTATGCATGTAGATAGTAATTTATAATTTTATCTGACTCTTCCCTACGCCCAAAACACTATTCCTAGTGGAAAGGCCTTAATACTCTGACAGGTCTTCAGAGATAGGTGTTTGTCAATTGCGAAGGAGCTATTGTTAGTACATCTCTACAGTGCTTTTAGCACTTTGCATAGGGGTAGTTTTGTTAAGAGGTTCTGCTGAGACTGTTTTAGGATTGTGGGAGGGTTGGTCTTTACCTACCTGCAGTTATGTAAGTCATGCAAGTTGGAAGGCAACCCCCATAGTTTGTTGTTTTAGAACCATAAAGCCCCTCTCAAAATACAAGCGCACATTCTAATATTTTTGGAATTCTAAACCTCATATTTGGCCATCCATTTTTTTACCTGAAGAAACTACAGGTTTCCTGTGTACCCTTTTCAGAAGAAGGTAGATGTTCCTGCATGGTGACAGAAAATATACCGTATTTTTTGCACCATAACACTCACTTTTTTCCTCCTAAAAAGTAAGGGGAAATGTCTGTGCGTGTTATGGAGGGAATGCCTACGGGTGGCATGCCTACGGATTTTCCTCCTCTAAAAACTACGTGCGTGTTATGGTCGGGTGCGTGTTATGGAGCGAAAAATGCGGTAATTGGAAGTAAGAGTTAAATTCACTAACTTCTTAATACATTGCCATTTAAATAAAAAATTGGTTATGATGCATTCCAGAAATGACAAAAATAGCAGGGGAAAGAATTCTGACAACCACTTATGTAGCTGGAAAAAAAGCTGTTTTTTAGTAGTCTGTTGGATGAGTTTGTTTCAGACATTTCCACAAGAAGGAAATCACTGGTGTGTAACCCAGTAGAAAGAATTGAAGGTTTACAACCCGCCCCTGTCATGGGCCATCACAGAAAAATAAATTTTGTGATTCATCATGTCTACATTTTTAGGATATTAAAACTTGCCTTCATGTGTTTTCCAGATGTTTGCCTGTTTTGTAATTCTAACTGAGTGTACTTTTCATTTAATTCTAGGCCCTCCCTTAATTTTGCTGACTCAGATTACAGATTTCCAAGACGGAGGAAAGAGAAGCATAAGCACCAGAGGAAAATATCCTGCAGACTGCCCATGAAAACTACTATTGCGCAGATATTTATGGCTCTTATGGGGATGCGCAGATAGTGAGAAAAAATATTTTTAAAATGCCCCCACGGCTATAAATTGCAAGATTCTTTTGCTTTATATTTATCAGAATTCGATACGTTTTCAACTTGTCTTTGGAATACAGAAGCATAGCAAATTCATTACACCTCCAAAAACGTATGTTTAGACAAATTGCCCTGAAAGTAATGGGGGCTGTGTCTGACTGTTTAGACTGTAAATGCTTGCAATAATGGAAGTTGTAGCAATACTGGGATTTGCGATCTCTGCAGTATTGCTTGAGCAAGACAACAGTTGCAAGTTTCCCCCCTTATTTGCCTCACACAAATGGATGTATCAGTAGAAATAGTTTTGGTTCAGCTTACAAACAATTGCTCCTTTCAGAAAATGCTAGCAAGACATGACCAAAAACATCAGCTGTTTTAGTTGGAATACAACTTAAGTGCCGTAAGAATGCCTAGAAGAGGCATAATATTTCAAGCCAGAACTCGGTGGCTGTTGGTCGGTCTTGCCTTGCTGTTGAGTTTGTTGCTGTTTATGTACCTCCTTGAATGTGCTCCACAAACGGATGGCAATGGATCACTTCCTGGCATTGTAGGGGAGAATTTTGGCAAGGAACACTACCAAGCCCTCCTGCAGGAGCAAGAAGAACATTACCAAACCAGAGCTATGAGCCTCAAGCGCCAAATTGCTCAGTTAAAGCAGGAGCTTCAGGAAATGAGTGACAAGTTAAAATTGTTACAGGAGAAGAAAACCCCAAGAGTCAACAGCATGGGCTATCAAGGCACCAAAGAACAAGCACCCAATGATCTCCTGGAATACCTGCATTCTCAAATAGACAAAGCTGAAGTGAGCATGGGGGCCAAGCTGCCTAGTGAATATGGAGTCGTTCCTTTTGAAAGCTTTACTTCCATGAAGGTGTTCCAGCTGGAAATGGGGCTAACGCGACACCCAGAGGAGAAACCTGTCAGGAAAGATAAGCGAGATGAATTGGTGGAAGTAATTGAGGCTGGCCTCGAAGTAATCAATAATCCAGATGAAGAAGATGGTCAAGATGAAGATGACGGAATAGGGGAGAGACAGCTTTACAATGAAAACGATTTTATAGAAGGTACTTTATGCATTTTTGAATTCTAGTTCATAATATGGTAGTCTACACCAAATGGCAGAATTTCTGAGACAGAAGACCGGCTTTCCCCAACCAGGTAGTCTGTAGATTCTTTGGACTACAATTCCTTTCTGCATATGACCAGGGATGGCAGGAGTTGTAGTCTGAAACATCTGGAGGGTGTAGATGGTTGCAGTAGGTCATTAAATAACAGGTTTGGGGGATGGCACCATAAAAACCAGGGAGAATTGTCCAGCAGCTGGTGGGTTGCATCTTCTCTGGTGTGCAGGGCTGCCAGTTATTGCATATGTATATAATATATTGCTTACTCATTCAGTATTTTGGCATCTGATTTATAGGAGGCCACTTCATACCATGTCAGAGCATTGATCCATCTAGCTTAGCACTGTGTGCTCCAGAAGTGGGGGAACCTTTTTCAGCCAGGGGGAAACAATCCCTTCTTGGCAACCTAATGATCTGTAGGATGAAAGGGAAGACGTTCACACAAAAAAAGCCCATTCAGTGTCCTTGGCCACCTTGCAACGATGAGACAAACTCAAAACCCTGCCCATAGCAAACTTCTAAAGGAATTATCAAGTGCCCTGGGAATGAAGCAGGAAAAAAAAAGAAGTATTTTCTCAGAGGAAGAAAACCTTTGAGAAATTGGGAGGACAGGTTTCAGCATAGAACTAAAACCAGGTAAATATTGAAGTAATGTACAGGGGTTAAATATCCCCCTCACCCCCATAGACAGCAGCTCCATACTCCTGCCTTCTTCCCCAACCCCTGCCCACTTTCCACCAGTCCAGTAACAGATGGCATATTTTTTAAATCACAAGTTGGCAGTAGTACTTCAGTATGTCTCAGGCTGTGGTATAGTCCTGTAATGGGGTAATAAGTTACATGCAGTACTCAGCATTTTTAGAGTAGTCTGGTGGAACACATATTAGCGATCCCAGACTGGGTGTACTTGAAACTTCTCAGCTGAGTTTTCAAACCAGTACACCGTGTGCCCCAAAACGTAGAAAACTGCTGTGACCACCCTTGACTGGCGCACGAATATATTCACTTGTTTAGGAATCTTTGCAGTTCATTATTCTTAGGCTCTAAGAAACTTAACAATGATGGTTTCACTTCATTGCTAATTCTTCAAGCAGAAAAAAGGTTTTTCTTTTTCTTTTGGATGCTGTGTCATTGTTTCCAAAATGTGGTCAAAAATATGGCAATGATTTCTAAGACTTATTGAAAATGTTCATGTCTAAGATTGCCTTGAGACTGTCATTTTCAAGAAATTGCACCACAGTGGTAAGTACTGCTCTTTTTTTATGCACCTGCTTTGTCTCGTCTCTGTCATCATGTGTACTTGTGCAGTTTTGTGAATTGCTATCTCAATCTTCAGGTCTTGATAATTTGTTTGCTCCATGAAGGCGCCCATGTTGGCATATTGTTGAATTATACATAATGTATGTGAAGTGCTTTGAATACCCACAAAGCACTCTGTAAATACCAAGACTTTTACATATGCATTTCCCTTAGGAGCAATGCCTTCAGAACAAAGTGCGCATGTTCTCTTCATGGCCACGTCTCTTCATTGTTGGGTTATAGTTGCTGTTGAATCATTCTGCAACACTTAAAGGAAAATCACTCTGGGCAGTAAATCATTAGAGTAGGTTAGTAGCTGGCCTCAGTAATGCTGCATCGCCTCTTTTCGGTACGTTTCTTCTTTTTTTTAAGGCAGTTAGTCTGCAGTTTATAAGATGAGGAAATAGCATTGACTAAACTTTTTCTGGCAAGCCAACAGAAGACTTTTTTTGGTCAGAACTGAGCAACTATGGCAACCAATGACTAAATCTTCCCCTCTTAATATTTTGTTCCCTTTGGTGGTTTCAGTATCTTGTATTTCTGCTCACTTCTTAAAAATTGTTGCCTGGTTAGCTTGCATCAACAAATGAAGTAGTTTTCCAGACAAATTCAACTGCTTCACTCAATATTCTTGCCTTGTTACTTTTTTTAAAAAAATGAATTTTAAATAAGAGTTGTTCAGCACTGGAACAACTATAATTCTATGATTCTATACTTAAAAGCACTTTTAGGGGTTAATCACAAATATTTAACTCTTAAGAACTGTGCACATTACAAACACACATCACAACGGCAAGTAACAGTAACCTAAAGCATATATTTTTTTAAAATCGAAATTGGCATCTTTATCAGAATATTTAGGTTTTCAAATTTTCAGTAAGCAGGCAGTTGCAGTTGTTAAAATACCCATGCACAATTAAAATTATTATCACTTAACTGTGACTCTGTCTAATGATATGGAGAAACCGAATTCAGGTTAAACCATGAGATCTCAACAGAATTTGGGTTTGAAGTTCTTTGGGAGTTGTAACTGTAAATGCAGTGATGCCAGTATGTATAGCACGATAGCAGCAGGTAGGCTAACCTGTGTCCACTCAAACAACTCAACAAGAAAAACAAAACACCTCCGAGAATTTGGCTAGATGTACCCAGACTCCAGTCAAGAACTAATTGCTATGGATTTTCCCCATCACCACCAGCAGAATGCAATATTTCTGATTTTTAAACTTATAAGCAGGTTTTAGTTGCGTTGTCAAATAATTTGTTTCACTCAGCCACAGAATAGTTGTTTCTAATTTGGCCATTACAACTCCTGAAGTTCCCAGCCATTTCACAATAATGGCTTGTGGCATTCTTTAAGTCATACGATAAAGACAGAAAATTGCAGAGTTCACTCTATGCCCATCCAAAAATGCCTCATTTATTTTTTTAAAAAAGCAAAACAAAACACTGAAGAAATGAGAATAATCAGCAAGGGGAAGGAGGACAGAATCACAGAATCATAGAGTTGGAAGAGACCACAAGGGCCATCGAGTCCAACCCCCTGCCAAGCAGGAAACACCATCAGAGCACTCCTGACATATGGTTGTCAAGCCTCTGCTTAAAGACCTCCAAAGAAGGAGACTCCACCACACTCCTTGGCAGCAAATTCCACTGTCGAACAGCTCTTACTGTCAGGAAGTTCTTCCTAATGTTTAGGTGGAATCTTCTTTCTTGTAGTTTGGATCCATTGCTCCGTGTCCGCTTCTCTGGAGCAGCAGAAAACAACCTTTCTCCCTCCTCTATGTGACATCCTTTTATATATTTGAACATGGCTATCATATCACCCCTTAACCTCCTCTTCTCCAGGCTAAACATGCCCAGCTCCCTTAGCCGTTCCTCATAAGGCATCATTTCCAGGCCTTTGACCATTTTGGTTGCCCTCCTCTGGACACGTTCCAGTTTGTCAGTGTCCTTCTTGAACTGTGGTGCCCAGAACTGGACACAGTACTCCAGGTGAGGTCTGACCAGAGCAGAATACAGTGGCACTATTACTTCCCTTGATCTAGATGCTATACTCCTATTGATGCAGCCCAGAATTGCATTGGCTTTTTTAGCTGCCGTGTCACACTGTTGGCTCATGTCAAGTTTGTGGTCAACCAAGACTCCTAGATCCTTTTCACATGTACTGCTCTCAAGCCAGGTGTCCCCCATCTTGTATTTGTGCCTCTCATTTTTTTTGCCCAAGTGCAATACTTTACATTTCTCCCTGTTAAAATTCATCTTGTTTGTTTTGGCCCAGTTCTCTAATCTGTCAAGGTCGTTTTGAAGTGTGATCCTGTCCTCTGGGGTGTTAGCCACCCCCCCCCCAGTTTGGTGTCATCTGCAAATTTGATCAGGATGCCCTTGAGTCCATCATCCAAGTCGTTGATAAAGATGTTGAATAAGACCGGGCCCAAGACAGAACCCTGTGGCACCCCACTAGTCACTCTTCTAACAGGAATCATTTGAGCAGTGGAAAGGCCTCAGTAATTCCAGTAGTACAGACAGAATGTGCGGCAAAACATAGACTGCCACTTGAGCAGGCGAGCAAACATTGGGATGAGGTATTTGTGCTTTTCCCTGTTAGCTACCAAACCAGATAAAATGAGTGCAATGTATGATGGAAATAATCATAGATAGGGAAGCTGTTGGTTTTTCCAAAACTCATTTCCCTGTGTAGTTGTATCCTTCATGGAAAAATAGCCTAGGGATTAGTCAGTGAACCACTCTGTTGCAAAGAGTGTTGGGTGATGTTTTTGTTTTTTTCCAGAAATGTTTGCAATCTCTCTGGCAAATTTGTTTATAAACTCTTGGGTTTAAAATATTTTAAGAGTTCATTGCTCACTTGGACCCATTCAGTTTTAACAGCCATTTAGCATTGCCATTTCCCCTGATGAATACTCTTGATTACCAAGACTACCATATACTTGGTGTGGGTTCAAAAATGATATACAGTGGTGCCCCGCAAGACGAATGCCTCGCAAGACGAAAAACCCGCTAGACGAAAGGGTTTTCCGTTTTTCGATGCGCTTTGCAAGACGAATTTCCCTATGGGCTTGCTTCGCTAGACGAAAAAGTCTTGCGAGTCTTGCGATTTTTTCCACTCCCCCCCCCTTTTTCTAATCCGTTAAGCCGCTAATAGCCTTTTAGCCGCTAAGCCGCTAAGCCTTTAATAGCCGCTAAACCGCTAATAGCACTAATCCGCTAAGCCACTAATAGGGTTGCTTCGCAAGACAAAAAAACCACTAGACGAAGAGACTCGCGGAACGGATTATTTTCGTCTTGCAAGGCACCACTGTACCAGTTGATAAGTTTGCAGCTTGCCTGGTTGAAGCCGGAAACCATTACATCCAGAAAATGTATCAGTTTTATTTTATTTGCTGTTTCAGCCATTCTGTCATAACAAGTTTACTGTACAAGGAGTTTGATATAAATATTGCAGTTGTTAATCTTGAGAAATAAACATGGAAATAAATGGACTGCTGATAGTTTTCAATGCATACCAGTAGTCTTTTGCCTGCTTTTAAATTTCCAATGTGTTTTGAGCAGGGCCGCCTTTACCCGGGGGTGCAAGGGGTGTGGGGCAGTCGGGCGCTGAATTCTGGGGGGTGCCAGGCTCCCACCACTGAAGCCGCCTATATAATAATAATAATAATAATAATAATAATAATAATTTATTTATTATTTATACCCCGCCCATCTGGCTGAGTTTCCCCAGCAACCCTGGGCAGCTTCCAATCAAGTGTTAAAAACAATACAGCATTAAATATTAAAAACTTCCCTAAACAGGGCTGCCTTCAGATGTCTTTTAAAAAGAAGATAACTGCTTATTTCCTTCACATCTGAAGGGAGGGCGTTCCACAGGGTGGGCACCACTACCGAGAAGGCCTTCTGTCTGGTTCCCTGTAACCTCACTTCTCGCAATGAGGGAACCGCCAGAAGGCCCTCGGTGCTGGATCTCAGTGTCCGGGCTGAACGATGAGGGTGGAGACGCTCCTTCAGGTATATAGGACCTAAGTGTATTGTATTGAGCTGCTATGCGGCAGCAGGGTCAGCGACACCTTTGACACGACTGATCTCGCGCCGCCTGCCTGGCAGCAGCAGGCAGACAGACAGGCGTCGCGAGATCAGTCATGTCAAACTCGTATATGCGCGCTTGCAAGTGCCCTTCCAGCTCCTCTAGAAATAAGGGTGCTCCCACAATGAAAGGCTGCCCGAGATGGCTCTCCCACACATGCACACAATGCCTGCCCGTCTCATCTTTCAGACACCTTCCTACGACCTTAAGTACATGCACATTGATAGCATTGTACATATTCTACAGGAAACTGGATATACACATTTAAAATTTGTCCATTCAGATTATGTAGAAAAATTAATATTCCTTAAATGTCAGTGAATGAATTAGTATAGTATATTGCAGCAGAACCGAGCATACATTGTGGAGGTAAATTGTGGCCATTTTTAATTAGGCGATCTTGGCAATTGCACAAGTTATTTGTGTTTGGGGCGGGCTGATAAGTTTCTAAGAAACATTAGGAGCAGAAACAAAGTCTTCATACTGTTAGAATAGCTGATTTGAGTCTGTTAGTGAAAGGAACACATAACGGACTCTTAAGATGAACCCTGGTTCAGGTGATGTCAGCTAATCATGAGCTTTGCCAAACTGCAAGCTCAAACATAGGAGATGGGATGTAGTTTTGAATGATAGTTTGCAACATAGCAGTTTCTGGATTTTTCTTCACAAATGCCATTTCAGCATAAAAGCAAGAGATAGAAATCCAGAAGTTATTTTTTCAGAAACGTCTGTTAAGAGGTCTGAATGCAGCCTATTTTCAGACTCTTAAATTATTTTTGGTAGGGGCATGGTGACCTAGTCCTCAGTGGACTGAGTAGCTGAGCAGAGCTTTGACATCATTAGTCTTGACGGGATCTGTAGAAATCCACGTAGGACTGGTGATTAATTCTCTAGCAGCTATGCATGATAACTCTGTTTGCTCATAGAGAATTATAATCTTCTGACAATCTCTGCAAACTCTGGGTGTTTCTCCCCACCTTCAACCCTATGCTATGCATATTTACTTGACAGCTGTGCATTGGACTTTTGTGGGACTTAGTCCAGGGGATACTTGTATAGTATTGCAGCCTTCAGGTATCTTAACACTTTCAAACTACCAGTACAGAAAGACAGGTGTTGTCTTTATTCTTATTCCTTTTGCGTTTTTAATCATTAATGTTGTACAGTCATACCTTGGGTTAAATATGCTTCAGGTTGAGCGCTTTCGGGTTGCGCTCTGGGGTGACCCGGAAGTAACGGAATGCGTTACTTCCGGGTTTCACCGCTCGCACATGCGCAGACGGTCAAAATGACGTCACGCGCATGCGTGGATTGTGTTTGCTTCAGGATGCAAACGGGGATCCGGAATGGATCCCGTTCGTATCCAGAGGTACCACTGTATAGTGTTGGCTGCATTATTGTTATATGTTTGCTATTAACTAGAAATTGTGTGTGTGTGGAGGGGTGTTAAGTGGAATGTAAGTTGAGCAGTAGGCCTGGGCGATACATTGATACATTGCCTGGAAACCTGTTTAAAGTTAAGATTGCATGAGCGATTCCAGAATTTTGGAGCAGGAATCCCCGTGTTTGCATTTGCAGTGTCACACGGTGCCCTGGCTGAAGTGCTCCACTCAGAACAACGCTACCTGCCTGGCCTTGTTGCCAGGAAGCAGCAGGAGCTATGCACAGTGAGGCTGATCATCTGCATGGCTGGCAACTGCCTCCTACTTCCCCGCCTCCTTTCCAACATCATAATATATCGGGATATCACAAGTTTTAGCTGGCGATATATTTCAAAAGCAAATTTTCCTAGCCCTGTCAAACAGTTAATGTGCATGACAGCTAGTCATTGCGCACATTCACTTGGCTTCATGGGGAATGTGCATATAATGCTTCCATGAAGAAGGAATAGTGCACATTTCCTGGTCAATATGCATAATCTTCAACAGGCCTTGGAGAATGTGTGCATATTGACTGCTTGCGTGTTTCCCACAGGCATTTGGTTGGTCACTGTGAGAACAGGATGCTGGACTGAATGGGCCATTGACCTGACCTAGCATTATTCTTATTAGGTTTTTTTCCCCTTTCTTGCTTTTATTGTGTATTTTGTGTTTTTATCTTGTATTTTTAATTTGTGAACTGCGCTGAACTCTGTGGATGTAGGGTGGTATACAATAAATAAATAAAATAAAACAAAACCTTTTTTCTTCCAGTAGTTCTCTGGAAAATATTTGGCAAAACTGGCACCCTAGCTTCACCGCTGATAAATACGATATAGATTTTAGAGAGGCTGTTTTTGCACAGCTCTATGAAAAACTGTTCCCTTAAACTTACCCTTTTGATCCTTTCCAGTTAAGCAAATATTTAACTCAAAATTTTCACTTTGAGCAGCATTTATAAAAAATTCTGCAAATGACAATAGTGTTTGTTTTAATTAGATCTACCACAGTTCATTTTCTATCAAGGAAACTGATGGAGAGAAAATTATTTACCTCCTGCAATGGGCATTTTTTGAGTCCAGCTATGGAAATAGTTTGCTATTTGGTTTCTGTAATGCATATTTGCTCTTTGGAGACAATACAAGTTTATTGTCAGTGTTTGCCAAATTTGTCATCCTTTAGTGCAGGACTTCTAAATGCTCGCAGATTACATTAAGGATACGGGAACTATTTCGAGGAAAAAAATGATAATGCTTTCTAGTACTTGTTCCTTTGCACCTTCTGCTTCTCCCTCTCCCCCAAAAACCCTGGTTGAATTATGTACACTTAGCCTTTGATAAGCCTAAAGAAGTAGCATCTTTTTTCTTTTTCAAAGAGAAATTGGGAATGGTCGTTTCAATTGCTAAATCAAAGATTACCAATGGATACTTTTATAAAAACTGTATTTGGTAGTAATTATAATGAAAGCTTTCTTGAGAGCCTGATGTTGCCAAGAAGCAGGTTAGACTTAAATGAGTACAAATTTGTTCTATGAAAGTCAGCCAGCTGATTTTAAAGTATTGATCTTCTTGAAGAAGGATCAGTCGCAGCTTAACACTGTCAAGCCAAGTCATCTGCTGCTTAGTGTAGGACTTGACCTACTAAGCATCTTAATCTGTCAATAAAATTCTACAATAGATAATGAAGGCTGGAGTCTGATTTTCATTTTGAATATTGGTTACTGCAGTCTCTCTCTCTCTCTCTCTCTCTCTGCCCCCTCTCCCTGCAAGAGTGCAATTTACAACTTGGCTAGCATTTTGAGAATAGGAGACACACTTGGGTTGGTGCTTTTGTTGCAGAAATGGTTAAGGAACTGCATTGTAAAATCAGATCATTGTTCCATCTGCTGTGACTCGCAGCAGCTTGTCTAGCATTTGGCTAAGGTCTTTTCCTCATCTTGGTACTTGAAATACTTTAAGTGGAATTACGAGGGGTTGAATCTGGGTTTTATATATGAGAAGATTGTGCTCTGGAGTTCCTTTCACATTTTCAATCTTGACAGCTGAGTTTGTTTTTCTACATAATAATGTACCTGGCTGAGCACCATCCTGAATATTGACACTCTCCTCACAATGTATAGTAATTCCTGAAGCAGTGGAATTTGTCACCGAGTTTAAAGTCTGTGACTGAATCAGTTCCTCCTGTAAATTGTTCCTAAGGTTATTACCGTACTGAGAGAGACAAAGGGACACAATATGAACTGTTCTACAAGAAGGCAGATGATATGGAGTACAGGCATGTCACACTGTTTCGTCCATTTGGGCCCCTTATGAAAGTGAAGAGTGAAACTGTTGACATCTCCAGGTCAATAATAAACATTATTGTTCCCCTTGCTGGAAGGACGGAGGTTTTTGCACAGTTCATGCAAAACTTCAGGTAAGTGCCTCAGAAACTGGGCCCTATACCAATCCTATGTAGTCATTTTCTACAGTAGAAGGCAAATACAGTGAATCTTCCAATCAGCTATAACACTTAGTGGTATTGTAGAACACTGGTAGTTCCAATTTGGAGAAGCATCTTCTCAGTTTAAAATCTGAGATGCTTTTTTGCCTCTGAAATATAGGCTAGTGTGCAAAATGGGACCATAGATTGCTGGAGCATTTGGTACCTGATGTGCTATGGATTAAACACGAGGCACATCTCAAGAAGCACTAATGGGAAGAAGGCACAAAGGATGAGTGAACTGCACCCGTTTGTCATTCATTTATAATGGACATCACACCTATAAGCCTGGTATATTCCCGACAGTGCAGTGACTAATAATAATAATAATAATAATAATAATAATAATAAATTTATTATTTGTACCCCGCCCATCTGGCTGGGTTTCCCCAGCCACTCTGGGCGGCTTCCATAGAAACCAAAAATACACTAAAATATCACAGATTAAAAACTTCCCTGAACAGGGCTGCCTTAAGATCTCTTCTGAATGTGATTAGTGATTACTTAGTGATTAATTTGGTCAGATTGGTTTCTAGGATGCAATAGGTAAATGTATTTGTAAATAGAACAAATCCAGTATGCGATATTTGCTATTTTAAATTACAAAACCCCTTGTTAAGCTATTGCAATACCAAATACTTGTTTTGCTTCTCCAGGGAAGTGTGCATTAACCAGGACAAGCGGATTCACCTCACAGTTGTATATTTTGGACATGAGGGGCTTTCTGACGTCAAGAGCATCTTAGAATCAGTTGCTAGGTGAGTTGAAAAAGTTCAAACTTTTGATTAGGTAAAAAACAAAGCAGCAATTAGCTGTTTAAATTTGTCTTAATGAGGTGCTGGTATAATGCTTCCCCCAGATAAGGCACAGGGTTTTGATGACTGGCTGGGGTGAGTAGAAAACCTTCAGAGAAGCCCATGCAATGTTATCACTTTGCATTTCAGTGAGTGAGTTTCAAAGTTTTAATTTTTCTGAATTTATTTTTTAGCAAAATCAATATTCTACTGTTCCTTTACAAGAAAACACATTGCAACAAACCACAACAAACACAAATCAATGCAAAAACCTCACATAAGAATAAACAGCCTTTGTTTAAAAAAGCAGCAAGAAGAGGGGAAAAAAACCCCAAACTCGGCAGCAGCAGAAATAATAAAATCAGCCATTACCAAAAGCTTCCCAAAACAGCTGTTTCTTTATTTCATATAGCTGTATGCTCCTTAATACCAGAGCAGTCTCTAAGCAGTTTCTAAAAAGATGTCACTGCTGGTAGTGTTGAGGCCAGGTTGGCATTTCTGGGGGAAACAGTTCATAATGACTGTATCGGGGACATCTTTGTTCTCTATATTCGCTGAATTCATGTAACTATTAGATAGCTTTTTTGAACAAAAATCTGTGGTAGCTCTAAGATTTGCTGATGTGGCAATTTTTTCTAAAGCATAAAAATATCCTATGCCATTAGGAGATTTTAAATGACAAAATAGAGGATGCTGATAAGCACTCAGAGACTTCCATATGTGATTATGGTTCTGTGTTCAAAATACATCTACATTGGTAAACTGGGTTTTTTTGGTGAGGGAGCAGTAATTTACAGCAAACTTATTGCAGGCAAGGTGTTTCAAGTTTTTCTTGAAACTATTTAATTTAGTGGTAGAAGTGAAATCTTGCTACCATCTTGATCCTATATATTTCTGTTTCATATCTGGGAGAAACTCTTTTTACCTGGAGCAGAATATAGAAACTAAAGATAAAAATGTATTGACTTGCAAAGAAAGCATCAAGAGTTCTAGAGTTCAAGTGTCACTACAGATAACACTCTAATTTGTCACCTAGTTGCCCTTGCTTCTGACAGAATCCAACAGAAACATATCCCAATTGGCATCATCCATAAGTGCAAAACCTGTTCCATAAAAGAGATTGAGCCCAGGCTGTATATGAAACACAGTTTGCCAAGCTGAAGCTGACATGTCATGAACTAAACATTTTAACATCACTCTTTTCCTATATCCCCACCCCTCTCTTTTTTTCTTAGGGAGGCTAACTTTCATAATTACACCCTGGTTTCTTTGAATGAGGAATTCAATCGTGGTCGGGGACTAGATGTGGGTGCCAGAGCCTGGGAAAAAGGCGAGGTCTTGATGTTCTTCTGCGATGTTGATATTTATTTCACAGCCGAGTTCTTAAATAGCTGCCGCTTGAATGCTGAGCCAGGTATGTTCACACTAGGTTCCTAAAGTCAGCAGAGGCAGCCAAGGCTTCTGGAAAGTGGGAGGGTTGCAAGTCCCACCAGCTCTACTCAATACTGCTTCTCAGTGCTCTTCCCATAGAAGTCTTTGCTATCATCCATGATAGTTAAATGGAATGAAATGCCTCAGAGGCAGGATTCCTCCACATACCAGATCCTGGGGACAAATAGGAATATTGTCTCTATGCATCACATGCATAGTTCCCACTGGCCACCATGAAAAGCATAACACCGGGATAGGTGTGGGCAGATAATTTGTTAGGGACTGGAAACTTGAGTATAAAACAAAGATGGGAACTGAGCTTCAAACAGTGGAGTGGCATAGGCCACCTGGTAGAGCATTCAGCGCTGCATGCAGAAGACCCCCAAAGTCAACTCACAGCATCTTTCATTAGCACTGGAATGTCTCCTGTCCGAAACCAGAAAGCTGCTGCCACTCACATAAACAGTTATGAGCTAGATGGACCAATGTTCTCACTTGGATTAAGCAGTTTTCTATGTTCCTGTCACCTATCTTCTCTTGCCCAGCACCCCCACAGGCAGGGGACAACTCCACTGTACATTTTTAAACTGGCACAGGTACCTCTTCATTAGATCCTACATAATAAAACAATTAAATCTTTGTCTCCCCAAGATGTGACACTCTAATCACTATCCAACACCCTTGGCAAGAGCCACATCTGGAATTGGGCCAAAATTTACAGCAATGGCAAATACTATACCTTTTATTTTAGAGGGATGTTGAGGTTAGGAGTCATGTGTCTTTCACATACTGGTGCTTTACCCTTTTCGAAAGTTTTATTTATAGTTAGTTACCTTCATCAGAATGATCTCCTCCAGTCAGGAATAGTTTTGAACACTGTTGCTTTTAACTCCTCAGGTTATTTGATGCTCTCGTTCCAGACCCAAATATAATATTTGGCTTTGCATGCTTGGTTCCATTCCCCCTTTGTGCTGTGATTGAAGCATAACATGGGTTTTTTGAGCAAAAGTCTTAAGAGGCAGACCTTTTTCTTTTCTTTTGCTTGTTAGATGGATTACTGTTTAATAAAAAAATAGAGGAAACGTGCAGCTTCTTTTTTCTGCCCAAAGATGTCCCATAAGGAGTAACAAATCTCTCCTGTCTCTGTAGGGAAGAAAGTTTTCTATCCTGTGGTATTCAGCCTTTATAATCCTGCCATTGTCTATGCTAATCAAGATGTGCCACCCCCTGTGGAGCAGCAGTTGGTAAGTGACTGGAGTTTAAAGAAGCTTAAAAACCTTGTTCTCCATATTAACCAGTAGCAGCTTCAATGCAGTGTTTGATGGAAGAACTGTTTATCGTGGAAAGTAGGTCCTTTAAATTTAGCTCTGTTGAGCCTTCTCCATTAAGCAGAGAGGACAAGAGTCAGATCAAAAGGAAAAGAAATTTGAAATATTTAAAACACTGCATGGGATGATGAAAACTTATAAATTCAACACTCACTGAAACATAAAACAAATGTGTAAATGAGCACATTCATTTACATGCCAAGGAGCATGTAAATCATTAAATGCTAGGTAGGGAAAATTCAAATGTGAAATAAATAGAGCGAATAAAGATTTCAGAAATTTACTCAAGAACAATCAACTTAGAAGAATTTGGAAATAAAAATAATTAACCAAACAGATACTAGTAAGCCTTAAATTGCATACTCCTTAAATGTTCCATAGTCCAAAAAGCTTCCTAAATTCCCAACTATTCATCTGGTTAACCTAAAGATAAAAAATGGAGAAGGAAGATTATAGCTTTATCCACATATAGACTGGTGCTAATGCCAGTTATCCTCTCCATCATCACCATCATCTTCATCATAAAATTTTATTTGTATCCCACCCTCCCTGGCCAAAGCCGAGCTCATAGTGGCTAACAAGTAAAAATAGCACAGTGTACAAAAAATCACAGTCAATTAATTAAAATACATTCTAAAATCAATTCAGAATCAAATTAATGGCAACCATTGGGCTAGAGTTCTATGGGGATTACAGAAAGAGAGAGGGGGTCAGACTGTGCCTTGGCCAAAGGCCTGGTGGAACCGCTCTGTCTTGCAGGCCTTGCGGAAAGATGTCAAGTCCCACAGGGCCCTAGTCTCTTGTGGCAGAGTGTTCCACCAGATTGGGGCCACAGCCAAAAAAGCCCTGGCTCTGGTCGAGGCCAACCTAACCTCCCTGTGGCCCGGGATCTCCAAGATGTTTTTATTTGAAGACTGTAAGGTCCTCCGTGGGACATACCAGGAGAGGTGGTCCCGTAGGTACAAGGGTCCTAGGCCGTATAGCACTTTAAAGGTTAAAACCAGCACCTTAAACCTGATCCTGTACTCCAGAATTTACCCCATACTCTTCTGTAAAAATGGCAATAATTCAGCAGCATCTATGAATGATGCATACAAACATCTTGCAAAGCTTGCAGAGTTTTGTGTTCAGTTCTTTTAAAAAAAGTATCAGAGAGTCTGTCGTCAAAGGTGAACGATTCTACCACACCATTTGCGGAAAAATAAAATGGCATGTTCCTAACGATACATGGTGTTTGCTTCATTAAACAAGAAAACTGAGAAACATTAGATGAGGGAAACTGGAAATCTGTTACTGTGTAATGTGTAGCACACTGGCTGGAGTACGAGGTAGGCTAAGGTCCTCTTCATGCTGCGTGTAAAGCTGTAAAGTAGGGAGCCTCCACAGCAGAAGGCCAATGTGGTCAAGGAAGCCTGCTAAAGCTGGGGATCACACAGGAAGTTCATAGAAGGCCAGGGAGATAGAAGAAGAGGAATTACGGTGTGTGTTTCTTTACACAGGGTGATTTGATTACTTTGCACCTACTTCTGCCTGCCAAATGTGCCTATGGAAGTGCTGCCAGCAGCATCCCAGAAGCATAAAGCCTTCAAACTGAGCTTGTGGGGCTGAGCCAACCCAGGATCCATTCAATCCTGTGTTATTTCTGCTGCTGCATCAGGTGTGACCTGCAGCAGCTCCAGGCTGGCGTTGCAGTCGTTCTGCCACTGCTGCTTTATGAAGTCAGGCTGTGGGTGGGGTGAGTTAGGATTGCTTCCTTAGTCTCACTTCAACTTGAACTTGATGGGACAACAAACATGGAAATCCCAGCAAAAACACATTCAGGGCACATTACGACCGTATGTTCTTATAGAGAAGCGGGTAGTCTACATGCCATTTTTTGAAATAAACTTGTGTTGCCTGTTATGCCTAGTTTTGCCTTGATGCCGTTGTTTCCTTTTGGCACTGCAAATTTTTGTATGATTTCACTAACACATGCATTTTATGGACACTTTACCCCAGCGTATGCATTTTTGTACATGCTACTTGGCTAGACAACTGCAAAATTTGAAGGACAGCTGTGCTTTGGTTCTCAGATTGTTTTGGAAACTGCCAATTATGTACCTTTAAATGCAAATCGAATTGAAATTCTCCCCCATCCCTAGTGGGTGGTGAGTGAATTGTTTACTGGGATAATTAATTTCAGATCCTGTTTCTTCTTGAAATGCCTAAATATGCATACTTTTATAATTGTAGGTGCACAAAAAGGATTCTGGCTTTTGGAGGGATTTTGGTTTTGGGATGACTTGTCAGTATCGAACAGATTTCTTGGCTGTCGGTAAGATGCTTTGCTTTATGATTTTTGTCTTGGATTTTGTCAGATATCCTCTGTTTACTGATTGACATGGGAATGTTGCTTCTTGCTGGATATTCTGCACAAATACCCAGCTCAAGTGACTCTTGCTCTCACTAAGGAAGAGAAATGATTTATTCCAGGAAACTATTACTTTACATTATTTCTGTCCGGCCTTTCAGTCTAAAGACACCCAGGGCATACTTAATTAAATCATGGTTCTTGAACTTTGTAGAAAAAAAATGTGTGAGTTATTCACCCATGCGGTTTCTTACTTGACCATTTAAAAAGCTAGCACAAGCCTCACAGCTTAGTTTTGTCTGTATATGTTGGCACCACCTTGTGGTTTAACTGAGTTTTGATATTGTGTAATAGCTTTATGTTTTATTTTAGTTACTGTACAATATTAATGCTGCTTTTAAAAAATGCAGTAGCACTGCACCAATATTTTTTTTGGTCTTGTCTCTCTTCATATTTTTAATTAAGGCAAATTACTATTTACTTCCTGTTTGTCTGTGGGCAGCCCAAGCCTAAGTATGTGTGACTCTAGATTTTTTTTGTTCCTTGTCCATGAAAGATGAGTATGTCCATAGTGCCTTGGGTTAGGATATCTAAAGAAGAGGAACAATTCCTAGGGAAGGGATAACTGGAGGAGACAAATAAAGCCAATTCAGTGGAACAAGAGTTTTGGTAGGCAGATCAGAAACAATTCCAAAGAAAAAGAGAAAGGAATAACCACTTTTGCTATACAATTCATCAGTCTTGGTAATTTTGTGTGTTCCCACTGATTGTTGTTTGGCTTTGGGACCTTAACTAACTCTTGCTTATTTTTAAAGGAAACCTTTTATTACAAAATTTGACTATTGCTGACAAGGAATTGCTCTTTTGCCGTGTCCATATTACACATTTTTTTGCTTTTAAACAGCTCGTGTTTTTCTATAATCTGGACTTCTCAGTTTATTACTTGTATTTTGTTGTACACCTGTGCTAATTATTTTAGTATTTTTTTCTGCCAGAAAGGGTGCATTTTATGCTACTTCTGTTCTTTGTGAAGTATTGTGTTTAATACTGAATTTTATTCTTTTAATGCTTTTAATAAATAAAATAAATGATAAATTGCAATGACTAATATTTCTTTGCTTTATTGCTTGCTTTAACTGCAGTTGAGAGTAGAGGAGATTGTTGAATGGGAAAGTGTATGTATGAATGGCAGTGCTTTCTTGTAAAAAATGCACAAATGTGTCCATAGCTTCCCTTAATGAATCTGGTTTTTTTAAAAAAAGTTTTTTTTATTCAAAATTAAAACAAGACATATTATCCAAAAATATATCATCCTTGTTTTCCCCCCATTTTTCCTCCCTCCCCCCACTGCCCCACACAAAACCCACCCGTCCCCACCCCCCGACTTCCCTGAGTTCCAGTCTTTGGTTTCTCTGAGACTTCTGTTTTCAGCATGTTACAAAGTTGTATAGATCCTCAAACTGTTTAGCTGATTATTATCAATAAAAAGTTTGTGAATATTTATTCAAAACCTGCCAAGGAGTCCCTTAATGAATCTGGAAACTAATTCCTCCCTTTCAGGAATAAGATTTTATATGACATCAGGACCTAGCATGTGTGTAGCTACAGCTTTTTTGCAGAGCTTATAGGCAATTGTTTATATCAGGGATGGGGAATATGTGGACCTCAAGAGATTGTTGGACTCCATTCCTTTAATCCCTTACCATTGGCTGAGGTTGGTGGGAACTGGAGTTGAACAAACTTTGGAGGGTTATGGGTTCTCCATTTTTGGCTTTCACCTATCTTTCAGTTACAAGAGTTCTCGGACTTCATTTTTTGCCATCTTCATGTTTTAAAAATGGCGATTAACTGCTAAAGAATTAGCAGCAAGATGGCTGCACTCATTGTGCAGATTTTTCATGATTTCTGATGGCTCTAGGTTCTGGAAGCTGTTCACAACTGAGGACAACAGTTAAATAATTCCAACTAAAATATAAGATGTGATCATCTTTGTAAAACAGGTTCCCCGTCTCTGTTAGTGATTACATACATAAAATTTTGTTGACTCCTTGGTGATTAGAATCTGAAGCTCTTCTGACAAGGACTTGCCCTTTATTACCTAACTAGCAACTTGAGATCTCTACTTTCAATTATCTTTTAACCTTGTGAGTCCTGCTGGTTTATCTTGCTTGGAGATATAGGATCTTGAAAAGGAATGTATCTTCTCTACACCTCTGCTTGTGAAGTTATTTGATTACAGCATTTCTGATTTCTGTCTTTGATTTATTGCAGGGGGCTTTGACTTGGAAGTCAAAGGCTGGGGTGGAGAAGATGTCCACCTTTATCGAAAGTACTTGCATGGCGATCTCATTGTGGCCAGGACCCCAGTCCCTGGCCTCTTTCATCTCTGGCATGAGAAGCATTGTGCCGATGAACTGACTCCGGAGCAATATCGCATGTGCATCCAGTCTAAAGCCATGAATGAGGCCTCTCACTCTCACCTTGGGATGCTGGTGTTCAGAGAGGAGATTGAGACCCACCTGCGTAAGCAGGCGTACAGGACTAACAGTGAAGCAATAGGTTAAAATGATCCTCAGTGCAATCCTAAGACTCTCGAGCTGCTATGAACCAGCATCGTTCTGAAGCCTTAATTATAACTCAGCTAAAAAAAACAACGCAGTGCCTCTCTCTTGCTGAAGATGATTTCAAAGATCTTTCTCTGGCCAGCTGTTACCTACACATTGCACCAGATCAGGCACTTGAGCGAAAGGAAGCATTTCAGTTTGTTTTTAACATGTCTAACTGCATGGGGGGTTGTAGGCAAGGGAACAAGAACAGAGTATATTAACTTTTCTGCATCTAGATTTTTCTTTTAACATTCTCATTTTTCAGATTTGCATTATGTGGGAATAAGAGTCACAACTGAATGAAAAACTGCCTTCTCCACTGCCTATCATTATTCTGTGCTGCTTGCTTCACTGTAGTTTTTTTAGAAAGGGACACTATAAGTACGTATGCATTCCGTGGGAAGAATAAGGCCCTGAGGCAAGAGCCCGTGGAGAATTATATGCAAAAAACCCCACCATGGTATGTTGTGCAGCCAGAATCACTGAATTCGCCTTATTAACCATCAGGTACATAAATCAACTTGCAAAAATATGTATTTAAGGTATTTAAAAGAAAGGATGTTGAACAGTTTACAATAATATTGCATTGCTGTTCTTTATTGGATTGTAAATGAATTGAGCTTGTATGCTGTCTGCTTATCCTAGCTACTGGCCAAATAATTTTTTTTTTTGCATGTTTTGGGATGTAGAAAGAAATGCTGTCTTGAACATAAGCAGTTCATTTCACTGCCTCATTATTACACTTCTGATATCCTTTGTTCTTCAGGTGAGTGTTGAAGTCTCTGTCACTTGGGAGAGGGGATAGGAGAAAAGACGGCAATCGCTTGCTAACTTGGGGCTGTTTTATTTTACTTTTGGCACTGGGCACAATAATGTCTCCTGCTTAGGCCCCATTGAAACGAACAAGAGTTGCAGAAAAGCAGAGTTGTGCTTTTGTGCAGTCTCTTATCCGTTTCGAATGGGGTCTGCGACAGGAACACTGGGAGCATTGTGCCAATTGAATTTGTGGGCAATGAAAATAATACGGCTTTTAGCTCTGAAAGACTATGTACTGTTTGAAAATAGTTCTGGACACTGATCTTTTTTAAAAACATGTAATTTGCCTTTATAACATTGTGAAGAACAATGTAACTTGTCTGAAGTGGAGAGAATGTAATGCAAGTTGGCTTGCTGTTGTCTTCTCTTTATAATTAAATTGAATACTACTGTGTTTTAATATAGGACTGGTTTCTTGTTTTGAGGTCATGAAGAAATGTGGTACAGCCCTAAAATGCGTTGTGAATGCATATAGTGTAGTGTGGCCAGCAAAAAAGAAAGCAAATGTTGTGTACTTCCAAAGTTACAAGTTATGACTGTAGATTGAGGATGATGGCATATTTTCTGTGAGGAATCGGATGCATAGAAATCCAATTGCATGAGAAATCAGGGAAGCTGCAAAGAACAGCCACAACAGGGTTTGTTTGTTTTTAAAAACCAAAGTGGCATCTGATATAGGTGCTGTTTTTCCTGCCCATTTCAAATAAAGAAAAATAATGGATTGAAGATGGAGTTGGGAAGCCACCCTTCTTGGTTAACTATCTACACCTTGCTCCTGCTATAGCTGAACTGATTTCATTCTTCTGTACCTTCACAGGCTGATACCATATCTGTCTTTACGGACAAAGGTAAAGAGCTATATCAATGCTATGAGTTCCTGGTTTTGTTTTCCAGGAATGTCCCCACATTCCAACAACATTTCATCAGCGTAATAGCAGTACTCTTTCTTTGCTTTTAATTTCACATTTTGTAATGTTCAGTGTGTCATTCTGGTAGTGGAATAAGAAATCCTCAACCAAATGAACTTTCAGTCACACAAGTGCCAATCCGTAGAAGAATTTTCTCAACACCAGATTCTTTAATCGGTTAGAGAACTGCCTTGTGATTCAGTATCTGGGAAAATTGCCAGCAAGACAGAAGATGGAAGATGAACTGCTTTAAGGACATAAGAGACCAGCTGGATCAGACCAATAACATGTTTGCTCCAGAACAAATGACGTTAGTAAAATAATGGAGGAGGTGGCTTTTCAGCATAGGAACTGCACTGAGAATCTTGGGCAGTAAGCCCAAATTGAAAAATCTACAATAGGGGCAGGGGTCCCTGTAGCAGAAAGCATCCAGGCCCTGTTATTGTCTCTGTATGTCTCCCTTGCAGCTAATAGTTTGGGAGCCATGGGGGAGGGGGCTCTTGCACTGATGAATTGATGTGGGGCTAATGTATGCACCTAACTTTTTATTTAAGGAAAAAAGAAAAACATTGGGAGAGTCAACTGCAGAACTCCCACATAACTTGCTGTTTGATCCCTTTGACAAGGATCCATATTTAGGCTCATGTATGGGATTTGCGATAGCCTGGTGGGATTTGACTTTTGCTTGGCTGACCCCCCACCCTCATGCTGTGTCATAAACTGCTTTTGAAACTTCCCTTCCTTTGCTGTGCAGCATTTAGCAAGAATAAGAGACTAACAAGTGTAAAATATCCCAGGGCACCCAAACTGATTCCACAGTTAATCTGGATTTAACCAGTTGTCTACAGTCAGAATATTTGTCCCAGGCCACTTTGTAGGTCCTGTGAAGTTGGCCATATTCACAAGCTTATTATTCTGCTTGTGGGGTACCTGGTGTTCCCTTCACTATACCAAAGTAAGGGAAATTTAAATAATATATTGTAATTTTTTGAATAATATTTTATCCCACTTAGGTTTTTTTTGGGATTTCCTTCTGTCATCTGTTTTAAAACTATTATTTCTGTGGCAGAGTGAATTTTATTTACACATTTGTACACCACCCAGAATAGTTTTAATGAAGGGTGTCTAAGTAATAACTTCACAAATCTCATTATAGGGTTGAGGACATAGCAGCCTACATAATACATCAATTTGATCTTGACTGTTCAGCAGTTCTCAGAGTCCAGCACTGAATGTGTGGAGCAAACCTGATTATCTTGGGGAGTTTTTTGTGTCAGCTACCAAAGGCCCACAATCTGCTTCCATGGAAGTAAAATTGTAATGCTTGACCTTGTATTTGCTGTGCGTTTTTTTTGGTGTTGCTCATACCTGTCCTTTTGGTTTCACGCTGGACATGTTGTGAATTGTTAATCTCCTATGAGAGAGATTAGGATTCCTAAGTGAATTCAGTTTCCTTTAACAAATGCAACTCCAAGCAAACACTCTTTAAATAAAGCTTTTCCTAGGGAAGAACTCTTATCACCCAGGCTGTGTTTTATTGTGGGATTAATTACGGCTTTTATGAGAAGGCGTCTTGACCTGTCTCTGCTCACTGAGAAATAGAACAAGACCCTGTTTGTTCAGTGTTAATCAAAAGTATATTGCATGGTATGCAAGGATCAAACTGTCTTCTTTCTGTCACTGTTCATCAGCAAATAAATGCCCAATGTTTAAATTCCCCTTTCTTTTTGTCAAATTGTGAAGCATCAACACAGCCTGTCTGGTTTGTTCTGACGTTACCTAGTAAGACAATTGAAAGCATATATTCACATCTTTCTATAAGTGGGAAACAATGACTTCCCAGAGAAGACAGTATAGAGGAGTTGGTCAAAGCTGTAGTATCCTAAATGATGTCATTCTACAGATTTAGTTGCCAAGATTGAATCTTCTCCTTTTATTTTCACTCCACTTCTTAGGGCAAACTGTTCTGTGAATAAGTCCTCCTGGACCATGAATAACTGAGGGTGATTTTCCTGAAGTGAACTAGATTCCTATTCTGACTCCTAGACAAAAAAGCAGCTGTTCAGCGGAGCTGTCTAGAAACTAGCAAATTTACTGAAATACACAAGAGCGCAACTTGCAGTCATGGTCTAGTTATCAGAGTGCTCTCATAAGGAAGGAACCAACAGAGTTGCTTTCTTTTTCCCAGGGAAGAAACATTTAAAAGAAAATGAAAGTAGCAATTTGATTAGGTTACTGTAGTCTGTCCCAAAGAAGAGAGCTGTAGAGGGAAGTGAGAGGTGATATTATGACAAGTCAGAAAGAGGCTACATGTTGGCAGGGGGGAAGGGTGGGGGTTGCAGCCGTGGAAGCTGGCAGGAGATACAGTTGTACCATTCCTTTCTTAAGTTTTGTCTGAAACACAGGAAGGGGCAGCAAAGCTGCTTACCATCAGGTTAAATCGAAAGAGCAGGACACTTTCTGTAGCCTTGGAAAGACTTTATGAGGTCGATGCCAAGGTTGCCCAAACCCAGGAAGTAAGGAATCTTGTTTGGACTAAGCGGCAACAAAAATCCAACCTGAGTCCACCACCAACCAGACCTTGCAAAAATAATAAGCTGCCGCTACTCCCTGTTGTCCCCTAGCCTGGGTTAGGAGTTCCCCCAGACCTTACTGGATGCCCCTGCAGATAACTCATACTTCTAGAGCAGGGATTCCCAAATTTGGGTTTTCAGCTGTTGCTAGACTACAACTCCCATCATCCCTAGCTAGCAGGACCCAGTGCTCAGGGATGATGGGAATTGTTATCCCAAAACACCTGGAGTCCCAAGTTTGGGAAACCCTGTTCTAGAGAATGACCTAAGAATTGCATCAGAATTTCCCAACCAACTAGAAGCTCAGCTGACACTAACTTTCCAGGATTTCAGTCAGTGCATTCTCACAGATCCACAGTTGCTGTTAATCAAGCAGGCAGCCAAACTGACCTTGAACTCACAGCCATCACTAAAGAACACAGGTGCACTCAATCCATGATCTCATCCTTATTAGTAAGAGCTTCCTTTCTCACCAGAACTCAATTATCTGGTTACTCAGAAGCCTATAGAAACAAAAGTTTGGTGAAGCAGAAGAAAGGCTTTTCTTGACAGCAGAGACCACTAGATGTGGAAGTACAGAAAAAGAGCACTCAAAGCCAGGCTTCCAGAGTCAATCAGACTACGCTTATCCCAGAAATGCTGCCTCTTGAATCACCATTGCCTGAAACAGGTAGGCAACCTTTTCTCTGGTGAGAGCTGCATCCTTTGAGGGTAATCTGATGGGGGAACACCCCTTCTCCCTGCCTTTTGCCCTCTTTGCCACCCACAAAATTAGGCCATGGGTCACAGGCTACCTATCCTGACCTAAAAGTTCAGGGATTCAGAGGTATAATTCCCTGGGTTCATTCCCCAGAATGAACACTTGAAAAATTAGTGGGTGAATAAGGCTGCAGTCCTGGGACCACTTACCTGAGAGTAAGCCCAACTGAATTCAATAGGACTGACTTCTGAGTAGATACAGCTCAGTTTATGCTCCATGGGACCAAGCAGAAATGCTTTTGCAAAAGTTACTTTAAGTGTTCATATTATTGCATATGTAGGCAGGCGAACTACTACTACTTTTTTGTGGGCTAGTCTCTTTTGTAGATTAACTAATTAGTGATTTATTGGCATACTACATTTCTGCCCTGCAGGTGTGTTCACTGAAGAACTCTGATTCTGCGTTTGATGGAGTCACCTGCAAGGTTTGTGGCTAGTTTTCTTAGCTTGCTATGTGGTAGATCATTGCTCTGTCAGTTTTGCTCAGGTGCTAAACTGCCTCTAGCTGAATGCCTCAGTGTATAATAATAATATGTTAAAGTTTTACAGATAAATTACATCTGTCTCACATTTACTGTGCATGGTGACTTACCCCTAGGCAATACAAATAATAGCTAAATAATATAACCAAGTATTTCTGGGTCCTGAAGCAGTGCAGCATGATAGACTAGACTAATTGCAAGGTGCCTTCTAGCCCCTGAATTCTATATGTCTATGGCTCAGGTTTTATTTTCCTCCTGTGATAGGCGTAGCTTAAAATATTAAGACTCATTGACATACAACTTCTATATACCTTTATCAGTTTACTTTTTGTGTCCACCTGGTGGCATGTGAGATCTTCAGCTTTTTATGTAGGATTTTGTTCTACTGGATGCTTAAAACTTGTCTTGTGAAATTAAAATCCATTTTCTGGAGATGTAGATTCAGTCCAGTTTGTTCCCGCTACAATCAATGATGGGAGTTTTTGAGTACCATTTTATGAATGTAACAAGAAACTCTTTCACACATAATGTAACCTGGATTTGTCACCAATTGTACGCTCAGTAGGAAGCCACTCATATCTAATCCAGACTCTTGAATGAATACACCAGTAGGACACAGGTGTTCTCAAATACCTGTTCATTGCATTTGCACTATATTTTAGTTGCACACTTAAAAGCCAACAACTAAGGTTAAACACATTCCATATGAAGAGGTTCTGTGACTAAGCCAAAGTCTCTGGCATACTTTTGTGTCCTGAGCCTATGGCAAGCAGTCAATTCCTTACTGGAAATGACTGGATCCTTTCCCAAGTGACTGTTGGCTTCCCAAAATTCTAGTAGTAATAATAATAATAATAATAATTTATTATTTATACCCCGCCCATCTGGCTGGGCTTCCCCAGCCACTCTGGGGGCAAAGAAGGCTGGCACATGTGCTCTGACTTATTGCCTCACAATCTGCCTTGCATATAAAAGACGCCCTTCCCTTTGTGCTATACACAAACTATTCGCCCTCTTGTAAGGAAGAGGTTTCCCTTGTCATCGACTTGTCCTATAGCAGAACTCACCTGGCACTCGGTCACCTCCTGCTTCTTAGCTCCTGCTTGCAGGGGGTTGACTAGCTTAGATGATCCTTCTGGTCTTTTCCAACTGTATGATTCTATGACTCTTGACTGTGGAATCCTGGGGGGGTTGAATAGAAACAGTGTTGCTAGGCAACCAACTGCCGAAGACACAAGAGGGCAGGTGCCTTTCAACAGCAATCTTCTCCTCACAAAGTAAAGGGATACTTGTGGTTTCCCTTGTGAAGAGCCTAGGTAAGTCCGCTCACCTTCCTGGGTGGGTGATGCTGTGGCCAGGCCCCGAAATGTGCAAGTGATCTGACCAATGACAGACCAAATCACACAGCTATTGGCCAAGGCCAGCAACCCTTGTTTGAGTGTTCCCCTGGGAGCAGGCCCAACCAGCCAATGGGGACACTCCCAGGGACTGTTAAATTGCAATGTGCCCAGCAGTCATTCCTGGGCACGTTGGATTGTCTTCCTGAGTTGAGCTGCATCGTAAGGTGAATGAGGTGCCTAAATTTTAAAATGTCCATTTGGAGACTCTGTTGCCTTTGTGTTGCTGGGGGCAACAGGAGTTGCCCATTTGTGTGTAAGCGACATTTTGCGGCCCATTATAAACGCCCCTTCACACTTCACTTGGGCTCTTCTCTGTCAGAAATCCTGGCCTCCGCAGCCTTGTATTATCATCTTCTGGTGCTTTTTTATTTTGGTACGCTTTATACTGACGATTTTTAGAGTCTATTTTCTATTTATACCATCCCCTGCTTATTTCAACAATAATCAGTTTAGAAATAAGCCTAAATAAATAAATAGAGGGGCCCCAGCTTGTAAGGTAATTCTAAATCTTTAATTTTGTTGGCCTGCAGCCATAGATTTCTATGCTGGGTTATAACCAACTTTGTTTGACTATGTTGGAAGGAAAGTTTGCTTTCCTAATGCTTCTTGGGACCTATTTTTGATACCTAGTGTACAGTTACTATATAGGGGATTTGGATGGTGTAGGGCAGAGCTGGGGGACCTGTGTCACTCCAGATATTGTCGAACTGACAACTATAACCACCAGCCCTAATCAGATGGCCAGCAGTTAGGAATTATGGGAGTTGTAGTCCAACAATATCTGGAGGGTCACAGGTCCCCATCCAGGTTGTGTCCTGATTTTCATGTGGGGCAGTGGAGGGTATGGAAGTGGCTATTGGTAAAACATTAGCATTATATCATGACCCCATCACACCAGGACAGAAACTGAAATGTCTCCTTAGCTAGGATGTTTGTTGACATAGCAGGCTAAGAGTACTGTTTCGTTAGGCTAGCTTTAAAAATAAATAAATAAATAAAGGAGACACTTAAGTGCTTAAAGGCTGAATGGATGTTAGTAATCATTACAACAATCTTATAATGTTGGCCAGTATTATCTTTGTCAGAGGCTGGGAATGGGTGTGCGCTGAGGGTAAGAGGCTTGTCTCTTTCCCAGATTGATGTCTGAACTGGAAACTTCAGCTAACACGATGCTGTGATGCTATCAGTCCTCTTTTGGTTCAACCCTGTGGGTTTCCCCTAGGATCTCTTAATTCGCCTCATCCAGTTTGCTGCTTTACACATTGAAAAATGGCCTAGGAACCTCTGAATTCCTACTTTTTGGGAGCAGAAAAAGTGACAATGATCCATGCTGCCTGGTTGAAGCAATTCTGATTTTATTAATGCAAGCACATCTAGTCAAACACAGAATATCCTGCTTTATGGTACAGCTTTATATGTAGCAATTCAGCTCAGAATAACAAAAACACGGATGGCGAAGGAATGTATCAAACCAAAGGAAAAGAATATAATAATAATAATAATAATAATAATAGAAAGCCATATAGAAATGGCACTTTTTCAAGTATATATACTAGAACCAATTGACCACTGGAGTGCACATTCATGTAAAAGCTTTTTCTGTCTTCTTAAATATGTATACACAAAGTGTCCCAGAACTGCATTTCAAATATATATCTCTGAAATTTAAAGCATCCTTTTGTAAATTTCAAATACATTAACAAAGCTGATATACAATCCCTTTCATAGTTTTTGACAATGTTGCTAGCTAGGACATCTCCAAAAGTGCAAAAAACCCACTGTAATAATACAGTATAAATATTCTCTTACCTCTAGGGCTGAAGATCAATACTTCAGCATTGGGGGGTGGGGGGGATAGCAGCAGGTCACAAATAATCAAAGCCACTAATTCTGTTTCTGTCTTTGTGGGGCCATCATTCTGTTAATACATAATATTCTGCTTCCTCTTTTGACGTGTATAAGTATGTTCCATTGCTTCTATTTAGCTAATTTGTTTTGCCTTATTCGCTGAACAATTTTTGTGGTGGCAGTGAAATGCTTTGGCAAATCATATTTGTTTTTTCAATAAAACTGAGTTTTCTTCCCAGAGAAACATGTATTAACTTGAAAACAGGGGTAGGGTGGAATAGTAAGATCTTTTCACACATTTATGTTTTTAGGTGTTGCAAATATGGTATATTAATTGGCCCACTATGGGTTCTTAGTTTAATTGTTCTCGAGAAGGTAGTAGGTACATGATAATATATAATTATCACTTAATTAAAACAAGTATTTTTAATCCAGTGCTTGGTGTTTGTTTTTTGTCTAATTGAAAAATTAATTAGGAAAAAGCTGGATAGTAACAAGATTTTTAAGCAACTGAGAAATCTGAAGCCTAATGATTCTTATCAGTGAATTAGCCACATACTCAAGAACAATTAAAAATAAGTTAAATTAGGCTAGCTTAATTGGTTTTGGAATATGCTCCTAAACTTGGTCTGTAGGGATTTGTTCCAAATGGGGTGGTTTTGCTCTTACGGGCTGGTTCGCATATGGATGTTCGGCACTTGAAAAGTGAAACATCAAATCATGATTTTGCATGTAAGTGAGCACCTCAAATGTAATACTCTTCTATTGGAGTCAGTTCACACATTCAGCTGCCGCCTGAGTAATCAAGTGATGTGGCTTGTGTGTGAGGACAGCTTGAAGTCTTTCAAAGGAGCAGGGAAAAAAGTGTAGCTCTGAGAAATGAAAATATCAAAATAGCATGATAGGAGATTTATAATGAGTAGGAAACGTTTCCTCAAAGCAATATAATAAATTAAGGGAGGCATTGCAATGCTTATAAATTTGAAATTGTGCCTTGCACAGCTGTGATTGCACCAGAATGTGGTGGATTGTCTAGACAACCTCTTACAAGTTCCACTGTCACCAATAATTATACAACAAGCTCCATCATCCCAGGAGGAGTTAGGTATCAAAAGGTGACTTTGTGTTACATATATTGGGTTGTCTCCAGCATCAGTCTGAGTAGACCCACTGAAGTGGATGGAGCCAAATTAGTCATATCCATTGATTTCAGTGGGCCTACTCTGAGCATGACTGTATATATTATAAACAGTTATAACTACAAAAGTTACTTAATCGGGTAAATTGCTCTTACATGTTATCATAAGGTCAGGGGACATGAGCTAATATCGATAGTCAATTGGCCTACCAATAGGAGCAATGCATGGCAGCAGCAAACTGTTCTCAAATTCACTGCAGGATGTTTTAACCCAGGAATAACCAATGTGGTCCTCTAAAAGTTGCTCCCATTATCCCTGATCATTGGCTTTGTCAGCTGAGGCTGCTGGGAGGTGCAATATATCAACTTCCAGAGGACACCACACTGGCTACCAATGGCTTTAATATTTTACCTGATCTTTGAGCTCACCTTAACTTAGCAAAGCTTTTTTATAAAGTCCACCTTGAACCTTGTGTTGCAATACTCTGGTTGACCTCCTCCGACTAATTTAAGGATTTGTTCGTCAGAGGCTAGTTTGTAAAAGACAACACATCATTGGCAGTTAATCTTTTGCTGAGACTGTGACAACTGTACTCTCCCTCTCTTAAAATCCCTGATAAACAAACACACAAATGTAAACTAAAGACTTCTTGGGTCTAGTAAAGGAGGGGTAGGGGAGGAGGAAAGATGAAGGAGGATCTAGCAATTATCCTATTTTACCTTGTCAAACCTTGTAACAAAAATAAGTTCTGCTGCACCATTACTGTAGGTATACTCTAGTTCATGTGCCATATCTTCCAGTTTATTTACAAAGCTGTAGCTGGTTTTTTTAAAAATTATTAAAGACATCCATATTTTTATTTTGCTTGCTTCCAACCCGAGTTGCAGAAGAAGGTACGCTAAACATTTTCAGTACCTTGTAAGGCACTATTCTCTGATGTAAGAGGGGAGCAGCCATGCTGCTACAGTGGTTTTTAAGGCCAGACTAAAGGAGACAGTCTTTGTGCTGAACCGCAGAGGCTCCCACACTGTTTCCTTGCAGTCTATTTACACCAGGGGTGGGGGGAACCTTTTCGGCCTCGTGGGCCAGATCTTTCTCCGCCCTGCCCCCAACTCCATCGGCCAACTCTGACAGGTGGGCAGGACTACCGGCCTGTCTGCCAATCATACCAAACTTTACAAAACTGGCAGAATTAAATGGTGAAGCTGGACCTGATCTGGACCACTACAGGTGGGGGTGGATAGGCTTTTGTGTGCTCTCCAGAAAAAACAAAAGAATTGGCTTGGATCCTAAGAGAGGTTTACTTATGGAAGTTCATGGAAAGAAAGTTTCCCACCGTTCCCCCTGCTCCGCGGCAATCTTGGCCTCTTAAAAACAAAAGACACTTCTCTGGATGATTGGGAGCCTTCCTAAATTATTTGGGATGGGTTGCAGGGAGCTGTTGGGAGAGGATGAGACAGGAAATTTTTATTCCATGAACTTAAGTAAACTCCAAGTCCAATTTGGGAGGCTGCTGTAGCCCATCCCACATTGTTCAGGAGGGAGCCCTGATCCTTCAAAGAAGCAGGGGGAGGAGAAGGAACACTTGACTTCCATGAACTCCCTTACATTAGTGTATCTTACGATCCAAGGCACTGTATGTAGAAATCGAGCATATTGGGTAGAAAAATCTTCTCCAAGGTATGTTTCTTTTATTTGAACATTCACACATGCAAGCAACACCACCCCTCTGTCTATAGCAGTACACTCCAGGCAAAGCTTTACTGCTTGACTCTGTTGACTGTATAAATTGGCCCCAAGAGCACAATTTTCTAGTGCTCCACAAAGTAAATGAGGCCAGGAAAGCAGCATAAAGACAAAAACAAAAGGGGAAACCCAGAACATTGAGAAGAAATTCCAGAAGTGTAGCAGTGTAGAATCCATTGCAATAGAAGCAACAAAGAAACGTGTGGCACATTGGAAACTCATAGATCTGTTGCGGTGTGAGCTTTCATAGGCAAAGGCCTACTTCACTAGATGGAAAAGGGGGAGCAACAAGGTGTGGCTTGGAAGCTGCTTTTTGCCTTCTGTTTTCTGTGATGCAGCAGGAGAAGCAAGCTCTTCAAAAATATCAGATGCCCCAAATGAGGGTTATAGTTCAACCAAGGGGTCTGTGCTTATACCGTCCTTAGTCAATCTGCACCTGTTCTGGGAAATGCTCTTGTCCCTCTTTAGGTCTGTGGAAGCCTTGCTGATTTCAAACGCATCGGCCCCACATGACAACATTTATTTTCAGGAAGCGTTGGGTGGATCAAGGCATAGCGGAAACCAAACCTGCAAAATGTTGAGCCCGTCTGAAACTGTGCGTGTGTTAGGTGGAAGAAACCGAACATGAAAATAAAGATCTGGATGTCATCACAATAAGACACCACCATAGATACCACTCCCCACAATCCATTTCATCTCTGAGAACAGGGCCCGGCCCTTGATTTTTCTTCTTCTTTTTATAGTTAAAAAACAAAATCCTTCATTTTTTTAAGTGCCTTAAGGTTGATGTGAAATATTTAGCACATTTTTTCCTTCTGTAATTCATAAAAGGCATTGTATCTACAAAACAGACCCCAACCAGTGAGGCCTTCCTTTTTCAAATCACGTCTTCGAGGATTTAAAAACAATGTTTTTTTTTAGTGTGTGCTTTAGAATCCAGAGCAGAAGTCCAAAATCTCAGGCTCTGTTGAGCAGAGTTGTCCTAAAAATGAAGAGATAAAAATGAAAAGATAACGTCAGCAAATCGTCTTAAATGTTATCACCTTAAGTTACATTAAGCGAAACAGATGCAACTGCGAATATACTTGAGATCAGCTCAGATTACTGGCTGGTATAAGTTCCCAGCTATTAGTGTCTGGCTGCCCCATTAAGCTTGGCTTCAGATCTCCAACTGCCTAGCTGGATGATTAGGTTTCTAGTTTTCTCTGTTACCTGTGTACTTAGTTTACCCCAGTATTCTCAGTCATTTGATAATGACTTGCCAGTCCTCAACCATGTATTGAAAACTGACTACAGATCAGGTTTCTGGCCCTTGATATTGGAACTGGTGTTCCCTGGTTTGTTTGTTTTTTATATTAAAAAAATCTAGACTAATACTAGCTACTACACCTACACTGTATTTCTCAACCAAAAAGTGATTTTGGATCCAGCCTTTGTCCAGGAAGGCCTTGACTGCTGTGCATTTCAGAGCTGTTCTACTGTGTTGGATTTAAATTTGCAGCAAAATGAAGTGAAAATAAGATTGCAGAATGTTGATGGGCTGTAGTGCCTCAGGTAACAGGTGGGAAATATCACTTCTCAATACTATCCAAGTTAAATATTAAAAACCCACACAAAACATCCTGCAAAAAGGAAACTAGTAGACCAGGGAGAAGTCCTTTGCTGGTTGTGTTGGCTTTCTATTTTTCAACAAAGATGAGCATTGTACAATGTCATCCCCCCCTTCACATACCGTACAATCATGTCATGCATGGGGGGTTATGTTCCCCTGGGTGGTCTGGGTATTTGGCTCTCAGTGTAGTCCTTCAAAGCAGAAATAGACCAAGAAGTCTTGTGTGGCTTTGATTTTAATTTGAGCTAGAGAAGAATTAATGGCCTTCTAATTCTCGCCTCTCAATTGAGGCAAGCACCATGGAGTCCATGAGCATGGCAAACTTTGGCGGCACCTCTTCTTTACCTCATGTGTAGCTCCCATGCCAAATTTCTGAAGGCTCAAAAAGGCCTGTAGCGTAGGTTGCATTTCTCAGTATGAGAAAGAACCAAGGAACTGGTTTCATTACCTGAGTGTCTTCCAGCTGTCTTTCTCCATATGATTTTCTGGACCTTCACTTTCAAATGATGCAATAAACAAAGCTGAGGGTTGGGAAGGTGGGGCAGAGAAGGACGGGAAGTCAGTCAGAACATGTAACAGGATTTTAATCACATAGGAACAGAGGAAGTGGCCTTATATGTAGTAAGAACATTGCCCAACCTAGCTCAGTACTGCTTTGACTGGCAGTGTCTTTCCACAACTTGGGACAGGGAACATTCCCACCCCTGTCTGTTCCTTCCGCAACTCAAGCAGAGCTACAGCCCTTCTCCTTTTATAGCCATAATGATGTCAAACGATAGCATTTTAGGAGACATAAAAGATAGAATATATTTTCCCCCTCTTATCTCCGTGGTATTCTGTAAAGCATGGGTAGTTATAACTACACCTGCCGCCTTGGACCCTAAGCCTATAAAACATTGTGGTTGCATTACTGTCAGCAGCCTTGCAAGTATGTATCCTTTCAAACGGAGCCCTAACAGCCAAAGGAATCCTGTAATGGATTCTTAGAATACTGCCATGTGGTTTATGCTTGTCGGTTGCAGAGTTTATATCTCTTCCTCTTCCTCTTCAGCACCAACAACATCCATAGCTGTTGGCAAATTTGCCCGTTTTCACTTTCACCGTTGAGCCTCTTGCACATGTTGTTTGTGGAAACGAGCAAATTTTGCGTGAGCTGCCGAAGAATCTTACCTTCTTCACTATAAATAGGTGCTGTGAGCAGGTAGCTCTGGATTTTCTTGTCCTTCTCAAAAGGACACTCCACCTGCTTCCATGTGATAAAGTCGTGGATTTGCCTTGAAACTTCCCAGAACTTCTGTGTGAGATAAAATTATTCCAATCAGCATTTCATTATTGTTTATTTCATGCCACCTTCTGAACTTTGGTTAAGCCTGTAGTTCAACAGTTAGAGATGACAGTGTGCAGCCCCCCCCGCCCCCCCCCCAGGAAACAGGGCCATCAAAAGGCTTGTCAACTGTATGGGCTGCATCCAGTGCTGCGCAAAACACAACTTTCTCTTCCTTTGCCCATGCACCCTTCCTTCCCCAAAGTGCTCCAGAGTCCCCCAAACCCTCCAGAGCTGGTTTGAGGTATGTGCAGGAAGAGCCAAGGAGTTTGGTTGCACAAGCACTAGGACAGAACTGGATGCATCCCTATGGATTTGCAGTCACCTTCATTGGCACAGCTGCAATCGGCCTTTTTAGAGCTGCTGCAATCGTGCACATGGCAGCAGCCACCTCACTCCCTCCTCCCATGTAGAAGCACCGGATCATGCAACCAGCCCCTCTGTGCAATCCTGGCATCACCAGCTTTGTGGCCAAGCAGGGATTTGAACCCAAGCCTCCCAGGTCCTGTTCTGGCACTCTAACCACTAGGTAAAATAGTTTCATCCCCTGCCCATTATGCAGTCAGCACTTCCATCTTCTACAGATGGGGACATAGGAGACGGAGGTTCTGTGTTCAGTGTTGTGATAGCAAGTAACCCAAATTTTTGTTGTTGCCGAGATGCACTCACTTCAAATGCAATTCCCCCCCACCCTGCCCCTGATTGGTTAATTGCTCTTGCTTGAACGTGAGGCTGTGAGCAAGCTGTGACAAACCTATTCTGAAGGAAGAGAATGCAAACAGATCAGTATAAAAATGGCCAAGTGGCAAGCCTCACTGACTACATATGGCGTTCTGTTCTTTTGCATGGATGTTTTGTCTGCCTGCAGCACTCACTGTGCAACTGCTTCATTCACTGCCTGCAAAACAAGCTGTACCTTGAAGTTGATCTGTCCGTTGGGCAAGTGGTTGGTGTGTATTTTATGCAGAAAGTAGATATCTTTAATGAAGAGGTTGAAAACGGGGATGACTATTTTCTCCCTGCTGCTGTGTGCTGTCTGCGATCTCTGTGCTGCTCCTTGAAGGGCTGTTCGGTAATTGCAAAAGTTGCTGGATGGGTCCATGTGATGCTGTTTGGATCAAAAAGAGAATTTGTTAGAATTCCTCTGAGTACAAAGGCTTACAAAATTTGCTTTATAGTGATCAGGATGGGGGTAAGTGAGTTGTTCCTTCTCCTTCAGGATCGGTTCCCCCCCCCCTATAAAAGACTTTAAAAAAAGATTTAGACATATTCCTATTGCTTACAGCATCTGATAATTACAAACATCCTCCCCACAGAACCTTCTTGAGACTGGAGGAAGTGCTATTTCATTCCTTTAGACAGGTTGCATTCTGAGGAACCAAAGGAGTATGGAGAGTTCTGTATGAGATGGGTGCTTGCCTATACGCTGCATGGGCAGGTTTGGATTTGACCTGGGAGTTGTGATCCAGAGATTTTCAGGGTTGGTTCACACATCCATGTACATCACTTGATTACCTGACACCTGAAGACCTACAGCTGCACATATGAACTCTGCCCACTGGAAAGCCTTGTGCTGGAGTGATGGGAAAGATACTGCCTATGATTTGTTGGGTGCACACATATAAGTCATCAGGCATTACTAAATATTGCCTTTGGAGAGAAACATCATGTGTTCAATTTTTGTTCCCGCTTTGATATTTTATTGTTTGAAAGTGGGATCTGCTTCTTTCACCAACTGGTTTTTGTTGCAAGGGTCTACTTAGGGCCAGAGTGGCAGAATATTAGTGAAATTTCCAGTGATTCAGGACAAGCCCCCAACAATATCTTTCAAATATTCCAAACCATTTCGCCCTCCTTGCTTTCTCTCTTCCCAAGCTGTGCTTGTTTTCAAATTATTTAAAAATTAACGAGAGGTTTGTGGCAGGGATTACTCTGGTTAAATATTGATCATCACTCTCCACCAGATGGCAGACTTAAATTGGAGATGAATATACATCATGAAGGCAAAAGGAGAATCACTTGGGTTTAAACAGGGCTGATACCACAGGGACTGAGGTGGAGGAGGGGGTACTGGCCACAATTAGGGATATTTCAGGTCCTTTCTCTGAAAGTTCAGCTCCCGTTTTTAAGAAGGATCTTTTACTTATGGACTAAAGATGCACAGGCACTATTCTGCCCAATTGCTCAGTAAGATGAACCAATGTATTCCTTCTCTGCAGTGTTCCAGCCAGATGTGGGCAAAGCTGCAGATGTCTGATGAGCACTGGGGAACTTTTAAATATTATTTTCTATTGAAACTGAATTAAAGTTTGTGAAGAAATTCAATGGCTTTTGACAGATCATGCTATCTTTGTTGTTTCTCACTCAGCTTCTTATAGTGTACCTTTTGAGCTTCATTCATACTATCTGGCTATGGGCAGAGAACAATTACTAAACACAGTTTTAAATACTTTTTTAAAAGGAAGAAATACATGGCATGTTGTAGCTGTACATTTCTGGCAGTACATGGCAAAGCATGAACCATTTATGGTGCTATAATGTTAGGAAAATCCAAACCATTCATTTTGATAATACTATCATGCTTTAAAATCAATTGTTCTGGGCTGTTCTAATAATGCAATGATGCAGATTTTTGCTGTTGTGTTGTGAACTACTTGGGACACGTGGAAAAAGCAGTGTATAAATGATGATGATGTAATTACCTCTAACACATCAAATTTGGCTGTTTTGACTTTGGACCAAGTTTTCTTTAGCCGGGCAACAGGACTCAAGTTCATACCCGCTAAATAGAGAAAGAAAAAAACAAATGGAAAATTTTCAGCAAATCATTGAAAACATCCCTGCATGTCTGTCAGGATGCTTCCAGCAGTATTGTTGGTGCAATGTACTGCAAATCACTACTTCTGCAGGCAGTTGTGTCAAAGGAGTGTAGTGCAGATGTAACAAAGATCAGAAACAGGCCATGGGATCACATGCTCCTTCTCACTCGTTCCTCTCCTCTCCAGACTGCATCCCTCCTTAGCCACCCAGTCTATGGTTAAGCACTGCACTGGCACCAGCACTGACCTGGCATCCCACTTAACCAGGATTCTTAAGCCCCCTTCCCTGAAGAGGGAACATCTGTAAGTTGGGGTTGCAGCTCTCTTAACTGGGGCTGCCAGCCCATTTGCATGTTTAAAGTGTACTTCTGCAGTGGGTGGAAACCCCGATCTTCCAAAAGCCTAACTCACACAGGGAACCTCCATGAATACAGAAGGCTGCTGGCTGCAAAAGTGCACTTTAAAGCAAGGTGGGGCTGGAGCAGTCATGTGACACCTGCCAATGGGGCTGACAATGTGTCCCTACAGCCTTCATCTATGTGTGTTTCCTCTTCAAGTGACAATGCCAGTTTTGAGTCTAGGACAGGAATTCTTCTTAGCTTAATCCCAATTAAGACGGCTGTTGCGTACCTTAAGCATGTTTTAACGCAGGATGGAGGGAAATTTTGCTATTGAGAAAACAATTCTGTGTCTACTTTTGGTCACTTTTGTTACATCTGTGCCAAAGTTTTGAAGCTGGGAGAAGTTTGCATTTTCAGGATTTGGATAATCTCTGATTATCCCCCCCCAAAGTGTCCTTTAATGTAATCAGGACAATTTATACATTAGGCATACACCTCAAATATTCTAAGTGTGCACTAGATTACGTAGACAAGAAGAGGCACACTTGTCTTGTGCAAACATGCACTGACTCACTCGCACCAGGGAGCCAGGATTGGTTGTACCTCTCCGTCAAATATGCTTTGAACATCAAACTCTGATTTGCCATTCTGCAACGCACGAAAAGGTCTTGTGTGGCTCGTCTCTTTGGCAAGCGCAGACTACTTTTACCTGTCTTTCCCCTGTCTCTTCTTTTGATCTCCCACCGCTTACCAGTTAATTATTTGGAGACACTCACTTGGTAATATCTTTGATGCCCATTTGTCATCCAGAGTGCAGCACTCTCAGCGGGACGCTGCATCTACTCAAACACCCTCATTCTACTGACGCTGTCACACACACTGCCCACAGGTGCCTTGCGGAAGAGTACTCACAGATAATGGCCATCATGGAATTAAAGTTTCCAATGTTGAAGCACTCTCTTGCCACATCAATGAAAAATTCCACTATTCTTGTCCGCTGCTTTTTCTTCACAACCTGAAATTTTAAATGCAAACCTTGAATGGGAGAAGTGGGGTAGCATTTACTCAATGGAGTCATGGCAATCCCGCAAGCAAACAACATTTTTTTTTAAAAAAAAAGGCTTCGAGGAAGAGTATTTCAGTGGAAAAGGTGTTGATGCTTCTATCCTGATTTGAGTCACCTCCCCCCCTTTTTTAGAGTAAGCCTTTGTGATAGTGATCTAAGATCCCTGTTTTGTTTAAAGAGCCATTATCTTTGGAAGATCATGAAAACTTTGTATGTCCATGGATGCTGGAATCCTGTAGGAAGAAACTAGGCATTGGGGAAATTTTGTCAAGCAAAGAAAGAATGTTTTGGTGACTGGAATACCAAATACATTTAAAACATCCTGTCCTCAAATGTAGAAAATAGGAAATATTCCATCCAGGGGAGGTGTGCTTCGGTAGGGTGGAAGCAGGGGGTTTGCTTCACTATAGCACTGAGGATTTATAATCCAGCTTTTTTTAACGTTACTGTTGATAAGATATCCTGAGGTAAAGCACTAAGCTCACTTCAAATCTGCAGGGAAATGAGACTAATCAACAGCATTTGCAGAATTATTAAGGCAGAGCAAGAAAACGGTCTCAGACAAGGCAGCGAAAAATTGCCGGCCCCTCACCCCCGCTCACCTCATTATTGGCTGCTAGTCCTGATGCTACCACCTAGCAAAGTGAACATGTCTTCCACCCCATGCACCTTCTTCTCCTTCACTGCAAGGAAGGTCCAAGGTGTCCCCCCCCCCCCCCCGAGTGAAGCATTTTCCCAGGAGAATCCTGGTGCCACCACTGCAGTTTGCCACAGTGGGAAAAAATATCTTTACATTTTTCATTTAAAGTGGGAGACTTAGGCATGCACTTAAATCTCTCCCCCTGAAAACAAAGGGTTTTAAAATTCTTAGCTTTGTCCAAATGACTGCCCCATGTTTTTTAAAAAACACATTTGCTTCCCACATGACGTGTTGCTGAGTTGCATTTTTGCCTATGCTGTTTGTAATTAGCTTCTGAGAATTAATGGGTTTGGTACAATTATCAGTCACTGTTCACTAGCCTTGTTGATAGTGGATCAATGCTCGCTTTGTGCATTATTTTTTCAAGTTTTGTTTCCGAGGGCTAACAAATGTTTTTCTTGTAGGGAATCACATGTAGGGAGAGGCTATGCTAGAACCTTTCTCCCAGCATGCAAGATTTTACATGCAGAAAATTAACTGACATGGTGGAGCATCCAAAAATCTCATTGCCTATCTGCAATCTAAAGTGATATAATCCAGGAAGGATGCTACCACATGATTATGTCACATGACTCTAAGAATTTTGGAAAAATGCACTCCAAAATTTATCACTGTAAGTTTTTCACTACCATACTGATTTCGTACGTCTGGAAGATGATGTTTTGGGATACATTTCCATCTTCCGGTCAGACTCTGACATGTTACGAATCCTATGTGCGGTTGGTGTCCACCTGTTTGCATACAGAGAAGACACTTCTGTTGAGGTAAGCCTACATATTCTCTATATTGGGTTTTCACAAACTCTAAGAAAGTGATTCAGCTCTCAGTCACTAATGGTTGTTCTAAGTACCTCTAGATACTTTCATGTCACAGGCACACAATTCTCCCTTCCTTTTTATTATATGGAGTTTGAGAAAGAGGCACATGCTGTATGTTTTAGTTTGGCACTGTAAGCAGATCAAGCGAAGCTTGCATCTTGGAAGCCACAAAGACTATTGCATCTCCACACCTACACACTGTTCATTCTAAAGCGAAGAGGTACTGTTTGTTACAAGGCATGATGTAAAAGGTAAAAAGGTAAAGGTAAAGGACCCCTGGACGGTTAAGCTCAGTCAAAGGTGATTATGGGGTTGCGGCACTCATCTCACTTTCAGGCTGAGGAAGCCAGCGTTTTTCCACAGACAGCTTTCCGGGTCATGTGGCCAGCATGACTAAACCGCTTCTGGCGCAACGGAACACCGTGACAGAAGCCAGAGCGCACGGAAACACTGTTTACCTTCCCATCACAGCGGTACCTATTTATCTACTTGCACTGGCATGCTTTCAAACTGCTAGGTTGGCAGAAGCTGGGACAGAGCAATGGGAGCTCACTCTGTTGCAGGGATTCGAACTATCGACCTTCTGCAGGGCAAGCCCAAGAGGCTCAGTGGTTTAGACAACAGTGCCACCCGCGTCACAAGGCATGATGTGTGTTCATATGACCAAACCCATTCCTGTTCCCTCGCTGTGGTTCAGTTCATACATTTCCAGAGCAACATGGTTGCTGTTTCCCACAGCCCCCATCCCATAAAGTTCCAGAAATATATGACACACTGAATTGTGTTGGAGGCAAAAGTCACAGGGGACTTTGCAGTGCCACATCTGCTAGAACTCAAGGGGAAGTACAGTGATGAAGGAGCCTCCTGGGATATCACTACATCCTACAGTATTAGCGTCGCATGGGATGGAGCCAGGTGAAGCAGCAGTAATGCTGCTTGGGGAATGTATGAATTGGGCTTTTGCTACGCAGCGTGAGTCAAATCAGAACAGGATGAGAATGGGTGCAAAAAATACAAATGGAAGCTGACTTCAAGTGCCAGCAAATATTCTGTAAAGGATTGCATTTTTGCATGGGCGGGTGCATTCATATGCATCCTGAGCCAGAGGAGATGTTACTTGGTGGGAGGTGGCCAAGATACACAGAGTTTCAGCCAAGGCAGTTTGGAATGAGTTGGGCCAAAAACTGCGAGAGTGAAGGAAGAGTAGCTGGCACATTTCCCTTGTCAGTACTTGCCTTGCAAATCTCCGTCGCCACCAACATGCTGAGGCAATTAAACCAGTTGTCGTATGCCTCCAGAGTGTAAGTCTTAGTAACGTCGCCTCGGCACTGCAAAAGAAAGGTTGTAAATTATGCCTGTACAGAGCGCTTGCAAAAAAATGGTTGTTTCCAGTGACACCCATGCATCTCCACACAAGTGACTTCAGCTTGCATGCTTCAAAGACAGACACACTCTCCAGGCTGCGATTCAACGGCGACATGGGGCAAACAAACTCCCCCATCCCATGTGGTATCCATGTGGTGTTGGATATGTAATGAGGGTGCCAGGCGAGACTTCCTGGGGAGAACATTCCACAAGTGGGCAGCCACATTGTACAAATGTGTGAGATGCACAGTCTGGGCAATAACAACACCCCCTAAGGAAGGGGTGAGGCCATGAAGCATGGCCCTGTTGTTTCCTCCCTTGCACAATTATAATTGTGGAAGGGGAACACCCCAAATATGGCCAACTGTTTTGGCTATAAGTGCACCATTAAAAATAAGAATTTTGGTTCTCTTTTATATTCTGAATTTTTGGTCTGGACAGCTGTCTGGGAAACCACTTAGAGCATTCAGAGAGAAAGGGGTGTATATTTCTCGTGCTTTCCTCCTGGGGTGTTTGTGAAAATAGTAAGGATTTGCATATTGTCTTCAATAAGTGTTTAGAAATGACAAGCGGGGGGAAAAATACACTGTCCAAACCCATTTTGTCATATTTAAGAGATGACTGCATGTTCAGTAACATTATATGCTAGTAGGGAACAATAGCTAAGGTGGGCATACTCAACTCACTGTATGTAACTGAGAAACTTCAAATTGCTTTTAACCTTGAAGGAAGGTTGAAAAAATAACAACAACATATGACACTTTGCTACCTGGGGACTTTAAGGAAAGAGGCTCAAAATAATAAGTACTAGTGTGAATTATGATATTTAATCTTTTCTTGTTGTTGTGTCTAGACAGATCCCAGTCTTGTACAATATCCCTGCAGACTTCCTTGATCTCTGAATTCCATAATTGCTAACTTGCAGAAAAGAACTGCTACATAAGGTGCTCTTTACATGTTCTCCCAGCTGTGTAGGTGGCAGCTCACAAATAGGGATCTCTCTCCCTCCTACCCGAATAAAATCCACAGGGCACCTAAGAGACAAAGGGGTTGGGGGCAGTGATAGGGGCTATTGTCTTATCCAGCAATTTGTTTGTTTATCCTCAATGCTTAAGTCTCATAAAGCATGAACAAAAAAGGCCTCCTTCGTCTGTCATGCTATATGTATGCACAATATATTAAAATGTACTGAAAGCCTCAGCTAGCAAAGAAATCAGTGCAGTCAGCTTATTTAACAGGAGCTGTCCTATTAGAGCAGAGCTAGCCATATGGTCCTTACAGATGATATTGGACTTCAGCTCTCACAATCCCTGAACATTTACCAAGCTTGCTGAGAGTTGAGAGTTCAGCAACATCTGAATGGCACCACATTGGCTATCCCTCTCTTAGAGTACACCCCTCTTTATTCTCCCATATCCAAGTGCAGCTTGATGGTTTGATAGTTCAAGAAACTAGCTAAATACTGAAGGTGATAATTTTCCTATTTCTTCACATTCGATTCTCGGGTGTACAAAAACTTGGTATGTGCCATAGGAACATAGGGAGCTATTGATGGAATGTCTACACCAGTTGTTGTGTACCAAAACTCGTGTCAGCTCCAGTCACCACAGGACTGTGATTGATGGGAGTTGCGGTCCAAAATATCTGGAGGGCACCGTGCTATGGATTTAGTCTGCTGTAACAGTCATCCTCTTTCTTGAGGAAATCCTGGAAACTGTAGTTCTGGGTGGGAGATAGTAGACTAGGGATTTCTGGCCAAGGATCTTAATCCTAACCCATACCGTGCCCTTACCAAGCTACAATGCTCAAGATTCTTTGGGGAAAACTATAACACTTAAACTGTTACAGAAACAAGCTAAGTTTGCCTTTAATTTTAAACACCTTTATAAGCCATGCACACAATGTTACCTGTAGCCCTGTTTCAAATTGCCACTGCGTTCACACTTTGTACGCACCTTGTGATTATCCAGGGAGTCCACGTGGCTGACTATTTGCATGAGGTCCTCGGGGTAAATGTTGCTCACCCTCTCCTAGATACAGCAAGATAGCAAAGGCCGTCAATTTTGCAAGCACACATATGAGGAACAGAGAGCTGTGGATTGACAGCCAGCCAGCCCTGTCGGGCCAGATCTTAATTGACATCTGTTTAACAGAATAGGCTTTGAGTCCTGTAAAAGACACACCTTTATGCTGCTTCACAGAGTCGCACGCATACTTAAGAGTTTGCTTTCTCTCTTGCTACCCCTTTCTTTGTCTAGATTTTTCAGCACTGCCTGACCAGATTCTAGTTGTGCCTAAGGCTGTGAATATCCATTTAAAGCACACTGCTTGCCCTCCAAAGACCCCAGGATCTGTAGTTTGGCCCTCACAGAACTACCATTCCCAGCACCTTTAAATGACTGTTCTCAGGATTCCTTTTGGGGGACCACAAGCTTTAAATGCATTGTGCGTATGCAGTGTACGTTGGTGCTTATGGAAAGTGCAGGAATGAATTTTTGAAATGCATCAGCTTGGATTGCTTGTTGCTAACCAGGAGGTTCTGTAAGGGCGTAGAGCAGTGAGAAGACATGTGGCAGAGTGTCTTCCCACCCTGCTGCTCCATTGGTCCTTTCTCCACCCTTTTTTCCTTCTCTGCTCTAGCAAGCAGATTCTAGCTGCCCAGTACAGCAGAGAGGAGTGATGGTGGGCAAAATAACCATTGATGTAGTGGGGCAGGTGGTTTCACAGCTGCATATTCACCAGCAGAGCTTCCAGGTTAATATTTGGCATCCCTTACTCCAGGTCAGGGAACCAGGGAACAGTAATGCAGATATGTGGTTGGACCTTTAAGAGAGGTGGTCCTTGGGAAAGATTTCTGCTTTCATTTGTCTCTCCCAGGCTCTGGGTGTGTTAGCCTTGCTCTGAGATGACATTTGAAACCAGTCCTGGTGGCATGTAGGGATGGATTGAGTGGCTGAAGTACTCATTTGAACAATTTAGAAGACGGTGAGCTTCTGACGTTGACTGTGGTTCCTCTTCCCCCTCCCTTTTCCCCCTTGAGATATTCCAAGTCAGGAACAAGAGTTTGATAATGCAATGAATCTCCTAAAAGAGGTTGCAGGAGTGAGAAAGTGATCAGTCGCAAGTGGTCTTTTCTCTCTCCAACTCTAGTGAGTTCATTGTCTCTGTAATTGCCAGGCTCCCTTCTTCCTTCAGTCTCTCTTATATCTAGAAGCCACTTTTCTCAAACCTTCAAGCTGTAACTCAGAGCTCGGCTGGAGAACAGCTTGCCCTGGCCCTGCTAAACCTTCAAGTAGATGGAAGATAAAGGAACTCACCAGCTCAATGTGTGTGAGTTGCTGCGCAAGGACAAGTGGGTCACAGCAAACACTCAGTATGTCCTTCTGTGACGACTGAGGCTTTGTTTTAAGGATTGTGCCTTTGTCAGTCACGGGTTGGCGGAACTTCTCTCTGATCTCCTGGTACTGATTGCGTGCCGCAAGAGTCATCAGTAGATTCTGCGTCATCTGGCTGATGATCTTCTTCACAGTTCCATTTTCCTAATCAATAAAACAGACTGTTGTTAATTATTCCTGGCTGAGGAAATTCTAGATTGCCTCTTTGTTAATCAGAATTACGCTGGAAAGATTTCTGACTGGGATACTAGAATTCAGCATCAAGTCAGTTCATGTGCTGAATAAGCCCTCAGGAGGATTGGAGAGCTTTTTGCAGATGAATTGTATCATCATTCCGATTTGTGTAGGATTGCCAGGTGATTTGAGATACCAGCCAAAACAGGGAGGATGCTAAGTACTTAAATGACTTGAGTCAACAATGCCCCGAATGGAAGCTACAACTGCCAATCCATTCTAGTCATATAGAACTACTAGAACAGCTTACAGTTTATAGTCTTAGGCAGCCAGCCAGCCAGCCAACCAGCAATTAGCCTAGGATAGCTCAGTTGGGTAGAGTGTGGTGCTGATAATGCCAAGGTTGCAGGTTTGATCCCTACATGGGACAGCTGCATATTCCTGCAGTTGGACTACATGAGCCTCAGGATTCTAACTATACAACTCTATGCTTCTAGTTCAGTTAACAGTTGGACAGTTTTGTTTCAAATCACATGGGAGCTAACAATCAAGGAAAGAGCCAGCTCAGTGACTCCTAGCCCAAAGCACAGTTCAACATCAGCTGCAACATCAGGAATGCAGGAGAATATGAGGGGAAGTGAGTATATTAAGATGCTCCACCTTTCCTTGATAGAGGCATCTAGTCAAGAATATTCAGGCTGCTTTCCATGTTATCTGTGTAATGTATAGCCTTGCTAAAGTCCTGCGGAAGAGGAACAATAACCTCTCACCTTAGAAACAAGCTCTAGTTACATATATAAGCAGGGACAACGTTGCCACAACTGACTGAGTCTGCATAAACTCTCCTTGCTGACGTCTGTGTTAATTTGGCTTGTTGCTCAATTGTGACCTCAAGCACATGGCCATGAACCTTGATAAATGTTGTCATCCTGCTTGCATAGGCATGTAGGCTGCTTGATCTTCCTTTAGTATTCCTTACTGCACCGAGACTTTAAAAAACTGCCTACGCAATACACTTGGGCCCTGCTCATGTCTGAAATCCTTGGTATGTCTTGCATCCTTGCTTACTCAGGCAGCAAAAGCAGCCTGTCTGTGTCATCCTTGAGTCTCCACGGCAAGCGACATTGCCAATGTCAGCATGTTTATTTTATGGCTGTTACCTGACTGCTATGTTACCACAGCATATGAATATAAGCACAAAAGTCTGACAAGTAGAACCATGTCCCTAGGATGCCCTAGACATCAGAAACATTGGCTGAGAGAGTTACCTTGGCTAGCCTAAACCTACAGCAGAGGTTAATCTCACTGGGCCTCCTCGCAGAGTGTCACATGTGTGATGTCATGCACACGCAAAGGGCCTCCTCCCCAAAGTCGGGCAGAGCTTGGCGCCTCTGGCATGCACCAACCTCCCCTTTGTTTCCACAGATACTTCAGATATTGCATTTTGGGGATATATTGACAAGAGTGAGTATGCAATCTTCAGATCAGCAAGATCTGATTTTTCAAATGGTGATTTGATGTTCCCACATTGTTACCACTTAAATGTGAAGGATTGCACATGGCTCTCAACTGAAAAGACATATGTCTAGGTCAGGCTGATATCCTAGGTACACTTAAAGGTAAAGGTAAAGGGACCCCTGACCATTAGGCCCAGTCGTGGCTGACTCTGGGGTTGCGGTGCTCATCTCGCTTTATTGGCCGAGGGAGCCGGCGTACAGCTTCCGGGTCATGTGGCCAGCATGACTAAGCCACTTCTGGCGAACCAGAACGGTGCACGGAAACGCCGTTTACCTTCCCGCCAGAGTGGTACCTATTTATCTACTTGCACTTTGACATGCTTTCGAACTGCTAGGTTGGCAGGAGCAGGGACCGAGCAAAGGGAGCTCACCCCGTCGCGGGGATTTGAACCGGCAAATCCTAGGCTCTGTGGTTTAACCCACAGCGCCACCCGCGTCCCTTAGGTACATTTACCTGAGTGTAAATCACACTGAAGCCAGTGGGGCTTACTTTTGAGTAGACATATACAGAAATTGTACATCATAAGCAGGTGGCCTTATAGCATTTTATTGTTCTTTTGCATAGGTATGCAAACACATATACACAACTCTCCCTGTCCCCATTTTATTGGCTCGCATGCTATTGTTGATCTTTTTGGATATTTGTAGGCATGCTTTACAGCCTGAGAAGCATAGGCCTTTACCAAGATGAATTATTTTTACAACTTATTATTCTTGATTCAGGTATAGCCTCGCTGATGAATGGGAGACAAGGAGGAGACAGGAGTGTTTCCTCCAATTTTAAAAATGACTCAGTTAATGAAAACTGAACATAAAACAAAATATAATTGTTTTCCTTTAGTGTAAGATTGTACGAGTGTTTTTGCGCACACCGTTTAAAAACCCAGCACATAGCCTTAATCATTTCCTCTTGCCTTCAGGTTGTGACAGCTTAATAAAATGCGGGTAAACAACATTGCTGACATCCTGAAACTTGTCATGCTACTCTTGACAACACCTTTAATATCAAAGCATCACCTCCAATCATCATGCATTGCTGCCAAAGTTGTTGCACCACTCTAGTCTTTTTGGCCATTAACATTTTAAACAGACACATGCCTGTCACTCTTAAACCTCTGGGGCCAATCTCAAATATATATTTGGAACGGTCATTTCAAAAAGACAGCATTCTTCTCGCTCTACCCTTTATAGTACTTAGGCAACATGCCTAAACAGACATAGACTCAGGAAGCAAATACCACTGAACTCAGCTAGACTTTGGAGTAAACAACTTTAGGATTATGCTGTAAGGATCTAGTTAGAGCCTTTTATCCCCTCCTCCCTGTGTGTTTTCAGAATGTATTTGATTTATCAACATAAACTAAGATGAAATTGGCAGCTTTTAATCACAAGGCCATGTGTGAATTTTGTACCTTGGCACCACTTGGTAGGCTGTGCCTTGATGCACAGACAATTCATATAGAATCAGAACTGTAGAGTTGGAAGGGACCCCAAGGGTCATCTAGTCCAACCCTCTGCAATGCAAGAAACTCAGCTAAAGCAGATGGCCATCAACCTATCTGAGAAGCCCTTTCTACTTTTACAGTGAGATACGGAAATTCTAATGGAATATGTTGACATCACACCAGCAGTAAGAAAAAATAATAGGCCAGTTGCCTTACAGGAATATGGTGAACATCCAAGCACTATCCAATAGTATGCCACACAAGGGGAGCCTGCAATAAAATGTTGCAGTGTACCCTCCCTCCCTAGAAGGAGTGCTTCTATTCAGGGTTTTAGGCAGCCGTTCCTTCCACACATTACATTCCACTCTCCTCCAACTGTTGTTTTTCTATTCCAATTGATTCTTAGTGTCCTTGACTACTGAGTGCACTCAGTTTTCATTTAGCTGTATTTTCTTTTTCTTTTCTTTTTTTAAGAATATTTATTCCAATTTTAGAAATTACAGAAAAAGAAAAAAGTAGAAAAAGAAAAACAAATCACATACTTCTTATACAAAAAACAAACAATACAAAAGAAAAATACAAAAGACAGAAAATCACCATAAAAAGGTAACAAAAAATCAAATTAAACCTTTAAAACCGTTTTCCCATTTACTTATTTCCGTGACTTCCTCTCACCTCTCTGCTTTGTATTCTAGTTTAAATCGTATCTCCAGCAAATCCTTCTAACCTTCTTTTCATTTACTTATTTTAACATTCGAAAGTATTTAATTCTCCTCTATCTTTATTTTACACTTCATATTTACTTATTCCATTATACTCTGTCTGCCAATACGGTCTAATATTCTTCTCCAACCTTTTCTAACATTCTTTTATATTACAGTATTTCTGAAGATATATTTTAAATTTTTTCCAATCTTCTTCCATCGACCCTTCTTCCTGATCTCGAATTCTGCCGGTCATCTCAGCCAGTTCCATATTTAGCTGTATTTTCTGGTGTAGCAGAGGACTACCCACTTAGACCTGTTTTTGTTTTAATTTAAAAAAACACAACATTTTGCTCTTCTGCAAACCTCAGGGCTTCCCTAAGCAGTAGCGGAGCTAGCTACTCGGGCACCTGGAGCGGCACATATGTCGTGCACCTGGGGGTGGGTTGATTCGCCCAGGGGGGCCGATTGGCAAAGTGGTGATCCACCTGGGGGGGCTGATCGGTGTGGCGGTGATCCACCCGGGGGGCCAATCAGTGTGGCGATGATCCGCTGGGGTTTTTTTTGTTACCCCCCTGGAATGACACGTGGGGCGGGCCACCCCCACCGCCCCATGCCCCATGCCAACTTGATGCCTCCCTCTCCCCCAACCCTAGTGGCCTTTCTGGGCTCATGAGCTCACCACTTGAGATTAGGGGAAGCAAGGGAAACACAGATATAGTGGTTTGGGCTCTCTCATTGCTAGGATTACATTAAGACTTGGTCCCATATGGGGGTTGCAACGGTAGCAAGTACCATGAGTTACTAAATAGTGGTGGTGTGGTCAGTTGTACATAAAATTTGAGGAGTAAGAGGTCCCTGAAAAGGTGGAAGGGGCCAACTCCTCTGATCTTGTTAATACCATTTAGGCAAGTCATGGTCAGCAGTTGTGGAGCCTCAATGCATCTAGCAAATATTTGCAACCTGTCAAGACAAATTATAGGTTGGGACAGGTTCTGGTAGTGTCTGTTCCACCTGCATGTGTGTGTGTTCGTTTCCCCCCTTACCTCATCACACTGTGTGATCCTGTGAGCAATTTCCTTCAGCTCTTTCATAGATTTTTCATCCTGGAAGTCATAGGGGAAGGTTTCAGTCCATTCTTTCAGGAGCTGAATGATCTTGGCAGCAAAGGACTTAAGCTTTGCCTAGGAAAGAATGCAGAGTGGTTAATCAAACGAGCCAAGGAGACTTTCCTTGACGGTGACTTCTGGGTAACCAGATGGCACCCCAAGTGCCAAATCTTTGAATCATTAACAGTGGCATATGAAAACAAAAGGAAAAATAAGTTGTGTTAGGCTAAAGTCTCAGCTGGTCTTACAAATCCCTTTCTGTCTTTCTTCCAAATAGAGAGCATTAAAAAGAGAGAGCAGGTGTGTCTAATGCTTAGCTCAGCATCCTCAAGGCTTTGCATCAGTGTGGTGTGTGTTTGGGGGGGGGGCAGCTTGGTTCTTTCAGCTGTCTCAAGTGCATACACAACAGCCATAAAAGAAAGGAAAAATTAAGGGATACCTTTGATGCAAAGTTTTAGCGGCTTGCTCTACGGCTTTAAAGCACATTTTGTCAGAGAGCTCTGTCTCCAGCTTCTTCCATACAGACAATGCATCCCTTGGGTTTATTTTGTTTTAGACATTAGCCAGTCAAAGTTAAGCACGTTGATTTAAGCGTATGCTTAGCTTCCTCGTTAAAAACAACAGGAAGCGAAGGCGCTTTTAACTGTGGCTGGATTGTGGCATTTATTTATGCGTCCCGCAGCGCTGCAAGTCCTCATAGCAGCTTACAAAATATCAACATAAAAATAAATGTGGTTTCATGCCAATTTGATGCATGATATTTAAAATGCATAGTAAACCGCCCCACAAACACACACAGACAAGCAGGCATGGTGAAGGAAAGGCACTGTCTTCTCTGGCAGCTCAAAAGCTGTTTTTTTCCTTAAAACAAAAAACAAAAGAAGGTTTTGCCAGGTGGGTTTCTCAGGGAGAGTTACAATGAGAAAGCACTCCAGGTTTGCAAAGATTGTCCTAAGCAGAGCTGCTTCTGAATATCATAACGGATATGAAGGAATAAAGTGCTGAGGTGCTCCTTCAGATACTGAGAGCCCAGGGCTTTTGGGGTTCTGAAAATGAAAACCAGCACTTTGAACAAGCTTGCAAAGTGGGAAGGGACATAGGTCAGTGGCAGAACGTATTCGTGACATGTAAAAGATCTTGGGTTCAACCTGGTATCTCCAGGTAGGGCTTATGAAAGACTTTTGCCTAAGACCTTCTGCCAGTTACTGAGCCGCATAGACCAACGGTCTAACTCGTTCCTAAATCCAATGTAAATATTTCAGATAGGTGGTGATTCCTGCAGCAAATGCCCATTGGGCACTTTGAATTGGACCAAGTGTCATTTCCAGCACTTCCCAAAATCCAGTGCATTTACTATACAAGGAATATGCACATCTTTCTACGTTGTAATCGGGTGTCATGAGGCAAGATCATTCTTCTAGTTTCATTACATATTGGTTGGCGTCTAGTATCAGCAGATTCCAATGGAGCCTTTTTTGGAGGGAGATGGAAATTTAGATTTCCTTCATTACTGAGTCATTTGAGCTTCATCCAGGCTTTGGAGGGTGGGGACTTCCTAAATACTCCTTGGTCACAGGGCATCTTATTCATTTCTCCTAATAGCTCTGTTGTTGTACCTTTTCTTCACCCTGCTTGGGTATATTAGCTAATGACATTTAATTAAAGTTCTCAGCGAGAGAAAATGATTTAAGTTTTGCTGTGAGAAGGAGCAGAAATAATGCTCTCAGCAAAGTTTGGGGGAGCAACCATTTCCTTTCTTTGTCATTCCAGCCAGTTGCTTCAAGTTTCTCCCCACCCACAGCCACTTCAAGCAAGCAAGGGAAGGGTTATTCCTTCCGTGATTTCCACCCTTGCCTGGGAATTTACAGAGCTCTAGGGGATGTCAAGCAGACAGGTTCCCTTTTCGGAGAAAGAAGAAAATGCCTTGCGATTGCCTAACTTAAAGAAAGTGATCCTTAGGCTCCAGTATTTCAGGCTTTGGTTTTTTTTGTTCTTTGTTTTAAGAAAAATAACCCAGCAGCTCTTTATTGATTCTTAACAACTCACCAAAGACAATCTGCTGGAGACTTAGCCACTTGCTTGCGATATTAACGTCTAACCAGATTACATAGGAATTCTAGAAAAGGATTGTTTAAGAACTGCAAGGAATAACTGTTCTACCACCCAGCAGATGCAGCATCTAGGGCAGAAAATGGAAACTGGCAGTTCCTGGGCTAGACTCTGTGTTTTAACATTTGTCCCCAAGATTAACAAGGAAAGAGTGATGTGTGGAAGGAGAAACAGAAGACTTAAGCAGCAGTCTCTGAAGGGTTGGTAGCAGGATAATGGCCAATCACCCTCCCTGCCTACTTCTAAAATTCCAAAGACCAGGTTCACATGTGAATATATATCCTTTAATTTCACTGTGCTTGATTACTGTGCACTTGATGATTGAACAAAAACTAGAACTGAGCCAAAATTTCTCAGAATACATATTTTTCTAAGAAAATGGTCAAGATATTTCCCCCCCCCAAAGTAGTCCATTTTGCAGAATTCTGTGCCATTTATCATGTTGACCACCATTTTCCCCTCCAACCACCCTTGAGCGGTGCTGGACTTTGGGTGGGATGCAAATTGATGGCCAAGCTGCCAGCACAGTTGCTACATCTGCAGCATCAGCAACAAAAAATATTCAGGGGGGAAGAGACAAAGAAGCTATGCTAATGATGAGCCACACCCACAAGGAATAGTTGGAGAACTCCTCCTCCTCCTGAAAGAAATCTGTTGAAATGGTTTCCCCAATTCCTCTCCCTACCAGGGTGGAGAAATTCAAGATACAGTGAAGCGTTTAGTGAATGGGAACATGTGGACTTCCAGACATTGCTGGACTCTCATCTCCCATCATCTCCAACCAGCAGGGCCCATAATGGCCAGGGGTGATGGCAGCTGTAGATGGGATCTGAAAAGTCACAGCCCCCCCCCCCATTTTAGGCAATTAGTTCTTCTGGGAAAGTATCAGTCCTCCCCATTGAGATGCTTGTTAGTTTCACAATAAATCAGTGTTTCCCAAACTTTGGGTCTCCAGCTGTTTTTGGACTACAACTCCTATCATCCCTAGCCAGCAGGACCACAGTGGTCAGTGATGATGGGAACTGTAGTTTATAAACAGCTGGAGACCCAAGTTCGAGAAACACTGCAATAAATCAAACTGAACTGTTCAAAGACAAGAGAGTGGGTTTTTAAAAAAACAATAATAATAACAAATATTTTTGCTATTTTGACACATACCCAGTGGAAAATTTTGGCAGTGGAAAACTTAAAGAAATGAAACAGCAGTCCTTTGCTTTACTGGTGGGGGGTGGACAGTGTTGACAGCTATCATGCACGCAGGTCCTAAATAGTTCTACCTTTTCAGCAATTTTCTGGATTCTAGCTACAAATTACATTCTGGCAGTTCCCTAAGGAGGGCAATATCTGATTTCCCCCCCTTTTCCCTATTATATAGCCTTGTAAAGTTAACTTGCTACTTTCTGGCAGGGTTAACAGCCCTCTGACATATTTATGAAAACGTGGTATTTTAAAACACCGAGACCCTCTCCCTTGTCAAATAAAGCAGCAAAAGCCTCCCAAGTGGATCTGAGCAGGGCTAAAGTTTGTGTTTAATCTGTCAGCTTGTGTCTTGGAACATTTTCTGTGAGATTTTGCTAGTGGCTGGTGATGTCATTAATAAAGGAATGATAAGTATAAGCACATAACCACAAAGCCTGGCTTCTTGCCAGGGTTTCTGCTCACACGCCACCCAACCGGTATTTGATTTAATAGTTTGTTTATACAGGTACCTTATCACAGTGCATCAGAGCTCTGTTTGTGTGTTTCATCTATTTTGCACAGTAGTAAGCTTTGACTGGCAGCACTATGACTTTTCAGAACTCACGATTCCTTAGCAGATCATGGACAAAATTAAAACAAGAACTGTTCTGCTGAAGAAAACTCAACAGACGCAATAAACAATGCAGTCTCCTCCAACATTTGAGAAGAGGAAACCAGAATCTTGATACATAACCATTTCCTCTTACTATGTAAGAGTTAATGTCTCTGGAATATGACAGTGTGACACAAGAAAGACTTCAAATACTGTCCTGAAAATAAATATTTGCAAGCTTTTGAAAGGACAGAGGAGATAGGACTCCTAGAGTCTAGACTCCAGTGCATCACTCTTCTATCCTTAGCCATTCTCTTCTGGTGGGGATGCCCAGAAGCATGGAGAAACCAAGGGACTGATTCATTTTACATGGTTTAATGAGGATCAATTCCAATGTATATGTATGCTGGGCTTGTTAAAGCAACTTATTTGTTTAGGGACTGTGGTGCCCATGGGCTTGGTGAGGGGTGAGGCAGGACAGTGAATGGTAAGTGGAACCGGGAGTTATAATAGGTTGAATCAATGCTAGTTCATAGAATCAGAAAATTGTAGAGGTGGAAGGGACCACGAGGGTTCATGTACTCTAACCCACTGCAATATGGGAATATTCTGCCCAATGTGGGGCTCGAACCCACGAGCCTGAGATTAAGAGTCTCATGCTCTACTGACTGAGCTATCCCAGTCTAGCAACTCTCCCAACCCCCCGTCCATTTTTCTAACAGGTCCCACTCCTTTAGCAACAGTCTGACATAAATTAATGGCTGTTGCTAGGTATAAATTGCAGTGTGTTTCCTACACGTGTAGCATTAGCATGCCCAGAATCTATTGCCTGAGATTGCTGCATTTGTAGGCACCTTGCACGTGATGCTGTCCCTGTAAAGTCTCACACAGATAATGTTTTGTTTGTTTTAACATTTGACTCAGATGATGCCTAAGTACGTTCAGTAATGGCTGCTAAGGTGAAATTTACAGGTGTTTGTTTCAAGGAAGACTTACACAGCCGTGCTTATCACGATGTAAATGCAATTACCCTGGCAGCATTGCTGTGCAAAACAGCCAACGTGGTTGCTCAGCGCACGAAAACAGCTATGAGATTCAGTTCTCCTACCCACAGCAATAACACTGTGCCAGTTCCAGTAAGTACAACTGGCAGTAAAGTTCGTATTACTGAGTATATACAGCACGTGCAAAAACGAATAGGTTAGCAAAAGGGTACAGCTGGTGACTAGGAGATTGTATCTGTTAGTTGGAAGAACCTGTTTGACAAGAGGATGTAGAGATTTCAGGGAGAGAAGAAGAAAAATACATTGCTTCTAAACCAGTGAGAAGCTTTGAATTCCACATACCTTGTCTGCATCGACTCCAGTCTCCAGTTGCTGCTTCTGTTTAAGGCAGATTTGCCCCACTTTAGCTAGGAGTTCATGGGGGTGAATGAAGACTCGGGAACTCAATAGGAAGGTAAAGATATATGTCCTCTGCGTTGGAAAGACAAGGAAAAGAATAAAAAAAGGGCGTGTGAATGTCTTATTCTCAGGGTTAGAATCTAATCATCAGATAACTGGTATCATTTTGACAACCACCAGCCAAAATAGACTAAGCTTTTGAGTTTCATACTAACATATAACTATGTTCTCAGAAATTCATACCAGCAGATCTTAACCACAGTTTACTTGGAAGTAAGGCCTGCACCACTTATTTACATACACAGATAACTACATTTTTCTACAGATGGTGTGATTTTTCTTGGTTGCAGGCCGTGTAAGACTTGAGTCCTGGTCTGGGCAAAAGGCGATATATAAATAATGATGACAATAATAACTACAAGGTGTTCAAAGCAGGTACAATGATTGCACAGTAGTAGTGGCACTGCCATAACCTGTGTCTCATTAGACCCTCCTGCATGCTTGGCCCCTTCTGTATGTGTTCATTGTACACATTTTTAACGCCTGAGGAGGCCTGCAAATGTAAATAATTTTCTGCTTCTGTCTGTAGTGTTAGATCACTCCACTTCCATATGCAAGCCCTTACATGTGTCAGCCATCACATAGTAACCATGCATGTGTGAACCAAGCTTGATGTAAGTAAGACAAAACTTCTAGTTTAGAGCTGCAGTCTTTGTTCTGTGTAATAATTTGTGTTTACAGTTCCCTCTTAGTCTGCACAGAGTTAGAGTAAGGAGTATGGACTTCCTTCTAAGAGAAATATGGATCCTTGTTCCTGGAATCTTTGTGAAAATGTTAAGAATCAATGGAACTTAATTCTAAGCAGGCATAGGATTCCCAGAGTAATCCCTTCCCCCCAAGTAACTTCCCATGTAGTTAGTACCAATGCAGTTTAAGCTGGTCAACTCAGAAGTCCTATTGAATTCAATGGGGTTTATAAATGGGCTTAGAAGTGCAGACATAGGCTGGAAGGATCTGGCGTACACCCTCAACTCTGAGTTTAATCTGAACATTTCATCGTACAGACAACATACCAGTACATAGCACAGCTTGCCAACAGTACAGTAGACATGTATAATTCGTGAACAATCTCTACCAAATTGCCTAGCACTGTGTACAGTACCATTGCTTGACAAGGTCAAATACTCTCCATTCTCCAGACCCCTCATCCTCTATGCTTCCCTTGACTCTCCATCTGTCAGTGAATGAGGATTTCTTTCTCTCCCTGCTTGTCCTATGGTCAAAGCCACAAGACCACCAAGGGAAATTTTATTTTTACTGACTGTGATTCATTCTCTCAAAGTTGTTGTAGTGCCAGAAAGCAGAAGATAACTGAATTTATTGTGCAAAGACTTTAATATAATTATTGTACGCAAGAGGTTTCTGTTTTCATATTTTTGCCCTTGGACTGCAGTGGGAAAATCCAAGCTGTCCAAGAAAAATATGCATGAAAATACATAGTGTGTCAGTAGATCATTTCTAACTGCCTTGCCTCAACATCACCTTCTTGTTTGAGATGTAATATCTAAGGTAGGGTTGCCATACATCTGGGCAGTGAAGTAGCTGAAAGCTCAACAACTTTTGTGTCCGGATTTTCACCTTTTTAAATATGGCAACCTTATCTAAGACCCCTTATAGATGACTTGCTTATTCAGAATTCATCCTGATTTGTTTGTGAAGAGGTTAGATGACTTCACATCAAGCAAGTTTTATCCCACACTTTCCAATATTTATTTCCCCATCATTCTCCTTATTGCAAAAAGTCCAATCTTTGTGGAAAGCAGTTTTGTCACACAAAATCTCCATGTCAGCTTTAACTGTGCAACCTGAATGTGCCAGTATGCTATTGAATACCACCTGAAAACAGCAGCCTTTGGAAGTGCCCTACCTGTCAATTAAATCACTAGAGACAATGTGCATGGGTCTGATAATACGCAAATAAATCCTGTAGGGTTTTTTGTTTTTTTCCCTTCAAGGCTATGGTGGTCAAGCCAATTATTTGGGTGGTGGCTGCAGGATCCATGATTCATACAAGTGTGCATTTGTGATTAGGCCACAGCCTTTGAAGATAGTTAAGGTAATGTTGAAATGTTCCCTTTGAAAATCCTACATATTTTATGTATCAGCCCACATAGTGTGTACCAGTCACATAGTGTATTTTTCTCCCACCTCTTTTAACAGCAGCTGAGTACTAGAACAGAAGTAGATGAATCTCCTTAAATCTGCAGAACTGAATATAACACTTCTCTTCCCCTCTCTCCATCTTATTGCCAGAGATGAGCAGCTAACATTTGCAAAATATATGACCATTTATTTTTATAGAAAACCCCATCATACATTACATTTTAATGCCTAGCTAAGTGAATCCATCATGTTAATGCAGAACTTATGATCTATGGAAGAATTACTAAGATCTTAAACTCGCTTGAGGACAGATGAATTATCAATAGCTGGGGCAACATATGTTCAGAGGTCTGGAACTCATCACAGTAGAAGGGAGTGGAGCACGAAGGAAGCATGACTGATAGAACATTAATATGAGGTTGGAGAAGGCTATGTGCACTGGGTTTCATGATGTTCAGTATGCCTGTTTAGTTTGGGAGACAAATGACGTATGTGCAGTTATGCTATGACTTTAACCTTAAGAAAACAACAGACTGGTATAGTTCCTCACCCCCTTGATTTAGGCCTAGTTTATATACGCCCTTGCAGCTTCTATGTGGCCAGTAACCCACAACTGTTCCCAAGTGGAAGCAGAAGTGGTATGGGATATAATCACATCATCTTGCTTCTCTAAATGTTCTCTGCAGATGTTCCCACTTCTGTGTGGGATTCTGCCATTTAGAGAGGGTAAGTGTGGGCTGTTGCCTGTCTCACATGTGTATTTTGGCTCACGTGATTGCTCCTTAGGAACATCTATATCTCAAGTTCTTCGCTACAGTCACTGCTGTTTTCTTATGCTTGTTGCTGACTTGTGGGGGGGGGGGATGTTTCTATACTATTTGGAAATCTTAATTTTATGTTTGAAGTGACGGCTCAGGACCGCAATACCTGAAGGACCGCCTCTCCCCATGTAAACTGCCCCAGACTCTGTGTCCATCATCTGAGGCCCTTCCACGTGTGGTCTGGAGGGTGGCAACATGAGAATGGGCCTTCTCTGTAATGGCTCCCCATTTGTGGAATGCTCTCCCCAGGGAGGTTCGCCTGGCTCCTTCATTATATATTTTTAGGTGCCAGGCGAAAATGTTCCCCTTCAACTAGGCCTTTGGCTGATTAATATTCTACAGCCATGTAAATGTGTCTGCGGGAAGGGGGAGTTATTGTCTTGCTGTTTTGTTTTCACTTATTTACTTGTTTTTATCCTATATTTTATTCTGTGAATCGTCCTGAGATCTTATGATATAAATAATAATAAAGAAATGTCATTGATTTCCTTTGCTGATATTTGAGAACCACCTGTAAAATGGAGCTAAGCTTGTTAAGCAAGTTTGGTATCTTTTTTGGGGGGGGGGGGTTAGCAGCTGACATCTGTTTCTTTGGTGGAAGGTTATCAATTCATTCTTGTTATTTAATGCACAGTTTCAAGTTCTGATAAGTCAAAAACCTTTGACCAAAGCAGGAAAAAAGACTCATTCTCCAATCTGTCTGCTCACACAAAGATAGCCAAGCTTGCTGTGACAAATTATTGACTCAGCTGACAGTGACAGGACAAGAGGGTACAGTTGCGTGTTTGCAAGTGATAAACGCTTCACATATTTTCCTGTTCCCCTGTTCTCCTTCCTTTGCCGGCAAGCTGTACTAAGTGCAGAACTGGATGTAATATACAAAGAAGATGGTCCTGCACTTTGAATTGTGTCCCCCAAGCTTCTAGCTCAAGTGAACACCTACCCTGACATTACAACGAGCATTCCCCCCACCACACTTTATATAATTGCTTGGTGGGACAAAAACACACACATTGTAATGATGTCAGGACACAATGTAAATTGAAGCAAACATTACAGAACATGAACTTGAAGATAGCACCCCCATGTTGAGTTCTTGTTCCATGTTCTCTGCAACCAAGTTGCTGGACTTCATCACCCCAGCCAGAGTGTCCAGAGATCAAGGATGAGGCAGCTAAAAGTCCAGCAACATCAAAGAGGGCCAGAGGTTCCCTGTTTCTCTTGTATAGAGTAGATTTACTTTATCTGTGATGGCATAGGATTCCAACAAGCATTTATCAGAGATGATATCTGTGTTATGGTTGTCATTGGTAAAACATTGGGTTGGAACGCACACTAAGTTAGTCAAACTTAGTTCCCACTGAAACCAATGGGCCTCGCGTCTTGTCTAATCTGTCCCAGTGAGGCCTAGGTTCAACTAACAGTCTGGAACCAACCCATAGTCCGCAATTGCCTTTGAGGGAGCTGCTGGGGGTGCTTATTTAAAACGTTGTTACTCGCGTACATATATGTTGACTGGAGTTCCTTGCCTTTCATCCCTCTGTCTCCCACCCTGCTCCTGGGCACCTGCAACTTAAACCCAAACTGAATATTTCACAAGAGTATTGTGAGCAGTTTGCTGACTTTTAATGCAAAACTGAAGAGCAGCTGTTTGAGAGGAAAGGCTGGAGCAGGGGTACTTAATCCTTTCCCCTCCTGCTGCTGGTTGCTTAGAAATAACCTCCCTGGACTGTTTTATTTTCTGCAGAGGAAAAGATGTGGGGACTCCATATATTTCCCCCTGGGAGCAAGACAACAACTTGGTGTGGGACTGATTTTGAGCAGGAAAGGTTAAGCTGCCCCCTCTTCAGCTCACAACTGCAGCTTCCAAGGCTGCTTCTCCGTAAACAGCAACAAACGATCAGGAGGCTGTTTATATCTCCCATGTTTTGCCCTTGAAACCCTGAGGTGGCGCTGGGAAGAGCTTGGGCAGATACATTTTGATTCTAGAGCACATGTTTGCAACCGCACATACATGGGCCTCAGTTATTTCCACTCCCATCTCCTGTCTCCAAACCAACATATTATGATACTGAAAGATCAACATCTTTCCTCTTGCTGCTATTATGCAATGAGCACAACCAGTTTCGCTGAGCAATTAAACATTCTCACGTTTGTTTGTTTTTAAGAGGAAATTGTTGTAGTTGGTTAGCTATAGAGTAGCAGGGAAACTCAGCCAGATAGGCGGGGTATAAACAATAAATTATTATTATTATATCCTGCTTCTGAAGCCAGGGCAAGACAGGCAGGCTGCTATGGAGTTAATGGATGCAACATTGTGATGGAAAGTCTTCGGCAAAATCTGAGTGGGGGAAAGAGCCTTAGGCTCTTCCTTGATCTGCAAATAAGGGTGCCGCAAGACTGTTCCTCGTTTCCATCTGTCAAACGTTGGAGGGAATGAAAGGGAAAATGGACAGGTGTGGCTATAGTCCTTCATGGTAGCGTGCCAATTGCCTGCTGCTTTGTGCCACCTGTATTCCAGCTCTTGAAGTTAGGAAGAACTGAAAGAGGTTTATCTTGGAAAACTGAAAAAATCCCCCCCCCCACTCTACTGGAGAAAACTGGTAACAGTGGTGTTGGCATATTTCATGCAGAAGTTTTTGCTACATGTGTCAGTGCAAAGAATCTGACATGTAAGCAGCTCTGCCCTGTCAGTGACCCTTCTTCCAACAAGCTAGGCCACATTCTTCTGAGGACAGCATGTTATAATTCAGTCCCCTGCACTAATTCTAGTTTGGGACTCTATTCTGAACAGTCTGCATAAAGCAGGAAATTGCTGTATAAAGCTGAGATAACTCCAGTCCGAATACTGGCTTTTCAAAGGCTGTGGGATGGGAGCCATGAATAACAAAGGCTCTCAATACAGACAGGGCCACCAATTTCTCCATTTATCACAGTCAAGAAGGTTGTCTAAGGCATCAGACTCCCAGGTTCACTAGGGAATCATGACAATATTTTAATACCTTTACATTTTAAAAATTTGTTTATATTATTAGCCAACTTGTTTGCAGAGAAAGATCAGATTGTGTGTGGGTTTTTTAATTTGTTTTTTACACTGTACATTCAGAAGACATAAATCCCAAACAAACACAACTAGGTTTGGAAGGAATATTCCATTCTAAGAAATGCAAGGGGCCTCCGTTGATATAAAAGACTCCTTCTTGCAGAGAGTTACCTTCCACAAGTTGTTAGGTGAGAAAAATGGTCAAAGCGGGTACGCTGTTCTAATATACTTCCACCTGCTGCTCTCCTGCCATATGTTTGCACTGTTTTCTTCATAATGCCGCAAGAGATCTTGCACATCTGGGAGAATGATTCTAGCCTAGCCTTTGCTTCTACAGGTTAGTGTCTAGTGTGCAGTGTGAGTGTATGTGTGTTGTGGGAGAAACCATTCAAACATACTCCGTCCCTTATTATCACCTGCAGTCTAAAATAGCACAAGTCTAGTCTAGTAACAATTTTTCAGCCTCAATTACTGTTTGTGTAGGCCAGAGGTTTCACTGTCTCTGGGAGTGGTTCTGCATTTGAAACCAACGTGTTTTGTTTCTCGTGGACAAAAGGTTTGCAAAACAAGAAGCTACAGAGGCCTATGTGGCATTTCTCTAGTGTTCAGAAGATGGGGAAATACCTGGGGAAAACCAGGACTAAACACTTCTGCGGGGGGGGGGGGGGGGACAGCCTCCATGCAAATAGTCACAAGTTTATGAGCTAGAATGTCGGGCTAGATACAAGAAACTCAGGTTCAAATTCCCATTTGGCTCTGAAACTTGTGGGGTTGTGCAGGGGCAAGTCCAATATCTCTTAGCGAAACCTTCCTGGCACTGTTGTTGTGAAGCAGAAATTCCGCACTGAGCTCCTTGAAAGAAAGTCAATTATACCAAATATAAATTGGGTGCAATCTGTTCCTGGAGTTGCGCCTGCTCAGAATGCTTGGTAGGGAGCAATGCCTGGAAAGCACCCCAAAATTCAATGTCTTTTCCTTAATGTGTTAACTTTCAATGTGCAGAGAGGCTTTTATGCAGGGAATACTTTACAGCTGAGCCCTCCCACACACAGTCTGGAGCGAGACACTTCTCTGAAAAGGTTGGCACACGCAGAGTCCCGAACGTTTTGAATAGGTTTCCATATGTTAAAAGGAAACCAGGGAAACCATTTAAGACACTGAGGGGTGGGTGGGTCTAGCTTTCACAACATCTTTGATTGTATTCATGTGGGAGTGTGTCCAAACCTGTGCCTACCTGACCCCAATCTCATATACTGCCATGTGTAGGCAGGCAACAGTGTCTGGGAAGGTGATTTGAGACGTTCTGTACCAGAGCCCTGTAAAATAAGAAAATCAGCCCACTTGCAATCCCGGTAATGGCTTTTAAATGTCTACAGTGAGGTGGCCCCAAATACACTATCACTCATTATGCCAATGATGCACACAGACATGCTGGAAGTGTGGGTAATAAGGGTGTGGAGGGTACTTTGCCCTTAGATAATCCAGTATTCCTTTACAGGGGGGTTAGGCAACTGGGGGCCCAAACCAACATCTGAATCCCCCAGTCTGCACCCAACAGAAGCCCTGATCCCAAAGACCCCCCCGCCACACCCTTGTTAAAATGTGTTTATAGGAGAAGAGGTACTCAGGAGTGGCAGATGCTTCACCCACAAAATACCACCGGGTGAAGCAGCCATCGTGCTCTGGCCCTCATACTGGTCCAGGGTGATGTATTGATACATCAGCCAAGCCTAGAGTGGACCCTGCAAACTAGGAATGTGACCAGATTTGGTTAAATCCCAGTGGGCAGAGGGCTCAGTCCTGCTGGCTGTGGGGGTCTCCTTCACCAGTATGTTCCCTGCAGGGAATGTGCTGGCAAACAACATCCCAACAGCCTGCAGTGGGGTCGGAGGGAGAGGGGGCAGACAAAGTGCCTCCTTTCTCCCTTGCCCCCTTTTGGTTAGGGTTTAAAACTTTAACAAAACATTAGGGCTTTCTTCCCCCACCCCACAATTGGTTTGGGGACCAGATCCATTTCAGAATGGAGGCGCGTGTGCCCAGCCCTACTGCCAACTCCATTTTTGTGAGAGTGGTTCAGGAGTGAACAATTTGTTCTGGATAGAAGTCTGCACACAGTGAGTTGGAGGGAAGCAGCTGATGAGCTTATTTTAGTGGCCTGTGATTAATGTAATTTGAATGTCATTTTTTTAAAACACTGCAAAATGCATATTACAGCAAGAGAACACTTAACGTACTGCATTCCTCTGCGTGTGCTTTCCTTAAAAACGACAGACTCAAGCCAGCTCTTGAGTAATGATGTATGAACTTAGAAAGGGTGAGAGCTGAAAAACAAGTTGGGTTCTCTTCTAAAAACAACCTACACTGATTTGATTCTTAGGATGGGAAAAAATGAGGGAAGCGATTAAGTTTGCAAGTGAATTTGCAGCTGAAAGTGTCCCGTCCCCCCTCAAAACTGCTTATGTTGCATCAAGAAGCAGTTTCCTTTTTAAATAGATTCATAGACTTCTAGAAAGACGAGGACTGAAATGAAAGTTGGATCCAGATGACCTGTTCATTATTGAGCATTCATCCTGATTTGTTTGCACAAGGTTTGCAGTCATGTTAGACGTTGGCTGTTTATGGAGCATTTATTCTGATTTGTTTGTGAAGAGGTTAAGCAAAGCAAATCTTATTCCAACTTTCCAGTGCTTCTTGCCACTTTCCTTATCATTAAAATCCAATCGGTGGGGTGGGGACAGAGGTTTGTTGCACAGGAGCCCCAAGTCAACATTAATAGTGTAACCTGAATCCCACCCAAATATAGGAACAGTGTTGAAGCACGCTAAATGAGGCTTTACAAAGGTTGCAGGTCCCAGGCTGTAAGGCAGAATTGTTGTCTCGTATGAAAAGCCAAAAAACCCATGCATGCATGCAGAAATGCTGAAAGTCAGAGAGATAGCTCAACTTCCCCACCCTGCCCCGCCAAAAAGGCTTGTTTTCTATGTGCGGGGAGTTTTACACAGATGAAACCATTCCAAACATCCACCAACCACTGACAACTATCAGTGTCAACCAAAACATCATCCTGGGCAGATGCTGGACAAATGCTCCAATTTTTAGACACAGGACCCAATTAATGCTAGATGGTAGCACCAGCCACTCCTCTAAGGGACTATTCAGATGCATCACCAACATGCATGGAGGCCACATGCAACTATCATGATATTTTTTCTGTACCACCATGGTTGTGCAAACAAAATGAGGCTGTGGAATCTTTGGGGTTGAAAATTACACACCATTTAGTTTCCAGCAGCTGGGGAGAATTTGGGAGAAGGGAAAAACCCCATGAACCCTTGGCCCAATTTAAGATGATACAAAAGAAGGATTGGGGCCTTGAAACTGAAAAGGTCGAAGTGGATTCCTATAGCTCCTAAACTTGTTGCTAAGAGACACGCTTAATTGAAGGAGGGGTGGAGGAGAACAGGAAGAGAACATGTAAAAGGGAAGACTAAAATAGTAACTGTTACTTAAGGACCAAGAATGCAGTGATAACTTCTGAGGAAGAAGAAGAAAAATATTTTCCCCTTCAGCTCATTCTGTTCAATCCAGAATGTTTTGTCTGAATATTTTTCTGAAATGTTTGCTTGCAAGGGGCATCAAGGGTTGCAGCTAAGGACATTCCATTCCTAACCTCCAGAAAGCTGAAGTCTTGCGAGTACGCATATTTTCCCGGGTACTAGGCAAATGAAGCCCTATATGCACAGAATCCTCTATGGAACTGTGTGTACCTCTTCTCTCCCCCCCCCCCAACCACCCTTGCAGTTTTCTTGTTACCCTCCAGCATGGCCAGAAGAAGATGGGGAAAAAACTTGTTATGCTCCAAATGATCTTTTTGTGCCTTTCTGGAATTTGTATCCAGTTGGAGACATGGGCGTGGGACAATTTCTGCTTGGGAATGGTGAGGAAGTAGCTGGTCGTTATAACGGTGTGCTAACATGGCCCCAGAATTTAATCTGCGCAAAGACTGCATAAAAACAACTTTTGTTTCCATTGTTAATTATGTCAGTAGTGTAAGGAGACAGCTGGATAGCTCCCTTGGTTAGAGTGTGGTGCTAATAATGTCAAGGTTGCAGTGTGGTGCTAATAATGCCAAGGTTCGATCCCCGTAAGCGACAGCTGCCTATTCTCGCATTACAGGGGGCTGGACTAGAGGATCCTCAGTGTCATTTCTAACTCCATGATTCTATGAAATGGGGCAAGAATGGCACACCAATCTTGGCTATAACCTGGATAATGGCACCGAAAGGCAAGGATCATGTAATATATGGGCCACTATTGAAATATTGTATTTTCTTGTTGCACATTGTGCAATTCCCCCTTCTTCTTGAATTGATTTGAAAGATAAAACTGCAAATCTCACAGTCCTTGGCAGGAAATGATAGCCAAAGACCACGGTGATTATGCTTTTCTCTGTCTCCTGATTCAATTCAGGAGGCATAGAAAACTCCTACATATACTCGGGTGGGAGGGCATAGTTTCCAGCTAAGGACAGACCACACATCTGGTTATCCCTTCTCTTCCCCAAAATAACTATTACTTTTTGTTTGGAAAAAGGGGAAACCAGCAGGGGAGGGCTGGCTAGTGCCAGGAGCAGGAGACAAATGCAGTTTCAAGCTGGTCCCAATTTAAATGTGACAAGTTTTTGGTTTGTTTGTTTTTAAGCTGGTGTTAGTATTTGGAACCCTTCAACCTTCAGAGTTTGCCCCTAATACATAGATACCTAGAAGTATAAATATGCCCCCCCCCCCAGCATCATAAAGAAAAGATCAAACATGCATGTTGTGCTGTAGGCATTTAAAAGGTCAGGAAAGAATAGAGCAAACTATTTAGAAGCAACCTTCCAGGGTTTACACATACATGGGAACTGCCTGTCTACTAGGTGCAATGCAATTACAGGTCAGCATAACTGGTTTAATAGGCTGGCAGGACTCAATAACTTTTTATCATGTGACTAAAGTTGAGTATAGGGACACGGGTGGTGCTGTGGGTTAAATCACAGAGCCTAGGACTTGCTGATCAGAAGGTCGGCAGTTCGAATCCCCGCGACAGGGTGAGCTCCCATAGCTCGGTCCCTGCTCCTGCCAACCTAGCAGTTCGAAAGTACGTCAAAGTGCAAGTAGATAAATAGGTACCGCTCTGGCAGGAAGGTAAACGGCGTTTCCGTGCACTGCTCTGGTTTGCCATGCTGGCCATGCTGGCCACATGACTCGGAAGCTGTATGCCGGCTCCCTCAGCCAATAAAGCGAGATGAGTGCCACAACCCCAGAGTCGGTCATGACTGGACCTAATGGTCAGGGGTCCCTTTACCTTTACCTAAAGTTGAGTATATCAGACATTATCCTCCTTCAAGAGGTACATGGATTGGCAGATTTGATTGTGGGAGCAGGAAGAGGAGAATGAACTATGAAGAGATTGTTTTAAAGGGTGATGATGCAGCTTGCCCCTGAAATCAGGGGCCTCTGAGATATAAGATTACTCATGTTACTTGACATTTCATTTTGTCCCACTCTCAGCATGCATGTACAGTCATACCTTGGTTCTCGAATGGAATCTGTTCCGGAAGTTTGTTCAACTTCCGAAAACGTTCGAAAACCCAAGGTGCAGCTTCTGATTGGCTGCAGGAGCTTCCCGCACTCAATCAAAAGCCACGGAAGCCACGGCGGACATTCGGCTTCCAAAAAAAAGTTTGCATACCGGAACACTCACTTCTGGGTTTGCGGTGTTTGGGAGCCAAAACATTCGAGTCACAAGGCGTTTGAAAACCAATTTATGACTGTACTTAAATACTCAACAGTCACAGCAGTATGCAAACCAAGAGGTTTAAGCCACTGCCAAATGTCATCCCAGTTTAAGGGTGGATACTTTCTAACACACCTCAGATGAAAATTTATTCACTTAATTTTTGTGGGAGATAAGCCCCTCATTGTTGAAATGGCATGATCAAATCATTTCCCTGAGGTCTGGCAATCAGCATGCTGTCTTAAGGAATTTACGAAGGTGTATACTCAGAAAGTGCATTTTTAAAACACTGGATGCAGCAAATCTGCATCTGTTTTGCTATTTATATTTAGTTTCATGAATTTCTTCTAATCCAAGTAACTCAGGTTGGTATAGTTTCTCCTCAAAATAACCCTACAAAGCCGGTTAACAAAGAGAGAGTGACTAGCCTAAGGCTACCAAGTGAGCTTTGAGCCGAGGTCTCCCCAGTCCAAATCCAAATAATAAAAGCTTGAAAATTCAAAATGCAGTGTATACTAACAAAGATCTGACCAGCAAAGTGAGAAAGCTGGCTGTTCAACAACCAAACAAAAGTATCTAGGCCATATCTGCACAGCAAAGTTCTACTGATTTTATACAAGAAGTTCTTCTTTTTTTTACATGGCTTTCTCCACCAGGATCCTTAGCTGGATAATGCTGAGAACAGCCTCTGGTCAGAGGGAGGAGATTCCCCCCTCCCCCCTCCCCCCAAACTACAGATCACAAAGCTCCTTAGGGAAAGAAAATAACTTTTTAAGAAATTTAACTGTATTGTGCAAATACGCTCATCATGTTTCCATGGGAAAAGCTGCTTCAACCAACCAACCAACCAACCAATTGCTAACTAAAAATCCTAGGAAAGTGTTATAAACTTATAAACACCAAGGATGAATTGAGTTCTCCTCCAGCAGCTCTGCATACCCTCAAGTCCCCAGGCCATGAAAACGGTGACAAAAAATAAGGAAAACTCCAACCGTTTACTTACATCTGGATAATAGTCTGTGGTGGGTACTAGGCGCTCAATCAGGGCCTCTAGTGATCCAGAGATGAGACTCCCATCTTGATAAACAGGATCTCCACTCCTCTCTCCTGTATCTGGCTGCACCTGCCCACTACATCCGGAACCAAGCATGCTGGAAAATATTGGTGTCTGGGGCATAGTTTCCTGCAAAAGTGGAGGGAGAAAATGGAAGCGATGTGAGCCATATACAGCGGCTTTTTCATATGTCTCATTGGTGCTTTCCCATGTTTTGAATAAATATTAGCCTGATCCTGTGCAACATTAGGCATGCTTAAGTCCACTACAATTATTCGGCTTAGACCTCTGGCCAACTCTTCATAGGGTCAGACTGCTTTTTTGTACTGCACATAACATAGCATGAACTTTGGAAGAGGAATTTGCAGTCCCAACATGCCCAAGTGTGCACGAAGCCTTTTGTCTGGCTTTGTTGTTAAATTAAATACGCATTGATAGGTCTACATTGTGCACTGGCTAGCAGGATGACATTTATGTCTCACAATAAGAGTGTTTGAAGACAACCTCGAGGACACATTCTTACAAAGGAGTAAACCAAACAATCAGTCTCAAAAATTGTTCATAAGGATTCTTATGAAAACAAGTAACTATTAAAAGAGAAGCTTAAGATTCACAATTAAAACATTCCAATGAAAAACCCACAAACTGAACACATGGTGGAAGTGAGTTGCCTTACAACAGGAGTTGGGGACCTGTACCCTTCCAAGGGTTGTTCAACTTAATCCTCAATAGCCTCAGCCCAAGTGATCAGTGGTCATGGTTGGTGGGCTCTTCGTCCAGCAAATCTGGAAGCTCCTCACTCCTGGGTTTAAGCTTTGTAAGTAAAGACTTCAAACAGTGTGCCTCACTTGGGGGGAGAATTCTCAAGAGAAATGACACTGCTCTTCCAAGTCCATTGATGTTCAAGCATCCCAAGGACAGGGCATGTGTAGTGAAGTCTCTTCAGGACAGGGCAGGAAATATCCACATGACATGAGGAGCTTCCCAAGGTGAAACAAAGCAATTCTGCCTGACCCGTTTAGATGGCTACTTAGCAGAAAACCGATTCAAGCATGGCTGTTCTGCTTGATCTGGTTTAGATCTTGACAGCAGTTCATCTCATTTGCCCTGCCCTCTCATACACAAACACTTCTAGAAGTGTCTGAAGATGTGTCTGCTGACACAACATCTGCCAAAGAGCAGGCAATCTGGGGAGGCAGTTGGCTTCTGGAACACTGAAGAACGCGTTGCTGGGGTGATGCTTTCAGAGGTGTGTGGGCTATAGGGACAGTTGGGAAAGGGAGCAGTTGGTTAAACCGAGTCTCTGAGTCTGGCAGCTTTCTTTAAGCATGGTCAGAGGGAGGTGGCAGGAACCAGGTCTTATCCTGGGACAGAAACAGACTGCCTGCTTGGCTTAGCAACATACTGGTGAGTGCAAACACAACCAGACAGAGTCTTGTGTTTCTGTCTTGCTTCAGGGAAAAATAGTATACCTGCTATCCTCGGTTATTGGCAGAGATCAGAGCTCCCCCACATCCAGCTCTTCTCCTATCAGACTGAAGTATGCGATAGTCAACAACTACAAATATGTGTGGCTGCAAAGCAAATTTACATGGGAGGCGAAAACAATCAGGTTGCCATGGTGTGCTTAGATCATGAAACGTGAATGTCAGAGTGATTATGCATCAGCCCTCCATATGCTTTCTCAGTATCTCGTGTTTACTAGCCTGAATTTTCAAGGTTGCTAAGCTATATCAGGAGTAGCTGCTAAGAGAAATCCTCAATAGTGGCTCAGGTGACATTGCTCTGCTTCCTTCGTGCCATGGATATTGGGATGGCTTTGTAAACATTTCATGGCTAGTATGTATGGTATCATGTCTACGAGACTGTATTATTGCCACGAGCAAGAGATCTAGTAGAAAATTAGTTTCCTGAAATATGTGAATACTCGATGCCTATAGCCAGAGATAGGGCTCTTTATTGCTAGTTAATATGCAATTCTTCACCTTTGCATTTCCTGGTCATGAGCAATTTTGCCATTTCAGTTTTCTTTTCTTTGCAGTCTCTCCCCCCCCCCCCATGCCCCAGCCTTTGCTTTCCGTCCATTCTCTGGACCCTACTTTCTTTGATGGATTGGCACTGCTTTCTCAGGTCCTTTCCTTTCCAAACCCCCCGTTTCTTCCGTATCGCCTTTCCTGCTGCCTGCCATGCTTGTTTCTGAGCTCTGAGCTGCTGAGCCAATGGCAGTCAGAGACATTTCTGCTTTCTGTGACATTAGAGCAACTAAACCAGTCACTGCCAGGCACATCATAAACCACAAAGTCTCCCTTAATTGCACTAAAATGTAGATATCCTGCAATATTTGGGGATTCATTAACTAAGTTATAACACATCACTGTTAAGTACTGCTAGAGCTCCTGTATGCCATCACTCAGAATTCTACCATGCATATGTAATGTCTATATGGCACATGAAAAATTCCACCAGCCATGGAGCTTCAGCAAACTTTGTAATGGGCATGCATGACTCCTTACTGCCCTTTGATGCATATGCAAGCAAACAGTTCATGAATCTCCCACTACCTGATGAAAATTCATGGATGTTCATTGCAAGGTCCAAGGTGATGAGTCAACCTCACTTCATCATTAATACTAACACTAAAATAATTGTTGCTTTCTACTGTTAACCCTCTTCCACTCCCCGCATTCCTGGCAGCTCAACACAATATGAAGGACATGCAGCTGCCTGGCTTATCCAAATCTAGGGGGCTACTGTGAAACCCAAAACAAACCCTGAATGGTGTAACACAAATGCCTCACACCTCTTAGGACAATAGGGGCTAGAACAAGGGTATTGCAACTCTCATAACTGCTCCCATTTCAGGTCCTTCCCTTCATACAATTTACTTATATAAAAAAGAGGGGGATGGGACTACTTTTGGGACAACCCTGAGGAGGCAATACCACAACATGATGTGAGCTGGGGGAGCAACATTAAATTTCATATGGGACATTAATTCAGTGTGAGCCAGCTCTGCTATATAAAGCATCAGCCAAATATTATGTTCCCTTTTAAGGAAGCTTTCCCCCTCCTCCCCCCAAAAAAGCAATATTTAGCAAGCCAGTTGGGGACTTGTCTAAGTTAATTCCAACATCACCCTGACACCAAGAAAGAAGAAAACTCCTGCCAGCTCATATGCTAGGACAGAATCCTGCACAGCTGTTTACGACTTAGAAGGCGGAATGTCCCTAATAGTAAACAGCAGCATATCCCTCCCACAGTTCAGGCCAGTGTTTGTCATTTAAATGTTTGAAGTGACTCATGTGAATGGGGACGAGAGACAAAATGTACAGCATCTAATTGACATATAATTGAGAAATGAGACACGGCAATTCTATGCACAAGTGCTTTCTTGGTAATGTTCTGTGGTATTTCACAAATTTAGTCACAAGGCATCCTTGTAGGCTCACATGACAGCTTGACAAATGGGATGTTTCTTTGGGAGGAAGGGAGGGACGTGGAAGGCAGCTCGACTCTGTTTATTATGCGAGTTGCCTGTGAGTTTACTCCTTCCTTTTAAGGGATATGGCAGTGGTTTTTAATGAGCTACTCATGTACAGTGTGCACTGTCAGGCTATTTCATCTAGATGCATGCCCAAACTGCAGATTATGGAATAGGAGGGAACATGCTTCTTTCATAGTATTAAAACTCAGGGTCAGGCAATGAAATTGATTCATTGGCAGGGTTAACACAGGCAAAAGGAGGTATTCCTTCACAAAGTGAATAATTAACATAAGATTCACAGCAACAAGATGCAGGGATGGCCATCTGCTTAGACCAGTGGGGCCTGCAACAAAATGTTGTCATGTAGTGCACTTCTTTTCAAGGTTAGAGTCTGCCAGCCAAGCCCTCTTCCAGGAACACCATTCCATACTGCTCCCAGTTGCCATTCCACCAATGGACATTCAGCATCCTGAGGCCACCGACTATGGACAGTACTAACTAGATGGTTTTGGTAGTGGTGGGGTTTTCCTTTTAAGATTTTCCCCTAGGGAAATCTTTTTGTACTTTTGCAAACCTTGGGTTTGCTTCCAAGCCTGCTGCTCCCTCCCTCTTGTTCATCAGTGGCCCCATTTAGGATACAATCCTGATAATAATGAAAATGTTATTATTTATACACCAGCCACTCTGGACAGCTTCCAACACATAAAAAATAATAATAAAATGTCAAACATTAAAAACTTCCCAATACAGCGCTGCCTTCAGATGTCTTATAAAAGTTGTGTAGTTCTTATTTCTTATCAGTTGAGGAAGACAGGTGTATCAACAACTCTCAGCTGTGATAGTTGAAAGTTACCATGTTAAGAGGCAGTAGACCTCTGAACACCAGATGTGGAGGGCGGACAACATGGGAGGGCTGTTGCCTTCATGCCCTTTCTCATCATCTGGCCAGCTGTTGATGTAAACAAAATGCTGGACAAAACGAACCTTTGGCCTGATCCAGAAGGACTACTCTTGTGTTCTTAGGCACCTAGATTTGAATATGAAGAGTAGAATCCTTGGCCACGCATGACGATGTTCCAAATCCATGAAATGACATGTTAGCACATCTACACTAAACAACCCCCTCCTCACATGATGAATAAACTTGAGTAGAGGCTTGCACCTGCTGGCAACTTTGCTAGTATTGGTGCACACACTACCCATGCTCCCTGGCACCCACATGTTTAGAATGAGTGTAAAAGCAGAATGTGTGCAAACTGCTGTACATGTGTACAGCTTGGTTTGTGGGGCAATTGGGAATTTTGTGAAGGAGCCCCATGTGTATTTGGCTCTGGGCAAGGAGGCCACTTTCACACTCACCCTGAACATGCAGAGTTTAAGAAGCAATGATAGCAGGCATTCTGCTCCTGTTCCTCACCCACCACCCCCAGAATGTACAGCTAGAGGGAACATATGCACACCTGGGGGGGGGGGGAGGTCAATGCAAACAAATGGTGACTGTACATTGCATTTCAGCTAAACCTACCCAGGATCCATTTCTTTACACCCTTAGATATTCTGTGGCAACAAAACCTACTTCCATTTCCCCCACTGGAAAAACCAGGAAGAAGTCTTAAGGGGAGGGAAAGAATGAAATTGGGGTTTTTCCCTGATTCTTTTCTTGTCTTTTTGACAGCGCCTTCACATCTCTAGAGAGGACTGGCATATCTCAAATAAGTTGCTTGCCTGTGGATTTCCTTTAAAATACCCCATTTTCTTTTCACAATGACCTTCTGAGGTTGGCATAACAGGGACTTACTGAAGGCTACCCCAAAAACATGACTGAATAGATGTTTGAACCTGGATTTTCCCAGCCCAGGGAAATGCCACCCCCCTGTACCACATTGACTACCAAGACAATGGATTCAATGGTTTTGAGACTTGTAGTTGCATGACATGTTTCCCTTATGTGGTATATTATAGAATAATACAAGCGAAAAGCAAAACCTCTCCGTGCCCCAAGGAACACAAAAATCTAAAATAACATAACATTCTGCCATGTGTTCCCTCTCTTATCATTGATCGTGGTGTCAGAAAAATGAAACGGGTGATGACATCACATTGTGCATTGTAGAATGCTATAGGTTGCCATGAGGAGTACAAAATATACACAAAGTAGTGCGTCTAGCAACATCTAGTTCCACTCCAAGAAAAGAGAGCAATAACCAAACAAGTTAAAAGCTAACTGAGAGAGAGAGAGAGAGAGAAGAAAGGAGGGGAGGGGAGAAAGAGAGGGAAATAATATATTTGCTTTGGCATGTTAAGAATGCGGAGCTGGGATGTTTAAGATCTTTATGTTCGCCCATGCCGAGGCTAAAAGTCACCTACTCTTGTTATGTCTGTCAGTAAACACTGGAATAGAGCTCAAAGAATTCCTTATTTCTAGATAAAACAATGTAAAACGCATACTGTACTTTCGCCAGCAGTCTCTGGAGCACAAGTGCTCTGAAGCTGGCCCAATTATATTTATACAACAGCAGCCAAACGCGAAACCAAACCGCAATGTGCATTTTGGATCTGTAAGCAAAAATGCACTTTGACAGGATCCCATAAAGAGAAAAAGAGACACCCCTCCAGTTCTTTTAACGTGGGAGCCGTTCTTTTCCCCACAACACAGCAAAGCCATTTAACAATATCCACATACGCACTACTTTTAAACCTTGGCTGTAGTGCATGCGACACGACTCCAGTTTAGCAGAGAAGCCAAAGCTTCACCTGGGGGGACTGAGTCCCGAATGTCGTTTACTGCTCTTTCGGGAGGAGGGGGAAAGAAGTATTAGAACAACAAAACAAAACATCCCCAGGAAATTCCGTAAAAGAGAAATAAAGAAAGAATGGGGAATTGTTTTTTCTTACCCTCATTGTTTTCTGTAATATGTACATAAGCTTGTAGTGTTATGTTGATCCCGGTGGCTTTCTAAAAGAGGTAACCCTTAGCCGAGCATCGCAGTTCGAGCCTGAGACGAGAAAACGAGAAAGCTCTCTGGCTTCAGCTGCCCTTCCCGCCAGCTCAGATCTCAAAAACAGCTCCAGTTCATCTGAGCAAAAGCAGCAAGCCTGCAAGCTTCCCAGACGAGCTCTGACGTCAGCAGCTGGCTTGGCTTGCCGTTGGCTGAGAGGAAGCTTGTCTGATTCAAAAGGAGTGGAGTTTACTACTACAGCTGCCTTTTGTGCGCTGAGAGTGCCAGCTTTGAAAGGAAAAGCCCACCCTCTGCTTCCCTTTATGAAAAGCTTTCCAACAGGTTGGGTCGCATGGTAATACTATTCCCCATTCACCCTTCAGCTCTGCTTTCTCGGAGATCGAAAGGGCTGGGCAGCAAAGATGAGGAACTTACTGAATGGCTTGGAGTTTTTATTTTGAAAAAATAAAACACCCAAGATCGTGTGTGGAGCAGTCAGGGTATTTCTAGCCAGTTTCACAGAACCGACTCTGTTTCTCTAAATAGTTCCTCGTTGTTTCGAACAACGGCTTTTTGAGTTATTTCTTGTCAGAAGGGGAATTCTGACAGATAGTAACGGTAGACACTGACAAACAGACCCTTTGCATGAGTGCCAAATCGTGGATTGTGTACTTGTGATTTGGATGACTATTATTATTCATTTATGTAGCATTATCAGGGCACATGGCTCCTTACAAAGTTCTACAAGCAACATATAGTATGATCTTCCAGCAATCCAAACAGACTGAATTAACAGATACACAGCACACTCTACATTGCCATCAACTTCACATTACTTCAATATGACGCTAGCAGCTGTGGAAAAATTCCCCAGATCCTAATAATTAAAACAGTGCTCTCATCCCCAGCTAAAACCTAACAAACTTTTGCTTACATTCATCCTGTTTCCTTTGCCTCCCTTCCTTCCCTTTGTTGTCTTCCGCATTGTGTATATTTAGAATGTGAGCTTCTTGGGGTGGAGACTCACCCTTCCCCACTTGCTAATATGCTGCTACTCCTACTCTTATAACAATGGTCATAATTAGTAAATAATACTAAAATAATAATAAAACAATTACTGTATATCATGTTAGTGTGCTTACAATAGCCCTTTATTGTCCGACACGTTTTGCCCAGCTAATAGGGTTAACTGCTGTCCTGTCCTGTCCTGGAATAATTTATGGGTTAAAGGGCAGGTACTGTATCCCTCTGATTTTTTTCGCAAGTAGCCAAGTCTTTTGGTATTCATTTGTTACCTCTTTTTCCAGTATTTAGACATATCAAATATAGAAGAGGCTTATTTTAAAAACCGAATGAATGTTCTAGCTCATTTAGGTTTCATTATTTGTGTTCAAGTGTAGGAAATGCAAAAGACAATTTAAAAGCTGATTGCAAAAACAGTTCTTAGATGCAGCACTCCCTGCCCCCATGACCCTTCCCCCCCCCCCGGCCCTTCATTGCTGTGTTGAAATATGCACGAGATTACTCACATGGTTAATTGTTAAATGCAACACAGTCACATCTGACTTCAAAAGAGGAAATTTCCCCAAAATGAAGTTGAAAGAGAAAGTTAAGAAGGGTCAGATGTCTCCAGAATGCTTCAGGGTTATTGAAAATTACAATATTAGAAGTTCAGTTAGAATGGTTACCACCGATCAAGAAAGGAACCATCAGAACCAAGGGGATGTGGTTTGCAAGCAGAGTGAAGGAAAATGGAAGAAGCAAAGAAGGCTTCCTTCAGAAAGTCTTGTCCAAATGAGGAAACACATAGTTATGAACAAGCAAACATAAAGACCAACAACAAAAAATCATTATATACATTAGTAGCAGGAGATAAGCTAGGGAGGTGCTTCAGCCTTTAGATGACAAGTAGGTCGAATGTATATTGAAGGAAGAAAAGAAGATTGCAGAGAAGCTGGGTGAATACTTCTACAATGGACAATATAGTTCAGATCCCTGTGCCTGAACTAACTTTCGCAGGAAGGAGAATATGAAGAATTGTGGTGATAAGAGAAAGTGTTCTAGGCCTTAGTGGCAAAATAAAAACGGAAAATCACCAGGTTCAGATAGCATTTGCCAAAGTGTTCTTAAGAGTATCAGCAATTTCACATTTGAGTTACTTAACAAAAAGATTTAATGTGTCTCTAAGATTGGCCTCTATACAGGAAAGTGGCCATGGGGATGCCAGTTTTTTAAAAGCGATCTGGGGGAATCCAAGAAATAACATCCAGTTAGTTTCATGTGTCTTCCAGGAAAGCAGGTGGAAAGCATATGAAGAAAAGGTCTTGCTGAAGCAGAAGCAGCATGGCTTTTGCAAGTGTAAGCCCTGTTTCACTAACCTCTTAGGGTGCTTTGAGAGTATTAACAAGCATATAGATAGAGGTGATCCAGTTGATATCTTGTACTTGGACTTTCAAAAAGCTTTTGACGAAGTACCTCACTGAAGAATTTTGGAGAAATTCTAATAATTTATTTATCTACTTGTTCTGGAGGATCAGCAAGAATGAATTAAATATGCATTTCTGGCAACCCCCCCCTTAAGTATTATGATTGTATTATTTATATTGCATTATGAAAGAAGAGAAAAGAATACGGTATTACCTAAATTGCTTGGGACCCATATACCTCAAAGAGCATCTTCTTCCATAAGTTCCTCTTTACATGCTCCATTCATCACCTGAGGAATTACCTGAATCCTAGGGGGTGGCAAAATGGAGCAGAGTCCTTTTTGTGGCATGCACCTTGTGGAAAGTCCCCTTGGCTTAGATTTGCCAAGCCCGAACACTTTGTGGGCTAAAGCCTGGTTTAGGATGGAAAACCTCCATCCTCTCCTTCCTATTAATATTTTAAGACTGTTTTCCTTTATAGCTTCACTCAGTTTGGGGAGCTTTATGAATGGATGTTTTTTGCTGATTTTTTGTTTTTTAAAAATTAAGGTTTTTATTATGTTGTTTGTGGTTTATTTGTCAATTTGGTTTGTGTGTATAGTTTATTGTTATTAGCAGCTTTGAATTTCTTTTTGCGGGGGAAGGGAGAAGGATATAAATTTGTGAAATAGACACCAATCATTTAGCTATACAGTGGTACCTCGGGTTACATACACAGTGCAGCAGAATAGCTTTCTAGTGGAAGCATGTTGCAACAGATGACTTACAAACTAGCCCCGTCTGTCTGAGTGCTTATCTGCTCCCTTGTACAGTGGTACCTCAGGTTACATACACTTCAGGTTACATACGCTTCAGGTTACAGACTCCGCTAACCCAGAAATAGTGCTTCAGGTTAAGAACTTTGCTTCAGGATGAGAACAGAAATCGTGCAGCAGTGGCGCAGCGGCAGCAGGAGGCCCCATTAGCTAAAGTGGTGCTTCAGGTTAAGAACAGTTTCAGGTTAAGAACGGACCTCCGGAACAAATTAAGTACTTAACCCGAGGTACCACTGTATTTGGTTTAAAGACAAGTATGACTAAGATTTTTTAAAATTTTTATTTTTTTTAATCATAATTCCCGTTGCGAAAACTGGGCTACTCTGGACATCACTCCAATTTTGTAACCTGGTTGTAGCAACCCATCACTTCCCACTTTGCTTGTAATAATGTATATATTTCAATGTATTTAGAAACACTTGCATTTTGGCCTCCACTGCTCTACACTTAGTGCCTGCCTTGTGCCTCTTGAAAGCAGCTGTGTATAATAACAATGGCGAACATGCCTAATAAGAATGACTAACCTACTGCTTAGGCCCTTTTCTAAACAAACCTTGGAAAGAACTCATTTCTACGAGCTTTTCATCTTGAATGTTGATGGGTGGTTATGGACAAGGTTGTGTGTTGCTCTTTCCACACTCTGTTACAAAGGTCATGGCAGTTCATCTCCCTCCCAAGAACCTCTGTCAACATTTGAGGCTTTCCTTGCGTGGTGATAAGAGCGTTTCTGTCAAGGTAGCTGAGGAAACAGCGGGCTTTTCCCTCACAAGCACATTTCCAGTATCTTATCCCTGGTGTTTTCTGTGTGTGGCTAGGAGTAGTCAAAGTGTTACCTTCCAGATGTTGTTGACTTATAACTCCCCATCAGTCAGCACAGCCAAAGTCAGGGGTGATGGGCAGAGGTGTATCTAGGGTCCCTTATGCAGTTGACAAGGATCTGTATTGCCCCCCCCGCCCCCCCCCCCGCAAATCACTTTACCATAGTAGCCACATTAGAAATCACTACATTTTATGTGACCCAAGTAGTCAAAGTGTCTGGAGTGAGGGTGAGGTGAGGAGGAATGGCAAGAAAGACAGGAAGAATCTCCTGCGTTTGATCTTACTGCAACAGCAGTGGCATGTTGCTAAACACATATACATCATAGATGCCATAGTCTCCAGCGGTCTACCTTCATACCGCCTCGCCATTTCTCCTACTGCTCAGTTTCCAGCTCTGCTCTAAACTCATGACCTGACACAGATAACTGGAGGCAGATTTCTGGGGTGATTTTTGTGTTCCCCCAGGGCCTGCACCCCCAGAGAGTGCCGGCTTCTCCAACCCCTAGGTACACCTCTGGTGATGGGAATTGTAGTCCAACAACTTTAGTGCATTTAATATGTGTGTATTGTCTGCAAGAAGAAGTACAAGTCTGACTTTGGCTTAGATTGTGGATTGATAAAATATTTGACCCAAACCTCTGTATTTTAAAGAAAAGTGTAACGGAAACAAATAACCAAGCATGGCTTGGGTGAAAGGTTGGTAAAGCTCCCCTTAGATACCTAGATTTTACATGGCTTTACTTAGAAGTGTCTGGAAATGTGTAAAGGAAGCACACAATAAAAGCTATCACCGTCAATTGACCGTAAACCAGTTTGCCCCCCAGCCAAGATGGGGTACATTTCAAAGTTGTGTGAAATTACAGGAAAGAACATGACTTCAGTTTGGTTTGAGAGGAGTATTACAAATCTCTCCTTTTGCTGCTTGCCTTGAACTGCCAAAGCAGGGAGGTTTTTATGCACCTGGCTGGCTGGTAGGCTTGCCAAACAACCAGCAGGAAACTGGCCTGGCCAGATGTTATCTGTGTTGTTTTTACTAGCAGGCCAGTTGGTTTGTAGCTGTGCACGTTGGGGTTTTCCAGGGTTTTGCTGCTGTTCTCCTTTGCAAGCCATTCTCTGTTTTGTCTTGGTAAAATGCAAATAATATTTCAGTTATAGGTTAGACGGTGATGCTTATACTATGGTAAAGGCTGCCATTCAGGTTGCATTCTTCCAACTGCTGAGAATATTTTACAGTTCCTATTTCCTTTATCTACTCCAAACCCTTCCAAAAATGACAGTGTGTGAAACTGAAACTGATTCATTCAAAGTCGCTAATGACAGAGTTTATCACAGCTGGCCAAAAAGTGTGACCCTATCCATATTTATCCATAAAGCTAAAATCACATATAGTCAAAACACAGGGGGTTCAATGGTGGGTGGGATTACCAGTCTTTTTTCCTGGATGCCCACCCCCTTTTCACCCCCTTTTAATTCTCTCCCCGCCCCAGCCAGCACATAAAGATGAACATGCACAAGTTAAAGGCATGTAAATTGTGGGCATACTGTATTAAAAAATAAGTCTCGTGATGTTTAATGTGTCTTAAGCATAATCCTATATGCACTTACTTAGAAGTAAGATCCACTGAACGATGTGGTACTTATTTCTGAGTAAACAGGCATAAGAATTACAGCTCAGACACAAGACCAATGCGCTCCATTTGCACTGCAGTATGTGTTATGTACACATAGCTCTATAAATAGCACTCAGTTTGACACATAAAATTTTTGGGAAGAGAAACTGTTCAAAAGTATTTTATCCTACTCAACAAGTCTGAGCGTGGCTTCCTTCTTTCTTAAGACTAAGCACTTTTACATAAAATTGTGAAGGCGGGGGTCAAAGGGAACCGTGATAATTTAAAGAGTCAAAAACAAACGAAGAACTGGATTACAGTGCGCTGCAACCGATTTACTTAAAGACACTTGGATAAATTGCATACCCGATTCCTACAGGACAGCAACAAGTAATTACAAAGGCACCAATTTACATTCTTCTGAATCATGTTAATTACAAGGGAAGTAGCTTTGACATATGCCATTTACATCCTCTTAGTAAGTTCTTTCAGTAATGTTTAGGTTCATTACATGTACATTGCTCTTTAAGAAGAGTTCGCAGAACATCATGCATGCTACAACCACTTGAAGAATTCACATTTTTTTGGATTCCTATATGAAACGACCTGATGCACACATCTCAGACCAATGCGTGCATTGGAACTTAAGTTATCCACCATATTTCACATTTCTCCAAGTGTAATGACATTGTTCTGGAAAGTATAAAAATATGGATTTTGAGAGCAAAGGCCCATTTTAATGCATATTCTCGGAGAAAAATACACCACATGCCAACCCTTGACACCACCCCTGATTTTGAGAAGGGTTTGTTGTTGTTTTTTAAATGCAGATTAATGCGGAAATTGAAATAAATTATGGGTGAAAACTTGTGACGTGGTCTAGAAACATAGAGATTCATCCTTCCCTAATACATGTGCAATGAAATGCTGTTCTGAAAAAGAAGTTTGGTGTGGAAGGAGTGAGGAAATGGGGAAGGAATAATGAGGGCAGGCCACGGAAAAGACATGATCTTTCTCACTCTGTAAATAGCAAATAATGAGACTTCTAGCTTACTAGTGATTTAAGTCACTCATGTACAGTAGCAAAAAGGTTGGGGAGCATCTAAGGAAAAACAGTCTTCTTATCACAGAGGATCTTTCACCTCAGATTTGTACAGGAGGAACACATTGCTGGAAACATTGCTTGGAAACATTGCTGAAAGTGCCTTATCGGAATGCAGTGATATGGTAAACCAGTGGAGGGGATGACATGCTGGATTGCCTTTCTTTCTTATGTAACAGCACAACCTGTACACAAAGGGAGGTATTCTTGGAATGTTCATACTCAGCATGCTTTATGAGCTTAGTATTACCTCGGGCCTCCCAGTTAGAAGGTGTGGTACAGAGGCGTGAAGCAGAAACCCTCAGTTAATTTCAACATATTAGATACTCCATTGCAAACCAGATTGGCCACAACTGTGGTGCAGGCAACTTCTGCAACAAGTGCTTAAAAGCAGTTTACTGAATCTTCAGTCAGGCTACAGCCAATACCTTCCTAGGCATCTTTGGATCTAGTTGCAATAGTTTTCAAGCTTCCCTCCTTGTAGAGAGCCTTTCAAGTCGGTTTCGTTTGTCATGAAAACCCAAAACCCTGCAGAACATTGTGGGCTGCATTCTAATGTCACCCTCAGCTTATGTGGGGCATTGAAAGTGTCTTGTTTATGAAACTGGGTTCTACAATGTGCAAATTGAGAGGGTACTCTGGAATTGCAAAGGAAGGCTAATAGGAGCATGCCATCTTGCTTTTAGGAAAGCTTGCTTGCCATTACTCACAAGGAACCCCTGAAAAGTGTCTGAAAATCAAAGGGTTTCTACAACAAAATTTGAAAATCATTGGAGCAGTATAAAATGGGCCCAGCATCTTTATTGTAGAAACTGAGCTTTTATCTCATGATGTTACATATTTTGCTATAAACTAAGCTGGAAATAGGGACGCGGGTGGCGCCGTGGGTTAAACCACAAAGCCTAGGACTTGCCGATCAGAAGGTTGGCGGTTCAAATCTCCACGATGGGGTGAGCTCCTGTTGCTTGGTCCCTGCTCCTGCCAACCTAGCAGTTTGAAAGCACGTCAAAGTGCAAGTAGATAAATAGGTACCGCTCTGGCGCGAAGGTAAACGGTGTTTCCGTGCACTGCTCTGGTTCGCCAGAAGTGGCTTAGTCATTCTGGCCACATGACCCGGAAGCTGTACGCCAGCTCCATCGGCCAATAAAGCGAGATGAGCGCCGCAACCCCAGAGTCGGTCACGACTGGACCTAATGGTCAGGGGTCCCTTTACCCTTTACCTTTAAGCTGGAAATAATAATAATGACAATAATTTCTCGTTTGTTTTATTGTACTGTTTGAAATCAGGCCCACAGCCAGAGGTTTTGTAATGGGGATGGCATAGTGCTAACTGTTGAGAGTCATCCTGGAAAGAGTGAGATTGGAGTGGGCATTGTTTTTTTAAATAAGAAATAACAAAGCCCAAATACATGTAGTCCAGTTTAAGTCAATAAAATACAACTTTGAATCCTCCTAAGGATAGATCATTATTCCCCAGTGCTTTTGCAATAACTAACCAGAATGCTAGAAACAAGGAGCAAATTTACTTCATTGTTCCTGAGAGAAAAATAATTTTGCTGATGTTTGAATCTGGGTAGAGAATGCTCTTTAATATTGTGGTGTTCATATAATCACTTAAGAGTGCAATCCTATGTAGCCATAGGGCAGACTGGATCTTCACCTTGGATGTTGAAGACCAAACTTCAGTGTTGAAACCTACTTCTTCACAACCACCAGCATCCCCCTGAAGTTCTGGCCCAACTGACATCACACTTCTGGCATCAGTAGGGTCAGAAAAGGGACATTCTGGGGACATTCTGGATCCCACAACTGGAGGAAGGTTTAGACACCTCTGAGCATCTCTAAACCTCTCCCCCGCCCCTTTCCCCTCCTGCTGGAAATAATGGGATGGAAACAGACAACCCTCACACCCAAAATTAATACTTTAAGGCCCAGAAACAACTGAGGTATGCAGACTGTTCTTCCATCCTCACTTCCACTCTGCTGGCTTGAGACCAGAAGGGGCTTGCATTAGGTGGTAGAACTGCCTTCAAATTTATGCCTCCCCTCTGACACATTGGTATTACACCCTCAAAAAATGGATTATAAATTTTGAGTATGGCAACTGAAACTATGCTACAAACTATCCTCTCAACTGTAAATTGTATGCTTGTTATTTTACTGATGATACTAAACGCTTCCTTTCTTTAGAAACCTCAGAGTTGTTTACATGGGGTATATGTCATCTTCCATCTAGGCATTGACCAGGTTCCATACTCATTGAGTGCTTCCACATACGTAGTGTTGTATGTACAACATAGTGTTGTATTGCTACACTTCAAACACTGTGCACTGGTTTATTGTGAGATCCACAGCTCTTATTTGATACTGCACCACATCAAACAAGCATACTATATGGGGAGGTGATGCAGAAGTTTTGGAATTTGCAAAAGGGGGTGGTTGTTCACTTTGCCTGTTATCTCTACGCAGCAAAGTAACAAAGCCATTTAATGCAGCAAACACATCTTTAAAAAATTCATTTTTTTATGCATTCAAACGGAGCACGTGACACTTCGTGAGAATGTTTTTATGTGAGTGAATTTTATTGAGTCTATTACGAGTTTAAATGCTGCAAGCTCTGTGCTGGTTTGTGACCTTGTCATGTGCGAGTGCAATGGTAAACAAGCTTATTCAAAACTGGGCTGGATTAAGTTTAGGGTATCAGTTCTTAGTGTTCTTGTTTATCGCTACTGGGTTGCTTTGGCAGGGCGGGGCTCTTTAGAGTTGGCAAACAAAGCCTGACACAAACAAGAGAGGCACGCAGGGTGAGGTGGCAGCATGGAACGTGCAGGAAATGCCCTCCAGGAGCAATTAGCAGCAGGTAGCTAAGTATGCAGCCTCAGAGGGCACCTAGGGGAGATACCTCTGTATATTATAAAGTTTCATGACATTATTAGTATTTGAATCTGAATTATGTATAATGATAATGCAGTCCTATGTATATTTACCAGTGAGGGGGAACTCCCACTGAATTTGAGCTTCCTCCTAAGTAAAAAATACATTTAATTGGCCGGTGCAAAACAAACAGTGTGAATAAAGGATGTGTCTTTTAACAATAGGAATTGAGGGCACATTCGCTTGACAAATGGAAAGATGGTTTTCAAAGCTGCCAAGGACCTCAAGCAGGGAATCCTGGGAACTGTAGTTCTGTGAAACAGCTCGGGGTCACTCCTAATCATAACTAGTTCCAAGTTCGTTTACATTTTCAGTGCAAAAGATACTTTTATTTTAAAGGAAAAGCCTTCATTTTAAAAATTTAACCTCCCAGTTCCTTTAAAAAAATAAAAAAATTGTTACCCGTCTGTTACTTTAAATGTTCTGTTTTTAATGTAGTAAAAGGTACATTATATGTAGATTTTTAAAAAAAAATAAATTTTAGAAAAGAATTCACTGTGGATTTTGTATAATAAATGTTAAGATTTAGTATAATAAGCTGCAATAATGGTCTCAATGAGGCAGTAACTTAATTTAGCTCTTCTCAGTCAGCTGTGAATATGAGAGCTATCAGTAAAAATCAGGTTTGTGGGTTCTGTGGCCATATCAACAGAGTTTAGTCAGTTTAGCAGTCATTCCTTCTTCCCCTTGGGATCCAGGCACCAGAGGTTCTGTGAGGGGATCTCTTAAAGACTGTCAATACCCTCACTAAACTCAATTTCCCAGGATTCTGTGGGGGAAGCCATTGATTGTTAAACTGACTGGGGCTTTTTTATAGTATAGGATGATATGCCCTTACAGTGTGAGCCAATCAATGGCTAGTCAGAAGTGAATATACATATGTGAATGTTCTGTATTCACTGGAGCATGCACTCAAGGCAGTGTAAACAGGACTGTGAGCCACGTAAGACTGTAATCCAACTCCCTGGCTGGCAGCAGCAGAACTCTGATAGAGCAACATAACCGCTACCATACCCTCCAAGTATCCCGATTTTCTAGGGACAGTCCTGAAATTACAGAAACCATCCCAGCTTCTGATTTGATCCTGGAATGTCTCCATTTCCCCTGCCAGTGCTGTTGTCAAGCTAGGTGAGGAAGATGAGCCAGCGCTTGTCCCTAGATGTAGCAGTGGTGGCAGTAGCACAAGGGAGCACCCTGTTGCTTCTCCACGGCTGCCACTGCTGGCCTGCTCCCTTGAACCAAAAACAAACCCCTGTGTTGCAATAAGAACCAGTCACAACAATACAAACCTAAGACATAGGCTAATAGTAGAGAATATATAATAGAATAATGATATCATTCAAATTATAGGAATAAGCCAATCAGAGTTCATATGTACAATATAACAGAGTGGTAGCGAGGACCGTCAAGCTGTGTGTTCAAAACAGATGTCTAAGGACAGTCTCACAATAGTCTTTCAAAAGTTTCAACAGAAGACGTCTCAAGTTTCAAAAGTAAAGTCTCTCAATAGTCTTTCAAAAGTTTCAACGGAAGATGTCTCAAAAGCCTCAAAAGAACAGTGTCTCCGGAATGATACAGTGGTACCTCTGGTTACGTACTTAATTCGTTCTGGAGGTCCGTTCTTAACCTGAAACTGTTCTTAACCTGAAGCACCACTTTAGCTAATGGGGCCTCCCGCCACCGCTGCGCCACTGCCACACGATTTCTGTTCTCATCCTGAAGCAAAGTTCTTAACCCGAGGTACAATTGCTGGGTTAGCAGAGTCTGCAACCTGAAGCGTCTGTAACCTGAAGCATATGTAACCCGAGGTACCACTGTACTACTGTTTCATAATAGTCTTCATCAGCCGATATTTTTTAACAGAATATGTAAGTAAGATTCATGCTAAGGATCAGTGCACACTAGATAGTGTAGCTGCTGATCAACTATTAACTATGAGGAAGAAGAAGAAGAAGAAGAAGAAGAAGAAGAAGAAGAGGAGGAGGAGGAGTTTGGATTTGATATCCCACTTTATCACTACCCGAAGGAGTCTCAAAGCGGCTAACATTCTCCTTTCCCTTCCTCCCCCACAACAAACACTCTGTGAGGTGAGTGGGGCTGAGAGACTTCAGAGAAGTGTGACTGGCCCAAGGTCACCCAGCAGCTGCATGTGGAGGAGCGGAGACGCAAACCCGGTTCCCCAGATTACGAGACTACCACTCTTAACAACTACACCACACTGGCCTACGTGTTGTGACTGGCCTCCTCCCTTGGGCAGCTGGAGAGTGGGCGAGGAGGAGGAGAGGCCGTGGCCCCCCAGACAGACATGACGTGCTGGCTCTGAGAGGCAGGTAGAGGGCAGGGTTGCCCTGGGCAGGAAGAAAGGGGGAGCAGAAGGAGTCTTGATTTTTTTTTTTTTTATAAAAGAAAATGCTTTGTGCGTCCATGTCAAATCTTGCCCCTTTCTAAAATTTATTCATTGGTGTGTGTTTTTCTTTTTGCAAATCTACCAAAGAATAAAATAAAATAAAATCGGGATCATTGAGTTTTCTCAGGACGATGTCTGCTGTGTCCCATTGGTGTAGTGGGGTGGCACTCTCACTACTTGCGACAGGAAATGCTGTACAGGTAGCGGTGGCTGTGAATGCTCTCAGTAGCACATTTCCCCCCACATGGGACTGGAGTATGAATTATTAGTCCCTGCATCCTTAGTTGGAAAGTGATGCTATCCCATTCCTGCTTGGGAGGAGGCTTTGTGAATAGTATCTGAGACATCACTTCTCCACCAAGGATGCTGGGATATAATTCTAGTCCCAGTTCTGGGGGCAGGAGGGGGAGGAAAGGAAGAGATGGTTTTCAGGGACAAATGCAACCTCTGCTTTCTCTTCACTTCCTACATTTTTTCCATGGTGGGGCAGGGAGCTTGGGAGGCAATGGCTCGCAGACTGAACACAGTTCTGCTTGCATCAGGCTGCAAGCCATCCTATGTTCCCCTTGTTCCTTCTTGTGAACATTTGTGGAGGGGTGTGTGTGTGTTTGGCTCTCCTCAAATGCGTGTGACTTTCCTACTAAAATTGTACCAGCGTAGCTGAATGTGCAAAACCCCTTATGTCAAGATGCAAGCACATGAATGTTTCAGCAAATCGGCAGAGACAACACAAATGTCTGCTGATGTCAGTCTTTAAAGTGGTATTTTGGGATGTTTATAAGCTTCCTCTTATTTAACAACAACATTCCCTTTGAAAGCTTTTCAAGCCACAAGACATCAGAAGCAGCAATGTGTTAAAGAAAACTAAAAACAACAAGGCTAGCAAGTCAGTTTAATAGTTCTGGCACGCAACAGCAAAGCAACTTTCTTTATTTTCCCAGGTTAGATTTAAGCTGTTGCTTTCTTGTATAATTTTGAAGGATCCCATGTGTGAAAGTGACCATGAGACAGGCACAAACTGATAAAACTTAGGCACATGAGCCTTACGTTTACTAATACAACAATTTCAGAGCAAACCTCAGCCATGAAAGTTTCCAAAACACTGATCTGAGTCATTGCTTAACTCCATTTGCAGAAAATCCCCATAGAGGTGAGATTCTCTTGCTCTGAAAGGATCAAATGCATTTATAAAACTCATATTTTGCAATGGATCCCTGGCTTGATTGGCCATATTCACAAAGTTCTGGAAACAGCTTTGCCTTTTCTGGATATGTGTTCCAGCGATATACAGTATTAAAATCTTAGCAAATAATGCTTTTAAAATAGCAACAACTTTTTGCATCTCTGCTCTCTTTCTGGCGATAGTGCTAAATACTTACACCATGTCTTCTAAGGTATCCTGCCTGAAAGACATGCAAATCAGCCATCCTTTCCAACTGCTTCTACTGTATGCTGCCCATTTTGTTAGATGCAATGTCTTGTGATCTTTGCAAACAGTTTATTTTAAAATGTTTTCAGAGCAGCCTGCCAGTTTGGCATATATACTAAGAAACACAAGGCTAGCTCTGACTTTCCAAACAAGAGGTAATCCAATAAACAGATTATAGCATCCTGATTATTGTATTCTTGTCTATTTCCAGAACTCCTTACCCATGTCCAATTCCAGTGCATACAATACAAGCATCCCTTTGCAATAGTGTACAAGCAACAGTTGCCACCAGTGGCTTGATGCACCTTGTGATGTTTCCATGGGATGACAGTGCCATAAACAATCTTCTTACAACTAATTTTGACTATTAAACAGCAGAGACTACCCAGTTTGCAAATAGTGGCTGATGGCTGCTACAAAAGTTGGCTGCCTTCCCCTCTCTCTGCCCAATGGTGGAAAGAACCATGGAGTTCCAGGCACTCACCCAGGGTCTGTGGTCCTTTAGGGAATTGAGATATGGCAGAGACTGTCATAGTTTTAAGAAATATGGTTGATTCACCTATTTACACCTTCAGTCTGCATAGAGGGAGTCCAGATCTTACAGCATGGTGATTTCAAGAGGGACTTGTATCCCACAGCAGTGCAGCCATGGAGTCCAAGGCATCTCTCCTAGCCTACCTGCAGCCAACCTGCCCAACATGGATCCCAGTCCTTCTTCCTTTTCCTTCTTCCAAGCAACCCTTGCTAAAGACTCTTCCTATCACCTCATACCCAATAACCCTGGCAACCTTCCAAACCCCTGTCTCTGGGCAGGGGGAAAGACATTTTTCTTGCCTTACCAATAGCCCTCAGTGGCCCTATATTGTTTCTTAATGGCCCTAGCTTGGCCAGGTCATTTTGCATAGGCTTGCCCAGGAATTACTCTGCAGTTTGTATTTCTCCCTTCACATCCCAAATAATCAAAATCCTGCCATTTATTAATTTATTGGGGTTTGGGGTGGGGGACGGGTCCCTCTTCCAAATCTATAACATGGCTAACATTGATCAGTGACCAATAGCTTCTCCTGTAACACAAAAGAGAGCTGTGTGGATGAAAAGTTTTTTTCCTTTCCAAGATCTGAATGGCTGATGCTGCTGGTAAACTTCCATAGATATTATCTGTGCGACAATGATGATCATACATTTCTCAACAGCCTTTGATGGCTTATGCAGGAAACCTTCCTTTGCATGGCGCACTGTGATAATGACCCGTGGACATAAGGGATGGATAATGACTGAGCAGAGCTCTTGAGCCAGGGCTCAGATAAAAAGTTGAAGGAAATCTTATCCAGATGCATCCTTTTACAGTTACAATCAATCTGAACCACCTTCCTGTCTCGGTCCCAGCCCTTTTCACAAAATATACACGGTTCCTCCAACCCAAATAATACATGAGACTAATGTTCTTTTCACATGTAGCTACAGCTACAGACATGTTATCCAAATGTGTCTTGAAATACGGACATCTGCAGACAAAATTATTATTCTGCTGAACATCAAACATCTCATTTAGAGGGAGAGGAGAGTGGGGATTTCTCACCCAGCCGCCTTTGACACCACATATTATGATTCCTCAGAGTCAGGAGTACATATACTGCTGATGGCAACTTTTCACACCACATAATCACAAGAAAATCCCCCCCCCATGGAGCACATTGCATGTTTGCAATTTAATCTTGAATATACCCAAGAGTGTATCGTCAAACCTTTATAGAAATCCCACTCATTAACAGAATGCGCACTGCTCCTCTGCCACCATAGAGACATGAAATTATACCTCTGCACAGTGTTCAACAATGGTCATCAAATATATGTAGAGCTACTTTCAAGGGCAGGCCTCCATAGTATACTTATCACAGGTATTAATGTCCCCCACATCTTCTATGTAATTAATAGCACCTGTAAATATATACGATGCCCTCTGATAGGGTCTCCATGATGCCGGCATCACCACCCTGTAAGGAACATGAGTTCTGCCATGGAGATGCCCCATGACTCAAATAAGTGGGCATAATTATTATTGTTATCTACCCAGAGGCAATGGAGGCAAGTTCTCCTGTGAAGGTGTAATGTATATTTGTAGCAGACTATCCCTCTAGCAGGAATTGCTGACCACTGTCCCATGTGAAAAAGGACCCAATGGCATCCTTTCTGTGAAGAACATTCCAAGTTCTGGACTTGGCCTATTCACTGGACTACTGGCTGCTTCTGGGCAGGAAGTTGTATATGAAAGCTTCCTGTGTCAACTCACTGGTGCTTTGCTTCATCAGAAGGATCTACCTGAGCTCTTGTGTTCCTGGTCTTGCCTTCAGTACTGCCTGGTAGCTCACTCTCTGATCCTGATTGCCCTTCCTTTCCTGTCTTCAGACACCTTCCCATGGTCCAGCCCTGATTCCTAGAAAATGTCAAGACCAAATCTTACCCCAAAATGCACCAGCTATAAATTAGAACCCATTTTTTTTACCTGTTTCAAAGCTGCCTGTTGACATGTGTTTGTTAATTGAAGCAGTGTTGAGATATCAAGAGATAGAAATGTGGCATATGTCTGTTTAAACAAATTACTCATCTCCCACGTATACAGAAGCCCCCCTTCCAAACTTTCTTTCATATTTGTTCTGCTCGGCACTGATGTTTCTGCAAAAAAGCTAATCCATTATTCATCAACACCTCTGATTTTGGCCTAAAATCTGAATTAGAGATAATTGGAATCTCTTCCATTGTTTATGTTCACACATCAAGGATCATCTAGTCAGTGCTGTTATGCTTCATGTACTGAAGCTAATCTAATTTTTTGAAAAACGGTTTCCATAATGGAATTGTTGCATTTAGGCTTGCATCTGTCACCAAACGAAATTTAGAATTTGAATCGGTGAAGATGGTGGAAATAATCTCATTGGCGTTAATGGGATTTGCATCAGCATCATGACTGGATCAGTGCAGGAGGCTATAAAAAGACAACAAATATTATGGCACCCGAGTGCCTAAGCTTTTGTAGGCTACTACTTGTTTGATCAAGTGTATAAAGTGGACCGGGATTGTTATGCGTGTTTATTTTATTATGTGCATCCTTTCTCTCCAGGGAGCATAGAGCAACATATCCAGGGGTTATCCCACTTTTATGCCCAGTGAAGTAAGGGAAGCCACCCACATTGGTTCATGGCTGACCATCTCTCAGGTCTATCTATAATACCAGAGATGTTCAGACTTCATCCCTGCCAAGGAAACCCTGCACATCTGCTACACAACCTGTGTGAGGTACAGAGAATTATGGGGGAAGAGGTTATGTGTTTTGTGCATTCTGTCAATGCCAATTGCGGGCCAGATGTGTTGGGACTCAGTGGTGCTACATGATAAGTACATGAGCTGATAAATGCATGCAACACAAGGGATGGAACCTGTGGTCCTCCAGATGTTGTTGGACCACATTTCCCATCAACCCTACTCACCGGCCATGCTGATGAAAGTTTTAATCAAAACCATTGGGAGGGCCACCATTTCCCCATCCCTGCTGTAGGAGAAGACCAGTAGTATTTGAGAAACTGCCTTTCAGTAAAGTTTGTTCACCATTACTGATCTTGATCAGCTACTGAGAAAACTCAGGGTGCCCTATAATACAGCTTGAAAACCACTTCACCCCACAAAGCTGGCTCTCTGTATCTTGCACATACACACTGTAGACAAAAGGGTGGAATGACTAGCAAGGTGAGAACTACAGAGAGCAGAATCCACTCTGATTAGCAGGGTGCTAAAGGGTTACAAAACTGGAGTGATCCTGAGCACATGATCCTGTAAGCTGTTGCCCTACGACCTTTTCGTTTTAGTTGTGGGCTATCATTTGCATCTCGAGCTAAGTATGTTGATGGCTTGCACAACAGCACTTCACTCAGAATCAGCTCAGTGAACGGTATCCATACCAACCAAGACCAAATGCCCGTAAGTTATACCAGCAAAGCTGCACCCTCCCCCCTTCCAACTCCATACACACATATGTGCCATTCCAGGAATCTTAAGATTTGACAATAAAAGGCTATTACCTTTCTCCAAGAACGTATTATTTGAAGAGACAAGGCAAATGCCTCTGTCGCCCACTCAAAACTTCAATTCCTGCTATTACAAAAGAGAATCACCTCTCTCACCTCTTGTTCTCTCTAGTTTCTCTGGTTAGACAACTGAAAAGGGGATAGCCATTAGAATTTTATTGATTCACTATTTCTGTATGGGTACACATAGCCTTTCTGTGCATGGTCCTTTTCAGATAACTTTTAAAGGAGAAGAAATAAAGAAAACTTCTTAGAACAAGTCACAAAGACAGAAAACTCATTCTCCTATTTTCCAGACTCAATCTCTTCCTCTAAAAGAAATACTTTACTTCTATTGGATTTTCTTCTGCTATTTTCTTCTGCTAATGTTAAATGTGCACATTGTATGATTGTGTGATATTTGGAGCTGGCATTGCACCATTTCTCTGTTTTTACACCGGTGCAAGCATCCTTGATTGCAGCAAAGTTGTTGGCACCTGTCTATCTTGAGACACAATGGAGTACATCTCTGGGGGTGAAGTCAAAACTGCTGTGTTAAGAGCACCAAAGTGACCTCCCCGGGGTGCAAGCCTGGGAAGTGTGCATGGAGGTCCTGGGCTGCCCAGATGGCAAGACTCTTGGCAGAGCAATTCATTTGGCACCAGCATGGCTGCATGGCCGCTGGAATGAGGTGTATAATGTGCCATCCATCCATCTTAGGGCCTCCATTCCAGATTTGGTAGGGTTTGCTCCTTAGCCTTTTCTTCTCCCAAAGATGTCCCTCAAGGCTGTGGAGGTTTAGGGTCAGTTTTCCTTCTCCTAAGTGGGCTGCTTTCCCAGGCTGACAAGTCTCATCAAACTAAAGGAGAAGAATATAGGATGCAACAGTTCATGGGGGTACACTAGGCAGTTTCTGCTATTGGACTAAGTACTTCCTCTGAATAGAGAAGCAGCTGCACTATTGCTCAATAGTCTGGTTCTTAAGTTATGCAAGCGGTGTGATTACTGCTCCCCATAACTGCTTTCCACCCTGCTCCTGTAATGGATGAAGGGGATGTTTATGCAGCTAAAAGCTCATCAGCATCACCTTCTTAACTCAGCCTTTGTTGCTGGTGTGGTTCTTCTCATGTGATCCTGCATCTCTTTGTGGTTCATCCATTCCTACATTACTGGAGTGATGTGGGACCTAGGACCTGGTTTTCTGTACCAACTGGTTCATCTTGTTGTTTCCAACAGTGGCTAGTCTGGTACCTCCCCTGTTGATTGTCTCGATATGGAATACAGAGGTATAGCACTTCTGAATTTTGAAGCATCCATAGCTAAAAACAGTTGATAGACCTTTCTCCATGATTACTCCTTTAAAATGTCATTGAGGACGGCACTCATTGCCACATCATGTGGCAGTGAATTCTATAAGTTAAGTATACATTTGGGAAGGGGGAATTTTTTTTATAAAAAAAATGATATTTATTCCAAGTTTAGGATTACAAAAAAGAGAGAAGAGCAGTACAAAATATATAAAAGAAAAAAAAAATACAAAGAAAAAAATTTTTTTCCATAACAGAGCAAAGTATAAAGAGAAAAGAGAACGATAAGCAAGACAAAAAATATAAAAATACATTAAGTTAAATTAAAACAAAAGCAAATTAAACCTTTACATAACTTTTTCCCTTTACTTATTTCCTTGACCTCCTCTCACCTCCCAGTTTTGTATTCTAGTTCAGATCATTTTTTCCAGCAAATCCTTCCAACCTTATTTTCATTTACGTATTTTAATTTAAAATATTATAATTAAACATCCTCTATTTCTTCAATTTCCTCAACTCATTTTTGCCTAATCCTTTATATCATATCTACCAAAACTGCCTGAATTTTCTTTTTCCGACATCTTTTTAACAGTCTTTAATATTACAATATTTTTGAAGATATATTTTAAATTTTTTCCAGTCTTCTTCCACCGACCCCTCTCCCTGGTCTCGGATTCTGCCAGTCATCTCAGCCAACTCCATATAGTCCATCACTTTCATCTGCCATTCTTCTCGGTTGGGTAATTCTTGTGTCTTCCAGTACTTTCCGATAAGTATTCTTGCTGCTGTTGTAGCGTACATAAAGAAGGTTCTATCCTCTCTTCGCACCAATTGGCCGACCATGCCCAGGAGGAAGGCCTCTGGTTTCTTCTGGAAGGTATATTTGAATACCCTTTTCATTTCATTATAGATCATCTCCCAGAAGGCCTTGATCCTTGGGCATGTCCACCAAAGGTGAAAAAATGTGCCCTCAATCTCTTTACATTTCCAACATTTATTATCTGGCAAATGATAGATTTTTGCAAGCTTGACTGGGGTTAAGTACCACCTGTAGATCATTTTCATTATATTTTCTCTTAAGGCATTACAAGCCGTAAACTTCATACCTGTGGTCCATAACTGTTGGGAAGGGGGAATTAAGCATGCAAGGCCAGACTACACATTGATGTAAAATATAGTTTGATCCTTGTTTGCCGACACTATTGCAGAATAGGGCTCTAAGCTGCTTTTGGTAGGTTGACCCCCAAATATTTTATTACCTGACCTCTATGCATACTCCCACACACTTCATTTCCAGCAGATCTAGGGAAAAACATTAAACATTAAAATCTCAAACAGGATGCTGACCACCTAGGCTGTTGACATTCTTAGATAACCCCTCTCTCGCTAACTAGACTTAATCTAAGAATGTCAGCTGCCTAGATGGTGAGCTTCCTGTCTGAGAGATTGACTAGAGCTTCAACAGGAAGGCTTGTCAAGTCTGCTGAAAAGTCAGTCTCCATGGACAGACTGAAGACCTATTGGATTCATCGACCTCTGGGGAAGCACCATCCTGGCAGATCCCTCACCCTGTGAGACTCGGACAAATGGGACTTAGGCATGACTAAGTTTTGCTGAAAATACAGTGGTGCCTCGCAAGACGAAATTAATCCGTTCCGCGAGCGTCTTCGTCTAGCGGTTTTTTCGTCTTGCGAAGCAACCCTATTAGCTGCTTAACGGATTAGCGCTATTAGCGGTTTAGCGGCTATTAAAGGCTTAAAGGCTTAGCGGATTAGCTGCTAAAAGGCTATTAAAGGCTATTAAAGGCTTAGCAGGTTAGATAAAGGGGGCGAAAAGCGAAAAAAAAATCTCAAGACTTGCAAGACATTTTCGTCTTGCGAAGCAAGCCCATAGGGAAATTCGTCCTGCGAAGCAACTCAAAAACGGAAAACCCTTTCGTCTAGCGGGTTTTCCGTCTTGAGAGGCATTCGTCTTGCGGGGCACCACTGTATAGCCAATTTCAACTGACTAATGTTTATGTAATTTCTGCTGATGAAATTATCTGAGGGGGAAAACTATTTCTATATGTATCACCACTTTCCTCTCAAATCTCCCTTGAGGTTCTGCCACCACCAGATGCCAGGGAAAAAAAGGGGGGCGCCTGTTGCAGCATGTCTCTAAAATCTAACATTTTTCAATGCTCCTGTTAAAATAAGTATTTAGGCTATTTGTTCTCTTGAAGGCATTAATGCTCATTGCCAAGATTACAGAAAATATAATAGACATCAGTGCTTCTGCATCCCTTTAAGGGGCTGGTATGTGATGCTGTATTACAATGGATTTGCAAATGCAGAGCAGTGCCTATAAACACTTACTCAAGGGACTATTCATGTCTCAGCCCATCTGAAACTGGCGCACTCAGAGAATGTGGGTTTTATATAAACAAGCTATATATAGATAAATGCAGCTTGTCCTTTACTCTTCTCCTTTCTCCTGTGAGGTTTTTGGAAAACCAAGAGTATCTTCTTGCCGTCTGTGTAGTATGTACACCCTTCAGGATTGCATGTAAGCTTTGGCACTGAGAGATGTGAGCACTGTGCTCATGTAGTAGTAGTAGTAACAATAATTTTATTATTTATATGCAGCCCATCTGGTTGGGTTGCCCCAGCCTCTCTGGGCAGCTTCCAGCACACACAAAAACATAATAAAATATCAAACACTAAAAGCAATGCAAGTAAACCCGTTATACTTTCTGGGTTCAGAAAGTAGCATTTTTGGTGTTTAAAGCACTCTCTCAATTCGGATTTTGAAGCACTTTTAAGGGTATTGCTCCTTAATTTAGTGCCAGTTTTAAGGCAGTGCAGGTGCCCCCACACACGGCACTGAGCCAAGGGGGCACAAACTTGAGAAGATCCATAATTGAGAAGATCCACTTTTGGCCTCACACAGGGTGTTAAAGATTGCCAAAGTCTGCCCCTGCCTTAACCTCTCCCTGTTAAGTTGCAAACTCTGGAATCTGCACCAGTTCCCTGACTTTCCCCTTTGGCTAATGGCAGGTCCCATTTGGATCGGGGCAGTGGTATGGGATCCTAGGGTTAGATTCCCCTACTCCCTGCCCACAGTAGCTCCAATCCAAATCAGGAGCCCCTGCAGCTGCTTTTTCTACAATAAAAATACAGCAAGCATTCCAATCACATATATAGTGTGCTCTCAGACTTCCATTCATTACATACCAGCAAACAGAGGTTTGCCAGTTAATACACATTAATCTGTGTACTCACTCTGGTTTATTTTGCACCCAGCGTGCTCCACCACTGATTTGGAAATTGTGTACACACAATGTTAACTACAATCCACATCTACCTTTTTGTTTTTTGTTTTAAATGAAATACTATGCTTTGATGCATGTTACCCCAAGCCAGTGCCAATACAAATTGGAAAAAAAAGTTATGTTTGAAGTGGCCCTTAGACCTGCCCCAACTGATACAGGAATACAGTGGTACCTCTGGTTAAGAACTTAATTCGTTCTGGAGGTCTGTTCTTAACCTGAAACTGTTCTTAACCTGAGGTACCACTTTAGCTAACGGGTCCTCCCACTGCTGCTGTGCCGCTGGCACACGATTTCTGTTCTCATCCTGAAGCAAAGTTCTTAACCCAAGGTACTATTTCTGGGTTAGCGGAGTCTGTAACCCAAAGAGTATGTAACCCGAGGTACCACTGTAATAACACCAGTCTATTTTTTGTGGGCTGTTTTAAGAATTATTGCGTAATGAGCTTAAAACACTCTGAACACTTGAAATGTGCCGCATAAACATTAATAATAATAATAATAAAATTTTTTATTTATATCCCGCCCTCCCCAGCTGAAGCCGGGCTCAGGGCGGCTAACAACAAAATGGTATTATTTTCAATGTGCAGTTTACCAAGGCTTCCTTCTTAGCTATTGCCATGGGTGATGTCAGAGGGTGGGAGGGCAAGCGCCCCCCAAAGGAGCTCCCCACACTTGCCTCCTCCATTTTTGGACTCCTGTCATCAACATATACTACTATTTTACTTCCAGAGACCTTAACATGTAGTAGCAGGACACAACTCCCTCACTTCTGTGTCCCCCGAAAATTTCTTTCTTTTGCTGCCACCAGCTATCATAAAAGCTCTTGGCATTAATATGCTCATTACCTTTAACAGTGATACTGTTTTAGTTGCTGGGGGGGGCGGGGCGGCGGGGAATAACATTCACAAATCTAGAAGGAAGAGTCTTCCTGGCTTTTGTCCTGAGGAATCCCAGTGTGCCATAGTTAGAGCAGTAACTAGAGGGTGGTGGGGAAGTTTAAATCTTGGAAATCCCCCCAGAAACCTGGCACGAGCACACAGCAAGACAGGCTCCCATTTAGTCTGATTCTTTAGCCTCAAGCAAAACTACGTACAGAACAACCGTTCAAAACAGAGACAAATAACTGCTTACCTTTCTGGCTACCTCCTCCAGCCAAATATCTGTCCTACAGATTATCTGGGACCACCCGGCGAAGTTTTTCTGCAGCCCATCCTTCCTGCCAACCTGCTAGCAACTTCAGGTTCTTGTTTTGCAAAAAGGAGCAGGCAAGCAGCGGGCTCTAAGCCAAGCCAGGGAGCTGAACGGCTTTTCCTGCTGGCATGTGTTCAGTGGATCTGAAGTCATTAACGAGAGAGGAATCTGTCCACCTTCTGAAATCTCCTGAGGCTTCTTGCCCAGGCGCACTATCTGCAAATTTCTCTGGTTCTCTCCCCCCCCCCCCCGCTGTAATTTTACACAGTTTTCCTCCGCCCCTGCCAAATCAAACGCGACGAAATGGCAATTTTCCTTGCTTACTCCACTTGTTGATTCAGGAATGTTGTCTTTTGTTGCCACTTTTTTCTCCCTCAAAGAAGGAAAATGTCTTGCATTGTGGGAGAAGCTTGGGAAAGGAAAAAAAAAAGGGCTGAAAATAACGCTCTACAGGGCCACCCTATGCACGTTTACTCAGATGTAAGTTCCACGGATTTCCATAGGATTTACTCTCTAGAGTATGGGGTTGCAGCCTAAAACCATGAGCAAGAGTATTTGTATAACATGGTTACGTGGGGAAAAGGGCATATTCTAAGATTTTATTCGTGCTTTGGGCTTCTGATATTCCCTCAAAGTTAAGCTACTGCAACAGCTTTTATGATGCAAATGTAGCAAGCGAAGACAGCGTCATAGGAACAGAAGAGAAGAAATTGGGATTTTGATGGTTAACCTATTGAGTAGGTAATAAGTAAACAGGGCTTCCCCCATCTGGAAGCATTTCTCCCCATTTCCTAATTTTTAAGACCTGCCTATCAAAGGTAGACAAGCTACTGTATATCCTTTGGGTGGCGAGCTATATACTTCTGTGATAAATATACAAGCGGATAGTTTTAAAAAATTGATCCTCCTGTCAGAATTTCTCATTGATCCTTCAAGAGGGAAATCTGTTTGATGTAAGGTTCGGGAGTGTGGGTTAGTTCCCAGGCAGTGCAATCCTCGGCTTACACAGTCTCGCTTACTCCGAATCCAGCGTGCTCCCACCACTGGTGTTTGAAGCCAAATACGCACGATGTTAGCCACAATCAATCCGTCTCTTGCAGCTTCTTGTTTGATGTGCTTTCTCTCAGAGCAGCTTGTGTCTGATTAGAAAATGGAAGCCTTGGTTAAGCTGAGGTGTGTACAGTCCAGGCAGCCATTGCACACGTGCGGATGATACCACACGACAGAAGGAAGCTTCAGTGAATTAGAACTGGGTGTGGGGAAACCAATCATGTAATGGGCATAGAGGGGAAATATCCTTGTCCCCTTTTAAGCACATAACCCGCCCCCCAACCGCATTTATTCAGAAATAAATTCCACTTTTTTCTTCCTCCACACCTTTTGATTTCCCTTTTGATTTAAGCTTCTTGCTGTATGTGTTTTGAGTTTTGCTTGTCTCAAGGGATTTTTACTTACTTCATTTATCAGCCATAGCCTGCCTTATCAATTATTACTTTATAAGAGTCATTTTGTGTGGCTGTTTCATATACAATACTGTCTAGTTAGTGTACACACCAACCCATTTGTAGCGCAAAAATGTGCTGTTGTTTTCTGAATAAGGACTTGCTCATTCTTGTCCTCATGAAGCATGCTGCTTTTGTTCTAGAGCGATTCCAGATGGTGGCATCAACATGGGTGGATGTGGTTACTTGATGCACATTTGACACCCCCCCTTTATTAGATTATCCGCACCTTCCCCTCCCTGCACGTGCCCCAGGTGAATGAAGAAAGAAGAGGTGATTGTGACTTTACTGTGGGCCCCCACACAATAGCATTGGGCAGGTGTGGAACCCCCCCCCATATTGTTGGGACGACCCCCCCCATCTGTTTTCAAATGCGGGGTAATACAAAATCAATTTGCAACGAACTTTTGTTTTTTGGAATGAAACCAGTTTCTCAACAATATATTTTCAGGAGCAAAAAATATGCAGATTGTGTGTGGATGACAGACAAAAATCAGTCTCTATTGATTCTAGAATAAAATGGTGGGTGTATACTAGGGATGGGTGATAAATCAATATATTGTCCCAAAATGGATTGAAGTCCATACTGTCATATTGGTTTCATAATGTTTGACCTGCTTACTTTATTGGGGCTCAATAAAGCACACTCATTGTTGCAACCCTTACAGACGGGGGGTGCTCTGATGTGCACAATAATTTACAATGTAAAATTTAGAACAAACAAAACCAAAGAGAGGAAACTAGATCCTTTTTAGTTCTTATTTCCCATCCCTGCAAACCAACTTTAAAGATGCCTAGCATAAAAACCTCTGGACCTATTTCTAATTTGTCAGGTTTCCTTCCCATGTTTATTTCCCAATAACAATGTGTTATGGGAAGTTTTGTTTTTTGACTTGGTTTTGGCCTCAAACCCCAAGCCAAATCAGGCAGCCTTCAGATCAAGGCATGCTGTTTTCTAAAGTGCCACATCAAGTCTGAACCAAATCTTGAGGCCATTGCATACCTGCTACTTGTAGAAATCCCCTTGTAATGAAAGGTGAGCTGTCAGGAAGCAGAATTGTGTGCCCAGTACTGCACATTTGTTCCCCAGAGCCCTGGAGAATTGTGGTATAGACATATCCTGAGTTACATCTTGCTTAACTCAGCAATTTAACAATTCATAACATTTCCCCCCTAGGTTTATGTGGTCTGTTTGTTTTCACAATGGGAAGAATGTAAGAAACAGCTTCATTTTCTGGTGGGGGTACCATGCATTAACTGAGTTTGTTTTCTTCCATGGCTCCAAGTAGGCTCAAAATGTCATCTATAACTGTGCATAATGTGCCATTTTCTTACTGCTAAAACTAGTACTGTGTCCTTCCCACAACATTTACTTAGTGCTAAGAAAATAACACATTTACACATGCTGAGATGAAATTTCGGCCAGACACTTTTGCATTGTGTCTCTGTACCCTTTCTGTAAAAATTAAGCAACATCTTCAGCTTATTAACAGTGGTTTCTGGTGAAGGCCCTCATTCTAATAAGTGGAAGAATGTCCTTGAAAATTTGAGTGCAATGGGCCCACAGTCTAGATCAATTCAATCTGGAGTGTGGCCACTTTGTTTGTTTTATGTAGGAGACTATCCAGAGATTAAACAGCTCTCCCTGGCATCTAAAATTTTATTTCGACTTTTGGGGGAAAATGCTGTTAATTGATTGGGGCCCCATTTCATATCTACACTTAATGACATATAAAGTATGCCAGGTTTGTATATCAAATAAGCAGTTATCATGCCTGTTCCAGGGGTTGTTTTCGAGTGCAGCCGTAGCTCTTTAGGAACCAAAGACAGCTGACAACAGCTATGTCTTTTCAATGAAATATCCCATCCTTCAGTGAACCATGGACTATTTTTTTGTTGAATGTACACAAACAATGTGAAAAGGCTAAAGCAGAAGGCAACCATTTCTTTGTTTTAGTCTTAGCCCATAATAAAAATGGCATTAAAACAAGGTAATAACAGGAGCTAATAAAAGTACTAAGCGTATTTCTAATACAACAAGCCCTTAAATCAAACTCTGTTATGTATTGACCAGAGCCAAGGGAAGGGACGTCATTTGGCTGGAGCTGGTGGGAGTCAAAGTCTAAAACATCTGTGATCTTTCAAAAATATAGCTAAAACATTTTATGGACATTCAGAATGATAGGGTAGTGAAACCGCATGGGTAGCCAATGTGGTACCCTAGAGGTTGTTGGACTCCCATCATCCCTCACCACTGGCCATGCTGACTAGGACTGATTTGGAGTCCAGCAGCATCTAGATTGTGTCATGTTGGCTTCCCGCTGTTATAGTACTTTTCCTATTTATACTCTGCCCATCTGACTGGGTTGCTCTGGGTGGCTTTAAGCATATATAAAGACACAATAAAACATTAAACATTAATAAAATTTCCCTATACAGGGCTGCCTTCAGACAGCTTAGGGGTCAGATAACACCATACCTTCCAACATTTATCTGATGAAAATAGGGATGTCCTAAGGAAAAGTGGGACATTTCAGGACCCAATCAGAAACCGGGATGGCTTCTGTAAATCCAGGACTGTCCCTGGAAAATAGGGACACTTGGAGGGTCTGCTAAGGTAGGTGAAGACATTGCTCAATAGATTGCTAGCAATGTGAGACAGCTTTCACTCCCATGTTGGTACATAAACACAGCGTACTATGTTTACTTTGGAATTTGCCAGAGGGGCCAAATCTTTTTGGACGTGTACATTATCCTCCTTTTAAATTCAAGTTTTGCGGTAACTGCCCTAAAGCCAGTAAAATAATCTAGCGAGAAGCCATGCAATTAGACCATCTGCCAAGCCCTCTGCAGCCACGATATGTAAATTGACAAGCTAAATTGGCTTTGCTCCAATAAACAAAATTTTGGAAGCTTAAACCAAGAAAAGCAATAGCATTCTGTGGCTTTAATTATACGGTGTGTAACATCTCCCTGGTGGACTTAAGGCCTCTGTCCAAGACCATCAGCTGGGGGTGGTTGTTTTGTGTGCTGAGCTGCTAGCAGCAGTTCCTGCATCCAAACTTGCCAGTTCAAAATCCAAAATATAAAATGCAAGTCTAACAGCTCAATTATGACGCCTACATTAACAAATTTGGGCAAATTCCTAAACCTCATCTAGGACAAGATGAACGCAAACTAAGATTGTAGATATGCTGAAGATGCTTTCAGGTAATTAATCACCCTTAGTGTTTTAAAGTCTCTATGATATGGACCTTGTCTGATCTGTCTATCCTTCCTTGTACACATCTGAAAATGTTGGTGTCTAGAGTTTTGCTTCTTCTGAATCATACCAGCTCTTATATTCTAGCTACATGGAAGTCAGGGTGTAGGGATTTTCTCCTACCGTGGAGTACTTGACTAAGGAAGTATCTTATTCTATTAACTTCCTAAAGACCATAGTTGGTAACCTCCTCCTCTGTCTCTTTGTAAATTTAAAACAATAGACAAGAAGACTAGCAAGTAATTTTTAAAAGGGGGGGATATGAATTTGATACCACGTTATTAGACTAAATAAAATTGTCAATATGGTCTCCCATTTTCTAAAGAACCGTTTTAACAGGGGTGGGTGGAAATCCCCCCCCCCCAAAAAAAAAACCCCAATGAAAGTGACATTTTAGTTGCTATCAAGCTGTTATGGCTGAACTTCAATTCTCAGCTCAGACCTACATCGTTGTGGTGGGAAGTCTATAATCCAAAGCCAGTGCTAGACTTAATAACGACAATACTTAGCGTTTACTTCAGGCTTCCCCATGTGATGCTCCCCAGATGTTTTGGAGTACAACTCTCATTATTCCTGACACTGGCCATTGTAATACGAAACATCTGCAGAGCACCAAGCTGCAGAAGACTGATTTCCATTGTGCTTTTGGACTGATCAAAGCACTCTGCGTGCATCAGATGTGGGGAACGTTTGTCAGCCTGAGGCCTGTAGGCCCTTGAGGGGAACCTTCTAAGGACTTCATGACATTGGTGTCTGGGGCCAAAGTCAAGAGCGGCTGAAGCAATCACACATTTCAGCTACCCCAAACCAGAGGTTTCTACAGACACACACATTTATGTCTCTGTCCTCCATCTAAGCAAGCAAGCAGACATTCCAGCTAGGCAAGAGCACTCGAGGTGGAACTGGAGAAGAAAGGGGTGGCCTGAGGGGGCCATGGTGTAGGGAGAGTCCCAAAGGCAGCCACACAGAGAGCCCTGGGAGATCACATTCTCTGGTCCTGACATTGAGGGAACCCTGTTAGGCAAGACAGTATCGCCTCCATAACGCAGATGGCACTTTCATAGGTTTTTTTAAAAAATATAGTTTTTATGAACGATTTTCTTGGGTTACAAAAGTACATACATTGTCTCTATTTTCAGATCATAACGACCTTTCTACAGATCAGTTATATTCAATGTGAGACATTAATGTTGTATGCAGTAGGAAGTTGGGGAGAAGAGAGGCAGGGAGAGAAACCGGGGGAGAGGGGGTAGTAAACTTTCATCGTTTTACATAGTGTATGTGCAAAGTTATTGTGTCAGCGTCACGTGGGTAGGTTCTCTTTCTATTCACTTATTAGTTGTCATTGGCAGAGGCACAGAGGGGCACAGAGCATGGTTGGTTGCCTTCAGTTGACTAAATTTTGTTTGCGTGCGTGTGTGGGTAGATGGGCGTTGGGTGAAGTTAGCCATATCAGTTCATATGCTGTCAGTGGCTTATTGTTGTTTTCTTGTTGGGCTGTGTGTGTAACAAAGGGGAGCCACACAGGGGTGAAGACGTCCTCTTCTATGTCTCCCTGTGTTCGTCTCGGTTTGTTGGTTAGCTTTTCTAGTAAGGCAGTTTCCCATACAGTTTGGTACCAGTGGTCCATGTTCACTCCTGAGCGCTCCCTCCAGTGTCTAGCTATGATGCTGTGGGCTGCTAAGAGTAGGTGGCTTATAGTTGAGTGTGAAATATGAACTTTAGGTGCTACACTACCTTGCCCGTATGCTACTGAAACCGGTGAGAGCTGGATTCTGATTCTCTTGGCCTGCATGAAGCTCATTGGGTGGCTTTGCCCAAGCCACTGTCTGTCAGGCTAACTTACCTCACAAGGGTGTGTTGCATTCAAACAGGCCACCTTGAGCTCCTTTGAGGAAAGGTGCAATACAAATGTGATAAATATAAAATAAACACGGCATAGGCAACAATATTAAAGAAAGCAATAAATGCTAGTCCAGGAGGGTACTTGATGTGAAATGTTTTATGTGGTTTCTATGGTGACTGATTAGACTGCCTGGCGACTAACAGCATGAAATAGTGCTGCTGACTGAGAATAGTTGATTCCCATGGATTCTGGGCATTGCATGCCGACTAGGTATTTGTTATCTAGAGTGATGTGTTTGCGTGTGTTAGTTCAGCCTGTGGGTACCTACCTACATGCTTACCTAGTTTAGTTTGAGCTTGAAATAGGAATGCTTCTAGGACCAAAGTCTCCTACATTTTCTAAATTACACAGACACACACACACACAAACACACAATGCTGTAACCTAATTCTCCCCTTTGTATTCCACAACATGTTTTGGAGAAACCCAAAATTAGATATAAAAGTTACCTTAAGGCTGTGATATGTAATCTCAGTTGAAAACCACGGGGTTGATATCCTGATCATAAGGACGCTTTATGCTTTCTGACCTCAGACCTCCACTTTGCAGCCTGCTTGACCAAATCCTGCGCTGAACATAAGGTTCACACTGCAAATACACAGGTCCTGGAGTGGAGCCATAGTGCTCTCCTCTTTTTCACCTGGCTGCCCCAGTAAGGGCACTTGTAGGTATCTATCCAGCTTGCTTTCATACACATTTTGTCTCTTTCCCCTTGAGGAAACTTGACTTTCAAGCTTCTGCTTTATTTCTCCTTAGCTTTCTCAGCTAGGCCCACTGTGAAGAGCAACTCTAAGAGGCATATCAAAAGCCCCTGAGGATGAGTGAGTTTGCGCTGAATTCAAAACAGAATCTCCCTGTACTGTTTCAAAGCCAAGTTGCGTGCTTGAACAGGTCTGTGCAGCAGGTGGATGCAGTGGGGAAATGTATTTCAGACCCGCATTTCTGATTTCATTTTCCACGAGCAGGAGGAAAAGTTTGGTTTTTTGGGCCAAGTCTGTGGGTTGCAGGAGTGCAGTCATCTTTATTTGCATCTCTGTTTAGCATATGTGATCCTACATGTTTATAAGGGCTCATCCAGTTTTCCACTCGTTCCCCTGGGAAAACCCCATTTTTACTACTGAATTGGAGCAAATGTCAATGGGATTTTTTGCGGACTAATATTTACACTAAAGGGTGGTTTTTCCCTGGGAAAGTAGTGGGGCAAACAGAAAACCATTTGAACCCATGCCCAGAAAGCACGGGACAAACAAAATACCATTCAGACTTACGTTTTCTAGGCATGGAACAAGCGGAAGTATGGATGAATACTTCGGAGAGGTTTTTTTCTGTTTCGCAGGTGAGCAGGGGTTCAAAATTGTGCTGCATCTGAGAAATACAGCCTGTTCCCCTAACCAGCAGAAGTAAGAAGTCTCAGTGATATTATTATAAAGAATAAAAATACGGACTTGATGACCCTCGAGGTCCCTTCCAACTCTACAGTTCTATGATTTAATTTTATGATATCTTGCCTTTCAGCCTCCAAAGGCAACCATTTTAATTAATAGCACGGTGCACCCTGATGTGGTGAGGGTTGGTCACTAGGTTTCATGGGTCTACCCCACCAAATGCTGGAGTCTGTTTTGATGCCATATGAATCTAATCCAGTTGGCTACACCTCCCCCTCAAGTCTCCCCCCCTTTTTGTCTCCTATATTTCCCATGGGTCTTGGCAGCCCATGATAACTGCCGCAATGCTCCCATCAGCACCTTGAATCAAAGTGATGAGATCCACTTTCCTTAATAATACCTGGTCCTTTGAGCTCTAATCTTCAACAACTCTGGGAAAGGGAGAATCATAAAATCGTAGAATTGCAGAGTTGGAAGGGACCACTAGTCCAACCCCAAACAATGCAATAATCTTTCGTCCAAGGCGGGGCTCGAACCTACAACCCCAAGATTAAGAGTCTCATGCTCTACTGACTGAGCTAGAAGGGAAGATGTGTGTGTGTATTGCTCCTGGACTTTGTTATCTGGTGTTCTGCGGGGACATCCTTCATTCACACATGGCAATCTGTCATCTTTCACTCCTTGTCAGTGAACTGCTCAGGTGAGACATCTGAAAGAATCCATAGCATGTCCTTTTTGGTCATATCTGAGCTGGCAGGGTTAGAAGGGAAGCATCTATCATCCCTCCCTTCCTCCCATCCCACACAACCTCCAATTTCTCTTAATATGCCTGCACAGGAAAGGCCAATTTGAAGTGTGATTGCTGTGAGCGTTTGCCTTATGGTTTGTTATTCCGCAGGTCAAAGGTGAAGGGTTGGGGCATTAATCAGCAAGCACAATGCAGAACAGAGATGCTAATTGTGTCTAAAAAAAAGGAGCCCGCTGTCATGGGAACAACAGATGAAAGAGAAGCCTTTTCAAGGATAACATTCACAAATGAGACAGCATACCTCAAATGTGCCTTTCAAGACATGTGCGCGCATGTATGTGTATAATTGTTAATGCTTTATAAAGAATTGGGAGCCCATCCTTTCAATCAGTTTCTACATCTTGCTGCCTGAGGTGAAGCAACAAATGGTTATTACCCCGCTCTCCATCTTCCCGCAAGCCAAGGTGCAAAGTACCAAAGACTAATTATTTTAGCATCCAGGACACAAGTACCCCTCTCACTCCCTGCAAATGCGACTACAGTGGTACCTCGGGTTACAGATGCTTCAGGTTACAGATGCTTCAGGTTACAGATGCTTCAGGTTACAGACTCTGCTAACCCAGAAATAGTACCTCGGGAACTTTGCTTCAGGATGAGAACAGAAATTGTGTGCTGGTGGCACAGCAGCAGCGGGAGGACCCATTAGCTAATAATAGTAATAATAATAATTATATATATATATATATATATATATATATATATTATTTATATCCCGCCCTCCCCAGTCGAAGCCGGGCTCAGGGCGGCTAACAACAATAAAATAATACAACATTCTAAAATCATTTCATTATAAAATTAATTCAAATCAAATTGATGGCAACCATTGGGCTTGGGCTAGAGTTCTGTGAAGATTGCCAAAGGAGGGAGTCAGACTGTGCCCTGACCAAAGGCCTGGTGGAACAGCTCTGTCTTGCAGGCCCTGCAGAAAAATGTCAAGTCCCGCAGGGCCCTAGTCTCTTGTGACAGAGCGTTCCACCAGGTTAAGAACAGTTTCAGGTTAAGAATGGACCTACACAACAAATTAAGTTCTTAACCCGAGGTACCACTGTACTCCTACTCCCACTATTTGCTTCCCTCTCATGGCACCCCAGATCAGCTGCAGGAGGCATATTCTCCACTCTGCCTAATGGTAGGGCCAGCCCTGAGTGCAGAACCTAACAAATATGCAATAATACATGATTGGGCTGTACCACTTGAAACCATTATCTGCACACAGACAATTTGGTTTCTGCATCTTATGATGATTCACTTTATATTCCTTTAACTAGAAATAAAAGCTTATTTGCCACACTTGGAGAAGGAACACCCATACTCTTCTCCTTTTTTCCCTCCCCACCTTATGTGAACAAGAAGCAAAACTCAAGATGGAGTTAAGTAGATAGGAGCAGGCTTGGATCGCAAGAGTGACCCAGAGTGCAAAGGAAGTGTATAATTGCCACTGAAGCTTCTGGAAGGAAAGAGTTGCCCTTGAGGATGTTGAAGTAGTGGTTAAACTTGCCTTTCTTGTGGCCCGAAAGGGGGGGCGGGCTGCAAATTGCCTCCTGAGATTCAGGGATGCCCTGTACCTGCCTCTTTTGGAGTCCTTGTAGTAGCCAAGACACCCTCACACACCACGATGATAAACATTTTGTTATTCTCAAATTATAAAGCTAAGGGAGCAATCCTAGTCCCTGGCTGTGGAGCAGTAGGGCTGGATGAAGCGGCAGAGATGCTCAATCGGTAGAGCCTGAGGCTCTTAATCTCAGGGTCGTGGGTTCGAGCTCCACAGTGAGCAAAAGATTCTTGCATTGCAGGGGGTTAGACTAGATGACCCTCATGGTCCCTTTCAACTCAAAATTCTATGATTCTACCTCATCCATAGTCCTTCCACATGCACAGGAAAGGGTGTGGGGGTATTTTACCTATTTATTTACTTGCAGTATTTATAGCCCATTCTTCCTTGAATATTTTCAATCCCGGAGTGGGGAACAAAGTGATAAAATAAACGGAGAAAAACAACACACAAAAATTATAAACTCACATAAAGAAGTTCAATAAACACAAATTTAACAGTTCTGTCGCAAAACCACAATAACAAGAATTTAAAATTCCAATTTAACAAAATGCCTAGGTAAAAGCAAACACGAGACATCCAAAGAGATTTAAACAGATGATAAAAACCAATGGTTCCAGTGCATTGGTTCCCACCCTGGTTTTTTTACTTAGGGCAGCCCATTCCCTCCTCCTCTGCCTTTCACACGAAGATGACCTACTCTGTGCCTACAGACTCTCTGTGTCTTCTGAGTAACTTAACACCTTTTGCCCCACCATCCAGCCTCTCAGCCTGAGTGGTATGAATTGTTGCCACAAGCATCCACGAAAAAAAACACCCACCACCCACAGCACAAACAGAGGGGAAAGAAACACACACACAAAAGGAAGAGGGGGATGGCAATAAGCCACAGCTGATGTTTCTCTCTCCTTTTCCATTCCTGAGGAAATTCAGAGGCCTCAATGCCAGTCAGGCTGCCAGATAGAGATGTGTAGATGGATTTGCAGGTCTCCCCCCTCTCATCTTTCTTTACTAGCTGGTACAAACAGTGTCCAAGGTCTTCCCAAGTCTAATTCATGCTCTGCAAGCTCCAGGAAACACCATCAATGGTAGCCTGCCAGTGGGCGCTCGGAGCTGGACCTCAGTGTCTGGGCTGAATGATGTGGGTGGAGATGCTCCATCAGATATACTAGTCCAAGGTCATTTAGGACTTTAAAGGTCAGCACCAACAGTTTGAATTGTGATTGGAAATGTAAAGGTAGAGGTACCCCTGACTGTTAGGTCCAGTCGCAGAAGACTCTGGGGTTGTGCACTCCTCTTGCTCTATAGTCTGAGGGAGCCGGCATTTGTCTGCATACAGCTTCCGGGTCATGTGGCCAGCATGGCTAAGCCACTTCTGGCGAACCAGAGCAGCACATGGAAATGCCGTTTACCTTCCCGCTGGAGCGGTACCTATTTATCTAGTTGCACGTTGACGTGCTTTCGAACTGCTAGGTGGGCAGGAGCTGGGACCGAACAATGGGAGCTTACCCCGTCGCGGGGATTCGAACCGCTGACCTTCTGATCGGCAAGCCTTAGGCTCTGTGGTTTAACCCACAGCTGGGAGCCAAACCAAACCAAACCAAAACCAAACCAGGCTTGCAAATCACCACTGATGCTTTCAAAAATGCTCTAGAGACTCTCCCTTCTGCCTCCCCTAAATGCGTGGGACTTGGCCTTTTCCCTTTCTCACCTTCTTAATCTCTCAGCCGCTGGAAAGAAAGGGGGCAGTGGGGAAAGACCAGGGCACAACACCACAAGCAGGACCTCTGCTTTCCAAAATAACTTGTGCTCCATTTATCCTTCTCAGTTGGTTGACTGGCCAACTCATATCTAGTCAGAAGTAATTCCCAAAGAGTTCTTTGGGGTTTGCAGGCTGTAGCCGTAGTTGTGCAAAATTCAAGTAAAAGCAAAAATGTGACATCACTCTATGCTTCTGCGTTGCTTACTGAGAGCTGGTATAACGTCGTGGCAGAACTGTGATCACTCAAGTCTTGCCTTTGACGTGAATTTGCTTAGTGGCCTTGGGCAGGCCATTCTCTCTCAGAATGCTGATCAGTCTACAGAATCATTCTGAGGACAAGGCAAGGCGGCATGGGAGAGATTTGCAATTGGATCTCTCGACATCTTTGTATTGGTTAAAAGCAGCCAACAGGGCTCCTGGTTGAGATTGGAGTCATGACACGAAAGGCTAAACCTGTCCTGCTTCTCTCTGTTTCCCTGACTTAAATTTTTCCCTTCTACCTTGGTTGGGGCGGGGGGAGACAGATGGACCATGGGGGTGTACCAGAAGGAGACAATGCAGCCACATAAAAGTCATAAGGTTTCTGCACCCTCCCCCACATCTCTCCATCCTCTACAAAGGCAAGCAAGAGGCATTAGCACAGAGACATTCAAGCCAGACAAAATATCTAGAGGAGGGAGCTGGGCTGGTGAAGGTTGAGAGAGTGTGGCCCCAGGAAAGTCCCATGGGCCAGCTTGAGGCTGCATTTGGCAAGAGGGCTGGAGGTTCCCTGTGCTTGCTTTTAATTAAGGGGGGGGGGGGAGATGTTGGGAAAATGCACTATATAAATGCTAAGTTTGTATCAATGCCTTTTGGGTTTCGATTCACTCAGGCTTGCTGATTTATTGACTGTTTCCGTAGTCTGCTGCCATTGCCTGTTTCGCTGAAGTCGGAATATTGTAAAATTGGGTTTTATTATATAGTGTTTTATCCCTGCTGTGTATTTCTACCCTGGGATCTTTCAATGAAGGGGGAACTATAAATAAGATAGATAGATAAGTACATTTCTTATTTGGGCCAGGGGAATCAACTTTTTGCAAGATAAAGCATTTTATTTTATTTTATGAACCCATAAGCTGGCACATTTCTATGCCAGTCACTTGTAGCTGGTGAACTTCGTGTCTGTAATGCTTCCCATTTTCCTGCTTGGAGGCCATTTTCGTTCCCCGCAAGTGAGCCAGATCTTACAAGCCTGAGATAACAAGCCTCAGCTGTGACTGGAAGTCTTTTCCTTGGAGGTTTTGAAGCAGAGCTTGGATGGCCATCGCCATGGATGTTTTACTGGAGATCCGTACATTGCAGGGGGTTGGACTAGATGACCCTCGGGACCCCTGACAACTCCATCATTCTATGATATACAAGTCCTTGGACTGTGTCTCCCAGCAGTGCTGCCTTTAGCATATGCGCCTCTGGGTACAAAGATCCGCCCAGCGCCCCCAAATTTAGTTTAGCCCCCAAATTAACACCACCACACTTATAAGTATACTTATAAGTATGCAAAGGTGCCGCTGACCCAGCTGCCACACAGCAGCTCAATACAATACGTAACATAATACTTTGATGTAAGAGTTAATTTCGCGTGCACGGCGCCGTTGAGAATGACAAGCGCAGTCATTGAGTCTGACAAGCACCGCCGTTGTGAATGACAAGTGCCGCTGCTGGCGCCGCGCGTCTTTGGTAAATAAGCTCACAAAGTCGAAAGTCCTTTAGTGAAACAGTAGGTATACATTTTGGTAATACCTAGGTATATATGTATTTTGTTTTTCTAGCTTGATCAAAATTATTTATTATTTCATAACAGGTAGATAGTTAAGAGCTTAGGTGGCTTCAGCGGCGGGTGCCTGGCACTCCCCAGAATTTGGCGCCCGGGTGCCCCGCACCCCTTGCATCTCCGGGGAAAGACAGTCCTGTCTCCCAGTTCTGTGTCCAAGTGATACATACAAGCGCTGGCCTGGATAAGGCTCTTAAAGATTTAGATTCCTATAAGCTTCCTGTAGCCTGCTATTGTCTGCTGGATGAATGGATGGATAGATGGCAGCCACGAAGATATTTATACCTTGTGCCTAAACAAGAAAGTCAGTCCCCGTGATAGTCACAAAACTTGCTTTCACATAAAGTACGGTATATTTCTGATTCAGAAGACGGTTTAATCAGTGCAAGATGAAACAGACTTATTAAACTTTTAAAAATCATTTCATAAAATCTCTTTTCAAGGGATACTTACATGAATACAAAGCTATTTGAACTATGTTTCTTACCAAATTGTTAATCAAGCCATTTGGGGGGAGGGGCACAAGAAATGTATATAGTTTTACAAATACACACAGGTCCCATCCCGCTTTATGAACACAGTGCATTTCCTGGTAATCTTTTATCAGGCAAGTGTTTGTTTCATGAGTTGATGATTTCTATTGATTCCTATGAGGAATTTTCTAATGCATTTCCAACCATGTATACCTACTGTATATAGCGAGGTTTAGGGACGAATTTTCACATAGTGAGGACCTGCATAAAGTGGGACCTGCATGTATAAGAAATACTGGAAATTTACATCTGGAAGATGTAAAGTCTTTGCACTAGTTATTATATATGTATACGTATATCATATACAGTAATGCATCTGCATTTGAGTATTGCATCTGAATGCTTGATTTGCCTCTACCGAAAAACCTGCTTTGCACAGTGATTTGAAAGTTCCCTCTCTCTGATATTATTTCTGTGATGGGTCATACACAAACATGAGCCCTCACTGGACATTCTTCATTGGATGATTATATTGTGAAGAAGGGATGTGCATAGACCCCTGATTCACGCTGTGGTACCACTCTAACGGGCTTTGAAGATGCTCGAACTCAAGACGAAAGGGAGAAACGTGCTAAGAGGAAGGCATGCTTGACAAACCCTCACCATTATCAACTCCCGCCTGGAAACCTATGTCCCCACGGTGGAAGGATGTGTGGGTCCAGAATTGGCCTCCACAGTCACTTATGGACTCACTGTTAAAACCATGTTTTTGGAAGACAATCTTACTCAGCTACGAATGATCACCAAAGAAGAAGAAGACCACTCTATGGCTCCCAGATCAGGGCAATTTGCCCTGTGTTGTCCCACCCATCCCAGATTCATCCCCCAAACAATTCAGGGATGGGGCTAAGAATTTTCAAAAGCCGTTGCAAATGTTCTGTGAATGTGTGTGCACAGCATTGTGCAGGATCAGAGCCTCCCACTCAGCTAAAAGGCTGCACAAAAGGAGAGTTGCGACCAACACAGTGTAGGATCAAATTGGATCCTGTGTGGACGCAGCCAGTTGAACCCCACAGGATTGATCCAGTCCAAGAATTGGGGGTTATTTTGGTCACATGTGCTGCATCAAGAAGATTTTGGGCATCACATGGCAGGACAGAGTCTCAAACAAAGGTGTGCTCTCTCAACGTTTCCAGCACGTTCACATTCCTGTTTCAGCAAAACGTCTATGGCTGGCTTAGTCATGTTCACAGAATGGAAGATGGCAGGATTCCTAAGGATCTCTATGCGGAGCTGGCTTCAGGTACCAGGCCCATCGACAGACCAACTCTGCAGTAGAAAGATGTCTGCAAATGTGACATAAAAGCTAGCAACATCAACTCTGTTATATGGGAATCCCTTGCAGATGACCGCAGTGCCTGCAGACAGATAGACAGGTAGTGCATCCATAGCAGTGAGCAGAGGAGGAACGACCGCTGGTAGAAATGCAGAGGGAAGAAATGCCATGGTGCATCTGCAGCAGCACAACCAAATACCTTCATCTGCCCCAGCTTCAACAAAACATGTTTCTCCTGTATCAATCACTACAGCCACAGCAGGCACTGTAACTCCCCAACAGTTTGAATTCACCTCGCAAGCTGCACTCTTCCATCGTATCACAAGACGCAAGGGTGCCAACAACTAGGGCTAAGTCTAGAGAAAAATGTGAAGTAGGTATTTCTGAATGCACAGTGAATACATTTCCCCACTGACTTACTGTCATCTGTCCCTACTCACTTAGGACTTAAAGGCAGGTTCTTCCAGGGCAGATGAGCTCCAGTACCTTTCTTGTTAGAAATTAAGTATTGGGGCAAAATAAACAACCCTTTGCTTCTTCTCCTGCTACCATTAGCTGCATACTTCTCATCCTTCCGAGAGTTAGAGGCAGGAAGGGGGACCTGCATCACACCATGTTTAGCTTTGTGCAACTACGAAGGAACACATGGAATTGCTGTTTCATTTCATGTTTCTTTAGCCTTTGATGTGGGAAGCAGAGAAACCTGGGGACTGGAGCCTTGTGGTTCCCACGTTGCCACTTAGAACGCTATCTCGTCACAGACAGCGCCGCGGAGCATAGCAAATGCATTGCAGTTTGCTCTGCGCAGATACTAACTGCTTAGCAATTTCTTTCCTTTTTTCTTTTTTTGCCGTGCTCCACCAAGTGAAAAAGAAAGGGGAAATTACACAGAGGAACAAAACCAACACCAGCTTCTCGTGATGTCAGATGAGTGGCTGTGATGTGTGGGTGGGTGAGGTGGGAGCTGGAGGGGGAGGGTGACACTCTTGAAGGCTTTGCCAGCGCTTCCTTCTGTGTTACAGCTTGTGCCCACTCGCTGCATCTCATTACCAAGTAGGGCCTGGGATAAACGGGGGAGGGAAATGAACTTTGGCTCGACGGGGGAAACAAGTAGAAGGAATTTCAGTTCTCTAAACTGTGAAAACCACCGTGTTAAATGAACAGTCAAACGTGCCCTTGTTCTATAGCTTCCTACCTTGGAAAACCCTTTCCACATCAGTTTGTCTGCTGATTACCTGACACGGAATTTCCACTGGACAGCAAGTGGGTCTGGGCATATTCTGTGCGCAAACACAGTATAATGAGGATGCTGGTAGCCCAGGCAGTCAGAATTTGCTATTGATTTGCAAATTCAGCATGGTTATCAGCCAGGGGATGGTCACTGTTGTTGATTTAATAATAATAATAATAATAATAATAATAATAATAATAAAATTTTATTTATATCCTGCCCTCCTCAGCTGAAGCCGGGCTCAGGGCAGCTAACAACAATAAAATAGTACAATATTCTAAAATCATTTCATTATAAAATTAATTCAACTCAAATTGATGGCAACCATTAGGCTAAAGTTCTGTGAAGATTGCTGAGGGAGGGAGTCAGGCTGTGCCCTGGCCAAAGGCCTGGTGGAACAGCTCTGTTTTGCAGGCCCTGCAGAAAGATGTCAAGTCCCGCAGGGCCCTAGTCTCTTGTGACAGAGCGTTCCACCAGATTGGAGCCACAGCCGAAAAAGCCCTGGCTCCGGAAGGCTGCAGGCTCCCCATACCTCGTGCAGACAGTCTTGAACTGGACAGGCCAATGATCTGACTCCATATAAGGCAGGCAGCTTCCAATGTTACAATCAGTTGGCAGCACCACCCTCTTGCGGGCAAATTTCCAAGCCGGTGCGTTTCTTTCAAAGGGCTGCATGGGTTCCATGGAGAAATAGACACGGCAAGTTTCAATTGGGGGGGGGGGGACAACCATATAGATTTTGCAGTAAATATCTCTAAGCAACGTGCTTCCCAACTGCAGCTTGAGGCGTTCCGGTGTAATGCAGCTGCTCAAAGCCTGTTTTGGGAAGTCCCCGCTTCAAATTACCACCTTGGCTAAGAACTCACTAGGTGGCTGTAGGCCACCTCTTCCTCTGCAATATGAAGATAGTAATAGAGGGTTGTCACACTGACAGCTGAAGTATGTGAAATGTGAATACTCAAGAAAAGTGCTTTAAGCCACAGCAGACATTTCAGGTGGCCCCTGTACTTTATCAATCACAACCACCACAATCAAACTCCTCCGCATAGCCTCTCCTACCTGCCAGCTTCTCTTAGCCACATTCCACTGTTTCTTTTTCCAGGTCCCATTCTTCCTTCAGTCTCGCCTCCTTTTCTCCCTTTCCTTATCAGATTTCCTTCCACTCCACTCTTTCCTCAGGGTCCTGCCATCCTACTGCCTATTCTGTTCCCTGAGCTATCCCGACTGTGCCATCACAGTTGCTCAGCCTTTGTGATGTCAGCATTGCCAGCAGCTTCACTGACGTCACAAATCCTTACTGCACAAAATGATTAGTGATTTTCTTCTCAAAATCAATGTGTTGTTTTTTTTCCTATCCTGACGTAACACTTTCCACAAAAATTCCTTCTTGAGAGCCAGTGTGTAGAAATTGTATTTGATTTCTACATTATATTGTACCACGTTTTGTGAATTATGAGCACTGCAGCACTGTCAGGATTCGGATTGGGTTGGCAGGCTCTGATGGAGGAGGAGGAAATGGAGGACTGAATTGGGTGAATCTTGACTGAAATCCGTTTGTAAGGGGGAGAAGGGATGTCAGCTCTCCCCTCTGTCCTTCCTGCTGAGCGGCAGTCTTCAGTGGAGGCTGGGGAGGGCTTGGAGGGAGGGGAGGTTGAAGAGGAGGTGGCAGTGATCGAATAGGAGTCTGAGCAGGAGGGTACAGTCTTGTCATCTAGAACCAGGCCACCACCTCTGCAATTCAGAGCAGACCCATTAGCACTGACAGAGTGTGCACTTGCCACACCGATATTCCCACTAGGTGGAAAGACGCCATGCATTGTTTTTAAAAGCTTAGTGGGAAGGGTGGGGGAACTTGTTGGGACACTTTGTCACTTTGTTGGGACATCTTTGTCCCTTCTGTCCAGTCCTTGAACTCCTGAATTGTGTCTCCTGAGCAACGTCTCTGCTGTTGAGCCTGTATCACTCCTTGCCTGCATAAAATTTTCTTCCTTACTTCTGAGTAAGAGCCTTTGTCTGTGTGTGTTGGGTGGGAGCCAGAATCTTTCTGAGAACTGGAGTCATGGCTAGATGGCACACTTGCCTGAACCAACAGGCTACTTTTTAAATATTTCTTTTTAAATTAAATTTTACATAGCATATTTCCATTTAAACATATCAATCACCTTTTCATTTAGGAGTCTCAGAATCCCTTGACTTCCCTCTCTGCCCTTTTCTGGTTTCCATTGGCCATCCCTTTTTGTTCAGCTTATCCCCCTCCCCCCAATTTAATATATCTATTATTTACTTTTTCATTATAACAGGCTACTCTTATGTACATAGGCCCATAGGAGCTGAGTGTATGTATTGTTGTACAACTGGGATTGCAAAAACAGTTTTCCCACCTATGCATACAGAGGCACCAGCTTCTTCAGAGGATTGGGGCCCCTCGTGTGACATCATGTGACATCCTCTGAATATTGAGGGCGGCCCGGCACCCTCAAAAAATATTCAGGGAGCCAAAACTGCCTTAGCTCCTAGGTGTCATGATAGAAATCCTGATCTACAACCAGATGAATAAGAGTGGTTTTGTGCGCCTTGTTTGGGTGCCACCACACCACACCTTTACTAGTAAAAAATGAGAGGGGCCTTCAGATGGCCGCTGGGGCAATTGCCTTTTTTAATTTTTTTTTATTCAAAATTATAACAAGACATATTATCCAAAAACATTTGAAGTTTTCAAATGCTTCTTCTAAATGTCATTTTTTAATTGGTGGGGTTTTCTCCACAAAGATTCCCCTAGAGCAAAGTTTTTGTATGCTTCATGTTAATCCTGCCCAACCTCTGGGGACTTGCTGCTTGCCTTAATTTGGGGGGTAAAGTCACTTCCTTTGTTATCATTAAAAAAAGGAAAGAGTGTAAACATATTGGTGAAGACTAGATAACTTGAAACTCATGAGTGGCTTTGTATTCAGTGCACCTAAAAGGCGTGACAGAGTTAAAACGCATATCCTTGTCACAGGCAAAGGACAACAGGTTAAACTGAGAGCTTGGCTTCTTTGCTCAGTCTCAATGCAAATTCTCTAATCCCCTGCTAATCAGTGTATATTTTTCTATTTTTATACCAGTGGTTGTCTATTCCCACAGCTATCTTTACTGACTAAAATATTTGCTTTGGCAACCAACTTTGCTCTACACATATTTGCGATTTGGGTTGTTTTTTCTCATTCTGTTCGATAATAAAAGTTGTGTGTAATTTTCAGGTTTGCTTACGTTTCTATGTTTGCTTATGTTTCTTTTTGATTCTGTATAGTAGAATCTACTACACAGCATATCTTAAAAGTGCATATACTCCCCTCATTGGCTAACATCAGATTTGAGGGGTACGTTGGAGTGCTTTCTTCATTGAGGAAATGACTCAAGATGGAATGAGTTAAACACCCTTCCACAGTGCCATTGCTAGAATCAAATTTGGGATACTTGGTGTCTGTTTTTAAAGTAAACAAACATACAGAAAACCCAAGGAAAAAACAATTGCTCTATCAGATTATGGATCTCCAACTTCTTGTCTGGCCTCTAGCAGCTGATAAACAGAGCCCAATTGAAAACAGGCCTGTGGAGCCAAATGAAAAACAGATCTGAAACGCCTTCCCATTTTTTAAAAATCAGGTTTGTGCTTTGGATTTGTATACACATTTTGTCTCCAGTTATTGGTAAGCCCCACACCAAAATGTTTACAATCATGTACTAATCAAGTACATAATTGAAAGGATAGCATTACAATAGCAGCACCATTTTTTTCTGTTTAGGGTCTTCTGCACCATAAATTTAAACCACTTTGATACCGCTTTAAAATGGGTTTAACTGGCACGGTTTGCCCCCAGCAACTAGCAATGCTAGTTTTGGCACTGGGGGTGAAATCCTTTTCTTTTATGCCCCTTTATAGTACCACATTTCCCAGGTTATCTTGGTTGGGCACCAACCACGTTGGAAAATAGTTTAAATTTGTAGTCACGAATATGTTCTCTGTGTTTAAACTTACCTCAAAGGGATATAAGTACAAATTAAATTGGGACTTATAAGTATGTGTATTTACCTCACAGAAAGTGTCTTAATAAATTCAAAGGAGACATTTGTGTTTTTAATTTCATGTCTGTTCCTTTTAGCTGTTATTAGGCCACAGTACCATTTAGGTCCCATCGTTATGGTTTTGTTTATTTATACTGCTGAGAATGTATTGCAGCATGGGCAATGCATGGGAGGAAACCATGACACCCACAGGTTTCCACTACGTGGGATCACATGCTGCAACTTGTGGTTAACCGGAGGAGCTCTGGACTTGCAAAGCGAAACAAAACTTGCGTGCTAATCCTTTCCCTTTGTGGCTAAGTAGGCGTGTTGGGGACTCTAGGACTTGAAACCGGAACATCTTAGTTGGAACGTACAACAGCTCTCTCTCTCTCTCTCTCTCTCTGTTTCCAAACCTTAGAGCCTTCTCCAGACACAAAAGACAATCAGGCAGTAAAAACAACAGTCTCTGCAGGATGTATGACACCACTAGAATGACCAGATCTAGGCTGTGCACACCTAATTGGCTTGAAATACAACTCTTTTTCTCAATTCAGATTAAAGCTAGTAAGGGGCAAATGCATCAAAATCCAGTGCTTCATAAGACATTACACAGTGGATACAGGATAGATATGGATTGTGGCTAGTTCAGAATATATACCGTTTCTCAAGATCAGAACAGATGTGATCTCCATCTTCTCCTTTTTATTATTAGTTTTTGTTGACTGTTGTTTAAACCAGGGACTAATACGGTGCTTTTAGCAGTAAATGTACTAATACCCACCCACTTTTACAGTTCATCCCCTACACATTAAGCATCCTATTGTATTTATATCAATATATACCTGGTTTTATCTCAATAAAGATAAATTTCAGATATCTTAGGATCTATGAAAAGACTAACATCAAACTTTGAGCAAGAGCTTCCCAGAACACAGCCCACACGATATGGTAGGATTAGTTTATCAATAAAGATTTAGCAGATACAGGACTAGCCTTATGAATATCATATCCTTTTCCTGATACAGGAAAGATCTCTTTTATGCATGTTCAATAAAATTGAATGACCCGCATCTTACTCCACTTACATTTTTATTTCCTGGTATGTACACCTGGATTACTGTCTTGCTGTCCTCCATATTTCTATGTAAGTGTGCAGGAATATAGCCTTAGCAGGATGTGACACTAAACACATTGATAAAAAGGTGTGGGGAGAAGGTAATGCTTTGCTCTCCAGCCACAAGCCTGATCATTCAGTCCAGATACTGAAATCCTGCTCCGAGTGCCTTCTGGTGGTTCCCTCATTGTGTGAAGTGAGGTAACAGGGAACCAGGCAGAGGGCCTTCTCGGTAGTGGCGCCTGCCCTGTGGAACGCCCTCCCATCAGATGTTAAACAGATAAACAATTATCTGATATTTAGAAGACATCTGAAGGCAGCCTTGTTTCAGGAAGTTTTTAATGTTTGATGTCTTAACTGTGTTTTAGTTTGTTGGAAGTTTCGCAGAGTGGCTGGGGCAACCCAGACAGATGTGTGGCATATAAATAAATTATGGTGATGATGATGATGATGGTGATGATGCAGGAATGCTTCGGTATTATCTAGAAATATCCTATTACTAGGATCAGAGAATAAGGACAGTACAATAAACCAAAAGGTCCCTATTTTTATCTGTGATGTGCTGAAATGTTACTAAAGTTTACTAGATGGGGCAAATCAAATATAGGCAATTAAATATCTCAGTAATAATAATAAAAAGTAAGAGGGGCTAAAGAGAGAACAAAGGAAGCAGGAGAAGCAGGAAAGAAAAGTGCACATGGAACAGTCTAAAAAACAAAGACAAAAACAAGCTTCAAAGCTAGAGCAAATAAAGCTGCATGACCATTTATGTTTTAAGAAAAGCAAGAAATCGAAGAGAAATTTGACCAATGCAACAGCAATGATTAAAGGGTTGGAACTCATGAGAAAAATTGCTTGGTGTGTCTGGGTGTGTTTAATATAGAGAGAGGAAATTTAAGGGGAGCCATAATAGCAGTTTTCAAGAGTCTAAAAGGCTGCCTTGAAGAAGAGGTTGAACAAATGTTTCTTGGGCTCATTCCCTGGCATTATTACAGAAAAGCAGATCTAGGTCTAGAAACTCTCCATGAATCGATAAAGTGCACTCTTAGTCTATAAGGTTCCACAAGAACCTTTGCTGTTTTTTCCACCTTTTAAATATCACTGGACTTTTTTTTTTAACAGACGTTTACATCTCCCCACCAATATGTCCCGCATTGACACCTCCAGAAAACATATTTAATGCTTCTAATGAGGACTACAAGTTTTAATCAGTTTACCGGTAATTGCTTGATGACACAACTCAGACTTCAGACAACTATTCAATAGGGGTTATTTTAATTGGTGGGGATGACTTTAAATTAGTTGTACAGCAAATTAAATATTTCTTTGTCACTTCGAGGCTATAATAGTTTTAATGTATTAGGGGAAGGAATTAAAAATAATAATACCCAGAATGGCCTTTCTAAGAACAAATGCTACTTTTTTGTTTCTTGCATAAGGAAATGTAAGATTACCACTTATGGAAGTGAAGTGGTGCAGCTGTGGATTCTAATTCCCCTCCTTGAGACTGTACCCCTGGTTTTGAGAGGCGAATCAGCCTTAGTCCTCTTCTTTGTGTGGCCTACTGTTGGATTGGACACTGGGTCACTTTGGAGTTGGTGGTACTCCTAAGGTAGACTGTGAATGTCCCACATCTGTGATTTTTGTTCCTCTGAATCCCTGTGCAACATATCTGGGACTGGATCATGACATGCACAACACTATCAAATGTCAGTGCTACCTATGTGTTTACTGAATGGAAAGCTGGCCCTTCAAACATTCGCGAAGCATTCACAGTTGATGAGCAAAACTTTGAACGTTGGGAAGTTTCAAATCTGAGTGGTTTTTGCTTTTAGCATCAGTCACAGTTGCCGGCCATGCACCCATTTTGAAATAAAACCAAATGCTTGAAAACAAAACCTATAAATATAAGATGGATAACAGAAAACAGAACTTACTTTACATTTCTTTACAGCAGCATTGCACGGTGGTTCTGCCATCCAGACCTTTCTAGGAGGTGGACTTGGAGCTATTTCCCTCTGCAGTTTTTGTCATTGATCTTGCCACCTTCTCCTTTAAAATAAGGTGAGTACCAAATTAGTGTTTGGGTTCTTCCGACATGTTTCTCCAAACCTAGATAAATACTGTCTTCTGTCTAGTTTTGTTTGAAGAGAGATGCTTGTAGTATTTTCCAGTCAGTTTTTGGAAACTGCCATTTTATTGTGTTGCTGAAGTTAGATGTTACATTGTTCAAACACTGTTGTCATGGTGGATGAGTTTTGAGAACTCTCGGTGGATGATGATGATCATGGTGATTTAATAAATTTATATATTTAAATTATGGAATGTCACAAACCCAAACCAAGTAAGAGAGCTCTTGGATAGTTTTGTTTTATTTTTATTTTTTTTAAAAAAATCAGTTACATAGGGTGCTCATGAGTTGCAAACAGGTCAACTGGCATCCTTAGGGGTGGTGACTATTGATGTGGGAAGTTTATAGCTAGAATTCTATCTTCTTCTTCTTTATCCCCAAGCAGCAAATTTCCACAGAAAACCCCAGTGACTACAGTGGTACCTCGGGTTAAGTACTTAATTCGTTCCAGAGGTCCGTTCTTAACCTGAAACTGTTCTTAACCTGAAGCACCACTTTAGCTAATGGGGTCTCCCGCTACCACCACGCCGCCAGAGCATGATTTCTGTTCTTATCCTGAAGCAAAGTTCTTAACCCGAGGTACTATTTATGGGTTAGCGGAGTCTGTAACCTGAAGCATATGTAACCTGAAGCATATGTAACCCAAGGTACCACTGTATTTCTATTGGGTTATTTTGGCACTGCCATCCCTACAATAATCTCAGGTGGCTATTTCAGTTAGCCCCTCAATGTTTTTGTATTTTGCTTTAGGTCTCATTGTATAACGGGTTGGCCATCTTAAACTGTGATTTACTCTAAGTATTATCTGATGTTGTTTGGTTCTATTACTCCTTTACTTGAGATGGGTGAGTAGCAGACTAGGTGCAGGAGTGCTAAAATGTAGCAAGGATGGTGATATTGCAAGAATGCACGCCGTTCTTCGAAGCAAATATATCAACAAGACTAAGAAAACACAAACACGTCAACAAGACTAACTCTGGAAACTCAAAGGCAGCCATTTTCTCCCTTTAAGAGAACTTTTTCCCAATAGTACAATGACAAAAACAGGCCACTGTGGTTTTCAGCAGGGAGGGGGAAACCTTGTGTTTTATGAAGCAGAACAAATAGCAGCTAATAAAATGAAATGGTGCTTATTTTGAATAAGTGGGAAGTTATAGTAGGAACATAAATTGCTGGTGGTTTTGACACCTTTCATTCACTTTGTGATTCCAAGTTAGTCTGTGGTTTCAGATCTTTTGAACACCCACACTATCCTTTGCTCCCTGATAGGGACTAAATGCAGCTTACAGATAAAAAAGCCCTCCAAACTTAAGTTTCATTTTCTTTCCTGGAAACTGGGTATGTAGCTGCTCTAGTAATTTTTTGGATTTATCTATTTACCCTTCTTCCGGGTGCTGTGAGCAATTCACACTCTGGATCTTGGGAGACAGAGGGGAGATATCCAGTTACTGTGCGCCTTCCAGCAGCAGCCACAACACACCACTGTGTCCATTTTGCTCGCACACCCAGTTCTCCACTAGCTGCCACCCTGTTCCCTTCCTTCAGGGAACAAGGGCGCCTTGGTACACTGAGCATCTTTGCTATCGCTTATCATGGGATTGAACTACAAATGACACTTTACCACTGAGAATTGTGTTTGATTCACACTAATTTTCCTCTATGCTTTTTAGGCTTCCACTGGACCCTCTGAATGTTCTTTTTGGTCACTTGTAAACCTCTTGAAGGTTTTGCGAACAGGAGTCCTCAAAGGGCCTGGTTGATTTCCCTGGGTGAGCACCAGGTTGCTCACCCATCCTTAACTGCAGTTGATGAGCCTAAAGTAAGGCAGTTTTATAGGTTCAGGTACTTGAAGAGTCCCAGGGCTTGTGACCCCACCCCTAGGGCCCACTTCCCAGATCATGAGCCTAGTGTGTAACTTTTAAAGCACATTCCTCCAAAAAGTAGATATTTATGAGCATATGATAATAACCTCTGCCACAATGTGGTGTTAATGGCAATCTGTGATGACCACAGGAGGCATGAACTGCAACCTTACAATGACTCTTTAGATGTATTTTCCTATCAAAAGATTTCACAATACATTTCTGGGTTTTTGTAGGGATGTGCATTGACAGGCATTATTAGCTTGAAAGAGGTAATTACAGTAGCGTTGCCTCTGCCTTGGTCCAAACATAAAATTAATGATGCACAATACAGCCTTATATATGCCTCGTGTACTGTTGGGAGTAGATAGTTAATGGTTTTTAAAATATATAAACACATATCCCAAAACCGTTCTCTGATACTGAGGAGCTACATGTGGCAGAGCTTTAAGACAGGCATAGGCAAACTCGGCCCTCCAGATGTTTTGAGACTACAATTCCTATCATCCCTGACCACTGGTCTTGTTAGCTAGGGATGATGGGAGTTGTAGTCCCAAAACATCTGGAGGGCCGAGTTTGCCTATGCCTGCTTTAAGATAAAGAGCTGAACTTCTCAGGACATGCAATCAACTCAAAGATTCCACATGCAACAGCACACAGGAGTGAAGATCTGCACACTGTCCCATGTCGCACATGATCCTTGCATGCGCAAGTGCCTACACAAGAAAGCCCATCTATTGTGAAAAGGGGTTGATGTGATGTTGGGAGCAGAAGCTACTAATCAAAGTATTTATGTGCTAGCATTAAAGGTTATGCTTGTGGTGGGGGGAGAGGGTACAATCCCTAGCTTGTTCCTGTGCCCTGCCATATAATAACTTTAATGTCTGAACTATGTGAAGAGTAAGTTCACACTCTTCCATGTTTGCTTCGTTCCTCTCTGTATCTCTCTTTTTTTTACATGTCAGTAGCTACGCACTCCAGTTTTCACTCAGTATTGCCTAGCAATTTCAACTCACATGGTTGTGTTTTTTTGTATTTTTTTTAAAATATAAATCTGTCTTCATATTTGCAATATGCTGGTGTACACTTCAGAGTTGCCATGGGAATGGTGCTGAAAATAGCTTCCCATATCAAGCGATCCCTGCCTGGTCTGTAACATTTAGAAGCACTTGCCAGCAGCCAGAAATGTGGAGTCGATTTGTGATGTCCAATCCCTATACAATGCTCAATAGCTTTTTATATTTGTGAAGGATATGCCACTATGGGGGAGGCTGTTTCAGCGGCATTCCCATGATGACTGTGATACTCACTCTGACACTTCAAACTCTGACACCTAGATGTACAAGGGAAGGCCCAAGAATATATGGTTTGACAGTCAAATATGTGTCGAATATTTTATTCGCAATATCAGGCAATTTCTTTTGTTGTTGTTGTTGTATGCTCAACCCCACTCCCTGAGACTTGTGCTCAGATAGAGAGAAGTGAGTCAGATCTAGTGAACACTTGGATACCAAGGGAGTGGTTTCCCTAGCAACAGTAACAATGTGAAGTGCTCTTTAGAACTTCCCCTCTGTGTTCATGCCGGCTTTCTCATGTGACATTTGCTGCAATGCTGCAGAGAGCTTGTTTGTCGAAGTTACGGATTCTTCTAAATAAGACTTTCCACATTTCGCTTCTCTGTTTCCACCCCCTCCCCGCCAATGACTTGCTTTTCAGTGACTGACAAGCTTCCTCTGCTTCCAGAGGACTTGCTTTTCCAGTGGACGAATGGAGCATTTGTGCTGCTAGGAGGAAGCAGAAGATTCTCAAATGGAAAAGGAAAGAATGAAGGGGGGGGGGCAAGGAGCCCGAGAAGGAGGTGAAAGTGGATCACACAGGTGACAGGACATCCTGACACTTGACCAACTGCCATAGTCAGTAGATTTAAGAAACCATTACTACATCTGGGATGGCAGATATCTAGCATAATTCTGTTTGGTGAATTTGGCTCTCAGTAAGGTCTGCTGTAATTGGCAGAAATCTTTCTCAGCCTTACCTGAAGATACTGAAGATTACACCTGAGACCTTTTACATGCAGATGAGCTCATGGGAAGGGAAGCTCAGAAGGGGTATGGAAAACTACTCCTCATCTTCCTTTTGAGGTTATTTTAGGTAATGCAGCCAGGAATGTTGTATCTAGTCCCACAAATATTAACTACAGTGGTACCTCGGGTTACAGATGCTTCAGGTTACAGACGCTTCAGGTTACAGACTCCGCTAACCCAGAAATAGTACCTCGGGTTAAGAACTTTGCTTCAGGATAAGAACAGAAATCGCGCAGGGGCAGCGGGAGGCCCCATTAGCTAAAGTGGTACTTCAGGTTAAGAACAGTTTGAGGTTAAGAATGAACCTCCAGAACGAATTAAGTTCTTAACCCGAGGTACCACTGTAGTTGCTTTTCTCTCTCTCCATGTTAATGTCTCTGGAGCAAGGTATCAAATAGATAAAGTTAACCTGAACTGGGTTGTGAAAGCCAGTGTGGTGTAGTATCTAAAGTCTTGGGCTAGGACCTGAGAGACCAGGGTTCAAATCCCCACTCAGCCATGAAAATCACTGAGCAACCTTGGACCAGTTCCTGCCTCTCAGCCTAACCTACCCAGTGAGAATAAAATGAATAGTGAGAGAACCATATACACCACCTTGAGCTCCTTGGAGGAAAAGTGGCATATAGATGTAATAAAAACAAATAAAATATATGTAGTTACAGGCCACAGTGACCAATAATGATGTCTTGTGGGGGTACAGCTCCGTTTACATTGGCATTTCTTAATTGCAAACTTTGGAATGGTCACAAGGGGGGGAATTAGTGACTGCTTTGCATGTGTGAAAATGGGCTTTTAGCCTTTTACTCACGTGAACAGTTAATTTACTAGGACAATTTTATGAGGAGTTGTTGAACAACTATTATTCCCTCTTGCACTCTGCATCGTCTGTCTGACCTCTCACCAATCCTTCGCAAGTATGTCCCATTGCCCTCTTTATAATGCAGATTCTTCTGTACAGCTCAGTGCTAAGTTTATCAAGTCACTTCGAGTGCCTCTTAGTTTTTCACAGCGCTGAAAGGAAACTTTCTAATAAGAGCCTTTGCAAAGCCTGCTCCTAATTAATCAAAGCTGTTTGGAAGGGAAGCTTATTTGCCAGCGGTTAACACAGAGACATGAGCTATTGTGGGAACCTTGCTGATCCTCTGTTTTAACAAGGCAGATGCAGCTTAACATTGCTGTTGAACTGATGACCTATGGCTACGATGCCAAAGGAAACTGGGGAAAGCAAACAGGCAAGCCATTGGTCTGGAATTGCCTGCTCCTTTGCTGTTGTTTTCAACAATGAAGATTAGTGACACCTATGGGTAGCATAGGAGAGCAGCTGGGGGTTTTCTTAACTAAGGCTTGCCTTCAGATGCATATTTTTAGATTTTAGCTAAAGCCAGTGGTTCCGTTTCAGTGCACTAATGGTGTATGTCTGAATTGAGCATAGATAACAGACTCCAAAACACCAAACTATAGCTGTAGACACAACTTTCCAGGGACATGGAACAGAATCAAAGCAACACAGAAGAAGGATTGATCCACAAATCATCTACAGTCCCAAAGCCCCTGCTTTTTCTTCACTGCACACAAAAGAACGTGCTCATATGTTTTCAGGAAATCACACAACAAAAATAAATAAACCCATTTCTTCTTCTTAGCCTAGTATTATTGCCCATGAGCTGGGTCCCAGAAAGGGGCTTTGCAGGTCAAAAGGGTTAGGGAATGCATGTAGAAGTGGTCTGAATTCTCAATATCTTCCATTAATGGTCACATTATTATAGTCTGTATTGGATATTCTATCGATTTTAAAAAGAACAGGTTCTGACTGATAAAATGAATTCACTGTGGTTGTTGCAAAGTAGATATGAACAGGGCAAATCAGATTTCCCCCAAGACTCTGAGGGTCAACAGAGGTAGGGCGAGCCCCCAAGTCAATTGTGTTTCAGAGTAAAGTCCTTCTTTTCTCCCATATATGTAAACATCTACCATTCACTCATGGAGGAAAAGGGCACAATTTATGTCAGGACAAAATGTGCTCTTTAGTTTGGTCGATAGGGTGCATCCTGACACCCTACTTTGTGTGTGCATGTCTCTCTGTGTGGCACCCTAACAGAGATACCAATGTGTTTGTGTGTGTAAAGAGCATCATTTCCACACACTCACAGTTTCTGTGCTATGTGGGTTCCTTCTTACCTATGTGATTGGAACAAAGGATGTTTAGGAGATAGAAATGAACAATGTTTGGCTCACAAGACCAAGTTAGGATTATGCTAATTCCTTGCATGAAGAAAACAAGTCAAGACCTGTTGATTTTGTCAGGCCTACAGGAAAGGGGATGTTGCCAAGGTCTTTCTTTTTTGCTGAAAGCCATTTTGTGAGCCCATTGGGTGGAAACATGAACAGGGTTGAAAACTGGAAATGAATAAATAGGTCACATAATGGAGTGGTATCTTTATAGTTTAAGCGTCAGAAGAACTGATGTAATCAAATGAGAGAACAGGTGTGATTTGACCCAATAAAGTATAAATTATCTTGACATGGCAGTTCTGTGAATGGGTTGATGATTTCCAAGTCCACTATCTGAGCCAAGTGGCCGGTTTAATAATAACCTACTTTAGCTTACAAACCACTCTTGTTGTGTGTACTGCATGTTTTCAACTGAACTTAGCACATGACTGCCTTGTAGCTAGGTACATTTTCCAGGCTTGAGTTCTAATTGACTTACTATGAGCTTTGGGCTCAGTAAGTGTTTTGTTGATCTATCCCAAGATACTTAGGTTGTTTCTGAAATTATTAATCGGAGTGTCTTGTTTTCAGTCACGCCACATGAAAATGCTTTAGTGCCGGTTCTTGCTCAATGTTGGGTCAATGGGTTCACATACATTGTGAAGTCACTCTGTTCAATGTTCTGACTTGACTCAATGTCAAGAAATGTACCAATACCTATGTTGGAGGAATGTCAGGCACGGTAACTACTCTCTGATGAAGTAACAACTCGGATATGATGAAAAGGAAGTTAGATGATCGTGCACCAATGATTTCTGGTTTCTTAAACTCTGCCCTACTCATTATAAAACAAGAAGCTTAAAAGAAATTAGGGAAATTCTCTTGCTGTTATTTTTGAGTGCTCAGACTTCCCTTTAGTGGTTTATGGAGTCACAAACTGGCTGGCTGTCAAACTTGGTGCCCTACTGATAGCTTATAGAATAGACTAGGTTACTCCCACCACCCCCGCCCTAAGGGGATGATGCCATTAATACTAAGAGGAAGCATTTTGTGGGGAAACTGATAAATGAATAAAAAGGAGAATTGCGATTGTAATATGAGCAGTTTTCTTATTCCTTAGTCCCTTAGTCTTTTTTTTTTTTTTTACACTACAAGGGAATTATTCAACCAAATTTTGCTCAGAGTAGACTAAGTTAGGTCCATTAATTTCAGTGGGCCTACTTCGAGTACAACTTAGTTGAATACTGCTCCCAAACCTCACTGCATTTTATCGCTAGGAATGTGCTAGCTGTGTAGCAGTGCTGCAAGCCCGTTTTTAAGATTTCATGGCTTCAAAGAGATTTTATAGATTAGTTTCTCTGTGCAAGTGGGTATTTGTTGCCATGGATTGCAGTGTGAGCGATGGCAGAAACCCTCAATTCTTCACCAGTGTTCATTAATAGCATCCTGTTTCGCACTGATACAGTTTTTCTATTCCCATATAGGCTTTCATTTTATCTTATGAGATTTAGATTATGATAAATAGGCCCCCTCTGGCTATATTGGTTGCAGTAACATTATTAAGATAAAGGACTGTAAACCTTTGTTGGCTAGAATTTGCTGATGGTAGTAACTAAGTATGAGTCACTTTGTGTCAAATCCAATTTAGACCGTAATGGGCAGACAACAATTATCAGTTTTATTGCTAATATTACCAGTGCTTCGTAGAAAGAAAAAAAGAAAGATAGACAGAAGAAACAGCTGCATGTTTGTTCTGTATTACTACTACTACCTTTCTTTCTGAAGATTATTTAGTAGCACTCTATGAAGGAGAAGCATTCCGGGGTCATTGTCTAGATGAATGCATTTCTATTTTACTCAGTGTGTATACAGGGCCGGCTTACCCATAGGCGGTAGGGGTGCGGGGCACCCAGGCGCCGGGCTCTCAGGGGCGCCAGGCCGAGAGTCCAGGGCTGAGATTTGGAGTCCGGGGATTGAAGAGCCAGGCCAGCCAGGCCAGCCAACAGCCACTGCCGAGCAGAGCAGAGCCTGTTGGAGCGCTGCAGGCTTTTCTGCGGGCGCTGAGGCAGCCAGCCAACTCCGCCCTCCTGCACGCCTGGGATTGGCGGGCTGTCGAGAGGCCCACCCAGCGCACACATGCTGCTCACACGAGGCGCACAGCTTCCCTCCCAGGGTGCGCAGCTTCCCTCCCAAGCCTCTGTGGGGATTGCTCTCCTCCCTCCACTTGCAGCGGCATGGGAGAGAGTTGCGTGCCCCCCCCAAAAGCTCAACAACTTTGCCCATTAACCATTAACCTAATATGCTGTATCCTAGTGTCTTTATTCATCACGGGGGGAGGCCTAGGGGTATCAATGCGCAAAAACCAATACCATGCAGTGATCTGTTTTTTTGAAGGCTTCATCAGTGGGTGTTTGGTTGGCTCAGGGCCCTGTTATCGATCCCACCTTGGTACTCACCGGAGATTGCCATGACCATGGCTAGTCTACGTTGATGAGGCACAAGGTGGAAGGTTATGCTGGGGTGGAAAAGCCCTCTCAACCAACTTCTGGTGAAGTAGCTATGGTAACATGGTATAAAAAGGTAAAGGGACCCCTGACCATTAGGTCCAGTCATGACCGACTCTGGGGTTGCGGTGCTCATCTTGCTTTATTGGCTGAGGGAGCCGGCATACAGCTTCCAGGTCATGTGGCCAGCATGACTAAGCCGCTTCTGGGGAACCAGAGCAGTGCATGGAAACGCCGTTTACCTTCCCGCTGGAGCGGTACCTATTTATCTACTTGCACTTTGACGTGCTTTCGAACTGCTAAGTTGGCAGGAGCAGGGACTGAGTAATGGGAGCTCACTCCATCGTGGGGATTTGAACCACCAACCTTCTGATCAGCAAGTCCTAGGCTCTGTGGTTTAACCTACAGCGCCACCCGGTATAACCGAAAGCTATTGTTAAGGCATGTGCACTGCCTTGCCCCCATGACTGAGGGGGCCATGGCCGTGCAACGTCAATACTTCATGCACGCATGCCCTGTGGTGTGTGCGCATGGTGTCAGCATGCAATAAAGCCTGTGAACATGATGTCAGCATGCCCTGCAGCATGCTTGCACCATCACTCGTGCATGCCATGACATCACTCACATTTGCCATGGGGCATGCTGACATGCCGTGTGAATGCCCCCAACCTGTGTGTGTGATGTGAACACACCCTGTGGCATGCGTGCATGGCCACCACAAAACTTTGAGAGGGCCCAGCTGCTTCACTGAATTATTATTTTTTGGGTCTGCCCCCCCCCCTACTTGGTGTGCCTATGGTACGGTATGTTTTTGAAGTGTATGTGTGTGATAGATGTATATTAATATCAGTATTGCAGGCACAACAGTTCCATTTTTTAGGAAGCAGAGAGCTGTAGTTGAAGGAGAATGTTCACATAATGGGCATTGATTTGTTGGAAGAAAGTGAAAGGCCAACAAATTGTTAATAATTCATGTTAATGCATTGGAAATAGAGTCACAGAAAGGGTCACCGAAAGTTCATTATACTGCCTATTTTCTTTTTGATTATTAGTGCCCTGTTTCAGCAAAAAGAAGAATTCAGAGGCCTCGTAATGCTTACTTTTTGTGAAATATGGGTACTCTTGGACGGTATGCAGGGTGAGTATTCAATCATATGATTTTTGCACTGTGCAGCTGCATAGTAGCGCTGGAACTTCACCGCATACCTCTGCTGATCATGCAGTTCAGCTGTGAGACAGAAGGAAGTGGAAGCTTCCTGGAGAAGCAATGATTTGGTATTAGAAAGGCTCAGCATCAGCTTCATTGCATTGCCACTTGCGCCTTCTCATCAGCCAGCTACCCTCATTAAGGGTGCTGCTGGAAACCGGTTCACCTTGAACTTAAAAGACCTCTGGAGCACAGATTTGGCATGAAAATGAGTTTCTCTTTGCGAAGGGGTAAGAACACTGAAGAGCAGAATTAGTATCTGTAGAAGACTTCATATAGGGAATGGCTCAACTTTAAGGGCCGAATTCCTATGGGTTGAATTACTACTTGCAGAAAGCCACCTAGGAGGGAAAGGTGAGGTTTATGTAAAGCCTGGCTTAGCAATTCCTATTGGTTGGGCGCTGCTGCCACCTGCTAGAATCGCCTCCAGTGGCAGCTGCTGCTTTTCTGCTGCCAACTGCTGTTTGGAGTTCCTTACTGCAGTGCTCTCAAAATTCTGCCTCCTGCTCATCAGTTGCAATCCTGAACCAACTGTAAGACCTAAAGGCACATACTTCATTTGCTATAGCTGGGCCTCAGGAGGAGGTGGGACATTCTAGATTTAGATACATGTTTGTGCTACTCTCTGTACTGTTGTCTCATGTATTATTATTTAAACACACAATCCAAACAGGGCTAGACAAATTCATATACTATAGGCCTCACAATGGCCATTAGCTATACTGTAATGGCTAAGTGGAACCTCCATCGTGAGATTGTCTCTAAATGTTTACCTCTGGTTACCAGCTACTGGGAAGGAAGGAAGCAACATGCACCTTCATGTCCAATTTTGTGAGATTCCCGGGGCATCTGTTTAGCCGCAGACTAAGTGCTGGGCTCAATAGATGGGTAGCCCAATCCAGCTTAGGCTGTTCTTGTGCTTCCTGATTTCCTGCACGATGAAGGATAGAAATCTGCATTCTTGTTTTGTTCTGCGGGAAGGAGACACTGCTCATTGCATACACTCGGCAAATCAATACCAACAAGCCAACCCTATATTCTCTCAGGTTGTAGCCGGGTGTGTGTGTGTGCCAGGACAGCCATAGCCTCGGACGCACAATTTTTAGGGGTGGTGGTGAGCCAAGCACCCCTCAACACGGATCCCTGTTCCATCCTGCCCGTTGCTGGGGGATCTCTTGGCCCTGGCCTCACCACCGCATCCCTAGCCCCCTTGCTGAATGGCCGCATGGCCAGTGTAAGGGGGGATTTCCCTGCCAAGGGCTGCGTCAGCCAGCCACTCCTCCCTGCATGGGTGGCAGGGGTGCATCATGGCTCCGGGGGCTAAGGCTGAGATGATGTGTGGGTTCTGTGAACCCTCTGTGCCCTGTGCACATCTGCTCGGTATGAGGGTTGGCCTGGCACTGTGGCTTCTGTTGACCCTCCGCGCCCCACCCCTGCCCAGCATGCGCACACATACCCTGGGCACCAGTAAAGGACATAACACCACTGATTTGAAGGGTAACATCCTGTGGACTGTGCAAATCAAAGTGAACACAAACAGCCACAAACCCACAGCAGGCTCCAGTGTGGCAAAGCACACACTTTTCAAGTTGAACTGGTGGTGATGTTAAAACGGAGTGTGTGTGCATGAGTGTGGTTGCGCATGGATGTGTGGGGTGCTTATGGCAGCTTCTCCAGTTTTAAATGTGCTTTCAGGCCCCAAATGATTGGCAGCCCTGATGGAAGCTAACCCAATGTCAGTGGTCATTTCCTGTGATTCATCTCCTAGCATCTGGTACCCGATGGACACGTTGGCTCTGAATATGAAACACATGCTAGTGTGATTGTAGGTTTATTCAGGTGTTCAAAGCATACATGAGGGGATGAAGTGTAGAGGGGGCACATGGTGTATGCACCACTCCTGCCAACAAACCTTCCTGCTCTACCCCAACTTTCACATATTGAGGCTGTAGACCTGTAGGGAGATTCTGTGTTCTGCCAAACATTCAAAGCATCACCCTTCAGACTGCCTCTCTCAATGTATGAAAATCAAGGATGGAGCTGGTAGGGTCAGGAACATGTGGTCTTCCTCCCATAATTTCTTCCCCCAGCTTTTATTTGAACATGCAAATAAGGCTGTAATTGCTGGGCAACCTGGAATAAAAATCGTGAAGAAATGAAATTCAGGATTCTTTCTAAGGATTCATTCTAATTTAACTGATTGCTGTCAATATAGTCATCACATGTTGCTGGAGAGTAGGACTTTAGTCTTCGGACCAATTTAATCACCTGTAGTGTTAGTGCTGTGCTTTTTGCTGAAAAATACCCACCCACTAGATTGAAAATGGTGTTTTGGTAACATATGGAAGTTTTGGTGATGTGTGTTGCCAGTGTGGTTTCTGAATTTTTTAAATACCACAGTTTGCACTGGCATGGGTAGCAAACAGGTTTTTAGCATCTGTTGCAGCACTTTCACTAATGTGGACAGAATGATCTCAAGTCTATCAACTAGGCTTTGGGAATGTGTGTGTGTGTGTGTGTAACACACTATTTCGGTAACATGCCAACAGTGCCTTGTTCAAATAACAACAGAAACAGAATTATAACATCGCATTCGTTTCTAAATTAACAAATTTGATATATGACGGAAGACAATAGATTGAGACTGATGGAAAACCAATAGCTCATTACAAAAATATTTGAAGCAAGAAATAACTGGCCAGTTCTGACCCTTTCTCACACTTTGCTGTATGGAAAGTATCTAGTAAAGAAAGCTGAACTTTAGTCTGTTTTCATACTGATTATGGATTCATATTCGTTTTTGGTAGATCAAATGTAAATCAAAATCCCTGTGCAGAGTAGCAGTGATGTTCTCTGAAGGTAAAAGTGATTACCACATAAATGGATTTTAATGCTTCTTTTGATTAGGTTCTATACGCTTTTTATTTAGCTCATCATGAGCATGTTAGTTCTGTTCCACTGAAATAGCCATTCTCAATCATACAGAGTAAATGTTGTTGCTTTTATGATGACAATAACTTGGTGTGATGAACAAGAAACCTGAAGCAAAACAAGATTGCTACAATAATGTCTACTTGAGAACGAAGTGAGTTTGCTGATTTAATATTGATTAATTTAACAGTAGCGTTTAAGTATGTGCTTAGGAGCATAGCTGGGCAGAGAGATGCTAAAACCATGGGTTTGCACTGATAGCATCAGTTTTGAAAATCAAGTCATAGATGAACCAAAAGAAGCATCCTGCAATTGGTCAATCACCTGAATACAGAAGCCCCATTTTTAAGAATGATGTCGGGCCACTGTGAAACTGATTGTGTCTACAATATCTTTTGTTGAGATCAAAGTTACACGTGTTTCATAGCATAGAATACTGTTGTGATCTCAACCTCATATTTCTGTTATAGAATTCACTATATATCCTACTAAATGCAAGATTTGGGTTTCGTGGATACATAATATTTTCTGCTCTTCTAGCTATGGTTAGAGACCCACACCTTGGGGCTTCCACCTCCGCCTTGCAATCAACTCTCCCTTTTTTCATTCATTATCCTGATACAGCATTATCTCTGCACCACAGCTTAACTCTGGGTACCTTTGAACAGTGCTTGCAAAACCAATTTCAAGTGTTGAAGTTGCTGAGGTCTGTAGTTATTAATTGGCAGTGGGTTCTAGCATCCATCAGCAACAATGCATGCTTTTCTATGCATTTCTACACAAAACATACACTTTTGTAACCCCCAAATGTGCATTTTTGTACCTTTTTTATTAAACTGGATCTCAAAATTTGGAGAAGTACACAATCTGATGGTTAATTATGTTCCGATCTGCTCATAAGTCCAGGAGCTGCACATTAGGTCTGTGGGGCAGACTGAACAAAATTCTCCTCTATCCCTAGTTGAAATAAGGACAGAAATTTGCACCCCTTCCTGGGCTTCAGATGATTCTCTTTACCTTGAACTTCCCATGCTACTGAGATCCAACCTGTTTGCTTGTATTTCAAGGGCTTGTACCAGAACTAACTGTTGCAATGGATTTCCCTGTTAAATGTGTGGTTTGAATGAGCAACTGTAAATTTTTGGATTTATTATAATATATTTAAAAAAACCCATCTCACTAGCATTTAACAATGTCTTCAGGCTCGTTTGTCTCAGATTACGTTGTTTCAACATCTGGTGCAATCTGAATGTTATATGGAAACCTAGATAATGAATACTGATCTCTCCAATTCTGTCCTAATGCTCCGTTCAGCTGTTAATCCTTTACGTTTTTCCTCCTGGGTGCACCCATTTGCACCAATTCATTTCATGGAAATGTGGGATAATCCAGTTGGTTTACTGAGCCATCTTTAAGCATTATTGCTCTTGATCACTTACACTATTAATGTTTTACACTGAAGAGGCTAATTGATTTCCTAACTTGTTAAAGAGTTACCACTGTTTCCCTCCTAGTCCTATTCCGGTGGTGTTAAAAACTGTATAACATGCAGAACTGTAGCAACGGCCACACACCCTCAGTTTTGGATGTAACTTGGCACCTCTGTCCAAGACAAACCTTTGGAGGAGAGGAGGGAATGGACTACATTTCACTTGACTTTCCTATAGTACTTTTTGTGTACAAAGTTCTGTACAAACCCTTATTTTATCACAATGTTCCCCTGAAGGCAAGGCTTGGAGTGTTAAACCTATTGACGTTTGCAAAAATCAGTAGGATTAACAGTGCAATCCTATGCATGTCAATTCAAAGTTCAATGGGGATTACTTCCAGGTAAATGTGTACAGAATTGCAGCCTTAGATAAACTGCCAGTAGGCATCAGTTCAGTTAAGCAACTTGGCCATCGCTGCACTGCCTTTAATCTTTGGGTATAAAAAACATGGTTTGGAATTGTACTTAGAAGCTGTTCTTTCTTCCACCTTAGTCCATTATGTTTTAAACAAAGAGTAGTTTAGAAAGTGGCTTTCCATTTTTTGGCTAGCATTAAATGTCCGCTGTAGAAATAAAATGAGATGCAAGTGAGTGGTGTCTGTGACGAGAGCTGGAATGAACAAAGATATGGATGCTCTTCCATCCAAAAGAGGTGAATTCTCTTAACAAAGAGTAGAAGATGCCAGTCTGTTAAGTGTGAAGAGTGATCTGTCTAGCTGTCTGTCTTTTAGATAAACAGATGACTTCATTAGCCAACACTGTCATTTCTAGCATTTCAGGGAGCTATTAAAAATCCACTTTAAAGTTTAGTAGGAGGGAAAAAAAATTCTCATTATCTCTGAAAAATCCAGACATCACACAAAAACACAAGATTAACCTTACATACCCTGCCCTTATTTAAGCATGTAGCAAGATCATTATATGACACTTTCTATGTACTTACATTTTAATGAGAATTTTGGAATAATACTAGCTTAATGCAAAATGGTTTCTGTCAGGGATTTACAGCATGCATAATTTTGCGATGTTTGTGAATCTGCTACAGCAATAATGATCCTTTGCAAATCCCTGGAATTCACTTACAGACCGAAAGGAGAGGCGGCCAAACTACAAGCATTATCCTTATTACTGGGATGTGTGAAGGGTAGCTAACCAGCTGGAAAATTACCAACTTGGAAGGTTCAAGGCTCTATGTTCCGCTTTGCCATGACTGAGCGATGTGGATGAAAGGATCTTTCCCCCAAGCATTTCCAAGCACCTCATGTTTTTAATATATGATTCTGTATGTGTGCAGAATCCATAGGTATGTAAACTGGGGGTGGGGAGAGAAACCCGGAAGCGCGTGTATATCTGTGGTGCTGAGAGAATTTCAAATTTCTGCCATGCCTGGTCTACTTTTTCAATGTGAGTGGCAGGCCACAGAGTGGTATAGTGGTTAGAGTATCGGTTTAGGATCTGGAGATAAGGTTCTAATCCCCACTCAGCCATGAAACTTTGTCCACCCAGTCTCCTTCAGCCTAACCTACCTCACAGGGCTGTTATGAATATAAAATGGGGGAGGACCATGGCAAGCAAAGCTATAAGATACAGTGGTACCTCGGGTTAAGTACTTAATTCGTTCTGGAGGTCCGTACTTAACCTGAAACTGTTCTTAACCTGAAGCACCACTTTAGCTAATGGGGCCTCCTGCTGCCGCTGCGCTGAGCTGCCGGAGCACAATTTCTGTTCTCATCCTGAAGCAAAGTACTTAACCTGAAGCACTATTTCTGGGTTAGCGGAGTCTGTAACCTGAAGCGTATGTAACCTGAAGTGTACGTAACCTGAGGTACCACTGTAATTCCAAATATGTTAGCTTGTCAAAAATTGCACATTTGCAGATACCTGTCCCAAGCTCTTGGTAGTAGTTGTTGAGGCAGAAATATTTGCAGAAATAATTGGGTCTGGTGTGGGTGGTGATAATGTAAGATGAATAATGTTGCATGCAATGAATTCATGGTGAACAGAAATCTGTGCCTACTTAACACTCCTATTTGGGATGCTTTCCTGGAACTGCAAATCTCTGCTTTTTCCTTTGGGGAAATGGAAATCATGGGTATTTGTTGCATCTCTATACTTCCTATTGCTCATAATTACTGAAATTAATATATTTCCCCCATCATGATCCAACTCAATCCCTTATCCACCAAAGTTGTGATGGTTACTATGAGGAAAGCGAAAACCCGCAAGCTGGCCAATTTGCTTGCAGGAGAAAATTCCTCCCTGGCTTTGAATACAGTGGCCAAGTAAACCATAGGAAGGTGCATATGCCAATTGTCCGCCCCCCCCAAGGGGCCCCTAGCAGACTGGGGGAGTAGGTGGAAAATCCAATGATGAACAGCCAAGAAGATGGTTTGCACCAGGCCAGGGGTGAGCTGGGTACAGCCCCCAAGCCCTGCCACTGATCAGCCCTGCCTGCCCTCACCTGAGAGGCTGTTGCGGCTGGAGGTGGGTGGAGGCAGGTGACAATCTCCTCTCCTTGCAGCGCTGGAAGACAGCAGCCTCCCCGGACCCACTGTGGCTGAGCCATGTGGCAAATGTCACCCACAGGGAAGCCTGGGTGAGCGGTTATTCTCTGTTCACCTTTCGCCTTTCTGTTTCAGTTCTTTTCTTGGGCTCTTTCCTTCAGTTTTCTCTCTCTCATTTCACGCCATGGACCTCATCCTGTTCCAGCCAACCCACCTTTTCTAGACTGCTTTCCTTCTCCAGATCTGCTGCCTCTTTAGGTGCTTTCCTCTTCCTTTCCAAGGTCCTTCTACTTGCTCTGATCCTCTCTGGGATCTAATTAGCTCATCAGCGTGGTGAAAGACCTTTGACCTGCTGCATCCTTCTATAACGTTTAGGGCAGTGCAACCAATCACTGCCTGCAGCTTGACCACCAATACCACAGTATCTTAGCACAATACAATATAGATAGAAGGGGCAAAGAAACACCCACAGCATCCATAACTGAATCCCCCCCTTCTTAAATGCTCTGATTGGAAATCTTGCCCATTGACTCATTAAATTTCACAACCATATGGCAGTGATAAAGCATAACAAATAGCCTAGAAATGAACACATACAAAAGCAGTAATTCAAATAAGGAGATAGTGCTGAAGTCATAAATTGTAATAGCAGAAAACATCAACAAAGCTGCCATGGTGAATTACCGACTTGTGTTTCCCTTTCAGTATGTTGTTGACATGCATATATATATATATATATATATCCAATTTATTCTATTGAGGGTATGGGGGAAATGGGAATGCATTTTATATATGTTAAACATATTATAGTTGTGCAGGGAAACATGTACAATCCGAGTAAAAGCAGATGTTCTTGGAAACTGATTTGCTGTGCCAAGAGGAATCATTAAAAAAAGTTGCTGTATGCTAAGTTAGCAGTGATAATATGCAGAACATTTTACATTCTGTGGGATCTAACAAAAGCTGACACAGAAGAATTCAGTGGGGGTGTAGGATCAATGCATACAAAATGTATCCACATTGAAGCAATTGTTTTGACCTGTTCTGTGTTAATGAGTCTAGCACAGAAACGACAACAGGTGTGTGTGTGTGTGTGTCTAACTAGCCCTAAATGCTTCCCATATGCCCCCCCTCCAAATGAAGGTTTTGATGCGAACGGCCCCCTTTACCTACACATCAGCAACTTTCTCTTGCAAGGCACAGTCAAAGGGCTCTTTAACTCCCTTCTGTGTACATTGGCAGATTTCACAGAGCCTTGCCTTTATTATGTTTTTGTGACACTCACTTCAACGTATAGGCAACATGTGTAACCCACTTGCCCCTTGGGATCATCCTCTCCTGTTAAAGTCACATTTTGGTAGAACACGAGGCTGTGGCCTTCCTAAAGTCAGAAAACGTAGGTCTATGCATTTTCCTTCTTATTTTCCGTCCTATGCATTTTCCTTCTTGTGGCAGTCTGCGCTGCTACAGAATTCCACAAGTTAGTTTCACTTTTGGAAGGTTGATTTCAGCAAAGCTCGGAAGTGCAATCCCAGCATTCTGAAACTGAAAGAGAATAATCTCCACAAAGATGAATAGGTTTTCGATGTCACCAAAATTCATACAGCATAATCCATCTTCTCTCTGAGTGTGTGTGTGTTGCCTGAATATAGCAAGGCTGTATCACACCCTGCTTGCCTTGCAGTCTTCAGAAGATGGAAACTCTGCAGGCATATTATGAACACCTTGCTTTTAAAAATAGCCACAAAGCTAATATTGACGTACTTTCTGCTTTACAGAATAAATTCAGTTCTCAACATTCCGTCACTCTCTAGTGTGATTAAGAAAGAGTTTGCAAAAGAGTTTCATCACAGCCTGATTTCTTCATACCGTGAGAAGGTCAAATCCTTCTTGCTGCCTCATAGAAGAGTCATATAGTTCTTATTTTCCTGCCAACTCAACTAGATTCAGACATTCTTCATATCTATATATCTAGCTATATCATGGGTGCCAACTTGAATAAAGTATTGGGGGCCCCAGGTAAGCCCCACCCTACATAATTGATCACAAGGCATGATGTACACACAGCATTTGAATGGCAGTGGCTATCTACTTTGGGGGCCCCTGGCCCCTCAACTATTTTAGGGGGACTGAAGTGTCTTTGGCCCCTTGGAGTGGGTTCCTATGATCTGTATCTATATGTTTTGTAACTGTGAACAGCTATCAGGATCATGGTAGAAAATCTCCTTGGTTTCCACACTTACAAGGAAGTGCAGCCAAGGCGGTCATGGCGTTTTCAGAAAGTATGGACACCCTGAAAGGTTGCAAAATGCTGACAGATGGATAGATGAGTTGTTGAATGAAAGGGCAAACCACCTGCCCATCTCCAAAGGTAAATGCAACAATGCCCCCTGCATCCCAGCCCTGAGAATTGCAGCCAAAATTTCTCCCCTATTTGGTAATTTTTGAATGTATTTTCTTTGCTCATTAATTGATGGAAACTTGTAAAAACCCAGGAGAAGTGTTGAGCACAGAACTACCTCTACCTTTTCTTCTTCTTCTTCTAGCGCAGGCTTCCTCAACCTCGGCCCTCCAGACGTTTTGAGACTACAATTCCCATCATCCCTGACCACTGGTCCTGCTAGCTAGGGATCATGGGAGTTGTGGGCCAAAAACATCTGGAGGGCCGAGGTAGAGGAAGCCTGATCTTGTGCCTGTGAGCTACCTTTGAACAGCTCAAGGCTTGCAGGTGGTTCCTCAGTCACAGGGTAATGCTCCACCGCCTCTGAGAATGTAAATTAAAGTGGAAACCTGAAACCACTTACTGTGTGATAGCTGCTTAAAATGGCCCACTCAGTATTTTTGGATGACACATAAATGATTTGTTTTTTGAAGTATCTCATGTGTATAATAACTAACTAAAGGGAAGAAGTGGTTGCCTGTAGACGTTGGCCACTGTGATGTCATGAACTGACACGACAATGGAGAGGAGGAAGACCAATCACCAGAGCAGCAGGACCCATCACCAGAGCCAGAAGGGCCCGGGTCTCCACAAACACAGTGGGCTCAGATATGTAGGGAACAGTGGGAGGGGTGCTCTAGGTGGCTGAGGCAGACAAGGGCCCACAGCCCAGCTCCCTAGCTGGCCAGGTGGGGCTTGCTAGCTGTGGGAGAAGGTATGTGATTCCTCAGGTGGAGTAGGCTTGGAACAGGTGAGGGTCACATGCCTCATCAAGCCCAGATTCTGCAGTATAAAAAGGCAGCAGAGCTGAGGTGCTGTGTTTGCTCAACTGCCCATGTTGATGGACCTTGACTTGGAGGCTGCTGGACCACTACGCAACTGTGCTTCATTTTTGGACTTTGAACATGGGGAATTGACCCTGGACTATAGACTTGACATACTGACTTGCCACCAGGTAGGCCAGGGGTGCAGGACATGTAATGACCCTTGGGTGTGGTTCATATGGGTGTGTGGCATACCTGACAAGTGCCTTGAAAGAAACAGCACGTGCTGGGTTTTTTTGTGGCAGATTGTGGTGGCCGTTTTGGGTGCTGTGATCTCTCGCACTGCACTCTTGACACACACACACCAAGGTGCTTTTTTGGTGGCGCACAAGATGTTGCCCTGAAAAAGAGCTTGTTTGTGGCGAGAGTGGAGTGTTGGTCACATGATTTGCCTGGGAGCACTTCCTGGAAGATGTTTTAGGTCTGAAAAAGTTGGATGGTATGGTGTGGTTGCTCCATGACATAGTCCTTAAAATTTGCAGGCCTTCTCAATTTAGCCACACAGTGTGTGAGAGAGATGGGTGTGGATGATGGGTGTGACATGCTACAATCCAGTCAGAAGGAAAGCTACCGGTAACTTCTGGGCAGCCTGTACCATTTATACAAATGAAGCAGATTGATACCATTTCTGACACTTTGCATAAGTTATTTGCTTCTGCTAATCATTCAAAAAGCTGAAGGCCTGGGCCTTGACAACTGGGAATCCCTTCATTTATTTGTTTAAGAAATGTATGCCTGCTTCTAACTATATGTCTCAATGTAGCCTATGAAAAAAATCAAATGTATAACACAGACATAATGTAAAATGTAGATTAAAACATCAGAAAACAGTACATTAGAACATTATTTATGGCATAAAGGCAACTCCAACCATATGGGTTAGATTTTTTAAAGAATGCAATTCTCAGGAAGCTGAGTTTTTCAGCCTGCACACACCTATGTAATTCTGGCACATTCATACATAACTATGGTTACCACGCACCCTCCTGAAAGTGTTCAGCCTTGGAAATCTGCATTTGGTGACGAGGGCATGATAATAGCTAGCTCAGTGTGTAACTGGAGATTGCAGATAATGTTCCTGACTCCATGCAGTCAGAGCTACTGTCTTACAGTCAAAGTAGAAGGGAGATCTGTGGACTTGACATTCTCATCATTTATATCCATGCATTTATATGAATGTGGTGTACAGGGGGAAGGGGAGAGCAGTCACTACCCCCAAACAGACTTTTAATTATGAGGAATGAACCATTTTAAGACACCCCTGATATCTCCCCCCAAAAGCAATATAGGGAGATTGAAAATAGGGACAACTGGAGTGTATGCAGCAGTGAAATAATTTTTGTTTGTTTCCTGTAGGTTTCTGTCTGTTTTTAAAAATAAATTTGTTTAGGGTTTTGGTCCTGTCTGCTTATAAGAGTCGGTTGCGTGGTGTTCCCTCCCCCCACCTTCTGTTAAAGCAGATTGTGTTGCTGCATAGATTTCAACACCCCTCCCCAATCCTGCTTTGCTAAAGAGCTTTTAAAAATGCTTCATTCAGTTTACAGCAGGGGGAGAAAAACACAGAAAGAAGTGAAGTGTGCGCTAAACATTATTTTATAAACTGCGAGGCATTGTCTTAGTCTGAAAGGCTTGGGTATCTTCCGAGTTGCCATGGTGAGAGAGAGAAATGGCTCAAACAAATTCCTGTGGAGAACACCTTTTTTATAAAGTGAAAATCATCGTTCAATAGGCCCCTGTGCTTAATAACTCATGAAAACATTTGTGGGCATTTTCAAAGGCTGGGGTGATGTTTTCACAATGGTTTGTCTTATTCCATTGAACTGGTTGCACAGCTGAAAAGCAGCAGCTGTAATAATTTGATTTCCTCCCTCTGTGTGAATGTGGGTGAGGGCACTGGACCTTGGTAAGTTTGGATCCTCATGGGGGGGAGGGGCCATCGTTCAGTGACTGAGCGCATGTTTTGCATACCGAAAGTCCCCTATTCAACCCACAGCACTGAAAGGACTATAGGGAGCAGGCCTCATGAGAATCTTTGCCTGAGATCTTGGAAGACTCACTGTCAGCCAGCTAGTGTAGAACACACCATTATGGGCAGCCCCAAAGTCTGACCTGCAGTAGGAAACCATGTTTGTGGCTACATAGTTATTGAAGAAACAATAGGATGTTCCAGGTTGCACAAAATTCCACACAAAACTTTGGACTCCCATATCCTGCAACCTTTAGCACAATGGGTCAGTGTGTCTGGCTGTTGACCAGTAGGTTGGTCCTTTTAGCCCACCCAGGGATGGCTGTGGGCAGGGGCTGGACTAGATGACCCATGGGGTACCTCCCAACTCTACAGCACAGGTGGTGCTGTGGTCTAAACCACCGAGCCTCTTGGGCTTGCTAATCAGAAGGTTAACGGTTCGAATCCCCATGACGGGGTGAGCTCCCATTGCTCTGTCCCAGCTCCTGCCAACCTAGCAGTTTGAAAGCATGCCAGTGCAAGTAGGTAAATAGGTACCGCTGTGGCAGGAAGGTAAACGGTGTTTCTGTGCGCTCTGGCTTCTGTCACGGTGTTCCGTTGTGCCAGAAGCGGTTTAGTCATGTTGGCCACATGACCCAGAAAGCTGTCTGTGGACAAACACCAGCTCCCTTGGCCTGAAAGCAAGATGAGCACTGCAACCCCATACTCACCTTTGACTGGACTTAACCACCCCAACTCTACAATTCTATGATTCTGTGATTTCTGAGGTAAAAACAAAGACATCTTTGTGTGGAGATTCTTGAAGAATTTATGGGGTGGGGGCGGTCTGCATTCTGGTGTGAACTTGGCTTCCAGATTAATGTACAGACTTCTCTGAAGTAAAGCTCTGGAATTCTACAAAGTAAACGGTTTGCAATTTCATTTGCAATACTAGCTCCTCGGAGCAGCTGGAAAGCACAGCAAGTGGACCCATGGGGACTTACATAAATCTTCTCTTTTTGCCATGTCATTTCCCTGAATGGATTTATTTATTATTTATTCTTATTTATTATTGAATGTATATCCCAATATTTTTGAATTATGGTGCTGGAGGAGACTCTTGAGAGTCCCATGGACTGCAAGAAGATCAAACCTCTCCATTCTGAAGGAAATCAGCCCTGAGTGCTCACTCGAAGGACAGATCGTGAAGCTGAGGCTCCAATACTTTGGCCACCTCATGAGAAGAGAAGACTCCCTGGAAAAGACCCTGATGTTGGGAAATATGGAGGGCACAAGGAGAAGGGGACGACAGAGGACGAGATGGCTGGACAGTGTTCTCGAAGCTACAAACATGAGTTTCACCAAACTGCAGGAGGCAGCGGAAGACAGAAGTGCCTGGTGTGCTCTGGTCCATGGGGTCACGAAGAGTTGGACACGACTAAACGACTAAACAACGACAACAACAACATATCCCAACATTCCTCCCAAAGGAACCCAGGGCAGCAAACAACAAGTGATAAAACAATGAAAAACATCTTTAGAACAATTCCAGTGCAGATGTAGTCCAGGGGAGATCTCAACTTAAAAGTCTTGTTGGAAGAACTCCCTCACGCTGCACATGGTCCACTCCCCCAGGATACCGTGATGACCATCAACTTGAATGGCTTTAAATAGAGGATGAGACAAATGCATGGAGGAGAGGGCTATTAATGGCTGCTGACTATGATGACTATGCTCTACCTCCACAGTTGGAGATAGCAATGCTCCCAGGGAGGGGAGAGTGCTCTTGTGCTTTTGTTCTTTGTGCTGGTTTTCCACAGGCATCTGGTTGGCTACTGTGAGAACAGGTTGCTGGACTAGATGGGTCAGGCTGTTCATATGGTCTTATGTTAAGAGGAAGGTCTTCAGTAGGCAACAGAGTTAGCAGAGATGGTGCCTCTCATGTTTAAGGGGAAGGAATCCCAAAGGGTAGGTGGCACAACCCTAAAGGCTAATTCCTGCATAGTAGGGAATGGATATCCTGATGAGATGGTATCTGCAGGAGGTCTTCGCCTACAGCATGTAGTGGTTGATTAGGTTATATAAGGGGGTGAAATGATATTTCACGTATCCTGGTCCCAGGCTGTATAGGATTTTAGACACCAACGCCAGTACCTTGAACCTTGCTCACTAGCTAAGTTGGCATGTCATCATGCACTATTTCCTTCAGGGACGTTTTTTGATACATTTTCAATGTCTGTAGCTGATATTTGACTTTGGAACTATTTCCCTTAAAAGAAATGGATGAAGGAAGCCGTTGAACACTTTGTAAACTTGTACGTACTTTTGTGTACATAAAATTTTGTGTGTTTTTTTAAAAGACCACACCACATATGTGAAAATAGAATGGAACACACTTTCTGTTGGTTGCTTTAAACATCACCACAAACTGAATTAAGATTGATTTGTGCATTGTTTTATGTCCTTGTGTTACCCTAATTCTCACATCAAAAATCTCTTCCCAAGCGTGTTACCAAACGCTAAGAGTTCTGCTAGACTTTTGCCCTGCTTGCCTATTAGTCAGTACAAAAGAAATGTTCTTCATTGGTCTCCGTGAAACGTTGTCACACTGATTATGAAAAAAGAAAAGAGGATGCTCAGCCTAGCCACAATTTGTGGGCCCCTGGGCTGACTTGCACACTACTTTTAAAATTGTTTTTTATGGAAACAGCTCCAACGTTTCCTTAGAAGGTGGAATGGGGGCATGACATTCCAAGGACTGTTGTCAGAAAATCAGGACTGCTTCTGGTAAATCAGGACAACTGGAGCACATGCAGAGCTCAAGTGTGTTTGCTTATTCAGATGATTTGGTGAAAGCATTTGAGAATGAGAGAGTGGGATTCTGTTATCTTGGATGGTTTATCTAAGCATCATGCTTTCCTTTATAGGGTGTTAGAGCTAAGAGGGTGATAACTTCTAGATCTCCATTGATAGGCACCAGTGCCTGCAGTCATGACACTTTGATGCAGCACCATCTTGTGAACACCATCTGCTGCAATTTGATAAATTTAGAAAGGAATTTTTCTTAGCAGGCAGAACTTGGCAGAACTCTCTCCCCCTAATCCTACAGACTGAACAGCCTCTGCCTAGCTGCTTCCTAATATGATGGTACATTGGTACCTTGGTTCTCAAACTTAATCAGTTTCAGGAGTCTATTCGACTCCCGAAACCATTTGAAAACCAAGGCATGGCTTTCCAATTGGCTGCAGGAGCTTCCTGCAGTCAAGCAGAAGCCGCGTCAGACATTCGGTTTCCAAAAAAGTTAGCAAATCAGAACGCTTACTTCTGGGTTTGCGCCATTCGAGAGCCAAAATATATAAGTACTGTACCAAGGTGTTTGAGAACCAAGGTGCAACTGTACTTGGGATGGGGCAAGGTTCCAGGCATGTAGGAATTTGATATGGAATTAGGAATGTGCGGGTTTTCCGTCTTACTGGTTTATGTGACATTAATTTGCTCTGCCCTGCATCCTGAATTCCATTTTAACTAAGTATCCACACTTCTTTTTGGTTCCCTGACTTCATTTGTACCTTTCCCTCTGCTCCACTACAGATGCACATGTGTAACTTGGTTAAATCACTGTAAAAACGATAAATGGTAATGCGACTGAGTGCATCCAGGTGCTTTTCTTCCTGTGGTATTTTACTGATGCGCAGCTGCACATTGGTAAAATCTGATAAGAAACAATCTTAAGACATTCATATGTTCAATCACATCAAGTCTGAGCTTTTCATCTTTATCATTGCATTAAACTGTTGCAAACTGTGTGCAGTTCTGTACAGCACTCAGTAGATATTTGTAATTATTTTTAAAAAGGTGTAATGCAGTATCTCCAGTTAGTTCCATGGAAACAAGGCCAGGTACTTCAGAACTTCAGCCTGGCCAAAGAAAGAACAGTTGCAGAGAACTTGCTTCTTTTCCCCCTCCCTTCCAGAAAGAACTCTCTGCTTCAACTGCCAGTGGGACAGCAGAACCACAGAGGGAAGCACATTCTGAGCCCACTGAGTAGCCAAGGGAAGACAGGCTGTGGGGTCAAGTGGAACATCTATGCTGTGACGGCAGAACTGAAGGCAAGCTGCCGCCTCTCACTTAATGAGGCTGTGCCCCCTGAGCCGCTACATCACAGAAACCAGGTGTTTCACCCCGCGAATGCCAAGCCGCCCAGATTGGATGAGAAATGACACTGCAGCCTCCTGATTGGCTGGAGGGCAAGGAGGGAAGGTGCTGGAAGGTGGAGGCCTCTTCCCACCCACCCTACCCCCTCCCCACCAAGCCCACACACTCATCCATGGCTTCCCCTACTGCATTCCACACAGCAGGAAAGGTTTGCCTTCATGGTGAGTACCGGCACCATTTTTTCCTAGAAAAAAAAACTGGTTCTGACTATACACAATTTTGGCTTTATGCGCAATCCTCAGAACCTAATCCAGGTTTCCTCAACCTCGGCCCTCCAAATGTTTTTGGCCTACAACTCCCATGATCCCTAGCTAGCAGGACCAGTGGTCAGGGATGATGGGAATTGTAGTCTCAAATAAGAGTAATAATTTATTATTTATCCCCCCCCCCAATCTGGCTGAGTTTCCCCAGCCACTCTGGGCGGCTTCCAATCTAGTGTTAAAAACAATATAGCATCAGACATTAAAAACTTCCCTAAAGAGGGCTGCCTTCAGTTGTCTTTTAAAAGTAAAATAGTTGTTTATTGCCTTGACATCTGCTGGGAGGGCGTTCCACAGGGCAGGCGCCACTACCGAAAAGGCCCTCTGCCTGGTTCCCTGTAACCTCACTTCTGGCAATGAGGGAACCGCCAGAAGGCCCTCGGCGCTGGATCTCAGTGTCCGGGCTGAACAGATGGGGGTGGAGACATTCCTTCAGGTATACAGGACCAAGGCCATTTAGGGCTTTAAAGGTCAGCACCAACACTTTGAATTGTGCTCGGAAACGTACTGGGAGCCAATGCAGTTCTCTCAGGAGCGGTGTTATGTGGTCCTGGCGGCCACTCTCAGTCACCAGTCTAGCTGCTGCATTCTGGATTAATCACAGTTTCCGGGTCACCTTCAAAGGTAGCCCCACGTAGAGCGCATTGCAGTAGTCCAAGCGAGAGATAACTAGATAACAAAACACCTGGAGGGCCGAGGTTGAGGAAGCCCGACCTAACTCCTGCACAAGTTGCGAATCAACTGTGTTTCTCAAGCACAGTCAACAGAACACAGGGCACATTACGTATTTTTGCAGGCAAACTCCCCCCAAACCAGGTCCTACACACCAAGGAGCTTCCAGTCTAAATCTTGACAGTGGGGAAATGATGAAGGGAAGAGGAGGAGAGACAAGAAGTGCATGACTAAGTAAATGCTGTGATACATAATGAGGCCTGGGGAGTACCTGTGTGCTACGCAATAACATGTGTAAGACTCCACCACAAATGCTTCCCCTCCTCACCGTAAAGCAAAGCTGCGTTGGGAGAAGGGAATTTAGAGTGGAATAGGAGAAGCCGTATTTAAAGCTACCCCTGACCGTGGTTTCCCTGCTCCAAATTGCCCCCCTGGCTTTCCCCTGCAGAGTTCAAAACACATGTTTGTGAAAGTAAATGTGTTCATCGGGATTTGGCATAATAAAACTGATATGTCTGTAGCGGAGATGCGCCTTTTAGACCATATGGAATACTTTTATACAACTGGAGTATTTGTCAGGGTTAATTTCATTCTCTGATCATGGCTTATTAACAGACATTCATATTGCTGGCTATCATTAAACAGTAGCTTAGGGAAATTAAGAGAGTTTCCTCAGTAAGTAATTAAAAATGGGCAGACTTTTAAATATACGCTTTATGTAGGCTCTCTCTATAGGGAGAGTTTTATCCTTTCTGAAGCACCCAGTCAGAGCCCCTTAAATATTTCCTCTTCTCTATGCTCTGTTTCATCAGTTTCATTTTGCTGATACAATCACACTTTTGCTTTCCCAATTATGCATGTTATGCACCGAAGCATAATATGTGGGCAAAATCCATACAAAATGAAGCAAAAGTTCATTTGGTTTCAATGGTTAAGTATGTATTTACATTTGTTCAATAAAATCAATTGAGTTTAGGCTTACTAGGGAATAAGCACCACTGAACACGATGGGGGGGTGGGTAGAAAGCTGCCTCAGGTCTAGAGCAGCAATGCCTATGAGGAATAATGGCAGAAGTTCTCCAGACTGAACCTGGAATTTTACCACAAAGCTATAGACTTTCCACTAGAGACTTACTTTTGAGTAAACATACTTACGATCATCTTTTGCTTAAGGGGCACCACTATGCCCCCCCCCAATAGCATAATGGTTATGCATGCCATCTTAGAAAAACACTTTGTTATAACAGAGTGAACATTAGGTACCATCAGACTCTCCAAATGCCCCTATTTTCTAGGGACAGTCCTGGATCTACAAAACCATCTCTGAATGTCCTACTTTTCATTAGGAGGTCCCTATTTTCAACAGAGAAATGTTGGATGGTATGGATGGTATGGAGTTAAGTCCCAAGCCAAGGAGATAAATAGCACTGCAACCTTAAGAAGATATCTGAAGGCAGCCATGTATAGGGAAGTTTTAAAATGTTTCATTATGGGTTTTTTTATATGGTGGAAGCTGCTCAGAGTGGCTGGGGCAACCCAGTCAAATGGGCAGGATGATGATGATGATGATGATGATAGAATAGGATAGGACACCCATATTTTCAATGGAGATATGTTGGAAGGTATTACCCCGCTTCATATTCAGTTTATATACTCCTTCCCCATGTAGGAGGATTATCCCTGTTACTGCTGGCAAGGATTCTTCCTGTGGGATCCCAATACAGTGGTACCTCTGGTTAAGAACTTAATTTGTTCTGAAGGTCCGTTTTTAACCTGAAACTGTTCTTAACCTGAAGACCACTTTAGCTAATGGAGCCTCCCGCTGCCGCGCGCTGCCACCGCGTGATTTCTGTTCTCATCCTGAAGCAAAGTTCTTAACCCGAGGTACTATTTCTGGGTTAGCGGAGTCTGTAACCTGAAGTGTCTGTAACCCGAGGTACCACTGTAATAGTATCCCCATTTCAATAAATGTATTATCTTTTGCCTACCTTCTTTTACCCAAATAAAGATTGACAGTTTGTACATAGCCGCTTCAGTGCCATTACCCCAATCAATGATTTTCCTAACTTGGAACTATTTTTACGTCAACATGCTGTGGAACACTTGTGTATCTGTTGCACATCCCCTAGGCATAGCAAAAGGTTTTGGAATACATCATAGGATGTACTGTCAACATGGTATGTTGCCCTTAGGCCTATGGGGCTTTGCTATTCCTCTGCATGATCTGAGAGGGCAGCCTAGAATTTCTGCAAGGGCAGAAAAAAATTCCTCCTCCTACATAGACACTTAATGGCACAGGAGCCCTTTCCTTCTTTAGTAAGGCTCATCCTAATTAATAGCAGAGTTGGGAAAACCTACTACCACAGAATAAAATTTCCCACTGGATTTTTGTAGCCAATTGTTTCATGGAATTTTGTGGATTGATTCTAGTGGAAAAGGGTTCTTGGCTACACTAGAACAACCAAAAGGCCTCTAGGCCTTGGTACAACACCTGGATGCTGTCATACATCGTACAATCCTTGATGAATCTTGGGAAGTGACTCTGCAGAGGTGATACAAAAGACTTCATATGCTGATGAATGCAACTGGGGATGCAAAGGATGGAAAGGATCCAGATTGGAGTCTGCTGTGGGCTTCCGTAAATCCAACCCTGAACCTCAACATCCACTGTTGAATTCTGATTCTCTCCTCCCTCTCTCCCTGAGTATGGAGGCAACCTGCATTAATAGCATGCAATTTGGAAGGTTTTATGTTGGATACTACACAACATGGACTAACAAATTACGGCCTCGTAGTTCAGAGTCTATAGTTTACAACTCCCACTGCAGAAGCATTTTAGTATTAAAGCTTCTTAAATGGAAAAGCAGCAAGCCCCATATTTTTTAAAACGGCAACATTGACAGCTAGACAGAGTAATATGTTGGTGCCATATAGCTTTTACAAGCGGCTCACAAATACAGGAGGGAAGGTGCTGAAAACATAAACTTGGTGGTGCTGGGGAGGGAGGGATTGGAGCTTCCTTCTCCCTAAAGGTTTGTGCCACTTAAGACAAATCCCTCTTGCCTGGAGTTGGCCTGAAAGTATAAATATTTAGAAGGTATCACTCCAAAGCGAGGGTGGCTGGGATGCCTCTGGAAACTTGAGCAAAAAGCAAGTTCAGTCTTAGAGATTGGGCTGTTCTTCACCTGCAGCATATATTACAGAACCTTACTTTCCTGACTTCCTGTGAACATAACAAAACTAAAATCATCTTAAACTACTTTAATGTCAGTAATCACCACCAACCTCAATATAATCTGAGTATGTGTTACTGCAATTGCTCTTGTACATTCCTCCTTCTTACCCTGCTTCTCACCTCTTTTTTTGCCTGATTGTCAGTCCATAGAATATTGTAAACTCCTTGGGGCATATATAGATACTTTTGATTTTGCTTGCACCTAATAATAATAATAAAATTATTATTATTATTACCCCACCCATCTTACTGGGTTTCCCCTCAGAACCCATGAGTTCTGAGCCAAGCTCTGAAGTAGGAAATAAGCCATGCTGAAGGAAAATTGTGGTGGGGGGCACTTGCAAGGAAGGGTGAAGCACCCCTTCACATCTTTCTTCTCTACAAGCACCGGCTCACCCCTGTATTCACATTATCTCAGCAAACCTCTGTTTGGAAGCCCATGTTTGCCAACACAATGTTTGCCACCCTGCAACATATTGCCCAAGATGCGGATAGCTCAGCTGGTAGAGCATGAGACTCTTAATCTCAAGGTTGTGAGTTTGAAACCCACATTGGGCAAAAGATTCCTGCATTGCTGGGGGTTGGACTAGATGACCCTCGTGGTCCCTTCCAACTCTGCAAGTCTATGATTCTATGCTGTAATGGTCAAGCTGGCCCTGGTGGGTATTGATAGCTGCTAATGCAGGTTGAGCAAACACACATTAGTTCTTGTATTGCAGTAAACTGCTTCAGTCTGATGGCAGATTTATAATAAGGAATTCCCTTTCCAATTTGCATTGTAGAACGGACTGCAAAGGCTTTGCCACTAGAAATACATGGCTATAGCCTCTATTCAGTGAAATCAGAAGTGACATGCTACAAATGGTTTCTAGCTTCAAATTACAAGTCCCCATTACTGTCATCTATGCAAATGTTTTTCGACAGCTGCTCTTAGTAAATCATAAAAGGACGTGAAATCTTCAAGACGGTTTTCATCATTTGTCTATTTTCTTTTCTTCTTTTTAAAATGTTTATAGTCATCGTGGCTTTTCTTTCCCATTTGTCTTGTTGCACTCTGTGAGCACGGTTCAACCTGGAAGGCTAAATTTATTGGTCTGGAAAATGCTCGTCAGAGAGAAATTTGTCACAGCTTAGCCTAAACATTTTGCTTGATGAGTTTTCTCGCAGAAATTGTTGTGGCTTGATGTTTCCTTACGTTCCGTTTAGACGAGAACTGTGCGCTTAAGACAAAGCTGAAACACATGATCGACAGTCTCGCTGGATGTGCTTTTCTTATGCTGAGCCATGCCATCTCAGAATGCAGGTGGCAGCTTGTGTGTCTGGATGCTGCCCACCCCTAGGTTAGCCTTTAGCTGTGGTGGAAGAACCTATACTGCTGATCCGCCCTCCAAAACTCTGACTGGTGCTCAGGGCTGTCCCCACACATCATCACACCTTCACACCAAACATACCTCATGGATGGAGAATAGAGAGGTGTACATGAGTGTCTACTGTACAAAGTCCAAACCTGCATGTGTTGTTCTGCCCCCTTCTGCCTCCAACCCTAACCATCATTGGCATTTGGCGCGTGAAAGGTTTCAGCTATTGGATTGAAGGAAATGAGGCCCTTGGGATGAACAGTGTTTGCCCCCCCCCCCCCGCTGTTGACAATATCATAGTATAATTTGGTTACCACTGTGATTGGCTTTTGTATATGTACAGTGGTACAGCGGGTTAAGAACTTAATTCATTCCGGAGTTCTATTCTTAACCTGAAACTGTTCTTAACCTGAGATACCACTTTAGCTAATGGGGCCTCCTGCCGCTGCTGTGCCGCCACTGCACAGTTTCTGTTCTCACCCTGAAGCAAAGTTCTTAACCCGAGGTACTATTTCTGGCTTAGCGGAGTCTGTAACCTGAAGCGTCTGTAACCTGAGGTACCACTGTATCAGGGTGGGAGGGTCATTGTGTTGTCCTTAGTGTTAGGCAACAAAATGTCTTGAGATGACCCTGGGACAGGCACACCAACTGTATAGGGCTGAGGTGTCTTTGTTTGACCCTCTCAGTATTTGTTGGCAGGGGCTGCGGACCCTCAGTGTTGAAGGGGTGGAGGAGGCTGAGCATGGAGCCGAGTGCAGCACAGGCTCCTCGTGAACATGAGAGGAGCCACCACTGGCCACTGAAGGCACACCATGCTGGGCTCCATGCTTGGTCTCCTCCTGATGATGCGTGCGCTGGGTTCATGACATCAGGCACATGACCTGACACCAGGTCCACTCAATCTGGGGTGCAATTCAGTACCTCTGCCCTGGGATCAGGTTGAAGGAGCCAGCCAAGTGCTTTCAGTAATTCCCTCTTTCTGTGCTTGCGCACCAATTATGACGCACTAATTTCATGAGAGTTGTGCTTGCATTGAGAAAATGAGGAGGAGGCAAGAAACCTCACCATCAGTTTGTTAATTAGGAGTTTGCTCAGTTCACGTCTGAGGTGGCGGCTTTGAACCTATGATAAGCTTAGCAAGTAATGTACTAAAGTTAAGTGCATTGCCATACAGGAAACCCCCTTAAGTATCTGCTTGTACCCTTGTTAACTGACAGCTCAGACTCGAGAAAGCCAGCATTGTGGCAAAAGCACCAATAATAGCACTGGGATAACCTTCTAATCCCTCTGCACATTTCTAGAAACAATGCTTTAGAAGACTCCAGCTGTCAGTCTAGGTCTGTCAACGTAAGATGCCAAGACAGAGAAGGTTAGACGTGTGGTAATTTATTTATTTTTGAGGAGGAGAGGAGGGTGAGGAATAACAGAAACCTACCAATTATTCAATGTCTTACTATAGGCTGAATTTGACATTAGCAACCAGCGTCAAACTGCACGTTGCAGCTTTGGTTATTTAACCAGCCCAGCTTAACTTGGTGTGTTTAATCAGTTAATATATCCCCCCTTTTGTAAACAATTTACATCCATAGCAGCTTCCATTTAATAAAATGAAATAACACCAATCACTAAATAATTTTAAATGAATAAAAACGCCATTCAAAACTTTTGCAGTTGTAACTGCAAACTATAAGAGCAACATATAAAACCATTTCAAAGAGTGGTAAAGCCCTTAAATAAGTGAGTAACCATTGTGCAATGGATCAGACCAATTAAAATTCATAAAAGTCTATTAATTACAACAGGCTTTCTCCAGAGTAGGGCCATGCAAGCACGTTGTCTAAATCCTGAATCAAATTGGGCTGATTTGTACCAAATCTGAATCACATCAAAGCAGATACAGTAGCTACATACCAGGCTCAGTGGACCCACCAGATACATACAGTGGTACCCCGCAAGACGAACGCCTCGCGAGACGAAAAACTCGCAAAACGAAAGGTTTTTTCGTTTTCGAGTTGCCTCGCAAGACGAATTTCCCTATGGGCTTGCTTCGCAAAACAAAGCTTGCCCCGGGGACAGCGGGTCTTCTCTTTTGAAGCAAGGGGCGGCGATCTTCTCCCCGCAGCCCCAGGTCCGGGGACAGCGGGAAGCGCTTCCCGCTGCCCCCGGACCTCTTTTGAAGCAACCTTCAATACCTGAAGGCGGTTTCCCTAGGAACGCATTAATTGATTTTCAATGCATTCCTATGGGAAACCGTGCATCGCAAGACGAAAAACTCGCAAGACGAAGAGACTTGCGGAACGAATTAATTTCGTCTTGCGAGGCACCACTGTATTAGGCTCGGTGCCGATATCTAGACCTCAAAACAATCTCTGAAAAGGTCAGCCAGATGTCTCCAAAGTGTTATTAATGACAATACCAGGGTATGGGGAGGTGGAAAGCTGGATTTCACTAATTGGGAGGTGCTGCACAGTTGGGTGGGATGTTGCTCCTGGCTGCACTGTGTCTCCCATCAGGAGAGGTTGCCCGGACCAACACAGCCTGGTGGGCAAATGTTGCATTGGGAGGACGACGATGCAACAGTTGTCGCACGTGCAATGCACTCACTGCGTGCATGGCACCAGCCCCTCCCCCAATGTTAGGTGCAACTCGGCACCTATGGGCATAATAAAATCACCAAATTAGAAGGCAGGGGGAAATGCAAAAGGGAATGCCTTCTGGTATGAATGGAAAAGACAAATGTTGTTAATCGTAAATCCAAATAAATGCAGATGTAAACTTCTCTGGTTTAATTCAAATGGGGAGGGGAGGTGGATTGACAGCTAAATTCTGCTCAAATGTGGATAAGCCTTCAAAATGAGAAATCTAGTTCTTGCGGAGGTGGTAAACCTATGTCTTGATAGTAACCACTTCAGAGAACAGGTATGGGTTTACATGATAGAATTCTCCCTCACACAAACCAAGATTCCTGAACATGGAAAAGTAGCATGTTTATTCTGCTGATCATCTCAGAAAAACATCTCTGTGGCTCTACTTTGGTTTCACTTCTTCCCATTATAACTTTTGCAGTTGATTTTTTGGCAGCGGGTTATAGGCATTTGCAGGCAATCTGCAGCTCCTCTGAACCACATAGACGGACACACAGCTGTGATTCAGCAAGCCATAGTCTTTGAATTGGAACACTACTAGGGGACTTTTTTTTCAAAAGCCTTGCCAAGGTTTCTGTCTGCCCTGCTGTGCCAATGCTGGTTAGTGGCCTAGCTAGAACTACCTTAGGGTATCTTTTGTTTGCATGGCCGTATTTTCCATACATCCCCAACAGGAACTATGATTGCTGCTCTTTTCATCTGGCTGTCAAATGTTTGCATCCTGCAGTTACCTTGAATATCCCCTCATTATTTCCCAGCCATGCGTACAGTTCAACATTGAGCCACATATTTTTGTCTCAAATGTATGCATTGTGTTTTGTAGTTGCTCTCCCTCTTGAAAACTGATGCATATTTAGAAAAACACATTGTGTTTATAAAAATACTCAAAGCAATTGGCAATGAAAATTAAAAATTAAAAGCTAAGATCAACAATGAAATGTGCATACCATAAATATTTAAGTTAAACCACCATTACAACCAATAACTAAGGAACTTGACAGCAATAGCTGGGGAAAGCTCTTAAGAACAAAAAGTCTTCATGTGTTGTTGAGAAGAACATACGGAAGTAGTTTGCTGAAATGCCCTTTTTAGAACGTTGTGCGAAACTTCCTACGTACCTTTGTATTTTCTGCTGTGACAAATTGAGTTTTACTGAAACTAAGGGTCGTTTGAAACAAGACAACTTCAAACCATGGTTCATGAAGATGTTTTGCTTAAACCAAATTCAGATTCATCTAAGAAAATAAAGTGGTATTTGGGTGCTTTTGGCCTCTAAAATAAGTTTATGGTATGCTTTTGTAGGCAAAGATCGAACCAATCCATTGTAAACTGCCTAGTAAACTATTAATAGAAGATTGGTACTTGTGTTTTTTTTGGTTGGGGGGGAATGGCAAAGCAGTGGCAGGCAAAATAAAATAAAATAAATGTACGAAGATGTGGGTTTCATTTGTTTCTGGGAAAAGGAAGATGGGGAAAGGTGCATTCTGGTGAATGTGATTAAGTTCTTGCCCCCCTCTGAACTCTGTAAAATACATCACAAAAGATGTCTCTGCAGAAGTCAGTCGGTTCACTGCACGAGAACAATGCATAATGATTGCTTTTCTGCTATTATTGTTAACATCAACATTCATTTATGCACAGTGCTTTGTCAATAGAATGCTTTTCGGAATCAACTGACAAACTAGAGCTGGTCAAATTGGTGCTGCTGTTACTGGTTTGGCACACGTCTCCCTCACCACCCCCGGTGTACGTTCAATAGGGAAATAATAGTCTCCTCTCAGGTTGCTACCTAATTTCAGCAAAAGCAAAATTCACAGGGAATTTGGGAGGTTCTGTTTTGGCAAAGCACCTGTCATTTTCATTTGAAGCTGAAACTTTCAGATCATTGAAATTGTTCCCGAGCAGTGCTCTTTTTCCAGAAAAAGAGATGCCAGAATTCACCATTAACACTTTCCTTGTTCTCTTATAATGGCAATGGCGCCCACCTGAGGGGTGCCAGAGCTGAGTTCTAGCAAGTTCCAGCTGGAAAAAAGCCCTGTCCCCAAAGATTTCTGCAGCTTGACCCTCCCACCAAATTTCTCCTGTGGTGCAATTCAGTACAAAGTCAGCTCTGCTGCCCGAAGCGATGGCTTCACCTTGCCTAATGCCTGGGCTGCCCCTGCTGGAGATACACTGGATATATCAAATGATGCCTCCACCTGGTGTCAGGTATGAGTGTGGCTGCTATTATTGTGTGCTGGCCATGCATGTGGCTTTGACATGGAGGCGCTAGCTCACACATCTGATGCTTCCATGCAATTTCAGCCTGGTCTTAAAGTTGCCAATGTTGTTGTTGTTTAGTCATGTTCGACTCTTCATGGCCCCATGGACCAGAGCACGCCAGGCACTCCTGTCTTCCACTGCCTCCTGCAGTTTGGTCAAACTCATGCTGGTAGCTTCGAGAACAATGTCCAGCCATCTTGTCCTCTGTCGTCCCCTTCTGCTTGTGCCCTCCATCTTTCCCAGCATCAGGGTCTTTTCCAGGGAATCTTCTCTTCTCATGTGGCCAAAGTATTGGAGCCTCAGCTTCAGGATCTGTCCTTCCAGTCTCCTCCAACACCATAATTCAAAAGCATCAATTCTTCGGTGATCAGCCTTCTTTATGGTCCAGCTCTCACTACCATACATCACTACTGGGAAAACCAGGTTGCCAATAACCCCATGCAATTCCAGGGAAGCTACAAACCATTTGAAGTGTCCCTGTGCCAGTTTATTTACATGCTCCCACGAGTGACCTTATCATAGTCATTAGTGTTGTTTATTTTGTTATTTAGGGTTTTAACTCGATCCATCCAGGAAGTTACAAGTGGTAATAATATTTTTAAAGGAGAGGGCTGGCACTTGTGTCTGAAATGTTGGAGAGCCACTGCCAATCAGTGTAAACATGACCAAACTAGATGGCCCATTGGTCTGACTCAGTGTAAGGCAGTTTAATATGTTCCCATGGAAGGAGTGGCTTATAATAGCATTTAGGACCTTGTCTATTGAACCCAGAACTTTGCATTCTGCCTGAAACCCCAAGCAAGGTGTATTCACTTAGGAAGTCGGAATTCAGGGACTTAGTGCTGCAAAAAGTGCAGCAGCCTCCAAACCGTCTTCAAAGTTAATCATGAATATAGTATCACAGGAAACTTATCCATGAGATTATGGATTATTTATTTAGTCATCATTTATTTATTTCATAAAATTTATATACTGCTGGATTGTTAAAAAAAAACCTTCAAAGTGGTTATGTTTGCCTGTTTCTCATTCCTGGCCACTATTGTAACCTGCAATTCTAAATGCAATGTTGCAGTAAGAGGAAAAGCTTTCTGATCCTACCTCTTTGCCAATGGTGGTTATTTCAATTCTCCTAAAATTCATTAATTCATTAATTCACCTGGATTTGGCTTTAATTTGGTTGCCCTCATCCAGGCCCCTGCAGTTTTCAGATATGCAATCATCTTTCCATAAAAGAAAGATTAGTGCGTGTTTTGAGTGTGAGCAGCTGCTGTCTAGCACCCTTTCCTTTGGAGTAAAGGTGTTGATAACGCCAGGTGTCAAAAGACCAAGCTTCTCCTGGCTGGTTTTCAGCAGCCAGAATTGGGCCTGGGTCCAATTTGCATGTAGTCAGACTGACTGAGTTCACTGTTCGCTTGAACTTATCCTCCCAGTGCTCTATTAATAGCTGATTTCCAATAAAATATTCACAGAAAGGAAAATCCTAAGCTTGTGAAAACTGAGGAGGAATTCTAAAAAATATCTTAACAAATATTCATGACAAATTGTTCACATTCTTTGCTTAGCTCCATAGAATTAGTGTGGTTGCTTTGCAACTTCTCACTGGTACTGTATGATTTCAATGCTTGCTAAATATGTTTTGTCTTCTGCTAATCCACCCACCATTTTGTGTGAATAGACTTCTAAATAGGTTGAAGTAAGATAACCTACATTGTTTGAATAAGAAAATGTTTTCTTACATTTGTTCTATTTAAGAGGCTTTCGTGATGTTTCTCACAGGTTCTTCAAAAGTAGAAAGGAATCAATGGGCAGATGTGATGCTTGCAGAGACAATATGTTGCAGAATATAGATGTCTTGGAGAAAGTAAGTGGAAACTGTTGAACAAAGGCTTTCCCTAATGAAGAGCTGATATCATTCACACAATTATTGCCATCACAGTTGTGCCTTAGGTGAAATTAGAAGTAAGCCTATTGGCTGCTCCTCAGGAGAAGCATCTGAGGAATCTGAGTTTTGATAAAATGAATGCAATTTCTGAGAGGGGTTTTGCACATCCCTGGTCAAAATGTGTTGCCACGTACTGTCTATTCTTTAATATATTTATGAGAATCTATTTGGTTATTTACAGCTTGTGGCCAAGGTTGCCATCCATCAGCATGTAACACTAGCGCTGAGGGAAATGCGCCGGCTGCCAATATGCTACTGAGCCAAATTTAAGGTCTTACTATTATATAATTAAATAACTTAGGGCCAGATCATCTGAGACCTCTCCTTATCCCATACATACTTGCCTGCTCACTGTGATCAACTACAGAGGCTCTTTTTGCCGTTCTGCCGGTACAGGAGGTTCATTGTAATGCTCTATCCGACTTCCAAGACCTGAAACACCTGAACTGGTTTTCACGTTGTTGAAAGCCAAATAGAGCTATGCTTTCCATTCCAAAGAAGCATTTACACTGCTGAGCTGTATCTCATTGGGGGAGTTGAAACATCTTGTACTTATGAGGTCCCTAGCTAGATGCTGATATGTGTTGAAGGATTTCTGTTAGAGAGGCGGAGAAAGGCCTCTGGAAATTCAATGGTCATTCGTTCATTCTGGATTGACAGTACTTGGCTTGATGGGCCATTGCCCTAGCTTTTCATATGGCCCTTCTTTATAGCCCCAGATACACTGCAGTGGCAGGGAGTTTTGTCTTGTGGATCAGGCCACTCATTTTGTATTGAACAGCACTCTGCAGTTCCAGAAAGTGGTCAGAGGCTAGAAAACTCCCTTGTCATCATCCCCCACTTTAATGTTGAGAGAACAAGACTAAGAAGTAACTCAGAATTGTCCCTTGGATGTGTTTGACCTCTGAGGCCTCTGCTTGGCTCAGCCTGCCCCAAGGTTGCCCCTATCTGTTTTGATAAGTTTTTATTCTTTTGTTGAAACCCTTACTTCAGGACCAGGGACAGTTCTAGCTTCTTTATCACTGATGTCAGTGGTATTTTCAGGGACAGGCTATTCACTGACCTTGGTTTTATGTAACTGGAAGATGGAAAATCGGAAGACCTTGTTCTTTATTTTTTCTTGTTTATTTTCCTTTCCTTTTTTCCTTTCTCTTTCTTCTTCTTGCTTCTCTTTCTCTCTTCCTTTTCTTTTCTCTCCCCCCCCCTTTCTTTCTTCATTGATGTCCTCTACTTGGGGCCTTTATTAGGGTCCAGGGATTGTACACTCATGGGGGTGGTAGATGGTTGATGGAGGGCCTGGGGTAGAAGGCAGAGAAACATTGGTCTCCCAGGGTGGGGGGCTGGGAAAGATTCCAGATAAGACCTGGGAGGGACTGTTACCTTCTGTGGGTTGTAAGGGTTAAGAACAACCTTTAAAAGAGGACTCCATATTCTAGTTTTGCATTTTGTAGCTGTTTTTGTTTATTTACATCTTTTTTTCCATAATGTATCATGAATAAATAAATAAATAAATAAATAAAATCTTAACACCAAAAAAAGGGGGTTCATTGCCCTTGGTTGGCTTTGAGACTTTAATACAAATTGGAACCTCTATCACTAGTTTCTGGACATTTCTTGTAGATGGGAGTTCTGCACTTTTAAATGGAAAATAGTCTCTCTAAATGTAAATTAGTTTTTTGTATTCTGTTTGCATTCTTGGTTTTATCGTTAGACAACTCTTATCTTCATTAAGGAGTTGTTTATTTTTGTGTATTAATTAAAAAGGCATTAATATGCATATGGATATAAAAACACTTGGTGAATGATAGCAAAAGTTCTCATATTCCCCTTGGAGTATACATTATAAGCACAATTCTTTTAAATGTTTCTTAGTCAGGCATTATTTATTACCCTAAACTTCAGACAAAGGGAGAGTGCTAAGGCTGATTATCGCTTGGGTGTTCTTCAGTGCTAATTGAGTTATTTAACTCAATTGCTATATGTCATCTTTTTAATAACTTAAAAACCAACTCCTGTAGATATTCTATTTTTTTTTAACAGTCTAAACATATGGTCTTTTAAAAATCTGGCTCTTTGCTATACAAATTTTAACACAATAATTAACTAGCTGACGCACAAACACACTCTCTTAGGCTTTGCCTCATCTATTCTGTATGTGTGCCTTGCTTTTCTTTTCATCATGTCCTCCCTAAAAGAGGGCATGTGTTGTGGTGAGACCTGGAGACCAACCTCCTGTGTTGTGGGTGGGTAAGATTGGATAGCCTCAACACCCGATTGGTAGGTCCCTCGATGTTGGGTTTAATCTGGCCAATAGGGCGCAGTCCAAACGGATCAAGAGACCTATTTAAACCCATGCACGTGACCCAGAGCTTCCTCCTTTGGCTCATGCATTCGGAACACCCACCCACCTCTGCCTACTTTTAGGGCATTTTCTGCGCTTGACCTTGTTATGCCGTCGTGTGTCGTTGGGACAGGGGCACAGCAGGAATTTCCCCACTTGGCTGATTGGCTGTTGCCATTTAGGTTTCGCCTGCCGCGTAGCAAATTGTCACAACTTGTAAGGTTGCAGTTAGGCACTGGTTCATGTGATAGGGGATGGGAGAATAGTCTTGCCATCCCTATGTGAAAGATATTCCATTAAAGGAATCCAGGGACTCAACTGGTTTGGTCAACCCCCGAGAGGGGGTTGTGCCCATGTCTGAGTCCGGGGGAGCATCGGGGAGTGGGCATAGTCTGTTCCCGGCTTTTCACCTATCCAGGTGTTCACCCTTGGCTGACCTATGCGGGTGCCCTGGGTCAGCGCTGCCTGCAAGGGTTCAGGGAGCTAGTCACACCAGAGCCTATGCAACCACTCACTTTTCTGTAATCAATAAAGTTGTGGCCTAAATTCTGCCAAAAACCAAAATAAAAATTTGAGGCAAATGTGTCTTTATTTAGCGGGGAGGTCTCTGGGTCTGAACACGCAACAGCAGGAAAAAAACTTCAAAGGATACACATTACAAGTAAATTTCCATTGTCCTTTCCCATCCCTCTCTGCTCCTTCCACCCCATTTGAATGGATCAAATCATGGTTTGGGGTGGAGATTTAACCATAGTTTCCCAATCAACAAACCCTGGAAGTTCTGCATTACAGCACATGGGGTAAGGACTGAGAAGAAGGAAGTATACTAGTGAAATCTCATCCTTGACCCAGTAAAGCATGTTTTGTTGGGCTGAGTTTCCTATGTCTTAGCTGAGCATTTATAGATATATTCCCAGTTATACCATTCCGTGAGCCAACCCATTTTATACATACCGTTTGTTAGCCGCTGTCTCTTTACTGGCTAAATGAAATATAACAATGCATCTGCCCATATTACTATTTATTGCCTTGATAGCATGTAAGACCCAGCACATAAGAGCACTCTGTGCAAAGGCTTCCAGGTGCAAATTTGATTGAATACAAATAACCTCTAAATGGGAAGAACTGTGATTAGCCTGAACTTTGATTGCTAATATATTCCAACATCACCGTTTCCTACAAAAACGATGAAGAAACTAATCAGGTTTGAATTACTTCTGCTTTACAAACAAAAAACAAAAAACCCTGTAAAAAAACCAAACCCTGTTACAATTGGGAGAGTAGATGAAATATGTGTGCCACAAATCACTTAAGCCAGAGGTTTTGCACTCAACTTAATTCATTTAAGGTTTGCTCTCTGGCAGCCTGGTTATATGAGGGCAAGCTACTCAGCATTCCAGTATATCTTCATATTCTGTGGTTCATATTATCCCATTGTTTGCTTGCTGAGCTCTATCTCCAGTAAGCTGCTGCGGTCCCAGCAATGTGGTATATCTTTCTCTCTCTCAAAATAATTTTATCCAAATCAGTTTAGAAGGAGAAATATCATATGTATAATAACAGAAAATTAAAAACGAGACACAAAACAAAAAAGAAGTCCATCTGCTATGTTCTGCCCCAGATCAACTTTCCAAAACCCTTTCAAGGGCAGCCCCCTCACCCCAAATACATTGCTGTAGTTTAATAATGAGGTGGCAGAAGTATGAATGACAGCTGCCAGGTCCTAATTGCTGTGAAACATAGCACTATCACTTTGATGTCTGTTGGTGCTCTGTGGGGGCTGTTTGAACTACAGTTGTTGGTGCTCATATTTTGGATGAGTGTTTGTGGTTTTTTAGTTGCAGTGTCTCCTCAGGGCATTGGGAACACTTGTTCCTGTGGAAGCCGCCCAGAGTGGCTGGGGAAATAATAAATTATTATTATTAGGTAGGATACCATGCTGTCCATAGCATGACTTTTCCCTGTCCTTCTTGGGATGGCTTTCCAGATCTGCTTGAAAGTGTGTTTTGTAGACTCTGAATAAACTGCTTCTAGTTCGTGAGAAAATCAGGGCTTGAACTGCCCCCTCTAGGTGTCCTTGGAAGAAAGCTGGGTATGCACATAGAGAGCTATGTTGTGATAGTTCAGTTGGCAAGAGCATGAGGCTCTTAATCTCAGGGCTGTGGGTTTGAGCCCCATATTGGGCAAATGATTCCTGCATTGCAGGGCGTTGGACTTAGATGACCCTTATGGTCCCTTCCAGCTCTATGATTCTGTGAAATGGAGCTACCTTATTGTTGAGTTCCATCAGCACCAGCCAACATGACCAATGATCACGGATGATCAGAGCTGTAGTCCAAAAATGTGGATGGCACCAGACTAGTCTCATCTAACTGGAAATACCTGTTCAGGGTCTCAAGAAGGGGTCTTAATAGCTCTGCTGAGACCTTTTTGTTGGAGCTGGCAGGGATAGAACATGTGAGATTCTGCTTACAAAGTATCTGCTCTGTCCCTGAGCTGTGGTGCCTTGGGATGAATTGCCTTATATTTTGTGAAGCTTTTTTTCTTTTAATAGAATTTATTTATTTGTCCTATAGGCTGAAATCACCGATAGTAAAGGGCCACACTGAGACAACATAGAGCATAAATCAACAGATGATAACTCACTTATTGATTGTTGCTTTGCTGCACAGAGTTGCTTGAATTGATTTGTTGTTCAAGTTGACTTTTCAGAACTGGCCCTATCATTAAGCAAAGTGAGGCGACTGCCTCAGGCAGTAATGCTGAGTGGCAGTAGGATATTTTCCCCGAGCCCCCTTGCAGTACCTTTCTATTGGAGGACAGGGCTGTGTGTGCCATGCAACCTGTAATGCACCCTGTAACTAGTCTCTTTTCTCATGTGCCCCTATAGAAGTAAGATTCAGCTGTCAGTCCAGTTGGCTTCTGTATGCTGAATGTATGTATGTACCATCATGTCCTTCACCCCAACAGCTAAATGTCATGGGCAAACCCTAGACCAATCTGTCAAGCTGTTTCTTGCCTCACCCCAGTGGTGGACCTACATTTTTGGGCCCTGAAACTGTAACTGTTATGGGGGCTCCTCAGCAACCAGCAATAAGGTCTGGGTAACCACTGTTATCTTTTTCAATGGGGTTGTTCCATGACAGATCACTTGTTAAAAAAATAATAACTACTACATCTCATATTTTGATTAAAAGTGCTGCACTGGATTATCTCACGTGTCAAAGTCACTGATGTGAATAAAATTTTCCTGTGCCTTATAGTTTTCACATTAGTGCAACATTCTACCTGTAAAGTATCTGTGCTACTGACTCTCAAATTTTGGGATTGTTGAAATATATACAACAATAATGTAATCAATTTGCATTGCGCAACTCAAGTTGGGTCTACTAGACCCAAAGCTTTTAATCAATGTGGACTAAATGAGATTCTTGAGCCCTTCTGGGATTAGGAGCCCTGAAATCTAGGCTTCATTAGTATCATACTAGATCTGCCCCTATCATGGAGCTTTTCTAAAGATACCTAGACATGTGTCCACACACTATAGGAACATTTATAAATAACTGCATCACATCATAAAATATGCCCAACGTTTTCCTTGAAATTTACTGCATGGGAATTCTAGGAATCCCAGATAGACTGCAATCTATTGTGGCAGCTCTCCCATCTATCAGCCGTTGCACTGACTGCTGCTCCAGAGTGACTTTGAAAAGTAAATATCTTGAATTCATCAAGAGGTTTCTTTCGCTGCCACCTTCTCTACTATTACAGCTTTGATAGAACAGCATCCCTAGAGATCTGTAAAAGGCACTAAGTTTCCGGGATGATGAATTGAACAAGGCAAAAGTACATCAAAACCACAGCACTGTGAGGGGAGTGTGCTGAGAAGGGATGGGGTGGAATAGAATGCTGGTGGGAGCAATGAAAGAATATTTTTATGGTCTTTTTGAGTTGCTTATTGTTTCTGTACTGAATAATAAAAAGGATAAAATTGATCAAAATAAATGAAGGTGAGCAAAAAATAATGGTAGATTTTGCTTGGCATCCATGGCCTGTTCTCTGGTTGTGGCTGATTCCATTCCACTCTCTAGCTTCTTCCATGGGTGGGACTGGGGAGGCAGTATCTTTTAAATAAAAATGTGGAAGCCAGTTATCATTATGTTCAGCTGTTGTTGTTGTTTTAAAAAATAAATGCTTTTGACTGAGGATGGAGTTATGCAACCCAGTTGTTCAGCCTAAGTTAACATTTTCAGGCAAACTAAGGTCTTGTGAATGGTCCAGCCTATGTCCAGATTATAGCAGTAACCTATGTTCTATTTGCACATGGCTGGGCAAAGGTCTGAGTAATCAATCCTCCAGGAAGTTTCTTTAATTTTTTCAGAGATTGGAGTGTAACCCTGAAAATTGCCTTTGAGAATTTTCATGGTTTAGCCCTCTTCATTGTCGCCTTTCTCCATATTATTTTAACATTAGCATTTACCAAGGCAACGGGGAGACCACTTGACAAGAAGCCGACTACTCTGGCATACTGTATACCTCATCAAAAGTATTTGTGCCTGTTACCTAAAGCCATGACTCACCTAGCAACAAGCTTGTTATGCAGCTTTCACAAACCCCGGGAAAGCTGTGGAGGGGGGAAAAAACCCCCACATACTTATTTTGGAAGAGGCCCATTTTCACAATTTGCAGAGATTTATTATTATTATATGTGAATTATTTCATTCCTGATTGAAAAGCGTGGTTCTCTGCCCCCCCCCCCCGCCCCAGGTTGCTTGGCAACTAACTGAAGGCAAGTGGGATTGAAATTGGAGTTTGAACATATTATAGTCCTTTTGGTTTCCCTTTCAAGTGGTAAGCAGAGCAGTGAATTCTGAATCCCTGGCTAATTAGTACCTCTCTATGTAAAATGGGCCAGTGTATTGCCAACTGGATTATCATGGGGAGTGAGGATGTTACCTCTGGGTAACTATTCAGGTGAGGCGATGACAGCAAATTGTGAAGGCTGGCTGGCTGGCTAGGAGAGAGCGTCCCACATGCATACACAGACGGACTCTGCCAGTGAAATTCCTTATTTTCAACTCCCCTGCTGTTCTGCTTCTCAGTCTTCCTAAGCAGTCTGCTTATCATCTTGAGCTGGGTGGTAGGAGAAAACTGCCAAGCACATTTCTGAAAGCACCAGTGTAGAACCACCCTCTCGGGTTATGTCACATCTGAATAAATTGTGACCCACCAAACAAATGCAACCTCCCAAAACAGTATTTACTGAGGTCCTGATAGGCTGCAAAATGGTGTTATTTTTTGGGATGGGGTTTCCCTAAACCCTAGTAATTAATAATTGGAAGGATTTTGATTAGCTGGGATGTGAAGGGAGAAATACAAACTGCATAGAATTCCTGAGCTGGCATACACAAATTGACCTGCTCAAGCTTAGGACTATTATGAAACAATACAAAGCCATTGGCAATACAAGAGAATTGTCCTTCCCCCTTGCCCTGAGGTGTGAACGGAAACTGGAGATTTGGAAGGCTGCCAGGGTAATTGGGTGCGAGGTGACAGCAAAAGAGAGTCTGTTTGCAAGGTGTGCTGGGTAGAAGAAGGGAAGACTAGGATCCATCTTGGGCAGGATGGCTGAAGGCTGGCTGGGACAAATGCCTTGGACTCCATGGCTGCACTGCTGTGTGGGACAAGCCCTTCTTGAAATGATCCTGCTGTAAGATCTGGACTCCCTCCATGGAGACTGAAGGTGTAAATAGGTGAATAAACCATATTTCTTAAAGCTACAACAGTATCTCAATTCTCCAAAGGAACACAGACCCTGGGGAGCACCTGGAACCCCCTGGAGTCTTGCAGAGAGTGGGGGTGGCATCTGACTTTTGTAACAATATGGAGAGTGCAGCCTTTCAGGGATTTGGTAGATAATGTTTCTATTAACTGCTTCGGACTGAAAAGACAAGAGGGTTTCCAGGGTCTAGCAGCCCACAGCATCCCACTGCTGCTTGGCCTGAAAGCAGTTGAGCCTTTGTGAGCAGTTCAACTGCGTGTTTGCGCAAAGGCACGAGGGTTTTGCAAGCATTCAGTTCAGGAGCTCACAAAAGCTTGAAAGCAGCTGCTTTCCCCATATTGGATTCCTACATAGGGCTATGTTCTGCAGGGAAGGGATTAAATCTCAGGATGAGGAGTCAGAAGCAAGGAAGACAGCTATTTTCCATGGAGGCCAGCCCTGACCTTCTCTCCACAGTCTAAACTGCCCTGCCATTTTAAAACATGGTTAAGTGGACCAGTCCTTGGTGAGAACAGCACTGAGAGCATTTTAAGAGTTTGTTTCAAATGAGGCAACAATTCATATGGAGACTGTTACATTTTACATGAAATCCAATTGATAAATTTCAGCTGAAGCTCTTTTGAGCATCCCTCAAAATCTCTCGTGTTTTGCTGAGCAAGAACCAGCAGGTTCACCTCAAACTTTGTTTTAGGCAGCATTCAGTGACAAACTAAAGATGTGCAAAATGCCCTGGAGGAAGTTTCCTTAGCCTTGTTGAAATCAATTCTGGCTTCCCTCAGAATTCCGCAGATCTCTTCTTGCCCCAGCAGGAAGCTGCAAACGCATCACAATGTTTTGCTTCAAATGAGTTTGAGTGGCTCAAACTCTATCATAATGCCTTGCAAATCTTTGACCCTTTCGTTTGTGGTTCATAAGAGCAACTTTGGCCATAATCCATTTGCCCATTACTGTAACGATTTTCACCCATTCCCCCCTAGTTAGTTGGTATAAGGAAATCTGTTTGGGGTCAGCAAAAGATTTGGCCCAATACAGTGGAGTATGATGCCATTAAGTCTTGCTCCTAAACACTGCCAGCAAGAAGAATTGCCTCAGGGAACCTAGTGATAACACGGTTCATTGCTTATCTGATGCTATGTTGTCTCCCTACAGTCCTTCTCGCTGTGCAGAACAAGAGCTATGCTTAATTTGCCTGACATGTCTCCTCAACTGGGGCCAGGCGCAAGCAAGTGAGCAACAGCCATGTTGCATCCCTGCACTTGGAACCTGTAATTTCCTAGCCTTGAGACTTCACTTCACTTTGTGAATAAGTGACTTTGCTCCCTTTAGAAGCTTTTGGCTAATTAATCATGGTTGCAGAGTGCTGTTGCAGGCAGCTTGTTATAACATTTGATTAATAGCAAGTGCTGATTTGGGAATTGTGGTACAGTGAGCAAGATCACATCTGGCAAGGCATGACAGTTACTTACTCCTTCACAATATGAGCTTTTTTTTGTGTCCCTGAGTGTTTTGCTCTGCGCTGCTAAGACTCAGAATGAAGATGCTAACCCATTTTCCCAGGAGGTGTTGAGTTCAAAAGTTTTCTGGGGTTGTTGTGCATAAAATACATTTATAACACTTATTAAACTGCAAAGCCAATCGGATTTGGCTATGTGTTGATGCCATTTAGGTTAAAAAATGATGGCAGTGCAAATGAAGAAGCAAACATCTTTGCAAGGAGTACTGAAATTATGACCAACAATTGCATTTTTCAGCATCACTGAAAATATTTAGAAAAAAAGTAAGTTGTTTCAATCTGGCACTCGTCTTAGGAAGCTGAAGATCATGAGCACGTAACCTGTGTGTAGGAAGTTCCATTTAACCCATATATAAATGCACACTATTTCTGTGGTCTTTACTAAAATGACCTGAAATGAATCAGAACAGTAGTAATAAAATCAAACATCATTCCATTACAAAAATATTGGCAACTGATACTCTCCGGCCTTTACATACCTCCTAGCTTTGGTCTCCAGTAATTAACTCCATCTGCAACCACTTTTCATCTAATAAACATTTGGAAATTTCACCCCAGGCCTGAAAAATATGGCATACCACAGACAGAATTCTGCCTTTCAGGGTTTCAATTCTGTATCTTCCCAGCTAGCTCTAGGGTTGAACTTGGAAGATCAACTACACACAGGCAAGCGGCCATAGCTCAGTGGTACAGCACACACTCTGCATTTAAGATAACCCAAATTCAATTCTTGGCATCAACACCTGAGGTAGGAAGGCACTTCTGCTTAAGTAGGGATGCCAAACCATTGGTCCATAGGCCAGTTGTGGTCCTCCAAGCTTTTTATTTTATTTTTTATTTTTTACCCCCAAGACCACCTACCAATTTTACATGTGGCAGGATAGCAGCATCTGTAGGAACAGTGAAAATGATACCCAAATCAGAACCATGTGTAAGCAGGCATGCCAGGGGATCTGTGGGGTGGTGGTGATGGCAGCATCTGTTTGGGAGAGTTTAAGACAGTATTGGGGAAAGTTTGGGGCAGGTCTTGGCAGCCACTTCTGCCTGCCACCCTCTTTCCCACTCTGATCTGCACTTCTAGAAGTCCTCACTTCTAGAAATATCTCACAGTGCTCAGGTGAGACTATGTCCATTCGTCTGCTCTTCTTGCTTACAACTTGCTTGACTGTGCTGAGCTTGCTGAATGTCCTAACGACTGGTAGATCTCTCAGTGAGCATCCTCACATTGGCACACATGTCAAAGGGGGACAAGTAATAATGGTCTTCTGATTATTAAGAGACTAGTCACTTGTGACTAGAGCTGAGCAGAGATGACATGTGTGAAATACCTGCTGCGGTTTTACTGTTTGCTTAAAAATGTGAAGCGTGATTGTGACAACCATTTATTTTTTAAGAGCAGGGATGGGGAACCTGAGATCTGTACGCCAAAAGTGGTCCTCCAAGCTTCTGTATCAGGCCTTCAAAATTCTTTTCAAGCCACACTTGCTTTCCACAGGCCACACCTCTGCATTGTACCCCAGGCGTCTTTGCCTTGCTGCTGTGGCCATTGCCCCCACCTTCTGCCATGGCCAAAAGGAGCTGAAATCTGCCATGCCACATCTCCCCGGCTCCTCTTAGGATAGCTCTGTAAGATTATCTTTATCCCACTTATTTGACCTGAGTCTCCCAAACGGCGAATTGCATTCTTAAAGTGCAATTCTAGTACCAAACCTGGGGATCTAAAAACTAAATCCTGGTAAACATGTGTATCACACAGGGAGCTGTGATTAGATACTGCTCCCTGTTGAGCGTTCACTTCATAGCAAGTTTCTGAATAATGGCCAAAGCTTTCCTGTTGTGGCAAAATCATTGCTGGGAGAGGATTCGTTTTGGAAGGTTTCCATTGGAGCTTGTGTCTGCTCTCATGCTGCTGTTTGATTTCTTTAAGGGGATTGTTTAGTTTGTAATGGCTGTAAGCTGCCCTGAGCAATGTATATGCATTGGAAGGGAGGGGTTTAAGTTTTACAAGTAACTAAATACATTGCATATGATGGGCTCATTATAGTTGACAGCATATATGTGTGCGAAAGCACTAGGACAAACACAGCCAGAATTAGGAAGCAGGATTTAGACTCAGTATTGTACATTTTCTGAAGTGAACCAAGGAACTTCTTCTGCATTATCTCCCATTATAAACATGATTTATAAGCCCTGGCAGATGCTGCCTGGGTTTTGCTGTGCTTGTTATGCTAATACACCATAGTTTGCAGGAAAACCGGCATTTGTCAAACGGTTTTCCCTTGTTCAACATACATTGAATTATTGTTTCACTTGCTTTAGTTCTTCTTCTCCCCCTTTATAATTAACTTTCAAATCTGCTCAGGGAACATAAAGAGCAAACAAATTCATTTTGCAATAACCTGTAAATAAAAGGGTTTCCAGATCACAGCTGACAGCTAATAGTGAGCAAGTCTGCTGCTGCTTGAGAGGCTGGTGAAATGAATGACTCAGAGGTGTGAAATATCGACGATTAATTCACATTTCTTGGCTTTAGTCTTTTAGCACATAATGATCACATAGATTTTTAGAGGTGGTACAAAGTGGAAGGAGCAGATCTTTGGGCACTGATCATATTTCCACCTTCAAGCAAGTGGAGGCCGTGCAAATCTTGCTATCAGCTTATAAAAAGAGCCAATATAACACAGTGCTAAAATTTTATGTAGAGCTAAGAACGGAACTTTTAAACTAGCAGTTATCAGTGAAGTCTCTATAGCCTTCCTTTTCTAGGAAAATGAATAACCGTCCTTTTCCCCTGCCAGGCAAAAGATGCTTAGGTAGCACATAACAGCTAAGTCTATAGACAAGCTATAACTCTTGCAACAGAGACACATATCTGAAGGTGTGACATTGGGGCCCCCAATGGAGATGTGTTCCTTGACCTTTATCAGCCTCAGAGTGTTTGTATGTCTGTGATCACATCCATTGACTTATATGCCTATTGCCAAGGTGAATGTATTGCCACAGTTCTGTAGGAGCACAGCAATCCACAGAATGCAGCACTGAGCACAGAATCCAGCTTCTTCTAAGATATGGTCTGAAGTGTAAGGGTAATGTTTTACAAAATATCAGAGCAGCTGCACATTTCTTTGCTCCACTCACTAACAATGCCAGAATAAATTATTTTAAAAAAGAGAAAACATGCAAATTTGCACAATGTGTTACAGAATCGAGCTTTTCTTGCTGCAGAATTTGAATAATCTTGACACAGAATACCTATTTTGTTTTTATTTTTCACATCTGCTTATGCTTGACAACCACCATATTTGGTTATGTCTTTTGGAAAAGATTAAAATACACAGTCTACAGCAGTGGTCACCAGCCAGTTTGGACCAATTGGCACATTTCAGATTTTGAGAAAGTTCTCTCAGCGCCATGCACAGCACCATGGTATAAATAATAAATTATTATTATTATTATTATTATTATTATTATTATTATGCACAAAAGGGTTGACATGGCAGGGGGTATGGCATAACATAAAAATAGAGAGTGTAGTTATTCCTGCTCTCCCCCACGCCAAAAAAAGCATGCTTCTTCTGAGAAGTTACCTATGCACAGATGGTCCTAATAGTGTTCACAAATTACTGATTACCTGCCTCCAGCAACAAGGGTGCTGCTGTCTGATAACAAGGAACAATCCCCAGTGCCAGAAAAAACACAAGTCTCTCTCTCTCTCTCTCTCTCTCTCTCTCATTCTCTCTCACTCACACACACACTCACACACACCACACCACACCACACCACACCACACTTTGCTCCCCTTCTCTCTGTCCAAATGCATCTTTCCCTACACATACACACAGACCAAACAAACACTGCCCCCTCTCATTGGCCAAGTGCACCTCTCTCTCTCTCTCTCTCTCTCACTCACACACACACACACACACACACACACCACACACCACACCACACTTTGCTCCCCTTCTCTCTGTCCAAATGCATCTTTCCCTACACATACACACAGACCAAACAAACACTGCCCCCTCTCATTGGCCAAGTGCACCTCTCTCTCTCTCTCTCTCTCTCTCTCTCTCTCTCTCTCTCTCACACACACACACACACACACCCTACACCACACCACACCACACCTTGCTCCCCTTCTCTCTGTCCAAATGCATCTTTCCCTACACATACACACAGACCAAACAAACACTGCCCCCTCTCATTGGCCAAGTGCACCTCTCTCTCTCTCTCTCACTCACACACACACACACACACACACACACCACACACCACACCACACCACACCACACTTTGCTCCCCTTCTCTCTGTCCAAATGCATCTTTCCCTACACATACACACAGACCAAACAAACACTGCCCCCTCTCATTGGCCAAGTGCACCTCTCTCTCTCTCTCTCTCTCTCTCTCTCTCTCTCTCTCACACACACACACACACACACACACACACCCCCTACACCACACCACACCACACCTTGCTCCCCTTCTCTCTGTCCAAATGCATCTTTCCCTCCATCTCACTTACTACACATACACACAGACCAAACAAACACTGCCCTCTCTCTCTCTCTCTCTCTCTCTCTCTCTCTCTCTCTCTCTCTCTCACACACACACACACACACACACACACACAGAGAACCATACATTCAGAAAACGCCCTCCATGGGTGAAAGAAGTGTCTGCTGTTTCTAAAAATGCACACCCACCCAAAAAACAACCCCAAGCACACAAGGGCCAATAGCCTGGTGCCCATGAGTGCCAGTTTGGCCATCTCTGGTCCATGGGTTGTATCAGATGCAGTGCCAGCAGGGTTCCACTGGAGCAACAGGGCTTCCATTTTCTGCCTATCCCCATCCGTGCAGGACCAAATTTTTGTATGGCCTCCAACACTTCAGAGACGATTCTGAGGCTCAGGGGGTGCAGGAAGGGCCAGAAGGGGAAGAGGAAGTTTCATTGCACGTCTAGAAGTCCCTTCACCTGCGGAGCTGTACCACTGGATACAGACCTAAAGAATTCTACAGACATCTCAGTTCATTGCAGGCTCGCCAAATTTGTGACTCAGTAAGTTGAATGTAGGCCACTTCCTGTTCCCTGTGGACTCCTAGGTGTTTGACACCCACCCTCTCTCCCCGCCCCCCATTACAGGGACGTGATAGTGTGCCTTTCGTGTGTTAGGTTCCAAATACAACCCTCAGTATCTCTAATTAAAATCTGCTTGATCAAGACCCTGGCAGGCCACAAAGCATAGCTGGGGGAGGGTCCGCAATAAGCTTGATGGGTCAGAAGTTGTGCAGGCCTGATTTATTGAAAAACAGTAAAAATGAAATCTGTGAAGAGTAGCAGTGCACCCACTCAGACACTCATACTTATTGACAGGTGCTGTATAAATAAAACCAGTCTTTGTTAAATGTCAGGTCAATCTCCGTGTATGTTTATAGTGACTAGCTGTAAAGGAGTTGAGGTCTCCAACATCATTAATAGCTGTGTGGCAAGAGGGAATTTCAGCAGGTATAGATTTTCTTACCACCACCAAAATTCTTCCTTCTGCACAACTATTTAGGACAGTCTCTTTTCAATGTTGTTTAACGGCGGTCCCTTTGAGGTTTGCATTTGGACTAATGGAGAATCATTAGCAGGAGGGAGTGATGGCTGTGATGCAAGGAACAGTGGGGCATGCTGTTCCTTTTCTTTCTCTTTTTCTTCTTTTGAGATTAGCCTTTCTAGTGGGAGGATTATTGGCTTAGCACTTTCTATCTTCTTAGTGGCAGGCTGGCCTTTCTCGTTCCAAGGCGCTTTTCACTTTAATCTGATTGGCAAGTGAATCAAGGGTGCTGCTGGCTTAAATTGGGCTGGTTACCTCTTTTTGGTTTTTACTAATGCTAATCCTTTTGTTTAGGGACATGAAGAAGTCCCATCAGATGCTGTTTTGGGGTACTCTGGTAATCTGCTAGTTACTGCCGTAGGGGTAGGCAAGTGATGTTTGGTAGGCCCTGTTGTGTCTTTCTGTTTATCTCTCAGCAAAACTCCTGTTACTAAGGTTTTCCTTACTCTCATATTATGCTAGTCTCACTTTATGTATGAATTGGTAGCGGAGTTGCTTCTGTATTATATTCCTTTTTCCTCTGTTTTTCCCCCTTTTGTATCAGGTCTACTAGTGCCTCAAGTGCATTGGCAGAAAGGTAAATGTAATATTTAAAAAAAATGTAAAAGAGTGAACATTGGCAGAAGCTTTGGTAAAGCCCTCCCTTATTGTTGGACCTGTTTCCAGTACAGGTGTGGCAAAGACCATCCATACTTAGTAAAATTGTGTCCCTGCATTGTACAGTTCAGCAAGCCAACCTGATCTGAAAGCTCAAGGGTCAAGAGCAGGCATAGGCAAACTCAGCCGTCCAGATGTTTTGGGACTACAACTCCCATCATCTCTAGCTAACAGGATCAGTGGTCAGGGATGATGGGAATTGTAGTCTCAAAACATCTGGAGGGCTGAGTTTGCCTATGCCTGGTCAAGAGTATCACATAATCGGCTCTTGCCTGTTGGTGCAAGGAAGGAGACATGGGACTCAGTTACATTAGTAAAGAAAAAGTGCTTTATATGAGTTATAACACTGACACCAGATGGCACTGCGAAGTCTCATCTTTCACCAATGGGATTTCCCATTATGAAGTTTACAATGCATTTAGCTGAATCACTTTGTTGATGTGTCTAGATCCAGTCATGTTCTAGGCAGGTGTCCCTGTGGATCCCTTTATTTATCCAGATCTCTGGTGGTGGTGTGGTGTCACTTGATGAAATCCTGCCTGACACCCCTCCATTGACCTGTTCAAGATAATCTGTGAGGCGTTTTGATGCTTTCATGTGCCTCAACTGTTCAGTTCCTTCAGTACTGCATAGTTCTCTGCTGCATTCCTGCAGTCTACAAGGCATCTCATTGTTTTATTTTTGGAATCGTGGAAGAATAGGGTATGGAATTAGGGCCTGCAGTTGGTAAGAAGGAACCGAGACTATGGTTTGTAGAGTGAATATATATATCTCCGCTCCCAGTGATTTGAAGCCCTATTCTGTTTCCTGACATTTCAGAGCTTTGGAAGCTGCTAGAATTCATTATGGCTAGAAATTTGCTCATTTTACAATGAAAGATGAAGATTTCTGAAGTCTGATTGGCCAAATTAAATCCTGGAACTAGATTCTGTGATCTGCACCATGGTTTGAGTTGCAAAATAACCAGGCATCATTAGCTTTTGGGCAGGAGCTCTTATCTTTTCTCATATATGCAGTTTTGGTCTATCACATTTAGGTTTTCAGTCTGACTTGGGAGTGATTATAGCAGCTTGTTTTATTTCCTTGTTTCCAATCTACTGAAGCATGTCTATTAAATATATGCAAGTTGTCTGCATCACCCAGTACAATGCTGATTATCTCATGCTCTCCCAGATTGTGCTTCCATTTGTGATTATTATTAAGACCATTTTCTTCAGCAACCTTGACTTCTAAAGCTCTGCAATTTGTTGCCTCCAGAATAGTGATGAGTTATCAACAAGCAATTTGCTGTAAATTTGGTGACTGAAGACTGTGCAGATTTGCATTGCTTCGCCTTATTTCTGTTCCTAGCAGACAAAGTGACTCAAACACACGGCTGATTTCCTACAAAAATGCTGGCAAGAAACCTGGTTAAGGATTACCAAGCAAGCATACCAAAATGTGTACTTTTATAAATCCCTTTGAGATGCAATGCGGTCCCAGTAACTGGGCAAGGGTCTCTGCTGACAACAGGGCAACTGTACCAAAATGAATTGCTGTGAAAATAAGAGGACAGGGTTGTCTTCACTCAAGGTGCCATATTGTCTGAAATGACAACCGTTCAAATCTTCTGGAAGAAATAATACCACCACCCGAAGTAAAACTGTGTATGATATGATATTTAATGCTCCAGCTGGATGGACTTAATGCATAATAAACACAATATGTTTAGAATTCAGTGTATGAAAGAAGGGTGGGGGAGCGCAACCCCTTCCACACCCCCAGAATTTATGACCCATGCTAAGAACATTTGTCAGAAGTTAGTAGGTATCCAGCAGTTAGAAAAAATGGGATTTCTGCTTGTGCAGTCATTAAGGCAGACTAATGAATGACAAAATATAATAGCATATGTTATCTTTCCCAACCCTAGGACAGAAGGAGGCTGATGAAGTAATTTAAACCTCATCATTTAGGTCTCTTTCTCTCTCTCTCTCTCTCTTTCTCCCCTCTAGTAAAAAAGACTGTGCAGATTTGCAGAGCTCTCCTGAGAAATGTTGTTAGTTTCATCAAAATGCTTCTCTCGCCCCTTGAAACTGCTCAGGTGGTTTTGCCAAGGAGGAATCTGCAAACATTTTGAGTTAGACAAAGCCCAGTGGCAACTGAAGCCTAGCACCAACTACCTTTGGCCTTTTGCTGGCAGTTTCTTTACCAGCTGCCGATAAACATAGAAAGTTCTGGTGAGAGGTCGATGGTAAAGCTTCCATGTTATTTATTTCCTGTGGGTTCTTCAAGTACAGGATATCTTAGAAATTTTGTCAGTCTTATTGAAGGTAATTTTTATTCTCTCAAAATTTTGCCTGAGGAGGAACCTCCACCTCAAAACTCTGCTTTCTGTGGAATTTACTGGCCAGTCTAGCCGTATTTATTCAGTGTACATTTTCCTTCCATAAGTGTGTTTATTTCCCCTTCTGCTGAAGCTAATGGAACTTTGCATGCCTGCTGAGGAGATAATATATACATTGCGTCCTTCAGCTTTGAGGTATTTGTCAAAATGGCAGTAGCGAGAAAATGAATTATAAGCAGGTAACACTGTTGTTATGCTGAGGAGCTGACAGTTTCAAATTTTAGCTGGGGAGTGACGATCTGATAAGACAACAACCCGCTGGGAATGAAGCAGGTTTTGGACATTACTGGGTGATCACATGACTCATGGAGCAAGGAAAACTGTTCAGAGAATCTTTATGCTCTGAGTAGAATATATAAAGCTTGGTTTCCACAATTTCTTCCAGTGTGAGGCAAAACAATGATAAAGCCATTTTCTTTCATTCATTTAATACATTTTCCCCACACTGTCACAGAGATGTTGTTGTTTTTTTACTCCTGATATGCTTTATTTCCCTAAGAAAATATCTGAATAATGACTGTTTTATGTATAATTCCAGAAGGTTGGTATCTGCTGTGATAACTGAGGGCTCCATTGTGATAACACAGATTTTAAACTGTTTGAAATTCATCAAGTGGCCACTGGTTCCCTAAAAAGAAAACAACCTGTGGGGACTGGAAATTATTTGTCGGAGATCTCCAGCCCTTTCTACAACTGCTATTCTCAGCATCATGGCAGTTTGACAGGTTTGAAAGTGGTTTACACTACAATTCTACACTATTCAAAAATAGTATCATTGAATTTAATGAGGCTGTCTAGGAAATTTGGTATAGGACTGCAGCCTTGAGTATGCAATATGGACATGCCTTTTAATACTTGGGTAGTACAATGCCATGGGCCAGCTGAGATGTAATTAGAGTCAGAGTCCAACCCCCTGCAATGCAAGAACCTTTTTGACCGATGTGGGGCTCGAACCCATGACTCAGAGATTAAGAATTTCATGCTTTACCAGCTGAGCTATAGTAATAGGACTGTGCACTGGATTTGGCCAAAAGCCCACATTCCAGGCTGGGTTTAGGAGGCCTGGGCTTTGGCTGAGTCAGGGCAAAGATTGGGGAAACAGATCCTCACCAGCTGGTGAATGGGGATTCAATTCTACAGGCCACAGGACGCTCCTTTCCATGGCCCCCAGGGGAAAGGTGATTGCAAAGCAGGGCCCTGCAAGATGGAATCCACCAGCTAGTTAGTGGAAGATTCAATCCTGCGGTCTGCAGTGTTCTCCTTCACAAGTGCCTTCAGCAAAGCAGCATCCAGCAGAACTGAGTCCTCCTGCTCTTGGTCAGGGAGGGGGAAGAAACACAGGACTCTTTCTTTTCCCCTGGCTGCATGTAGGTATTTTGAAAAACCCAATCAAACATTAGCAACCCCTGCCCCCAATTGATTCAGGGTGGAACCTGGGCTGGGTCTTGTCCACAGCAGGTGAGCTGGGATCCTGCGCTCCCTTAGCAGCCCCAAAGCAGCTATAGGGAATACATGAAGCCAATAGCAATGACATCCATTAAAGCATTGTATTGTTAAATCGATTTTTCAAATATATGTGATTGTTATCATGGTATTTTTTGTTACTTAGTTGTACAGTACAGTGGTACCTCAGGTTAAGTACTTAATTCATTCTGGAGGTCCGTACTTAACCTGAAACTGTTCTTAACCTGAAGCACCACTTTAGCTAATGGGGCCTCCTACTGCCGCCGTGCCACTGGAGCACAATTTCTGTTCCCATCCTGAAGCAGAGTTCTTAACCTGAAGCACTATTTCTGGGTTAGCGGAGTCTGTAACCTGAAGCGTATGTAACCTGAAGCGTATGTAACCCGAGGTACCACTGTAAATACGGTACTTTTGGAATTTTAAAAGTGAGATGCAGTGAATGTTTAATAAACCCAACCTGGCCTTAATCAACACCCACCAATCAAACTGTTGCTCACTGCCCCCACCATGCCAGTCATGCATGGAAGACCCTGGGCATCATGTGGTGAAGGTGGGCATCTCATGACAACATCACAGAACTCGTTCCATATCCCTGTCCACAAACATGCCAGCAGAAAGAACTCACTGAAATGCCAGGAATAACTCATAGAAGTCTTTACTCTACTTAGCAACAAAATATTGTACTGATAACTAAAAGAAAAGAGGATGGGTTCAGTTGCAACTGAATGTTAATCCCAACTCTCAGCCTGCTTTCATTTCTTTACCAAACTCCTAGCCTGGGCTAGGATTTGAAGTCCAGGTATAAGAAGGTTCTGGCTGAACAGTGTTTTTTTTCCTGCTGTTGCTGATCAGCATACATTCTGGCCTTTGTACTGCTTTTCTTTAGAAGTCACTTCACTTTTCCCTTTCTCTCTTCTTCCCCTCACCTTTATGCCTTGGAGCATAAAACGCAAGTCTAGTCTTGTGCTCCTGAGACCAAGGATGCCACACTTCTTATATATAGGAGCAATCTTTCAATTTCAAGACAGGAAGGGACAAGTGAGTTCAGAAAAGAAAATAACCCTCTGATCATCTTTGGATGGCTTCGAAATGTGTTGCTGACATTTCTCACACTTTATTATGTAGGCTCTAAGAGCCCTAGATGTTGCAGCATTACTTGAGGCTATGTTGGGTGAATTTGGCATGGGAGGGAAACAGAAAACATTCAGTATAAGGGCAAGATAAAAAAATAAAAATTCTCATGAGATTTCCTGCCAAAATTGCAGACATAAATGAAAAATGAGACCTTTTTAAAAACCCCAAAACCAACAACTTATTGAGTCAATATAGAATTCACAACCTTTTTGATATTATCCTGTGGAGGTTTTTGTGTCAAAGCACATAAAATTTCTCTACTTATTCCATGCCAGATTTTTTTTAAAAAAAAACAACCCACACAAAGCCACTGGGGTTGAAAAGTAACATTTAAGATTGAGTTTCAGAATCTCAGAAACAGCATTTCATGGGTCTGAGCTGGTGCACATGGTACTACCAGATTTCAGGTTGCCAAATACTGCTATACAATCATAAGATTGTAGAGATGAAGGGATCCCAATAGGCATTTAATCCTGCAATGCAAGACCCACAGCTAAATAATCCCTGACAGATGGCCATTCAACCTCTGTTTAAAATGAAAGAGTCCACCCCTTTTTGAGGCTGTCCATTCCACTATCAAGCAATTTACTATCAGAAAGTTCTTCCCAGCGCTTTTCTTGCAATTGGTTTGGGTTCTACCCTCTGGAGCAGCAATAAACAAGTTTCCTTCATCTTCCATGTGACAGCTCTTCACCTCTCAGTCTTCCAGGCTAAACACACCCCACTCTTTCAACCAGTCCTCATAATGCTTGGTTTCCAGAACTGTTATCATTTTGGTTACCTTCTGCTGTACATGTTCCATCTGGTCAATATTCTTGCATAATTGTGGTCCCCAGAACTGGACACGGTAATTGCAGTGTGTGACGGGCGTGACGGTACTTTTTCCACTCATGCCATTGGGCCTGCTCTCACTTAGATAAATTGCTCCCCACCTCACTGAACAACCCTTTACCTGAAGGTTTCTTTTCCTTTCCTCTTAAAATTCTAACCCAGATGATCCTGCGGGGGACCTTTATGAGGGGATATTTAGTAAGTTGTAGTCTCAGACAGGCTTTCTTTAACTAAACAATAAAGATTTATTTAAGGCAAGATAGTGTATAACACAAATGGATTCAATTTAGGTTACTTCAGGAATACAGTACGATTTCACTTTAAATTTGTCCTCAGTTGTTTTTGCATTATTGGTTTGGTTCCTTGATACTTTCTTTCCGTTATCCACCCCCTTTAACAATCCTGCTCCTGAGGTACTTTAAGTAAATAGACCACAGGGCTCTCCACATCCCCTCCCTTCACTGGGTCTGGGAGTTTCTTCTTTTCCTTAGAAGAATCTCTCCCCTCCAGACTAGATTTGAGTCCCAAGTAGGCTGTTCCTTTCCAGCTCCTATTCTCCTGGCTCAACCTCTGCCTCCCAGTAAAATTCCGGTCTATTCCTCCTACAGGACACCACACTCTGTCCTTCACAATACACTAAGAGTGTAAGTTGTTTTTCCAGAACCAACTCTTTCTCCCATTCACTGTTTATACCTCAACCTGTCTCGTAACCTGTCTCACGACCTACCTCTCAACCTCTATTCCAATCCCTCCTCAACCAACCCTCTCCTCAACTACCTGTCTCTCTTCAAATCCTCTCCTTTTAAACTCTCCCTCCTGGAAACACTACCAATTAGAGGCTGCCGTTCGTTAACCATATGTTGGCAGGGAAAGAAAGAAAGAAAAGAAACACTTGTTAAACCAACCTGTCCAGCAAAACCAACTTTTCGTCACACGGTAGAGGTCTGACCAAGGCAGAATAGAGTGGTACTATTATTTCCTTTGGTCTAGATACTATGCTTCTGTTGATGTAGCCTAGGATTGTATCAGCTACTGCATCAATCTGTTGACTCACGTTAAGCTTGCGGTCTACTAAGACTCCAGGATCATTTCATATGTACTGCTGTCAAGCCAGGTGTCCCCCATCCTATATCTGTTCACCTGATTATTGCTGCCTAAGTGCAGAACCTTACATTTGTCCCTGTTGAAATTCATTCAGTTTGGTCCAGTTCTCCAATCTGTCAAGGTCATTTGAATCCTGCTACCACTCCCAGTTTCATGGCATCTGCAAATTTGATGAACGTCCTCTCAATTCCTCCATCTAAATCACTTATGAAGATGTTGAACCACACCAGGCCCAGGAAAGAATTGCACTCAAGTGCAATTACCAAAGCTCTTGGCATTAATTTTAGGTGTTTAAGGTCAAGAATCAGCCCCCTCAAAGCATGAAATGGGCTGGGAAACCAAGAGATATGAACATCAAATAAATATGGAATTTTAGCTATTAATTTTTTTTCAATTACACTTCCAAGTTGTTTTGAGACGTGAGGACTAGAAATTTTATTTAAATTGAAAGGACTCCCAGAATTCTGATATTATCCATGTGTTAACCTGAATTGATAGGCAGGAAAATTGCCAGAGGGGCCTGTAAAAGACTAATAGATAAATTAATATGGGATCTTTCACACTCTTGATCTCAGATTGAAAGCCTACTTTGCTTCTGCCCAGCTTTCCATTTTTGCTGGTCTGACGCAGTTTAGCTAACCTGTGGTACAAGGGCCGTAACTTGTACCTAGAGGTCACACTTTCAAAGAATAAAAGCGAACACGGTATCTCTAACAGCTGCGTAACCTTGTAGAAATCTTGATAATCAGCTGTGTAGAATTTGGTGTGGAATTAGAAAAAAATGTGCCCTAACTTTACAAATGATTGCTCTGCTCTGAAGTCTCTCTTACTTTCCCTCTGCAGCTGCTCTCCTCCCCAGATAAAAACCACAACTTCTTAATGTTGAGAGATAAATATTGGCAGCCCTTGGCTTTGCTTTTCATCGCCTGCCTGATGGGAAAATGCCAGGAACTTTGCATGCTTTTCCAAGCAAGTCTGTAGAGGTTTCTTTGACCAGATTTTGAATTTGGCACGCAGTTCCCAACTTCTCTAGATAAAAACGGTAGAATTCATTTGGATCCCATGTTCAGTGAACCATTGCTCAAATTTAGCATGTAATAAAAGCCTATCCTTTAAAATAAAAAGCTTTTCTGTCTCATAATAACATGGCTATTAAAAATAAATGGTTAAAGGCAGTCCTCTTTAATGTTGCCATGTAAATAAAACATGCCTTTCATATTGAAAAGCTTTATCTTTTGGAGCACATACAACAATATGGCTGATAGCTTCCTACCAATGGCCACATAACTTGGACTCTAAAGTGCTTTGGAATGGATGTGGATATTATTGCTGATCCTACGCACAGCCCTATTTTGCTGATTCACTCCCTCATCCAAACAGTGTGGGAACTCTTTCTCCTATCTTCTGTTTATATAAAAGCCGGCTCCTAACATATTATGGTAACCTAGAAATAGCACAGGATTCAGCTTTGTGGATAGCAGCACAGTTAATTCTTATGGACCAGTGCCACCAGGATCATGCAGCAAGGCAACTAGAGCCTTGAATGCTAAATTTGCTTGAATATGTCAATTTGGAAAAGCCGATTAAGACACGCAAACCACACAGAACATGGCAACAAAGCTAGGCTTGAGTTGCAGTCACTTCCGTGTCTCTGACTGTACTTATATAATACATTTTTCCAACCGTGGATGCTATCAAGCCAAACAATTGTGCTAAGCATAATTCTGCTAAGCTGCATAATGGAATTTCCCCACCCTCTCCCTGCACGATCCCAAAATATGTTCTGCAGGTTCTGCCAACCTTCTGGAGCAGATTTATGGGGGATGCAGCAAGAGGGGGATGAGGCTGCATTGTGCAGCTAAAAGTCCTTGCATTAGTAAACTGGTTAGCTGGATAGCATCCTGTGAGTTGGTCTCATTCACACAGACCAAGTGCACACTTTAAAACGTAATGTTATGTGACACATATATTGCAATTTGGTGCCATCTGGACTTTGTTAGACTCCAGTTCCCACAGGCCTCAGTTACCACATTCACAGTAACATTCTTCTAGTTAACTTACAGTTAGTTTTGATTCTGCCTGGAAAGCAAAGGCTGGATTCTCAGTTTGGTGAAACTCATAATCAACAATCTATAAAACTAATTACTTAATTAAATGAGAGAATAAAAGTAGAAGACGTGAAGACTTAGCTACCCTCTTTGTACATATATTTTCTCTTATGCTGTCAAAACCATATAGCTTCCAAATTCAATTTTTGATTTTAGTGCCTAAATATAATTTATTACCTTAAATGTCACATAAATATTTTACTGTTTTGAGATAAAGCTATAGGCTTCTCACTGCCACCATGATCCTTAATAAATGAGCCATACTCTACCCACAAAATAAGTGATCTTGAGCAGTCTTGTGACCTTCCCATAAGCATCTGGTGGTCTGCTGTGAACAGAATGCTGGACTAGACTGACCTTTTGTCTGATCCAGTGGCGCTCTTCTTTTGTTATGTTCTGTTGTAGGCTATAATTTGCAGTGCGCACTGTACTAAATTTATCTTGTTTCGGTTAATGTCAAGTTCCCTTTTTAAAAGTGTAGCTCTGAAGTCAATGGTTACAACTACTAGGTTCATAGAACTACTAGGCACATGTGCAAACACATTTGTCTGTATCCAAAAAGAAACACAATAGACTGTTATTTCATAATGTTGATCTAATTTGCTCACAGCAGTTGATCTCAAGCAATAGAAGAGAACATTAATTCCACTGGATAATTCTAGCTTGCATCATCAGTGAAGTCATAAAGAAAATGGGTGCAACCATCATTAATGATGGTGCCTAATAATAATAATAATAATAATAATAATAATAATAACAACAACAACAATTTATTTATACCCTGCCCATCTGTCTGGGTTTCCCCAGCCACTCTAGGCGGCTTCCAACTGAATATTAAAAACAATACAGCATCAGACATTAAAAACTTCCCTAACTACCCAAACGGCTGTTAAGCAATGTATTTGAGGCACATTTGTGCCCAGTTTACTGTAGGGTGGCCAGCTGTTTTGGGACTACAAGTCCCATCATCCCTAGCTAGCAGGAACCCAGTGGTCAGGGATGATGGGAATCCAAAAACAGCTGGAGACCCAGGTTTGGGAAACGCTGCTGTAGAGTAATGGTCCGGCACCTGCTTCTACCAAAGGTCTGGTTTTCACAGAAGTGGTAAACCTGTACATCTGGACTGCACCACTTGGATTCACCTGACTGCAGGTTGATTGACACAACTGAATGCTCCTCCATTTGAAGAAGAAGAAGAAAAGCTTCCTTGCCTAGAGAAATCTGGCATGTTAGTTTCAAATATGACAGGATGGTTTTTGTATGGGGGAGCGTTCGATTAAGTGAGTCCCCCACATGCAGCTAGAGTGGTTCAACCCAGACACACTTCAGTGAGACCTAGGCTAAAGAACGGATCTTCTGAGGGAACCTTCTGGAACACTGAAGGTTTTGTTGCTATCAACGGAACGAGCTGATCCATAGGGAGAAAAGAGCAGGAAGATAAAGGTCTGACAGCTTTCTCTGGGTCTTATTAGGAGGGATAAATGGGAAGCAAAGGCCAACCTTTGGATCACCTCGCCAGTTTTCAGAAGGAGCGGAAAGATGGCTTTTCAGTAAGTAAATGAGAAGGATGGTTTGTTTCCCAGATACCGATTAAGCACAACTTGCCTTTGCAGCTAATTTAACCTCAGATGTTAGTGACAAATCAATAGCGGTTGGAGTAACTGACACAGATACATGGCTTAATGTCAGTAAGAGCACAATATTAAGCCCACGTGTCTCGTTTCAAGCAGCAAAAGCAGAAGCAAGTGAATTTTTTTAAAAAACCCTAGTTATGTAAGTGGGTGGAAACTTGTTTCTTTTCCCTCCTAATACAGATTTGGAGGAGGGAAAACTTAAACTTTTCCATTTTGGAAGGCAAAGAGAACTTATAAAAGATGGCTCAGCTGGTATTGTGTTTGTTTTCTTTTATTCTATGTGGGACTTGTCTGACTTTAGCCACGGTCTGAATGGAGCAGGTGATGGAAGTGATGGGAAAAGCTCCACCTTTCTGTAAACATGCCAGGAAATAGGCTGCTAGCCAGCTGTTAGCAGCACAGAATCCCGGCTAGTTTTAAAGGGGGTTCAAGGTGATGGCCATCACACTTGCCTGGAATTGAAGATGGCCTTGGTTGATTCTCTCCCTGCCCCATTATTTCGTGTTTCATTTCTGGATTATTGTGCAAATAACAGCCTTTGTTGTGGAAAGGGAAATCAAAGCTCTTTTATTTCTCTCATGCTCTTTGCTTTAATGCTTTGGAAAGAACCCAGCCAAATATCACCTTTGTTTTCCAAGGAATAGATTTGTTACAGTTGCCATTGGGAGCCTTGGTTTTATTTGGGGAGAGAATCTGTCCACCGGACCTTAATTTAGATATCCACTGATGAAATAACAAACCCCAAAATTGTGGCTTTCAAGGTGGTGAGCTCATTTCGTATACGATTATCTGAACAGCATATTTTTTATGGACAAGGTAGGAAACTTGATGATTTGTTTTCTGTCCTGGGCTCCTTTGGGAGGAAGGGCAGAACACAAATTTGAGAAATAATAGCAAGCTTGGATTGAAGACTTGACATCACAACATCAAGCCCTCAAGTTACCTTTCTATTTCCTTTGTTCAATCCATTCTTCTCAACTTTGGTAAATCTATGAATATGCTAACTATCAGTTCGCGTAGGAATGATTTTGAAGTACTGGAGAACATATGTTGATATGTTTTATTGTTGCTATGGCCATTGGCTAATGCGAATAAAGTTTTATCCATCTATGTTGAAAGTAGATTTATGAAAAATGTTGCCACCAAGCATATCAGTATTATTATTGGGGGTTGTTTTGTGGATTTTCTATGAATTTCATGTGTTTTTATTATGTGTTGGATGCTGTTTTTGTGTAACAAGTGATGAACAAGTTAAATAATCAATATTCAAAGTACATCTATGAAGTGCAAGGCTTAACTTGTCAAGCTTAAAATAATACTAAGTTTATCTCACAAGGTACTGGCAAGGGAGTCTGGATAAAGTAAATCTATATACCAACAGGGCTGATTGTTGAGGTAAATACAGACTTGCCATGCAGAAAGACAAAGGGTGTGTGTGTGTGTGTGTGTGTGTGTGCACCCACACCCTGTTTATCCTAGCTTTTATGTTGTATTAACTTTCTGATTTCCTTAAAGTTGATTGGTGCTGAGCGACCTCTAGTTGCTTTTATAAAATGAATTTACTCAGTGCTACATGCAATAGATCACCTAGAAATAAATTCACAATATGAATGTACGCTGCAAAATGCACTGTCAAGATGAGAATCGAAAGCTGGCATAAAACCTCCGCTATGATAGTAGTAAAAATACTACAGTATGAAATCTATCACAGTCACCACCGCTTACCAAAAGCCACATTAGGTATGCATAGTGGTAATAACCCAGGTTGTATACTCTGAGGAGGTTTGGAAAAGTAGAACATAAATTCTAGACTGATTTAGGTATTGAATTTGCACCAAGTTCTGCCCTTAATTAAAGGATGGGGACTGATCTTGTATTGGCTGTCACACCTTTTTTTTATTCCTTGTTACTTAACTTTACATATGCATGGAATTCATATGAATTGCATGAGTCTCTCTTCTGTCTATAAATGCTTTCATCCATAAATAAATAACACATCCACATGGCTCCCGCCGAATCCCCTGAACTATTTTACACATGTTGCCTTGTGGCGCTTACCATTTGCATAGTTGGGTGCAACCAATTTGTTTGGTAACTTGTTGCTTAGACAGTTGGTTGGTTCAGGCAAGATCCCAGCATGTTTTGGTCTAGAAGAAATTCCTTTGCTTGCTGGCATGGGAAAGGAAGCTCTATATATAGCTCAGTAGAAGACCACATGCTTTGTACACATAATTTCGAATCGATGCCATCTCTAGTTAAAGCATCTAAGATAGGGATGCTGAGAACTTCTCCTTGAGGAGCTGCTGTTAACTTAAATGAAGAAATGAACTTACTCTGTGTAGGACAGTTTCTTGTACCCTGAAATCAAGCATTTTTCCTACAGTTTCATAGGATATGATGAGAGAATCCCAGTTGTCTTGAGAGCCAGGTTGCCAGCATGAACACACTCTCCAATTTTCTCTGCCATAGCAGTAGCATTAAATGGCTGAATGTGCTTTACTATGTTGGGTGGCAGATACAGAGCCAAGGAGGTGTGATAGTGGTATACCTCTGCCTAGCCTGGTGCTCTTGCTAAGCCTTAGAGCATTCAGGTATTTGGCTTTCCTCCACCAAACTAACTATATTCTATGTTTAAAACTATATACAATTTAATACTATGACCTTTGCCCAAGGAGGAACTCCTGCTGATGACCTGCTCATTGAGAATTCAACCTGATAGGCTTGCACAAAGCTCATGTGGAGGTTAAGATTATGCCTGGTCTTTATCTATCCATCTGGTTTGTTTGTGGGGAGGTTATATAACAATGAGCATTTATTCTGTTTGCTTGTGGGGTTTTTATATGTTGTTCCATTAATCGTGCATCACAGTGTTCCAGTGCATTTCCTTGCCACTTTCCTAAACTAAAAAAATAAAAAATAAAAATAAAAATAAAAAACAACAAACAACAGTGGATTTGTTATGCTAGCATGACAGTTTTAATGCACTTTAACTGTGCAAACGTACGTTTCTGGTATATGTTGGATTCCTCCTGCAAAATACTGACAGTCTGGAGTTGACCTTGCATTTCAGTCCAGGGTGCACCCAGTTTAGATTCTCCTGTTGCTACACTATTGTCATGTTGCATTAGGAATAGGGACTTGGGAGTTCCTCATGCGGGGACAAAAAGGCAAATAATCTGCTTTATTTGCCTTACAAATTCCTATTTCAATTGTGTGGATATGCTGTGAATTTGTGGTTTGAACAGTGAGAGAGCTGTTTCCCCAAGGTGTTTTGTTTTTGTTTTAAAAGTGTTATAGTGCAGAAAACAAAGTTGCAATGGAGAACTGGCATTAGCTACGCTGGCTAAGGCTGATGGGAGTTGTCATTCAATCCCTGGCAGGCCACAGTTTCCCCATCCCTGTTGTTGCGATTAAAGGCTTAATGTGTAAAGGGAATATATCAGCTCAGAGAAATTAGTGAAATTGCTTGAGCCATAGCTCAGAGGTGGTTGTGCACATGTTTTGAGGAAGGGAGACATTTCTACAGGCTCACATAGCTAAGGCTAAGGATCACCTGGCTTTGTAGCCAAAAGATTCCACTTGAACCCCTTGCATTTCCTGTTAAAAGATTCCCCATTACCAGAGCAAGGAGAGGCTTCACTGCCTGAGATCCTGAAGAACAGCTCTGGAAACAATACGGACTAGGGAAACACATAGATAGTGTTTCAGTTGTATGACTATTTTTATTGAAAGCTTTTAAAAGTAGCCACTGCAAAGAGGACAGGAGCTGAATTCATAAGAGACTTGAAATTACGTGCTGGCAGCTTGCCGCTTCTTTGATATCCTGTGCTTGGCTTATTACAGTGACCTTTCTGGGACTGTCACTATTGTTATGCCATTCCTTGGCTGTAGATACTACAGTGCGGAAAAGCTAACAGACGAACACTTCGTGCAATGCTAACAATGCTGATGGTGTCATCGCTATGGGCTTATATTCAGCTCATCCATCTCCGAACTGCCTACTCTTTAAAATTGCATCTCCTGTTGAGGTCTAGATTTTGTTATTAGATTTTTTAAATTCTACCCCCCCCCCCGGAATGATTAGCAATTCATAGATCAAAGGATATGCAGTGATATTGAGCATATCTTGAGGACAGAAAGTGGCAGGGGAGGAGGAAGCATTAATGGGTTCAATTTCCATTTCAAGATGCAACGGGAATCTCTACATTTCATTTGCATGTGGTGAGTGGTGTGTTTGTATGTCTGGGGCAGGGCATGAGAGAGAACAAAATTGGAAGACTTGGAACCTATGACTATTCATGTACTGTTCACATGGCTATGCTTCAAGTTTGTATGATGTAGAATATAAATATAATGAATAGAAAAACGTAATGAGTAAAAAATGCTTGTGTGTGTACCTGCATCATGTTACCTGGTTATGTGCAGGAAGCAATCACCTAGATACTCTATCCTGTAAATATATGAAACAGCCCAGCTGTCTTAACTACAACTAGAGAAGGTATAATTGGTAATAATAGCTTGATGGAAATTTAGCGTTTCTTCCAGGATCCAGGGCCATTGTAATTGAATTCAGATCCAACAATTTTTTAAAAAATACAGTGGTACCTCAGGTTACATATGCTTCAGGTTACATACACTTCAGGTTACAGACTCCGCTAACCCAGAAATATTACCTCGGGTTAAGAACTTTGCTTCAGGATGAGAACAGAAATCGTGCTCCGGCGGCACGATGGACCCATTAGCTAAAGTGGTGCTTCAGGTTAAGAACACTTTCAGGTTAAGAACAGACCTCCGGAATGAATTAAGTACTTAAACTGAGGTACCACTGTAAATAAATTTGCCTTACGGGCAAATTGGTTTCTAATATGTAAAACCCCCACAATGGGTGATCAATGGATTATGAAGGAACAAGCCAATAAAAGCAAAATAGAACAGTATAATCTAGTCAATGAAACAGTCTCACACTTTTGCAGTGCCACCTGTGTCACAGTGCTTCCAGTATCATTTATAAAAAGAAATCCATACAAAACAATTTTAGTGAAGAGTCTTGTTGCACTTCTTGCAAGCCCATTACCAGGAAGTAAGAAAACTGGGGCTAAATTGTCTGTCATGGTTGGGGACGTTTGGGCAAATTTATTTCTCTGTAAGCTAACAGATGAAGCTTGTGAGAATTACTGTAGCCAATTGGAAACAATGTCTGAACAAAAGAAGGAGCATGCTGAACCAGGTAGTTGCTGTGTGTGTGTGTGTGTGTGTGTGTGTGAGAGAGAGAGAGAGAGAGAGAGAGAGAGAGAGACAGACAGACAGACACACACACACACACACACACACACACACAGAGAAAGAGAACACTCAAAGCACATTTTCCTCCTCAAAGAATTATGGGCACTATAGTTTAAGTGGTGCTGGGAATTGTAAGGGTGCATTCAGACATGGGGAATATTTTGTTAGTTTTCCTGATTATAATGTAAGCTGGGGTTTTTTTTAAAAACCAGAACTTGCCGGAACTCAGTTCCGGCACCTCTCAGGTGGGCACCATTGGCATTCTAAGAGAACTCATGTTGAGTTCTGGCACATTTTTTTCTAGAAAAATAACACTGTTCCTTTCTTACTGCAATACCGGTTGTTATGGAACTTGTGGCTTTTTGACTGATATACCGGTATGCCACACTAAATTTCATTCAACCAGTGGGTGTGGTGTGACACAACAACTAATGTCATTTGGCAATGTCACTACTGCCCGACCCTGATGTTTCCTCATGATTCTCCTATGAAAATGTCAGGAAAGAAAGGGTGCCAGTAAGCTGCCCCAAATTTCATCACTTTACTCCCACAATTTTCCAGGTTAAGAGGTTTCTAATGGATCCCACCCCACCCGCAGAAAAAAGCACTAAACATGCACTACTTTCCATTATTTTACATCATGCGAAAGCTCAAATGTATTGTGGAAATTGACCATTAGGGAAGTGTTTGGAAAGAGGGATAAACTACTGTGTGAATCCAGTTTAACTCTTTGTGGGGGTAGGCTACAGTGGCCAGAATTCTTTGAGGGGGGAAATGTTCTTTCAAGTTATAGTCAGGGTTGACCCAAGATATTTTGGCACATGAGGCGAACCACAAAATGGCGCCCCCTCTCCACCAGGGTAGAAGTGGTGAGTGAAGATCTATATGAACAACTAGGGGGAAGAATAAAGATTTTCACTGGGATCTGCTGTCCCTGCGGATCTTACTGCCTGAGGCAGTCACCTCACCTTGCCTTATGAATGGGGCAACCCTAGGTATAGTATGATTACAGCCAGAGAGAGCAAGAGAGCCATACTTGTGTGGGAAACTAAAAATATTTACGTATACACTTGAAATATGTGAAGTAATCTTTAAAAAGAAAACACTAGATGAAAATGGAAAGAAAAGGACAATTAGAACCATCCACAGGTTTGTTTCATAAATAAATATTTAAGCTGTTGGGGCTTTTTTGTCTTAGGAAAATGACAATTGTGGGGAAATATGGATGCCTTGTTGTTTGAAATGTAGTTATTTCTCTTTTTGTAGCTGCATTCTTCATTTTCACTCACTCTGGGTAATGTTTCTAGTCTTTCCTCTCCCTAAGTTTTATTTGACTATTTGATTCAAGCATGTGCAAAAGCCTACTACTTTCAGCTTTAAAATATCGGTAAAATTGATTATTTTTGCCTCTGCCTACTGACAACAGATTGTCTCATTATTTTCCAGCTTCTATGTTTCTTTTCTTTCCAGTTTGCTTCTTTCCCATTTCTTTCCTCTCCTTTTAAGAATGTATTTTTAATGCTATGTTGCCCATTTGCAATTTGTCTTCTTATGCTTCATGTTTTGCCCATGGCTGTTAATTCAGAAAGACAGCCAAACTTTTGTTGTGACAAAGCTGATTGCCTATCTGTGAACACACTTGCAGGTGAATTGTTTAGCCTCTATTTATGTAACCATTGCAACTGGTTTTAATAGCCAGGCTACCTTCCTGATGAGGTGATAGCTTGGGTGATGGGCCATTACGGGAAAGAAAGGAAGTGGCTCTGTGCCAGAGGACAAATGGGTGGGGCCCCTCCCTTAACTAACTGTCTGGTAGTTAGAAGAACAAAAGCCAGAGTTGAGGTGTGTAAGCTAGAAGTTAGAAGCAGGCCACAGGCTAGGGCTGTTGACAGACAGAGCCATGCCTGATTTCTCCTGGGATCCAAGGTTGTGCCTATGGGAGAAGCAAGACCTTCTTGACGAGTTAATGCTGTGAGCCCCTCCATCATTGGCTCTGGCTGTACATATGTGTAAATAAGCCATATTTCATAAAAATGTCTCTGCTGTGCCTCATTCTGAAGGAAACATGATCCCTGGGTAAGTGCCTGGTGTGTGTGTGTGTGTGTGTGTGTGTGTGTGTGAATGGGGGAAGGGAGAGGATGTTGAATGCTTATAAAATTTAAAACATTTATATACCACCTTTCAAACGAATCCCGGAGAAGTTTGTAGCCTTAAAACAATACAACAGCTGTAATTTAATTCCAATAAATGCACATTATGATACCGGTAAATACAAATTAAAATGCAACCATAAATTCAGTAACCATAGCAGCTCCTAGTGCCCCCACTGCAGTGTAGCTGGTTCAGCAAGATAACATGTCAGTAGTACTAGAAGCCACTGGGAGATCAAGTAAAAGCAACAAGACAGTGCTACTCTCTCCCTCCTTCCCCTGATAAAGAAAATTCATCAGGGCAATCAGTGCTGATTCAGAGCTGAACCCAGATTGGAAAAGTTCCAGAAAAATGGAATCGCCAAGACCTGTCCTATTTAAATGTAATGACATAAAAAAAATTGGGTAGCTGGTACGTGGGAGGGAGAAATGAGCTTATGCCAAGTGGCAGACACCTCTGAGCTCTTAACGGCAGCAAGCAGCTCCATGAATTTGTTAATGTACCCAGGTCTGTAGTAAAATAAGATTACACAATAAGTAACTTGCTGTTAAACATTTCTGTTGTTTATCACTGCCATCTGCTAGCATAGATCATAGCCATTAGACACCTGTGCATTTGGTGATGTTGGGTGCCCATCTGTTTGAACTGTGGTTATGACTGTGTTCAAAGCACTTGACATGTCTTTCCTGCCTGGGAGATAACCAGAGTGGAGAGAGAATCAGACTCCTGCCAGGGAGGAGAAAATGTTTTTCATTCTGGTGTTGTTTTAGTCATTCATGTCTCAGAATTCATACAGGCAGTTTTTAAAAAATATATCTTTATAACACCTGCTTAATCAGTAGTAATCTGCTATTGACCTCAGTTTGCCGCCTTCACTTGAGAATTAATCTCAGTGCAACACATTAAAACCTGCATGTGTGTGTACATGTACGTAATATGTGGAACTATTTTGTTCAGCCTGTCTCTTCAGGTTGAGGAGTGGAAAGGACTGTACAGGGACTGTACAGTGGTGTTGTGCTCATTTTGGCTGAACTGCTGGCATGGTGGCTTGGAATATGTATCTGCTGGGGGTGGGGTGGAGGAAGCAGTTTGCAGATTAGCTTCTGCAAGGGGAGGAAGAAGTGTCCACTTGGCTGTGATTAAAACCTATTGTTGTATTTATTTATGCCTTTCCCCCTGATGGGACTCTTAGAGAGGTCAGCTGAGCATTCAGGGAGTGGAGCTCTAGTCACAGGGAACTCATAGCCAGGGAGGCTGTGCTGCTTGGCAACAAATGGAAATAGTGGGATCTTCAGGAAGAGTGTTGGAGGAGGCAGTTAGTGGAAGGGGGCAGAGAAGAGGAGCCACAAAAAAAGAGTGAGGCCTCTGAAGGAGCTTCACAGTAGCGCCATTCAGACACTATTTCCTGTTAAGTTGTGGGTGAACATATCAGACGACACAGCGATTCTTCAAACAGCTCTTGTTTATTCACAGGCCAGAACAGAACTGAACTGAAGGGTTCAGCCAGCCTACTTATGTAGAGCTCCACTAGAATGCAACAGTAACCATTTTCTGTAAGTATCCAATCACTGAACGTCACTTTCGATCCCTTATTTGCATATGTGGACCTGAACTATCTACAGTATCCCCCTGCTTGCACAGGGTGAGAACTTCAGTACATAACAGTTCCCCCTCCCCCCAAAAATGTAAAATATAATAATATTAATAATAGACTTAACAATGAAAATATTTTTAGGAACATTATTTCACCTTCAGAAACACATTAGAAGCACAAAAGCACCCAGGGATGAGGAAGAGCATCTAGACAGTAAGCAAGTGTAACGTTAATCTTTGTTCAGCAGCACAAACATCTGCACCTAGAGTGCTAGATCTGATCACAGTCCTGTGCATTGACTAGAGGGGGAGTGATAATCTATACATGTCGAGAACCATCATATGTGAGAAATGTGGTACATGTCCATGTCTTGAAAAGGAGCATGCTATTACCTTTTAAAGGGCACTCTTGGTTTTTCTTAATATTGCAAAAACCCTTTGAAGGTGTTATAGATTGCAGCTGCTGCCAACCTGTCATCAAGACCATGGTGATTAAATCAATTCAGTAATTTTAAAGAGATGCTTCCATTTTATGATCAGAACAGGGAAAATACAACAGTCGATAGGAATGACATTTTCCTAAGCACTGGGGATTTTCTACCTGTTTTATTGTAAGGACAGGAGGGGAAATTCTTCAGTGAAGACCTTTTTTTAATTATGGCAGGTTGCCATGCAGTTAAATATCTGTCTTCCTACCCCATTGCCCCAAGAGTTTAATTTACTTTATCTGGAAGACACTTGATAAGAAATCTGAGAAGGGATTTTTGTCTGCATCTGAGTTTGTAAAGGATTCTCTGGGAGACTATTTCCTAAGAAGGTTCAGTTTTCCGGTGGATTTCCACATCCAACAAAACCCGTGGGGGCCATGAAGAAGGGCAGTCCATAATTCTTTGCACAGTATCCCCTCCTCCTCTTCCTGTGTGCACCCAGATTTGCTCTGGAGGGTTGGGTCAAGCACCAGAACCAATTTAAGAGGTACTCAGCAGAAAGAGAGAGGGGAAAGTTCCATTGTGGAAGGAGAAATCCTTGTGGTAATGGAACAAAATATTTAGCACTACGTTTGGATACAACATCATACAACCCTTGGTTTACGTAACACACAGTATTATCCTATGCATGAAGTATTCAGATCTCATGGAGTTCAATAGGACTTGCACACAAGTAAGTGTTTGTAGTATTGCAGCCTAATTTTTCTGCTAGTCCTGAGCAGAAGCAAAAAGGCCAAGCCTCCTGTCCACCACGAACCCTATGGAGTTCCTCCTGATTTCAGATCTAGTGAGAGCCAGTGTGGTGTAGTGGTTAAGAGCAGTAGTCTCGTAATCTGGGGAACCAGGTTCGCGTCTCCTCTCCTCCACATGCAGCTGCTGGGTGACCTTGGGCCAGTCACACTTCTTTGAAGTCTCTCAGCCCCACTCACCTCACAGAGTGTTTGTTGTGGGGGAGGAAGGGAAAGGACAATGTTAGCCGCTTTGAGATTCCTTAAAGGGAGTGAAAGGTGGGATATCAAATCCAAACTCATTTTTTTACTGGACCTCACCCACTAATGATGTTGCCAAAGTTTGTAATTGCTTGGTTTGTCTACCCTGCAATGTTCTTCTTCTCTATAATGAATCAAGTGGCACTTCCACCAAGAGTTCTTCTCTAGCTTGGCATATCAAAACAGATTCTAAACAAACACATTCAGCTGACCAGATACATCCAAACCAGGTATAAGCACACAAACATAAGTTCATGAATTTTAGATTTCCTTAATACTTGGTGAAATTCTGGCTGATAGGTGTAAGATGCAGTCTCAAGCAGACTTTTTTGTCTGGGGAATAATATATGAGTAAACCATCTCAAGTTGTTTCCTGTAAATGTTTAGGTGGGTACACTGGATAGCTCAGTCAATAGAACATAAGACTCTTAAACTCAGGGTTGTGGATTTGAGCCCCATGTTGGGTAAAAGATTCATGTGTGGCAGGACTTTGGACTAGATGACCCTTGTTGTCCCTTCCAGCTCTACAATTCTGGGATGCTATGATAATAAGCCAACTCAGACGTTGAAGGGAGGAAACTAAGCTCCTCTTGTGATGTTTTCTGAGGATGGTGGTAATTGCCGATACAGTTCTGAATAGCTTTCCCTTGTCATTACTGCCCATGTACTTTAGTGACTGTTTTCACAGTCATCAAAGCTAGAAAGATAAAAGCTGGTGATGTTGAATTCCACATTCATTGCTATTTCCTTGGCTTTGGGGGAGGGCATTCAGAACATGTACAGACCAACTCCTGGCCTTTATTGTAGTTTAGGAAATCAGAGAATATGTACTATTGAGCTCCAGCTCATTTTGGAAGACTGTTTCCAAGGTGCTTTTTGTCTATTTGAATGTGTCTACCAAATGCCCTGTAAGCCCTGATCTCAGCGAGAGATCCTGGATTTGGCAAGACAAATAACATCTGTTGAAAAATCTTCACACATAAGATTTGCAGGTGCAGAGCCCTAGGCAGCTCTGAGCCTTTGAATCTCTCGTTTGACAGCCTCAGACTCCACTGCCCAACATTTAACATCTTGAATTTTTCTGCATAGTTTGGTTCTGTGTGCTGTTGCCAGATATGCAAATGAGTTTAATGAAGTGCTAAGAGTCAAAAGCCTGCAGACTAAAAATAAATAATTCCTTGCCAAATGTATCCAACATAGCTGGTCAGAAAATAAATGAAATTTTTGTGTGTGCATGTGGTCCATTTTTAAAAAGCAAACAGTCCTTGAGACTGCATTCCCCATTAGCTTTTAAACCAAGCTGATGTGTTTTATGATGGGTACTACAATATATTAAATGCGTTGCTCCTCAATTTCCTGGCTGGCCAGTATGGGAAGCGTCTTGAATAAAGGCAGTCACTATTTCCCCCTGGGAGAACCTACTGAGCTTTTGCGAGAGTTGAAGAGCAACGACTAACGCATTGCTTTCAGATACTGTATATTTAAAAGCTTTCCCCAGCACCTTACTTGATACCCACACCTTTGTATATTTTCATTGGCATCTCTCACAGGAATCTCTGTGAACCAGCCCTAAAGGGATATAATACTACTACTACTACTACTACTACTAATAATAATTTATTTATACCCCACCCATCTGGCTGCCATTCCCCAGCCACTCTGGGTGGCTTCCAACAAAATATTAAAATACAGTAATGCTTCAAACATTAAAAGCTTCCCTAAACAGGGCTGCCTTCAGATGTCTTCTAAAAGTCTGGTAGTTGTTGTTTTTCTCTTTGATATCTGGTGGGAGGGTGTTCCACAGGGCGGGTGCCACTATTGAGAAGGCCTTCTGCCTTGTTCCCTGTAACTTGGCTTCTCGCAGCGAGGGAACCACCAGAAGGCCCTTGGAGCTGGACCTCAGAGTCCAGCCTGAATGATGGGCGTGGAGATGCTCCTTCAGATGGGATGCTTCTTCCTCAGTCTTGACCTGAGGGACTCATGTAGTCCTTTGGCTAATCTAAAAGGTCCAAGCCTGAGGATGATCCTCAGAAGAGAAGAATCCCTGCCCCCTCCAATTTTTTCTAGCTTTATCAAATCCGTTCTGTCATTTGTTGTATTACCTGAAGAAGGAAGGAACTCCACATTTGCTTCAAGTTTGAGGCTACACATTCCTGGCAGTCCCCCCTTTTCCACCATGAAGGAGGTATATAGTCTTTGAACTGGTCAGGCTTGGGGCATTTCCCTGGGGATTGGTTTCTGGGGCTTTCTGAGGGACTGCAGAACTGCTGCACGAGAGGAATTCAGTTTTTACCCTGAAATAAATTTTGCCCCCAGTAGACTCCCCCCCTTTTAAAATAGCCAATTTCCAATGAAAAAAATGGAAACCCACCTAAATACTCCCAGTCATAATGTACTTTAAGCCACATTAGAATACCGAATGCTTCTGTTGCTGGGAAAACCCTCTTGAAGACTGGCCTTGGGCTTTGTGATAACCAATGTTTCATAACATATTTGTGGCTGATCTCTTTAATTTCTACAGAGAGCTTTTAAGCACTTCACTTGCCTCATTTACATTTGAGATATGTGATACTCTTTGCAAAAAAGGCCTATGCTTCACTGGGGCTTGGGATGGGATCATGCCCTGTTTAAAAGTGTTAAGTTGTCATTTAAAAATTGGTTGTGACTGGCTACAAACTTGATGTGTCTGCTTAGTTTGTTGTTCAGTATAAATATTTCTCAAGATAGAAAAGTAATGGAATGATGGTGAGATATGGAGGCAGTTAACTATACAAAAGAGAGCAAATATCTCTTGAATCACCATTTAATAGGCCTGTGTTTTGAGGTTGAGCTATGAAGTAAGGATGGCTTGGAATAGCAAGACGATTTGTTTTTCTTTTATTAAGATTTGCAGTCTTGATTCTTGAGTACACACATGAAACTATCTGCCTCTGCTGAAAGGGAATAATTCTGTCTTCCTTTTGAAGCCTGTTAAACTTTCTGATCAGATAACAGAGAGATCCTGAATGTATTCCAACTCCTTTTATATTGCCATATAACTTGAATAAAACTAGCAGCAGAGGACCATGCAGAGCTTCTCCTGTCACCACTATAAAGTGTTTAATTGCTGGGTTTTCCTTTTTTGCTAGTTTTTCTCTTATTTATACCTCTTCTACACACTTCTAATGAATATAACTATGTAGTCAGCTTGTTTAGACTGCAATTCCAATTTAGATCCATTTGCCATATCTTATGTTCCCCCTGATCCTGGGCTCATCCAGGTGTGCTGGTATAACCTATGGAGGAAGTCAGCATGGACAAAATCTCCCAACATCCTATGAAGGTAGAGAATGCAATTTGTTCCATTTTGATCAAGCCCACACTGAAGATGAACATTGATCTGTTGGTTCTTGCACAGCAGTGGATTTTAAAGAACTTTTTCTTTCTTTCAAGGAAGACTTTTCTGAGCCAAATGGTGGTGTGTTCTGGTACTGTTCTTGTTGTAGTTTAGCATTTTTGGTATGGTTTGGGTTGTTCTGGCTTAAATTTCAAACCCGGAAGCCACAGCACCATCTTCTGTGCCAATTCTGCATGGAATGTTGCTTTCCGGGCTTGGTTTTTACAGCACTCGGCAAACACATTCTGTACTCAGGCTCAGGCGAAATCAGATCTCTTTGTCAGCTCCTGTCCTGCTGATTGTTTAGTGCCACTGAGATTCTTCTCCATGTTTTGTGTGCATGTGCTGTTTCTAGGAGTATGGCTGTTGGAAGAGTTAACTCTAACTGCTGTTCTAAAGGTCATGCTTCCAAGGCATCATATCATCATTTCCATGCTGATCTTCAAGAGTTTGCACCGTATTCCATTCTTTTCCCAATGGGACATTAAGACAAAATGGAATCTCCCAGTTATATTTGATCTCACTTTCTCTCAAACATATTGTCAAAAAATTGAAATCTTTCTTTCCCCCCTTAATATCACTAGATACAGGTTTGCCAAAATTTCTGTTTTTGTATCCTTCTCTTTTGGTGGCACCTCAGTCTACACTTTCCTTTTTACTTTAAAGCAACTAAATCATATAATATAGTCTCTGGGTTGTTTATTCCCTTTTGCACATATTACATTTACCCTAAGAGCGTCCTTGATACCAATTAAACCTTCCTGGACCATCTGTGAACAAACTCTGAATGTTTCTTCTCCTTCTATGTTTTGTATTTAAGCAAGTTTTATTTCCAAACTACTTATAAATATCACTTTATGATTATTAGTTTAACCACCCTCAGTTTGCAAAACCACATGTGAGATGGGAATCTATTTCTTTGCATCCAGTTTTGCTTTGTGAGACATTTTTACCCCACACAGAGACATGGCAGTGCCATCTATTTGCAGGCCAGTGCTGTGAGAAGCCATATGCTTTGATGGGTTTGATTTCAAAGTCTCTAAGCAAAGGTCTTGATAGCAAATTACATGGAATAATGATATCAGTCACTTTGGTATTGTGGATCAGATCACAGATGGGAATGGTTAAAGATGCGTTTGAGTGCCTGCCAGTCTTTCATGAAAGAGGGGATCAAGTGAAATTTTCTATGTGAAGAGCAGAGCTCTCACTTTCCACTGATATTCTTTTTCTCTGTGGAGTTACAAACATGGATACTGGGCTTGCACAGAGCCTTGCTTTGGAACATTCCAGAACTAGGCTCGCGGGTTGGTCGGCAGCCTGCCACCAGCTTAGTTGTGCCACATTCAAGGCTGTGTGGCTCCTGCCTTCCATTTCAGCTTCTTTTGACTGCCACAGTAGTGACCAGAAAGCAAAAATGCTTAGGGTAACCTTGTTAACTATTCAGCATCTGTCAGTATGAGTGAAGGAAACAAAGGTCTGCATTGCCCTGATGCTAGAAATAAGACCATTTTCCATCCCAAGAGCTCAGTGGAATGATGGACAAGTGCTTCTCTGCTCAATTTGGAATTACCTCAAAATGTTCTTAGAGAACTCACTCTGTCTGTCTCTCAAAACAAAATAAGACACACATTCCCCACCCCCCGGTATTTCCCTGGGCCTCATAATACTGACAAAACTTTTTTCAGGGGTCTCTAGTGTGTTGCCTTCAGAAATTGGACTACAACAGCTGAGGGCACCAAAATCCTCCTAACTTTGTCGTAGTCCTAGAGAAAGGTTTCCAAGCTGCCCTCCTCAAGCTGTAGGGAACATCCTGTGACTTTGGAATAAGGGGGCTGTGAAAATAGTCTGCAATAAGAATGGTTGCTCATTTATGTGCAGGGTGGGAGAGGATTTGTGAATCTGAGGCACACTTCCTTACCTCATGTGAGCCAGTCCTATGAGTATGGAGCATCTAAGATCAACTTATAATATGCGTTGTCTAGTGCATTGAGTGAGGTATAGCAGAAGAATTGCTGGCTATATACAGTGGTACCTCGGGTTAACTTAATTCGTTCTGGAGGTCTGTTCTTAACCTGAAACTGTTCTTAACCTGAGGTACCACTTTAGCTAATGGGGCCTCCAGCTGCCACCGCTGCGCAATTTCTGTTCTCAGCCTGAAGCAAAGTTCTTAACCCGAGGTACTATTTCTGGGTTAGCGGAGTCTGTAACCTGAAGTGTATGTAACCTGAAGTGTATGTAACCTGAGGTACCACTGTACTATAAATAATCTCATCTTTGAAACTATTAAAAAGAAACAGAAGCATTTCCAATAATAAATACCTTTTTCAGGGTTGATTAGTACAGGGAGAGAACACACCAGGTACAGTGGTACCTCGGGTTACAGATGCTTCAGGTTACAGACACTTCGGGTTACAGACTCTGCTAACCCAGAACTAGTACCTTGGGTTAAGAACTGTACTTCAGGATGAGAACAGAAATTGCGTGCCAGCGGTGCAGCGGCAGTGGGAGGTCCCATTAGCTAAAGTGGTACTTCAGGTTAAGAACAGTTTCAGGTTAAGAACAGACTTCCGGAACGAATTAAGTTCTTAACCCGAGGTACCACTGTATTTCTCTACTTTTGCAATAAACTTGGTTTAGAAGATCAGCTAGAACAGAAGTGATTTTTGAGCTGCGGCTCTTTTGAGGTTAACTTTGTCCCCTATTGGCGAACCAGATCCTGTATTTAGTGTGAAGTGTGCAATTCCTGAGTCATGAGTTCTTCATAAATCTGAAGTGTAAAAAACCTGGCCCAGTTGTCGCTAAATAGAGGTGTAAAAGCTTGAACAGAAATGAGCTATGGGGGTGTCAGTTGCAAGAAACATTATTATTTATTTTTTAAAAGCTGTTTTGGAGAATATTTAAAAAAAGAAGTTAAGAAAAAGAAGTTCAATAATGTGATATTTGTTTATAAATAGTGTTTAGAAAACTTTGGACAAATATCTGCTCACATAAAAGGCAACATGTGCCTAACAGCTATATTAGTAAAGCCCTTTTGGACATTCTGCCTTGCGTTCATAGGCACAGTGAGCTTGTCGGAGGAGTGGGGGCCAAGGTGGAGAGAGTGATATAACACAAGACAACCTCTTGGGATTGAAATAGGCCACAACTTTTGTTGATTACAGATGTCAGTAGGCTTTGACAAAGGCATTGGCTATGTATCCAGAATAATCTAAACCGCCTGCTGATCGATTGTACGTTAGGGTCACAGGGTTAAGGATCACCTTATGATGTATATCAGAGAGGTATTGGCACTATGGGGACTGGAGCACCTCCCCCTGCACCCACTTTCCTGGGGGTAACTTAAGCCTGCCCATCTCCACCTTGACTAAGGCTCCAACTCAATGCCTTATTCACCAAGTTGTGGCAGTTGCTATGTGTTAGGTGAAAAAACCCCAGACAGGCCCAATTTGTCTGGAGGGGAAATTCCTGCCTGGCCCCGAAAATGGCAGCAGGGATTTCCATAGCAACCTTATACCCCTGACCTGCCCGCTTACCTTTGGGCAGGGCTCAACATTCTGCACAGGGAGGAAGAGTGGGAAATCTGGCTCAGACTTAGCTGCCAGGTCTGGGCACAGTCCTCTTAAATGTCCAAGGAGTGGACCTAAGTGAAGGCAGGAGGGGGAAGTCCTCACTCCAGTCCTCTGCTTGAGACCTATCTGCTGGCCCACCCATGATTGGCTGGATCCATGGGCAGGTTCCCATCAGTCTCATTGACCAGCAGAGGCGGCCATGACACCCCCTGCCGGCCATCTGGTGATTGCCCGGCTTAGTCATGGGCCGTGACATGCCACGGCCGCCACTGCTTCCCACATAGGAGGTAAGCGGACTTCTGTGCTGGTCAGCATAGAAGCAGGACTGCACTGCGTAGCTCTGCCCATAGGCTTCACACAAAGTACCACCATCTATAGTGATGGAGCCTTCATGTATACATAAACATGACGCCTCCATCACAATAGTCAGGCTCTTAATGTGACTGCTAGGGGGCAGAAATACTGCGTGTGTCCCCACTTCTGTCTCGACCAACACAGGAGCAAAAACGCCAGCTTAAATGTATTTCATAGGGAATCTGAACCATTTTAGTAATCTGATGAAGACTTGGGGGCTGGCTTAGATGGAGTAAGGACTCTTTTGGGAGATTCTGTAGGAGAGCACCGTTCTGTGCCTAAGTTTCCTTGATGGGTGAAGACCCAGAAAAAAGATCCATTCCAAATTAAGTGCATGTTTAAATGTTTGATTTGTCAGATACAGGCAATGAATGACAAATCATGGTTCAGTTACATCTAGCAGTCTTTTGGTTCATAATGTTTGAGCTAGACATGGGGTAGCTGTCTAGATCTGCGATGGACAACTGGTGGCTTGTGAGCTGGGTGGAGCTGAACAAAATTGTACTGGGCTCTTAATCTTTAATCAGGGTGGGTTAAAAAGATTGCCTGTTGGCTCACCTGAAAGGAAAATAAAAAAATTCCCAGCCATTTGTTACTTCTGTCTCCGATTGATGGGGAAATCTGCAGAAAGAGCTAAATACTATTTTGGGAACTACTAGATGAACTAGGTGCTACACTTATGATATGGGATAGTTCCAACATTCTTGCTGATAATTGCTGGCAACTGCTAAGGATGGAAGGAACTGTGTACTATTTAATGAGTATCTGCTAGTGATTAAAAACTATTCTCCTTGAGTTTTAACAGCTCCTGCAATGATTCCATACACACACACTCTGTAAATAATTGTAGCTTAGTTTTCGAATCGAATAACCTATTTAATAGTCTTTCAAGAAATATACCCAGCTTCTAAAGATAATTAGCCACCAATTTATTAAATTTACTAACCATGTAATACGCCAACATCTTCTTAATTAGCCAGTCTTGCAAAATGCCAATAAATGTGTTTAATGATAATTTGCAATAGCACAGGGTTGCATCCTTAATGAATCTAAAGCATAGACTTTTTGTTCAGCCACCTAAAATAGCTAATAGCAGTAAGTGTCCTAACCTTTTAAAAACTATGTTAGAGTACAGCCTCCACTGTCCCTAAACCCCTCACTTTGTAGCATTATTGCTTTATATATCTGAGATGGCTGCTGAGGAATTGATTTATAGAGTGGGCCTGGTCTTTTTATATTATTATTATTGTTATTATTATTATTGTGTGTTCAACTTGTGTGTTTTTGTAGTCTTTTAATGTATTTGTCTCTGGAGAAGGATCTAACATGTTTACAGTGCATTTCCCTGAATATCCTATTCCCGGTCTGCCATCAAAAACTGAATAAACAGAAAAATTAATGAAAGCAAATAGGACCCTTGTTTTAGTAGGGGTGGTTCAAAATTCCCCCATACTGATAAACTGATACTAGTGCTAATTGCAGGCCCAGGGACAGTACCCCAACTTCACCAGGTGCAGATGTGTTGTAGGTAAAAATGAATTCAGGACAGTTTATTGGGATTGAAATAACCACAAGAATTGATTACATACCCTTCAAGTGTCCTGATTTTCCAGGGACAGTTCTGGAATTATGAAAGCCATCCCGGCTTTTGATTTGATCCTGGAATGTCCCTATTTCCCTTGCCAGTGCTCCCATTGCTGAGCTCGTGAAGGAAGATGAGCCGGTGTTTGTCTCAGACATGCCTTTAAGAGACGATTGTGTGTTTTCTTTTGTTTCTGTTTTTATTTAGACTAGCTTCTTTTATCTTATTGCATTATGAAAAAAAACTTTAATAAACTCCTATTTAAAAGGAGCAAATTAAAATAGAACTTTTTCTTCTGATCCCCTGCTGAGCAAAATATCACCAAATGCATATTTGAAACGAATGTATTGAAGTCCTGTATTCTATTGGATTACTGAGATAATGTATGTAAGGTGCCTTAAATACTTGGAATGTGCTAAATGGGTATTGTTTGCTACTACTATCAGGTCACATACATTGCCAAACCAGTGCTCTCAAAACCTTGTTTTCCATTCCAATATACTTTTTTTTTAAATTATCCCCTGCTCCCCCTGACACACACACATCCCTCACAGAAATAGCCAGTTTTGCCTATATTTAAATACCGTATAAAGATATATATATATATATATATATATATATATATATATATATATATCTCATGCAGAGATTAATATATCCTGTAGTTGCACACATGAGAGGCAGAGCTGTAATGGAGAGTAAGAGAATCAGCCTTAAAATAACTTATAAGTAACATTTTAAGGCATGGAAAACCTTGACCCTGAGCGTCTTTCTTCCTTTCCAAGCTGTTTTGGGAAGCAATCAAGCTATTACTTACTTAGCTTGTGCTCTACATTTTTCACTAATGTGGGAGCTGCTGCTAGTTTTTTTGTACATTTTTGTAATGTTGTCGATATTGCAATGCAAGGCTGGTTCTCGCACACACTTGCATACTTGTTCATTGGGCATGTGTGAAGGAGCCATCACTGAATTAATGCCACAGATGGAACTTTCATATGGCTTCACAACTCTGCAAACAAAATGCTTTTCAACGGACTTGGCTCCCATTTGGCTACAAGTCAAGTGCTGAGTCATTTGCCCAGTTAATGCATCTGGTGTTCCCCCAGAAGGCAGGATTAATGTGCAAGCATCAATTATATTCACGTCTGTGTCCACCAGAAGTTGTGCACATGGGGCCTCTGCACATGAACTGAATCATTACATGAGCGTACATGTGAGATGTCCCATCGATGGTGATGTAGATCAAAGCATCCAAAGGCTGCCCAATTTGCTAGTTCTTAACCTACTTGGATAGGAAATGGGACTAATTCATAACAATACAGATCTTTCATTTAATTAGATACGTTCTAAAGAGACTGGGCAGACCTCTCAGTTGTGATACTGTGCATCATCTTCACATTTTGCAATACAGTTCTTGGCTCAAAAACATACTAACACCCACATAAAAATGCACATTTTAGGCTATTTTAAACAAGAAGTGAATTTTGTACAGTTTTAAAAAAGTTGTAGATTGCAGATAGAGGATAGAACAGACTCATAAATGAATATGTTCAAAACTGAGATGGAAAACTTATTTCCATCTCTAGGTGAGGACAGTACTATGATTAGTTGAATTTGTCAAAGGTTTTTCTCAGTTTGGGTCCAACCCATAATTTTCACATTTTTTTTGCTGTTGAGGCTCAAATCCATATTTGAGGGCTTTCACAGAGCCGAGAAAAGGCTTAGATGAAAAATAAAATGTGGAGGGAACTTTTGAAAGCAAATTTTAAAACAGTTATGGGTGGCTTGTTTTTTAATAGTGGCAGCTGACCGTAATTTATCATCTTGGCCAAGAAAGTAATGCCATTCAGTTTCTACAGCCTGTGATTTATAGGGAGATGTTTTCATGAGAAAAAGAATAATTAGATTAATGCATGGAGAAGAAAAGGTAAATACACTTCTTTGACTCCAAGTTTCTCAAGGCTGGTGCCCTCCAGATGTTCTGGTCCAGGGGTGCCAACCTGAATAAAATATTAGGGGAAGGGCAGGTAAGCCCCACCCTGCATAATTAGTCACATGATGCAACACATTCACACTGTTTGAATGACAATGCCCATCAACTTGGGGGGGGGCACACCCACAAATATATTTTGGACTACAGTTCCCATGCGCCTCAGCCAGTACAGCTGGTGACCAGGAAATTATGGAAGTTGTAGTTCAAAGCAGCAGGAGAGCACCAGGCTGGGTGTAAACAGAGAAGTTATAGATATTACTTTTGAAAGATGAAAGTATTCCTGATGCCTGATACTAACATGCCTTTCAAGTAAGAATGGTGAAGGTTTGACAGGAATAGTGTAAATTTATTCCTCAATATATTTGCTCATCAGGAAGGCACGGGTTTCCTATTCTTGAACTCTCATGTGCTCTCTTATGATTACTAAATTCTGAACTGATGTTTTATATCATGCACCCCCAGCCTTCGGCCCTCCAGATGTTTTGGACTACAATTCCCATCACCCCTGACCACTGGTCCTGTTAGCTAGGGATCATGGGAGTTGTAGGCCAAAACATCTGGAGGGCCGCAGGCTGGGGATGCCTGTTTTATATTTTAACATTTAAAAGAATGAGAATAGGTCTTTTGCAGTTCCTACATGGTCTTTGCTTTATTGAAGAAAACCTGAAATTGTGTACACAGTAGTTGACTATTGCGGCCAGACCAAAGGCCTGGAAGTGAGGCATAAAGTTGAAAGGTGATGCTATCTAGGAGGGTAGGGCAGAGACTTGTGTGTGACATCTTGTGCTAGGATGCAGATGAGCAGCGGTAGTTGGGGAGCGGGAAAGAAGCAAAGCAGGCAAACCTCTCAATCCAAGCAAAAAACAAATCCCCTGCCAGAAAGTATGGGAAAGAGGACGTGCTGCTGATGCCCTCCACCAGGGGCAGACTTTGGTAATCTTTCATAATATGGCACCCTCTGTGAGCCCGAACCTTTGTGTCCCCAAATAGATCTTCTCAGTTACGGATCTTCTCAATTTTGTGGCCTTTTGGCTCGGGGGAAATCCAGCACTTTCCTTTTGCTGGTGCCAGACTCTGCTACGGGAGAGATAAGAGTGTGAAAGACTCTCTTCCCCCACTGAATTGTATTTAGATGACTATGGCCTCTTAGGGTGCAGCAAGGCTAGAGCTAGGAATGCAGCTTCCTGGCATTTTTATGTGTTTATTTTTGGTCTGTTGGTTTTGATGTAACTCTGTACTTGTTAGTTCAGATTATTTTCTTGGAACTACTGAATTTATACTATGCTTATTTGAATTGTAGCAAGTTGTCTTTTCAAATGCAATGTTTTGAACATTTCCTGTGGACCACTTTGGGGACAGCATTACAGTGGTACCTCGGGTTAAGTACTTAATTCGTTCCGGAGGTCCGTACTTAACCTGAAACTGTTCTTAACCTGAAGCACCACTTTAGCTAATGGGGCCTCCTGCTGCTGCTGCGCTGCTAGAGCACAATTTCTGTTCTCATCCTGAAGCAAAGTTATTAACTTGAGGTAATATTTCTGGGTTAGCGGAGTCTGTAACCTGAAGCGTATGTAACCTGAAGCGTATGTAACCCGAGGTACCACTGTACTGTGGAAAAGGCATATATAAACTATACTGAACTGGAGAACTGGAGAAGAAGGATGGAAACTTAGAATCCAGCAACACAAACTTGAAAAGGAGATGTGGCGAGGAGAGAGGATGCGCTTTCCTATCACAAAGCACGAGGGAGAAAGTGATTAATACTACTTGCCAAATGGAGATATTTTTAAACTGGGGGTGAGTCACAAGACTGCCATCCATGGTTCGCATTGAGCCAACAGTCTGCACAAGACCAAGAGAAATGAAACAGAACAGAAAATAGCTAATGGTCTCTAGATAAAGGGAAAATGATTGCCCCATGACTGCCCTCACCCCAGTTCTAGTTCTTGACTTTTTTCTTTTTGGTGATACAGGGGATTTTTTATTTAATTAATTTTTTTGCAAGAAGCAGGCATGCAGCTTCAGAAGGATGAGAGTCTACATGAGATTATTCCTCAGGTGGCCTTGTGTGTCTGATTTTATTATGAGATTTAAAAATAACTACAACACATGTTCACATAGTGTTTTTTACACAAGAGAGGCTTAGCTGTTGGCCATTCAGTAGAGAACAAGTTCCATGCCATAGGGTACTTAGGGAGGCAAAATGTCCCATGAGCCTCTGAGTGCTTGCTACTTTTGTCACTATGCACTTATGTTTGCATCCTAGATTATAACTATACTGGATTATAACTATACAATCCCCCTCCTCTTCAAAGAACTCCTCACCGTTTTAGGGATGAGGTGTGATACTGTCAATGCAAAGCAAAGGAATTGTCCTTTGCATGGTAAAATCTCATTGGCTGCATAACAGTTTCACTATTTCCAAGGTTATCTCCATAAACATGCACTGGGTATAATTAAGCTTTGGTGATGCCACAATTAATTTTATTCTCCATGTGCACCTCAACAAGTGATTGAATAAGGCCTCTTATTAGATCTGTGGGGGAAAAGATGCAACTGGTTCAACATGCAATCCACACAATGATTGAGAATTGCACTATATGATTTACAGTATGCATGTTTACTCAGGGATGTGTGAGGAATTCAATACTGGTGATTTCTGGTGCGAACCGGCCTGATCTTTCCCTCTTGGACTAATGTGCAAATCAGAACTTAATTATCCAACAGTTTTCACACTTCCTCAGCAGCTTAAACATATGAAAATATGTTTAGAAATACTGTTTTGAGTGCCAATATATTTACAAAATGCACATTTTAATATGATTGTTTTCTGGGGGGTTTTTTGGCAGATAAATATAGAAACGGGACAGAATGGATGGAAAAGAAACACAGGTAAGAAATAGATTAATAAATCACCCATCTTGACTTGGAAGTAAGTCTCACTGTGGGTCTTAACTCGCTAGGATTGCGAGCCATAGGGAAATTGTTCTTTGAATAGGGAACATGATGTGCGATTTGTCCAACTGTGTGCATAATGTGTAATGATTTTTACATTGTCTTTCAATAAAAAGTGCTAGATGTGACGCCAGTACAGTGGTACCTCGGGATACAGACGCTTTGGGTTACAGGCTCCGCTAACCCAGAAATAGTACCTCGGGTTAAGAACTTTGCTTCAGGATGAGAACAGAAATCGTGCGGTAGCGGTACGGCGGCAGCAGGAGGCCCCATTAACTAAAGTGGTACCTCAGGTTAAGAACAGTTTCAGCTTAAGAACGGACCTCCAGAACGAATTAAGTTCTTAACCCAAGGTACCACTGTATAGGAAGGCAGATATTTTCATGAAAGTTGCTGGAAAGGATTTGCATTTCTGTTTGCCTGCACCTTGAAATCTTGCCATATTTATGATTTAAGGTGGAGGTGTGATTTAATACACACACACAAACACACACACACACACACACACACACACACACACGATCCCAGTGGCATTCCCCCCCTAGATCATGGCTCTCTGTTTAAATAATGAAAAGGGGCAGAATAGCTCATGAGGTTAGTAATTACTTAGGGATTTTTTTAAAATTTTGTTTTACCTCTACTTGGAAAAAGCAATTTGTTTTCACCTGACAGCTGTTTAGCATGTTGTGTCTTCAATGGCTTGATGGTTTCTGGCAAGTTTCTAGTGGGCAGCTGTCCATGCCACACAGTTGGTGCTCGTGTTGACAATCTAGCTCCCATTGTGAAAGGAATGAATTGGGTGTGGGGACTGAACAGCTCTTCCCTTTACCCCAGTGTTACCATGTAGATTGAATTTGGCAGTAAGAGCATAGGAGGCGGATTGTGTTCCTTCTGTCCATGTTGTACATAAATCTAGTTGCAGTGAAAGAAGTCAGTCTCCAGAGCTATATCAATTCAAGCATCTTCCTTTGCACAATAATATTGCCTTGAATATTTATTTAATTATATCTGAGATATAATACGGCATTCTCTCGCAAAACAGCTTTCCTGTAGAAGCTATTTGCCTAATCGTACCAGCGCTTTTATTTATTTACGCTACCTTTTCTCCAATGAGCTCAGGATTAGAAATCATAGAATTCCAGAGTTGGAAGGGACTGTGAGGATCATCTGGTCCAGCATTGCTGGAATCTTTTGCCCAATATGGGGCATGAACCCATGATCCTGAAATTAAGAGTCTCAGGCTCTACTGACTGAGGATGGTGCACAAGGTTTTACTACCTCCCCCCTCCCAATGCCTCCCCACTTCATGGTTATTATCTTGAAGATAGTGACTGACCCAGTGAGTCTTACTGCCAAACAAGAATTTTAACAAAGGATTCCCTAATCCTTTGGCTGCATTATATCTTTAAAGCACATTCAAAACACACTTTCCCTCTTAAAAGGTCCTGGACACCATACTTTGTTAAGGATTGCTGGGAACAGGGTTGGATTTAGGTTTGACGAGGCCCTAAGCTACTGAAGGTGATGGGGCCCTTTATATGTCCAGCTGTCCTTTGTCAACAACAAATTGTCGCTGTTTTTTGTGTTGCATATACAGTGGTACCTCAGGTTACAAACGCTTCGGATTACAAACGCTTCAGGTTACAGACTCCGCTAACCCAGAAACAGTACCTTGGCTTAAGAACTTTACCTCAGGATGAGAACAGAAATCATGCGGTGGCGGTGGCGTGGCGGCAGCGGGAGACTCCATTAGCTAAAGTGGTACCTCAGGTTAAGAAAAGTTTCAGGTTAAGAATGGGCCCCTGGAACGAATTAAGTTCTTAACCAGAGGTACCACTTTATGCTATATGGTAATTTATGGACCTAATAGGTATCTAAAGCCATTTGCACATGTTGCCATGCAACCAGTCCATGCAGACTGTAGGCAGCCTATATATAGAAATGAGCAAACCAGTGATATTTTAGGGAGCAGGCTAGCAGGCTTACATCATAGGAACTTACATCATAGGAACCTACACAACACAAAACACTGTTGCTGTATGTAGGCTTTATTTTACTTGATTTTTTTATCTTATATTTTGGAAATGCACATCCAGGGTTTTTTCCCTTTAAATTTTTTGGGGCCTCCAAGAGCTTGTTTAGCTTATTCGCAAATCCAGCACTTGCTGGGAATTATAACTTATTGAGGGGTAAACAACAGCAACCAGAACTCTTTGAGGTGGGAAATGAGCTTTAAAAGTACGGGGTGGAATTCAACATGGCACCCTTCCAGTCACTCCATTTGTGGAAGCATTCCTGCTTGCCAGATGGAATGATCACATCCATTTGCTGTGTTCTGAGGGTTCTCCTGACATCCCCCTCCAAGCTGAATTGGGGGGGCACATAGGAGAGGAGAGGGGGAGAAAGCCCCATTATGTAAGCAGAAGTCCTTCATCAGGCTTTCACTTACAGCAAGATAGCAAGAGAAGCAGGTGGGGGAGGTAGTGGTTAACGTGAACCTAGATATATTCACTTTTCTCTCTAACAAAGTATGTCCTTATTTATTTTTGTCGTATCTACCTAAGACCAAAACAAACCAACATAATACATTGTCTGTTGGGAATAAAGGTAACTAAGTCAATTGCACATGTCACAGGCAACAATGAGACCTATTTTATGCTGCTTAGAAACAATGCGATTTTAAGTAGGGAACAGAATGCATAATCTAACTCTACACATGATGTGCAACTGCGATCTGGAAAGTTTGAAAGTGGCATCGCCAAATTCTCAGCCCATACTCCTCCTACCTTGGGATACTTGAGGAATCTAGTTATTGCAGATTCCTGTGCAAAATGTAGGGATGGATGGACCGGCTCATTCCTGTTCTGTATCAGTTTTGCATATGCTCAATGTATCCTGCTTTTTGTGAATTTTTCAAAGCACATGAAACTTTCATATATAAATAGTTCCCATTTTAGCATATTTCCCAGTGTGCTTCCCCCTAAAACAGCACATTTTTTTGCATTTTAAAACTGTACTTGTACCACAGAATTTGTATAAGTCTGTCATCAAGTTGACAGGTGTATTCTGATCTGCATATAAATCCAGAGCCAGCAAATTAGGTAGGTTTAGAATATGGACCATACAAATTTCTTCTCCATCCTTAGCTAAATAACCCAATACTTATACAGGTAAGATAGGAATTTAGCTACCCTTTTCTTAATCCCACCAATATTTGAGGGTAATCGCCATTCAGAATACAGGCAAGTGTAACAAATCTCATTGCTTTTTCAATTGTTAGGCTATTCTTTTTAATATGTAAGCCATTTTTTGGAACAGTTCAAAGTGGTATGTAAAATATTCTAAACAAACAGAAACAGTCCATTATGAATCTGACATGTCTACAGTGAATGCCCGCCTGTGGAAGCAAAGGACCATTTTTAAAAGCTAAACCATTAAAACAAGAATACTACTTGCTTAGACAACACCATTCTGTTCAGCTGCACAGCATGACCCAGCAAAAGAACCATCAACAATTGGTATTTGGCCTGCCAAGGAGAAAGAATCACCAGGAACCAAATGTTTGACCCTTTAGGCATGGCTTGGAAGAATTATGAACTAGGAACAAAGCAAAATCTGCTCACAATATTCAAAGATAATACCCTATTTAATTGAGCAACGGGCCACCAGCAGGTGGGGAAACCCAAATTTTAATGCTCCTTTTCAAAGCCTAGTTTTTAGATGGCAACTCTCACTGTGCAGCTCACACCAGGTGTTGCTGTTATCTTATTTTTAAAAATGCTTCAGTACCACTGCAGTATAGATGTTAGAACAAGGCTAAGCTAGAGAAAAGGCACACAAACAGATGGGCTGCAATTTGCGCAGGGTTTTTTTTGGAAAGCCACGGCAAGAAAGGGGAATGGCTTTTGTGTGTGTGTGCAGCTGAAACAGAGGGATGAAAGATGATGGTTCCTTTAAGCATCTAGACTAATTTGAATAGGGCTTGTGTTGCTGGCACACTGGTTTAGTAGGTCAGGTAGAAGACGGGAGCTCAGTGGGAGATCACATTATTTGCATGCTTAGTGACTGAGGTTCCATTCTTTACATTTCCGCTTTAAAGAAGGATCCTAGTGACAATCATCAACATCATGATTCATGACTCAAACCTGAGAAGCCTGGAGTTATTAATACAATTTAAGAGATCAGGGCTAGCAAAGAACTTTCCTGAACCCCTGGGAGGCCTACGTAGGCAATACTTGACTAGATGGACCAGTGGTTTGAGCCTTTAGGAGGCAACTTTGTATGCTTGCATAGGTGGTGCCATGTGTGTTGGAAAGAATTAGCTCATGTTTCAAGACAGGTGATTATTCACAGACTCTCCAGTTGTCCATATTTTTCAGGGACAGTCCTGGTTTCTGATTCGATCTTGGAATGTCCCGCTTTTCCTTAGGACGTCCCCAGTGCTTTTTTTGTGGAGGGAAGCAGGGGGATGCATATCCCTAAACATTTTGTGAATCTAAGTTTGTCCTCATTGAGGGGCAGTATTTCAATATGAGTAGGAAAATGAGAGTACCCCTAAACATGATTTTTTAAAAAGAAAAATAGCACTGGATGTCCCTATTTTCATCTGAGAGATGTTGGAGGGTATGGAGTTATGGAGCCAAGAAGATAAGGATTTAGACAACCTTCAGAAAACATCTGAAGGCAGCCCCGTATAGGGAAGTTTTTTAATGTTTAATGTTTCATTATGTTTTCAATATATGTTGGAAGCCACTCAGAGTGGCTGGGGCAACCCTGTCAGATGGGTGGGATATAAAGAATAAAATTATTATTATTGTGTAATAGGACATCCCTATTTTCATTGGAGAAATGTTGGAGGGTATGTATTCAGCAGGAACTCTTGTCTGTAGTCAGTTTATTAGTTCTCTGCACAACAGTCCTATATAATAAACAAAATGGACGTAGGTTTTCTAGAAATGTGGGACCTAGTTCTTCATAAACATGCACAAAACTGAGCTGTACATGCCTCTGCACTTGCTGGCATTTGTTTTTCAGTAAATGGTTTTTGGATTAGGCTGCAAGGTACTGCAAGCTGTGACTTTATGGGAAGAACAAACAATCTGTGTGTTATTTCTCATTTCATTTGGGTAATTGGTCCCTCCACTGAGCTTGAGGCCACACAACATTTTGGAACAACTGTTGTATACTGTAAAACCACATGCTGGCATAAGAACATGTGTTCAGCATACCTAGAACAAGCCAAGTTAAAATGTCATGAATACTTGAAACCAGTGTTTCCCAAACTTGGGTCTCCAGCTGTTTTTGGACTACAGTTCCTATCATCTCTGACCACTGGTCCTGCTAGGTAGGGATGTTGGGAGTTGTAGTCCAAAAACAGGGGAAACACTGCTTTAAACTATATATGAGTATTCAGAATGATAGTGAACCAGAATGAAGCAATTCACAAAGAAAAGAACTTCAAACTGTTACGGACAAGGTTCCAATGAAGTGTCAACAAACAATGAATGAACAGATATAATATATAGAACCACATATTTAGTCAAGACAGAAAAAGGGTTTTAGAGGGATTTTAAAAAACAAACTTTGTAAAAAAAATTAAAAGTCTATGGAGAAATGGAAAGTGAATCTTGACTTGTGGAGAATTAAATACACCCTTCTATTTCCATAGGAAATACCTATTACTGTGTGTTTAAAAGAGACTTTATGTGTGCGAAGACTAGGGCATGTGATTTTGTGCTGATCAGGCCCCACCTGCTATGGGAATCCAGCCCCCAAGAAGTTTCCACTGGGTTAATGTGATCCTCAGCCCCAAAAGCAGCACTTTTTTTCTGGAAAAAGAGGTGCCGGAACTCACCACAAACACCTCCCTTGTTCTCTTAGAATGGCAATGGCGCCCACCTGTGAGTTCCAGCTGAAAGAAAAGCCTTACCCAAAAGGTTCCTCATCCCCAAATAGAACTTGGGCTGGATCTAGACGCATCAAAGAAGCAATTCATTTAAACGCATTGCAGACTCATACAGGGAAATCCGGAAGGGAAAGACGGGACTCCACAATGCCATCTGATGTCAGTGTTACATCACATATACAACACATATGAAACACTTTGTCTTTACCAATCTAGCTGAGTCCAGACTGTAACCCAGGAAGGAAATTCTTATGGCAAACACTGTAGTTGCTTTTGGAGCGCATGTGTATTAGTATGCCACAGTTGTTGCTGCTGTTTGTTGCAGCTGTGTGGCAGCGATGGCCTTCCCTAAACTCCCAACAGCCCTTTTCTGTAGGGGGCACCCAGCTGTACACCCCTTTCCTGTGGAAGACTGATACAATAGCTTGTCACAATTGCCTTGTCAAATGTTTTAGACACTCAGTGTGATAGTGACATTGTGACTGACTCTGTATAATCAGTGTGGCGGGAGCTGCCTGCAGCTAAACCACCCCTCAGGGGATGATCTTGTGCTTTCTCACTGTGTGAGCACTGTCTAAATATCTAGGAAGAGAGAGAGAAGGGCTCCTAAGGAAAGAATGAGGAGTCTCTCTTTTGGATGTGTGGTGGGACTGAACATCAGAAAACCTGTTTGTTTAATTTAGTTTCTCACCTTGGTGTAATGTTTAGACTGAAGGCAGTGTAAGGAACCACATGCACATTTTGCGGGGCGGGGAGGTAGATGAATGAAAGTTCAGGTTTCCTCAGCTAGTAGCTAAAATGTGAGACTGTTTGTGATCATGTGAAGAAAACAAGAATCACCCTGACTACTGTTACCTTTCTTCTAGAGTAGTCACATTTACCCTCTTGAATTGGATGCCATTCCATATGAGCATGCTCTGTTTGACCAAGACACCCTTTGTGACCAGCTTGTTCCTCGACTGCATGAAAATTATATCGCGATATCTAATGACTTCATTGCAATTTGCCATAAAAACAGGAGCAGCTCAGATGGTGGGATGGTGCCAAACCACCACCCTCCTGACACAGCCCACCCAAAATGGCTGCTGAGATCTCGCACGAAAAAACGAGATTTCCCATTTTCCCCCAGGGTGCTTGGAAGATATGCAATGTGCCATTGTGTGATATTACGGATCATAGGAACAGTTCTTGTGGTTTCAGATAAACTGGACAATGGTGTGCCCACGGCTAAAGCAGCCCCTAAAGCCAAAACAAGGTCCATTTGGGGGTTGCTGCAACCACGAAGCAGAAAGGGGCATGGGAATAAAATAGTTCTGTGGCAAGAGGCCTCTAGGACTTTACTGTGCTCTGATGACAATTAGACGAATTAATTTGCTCACAGTCCAAATCAGACTCAGAGCAACTCTCTTAAATGGGACCCATTTGAAAGCAAGCCAGTATTCCAAAGGACCAGAAAAGATTTTGTATGGAACAACTGTCGCCCGGATGTTACTAGCCCAGAGATGGAAAGAAGACAAGGTCCCTACAAGAGAGGAATGGCAAACCAAGCTGATAGACTATGCCGAAATGGCAAAGCTGACTGGAAAACTCATGAACCAGAACTTAACTTATAAATTTCCCCCGTTCTTTTGTAATCTGAGAGACCACTGTAAGCAGATGGAAGCACTGGCAGGATTTTGATTTGCGTGGACAGGCGGAGTCCCCAGATCGCAAGCGGTCCCCCCCCCCGTCATGTGGAATAACGACTCAAGACAACGTGCTATGGGATTAAATTGGCCACAACTTTATTAAATTTCAAATGTGGGTAGACCTTGGCTCAGGCATTGGGTGTTCTCCCTCCCCAGTCCCCAGCCGGGGACCTAGGGAGCATCAGGGTTATCCAGTGTTTGTGTGGGGGATGGGCCAGCTCTGGAGAACATATGTTCAAGCAGAGATAGCCGCCCCCGTTACGCCGCAATGACAACCTTTCGGCGTACGGTCAAAGCCTCCCTTCAGAAACCCCTTTAACGGGGAACCCTGGTGTCGCCGCCGCAAAGAGGAAGATGGACTAAAGGATTCCGCCCAAGGCCTGATACCGCCAAAGTTGTGACGTTTTGCTACGGGAAAGGCGAAACCTGCCAATGCAGGGAAATTCCTTTCCGGCCCTTTAACAGCGACCTTAACGTAGCAGCGCCCGCATACCTGTGAAGAAAAGTTAACCTGCAAAACCTATGAAGAAAAGTTAACCTGCAAAAGAAGACATTAACTGAGGGTGGGTAGGGTGGGAGAAGCTCTGGAGCCAAGTGAGGATTCCCAGGTAAGATCCTCTCTCTATTGTGTGGGCAGGTATTCCCTCCTCTACCTGGCCTGTTCTCCTTGGCAACACTTCCCCCAGGTGGGATTGGGCAACTGACTGAGGTAGGCGGAGACCTCCAGGTATCCCACCTGAGGGAAGGCAAAGCCAAGCTTATGGTGATGGGGCCGCTCCAGATCTAGGGCTGCGCGCGTCCACGCAAAGGGCGCCCCCCGTTTTAAGCGGGGAGCAGTCATTCACTTACAGTGTAACAATTACCATGGACAATATGAACTGATATAAAAGTTAGAGGTCCTGAGATTTGGAGAAATCTCTGTATATGGATATAGATTTGGTTTTTTATAACTCCATATTGTTAAAATCAAAGAAAAAGGATTTTTAAAAATGAAATCAAGTCAATGGTATCTTCTCTTGTGCAAGTTGAAATGCAAACTCTGATCACTACATTGGAAGGAGAATAATTCCTAAATGAACCATCTTCTAGGAAGACTTTCCAATAATTTAAATTAACTATGAAATTTAAATGTAAAAAAAGAAGAAGAAATGCTGCATTTCTATATTTCTGTGTGGAAGCGTCTGTATACAAATGCATTAAACTAATGTGGCAGAAACTCTGAACTTTGCTAATAAAAGGTCTCTTAGAATATTTCAGTAACCCAAGCAGTGTTATCTCCAGTGATGTAAGCTGCAGTTTGTTAATAGAGTTGCTATGGCGACTAAATCATGAGAACCACAAGTGTCAACTTCACCCAGTGCTAGCCCATGCCATTTTGCTGCCTGAGGCGGACCAGCAAATCTGCACCACCTTCTGCTATTCCGTACTTGGTGACATGGAGCCAGCCACTACCTGTCAGCCCGACCTACACCACAGGGCTGTTTTTAGGATAAATGTGGGGAGACCATATACACCAGCTTTGGCTTCAGAAAGAAAGACTAATGTAAAAGTATAAAATAATATATATTTACCACTGTTGTGTTGCTCTGCTTTCCACTCCCACTCTACCCTGCACATATAAACTCGCCTATCTTAAGTGCTTTGAAATCCCCACAAGGCCCTACTTTGTCATTGATCTGTACAATTCCCCGTCACCTCTGCAATATTTCACGAGGGGTATCTTGCCTTTCAGTGGAAGCTTCACCCTCCCTGAAATGGCAACTTTCATCCCCAAAATCAGCCCTGCTGTCCTTTATTTATTCAATTTTTATATACCATTCAAAAATCCAAAGAAATCTCTTAAGTGGTTTTCATAAAAAATAAAATTGATACAACTTCATATAAGAATACAGCAACAACACTCTCATAAAACTTTTTAAAGGCTAAATAAAAACAGTATAAAACTCTATACCATGGGTATAAATGGGCATTGCACAGTTTAAGAAAGTTAATGTACTAGGAATCTGAGTTCAGGAAAGCTTGGGTAAACATGTAGTGTTTTTAAGAGGTGTTTAATGATGGTTATTGCCTCTGCCTCTTAAACTACCTGGGGTGGGGAAACCGTTCTAAATGGTGGATGCTCCCACCAACAGAGTCTGATTCCTTGTTTTCCTCAGTGAAATACACTGGGTTTTCCTCAGAAGATTTTAAGGCTGGGCTTGGTCTGCACTGGAAGAGGTAGTCTGCTTGGTATCCTGGTCCCAAGTCATTGAGGGCTTTCAGTGTCAAGAGAACCTTGAATTTGGTGCGGTAACTGATACCGGTTCAGATCTTTCAACACCAGTGTACAGTGGTACCTCGGGTTACATACACTTCAGGTTACATACGCTTCAGGTTACAGACTCCGCTAACCCAGAAATAGTACCTCAGGTTAAGAACTTTGTTTCAGGAGAACAGAAATCGTGCTCCAGCGGCGCGGCAGCAGCAGGAGGCCCCATTAGCTAAAGTGGTGCTTCAGGTTAAGAACAGTTTCAGGTTAAGAATGGGCCTCCGGAACGAATTAAGTACTTAACCTGAGGTACCACTGTAATGTGTGCAAAGCTGGGTGTCTCACTGAGCAACCTAGCAGCTGTGTTTTGCACTGCCGCAGCTTCCATACCAGGCACAATGATAGCAGTGCACTAAAGCAATCTTCCTTAAACCTCATTCTCCGCATACCTCTCCTTCCATCAGCCATCCTGTCTCTGTGCATCTCTGATGCTTGAGCTGTCTTATCTCTTGGGATCTCCTTGTTTCTCACCTGTCTCTATGTGAGCTTTTGTTGTTGTTGTTTAGTCATGTCTGACTCTTCGTGACCCCATGGACCAGAGCACGCCAGGCACTCCTGTCTTCTACTGCCCCCCACAGTTTGGTCAAACTCATGCTGGTAGCTTCGAGAACACTGTCCAACCATATCGTCCTCTGTCGTCCCCTTCTCCTTGTATCCTCAATCTTTCCCAACATCAGGGTCTTTTCCAGGGAGTCTTCTCCTCTCATGAGGTGGCCAAAGTATTGGAGCCTCAGCTTCACGATCTGTCCTTCCAGTGAGCACTCAGGGCTGATTTCCTTAAGAATGGATAGATTTGATCTTCTTGCAGTCCATGGGACTCTCAAGAGTCTCCTCCAGCATCATAATTCAAAAGCATCAATGTGAGCTTTTAATCCCAGCCAAACTGAAAACCCTCCCTTCCCTCACAGAAAATGGACTGCAAATGTCTTTGCTTCTTGAGCGACCGAACATTCCAGGCCACCAGCTGGGCTCAACCAGTCACGGTCAAAGCCTATACCTGGACAGTTCTTTGAAAGCATGCAAGGTGAGCATATGGGGAACTGATGTGATCCCTCTCCCCACATGTTTACTGACCACACAAATATATACATATAAACCTCTTGGAAACATCTACTTGGCTTATCGCGCCCATGCATGTGTTTGGGGGATTCAAGAGAAAACTGGGAACTTCGCGTTATGCTGATAACTTGATCTCGCCTGCTGAGATGCTTAATTAAACAGGCAAGACTGCACAGCTTTTATGTGAAAACACTTGAACAAAGTCTTCCCATTCTGCTTTGAAGAGAGGTATATTGTAAAAGAAGTCCAGCCTTCAGCTACTGTGAAATATAAATATCATGTAAGGCTGGAACTAGACATGAACAAATCTGTCTATTTCGGCTACTCTGTTCCTCGTTTTTCCAGTGCAGTTCACCATGTTTCTGCTGCGGTTTGTGTGTTTTGTTTAAATCATCACAAAAATACTGATAGCATTGTAGTGTGCATTTCTCCCTATATATATATATTCTTCTCCCAGTGCAGATAATTAGTACGCAGCTTCCCCTAATATAATGCATATTTGTATGTTTGCATATTTATGAACACTTTCCCCTAATGTATACATTTTTATACACATTTTTTGTTTGGTGAACTGCGTCGCACGATTCAGTAAAGTGTGAATTTGGAAGGGTAGCTGTATTTTAGTTTCCTTATTGCTTTGGGGAGTGCAAAATGGGGAGATTCGCATTCGGATGTCAACCGAACTAAAATTCTCCTTCATCCCTAGCTGAAACCAGCCATCTTGGGAGATGCTGTGTCTCGTTGCTACTGACAACTGCAGCTCTGCCTCTCCTTTTCCTGTCTTCCTTGGTAACACCAAGAAATAAAAAATGACCGAGGTTAATTTATTTATTTGGCATATAATGAGGTTTTATATGTAGATTCTAATGGCTGATGGAATGTTACCTCAGAATAAGTTTGCACATCTAAGCAGCCAATGAAAGAGTGAGTATTTGGGGGGGGGGGGAAGCTTGTTGCATGCTGTTTTGAATTCATACAAAGTCCTAGTAGGACTTGTGCAGCAATATGAATGTTCTTGATTAGAGTTCCAGCCAGCCAGCCAGGCCCTCATCCAGGATATCCCATTTCCTTTCTGCTTGCCAATTTTTCTTCTCCAACTGACATACAATCGTCTGTGGCCACTGAGCATGATCAGTCCTCATTGGTCTGTTTGGGGAGCTTTTGCTTCCTTAAGTTTTTAATGTGCTTCTGTGAACCTCAGGGTTCCTCTGAGCACACTGCTAACCTCCTCTGTGCTTCTCAGTGGTGCTGTTTTGGCTCCCATCCTATCAGTACAGCCCAACCTGAAATTGCTTTCAGTAGGAGTGATGTAACATCACTTTCACCAACAAATACAGCAGGGAGAGGAGAGTTGGAGCTGCTGTTCTTGACAGCAGCCGAAACTCTTGTAACTTTGAATTCTGGCCTCCAACCCAGGCAACTAACATGGTGTGAAAGTCCATGAGAAATTACATGTCTTAGGGAAGTTCATATATTGTACCACCTCTCAAAATTTCTGTACATGTTTTGCCTGAGCAAGAGCTGTTTATTGTATGGTATTGTGAGATAGTTGTATCTCCAGTAGGGATGCATGTAGCAATAGGTCTCTCACTCAACTCCCCTGCCTCCCGCCTGCTGGTAATAGTATTAGTATTAGTACTACTACTACTAGTAGTAGTAATAATTGTTGTTACTATTATTATAATGTATTATTTTATTTATACCCTACCCAACTGACTGGGTTCCCCAGCTACTCTGCGTGGCTTCCAACAACTATAAAAGCAGATCAGAGCATAGCAGATAATATTTGCAGTGCATGGTTCAGTCCTGAAAATGTGAAGTAATAGTCTCTGTTCATGTGCAGAGTACATGTGAGTAATCATAATCATCCTCTTATGCCTGAGACTAAGGAGAATATTTGTCAGGTCTGGGGGATGATGCACATCCAGACATGCATGGAACATAAACTTTTCATTTCTGAAATTTTAGAAATTCACTGACAAACTCACAAAACGGCAGCAGCAGCAATTCCCACCATTCATCTGCAGTCATCCTATTTTGAATTTAAGCTCGGGGAGGAGCTTGTTGGAAGCAGATCCATGCACGTTTTCTGGAAAATACTCTGGAACTGTGATTCAGATCAGTCTGCCTTGTCTCACCCAGTAGCTGGTATAGCTTTTAGTGAGTGAATGCAGGAAAATAGTTAATACAAGGCACCCACCATTTCTTTCCCTAATCCAAACAAACAAACAAACAAACAAATGTGAAATAATTAAGTAAAAAATATACATACATTGTAGAAAAAGACTCAGAATGTCACTTGCTTGCCTGCTTCCCACTCCCACTCTCTCTAGCAAAGCCAGAAAATTCTAAGCAAAAAGTGCAATGCTGCTGAAACATTTCCTGACTACTAAAATATCCTAAGAGTTGTAAGGAGATGTGGCCTTCAAGGAAACAGCTCGGAGCATGTTCAGAACAGATGCTAGTGAATCTGCCACATCAGCAGACCACCTACTGTTATATCCTGTGTCTGGATTGACCTCATGACTACAGGAAGGAGCGAGAACCTGCACAATTAGCAAACAGTCCTAGTAACACTTTTAGAATGGAACTGTCTGAGTGGTACAGAGAGCTGGTTGGCCAGAGAACAGGAGATTGACAGAAATGTCTCTAAGAGAGAGTTGCCATATTTAAATTCCTCGATAAACACACAAAACGTAACCGGCTGTACTTTTGAATAAATAAGGTATACTATTCATTGTATCAATTTGTAGATTTCAACAGAAGTCTCATAAAGTTCAATGAAAAAGGCAGAAGACCCAGTGGATCATCTAGTCAGTTCATGCATAAGGTCCATACATGTATAAGTATCTATTCCACCTGTCTTGTTCAAAGAGTCCAATAATCCACATGAAGGGTTGTTACAGTTCCACAGAATCCTTTCACAGAGTCTAAGGCAAGGCTTTCCAGAATATTAGCCTTGTTTCGCCATCCTAGACTTCAACAGTAGAACAGTCTCATATGTAATATTACAGGATAGTGGATCTTATAGCATAGTAATGGTTGCAGTCTGTAACAACCCTTCATGTGGATTATTGGACTCTTTGAACAAGACAGGTGGAATAGATACTTATACATGTATGGACCTTATGCATGAACTGACTAGAGAATGAACTGATCCACTGGGTCTTCTGCTTTTTTCGTTGAACTTTATGAGACTTCTGTTGAAATCTACAAATTGATACAATGAATAGTATACCTTATTTATTCAAAAGTACAGCCGGTTACGTTTTGTGTGTTTATTGAGTATGTTCCACGTAACCATAGGTTTGTTGTTGTTGTTTTGCGAATATTTAAATTACTGACGCCTGCAACATTGTTGAGCTTTACTGGGGATACCTCCCCCCCCAAATAGTGGTTTTGACCTTTTCTGGAGCTGTTTCCACTGCTTTTCCCATGTTTGACATTCTCCTCGGCAGGTTTGTGCCCCAGTGCAAGAGCCTCCATTGGGGGATATTTGAACCAGGGGTTCAAGCGATGTTAGTTCCTGAGTATTTTCAAATGTCTGTGTCAAGGCATGCTGCCAAACTCCATGTAAACAGCATTTGGCTTCTCCACCATCACACTATTAACTCTTAATACATTATGATAAAACAAGTGTCTTGATTTTTCTCTATGATTTGTTATGGGGTACGTTAGTCTTTCTGGTTATTCTTTACAGATTAATTCCTACTTAAGCAAGGCTTCTTCCTCTCCTTCCTAATTTTGAGATGATCTCTACAAATGCTAATTTCTAACGCTGTGAAGTAGATGTCTGTAAGATTTAGCTTTTTCCACTTGGCAGCTGCCTTGGACGTTTATTGAAAGTAATTAAATTAGCCACTGCTTAATGCAACTGAATATAACAAATGGCTTTCTATCATATTGAGTGCCCGGAGGTGAAGACTAGTTGGTCTAAACTGTCCTGCAAAAGGTCTTGCTTATTAGCATTGCAAATCATGTAAAATATGAGAGTACTCCTTAATAGGGATGCCATGCATATACATAATTTTTTAATCGTATTGTAAAAGTGCGTACTTGCTGTTAAGGTATAAGTTTCCTACATAGATAGTGGCATTAAGTATATTGTTTTGAGATCTTAAATAAATATATATGGGTGCGAACATGCGGTTGTTTGAATCTGCCTTTTTGCTGATACTGCTAAGTGCTCTGAAAAAGGCAAATACAGTGGTACCTCGAGATGTGAACGAGATCCGTCCCAGAGCCCTGTTCGCATCCCAAACAGAACGCAAGATGCGACAGCGCGTCTGCGCATGCGTGGGTCACGTTTCGCTGCTTCCGCGCATGCGCGTGACGTCATTTTGAGCGTCTGCACATGCGCGAGTGGTGAAACCCGGAAGTAATGCGCTCCGTTACTTCCAGGTTGCTGCAGAGTGCAATTCAAACACGCTCAATCCGAAGCACATTCAACTTGAGGTATGGCTGTATTGGATTTTTACAAAAGGATGTACAACATGATGCACAACACTGAATCAGACCCAGAGCTGGCACTACCGTGAAGCACACTGAGACGATTGCCTCAGGCGACGGGCTCTCACCGACATCCAGAAGTGGCAGATCCCACATCTGTTATTGTCTGCTGCCAAGCCCACCCCCTGCCATCTTTACAGAGCTCTCATTGCTACTCCTGCTTTTCCTCACTTCTCCAGTGATGGAGGGGGAGGGGTGCCTGCAGTGACACCAGAATTCAGTGGGCACCTCCTGCCCCCCCCCCACCAGAGGAGAGATTGAGGCGGCCAGGGGCAGAGCTAGCTGCTCCAGCACCTGGAGTGGCACACATGCTGTGCACCTGGGGCTGAGGCCATGGGGGCAGGGTGAGCATCCCAGGGGGCGAGCCACCCATGGGGGCCTGCTTCCTGGGCGGGGGGGGGGGAGGGAGCTGCACCACTTTGCCAGCAACCTTCCTCCCTTCCCTCTTCCTTTAGACAGCTTAGGGGAGGCTTTCCCCCACCCCCAGAGAGCAGCCCGGGAGTGAGAGGCAACGGCACGCCGCCCGTGACTCCCAAGCCTCCCCATAGCTGTCAAAACAAAGAGGGAAGGGGAAAAGCCCCCGGCAAGGTGACAGAGCTCCACCCCTTCCCCCGACAGCTCGGGGTAGGCTTGGGAGTTGCGGGCGGGTGGCCGCCACTGCCCCAAAGGAATAGGCAATCCTTGATTTTTCAACCTAATAAAATATGTCTAGCCATTTTTTCCCGTGACGCCCCCAGACTTAGGTGGAATAAACTGAGGATGGCTAAAGGGTACCTACGTGATTTGTTAAATATTCCTTTTTTCCAGATAGATCTTATATCTGTAGTACCCCTAAATGCCACGCCCTGGCCAAGGAAATTTATGCTCTCCTTCCAGTCTGCAAGGATCCCACATCTCCTTGCAAGACAGAAAGATCGGCTGGCACCCTGGGAGATTGTAACAACAAGAGTCTTTAAGGACACGAGTGTTAAACCTCTTTTTGCCAACATCTTAACCGGCAATGAACGCTCGTTTCCTCCTTCTGTTCCTATAATAAAGGGGAAAACACCTAGCCGGGTACCCCCTGTTCCATCTGCGACCTCAAGTGCCCATCTAGCTACACTGAGGAATGATCCAATTGTAAGCGGAGATTGGAATATCCCTGAAGAGAGAAATCTTATCTTCTCTTATGGAAAACTCCCTTCAGAAGAACAGCAGGCTATTCTCGATAGATTGGATCTACTCAAACAAAGACTCCTATCGCAAGGGGACCCCTCTATGCCGATGAGAGAGGAGAGCATGCGCTCCACGTCCCACAAGGCGTCTCCATCAAATGCCCTGATAATCTCTCAACCTGCTACTTTGTTACCCCCTACTGATCTGAATCAGCAATCACCTGTTGACCAACAGCTCCAACAGCACCATTCTACCGTGGAGGAAGTCGATAAACTCAATACTCCTGTCTTAGACCTTATGTCCAATCAAAATATGGAAGTTGATGATTCCTTTGCCTCAATGCCTGAGCTAGAATCTACCCTGTCTGAAGATCACCAGGAAATGACTATGCATGTACCATCCCCACGTTTGCGTCTTTCTATACATCTGCGTGATAATTCTTCTCCAGCTGCGCAGCAACTACAAGTGATGACTGGAACACCTCTTAGCGCTACCCTGGTTAAGACTGATAACTCTGACGGATCTACTAGTATAGCCCATCAAAGACTTGCTACTACTCACCTCAATGAACAGCATCCGACCTCACCAACTTTGCCTAATTCTTCCTCCCCGGCAAAGCCCTTCCTGCCTGTTAATGTTACCAAATCACGGATTCAATCAACACAGAAGAAGACTTTATCCGCACAAACTAAAATTACTGATTTCCTTATGGGTCCTCGTTCTACCTCCAAGAACCCATTAAACAACTCAAAGTGACAATTACCGGGACAGCACAAGGACCCGACATTATCAATACTTAGCTGGAACATTGCTGGTTGGAGAACCAAAAAATCAGACCCCGAATTCAGGAAATACATAAATTCATTTAACATCATCCTATTCCAAGAAACATGGGATGAGGAAGAGATTACCATAGACGGCTTTGATCTTCTAACACTTCCGGCCTCCCCTTCCTTGAAAGGTGGTCGCCCCAAAGGGGGTCTTTTGATTGGGATCTCACTCCAACTTCGCGCCAAATTCACTCTGGTACGGGCTTCCCCGCCTTTTGCTCTTTCTGGACTGATCGCAGAAGGGAAGTCCTCATTACTAATTACTAATGTTTATCTCCCCCCCCCCCCGAAGGCTCAGCACCTGATCTTGATTGGAGATGGGAATCATTTGAAAATCACCTATTGTCATGTCATACCAAATGCCCTAACTCGTACTCCTTAATTGGGGGAGACTTTAATGCTCGAATTGCCACAAATTGGGACCTACTAACCAAGTCCAAATGGTGGACTCCCCCATGTTTGGACAACTTTGACTTGGAACATGCTATAATTAGAACTTCAAAGGACAACAGAGTAAACAAAGCTGGAGTGACCCTTTACCAAATGGCCATTCGCCTGAATCTAGTATTCTTGAACGGCACCTTCCCCCCCGATATACCGGGGGAGTTCACTCACCTGGGACCAGCATCTAACAGTGTTATCGATTACTTCTTGATCTCTGCAAATTTGGCCGTCAATGTACTTTCCTTCCAAGTTGAAAACCAACATTTCAGTGATCACCTCCCAATAGTGACCACTTTGTCATTGTTCCGGTACCAGAAGGACTATAAACACTCAGTCCCTCTGGAAACCTCATCAGCGACCAAAATAAGAGGGATCAAATGGTCGGAGGCTGTGGCCCAAAAATACCAGGATTTTTTCCATAGGGAAATCACTGCCTATCTATCTCAAATAACTACTGATTTACAAGATTCCAATTCGGTTTTGAAACTTTTTAACCTTCTTACAACAAACCTTACCACTTTTTTTACATTACCTCCTCAAAAGGCGAAAGTGGCGCATTGCAGTGCTGGGGCCCCTTGGTTTAACACCTCTTGCAAACAAGCAAGATCCCTTCTTCGTTCCATCTATAATGAATACAAAAACTCTAATGCCCAGGCTCTACCATCCTCCTATTTACAAGCCAAAAGAGCATACAAACAGACTTTAAAACTGGCCAAACGTGAGTGGTATCTAAAGCGTTGGCAAGCCTTGATTGCGGCCTCTAGATCCCGCAGACCACAGAAATTTTGGGCTTTGATAAACAAAAGAGGAAGGAAGTACCCACTGACGATTATCCCTGCGCCCACATGGGAACAATTCTTGAGTAAATATTTCTCCTTGGCAGAGGAATCCAACTCATCCACTGAATTCCGAGCCGACCATCTACCTTTGTGGCCCTCTACCGACCCAGACCTGATAATGGACTTGATATTAGATCTGAAAACGGGCAAAGCCCCCGGGCCGGATCTAGTCCCTGCTGAGGCTATTGTTGCGCAACCGAGGTGGTGGGCTGAAATCCTGGCCAAAGTCTTTGATGCAATTAATTCTACGGGGCTTATCCCTAGGTCATGGAAGGAGGCCGTGATCGTGCCAGTCCATAAAAAGGGTCCCCCTGCTGACCCGGAGAATTATCGGAACATCAGCCTTTTGTCTATCATCGGGAAAATCTATGCAAAATTTTTGCTGTCTAAGCTGTCCCATTGGGCAAACGACTCAAATTTGATTGGCCACGAGCAAGCGGGCTTTAGGAACAATTATTCGACCACTGACCATATGGTAATCATGTATCATCTTGCCAGAAAATATTCTGCCCCGAGTCGGGGGCGCCTATGTGTCGCTTTCATAGACCTAAAGGCCGCCTTCGACAGTATCCCAAGAAACTGTCTATGGAAGAAATTAGAGAGATGGGGCATAGATAGAAGGCTGTTATGGCTTATAACCCAATTACACCATGGGTCGTCGGCTAGAGTGAGACTCACACCGGCGGGAAACCTATCCAACGAGGTCCCAATAAACAGAGGTGTGCGCCAAGGCTGCATTTTGGCCCCACTCCTCTTCAACTTATTAGCGATATGAAGCTCTTTCTGAATGAGTCTCAAGCCAACATTCATGCCCCCCGCCTAGCTGATTTTCGCTGCCCTCTGCTCCTATATGCCGACGATGCAGCGATCCTTTCCTACTCTAGAGTCGGTTTATGCAGAGCTCTAAAGATTTTTGCGGCTTATTGCAAACTCAACCATCTGACAATTAATCATGGGAAATCTAAAGTCCTGGTCTTTACCAGGTCTCGGAAAACTTACAGCTGGAAGTTAGATGGAGTCCAATTAGAACAGGTTTTCAAATTTAAATACCTGGGAGTCTTTTTTCACTACAACCTAAGCTGGAAGCCACAGATACAGTATTTACTAAACAAAGGGAAAACAATACTTTATACTCTACTCCAATTTTTTGCGGCCGACGGAGCCTCCCACATCCCTTCTGCATTGAAGGTGTACCATGCAAAAGTGGTTTCCACCCTCTGTTATGCTGCCCCGCTCTGGGCCCCAGGGTCCAATTTAACATCGTTGGGGACATTGCAGAATCAGTTTCTCCGTCGCCTCCTGAAACTCCCCATGTGTGTGAGCAACGCAGCCATACGTCTGGAGTTAAGGATTGCATCATTGGAGACTGTCATCTGGAAGCGAGTCTTTGGTTATTGGCTGTCCAGCTGGCATAGGCTTCCCGACCATTACCTTTTTCAGTGCCTCTGGCGGGACGACTTTGTCAATCCGTGGGTAGGAAAAATCCATACCAAACTTCTGAGCATCGGAATTTCCCCAGCAGACTCCTTAAAGATGAACTTACGCTCAGCCAAAAGCCTTATTGAGCAAAGATTAGCAGACATTGAAAATCAACACAACCTCGCCGGGGGTGGGGGTGTCTGCTCCCCCAGGTATCACGGAATAACCCCACCACTTGGCCTTCCATCATACATGTCATCTCTTTCATCTGTACCACACCGACTTGCATTTATTTGTGCAAGGTTCAATGTCCTTCCATCGAACCTGCTGAGCCACAGATTTTCCAAGGGTTTGGTGTCTCCGCTATGCATGTGTGACAGGAAAACTGTTGATTCTCTCCCACATATAATGTTCAACTGTCCCCTACATAGCATAGCCAGGACTAAATTCCTGGGTCCTGCTTTACTGCGCTTGGTTGGCAGGCCTGTTGAGTCACATGCCGCACTACTTTTGCAGGATACAGATCCTTCTGTAACTCTGCAGGTGGCGAGATTCCTGAATGCGGTTATCTCACACACAAAAACCACCAAAAACAACAACAACATCAAAACCTAATCGGACAGTTTTGAAGAGAGTGCATGTCGGATCTTGTCTTCAGTTTTCCTTTTTCTGGGATCCGTCCCTTGGAGCTCTCCGGGCCCCAAGCTATTATCTGGCTCTGCTCAATGACCCACCCCTGCATCATGGTGTTCACCTTCTGGTGCCGAATATATCGGCCTTTATGCCTCTGTGCTTTTATGTTTGTACATCCTTTATGGGCTAATAGCCGTAAATAAATAAATAATAATAAAAAAATCACCCCCCTCAGTGATGACACCTGGGGCGGACCGCCCCCCCTTCCTCCGCCCCTGGAAGTGGCAAGACCCTGGCTTTGGCGGTAGTGGGGGGAGGTGGCAACTTCCTGTTTTGCCTCAGGTGGTGAAATGGGATGGTCTGCCCCTGATCGGAGCTTTCTTAGAATGAGAGTGCACTTTTGAGAACATGATGCATATATGCAACAAAGATTCCAATTTTAATAATAAAAAACGAGCCTAAGTATTCCACATGTTTCATTCTCATACATGGGAAGGCAGAAATCGCCTGGTTGCTGTCTGTGACTAATTTGTCCAGCTGCGATTAAGGAACTGAGAACATTTGTTTCATGTGGCAAGATGCCTGACCTACATATGAGCAATTTAAGCAAAGGACATCAGTACAGTGCAGAATTCTAGATTAGTAGAACCTGCCCCCTCCCTCCCTCCCTCCCTCCCTCCCTCCCTCTTTCGGCTTGATCAGCAGAACTTTGTATCAGTCTTTGCATCTCTGTTGACCTAATTCTGGCAAGCTTAATGCCTGCAGTGTCTAAACTATTCTCTGCCCCTAGTATAGTTGTTGTGAGTAACTTTGTGTTGTGTCTTGAAAATGGTAGTAACTGATATTTTGCCTCTCTTTGAAACTTACGACTCAGAGCTGGGAAAGGAACTTGCTATTCTAAAGCTGCTTGTGTTTAAAAAAGTTTTATATATAACTGTTAAAAAAGTACTACACTATAGAAGATAGATAAATACAGCAAAAAATACAATACAGAAAAAAATTACCTCAAATATAATGCAGAAAAAGAACACTTCAAAAATCTTGATTGACAGTTTAACTGGTTCTGTGGTTTGAAAAGAAGTCAAATTTTAAGGGGGGGGGGTGGACTGTCAGATGCTGTACCGTCATGTAGCCTGACCAGTTTAATCAATTATGTGACATTCCAGATTTTCAAATAATATCTGCTTTTGGTGCCATTTTTCTGTTTCATAGCAGTTTCCACAATGTAACCATTAATTTATTTGTGGGCATTTCAGTATTGTTTACTTCAGCTAGGTCATGCAAATAACTTAAACATACCACCTTGAGTTTAGTAAAGTCATCTGACCACTTGGACTCTCCAAGAAAAAGTCATCCTGTCACATGACCAATAACTTCTATCATTTTTGGTGAAAGCTCATATTATTTCCTTCTCTCTCTCTCTCTCTCTCTCTCTCTCTCTCACACACACACACACACACACTGGGCAGAAGTCTTCATTCAGCATCCCACACATCCAACATTTAACATTAATGTGTTAAATACAGTTGGTTTTAGAAGAGCAGCTGCGATGATTTTCAACTACTTTTCGCACAGCTACCAAGGAAAGCAAAATAGAGTCTACTTGTTAGATTTAAAATAACTGGCTCACCACCTGGACTGTTGGCTCCCAGTGGAGAATGAACAATTAGTGGTACAAATATTTGGTAAAACAAGACCTCCAATTCAGTTTCACTGGAAATCCAGGAAGAATTTGCTTGGAATTGGCTTGTGGAATGCAAGGAAGCTTGAATCTCATTTGTAGCTTAAGGCTTTTCTACAACGTGGATGTTGTGTAATTCTTTAGACAGTGAGCTGGGAAATCTATTTCACATCTGGAAGGTAGAGGCACTTCAGGTTTACCTCTTCATTGTAATATGGAGATGTGGCTGGCCCACCTTAAAGAGCCATTATTGGAGATTTATTTCCATGATATTAGCTTGCTCAGGATAAAGGCTTGGGGCATGTGGTTAACTTGGGATACTTCCAAGCAAGTTTATTGGGTGGCGCAGAGCCACTGCTCTTATCCTTCTAGCAGGTGGGTCTTTTTTGCTTTCAGAAGGGAGAAAGGGAGGGGCAAAGTGGCAGGAAGGTTGATGCAGTGCAAGCACATGGCAAGGAGCATTGGAATGGCTCCGCCAGTGCTTTTGCACTGCACTGGCCTCCCAGCTGGCTGTCTTTCCTGGTAAGCAACAGCAAATCTATCTGACGGAAAACTAGTATAGAAGCTCTGTTCTACCCAGCAAGTTGCTTTCTCTTCTAAGTCTGCCAACAACAACAAAAAGGTCACCCTGTTACAATAGTTGTCACTTCCAGCTGACCTAGCAGAAACCTAGAGAAGCCAGCGGCTGTAAAACAGGCTTGTGAGGGGATCCCAGCTGTGCAAGAATGAGGGGACCCCCAGCAGATGAAGCAGTAAGATAAATAACTAAGGAGATAGGCAAGTTAAGCAGCTCTCCAAGTTTAGCCACAGGGAGGGCAGTTAAACTCCCACACCCATAACTTTCCAAGTAAGCAAGTGCAATAAACAAAAATAGTTATGAAGGTAAAAAACCAGAAAGGTGTGTATACAGTGTATTGCACAGAGTGCCACACGAAATACTATTTACCACTGGGCAGAAAATATGGGTGGGAATGAAGTGAAATGAGCTCTTGCTCCCTGGAGAACAAGTTCCTTCCCTTGAGGCCACAGGAGCTAATCTGGAGAGACAGAGTAGCTTGTGGATGAGGCCTTCAGGAATGCAATAGCAGCATCCTGCTCCCAGCATGAAGAGTTCCTCTGCTGTCATGAAGGATGCAGGTCCCAGGGAAGGAAGGTGCCAGTTTGCAAAAGAGGGAAATGAACCCTTAAAAGACGCACATTCCTTGGGGATCAGACTGATACCCTGTTGCATTAAGGATATGCCTCCAAAGGATAGGGGCTTGCAGTCATGGAAGATTCAATAAACACAGAGACCTGGGCTCCTGGCGGGCATCTGAACCACTTGATAAATTGTTATCTTGGTGTGAAGGCTGTGGATGTCACACTTCATCTAGATTGACTGCTAGATTGTGCTGTCGGGAGAGTCAGCTGTCTAGATGAATGTAGAAAATGTAGTTGCACAGTTTTGGAAGCATAATGTAGGTTGCTGGTTAGAAAACTGAAATCCAGGACTTTTAAGGTAGTTTTCTCAGAATTGCTACTTGTTCCAAGTCCAGGGCCAGCTAGACAGCGCAAATAAGATCTCAGTCTTGGGAAGAGATGTCTGTATTTGTGAGATGCTAGGAACCATTTTGGGACAAGACAGGCCCATACAGTGCAGTTTCAACTGCAGAATACTTAGTTCTGCCACAATGACACGAGAAAACAATTTTGGCACCGTGTTCTTCAATCATCCCTCTGCAGGCACGAGCCTTCAGACACATTAGTTATCCAAGTGTGAAAGTTTGTGTGAGTGCCGTAGTTCAATTGCTCCATTCATGTTGGATTTGCTCTGTCCTGAGACAGAGTTGTGTCACCCAAACACTTCTCCGTAGCAAAACTGACATGCAAATCACTTCTTATTCAAATGTGACATTGGCATGGATCTTAAGACCCCCTGAAGCAATTCTTATTAGCTGGTGGCAATCTTGCAAACTTTTACTTACGCTTGCCCAATGTTTTACTCATGGGGCAAAGGAAATTGTTCGCAGAAATAGTGTGTTTGAGAGAGATTCAGCACTTCAATGCTCCATCTTTTTTTGGACTAAGGAACACTTGAGCTCATGTGCTTATCATGCTATGTATCAATACATAGCTTCATATTTAGTGCTACAGATCAAGCAATTGAGTAAAATGTGCTTTGCTCTGCACATTATTTCTTTATTTACTGTTTTTCTCTTAGCTCCCCTTTTTGCCCTCACACTAAGAACACAAGAAGAGCCCCTTGGGATTGGACCAAAAGCCCATATAACCCAGCATCCCATTCCCAAATTGGGCAAACAAGGCATATTCTTTCTTCTCCTCTGCTTCCCAAATCAGTTCTTCTCTTGTGATCATTTTGGGATAAATCAATGGGAAAAGAAATGCTGCAGATTGCGGAATACAGTGGCGAGGAAGACAGAGAAAGAAACAGGTCTTGCCCCCTCCCCCTCCCCAGCCATGAACTGTAAATCCTTCAACAGGGTTTCACTTGGGTATTATCCTCTCTGGATCCCTCTGTTTCATAAGACAGCTTTTCATTTGCAGAGTCCTGTACAGTGTGCAGGCGTCGTATGAGGCCCCAGGGAACCTCACACACTCTTCCTGGGAAGATGGTTCTGAAAGCAGATTTTTAAAATTTACATTTGGAGGAGTAGCATGCCGAAGCTTTTGCTTAATGTGAAAGCTTAAAGGTATATATACACCCCCAAGTTACTGTGTTGGTGCACCTTTTTCTAAAGAAGAATAAATAGTAAGTCACTCAAATAATTGCACGTTAATGATGCAGGCAGGAATTCCTGGTTTATTTTATTACAGAAGGCGATGGTAGCATCGAACATTGAGTCTCAGTGCCTCTGTAAGTCACTGATTTAAAGTAACTCATAACTTTCTCAACAAATACATTTTGGGTTGCGATTTTCCATGCTTGGCTAGGGCGAATGAATTGGAAAGCCTGAGCAAAATCAATTTCACTGTGTTAAGGTCCGGAGCATAGAGTGCTCTTCACACACTCACACTCACACACACACACAGAGAGAGAGAGAGAGAGAGAGAGAGACCCTGCGTGTGTTCTGATGAGAAACTGTAATTCATAAATCTAAGTTCTGAATATATATATATGGAATGCATCGTGCTTTAAAAAAATCAGTATTTTTTGTTCATTTGAATATCAAACTTAATCAGCTTTAAAAATCCATTTATTCTACACTTCACAAGATTTCAAAAGAATAGAACAGTAGTGAAGACAAATAATTGACAATTAAGTAATGAAAAGCAACCTGTGATTGTAATAGTAGGAGAAGATAATGTGAGACAATGCAGAAAACCTGAACAAAACCCACAAAGGCATGGATAACGTTAGTGGGTGGGAGATGGTTCAGAGAAAGGTAAGTGATGCTCTTATGATGAAGTTTCAAAGTAGAATGAATCCTTTTAATTAACTTTCTTTAAATGAATTGATTTCCCTTCTTTCTGGTTAATTTGCTAGTTTTACATTTGCAGTCGTTCTAGTGGGGGAGCTTTTTTATTTCCATTTTCAAAGATACTGTTTAATGTGTGCCATGTCATTGTTTCTACAGAATCCAAATAGGCAAATTCTGCAAACCTGGATGCTGCCAGGCTAAAATGAAAGAGGGAGGGTGCCAAGAGTTGGAGAAGGATAGTGGCTACGTTGACTGAGAGCTGGGAAGTGCCTGATGCACACCTCCCTGTGGTCACGAACGCATTCTCACAAAGGTGCGAAACAATTTGAGCACCCCTGGAAAGTGTTGTACAAATGAGAATCATCACTTGACTGGCTAGCAGAATTATTAAAAAATGGAAGCTGGAACTAAGACGGCAATTCTGCATCAAATGCTGCTTGAAAAGTTCTGGTACAGAAACAGCCTGCCTGCTGTGGCAGAGCCACAATTCTAACCTCCCAGAAGTAGCAGCGTGACTGCCACTTACCAAGAATGGGAGGGACAAGGCATCAATTGGAGAAGTTGAAGTTATGCAGATACGTTGGCAGGAGTGTTGGATCGGCTCTGCCCATGCATGCACTACTGCCAGAGGACTGATGTTACGGGAAAGCCACTTCTGCTCTAGTGTATTTCTTTGCTGTTTACCCTAGGCTTCACTGGGAGCAGTGGAGAACCTTGGGGTCTCACATTGCAATGGCACCCTGTGCAATGCCAAAATTTGACACCCCTCCGACCTCTTGCACTCCATTCTAAATCATAGTAGCTGTGTTCCCTGTGGCGCCCCCGAGACTCTGCAACCAGTGCGACCAAACTGGGTTGTGCTCCCCTCAATCTGCCTCTGCTGGAAGGAAATGTGGGGTCAAAAATTTGTAAATAAAAGGTGGGCATCTTGAAGTTTGCCATGCTTTTGACAAATCCTGACTCTGGGATTTAATCTGTCACATTATACAGCTGTGCAGTTACCTTCTTTCATTAGTTCAACCCTAACCGACTTCCTCGTACACCCTGGCGGAAGCAAGTGTCCCACTTGAACATCCTGAGACACATGCCTCCTCACAGTCTGGAGTACCTGAGTGAGCGGAGAAAGGAGGGAGTGATGACTTCTGAGCCCATCAAGTTCCTTGCCTGCCCCTCTCAGAGTTCTGTCTTGAGGTCAGATGATACTTGGGCGTTAGAGACCCGTTTCGTTCTAGCGTTTCTGGTCAACAAAGGAACAACAGCACATGACAACATCGGTGCTTTAATGATCAACATCCAGGAATTGAGTGGCTCCTGAAAAGGAAGTACATGGGTGGGATTGCCAGCCAATCATCCTGGCAGGCCTCCCATGTCTTGGACACGTGTCTTGATAGGCAACAGTTGCAGTGTTGCTCATGGGTCCATCTCCATGGTGGGAACCTCTTCAACTGTTGCACAGCGGTCATGAAGCTTGCAAGGATGGCGGAGCTGGTCTGGAGCCAAGTAGGTTACCAACCGCATGGAGGAACAGCTGGGGTCATTCTGGTCACTCCTGCTGGTAGTAGGAGAGGTCTCTCTCCTGACTAGAATAGAATAAGCCATGAGGTGGATCCTGTACCTGTGAGAAATCGACCTATGAAGAGCAAGGACAGACAGAGTGTATGAAATAAGCAGCAGCCTGGAGCACATAGTCCCTGAATAGCTTTTGCTTTTTTTAAGTATACGCAACATTTCCATATAAATTAAACTCCCGAGAGGTAGTAAATATTAGAAACAGAAGAAGAAATTGTGCCATATGAGTGCTTTAGTCAGTTCTCAGGCCTCAGCCTCCCTTGGAGGGAAGGGGAACTGACTGTGAACATTCTCCCCATTTGGGGAATGTAGCAAAATACTGTGCATTAGGTAACAGCTTGTTCTGCTGCATGCATCCAGGCTGTGATTCTGCATGCTCATAACTATTTGACCAGCAGTGGCAGGGGTTGGAACAGAGGCGACCAGTTCGGTTCGGTCGCATTGGGCATGGAGCCACAACTATGATATAGAATGGAAGATGAGAGGTGGAGGGTACTGCTGAAATTTGAGACCTCAAGGGTCCACCACCGGTTGGAAAGAGGTATCCAGCAACCGTCAGCAAAGAACCACAGAGACGTCACCTGTGTTTGGCATACACTACTGCACACTGTGGTGGTAAAGTGTGCTTTCACAATTTCCATGCATACTTCTATGTACTGTATGCATGTACTGGTTGGAGAACTCCATTTCAAAATTCAGATATGGACAAATTTTGAAAGATGCCTGTTTCAGTTCTCATATTTTTTTTTTCAGAAAGTGCAAAATTGATAGGTTTGCCTTTGAATACAAAACTGAATCAAATTTCTCCTCCATCCCTAGTTCAGACAAAACATGATTTTCACATGTAACAAAGGAGGTGGGAAATAAACCAATTGCAGCAGTTAACTACATTACAGAATATGCCCCTTTGTCCATTGTTTACCTCTGTATGGTGCTCTGTCCTGGTGTTGCCTGTTGGTGAAGTGGGCTTCAGGTTGTTGGGTCCTGAGGCAAGATACCTGTCAGAGTTCTAAACAGAAAAGTTTTAGCAATGTGCTCAAGTTCCCCTGTGTCTTCCCATGACAGACTGTTTGTGCAAAGTTCTTTCTTTGTGTGCAAAATGACTTTTCTCCATAGTTTCCCATCGGCCGCTATGAACTCTGATTGAATTTGACATGAGGCCAGAGAGGGAGAGAGATCCATGCTGTGTGCTCTGTCATCTGCGTCATGTACCTATCAAGCTGTGTTTGTTGTTATACAGGTGGTGGTCTGCTGTGTTTTCTTGATGGAGGATCTCCTCTGATGTCACAGTGGCCCCTTAACTATGTCACCATCCTTCTGTTTGACATTGGCTTACCTGTGCTGAGGAAAGGACTTTGAAATGTTGAGATGTCTAAGGTCTGTGGGCAACCAATCATAGAATTGTAGAGTTGGAAGGGACCCTGAGGATCATGTAGTCCAGGGTTTCCCAAACTTGAGTCTCCAGCAGTTTTTGAGCTACAATTCCCATCATCCCTGACCACTGGTCTTGTAGCTAGGGATGATGGGAGTTGTAGTCCAGCAACAGCTGGAGACCCAAGTTTGGGAAACTCTGACCTAGTCCAACCACATACAATGTGGGAATATGCAGCTGTCAAACCCTCTTATCTGTCCCAGGATCCTGTGGGCTTTTGAATGGCACATGGATGATGCCATATTTGTTAAACAACCTCAAAGTGAATTAGGCTCACTTTATACATATGTCTGGCAAGGCCATATTGCTGACTTATTGTCCACTGCTCTTCTGAGACAAATGGAGCTGAAGAGTGGCATGAAATGGAGATACAGAGGTGTCAAAGTTAACTTTAGAATTCAGAGCCAAAGTGGAGAAGAACATTTCTGGGAGCATTGAAAAGATGACTTTAAGTGATTGACATGAAAGGCTCAGCAGTATTTGCCAATTCAGGAAGCACTTCCCTCACTCTGAACTGCCTTCAGCCGTCCTTAGCAGTATCATCGCATAGCCAAAGCTGATTTACACAGAGTTGTGACATCATTTTCTTTCGCTGCATAACTGGTGGTTTACACATGATTTCTAAATACTGTTGGATTTCTCTTTCTGGATCATAAAATTGTCCTCTGTTTCACCCAGATACTTCTTGGATGATGGATGCTTAAGCTATATTTGCTACCCAACAGATGCTTGATTAATAAAGCACCCTTGAGAAAGACCCTTGCTAATAATTAAAAGGAATGTGTGATGGATGCTAGATACTATTTGCATATTTGCTTGATGAACATAATCTCTGTACTTGTCCAAGATCAGATTTAATTCAATTACAATTGTACTGTTTGGTGCATCTTCAATCAGAGTGGAGGACAAATTGATGGGGAAGTTTATAAACTCTTTGGAATTTATTCATCTTCCTATGTAAATTATTCAAAATTTTAAGCTGTGCCTTCTTGGATAATAGCTGAATGTAGAGAACCAGGGGTTTAGAATTCTGAACATATTTAGCTTAACTTCTAAGAAGTGAACAAATACAATGTTTTAGAATGCAATGATGTTTCTGAGATTTGTCACAAGGGAGCACAAAAAAAGGGGGCTTCAACTGTTCTGAATTTTGGATTATTCCTGTTTGCTTCATTTTCTCAGTTCACGGTTATGCACCAAATACTAGAGAAAATGGAATGGATATACAACCAATAGCACACAGTCATTTTCCACTGAATTAAATAGTATTGGCCAATTTGGGGAAGGAATGGAGGCATACTGAATACAGAACTGATAGTTCTGGAAGGAAGGAAGGGTCTGAAATGACTGCATACTTCCTTTGCGGTGAGCAGTGGTTGCTGCCCAACGCAGCGCCTCCTCCACCAGCCCAGACCTGACACCCCACTTTGTCTGTGCGCACCCCCCTCAGCTGCCATGGAGGTTCATGAGTTCCTGCCAAACCTGTTTCAAATTGGGCCAATCTGTAGCAGCCTGGGGGCAGCATGGCTGGGCGTGTGGACCTGAGTAAGGCAGGCTTCACTCAGGTCTGCCTGTCTGCTATATATCTTGGCCAACACTGTGCTCCTCATCCAGTCAGCCAGGAGCATCAACCACCCTTTCCCTCCCTGCTTTAATTTCTTAATGTCTTGCTGCTTTAACCATTTTTTTTCCTTTTCAGCTAGTAGGGCTTTGCTTTGGTCTGGTGACGGTTGCTGTATTCGGGGCTGGGAAGGATTTTCCCCTGCTCTGCAGGTTTTGCCTTTCCCTTAGCAAGGGGAAGGCAAGGGCTACCACAAATGTGTGGATTTACTGTTTGCTGTTTAATTACTACATTAACATCACATAATTAGTAATTGCACAGCTATTTACCGGAACACACAAACATTTTATGTATACTTCTAAAACTTGGCAGGGATGACTTGGCAGGGATGGGGATTAAAAGCCAACAGTGCAATCCAATACATGCCTACTCAGAAGTAAGCCCCATTCAGGTTCAATGGGTTTATCCCCAAGTAAACTGTAGCTTGAGTTTCTTTAGGCTTTTCTAGTAGGGAACATCCTCCAAAAACCAAGTCCAAAATTATTTTAGCTGCCAGTTTCTGTATTTGTAGTTCTATAAGATGTTTCTAAGCTGCACCAACCAAAACTCAGTTGCATTCCTAATGTAGCCACGTCACAGATTTCTTTGGTGAGATTAAGCCACTTTCTGTCTTTATTTCCAACCTTTCTCCTACTATATCCTACAGATGAGCCCCACTCCCCCTTTTTACTTTAGGACACATATCTGACATTATTAGTGAGTTTTCCATCATGACCCAAAGATCTCTTTTTCTGGTAGGCAGAGCAGTGGTGTAGCGCGAGTTGCCAGTGGCCGGGGCTGCACAGAGGGGTGGGAGGAAGGGAAATGGACACAGTACGCATGCACATTCAACTGCCTCTCTTCTACCTTGCCTCCGCCCCCCAGGCCACTAGCTGGGAAGCCCAGTCAACAATGCATCCCCACCTGTATTGCCCTGCCGGCCACTACTGCATTTAAGTACCTGGCTAAGCTTCATACTTTGCCAAATCAGCTTCTTGCTACTTGGGGAAGGGCTTTAGCTCAGTGGTAGAGCATCTGCCTTGCAAGCAGGAGGTCCTGGGTTCAATCCCCGGTATCTCCAGGTAGGGTTGGGAGAGACCTTTAATTTGTATACTGCCTTTCTATACTACTATACACAAGGTGGTTGACAGCAACAAAATATGCAACAAAGGACATGCACCTTACCATAATCTGATCCAATACAAAAAGTCATAATAAAACGTAACTTTAAAATGGAACGACTTATATCGGATAAAGTAATATTCAAGAATCTATTAGGATATAATAGTACACAATAAAAGGTAACTCTCGAAACATCAGCAAATAATAAACAAATTCTCTCTTAACAATTGCAGTAAAGAATTACTAAACTATGATCAATAAAAATAGCTGCAAGTCTCAATTCATAAAATACTGCAATATATGCAAAGCCATGTAAAAGGATCAATTTGAGAAACACAGACACACAACTTATAAGATTATTATTTTTTTTAAAAACCCCCTGCTTCTGCTGTTCTTAAAGTCATGGCCTGGGAGAGGCTAATTGCTCAGACCTCATGCAGCACTCAGATTGGCTGGACTGGGACAGCCCCCCTCTGTCGTCAGGACTAATGAGTATTGTAGAGACAGGTTGCTTCTGTTTCTATCTCTCAAACTTTCTTGCACTGTTTTTCTAGTTCTACAGTTCCTCTCTTTCCAGCCACTACTTTTACATTATTTACCAAGGTGAATGAGGAGAAAAATGGGAAAGTGGCCCAGACCGTTGTGTGGGAGAATGGAGCCCTTCACAAGCCTCTTGCAAAGAGAAGCTCTTCTTTTACATACCCTTCTCAAAATGTTTCTCGATGCATAATATCAAATAAGGTTTGACAACAACAGTTTATCCATCTTGACAAAGAGAAAACAAATCCTCCAGTTTGGTAGCACTTAAGGCTAGATGCTGTGCTATCTCTAGTTAGAAGTAATAGCTGGCATTGTCTCTTTCTGTTATAGATCTATCACTTGCAGAGTGTAACAGTACAACCCTATGCATGTCTACTCAGAACTAACTCCCATTGAGTTCAATGGGACTTGCTTGCAGGTTAATTGAATAGGATTGCTGCCTTAGCATGGTAGCTTTTTTTTTCTAGGGTTCATCTCCTTGGGAACAGGGCAACACAAACATAGGATTGCACGAGTGATGTCTTATTGGAACATGATTTCTTCCCTTGGTTGCCAAGTTACAAATGAACTGTTATCTCATTGAATCACATACATTTCAATAGACCCTGTTTTTCCAGCTAAAGAGAAGCACGGGGAGAACAGCTGATAGCACACAGATAAGTATCAAACTCATTTATGAATGGGTTTTATATTGTATTCACTGGCAAACAGGATCAGACACTGCAATTTACACTGAAGACTTGTTCAAACCATCAAAATGGAACTGAAGCAATTGATGGAACTCTTGCAAGCTATAATTTGCTCCCCACATTTTTTAAGGACAAAAATAAAACAAAACCAACCAGCCTAGATATTAATAGGTGCTTCAGAGCAACGCATCATCAAACTGTAATCTTCCTTGTCAAACCAAACCTCTGCATATACATTTCTTATTGATCCTGTTGAATATGGAAAATAGTGATGGCAATTGGAGGTGTGACATTTATCAGATGAATGCTTCCAATGACAAAACACAGTTATGAACCAATACTTTCACTGTGGGAGGGGAAAATACAGAACAGGAAACTCAAATTTGGAGAATGTTCTGAGTACAATGCTGTTACAGCTATGTGGGTCTCTTTCTGATCAGTGCCTGGATAGGAGACTTGCAAGGAGCCATGTCAAAGCTGTTGGGAGTTTCCTAAACTGACAGCAGGAGATATATAAATATGAAATAAACAGCTGTTTTTCTCTAAAACATCTACAGTTACTACATAAGTCCTTTCTTCTGTAGCGTGTATTGCCTATAAATCCTATTTCTGGACTTCTCTGAGATATCCTGTTGGATACTGTGGGCAGTAAGATGCTGGATTAATTGAAACCTTGGCGAGCCCATTTTTAAACCTCTGTGACTTGGGGTCTGCATGTCCATTTAAGGCCTAAGTTCTGGTCTCATCTGGAAGGATGAATGATCCTTATGTAGGATCCTATGTAATTAGGATGCATATGCTTTTTGTGTTTTTTCTTGGCAATTGACATCACATCACTGGCTGCTGTGGGTATCAGCAAGGGAACACACAATGTAATGAGAGCACAACATGGAATGAAGGTTCCTGCATAGCAAAGGCAGTAGAGAGAACTTGATGCAGGCATGCTGCTTTCTGTTGCAGCCCATGCTTCTCATAAGACCATTCACCCTTCTTGGTGGGTGCTGTTGTGAGCCAATGTTCCCTCTGCGATCAGATGGGGGAGGCCCCTTGAGCTGCTTTCCAAGCAGCAAAGGAGGTCCCTGGGCCAAGCTTGCTGCCTGGGAAAAGGATCCAGCCCACTCACTCAATTGGCCAATCACAAGGGAACAAAGGGGGTGGTTGTGGGCCACTCTCCAGGCATTTAAGGAGGACCCATGGTTTGCCTTGGCAGCCACTCCTTTGCTGGATCTGCCAGTCCTGGGATCTCTTTGTTGGATTGTCAGTCTTGTCATTGGACCTTGACACAAACACTAGATGTCATGTCTAATTATTCATGGAATTTGGGCAGTCCATAGGGTGGGAGTGCAACATGTACTTCTGTCTTAGAGCTGAATCTACTAGACAAGACTGAAGCAATGTGCTTGGGAGAAGATGAAGAGAGAAGGCCACATGCTGCTGGTTTGGTTTCAGCTGTTCCTGCTCACTCAGGTCTCCAGCCTTGGGGCTCTTCTGGACACATTGCTCTGCCTAGAACCCCAGGTTTCTGCAGGGGGCAAGCAAGCATTTCCCTGATGTAATCTGGTTATGGAGATTATGCCTCTTTTTATAAGAATTTATTATAACCTTGAAACTATATACTACTGTAATATACTCCATGTGTTTTCTTCTTCTTGAGGACTTCAAGAGATCCTTCATCCACTTTGGAGTTCTACGGTGTCTCTCTTAACGAGGTTGGATTGTTTTTTAAATAAAATACCACAAACTTCTCCTCTGGCTTCCTGCAGCCTAGCGGGCACAATTCAATGCCTAGTATTCACTTCTAGAGCTCTAAGAATATTGGCTATAATATCATGAAGAGACTGCCTCATCCCGATAACCCATTTTAACCCATTGTCAATAGAGAATGTACTTTTGGGAATAGAGTCTGCACGGCATGCTAGCATGCAAGCTTTCTTTTTGATTGTTCTGTAAATTGTAGAATTTTCTTCCCTTGGGGTGTCATCCCAGCTTGGAATACAGTGGTGCCTTGCAAGACGAAATTAATTCGTTCTGCGAGTTTTGTCGTCTTGCGATTTTTTTCGTCTTGCGAAGCACGGTGTCGGGAAAGTTTTGGAAAAGCTTAAAAAATCACCAAAGTCTTTAAAAACCTCAAAAAAGGCTACCACACCGCGTTCTATGAGTTGCTCCTCGAAGTCAAGTCGCAACTGTATTAACGGTGTTAAGAAAAAGGAAACAAACTTGCAAGACGTTTCCGTCTTGCGAAGCAAACCCATAGGGAAAATCGTCTTGCGAAGCAGCTCAAAAAACCCTTTCGTCTAGCGAGTTTCTTGTCTTGCGAGGCCTTCGTCTTGCGAGGTACCACTGTACTTTCTTGAAAGTTTTAGAAAACTTAAAAAAACAAAGAAAAACAAAGCTGGCTTGGGTGGATGGAGCAAGGCAAGTTAGAATCGAGCATGAGATCTATTATAGCACATTTTCAATACATGTTTCAGTGCAGATGGCTTAACTACTATTAGCCACTAATGAGACTATGAAATAAGGTGGGCTTCACATTTAAATTTTTTTGAGGTAGATGTAATTAAACTTCTTGAATAGCAATATCATTTTCTAAGAACACACAAAGCATTGGATCATTAAAAAAATAAACACAGTTTAAGCAATTAAATATAATGCGTTACAGATGAGTTTCAGTCGCAGTGTTTATGAGTCTTCTCTAGGACTCAGAAGTGTGGGTGTGTTGCTATGCCTGCGGGCACAAGGGATGTGTTACTGCCATCTTTACCCCTAGTGAAGGATGCAACTGTTCAGATCAGAAATGCACTCAATACAGCAGCAATCAGCAGGTTTACTTGCTACACCAATAACCACATTTAGGCACCACAGCTCTTCATGTACCAGTTCGTGCAGAAATAGTGGAAACAATCAGCATAATAAACTGTGGCCAATCTCTATACACAACCCCACAGCATTAGTTATTGCATGAGCAGCCTCTTGTCTGACCCTTTAATTGCATAAAAGCCATCAACTCATTACAAAGTATTTCCCATCCATAGTGGGTCCAGGTGAACCAAGCGCGATGTAAAGGACAAACAATAAAACACTTCCATTTACAGCACACAAAATTAAACCCAGCAGAGAAAAGAGCACTGCATGCATTATTATTACAGTTAGAGAAAGTTATTTGGTGCTTTTGGTCCAAAACAGACATCAAGGAGCACAGCTCATAAAAATTGTTTGAGGTCCCTGCTCAGCTTCTCTTCCATGTATTAAATGCACTTCAGGAAAGGTTTATTTAATGGAACCACTTCCGAGATAAACTGGCTGGTTCCTAGAACATTAGCTCGACAGAGAGCGCACACAAGCAAGATGGATATTTCAATTAGAAATCAAAGATAAAATGCAAGCAGTAGCATTAGGACTAGACACCAGATTCAGACAACTAATAGAAGAAAACTGTACCCAGGAACATAAAATGGTTCCCTATGGCTCAAAGCAACGAGTTGCTAGCCATCCACACAAATGTCAGGGTGCTCCCACATGCACGTTTGTGGGTTTTGTTTATCAAAACGTAGTGCCAGGCTTTTTATCAGTATCAGCGCAGCACAGAACAGTTGATAGTCCCTGGGTGGGCTTTTTTCAGATAGCTTGAGTGAGTGCGGTGGCTTTCAAAACACTCAGCATAAATTAAGGAGATGTATTTGTGCCTGGGAGGCTCTGAATTGCTAGGGATATCTTGGGGGGTGGGGTGGGCAATGGATAGAGCAAAGTGCTTCTTTGAACTACGGAACCTGAGCTCAATTTTGCAAGTGAGGAAAGCTGCAAGGCTGCATTTCTAATAGACCCCTGGTCTTCCCTAAAATTGATCCCTGTGGGTACCTCCTAAGAGGAGAGTTTAGGAATGTTGAGCATCTTTTTATATCTTGCCGGAGCTTGGGAGCAATGCCCTCATTAAGAAAAGTTGCACTTGAGAAAGAAAAGCAATCTATGTGGCTGGCTTCAATCTGTCTGTTGTGATCAAGGACTACAGCTCTAGAACAGCACCCCAGAGGCTAAGACCAGGAAGGAATTACTAGTGACATGCCATGCCAGGTGTAGAGTACCAGTGTCAGCCATCCATCAAAGCCTCAGAGGTGTATTGCTTTAATATATCTAGAAAGAGAGAAAGAGAGAAGCAATCTTCCAGCCTTACCTTGATCTAGTCCAGTGTAGCTTTTTGGCTGTGCTCCGTCCACTACAAGAAAGAGAGGGATTAATGCCAATTCCCTGTGAGTCATCCTAAATGACAGAGTAGGTTCACTCTTTGCTCAGGCTGCTTGCTGCCTCCGCTATGTGACAGCTGCCGGCTGGCTTTGGAACAAGAGTGTCCCATTCTGCAGCTTACTGCAGGGGGAGTGTTAGGTGGATACGCGCAGGCAGCAAGAGAAAGCAGAAAAGCAGGAGGGTGTGGGAGAAAGCGAGACTGAAATAGGAATATACCATCTGAGTCGGCATTGCCTCTGTCTCCCTGCCTCCTCGTGTTGGATGGTTTTAAAAGTTTCTTCTCAATAATGAGGCATGGATGCTTTTAAAGAACTTAGGGACAGAATTGCCTGTATCTAGCATTGCCATCCCAAAGAACTATTTTGAGATCACAGCTTCTCTGAACAGTTTGCTTGTTGAGAAATGTTTTAGCTGCTGCTGGTGCAATACAAGATAATGTTTCCCTGGGTTGTGACTGGCTTGGGTGTTCATTTGACGAATCCATGGTGCCACTGTGGCACTGTAGAAAGAGTCTTGGGTCAAAGAGACCAGGATTCAAGTGAGCTGTGTGCCGGATATTCACTGGTTTTGATATCTTCTTTGAAATGGTCATATTTTGCAGCTGAATTAATTCCTGAGTGGGGAAGGAGTGGAAGTAACCTTGCTGGCTTTGTTTATGAGTGCCTGTGTGACATCACGTCGTACGCGCCATTGTGATGTGGCTGGCAGACTCCTCCGGGTTGCCATAGGCAATTAGATTAAATGGCAGCGAGGGCAAAGGAGCAGAGGAACAAAGTAGGCTGCCAAACCACAAGCAGCCAGGAGGACAAAAAGGTGCCAGGCTGCATCAAAGCAACAGGAAGAGGTTTGCAACAAGTATCTGAAATTGCCACAGACGGGAGGGGCTTTCAGGCATTCACAAGAACAAACCACTTCAATTCAAATCTCCCGAGCTCCAAGGAAACTGGCTGGGTTGCCTCAGACAAGTCAGTGTTGCTTAGCATCATCTACCTCAGAGGGTGGTTTGAGGATAAAAATAAGGAAATTCCATGTATGGTGCCCTGAGTAGGATTCAACACTGCTTGATAAATGTAGGGCCCCCTGCAGAGGGGACCACAAAAAACTGTTGGGTTTTCTAGCTATTCTTTGGGTAGGCCCCAAAGCACTTCTGTTCGGTTCCAAAATATCGGATATAATAGTAATAATAAATGGAAGGTTCACCCTGACAAGATGGAGAGCCTGTGAATAGAAAGTATTGAACAAATTCTGGGTGGAGTTGCACTCCGCCTGATGAAACAGGTTCAAAATGTAGCTATGCTCTTTACTCTAACCATGGCTTAACAGGCTAAGCCAGTGCAGGGCTTCTTTGCCCAAGCTGGAGCCTCTCCTGAACAGAGGTAACCTGTCCGTGGTTATCTATACTCTGCTAACAACCTGTCTGGATTTCTGCAATGTGCTGTACATAGGGTTACCTCTGAAAATGGTTTGGAAGCTTTGGCTGCTGTAAAATGTATCCACTGACTGGCAGTGATATCTCATCAGTCTTAGAAAAACTTTATGGGCTCCATTTTTTGCTTCTGGACCTAATTCAAATGGCTGGTGTTCACCTCTAAGGCCATAAAAGGTTTGGAAACTTGAAAGAGTGCCATTTTCCATGCCAATTTATCTGTACACTACGGTAGTAAGCCGATGATTTATTGCTCAGAGCTGAGATTAGTTGTAACACTATTCCCCCCCCCCCTGTAGTGGTACCTTAGCTACAGAATGTCCTCTTCAGCAAGGTATACCTGGTGCCACCTTTGCTTACTTTTAGGCACCAGACAAAAAACACTTTTTAAAAATATAAGTAGCATACTACCCTCCAACATTCCTCAGATGGAAATAGGGACATTTCCTACTCCTCTTCACTGACCCTCCTTGACCCACCATTTTTGGTCCCCCACCCCCGCCCCGCAGAACATTTCTGCCACCACTATACCAACAGGGCAGAACACATACATCCTGAACAGTCCTGATGAAACCTCTTAATCCTGATTTTTATTTTATTTATTTCACAAAAAGAAAAACACGCACCAATCAATAAATCTTAGAAAGGGGCAAGATTAGACATGGATACACATGGATGTTTAGGGAAGTTTTTAATGTTTGAAGTTTTATTCTGCTTTTAATCTTCTGTTGAAAGCCGCCCAGAGTGGCTGGGGAAACCCAACCAGATGGGCAGGGTAGAAATAATTATAATTAATTATTATTTATAATAATAATAAGAAGAATAATAAGAATAATAAGAATAAGAATAAATTATTGAAGCATTTAAAAAAAATCAAAACTCCTTATACTCATCTCCTCTCCCCCTTTCCTCCCACCCAGGATGGCCCTGCCCTCTGCCTGCCTCTAAGAACCTGTGCCTTGACGGAGGTGGCCGCTCCTCCTCTTCCTCAGCCACTCTCCAGCAGCAACTATGAGCTGCCAGAGGAGGAGGCTGGCAGCAATGGCAAAGAGAGGCCGTGGGATGCTTGCAGTTGTGACAGTGGCCATAGCCATTGCTCAGCACAAGCGCCAGCTCCTCTTCGCGGAGCGCAGCAGCGGTGGCACTTGCAGAGGAAACTGGGACATTCTGGGATCAAAACAAAAGCTGGGATGGCTTTTGCAATTCCAGGACTGCCTTTGGAAAATAGGGACATTTGGAGGGTATGAAGGAGGCATTTTAAAATACATCTGCCATCTTAAGTGTTCTAATTCTTGACTTTCAGCTGCATTTTAGCTCCTATTTCTTATATGTATCCATTGTTGTTTTACTTAAATGTTTGCAAAGTGCCTTGAGAATGTTGATGAAAGGAGGTGCATATGTGTTTTAATTAAACCGTTGTGGTTTTTTTGTCTGTGTCTCTCAACTTGGCCTGGAACCAAATAAATGCACAACCAACTCCCTGTGCCCAAGGGAGCTCTGGGCTTTCACTGCATAAACAGCGCTCCCTTGCTCAACGCCATGTGGCTAATCCCTTTTGGAGTTTTGCAGAAGCAGCTGTAAAATGCCTTGGAATATTTGTGTGTGTGTCTGCCATTCAAAGGAAAATAACCAGAACCCCCACTGGCCATGCCATCGTTCTTGGCTGTACCTCAAAATAAGTCTTTGGAGTCCAACTTTTGTTTTTAACCTAGAACTGGCACATGAGAAAAATATCTGATGTTACCAAATGCCTTTTGAGGCTAGTAATGTGTCACACAAATTTAGGTGTGGGTGTGTGGAGCAGCTTTTGTTCAGTTTTCTGCCTAGTATTCTAAACAATGCATATTCTTTATTTATGCAAACTGCTGGCTATTTTACAGGTTAAAAAAAAAAAAAAAGCTGAATACCTAGTAGATCCTTTCTGGTGGTGAAGAAAATGAAGCTTGTGGGACATAATCAATTGCTTTCATTTTCCAGCAATTAAGGGGACTGTAATTGAGATTCATGTTGCATGGAAAACCACAGATTCAGTAGATTATTTTGTAGTACAATGCTGCTCATGTTGAAAGAGCTGTCACCACATTGCCGACTCATGTTGGCATCAATGATACATTAATATATCAACTTGAAAATGAAAAATGTCTTTATAATCAAGAAGAAGGGGCAGCTTAAAAACTTCACTGTGGCCTGATTCTGAAATCTATCAAGGTAATTTATTGGTATTTTGCAAAATACCAGTCTCTAGTGAAGTCTGACTCCAATGCAAAAAAATAACCCACACATCAACAATAATTAATGGAGAATGATTTGCCTTTAATTGACAGATACCTTAGTGTAGATTATTGTTCCTGTGTTGATCCTGAGATGCAGCACTGATAAAGTGGTATCTATCATTGGGCCAATTATCCATTCAGCATCAAAACGCTACATGCCTATTTCTGCAAGGCCTGTCATCCAAATAACCAACTAGCCGTTAATTGATTGATCATGTTTACATCACTTTATATTAATTAAATGAAACCGGTTTCTCTTTGGAGAAAAGTGTTTCTAAAAATTCCATTAAATTAAAATTTACAAATTCTACCCGTATCTATTCATAAGATATTTTTTTTCTGTGTTCAGTGGAGCTTACTGTCAGCAAAGTAGGTAGACAATTGCAGCCTGAAGCAAGCACTCATTTTTATTAGGAGTGGCCGTCTTAATGGCAATCTTTATCATCAACGTTCCCTACTGCAGTATTTCGCCTGTAAAACAGATTAAAACCAAGTAAAGCCAAATAATATTATTTGCAGACCCAGGTGCGGTGAAGCTGAGGGAAGGGGTGCATGAGGCAAATGAAGACGAGGAGACAGATGTTGGACTATATATAATTAGGCCACAACTTCATTGATTGCAGATGCATAGGTTTGGCGTGGGGCCCCAGGGGTTCCCAAACTTCTTTCAAAGAGGGCCAGATTTGATGAAGTGAACATGTGTGAGGGCTGAGCTTTGCTGAGCTTTTTTTAGGGTTTTACCTCAGGACATATACTGCCACAGAGGCCGGATTAAATTGATTAGCTGGCCGGATTAAGCCCCCTAAATGGACTTTGCCAAAATGGACTTTGGGCATGCTATCCTATTGTCTAGTGATGTATAGAAGTGAGAGCTGGACCATGAAGAAGGCTGGTCGCTGAAGAATTGATGCTTTTGAATTATGGTGCTGGAGGAGACTCTTGAGAGTCCCATGGACTGCAAGAAGATCAAACCTATCCATTCTGAAGGAAATCAGCCCTGAGTGCTCACTGGAAGGACAGATCCTGAAGCTGAGGCTCCAATACTTTGGCCACCTCACGAGAAGAGAAGACTCCCTGGAAAAGACCCTGATGCTGGGAAAGATGGAGAAGGGAAAGATGGACAAGGAGAAGGGGATGACAGAGGACGAGATGGTTCTTGAAGCTACCAGCATGAGTTTGCCCAAACTGTGGGAGGCAGTGGAAGACAGGAGTGCCTGGCGTGCTCTGGTCCATGGGGTCACGAAGAGTCGGACACGACTAAACAGCAACAGTCCTATTGTCTGTTCCACACGATACAGCAATCAGGCCTCTAGTGTGGTGGCACTTACCTTTGGAAAGCGCTTCCATTACATATTGCATAGGTGTCATCTCTGTTGTCATTTTGGTGCCTTCTGAAGACCGTCCCCTTTCAAGAAGCCTTTAAGCGGAGATATGTATCCCAGTCTCCATCTGTAGTGGAACAACTTTTAACTGTTATCATACGTGGAATTGTTTTTCACTAATGGTATTGTGTTTATATATGGAATTGTTTTATATTTTGAACTGTTTGCAGTTGTTTTTTTACATTTGCTTTATACTTATGACTTTTATCTGTTATATATTTGTGTATTTTATCATTGTATCTTGCTCTGGGACCTTGTGGTGAAGGGCAGGTAAGAAATCTAATGAATAAATAGTTTATTTGACATTGTTATTCTTTTGAAATGATCCTTATGAAGTGAAACTGCTCGTGAAATGGGAGAGCCATTATTGGCTCTCCAAATAGCCTCTGCCCACCCCAGCGTTATTATTCCACCCGCCATTTTGCTGCCACTGACAAAAATAGTGGGGTCTGGCTGGAGGGGAGGAGGAGAGAAACATTTGCTTGGGGGCCCCAGATGAGGCCCCTCAAACTGGGGTTTCACTACCCATAATAGACGCCAACTCTTTTTTCTTTTCTTTTCAGAATTAATCAGGCTCAAGAATGAAGGAAGGAACTGGCTGCACTTTGTGGCACTTTATTTATGTTCAAACAACATGCTAGGAAAGCAACGCACCTATGCAGCTTGACAGATGTCTCAAGATGCACAAAGGGAGGGAAGAAAGGAAAATATAGTGTGTGTGTGTGTGTGTGTGTGTGTGTGTGTGTGTGTGTGTTTATGTAGTGGAAAATGGTTTTATGCTTGTAGTTCTGGAAAATTGTGTTGACATTTCTCTTGTGTTTGGAGACAAATGACGGGGAGTTAGTGTCAATCTGACACGTTGTGTGAAGTCTTCTGCATGACGACTAAAGTTGCCTGATTTGGAGTGATTGGCAGGCTCGACTCCCCTTGAGGAATGTAGGTCAGCAGCATTTGAGGGGCTGTGTGAAGGGGGCTGTGTGCAGAAGTTCTTTGGACAATGTGCGCACCTCCACTGTTTGCCTGGCAGGTCAGGGGTGCCATCAAATCCTTTTCTTATGGGATTATAAAATGTACTTTAGTAAATGAAACACTAAATGCATTATGTGCAGCTCTTAATCTTTCTTCGCTTGTGGAAGCCAGCAAAAGCACGGTGTGTGCATTAAGGCTTTGCGCTTCAGTTCCAGAATACAAATAGGAATAGCTTGGTTGAAAGCAGGTAAACTTGCTTTTGGTATATTGCATTCAGCCTGACCCGTGAGTCACCTAATGATTAGCAACCATTGTTAACATTAATTCTTACAGCTGCCAAATACAGGCTTGGATCCAAAATAACAGATAGTGTTTACCAGGCACAATTCCTGATCCTTTTCCTCTGCAGCCCCTCATGCTCTCTGACCCCTTGCCCACAAATGGAGGGTGATACAATGTGGAGGGAGGTGCAGCTTGAGATGGTGAAGGAATTGTTGGAAATTAGTGACTCCATTATGCACAAAGGGATATGTCTTCCATTTACACAAGCTGATCTTTGGACCCAAGCCATAGAGGTGAAACCATCTTTGTGGACCATGGTATCTGATATTCTCTGAGTATTTACCAAGGGTCGTATCTCTCTACACAAAGTAGACCCACAGAAACATTGTGGAGGCATTACAAGTCAAGGGAGTGCTGTCAGGCAAAGACCCCTCTGACTCTGTGAGGGAGTGTGGGCTGTTTCTAAAGTTTGAAGTAGGAATGGGGCAGAAATCTGACAACATTTAAAGCTGAAACTGCTTAATTCGCGCACTCTGACACAATCCACTGTATCACCACCTTCTTTAGAAATTTAGAAATCCACAAAAATCGTTAGGTTAGGAAAAATTGCTTTGCAGAAATGTGTATGGAGTTTTGCAAATTTGCAAATTTACAAATGTGTATATTAGGTGAAAGTCACACTAAAACGCAGATGAATTTTCATGTGCACCTTTTTTTTTTAAGCAAACTAAAGTGGAAATGTGAGTGGGGTATAAATAATAAAATTATTACTACTATTATTAAGAGTGAAAGAAGTGAGAAACCGAGAGAACATAAGATTACATGTTGCCCACCCCTTGCTTTAAGAGCATATTTTTTTAGTTCTTAAAATGCTAGAAAAGGCCTGTGCTCATTCTCAGTTGACAAGATTTCAGCAGTGCTGCAGGATCACATGGTTACTTCAGGAAGCCCTGTCTGCCTGGAATCTGGTTAGCAAAGAACCCAGCGCTGCTCTGAGCAAGCATGGGGCTTTATTACAATGTTGGAACTAAATGAAAGATCCTACATTCAATTTCTTTGGTAAGCAAACCTGCACAGCTCTGCCCCTTTTGTGACATTTTGATCAGTCAAATAAAGGCATTGCCCTGATGTGGATTTCTGAATTGATTTCCAGACTGGTTTTTCATGGGAGATTGCCAACCCAAATGAATTTGTGCTTCCTGGAAGTATTTGATGAATCATAAATGGAAAAGTTGCTTTTGGTCTTCTACACCTTCTGAAAGAAGATTATCTGTCTATCTATCTATCTCTCTATCTATCTAATCATCGTGCCACTAAGCTGACACTAGCAGCTAAATCGGTTGCTGGCTTTTTGCCAGCTTCCTTCAGCTTGGAAAAAGCCGCCGTCTCACTTGGCGCAGCCGTGATGTTGTGTGCCCTGAAAGTGAGGGCCAGAGTGTATGAAGGATGATTTTGGCTTTCCAGTTTTGACAGCCTGTGCATCCTGGATATTTAATTACCAATTAATGAATGCTTTTTGTATTATTAACTCTGTGAAATGGCCTGTGATTAGAAGATGGTCCCAATTAGCCTATGGCACTCACTCTTTCCAGTCTGTCATATGCGTGTCAGCATTAAGGAATTTAATCAACCCAATGTTTAAATATGGAACTGTATTACTGTATTATTATTGTTATTATTATTATTAAAAAAGAGGTGCCAGAACTCACCATGAACACCTCTGTTGTTCTCTCAGAATGGCAAAAAGGTCCCACCTGAGAGGTGCTGGAACTGAGTTCCAGAGAGTTCTGGCTGGGAAAAAAGCCCTGGTTGTTTTGTTAGAATGAGAATTAGAATTAGAATTAGAATTACATAGACTGTAATAATGGTGCAGAAGAAAAAAAACAGAGTCTCTGTTCGGTAATGTTGTGGAATCTGTTGGGAGAGATGGTCCAAAAACTCCCTAGCATCTGTGGATGTTGTTGGGTTATATCCTCCATCCTCACTATTCTGCCTGTTGGGAGTTGGCGTCCAACAAGAACAGGACATTTTAGCTATGCATGGTAAGAATCAGACACACATGCTCCCCTTCCCCTCTCTTCCACACGTCTGTTTGTCCTGTTGCTTCTCCTCGGGGAAACTCACTGTTTACCACTCAATCGGAACAAATGTCAATGGAGTTTTCTTTGCGGATTGATGTTTGCTCTGATTTGGCGGCAAAGAGCAAATATTCCCGAGGAAAGTGGCAGGGTAAATGGAAAACCTCTCGGACCCTGTGCCTAGAAAATATGGGACAAACAGTAAAGCTATCAGACTCATGCTTTCTAGGCACAGGACAAGCCCTTACTTTGAATATAGTGGTACCTTGGTTCTCAAACGCCTTAGTACTCAAACAACTTGGAACCCAAACACTGAAAACCTGGAAGTAAGTGTTCCGGTTTGCAAACTTTTTTTCAGAAGCCGAACAAGCTCCATTTTGAGTGTTACACTTCTGATTTGAGTGCCACACTTCTGTTTGGAGTGTTACACTTCCAATTTGAGTGCCATACTCTGGTTTTCCATGCTTCCGTTTGGAGTGTTACGCTGAAGTCTGTCTGTTTTTGCTATTTATTTTGCATTTTTGTGGCTCCCTTTTTTTCTTTTTGTGTCTGTGTGGAACCCAGTTCAGCTACTGATTGTTTGATTGTGTGACTGCAGTTTATTGCTTTCATTTTATGGATCGATGGTCTCGTTAGATACTAAAATTCATCTTAAATTGCTGTTTTAGGGGTTGTTTTTAAAAGTCTGGAACGTATTAATCCATTTTGCAACGCTTTGGTTTTGGAACAGACTTCCAGAACAGATTAAGTGTGAGAACCAAGGTACCACTGTACAAGCTTCCCTTTCCTCTTACAAAAAACAAACCAGAGTTTATTAACTCTTGGGGCTAAGGCGAAGGGGGGAAGGATGATTATTTTAAATAAATAAATAATCCTTAGGATAAATATTCCCACTCGAGGCAGAGCGTGAGAGTTGCATTGTGAACATAATTCAACAATTATTAGAAAAATGCAGGTGCATTAAGGTTCTCAATATAGATTTATGACCAGGTAAGAAGAGTTCACCTGGTTTTCAGCAAAGGTCTAGGAATGTATAGATGTTTATAATGCATTTTCATGAGTTGCCTTGAAATAAGAAATAGCAAGTTGGGTAGCAGTATCAGTCTTCCCATGGGTTACAAAGCTGTATGGGTGTATAATTGTACAGTGGTACCTCGGGTTACAAACGCTTCGGGTTCGAACTCCGCTAACCTGGAAGTAGTTACCTCAGGTTGCAAACTTTGCCCCAGGATGAAAACGGAAATCGCGTGCTGGCAGTACGGTGGCAGTGGGAGACTCCATTAGCAAAAGCACGCCTCAGGTTAAGACTGATTTCAGGTTAAGAACAGACCTCCAGAACGAATTAAGTTTGTAACCCGAGGTACCACTGTAGCTTTAAATATTGAAGTCAGGTTTCAAAACTGCTTCAGTGGGTGTACTGATACAGCATTTTCTCCTCTGAAAACCAGTCAAATTAAGAGACTATCCTGTGTATGCTGAACTTCATTTGTCTATTAGAGATGGTGTTTGGAGGAGGGAGGTTCCAGGGTAAAATAACAATATTTTCTGTTGTTTTTTTTAAAGGATAGCATATCCATTGTATTCTTTCTCCTCATCTCTTTTTGTGTAACTTCCATTATGACATCAATCTTTTGGGAGCAAAATCTGTCAAAGACGAGCTTTCAAAAGCACCACAGGAAGAAAACATCCACAGGTTTTGTTCAAAACATCTTGTTTCTTGTGGCTCATGAGAGAATTGTCAAACGGTTCTGCAACAGTCTGACAATATCAAGAAAGAAGTATTTAATCAGAAAACCAGCTGATGAGACTCTACAGGATTTCTGAAAGCTTCAGTGATTTGTTATGTCTTTGCTTGAGGGTGGGGGTCTCAGTTTGACAGTAGCACTGCTGTATTACAGAATAACTCAAATTGTGTTGCAAACTGGGTTGTTAGAACAAGTTCAATGTCTTGTGCTCCTAAGGCCTCTCTCTCTTTCTCTCTCATAATGGAGTGGTGGTAAATTTTGAAGCACAGAAGTTCACAATGACAGCCACCCTTGCCCCAAGGAAAGCTAAAAAATGAAGCTGTCATACCCAGCTGATTGGGGTATGCAGGTAAAGGATGTTGTAGGGGTTAACGTGTTGGCATTTAGCTATAGGGACCTAGGTTCATGTCTCTAATGAGCTGTGTGGCATGACCACAATCACCATCATCATCATCAAACCTTTTATTGGCATCACATACAAACATCCAAAACAAATCAATACAGAATTGCCACTTCCCCAGTGGCACAAAACATTTGCTAAAAGAAAGCAGGCAGAGCAGTCTAGGCCACAATCTTATGGATAGCTGGCTGGTAGTAAACTGCATGGAATGCTTGCTTCTGACTGCATGGGTTCAACTTTAAAATCACATTGGGCTTTGGCACTGTGTTGAAATGCAAAGTTTAGGTTTTAATTAGAAATGCAAACCATCTTGCACACACGTGTCGCTATTCAAGCTGCAAGCATGAAGCCGAACCCCATCAAAGGAAATAACTATCCAATTGCTGCTTGATTTCATTTTCTGCAACTCCCTCCATGTTAATATGTCACAAATGATTGTAAAACTTGAAAGCCTTGTTTTCACCTCATTCACTTGTTGGACCACAGAGGTATGTCAGATGATGTAATTGCTGGTGATGCACCAGCAGATGATGTGATCTTGTTTCTGTCTCCCCCTTTCTGCTCTACTATACCACTGTGTGTATCATTCGTTTGTTCATTCATTCATTTGTTCTGTCTGCCTGTCTGTCTGTCGGTCTGTCTGTTTGTTTCTCTCTCTCTCTCTCTCTCTCTCTCTTACACACACACACACACACGAATGAGAGTGCTGCATTAGAGTTGCTTTCTGTTGGTGTCTCACTTGGCTGCCCTGTAGTTATGTGTGAACATGGTACCCACATGGATGGGGCTAATCATGTGGGGCTTCCCCCAATCAGCTCATAGCTTAATTTGCAGGGGGCCCGTTGGACAGAAAAGATCTACGTGACTTGTCCTTGTCCATGTGGCTTTTGTGTTGATGTTCTTGTTTCAGCTTGCGTTTGATTGTAATTTTTGGGGGTTTTCTTTCCCTCTTGTTTTGCAAGACACTTCAAAGGCTTTATTTGTTTTGTTTTTATAACTGCAAATTTATTTGACTGGGAATATAAATGTAAGTAGTTGATAATTCATACCTGGTTGATAATTAATATGGTTGACACACTGTCGCCTATTTCAGAATTCCCCTCATTATTCCTTCTATTTTGAGTGTTGAGGTTGTGAGTGCTGTCATGTGTCAGCCCAAAATGGCACCAGCCATACACAAGAGTGAGGAATCGGGAGAAGGGATGGAACAAACAAACAAAGAGAGACAGAAACAGGGAGACAAGGGGAGTCAGAAGTTCGTTCTCTTCTCTTTATGGCAGGGACAAGTGAACTAATAGCTGTTGTTGTTGTTTAGTCGTTTAGTCGTGTCCGACTCTTCATGACCCCATGGACCAGAGCATGCCAGGCACTCCTGTCTTCCACTGCCTCCCGCAGTTTGGTCAGACTCATGTTTGTAGCTTTGAGAACACTGTTCAACCATCTCATCCTCTGTCATCCCCTTCTCCTTGTGCCCTCAATCTTTCCCAACATCAAGGTCTTTTCCAGGGAGGTAACAAATAGATGAGGATATAGTGCAAGGATGTGGCCATCTAGCTATTGTAGTACTGAAGGGACATTACATGTCCAGAATCTGGGATCTTGTGGCATGATCATTGTTGTTTATCTGGCAACCATTTTGTACAATTTGCTCCATTGGTTTTCAGTGGACAATCCACCAGAAGTGAAACTCTCTTCTCTGTAAGAAATCATGGTATCTGTTTACACTTAGCAGTTCTACGCCACCCACTTTAAAAAAAAAATTTTTTTTTGCCTCGGTGATAGAAACATCATGTGCTCTGACAGCTTTTTCGCAGCTGTGGGAATAGAATTCACAGTTGACTGCAAGCATTTCATTTCATAAAAAGAGTTAATTAAGCAACTTGCATGGGTGACCCTTTCATTATCAGCTTGTGTCGTTATCGTGCCTCTCCTGGAGGATCCTTCAGTTTTTCATCAACAAATTGAGACTCCTACCCTTCTGCACTGCAAATATTTTTGTCGTTTCTGAAGACAAGTTTTCTAATATGATTTGTCAGTCATTCCAAAATTATTGATCAATTTTTATTCAGCAACTTGATGGTAACTGTTTTTCATCAAGCTGTTTATATGTATATATTTGAACAGACTGATTCTTTAAAAATAGTGTTGCTGTTTTCTGCTGTCTTCTGACCTGATGTCTGTAATATGACTTAATTTAATTGTCACTTATATGAATCTTGGGGGGGGGGGTAGTTTGCTATATATCAGGCCACAAGAGAGAGATATTTAGAAAATATTCATTCCATGAATTTTTAGGTCTGGAGTTGGGAACATCTGGCTGTTGGCCTAAATAATAATAATAATAATAATAATAATAATAATAATAAATTTATTGTTTATTGGCTGGACTTCCCCAGCCACTCTGGGTGGCTTCCAACAAAGTATTAAAATACAGTAATGCATCAAACATTAAAAGCTTCCCTAAATAGGACTGCCTTCAGATGTCTTCTAAAAGTCTGGTAGTTATTGTTCTCTTTGACATCTGGTGGGAGGGCATTCCACAGGGCGGGTGCCACTACCGAGAAGGCCCTCTGCCTGGTTCCCTGTAACTTGACTTCTCGTTGGAACGATGGGGGTGGAGACGCTCCTTCGGGTATACTGGGCCTGGCCAGGCATCGCCATTTGGCCTGCAAGGCCATTTCAAGCTAAGCCATGCCCACCTGCTCGAAATCCTGGCTCAGCTCAAATGGAGTTTGCAGGCACCACCAGCCAACTGACTGTGTAAAGTGCTTTCCAGTGGGCTTTGCAACATCTGCCCAATAGCTGATGGTTGGGTCCTGTGAAGCCCTTTGCAGAGCATCCGACAAGATCCAACAGTCTAGATTTTAGACCATAAACATGTAGATTAAGCATGCCAATTCAGCATGTTTCACTTGTGTGGTTTCTTTCAGGTGCATCAACCTTCCCCCAACCCAGAGATAGCAAGGGGATGTTAAGAGTCTTGTCTTCCAACCTGCCAAGAGAAACGGCGTTGCCAGGTAAGCCTCACTTCCCTTGTCCAAGAGCAGACGTGTGTTGCAAAATAAGCATTTGGTCTCCCACGTGCAGCTGCTTAAGTAATGCCAGTCCTACCATTGCCACAGAATTACAGATGCTAAAGTCAAATGACAACCACTGTGGTGGTTATTCAACGAGCCGCTCTAGGCATGCCCAGTGCTTTTCTCTTTTGATTCTTTAAACCAGCAGACCTGTTTATTATGTCAGAAACTTCTTTTTAAATTAGTTTTAAAAAGCTGTTTGTCATGTAGCATGGGCGGCTTCTCAAGAAACACAAGGAAGGGTGAAGAGAAGCTCTCCCAAATGCTCAGATTTAAATCAACAGGGTAGCCTGCTTCTGCCGCCTCCAGTTCTCAAAAGACAGCCAACCCCTCCCAGTCTCGGCCCCCCGCCACACTATCCTTTCCCATTCCTTCCCTTAAGTTGGTGATATGAACAGCAGCAAAAGTGTGTAAGGGAAATAGAAGAGAGACTTTCCACCCGCCTTCCTTTCTGTCACATCACCATGTAGGCACATAGGGTTGAATCTGACAGCCATTGTACAAGTGGAACAACTTCTGCTCATGAAATAGAATGTCCCATGCCTCTTCTCCCTCTGTGTGCCCCCTTCACCTCACATCGGATCCTGAGGGTTGGCGGAACCTCCAAACAGTTGGGGGAGGGCTATGTGGGGAACAAGACGGGTTAAATTCCATTGCGTAAGTGGATGTTTCTCTACTTGTTCAATGACTTCATAGGATACAGCTATTAGTATTTGTAAAGTCCTGGTCTTGAGGGGCTGACCATCTAAAAAAATCCTTTTCAATTCCTTACATATTCAGACATGAGGAGTTAATGTATTATACATAGTATTTTGGGGCATTAGTATATTTGGCGCTTTTTTCAGTAAGAAGAATGGAGCACGATTTAAGTTTGCATACCAGCACTTTCTTCTCTCTCTGCAGTCATGCAGAGTTACCTTGCCATTTTGGAAGGGTGTTGAAGCGTGCCTAATTTCACAGATTGTGCCCCTAGGCCCGTAGCATCCCTGTGTCTAACAAACATAATTTATGTGGAATTGATTTAGCTTGACCTGTTTTGAGATGCAAATGCGCTTGTACCTAATTTCCTAAGATGTCTGTTTTGTGCACTGTTGTGAAAGATGTAAACATTCAGCACATATATGTATGAGACAAGAAATTAAATGGGATGAAATACTAGAATTGTTAGCAAAAAAAGAGAGAGGGGTGGGGCTCCATTTTTAATGCAGTGTTTTCTGTAAAGCATAAATGTAGAGAGAGGGTAATTAAGATTATCAGTCATGAGTGCATTCATGAAAATCTTGCAGTATCCATAAACAGCAATTTTTCATTTAAGTCTTTAATTTGGGACTGGTTTCAAGTCCATATTGTGCTATCAATTTCATAATTTTTTACCTTGCTATATTTTGCGAATCATGATGTGTGCTGGGGATGGGCAATAAATTGTCCACAACTAGTTTCAAGTCCATATCGTGAAATCAGTTTCATAGTTTTTGAAGTGTGTGTGTTTGTGTGTGTGCATACGCACGCAAGCACGCACACGCTATGTAAAAATATTTTTACATAGGTTTTTGCTTTGCTTTGTGTTAATTGGAAAAGCTTTCAAGGTGGTAGGTGGTGTTGTTATTTTTCCAGTTTTTAGTCGCTTGCCACAGAAGGAGTCTCCAGGTGACATACAAAATCCTTTGAGTGTGACACATAACAAAACCAGCCAAAAGAATAATACCTTACACTTAAAGCCATTTAAAACTTATAAAGCAGACTCCATAAAACAGCAGCAAAAACTTTAGCATAATATAAGCTTTTTCACAAGCACCGTAAGGTCACAAGGCAGCATCATTTGAGATTCCTCTTGTAGCCTAACATGTTAAAGCACATTCTGCCACTAAAGAGGGTTGGTGAGGGAAGCCCTGTTCTGTGCCAAATAAGCACGGGACGCCTTTGCCCGGTGGCACTGTGCCCATAGATTTTAGCAAAATACTGGGTATGGTTTTGCCCAGTATCTTCTCTGTGTGATGGGCTCATGGGAAAAAACTGCCTCATGAGCCCTTGCTGAAGAGGGGAGAGGAAAGGCTATACAGTGGTACCTCTAGTTGCGAACTTAATTTGTTCCGGAGGTCCCTTCTTAACCTGAAACTGTTCTTAAGTAGAGGCGTGCTTTCGCTAATGGGGCCTCTTGCTGCCACTGTGCCACCGGCACACGATTTCCGTTCTCATCCTGGGGCAAAATTCTCAATTCGAGGTAACTCTTCCAGGTTAGTGGAGTTTGTAACCTGAAGTGTTTGTAACCTAAGGCGTTTGTAACTCAAGGTACCACTGTATAAGGCTACTTCCCCTGGAGCTCACAGCCATTTTGCTTTGAGAGCTTCCTGCCTGCTCACCCTTGGGTTAGAGCCCTCACTGAGCAATTTTGGGTCACTGGTTGACAGGGTCGGAAAGGATTCTCTCTCTCTCTCTCTCTCTCTCTCTCTCTCTCTCTCTCTGATTAGCACTTGGTTGGGTTGTCCCCTCCCCCCAGCCTTTCCCTCAGTGAAATTATGGCTTTCCTTTATTAGGCGGAAGAACATTGTGGAAATGGCATTGGACAGGATCAACATAGTGTTGGGGTGGCATAAGGGGCCTGAGGGGAGCATTGACCGCACCAAAACCTAAGCATGGGTTTGGTATCTGCCTGGTTGCAAACTGCCCCCTGGTCCCCCAGTGAGACCTTGCTTGCTGGTACTGCAAGGTTCAACACTGGCTGACTCCTGTCATACAGGTTTGGAGCGATCCAAACCCAGCAGATCCATTCCATCAACATGGGGCTTGTGGAATGATGAACTGATCCTGGGACCCAGTGCCATGCCAACCCTTGCCCTGCCCACTGCTGTCAATAAGGATTTGGCCTGATTTTATCCCATGGCCATTGTACAGTCTGGTTATTTTGCTGCTCTCATGGGTCACATAATGTGCCTGCCTGGGCAAAGAGAAAATCAGAAGCAGGCTATCGATTGGGCTTCATCCAGCCTATTGCTGACTTCTAGATACAGGCTCATCATTTCTACCTCTTTCCAGGCAGCTGGCAAAGAGGCATTAATCGCCCTTGCTCCCAGAAGGTCCACCCCACTGAGCTAGATGCTATCAGCCATGAAGGGCTGAGCAAACATTCGATCGGTCATTCCCCTCCAGAAGCTTCATCCACACATTCAAGCTGTGATACCCAAAACTTGTCCTGCAAGACAGGACCAGATGGTGCTCCAGACACACTCATTGACTGAAATAAAATTGGCATCATCCAAGGCAAGGTGGACGAAACTGGTTTTATTCTCTGAATGTCTTGAGAACACATCACGGCATGCTTCTGAGAGCTCTCATACCACCCCCACCCCTTTGGCCAGCCCCAGCTGGAATAGGCCCTGCTCTGCTGGCTGGAGCTTCTAAAGATGCAATGGTAGTGAAGAAGTATCCTTTCTTTGTTGCCGTCAATGACAAGGAATAGGCATGATATTGTGGGAGTCTGGTGAGTCACAGGTTTGCTATCTCCCCCTCAGGTTTACCTGTTCTGAGGATATTTGTGTAATTGTATTCAGCGCTTGATTGTACTTTTTCCACGGCAGGCCTGAAAAATCAGGGCAGTTAGAGTTTTTAATGACAAGGTGATGACTAAAATTTACTGTATTACAAACAACAAAAAGTCTTGTTGCACCTGAAAGACTAAGAAATTGATTATGACTTAAGCTCTCATGAACTACAGTCTATTTCATCAGATGCGTGAAAAGGTTATGAATTGGACTGTAGTTCAGGAAAGCTTGTACCATAATAAATTTGATCTTTTAAGGTGCCACAATACTTTTTTTGCTGTTTCTTATATAATGTATTTTAGTGGACACCTGTTGCAGCAAACACAGCTACCCCCTCTGGTCATTTTATTATGTACATTGGTATGAAAACTAAATATTAAAGCAATAACATTTCAAGCAGCTTACTCAAAATGCAGAATTATCATAATTCCCCTTCAGCAATGTGACATAGCTCTGTCAATAAAATATGACACATTAGAATGGCTGTCACTGAATTTGAAAGGCAAGGCTGGTTTGAAGGTTTGCAATTCGGGAATTGCATTGTCTGTCCCCCAGCCCTCCCTCAGACAAGCTGTAAAACTCTTTTTTTCTTGAGGAAATGACCAAACTACCATACTTTGAAACTGCCCTACAAACTCACACTGGTAATTCCAGTCCATTTAATTATAATATAATAATAATAATTTATTATTTATACCCTGTCCATCTGGCTGGGTTTCCCCAGCCACTCTGGGCGGCTTCCAACAAAATATTAAAATACAATAGTCTGTCAAACATTAAATGCTTCCCTAAACAGGGCTGCCTTCAGATGTCTTCTAAAGGTCTGGTAGTTGTTTTTGTTTGGTTCATTTCCCTCATGCATGCATTATGGGGAATTTTTTTTAGTTTTTATTTAATGTACTGTACTGTAATCTCATTTCTTCCTTTTCTGCTCTATGTGGCCAAGCTGAACAAAGAATAATTCAGACCTTCCAAGTGTCCCTATTTTCCAGGGACAGTCCTGGATTTACAGAAGCCATCCCGGTTTTTCTTAGGACGTCAGAGAAATGTTGAAGGGTATGGTAGGACATCCCTATTTTCAGTGAAGAAATGTTGGAAGGTATGGAGTTATGCAACCCCCAAGCCAAGGAAATAAGTAATGACAGAACTTTTAGAAGACATCTGAGGTCAGTCCTGTATAGGGAAGTTTTTTTTTTTAATGTTTAATGTTTTGTTATGTTTTTATGTATATGTTGAAAGTTGTCCAGAGTGACGGGGCAACCCAGTCCGATGGACGGGGTATAAATAATAAAGAAGTTGTTGTTGTTGTTGTTGTGGAATAGGACATCCCTATTTTCATAGGAGAAATATTGGAAGGTATGGTAATCTCATACGATGGAAGACTAGGAGAATACTGGGTCCTTCAGGCTATCCTATGCACCATATCCCACTGTAGGCTACTAGATAAATGGGTAAAGGTAAAGGGACCCCTGACCGTTAGGTCCAGTCGCGGAAGACTCTGGGGTTGCGGTGCTCATCTTGCTTTACTGGCCAAGGAAGCCAGGTGTACAGTTTCCGGGTCATATGGCCAGCATGACTAAGTCGCTTCTGGCAAACCAGAGCAGCACACGGAAACACCATTTACCTTCCCGCCAGAGCGGTACCTATTTATCTACTTACACTTTTACGTTCTTTTGAACTGCTAGGTTGGCAGGAGCTGGGACCGAGCAATGGGAGCTCACCCCGTCGTGGGGATTCGAACTGCTGACCTGATCGGCAAGCCCTAGGCTCTGTGGTTTAGACCACAGCGCCACCCGTGTCCCTAGATAAATGGGTACCATTTTCCAAAGCCTGTTTCAACTGCCATCTCCATCAATCTTTATTTCTCTACCAAGCCACAACATCATTCCCTCTGGACACCCTGTTCTTCTTTCCAACAGACTCTGCATTAAGTTCTGTTACCTTTCTGCTTAGCTCTCTGTTGACAGCATCACCAATAGCAACACGACCAGCAGTATTCTAGAAGCCAGGAGACTTAACTGACTCCTACCTTTGGCACTTTTGGCACGCAGGTGGTGCTGTGGGTAAAACCTCAGCGCCTAGGACTTGCCGATCACATGATCGGCGGTTCGAATCCCCGCGGTGGGGTGAGCTCCCATCATTCGGTCCCAGCTCCTGCCCACCTAGCAGTTCGAAAGCACCCTTAAGTGCAAGTAGATAAATAGGTACAGCTTTATAGCAGGAAGGTAAACGGCGTTTCCGTGTGCTGCTCTGGTGCCGGTTCGCTAGAGCAGCTTCGTCACGCTGGCCACATGACCCGGAAGTGTCTGCGGACAGCGCTGGCTCCCGGCCTCTAGAGTGAGACGAGCGCACAACCCTAGAGTCTGTCAAGACTGGCCCGTACGGGCAGGGGTACCTTTACCTTTACCTTACCTTTGGCACTAGTGATGGCAGGGCTATTTTGAGATGGTGGAGACTGGGGCATGAGATGCTTGACTGATCAGCTTGCTGCAACAACTCTGATTAACCCCTGAGAACAAATGTGTGACTGTGAAGGTGCTGCTTTTAGTATCCGTTTTTTAAAAAAACAATCAGCCATGTTGCTTACATTTGATAGGGCATAATCTTTCCTGGAGGGGCTTATAATTTACCATGTTCTAAGATTAACCTGTTGCTAATTATCAAAGGCAGTGCTTTTTTTCTGGGGGGACGCAGGGGTACCCATACCCCTAAACAGTTTGTGAATCTAAGTTTGGCCTCATTGAGGGGCAGTATTTCAATATGAGTAGGAAAATGAGAGCATCCCAAAACATTTCTTTTTTAGAAAAAAAAAGCACTGATTAAAGGTATTTGTCATAGTTCTGCGAGTGCTCATTCAGGTAGAGAATTTGCACCCCAAGGGTCTTTCTGTATGAAATCTCCTGTAACTTAGGGATTTTCTGATATAACAAGTTGGAAGAAAGGCAGCTGTTTTGCATTGTTTTTCTGGCCCATATTTGTTTCACATGGGCCCATGTCTCATCCTGCTTCCACGTTAATTTGTCATTCTCTCCCCCAAAAAATAATTTTTAAAAAATCATATTAAACATGTATTTTTTCACAAAACATTCATTTCTAAAATTATGTTCCCCCAAATGTGCATTTCTACTATTCCCCCCCCCCATGTATGTGTCCTAAAGTACATATTTTTATACAAAGTTTGGTATGTTTTTTTAGCCAAGAACTGCAACCCAAAAATTAGAGAAGCAGAACATCTAATGAACTTCTGCCTTCCAATCTGCACTTTGCTCCAGGAGGTGCAGGTCAGATCAGCCTTGACCAGAATATGCAAAGAACAAATTCCTCATGTGTTTCTGGTGTGACTTTTTTCCATGTTAACTTTCTCAGCTTCTTCTCATTCTTCATTTCAGGTTAACTCCCATAGCTGATTACTGAAAGGGAATATGATCATTTTCTTATCTTTCTATGATCGTTCTACTCCCATGGCTACATTCATTTTTTAAAAAATCAAATTATTAGTTGCTTCAGAGAGATTTGTGAGAGATTTCAGTATCTTTAACAACAGTTTTGTTCTCTTAATTCCATAGTATTGCATCTGGTCTATTGTATCATATTGTTTTTATCAGTTTACAGCAGAATTATCCCAAGCATAAGGTGTAATTGCTCTTCCCAAGAACTGGGTAGGGACTGACTTGATTTGTAGAAAGGCAGCAGTTCTCAAATGATTAGTTGATGCAGCCTACCCAGCTCTTAGCGAAACATTTTTGCAGACTGATTGCCTTTGGCAAAATGTTCTGTATTGGATAGGACAGAGAAGCTGGTGATTACATGTTCTATTGTTTCTGATTTGTCATTGCGTTTTCTACAACCATCTGTATCTGTGGTCTTTTTTTTCTTTTCTTTTTTTCCTTACTAACAAAATGCAGCGCTAACAAGTGAGTGTGCCTGTGGTGGGAGATTGCAAGAGGCCTGGGTGTGTTTCATTTATGCACGCATGCATGTGTAGTGCTTCTCTGTGTGATTTATGTCTGGTTATAATAGTACCCTGTTCGAGAAAATGTGTTTTGTTACAATGAGACAGTTCCAGCCTGGCGTTCCTGGCTTATTAAAGCCTTAAGCCTGGAATGAATGTCAGCCCCACATGCTCCCTCCTTGCCCTCCTCTCTCCCATTTGCTTTAGCACTTCAGTCTGGGTCATGTTGCACAAAACATGGAACTGTGGGAGCCAGTGTGGTGTAGTGGTTAAGAGCGGCAGTCTTGTAATCTGGGGAACCGGGTTCGCGTCTCTGCTCCTCCACATGCAGCTGCTGGGTGACCTTGGGCTAGTCACACTTCTCTGAAGTCTCTCAGCCCCACTCACCTCACAGAGTGTTTGTTGTGGGAGAGGAAGGGAAAGGAGAATGTTAGCCGCTTTGAGACTCCTTAGGTAGTGCTAAAGTGGGATATCAAATCCAAACTCTTCTTCTTCTTCTGACCACAGTTATCCTGAGTAGTTTTGATGGGGGTTGTAGTCTGCCTTCTTTAAATGAAAAGTGGCTGTCTCTCATGGACTATTAAAAAATAAAACAAAATATTACAGTCAAATGAAATCCCAGGTAGGATTCGAGATAAAAGCAGCAGCAGAAAAATAATAAAATAATTGTAACAGAGAAACTTTTTGCAATAGATAAAGAAAGGCATTTTTCAGCAGGAACTCACAGGAACTCAGTTCCGCACCTCACAGGTGGGCACCACTGCCATTCTAAGAGAATGAGGGAGGCGTTCATCGTGAGTTCCAGCACCTCCTGTTCTAGAAAAATAGCGCTGGGTAAATGTATAACATAATAGGAAAGGTTTGAGTAAAAACACTTTGTAGGTGAGGGTGGGCAGTCAATTTATGAAACAATGTAATTGTGTGATTTGAAGTTTATTGTGGGAATGTTTGATAATTTTAATAAAAAATTATATACAAAAAGTGGTATATAAATTCTAATCCTCCTCTTCATCATCCTCCAACAACAACATTTGGAGAGTCACAGGTTTCCTCATCCTTGCTACAGAGGATATGTCTGAACTTCTGCATAAGCCATTGGTGTTTATCTCACTCTGATATGCTATATGGATTTCCTTTGCTATAGAGCAGCCTTTCTCAACCTGTGGGTCCCCAGATGTTGTTGAACTACAGCTCCCCTAGCTAGCAAGGCCAGAGCTCAGGGATGATGGGAGTTGTAGTCCAACAACATCTGGGGACCCACAGGTTGAGAACCGTTGCTATAGAGTGTTTGTGAAATTCAGCATAATGATTTTTCTTTCATAACTTCTACACACAGTGCCAAAGCTGCAGATTGCTGAGGTCATTATCTCAACTTTCATTTCACAATCTGCTGGTCTCCTCACTGTTCTTATGCAATGGTATTTGTCTATTTCTTACATTTATTTTTGTGGATGTAATGCATATTCTTACATTCTGATGGGTTTTCACTTGTATTTGTCATTGAACTTATTGAAGAACTTTGTGCATATCTATGGCTCCTTGTAGCATTTAATACAGGATTTTGATGTGCTCTGTTCTGGAATCTACTATTTTTACCACCCGGCTCTGTTCAATTCTTCTTTCAAAATGCCATGTTCACAAGTACCCGCCATTTTGGATCATTTGGCAACAAAAATTTTGGTGTCTCTGTAGATTCCTGCTTCCATCATGCTTGCTCATACATCACATTCTTTGTTGGTTCAAAATGCATTTTGTTTTATTTCTAATAATTAGGAGGGATCTTCCATTTCTTGTATCTCAGGTAGCAGCAGTGTTGCAGTACTTACTTATTTTTGTTCTTCTTCATTCAATTCTGTGGCAATTTTAAAAGTTTCCCATTGTCCCCTTTATTGTATGCCAGAAGCCTAAGAAATGGAATCTGTCTGGTTCCCATTGCAAACTATTTGCTTCACTTGACATTGATGCTGCTTTGATCCTTTGTCTTCAGAATTACACTTTCTTTCTGGCACCATGTTTAAATAGTGCCTTCATTATTCAAGAGAACACAGAGACTTTGTTACACTGATTCACATCTGTATTGAATATGCAACAGAAAATGTTTTCTGGGTAGTGGGCTACTGCTTTGACTCCTTCAGTTGTCTGACATATGACCTCTTTGAGTACATACAGGTCAGGTAAGATCTTTGCTGAAGCTCATATGGTTGATCATATGAGTACACTGTGGTCATCAGTAGGATCTGGGGTGAAGGTTTATAAGGAAGATTGGAAAGTATTTGTAGATTATTTTAAAAGTCAGTGTAAACAGGTAAATATGTTAGCAAGTTTAGAGTAGATTCAGCAGTATATGGTAAACTGAGGCAAAAAGAAGAAGAGGGGGAAAGTTATGGAATATTTAGAATATGTGGAGTAGAGGGGAAACTGAAGAAACCATGGAAGGAGGGGAAGGGAAGTTGAGACTATTGAATTGTTTGGATGGTTATTGTGTAAACATGAAATATGTAACAGAAAGGCTAATAAAATTATATATATAGGATCTGGGATGAAGGGTAGATTTTACCTTTTCTGTGAGAGTATCACCAAGTGTAAAATTCTGCTTTCTCTGTGATGTGAATGCTCACTATTTACTTCTTACAGAGGTGCATTCTGGGCACCGTTGAAGGAAAAAGACTGGGCAGGTTTAGCCCCTTCACACTTGTATCTCAAGTTGCAGCCTGTTTCCTTTGCCCCATAGAGTCTGATCTTCATAGCCTTGCTCTCTTTTGTAACTAACCCTATATTTAGAGTGTGGTTAATGCTATTGTGCAACTAATAGAACAATGAAACTTGTTAGAGCAAGATACACACAAAGGTGCATATCAGCAGTAGGCAAGGTGGTGCCAACCAGATGTTGCTAGACTGCAACTCCCATAATCCCTGACCATTGTCCCTGCTGACCAGGGCTGATGGAACCCGTGGTCTACAACATTTGGAGGGCACCATGTTGGAAACTTCTACTGAATATTGACTTATTTTATAATTATTGGTAGCAGTTAACAGGGCCTTGGATAGCACTGATAAAACCTTTGGTTTCTGCTTTGAGGAGAAAGGTTTTTATCTCTTAACCAGTTTATGGCTAATGAGTTGTTTTGAAAGAAGCAAGAGATTCTAATCTGCAAAAGTGAGGATTCTGAGGAATGGTTTAGTAGTTGTGTTGAAGGCCGTGTTTATCTGTTAATAGAGTTGGGTCCAGAGTGTCAGGGAGAAAATTCACACACTGAATCTTTCCTTTTATCAGGGAGCAATGTTGGGGATGAAGATTACAAATGAAGCAGGAAGCAAACAGGACTGTCATTACTAAAACTCTTTTAATTACCTTCATTTCAAGTCTTACTTGTACCAAGATTTAAACTCGTTTATCTCTGACGATAGCAATTGCCATAAGATACAATATGGAGAAAATAGAGGGAGAAACCTTCTTGCCTTTTCATTTTGTTTTAATTGAAAGGGAAAAGGCAAGTGCTTTCAGCACTGCCTCTTGCGCTGCCACCGCTCTGCTGTTTCTTGTTTCTCCACACTGCCATTTTGAAATTACTCACTACTGGCTCTGGCCTGGGGTCATTATAAAAGACCCTACTCCCACATAAATTCGGGTACAAAGTTGTAACAACTGCAGGGACTCCTGGTATGAGCTCTTGAATTCTACAACACAGCTGCTTTGGACAACAAGCTGTGTTTTGCCAGCCCTGTTTGTTGAGTCATCCAAATCCAACACACACACAAATATGCAGACTGCAATGTTGTATTGCAGCTGCAGCTTGCATAAGGATTTGGTGTGTTTTTTTCTAATTAATGCCATTAGTATGTGTTAGAGTTCTCAAGTGAAAAATATGTTAAAATAACCTTGAATAATGAAGGCTTTAAAAATAGATTCAGCTAGGACAGGCAAAAAGTGAGATTTCAGCACAAGTTGATTTTTTCCTTGATATTGGTTTTAAGTCTCTCTGGAGCTTTAGGAAATCTTTTGCAAATATTAACAACTTACTTCAAAATCTTAGTGTGACATTTTCTTTCAGATTACCTGATTCATTCCTTATGAATATCTGCTCAGAATTCCAATCTCCTCTCACACTGATAGCGTTGCCTTACATTGCAGCTCAGGTACAGAAGAACAGAAATGCAAGAAGCCCTAAAGATAACCTCCATGTATTTGGCATTCTGTAGTTTTAAAAAAATATTTTATTGAATTTTCAAATCAACATCCAGTAGAACGTAACCATAAATGAAACATGACTTTGCACTAATCATTTCAGCATAAGAAATATATCAACTGGGGAGATAAGACTGGTGAAAAAACACTATGTAATGACGAGGGTAATTTAATGGAGGAATGTGTAGGGTGACTGTTTCATGTTTGTTGTTGTTTGGTCGTTTAGTCGTTTAGTCGTGTCCGACTCTTCGTGACCCCATGGACCAGAGCACACCAGGCACTCCTGTCTTCCACTGCCTCCGGCAGTTTGGTCAAACTCATGCTGGTAGCTTCGAGAACACTGTCCAGCCATCTCGTCCTCTGTCGTCCCCTTCTCCTTGTGCCCTCAGTCTTTCCCAACATCAGGGTCTTTTCCAGGAAGTCTTCTCTTCTCATGAGGTGACCAAAGTACTGGAGCCTCAGCTTCAGGATCTGTCCTTCCAGTGCGCACTCAGGGCTGATTTCCTTCAGAATGGATAGGTTTGATCTTCTTCTCAAGAGTCTCCTCCAGCACCATAATTCAAAAGCAGCAGTTTCATGTTAGCTTACTGTAATCCAAAACTTTGAGGGGATGTAATGCAAGTGACTTGTGAACACATCTGTGGAATTTCATATATTGCTCATATGATTGATAAATTGCCAGGGAAGAAATTCAGTTCAGTTCACCTTTTAATGTGAACCTATGTAATTCGCAGTTCCCGAAACAATATACAAACTGAAATGCAGCTGTCTTTTGAAATTTGCATGGTGTCTGAATTTTGTGGTGCAGTTCTCCAACCCAAAAATGTGTACAAGGATGCACATATTAGGGGAAAGTATGCATAAAAAAAAATACATAGATAAGTGAAAACAGCATACAAAAGTGAATTATATTAGGGAAAATGGCTTGCAAGAATACTGTATGTATATTAGGAAAATTGCATAGAAAAATGTGTATATTAGGAGAAATGCACAATAAAGTCCTAACAAGGAAGAGACAGACAGACAGACACACACACAGAGAGAGAGAGAGAGAGAGAGAGAGAGAGAGAAAGCGCTGATATGGAAATGTGCATAATTGAATTTAAGATTTAAAAAAAGAAGGAATGGAGAGAAACCAAAAATTGTCCACTCCTAGTGGTGTGGGAATCACTTCAGAAATGTAACATCTTGTGCTATTTTGGTAACATCAGCAGAAATAAACCACATGTGTCCAATGAATGACATGACTCCTTGCTATTCTGGGCAAACTTTGGCATGACAAAAATGGACCTGTTGGAACAGAACAACTTTGGTAGCATCTGGAAGAGTTTGCACTCTGCATGATGTGACAAGAAAGTGAACCTGTACACCCTCCCTCATGGCACGTAGAAACTGGGTATACACTCATGACCTGTAAGGATAGGGAGCTCAAGCCATTGGCTCCTGACAGAATCATCAACAGCCTGAGAGAACTTCTATGGCAGCCCCTCCATCATCTTGCCTGGGGCTGCTTCTGACCTTTATGACCTGAGCAAAGACAGAAGCGAGGGGACCCAGGCCAGAGAGCTTGTGCCATCAGCTCCCACCAGCCTTAAGAGGACTTTGTCACTCAACATGTGGTATCATTTATTTAGTTTAGTACAGTGGTACCTTGGGTTATGAACTTAATTCGTTCCGGAGATCTGTTCTTAACCTGAAACTGTTCTTAACCTGAAGCACCACTTTTGCGTGATTTCTGTTCTCATCCTGAAGCAAAGTTCTTAACCCGAGGTACTATTTCTGGGTTAGTGGAGTCTGTAACCTGAAGCATATGTAACCCGAGGTACCACTGTATTGTGAAGGCAGGATGAAAATGCCACAAATACGGTAAATAAATTCCAATGTGATCAGGCCTCTCTTGTGTGACGCTTTCTTCTGTGAAGAGATGTATGGTTCAAGTAAATGAAATTTGCGCACATAGGCATTTATTCACAGGGTTTGTTCTTAACAAGGAAATGTATACATGGCCCCAAAGCGTATGCAAACGAAGGCATGAAATTCATTTCATGTATGTCTTCCATGTTCTGGCCATGTGCGGACCATCCCTCATTAGCTGAAGGAACTTCAAATGTTCTCTTGGGAAAACCACACTGTGAGAATGTGCCGTCTCATGTGTCATGATTTTGACCCCTCCCCCTTTAATGTCTCTCTCTTCCCTTGCTTAGTATTGTTCAAACACACGCTTTTCATTCATCAGTTTTGTAATGAGTGTTTGGATCTGTGAATTACAGCTCGCTTTTCAATTGCCGCTGATGCATTTTTGCCCTTTTGCACTGATGAAGGATTTCATTTAGTTGTGTGGAGCAGATTGAAAGCGGCTGCTTTGATTTTCTTTCTTTCTTTCATGTTTTCAGGGCTGGGAAATAATTCCATGCCTTTTTCAGAGCTCTGCCGGCCACATTTTAAGAATGATATGGTTTGCCGTAGCGCTAATTAGCACCAATAATAGCTTGACTGTCTTGCATTGTGTTTAGCCTTAGAATTCTTGACTGTTTTGCATGTGTGTGTGTGTGTGTGTGTGTGTGATGTACATTTGTTCAGAGTGACCATTTGGCCCGAAAAACTGAAACTTGGCTGAAAATGGATCCAGCTGAACTTTACAACAGAGTTGCTGGGAAGTTGGTTGTAATACATAGTTCATGCTTTTTATTACTAGGACCTAATTCATGCTGTTTTGAGAATTATAAGTTCTAAGGTATAAAATCAATGTTCAGGCAAACTCATACTTAAATATATAAACCACATGTCTGAAAACAGTACAGGAAAACAGTCCTAAAGCTCTTTCAGTGACCTCAAATATTCCTCTGCAGTTTGGATGGAAATGGGAAAAGCCTCCCCAATGTCTCTGTGCTCACAAATCCTGCCTTAAGGGCACATTTGTGTATGAATAGGGTGAGTCTGTGACCTGGACTCAGGAATTAAATATTTATCATCACAAAAGAATGGCCGGGCTGTCCAGGTAAACCCATTAACAGGTTTCCTGCCAGACAGGATTCTGCTGTAGACCGCCCCTTCTGTGATGTGTGTATGATGTATTGAGGGGTGGTCTTGAGCTACAGGATGGCAATTTCAAAAGTCTATATAAGGGCTTGCACACCATTGTTCTGGGTTCCTCCTCCCTTCTGCGTGGGGTGTGTGTGTGTGTGTGTGTGTGTGTGAGCACCCTGTTGCAACAGTTTAATAAAGATCATGCTTACTAGCTGTTTTGCTTCTCAATATTCTCTGGTTGGCCTCTGTTATTTTCTCCTACCAATAGAGAACCTACGTACAGGCTCTTGGGTACCCCATAAGGGAAAAGGAGAAGTTTTTTCTTATAACAATGCTTACTGCTGTCTCCCTGCAAAGTACAGGCTGAAAAGCAGCATCAAGGCTTAGGAATGTGCTCTCTCTTCTCTCTTCACATTGACTTTAACCATGATTGGTGGAACATTGCCATGATTCTTGGTCGCTCAGATGCTCAGCTCTAAATACAGTGGTACCTCTGGATGCGAACGGGATCTGTTCCGGAGCCCTGTTCACATCCTGAAGAGAACGCAACCCGCGCCTGCGCCTGCGTGGGTCGCAATTTGCCGCTTCTGCACATGCGCGTGACATCATTTTGAACGTCTGCGCATGCGCGAGTGGCGAAACCCGGAAGTAACGCATTCTGTTACTTCCAGGTCGCCGTGGAGCGCAACCTGAAAACTCTCAACCTGAAGCAACTTTAACCTGAGGTATGACTGTATTTGCAAGGTCCAGCCTTCTACAGCTTAGGAGGTAGCAAGTGCCTGAAGCAGAAGAAACATTTGGTAGAATAGGGCTGCCATTTATTGAAAATTATTGCTGATTGATCATATAAGATCTATCCATAATTGTCGGCATCTTTCTGTCTTGGAAGACAATGAAGGAGTGTGCCTTAATAAACACTATTATAAATACAGACAGTAAGATTACAATATGCCATCTCAGTGAAGCCTTGAGGAATATCTTGTGTTTCAGGACATCCCTAATTCTGACGTGCTTCCAAAGCATAACTATGTTGGCCCTACAGATCCTTCAATATGTTTTAAGTACCAAATAAGGTGAAGCAAATATTGAAAGCTCACAAAAAAATTAAGATTTTTTCCTGAGTTCAAAGTGAGTGCTTTTGACTTCTCTGAGAGCCAGTGTGGTATAGTGGTTAAGAGCAGCAGACTTGTAATCTGGTGAACCGGGTTTGCGTCTCTGCTCCTCCACATGCAGGGTGACCTTGGGCTAGTCACACTTCTCTGAAGTCTCTCAGCCTCACTCACCTCACAGAGTGTTTGTTGTGGGGGAGGAAGGAAAAGAAGAATGTTAGCCGCTTTGAGACTCCTTAGGGTAGTGATAAAGCGGGATATCAAATCCAAACTCTTCTTCTCTTGCTGATTTTGATTTTAGGATGCATCAAATCCCAAACAGCATAAGGGTTAATCTGTCAAAAACGGCAGCATCTTACCTAACAAATGCTCTCAGACACAAAATATTGTCGCATGCAACCCATCATGCAGTACTACAGAGGATGTCAAATACAGACATCAAAGATTCACCAAGATATGCGTGAGAGGTTTTCTTGAGGTATGTTTTATTTGTTCTATTGCAGCAGGGTCCAGTCTCCTCACTGGCCAGAGTCACGATATGATGCAACTGGGACCCAGAAAGTTACTGTGTCAGCACCACAAACCGGATAAGGAAAAGGAAAAGGCATTAGGGTAAATAAACATTTAATGATTTATTTGTTGTGGGTGGATCTCCTTTAAGCATAATGCTTGTTAAGTCTGCTCGATGTTGTGCTACTATTGCCCATTTAGGTCTCTTTCTCCTGCTTTTGCCCTACTGTCCCCCATTGCATTATTTGTGTTCTGGATTATATTTCCCTAGATGGCTTTTTGTGTCTTCCGCCCTCTCTCTTTAAATTGAATCTCATGTTGCTGTCTTCTGCCTATTAATCTTTTTTGGTTCTCTTTGTGTTTCTGCCTACTGAATGGATGGTCACAACTTCTCCTAATTTATTATCCTCTACAAATTTCATTAATGTAGTAAATTATTAGGAAGATATTAAATAAAAAAACAGACCTCATTACAGTATCCTGGTAACTACCTCAACCTGTGTTATTGAATTTTTTGCCACCAGGGTACAATAACAGACCTGCAGTTTAAAACAAGCCGAGCACAAAGTGAATTCCCCATATTTTGCTTTCCTTCTTTCACAGCAGTGAAATTATCCAGTGGAGATTTGGTACTGGAGGGTACACTGTATCCATATCTTTCTATCACCTATCTATGAACTGTATCTCTAATATTGTATCTCTGGTATCCTATATATTTTCCATTCACTCTGATTACCAGTACTGTTGGATTTGTAATTTCTTGTCAGAAGAACCCCCAAAGCTTAATGGTCGAACTTAATATGCCAAAGGTCCCTAGTTCATCTCCAGATAGCAGATCTTGGGTTGCAAGTCTCGGAAAGACCTCTATCTTCTTTAGCTTCTGCTAGTCAGAGAACAGTATTAGACTAGGATGGACCAGTGGTCTTGATGTTATAAGGTGAACCATTGATGCATTTCTTAGTGCAGATAGTATTGATCTGATGTGTAGAAATCTTTCCTATTCTACTTAATTCAAGAGGGCCCAAGAAGCTTTTGCAAACCTCTCTGTGTGAAAGAAGCAAGCAGAAGGTTTATGATGTTTGGGTTATTCCTTCAGAGAAGCTGAGTACAGCTGGTTTAAACTGGTTCTGTTAATCTCTTTCTGTCAAGGTCATGCTAAGTATAATAGTAGGGCCAGAAGGAGCATGAGTTCCTCACTTTCTCTTTCTATCTCATTTCCGTCTGGTGTGGTGGTCTGTATGCTATAGTCTTAAGTTTTAGACTTATTATAAGTTATTGTACATTTTAAGTCTGCTGCAACTGGATTTCTTATGGACAGTGCCAGTCCTGAATATATTAGAATTGTGACCATTATGTTCACTTGCCTTCAGTAGCAGTAAAGCTCTGCTAGATGAAATATAATTGCCTCTGGTCTATTTTTGGGGAATCTTGCAGCGTGTTTAAGTTTTTACTCTGCTAACTATACATTGGAATCTGCTTTGGATCAATACTAAGTAGACTTTCACTGGCAATGTGAGGGGAAGTGAGAGGTACACAGATGGTTCAGTCAAAGAAGATGAAAGGCCTTTGAGTAGCTTCTCCATGGAAACCAATGGCATTGCACAGAGATAGGTTGATGGTTGTATGGTCATGTACCAAGACATAATTTACCAGACTATCTAGTCAGTCACCATTACTGCCCTGCTAAGTGAGGCAATATGGTTCTCCATCTGGTCCCAATCCAAGGAAGCAGAGGTGCAGTAAGATCACTAAACAGGATCACTAAACAGGATCATTACTGATGATCAGCTCACTGAAGGCATCAACGTATCAATGCCCTATATGTGGATTATTATTATTGCATTATTTGTTGCATTTGTATCCCACTTTTTTCTTCAAGGAGCTCGAGGTGGTGTACCCCCTCCTCATTTAATCCCCACAACAACCCTGTGGGGAGGTGGATTAGCCTGAGAGGCAGTCACTGGCCCAAAGTCACCCAGTGAGCTTCATGGCCAACCACTGCATTCATGGGTGGATGGAACTTGCAGACAAACCCTGCTCCCAATTTCCCCATGCATGCCACCCCATCTGCTGTGTCCATTACTTTCCTCATGTTGATTGGGGAAGGTCTGTGGGGAACTTTTACTTGGGTTTGCTCAAATGCAAGAAGAAAATTCCATGCAGTCGGCGATGCTACTTTGTCCATGATCACATGGAGGATTCTACCTCTGTATAAGTGATTGCAAGTAGAAACCCCCTGCAGATCTTCCCCTCTTAAGGAGGCCAGTGTCACTGAGCAAGAGAACCTGGGGGGCGGGGGGCGAGTTAGGGCATGTGAGCACACCCTACCAGCTGTCCCCAGACATATTGCTTATGTGTTCCATATGCAATGACTTCTAGCAGTGCGATTTTTCCTGAAAAAGAGGTGCCAGAACTCACCATGAACACCTCCTTCATTCCCTTAGAATGGCAGTGGTGCCCACCTGAGAGGTGATGGAACTGAGTTCCAACAAGTTCTGGCTGAAAAAAGCCCTTTTCTCTAAGAAGTTATCACATGGTAAGTTGTCATCTCTGCTTCTTCTGTTGCCTGGAGATATTGCACGCTAAAGCCTCTCTTTTGTGACTTCTCTATGACTTGCTTTGTCATAACTAGCATGGTTGAGAAACAAAAATAATCCTACATGGAATTAATTAATAACAACATAATTTTTAGTGGTGTGGCAGTAATATTGCTGCATGGTCCTCTTTAGGATCAACAATTGTCCTGAAGAAGTTGTCACAAGGAAGCTATGTTTGGAATGTGTTGTTATCAACCTAATTATGGCAGCTAATTTGCATAGCATAATCCCATGTGCTGAAGCAGTGGAATAATGCAGCAATGGCATCTTAGGGTATGGATTGTCAGTTCTGTTCAGAAATTGAGGGAAAATTTTCCCAGTGTGTTTTGACAGCATCTTTAACAAGGGTAGTTATTCATGTTATTCCTTCCTTTTTAAAAATAAAAATAAAGGGGGGGGGAGAGATACATACTACAGTAATTTCATACATATATTTTTGAGATTTCCTCAGTCTGTAGCTTTTCGTTGTGCAGGTTCCATGATAGACTGAACTGAATATTTCCCCTCTTAATAAAGACAGAGTTGAATGCGTTAGGAACTTTCCACTTCTTGCAGCTGACTTTTGCGTATGTGCTTGTGTGGTGCATTAGAGCTATTTTTATCTCCCTCTTTTTAATCTCTTTTTCCTTTGTGCTGGATCCCTTTCTGGTGAAGTGCTCAAGGTTACAGAGTTGAGAGGGAAAATCTCATCCAGTATTTATCAGAAGAGATTTTTTTTGACAATTTTTGAATGTGGTTCCCCCCCCCCCTTCGACTATTTCCCTGGAGAATATTTGGCAAGGTGGTCTCCCTGCTCTTGCCATCCACGAGAAGCTGAGAGCTTTTTACCAACCTCCCATGTTGCATCATTCTGTTTTATTCCACACCCCTCTCCCTACATGTATTCACATGCCTGCAACATGCCCTGCCTAGATTTAGGGTTATGATTCTGTCCTCCCTGCTTCTCTCTGCTGGCAACTCTGCTAGGGGAGTGTTTTCTGCTCCTCCTCCTCCAGTCCACTTTCTTTTTCCGCCCTCCCTTCTTTTCCTTGGCTCAGTTCAAACCCTCGAATACACTTGCCCCCTATTGCTGGCAGTTTTGCCCTTGGCTGGGGCTGGCAGTCTGGCTCCCATCCCTGATGAAGAGATATGATGGTTCCTGATGGTTCCTGAGAGAAAACAAAGCAGAAAGCTACTGTAAGCACTTATAAATTGTTTAAAGGACTGTAGGGCATTTGGGCACCACTAGCAGAGCAGGGACATGGGTGGCGCTGTGGGTTAAACCACAGAGCCTAGGACTTGGTGATCAGAAGGTTGGCGGTTTGAATCCCCACGATGGGGTGAGCTTCCGTTGCTCAGTCCCTGCTCCTGCCAACCTAGCAGTTCGAAAGCACCTCAAAATGCAAGTAGATAAATAGGTACCGCTCCAGTGGAAAGGTAAACGGTGTTTCCGTGCGCTGCTCTGGTTCACCAGAAGCAGCTTAGTCATGCTGGCCACATGACCCGGAAGCTGTATGCTGGCTCCCTCGGCCAGTAAAGCGAGATGAGCGCCACAACCCTAGAGTCGGTCACGACTGGACCTAATGGTCAGGGGTTCCTTTACCTTTACCTTAAGGTAGTCTCTATGGGAGTATATTGTATTTAATTATGGGGTATCAAAATTTTTAGGGGGCTAACCAGGCTGGGATAGCAGGCTTGTTGGTTTCTGAATGTCTGATGTAGATTTTCAATTTCGTTGAAAAGGTCCCTTTACCTTTACCTAGCAGAGCAGTTAGATATGACAGTGGGGAAAAGATAATGATTAAAAAGTTATTTTACAGCAAACAAACAAAACATGCATGGGGAGGGCTTTGGGGTGACCCAATTAACCCTCTGGGGGTTGGGTGTGCCCTCTTGGCCATTAGTTGGCCAGTGTGGTCTACATCTTTGATCAGCTTTCTTTAACCAGAATTTTGGACCGAGATTCTGGTGCCCTGAGTCTGGGTTAAGCCTCCTGTGCTGTATTTATATGGATCTGTTAAATCTGTCACCTAAAAATGAGATGAAGCTGAAGGATGTTCTTTGGATTTTTAGTGTTCTTTTTATGGTAATTGAAGAACAAAAGTTCAGTACACTGGTAAAGCTTTTACTGGACTGATCTAGTGGTTGAACAGTCCTCCATGGGGAAAAAATATATCTGAATGTAGAAAGCTAGTGTGACCTAGGAGGTGGATTCAATCTCACCTTCTCCCTGCCATCTTTCCATCTATCTAAATTTTCATGGAGGAGCATCCCCTCACGCACACCTGAACCCGTACAGCCTCAGAAAAGCTTTACCAGTTGCTTCTGGTCTTCAGTCAGGAACGTGTATGCTGGGCCAGTCCTACCTTGAGGCAGAGTGTGGTAGCTGCCTCAGATGGCAAATTCTGAGGGGTGGAAAGTGGCCACAAAGGTGTGGCATGTGGTTTGCCCTGTGGCCCCTAAGCTAGCTTTCTGCCCCAGCATGGCTAGCATACCAGTGAGGCAACCTGAGATGATTAGCCTTCGGTGGCATGAATCTCCCACTCCACCAGGGCATGTGTCTGGTTCAGGAAAGGGGAAGCATTGGTCTCATCTCTGACACCAGAAGGTCTTGGGCCGGCCCTGGGTATATGGGATAAATTTGCAGCAGGCATCCTGATTTTGCTGAGAAACGATCACAATGCATATGGCAACAATGCTGAAATAAAACCGCTAAGCTGGGCTGGGGGGTTGATCTGTTTACTTGTGTGCAAAGAGCCAGATCCCAGTAGCCAAAAGAAATTGGATGAGCCTTTAAGCCTTTTCTGTTGACTGCATTCTATTTATATTATTTTTTTAATGAGAATATCATCTGTAGAGTTAAAATAAAAAGAGCCTATCCTTGGAGGAGCTGGAGGAATCTTCATGTAGGGATATTGATTTTTGTGAGACGGAGATTTTAAGCAGAGATTTTAAAGAAGCTCAGGTGTTTTTGTTTTTGAGCAAACATAGATTGCTGTTTGTCACTAATTTCATGGTTGACTTCAGGGTTTTAAATTTTTTATCTCAGGTGTGATAGAGCATATAAAATGTTTGCTTCCATCCCCCTGCTTCCTCCTTTGCTTGGTGTGTGTTTTTTCAAGGAAATCTACAGACTGAAGTCTGAATTACAGCCTTTATTTATTCTTTTAGAAAAATAAAAATGTATCAACCACTTGTTTAAAAACCATATTTTCTTTTTCTTTGGTGATCACTCATAGCTGAGTAAGATGGTCTTCCATGAACATGGTCTTAACTGTGAGTCCATAAGTGACTGTGGAGGTCAATTCTGGATCCACATGTCCTTCCACAGTAGGTTTCCAGGTGGGAGCTGATCACGGTGAGGGTTTGCCAAACGTGCCTTCCTCTTTGCACATTTCTCCCTTTTGTCCTGAGTTTGAGTGTCTTCAAAGTCCATGATACCTTTGCTAAAGGCTGTTCTCCAATTGGAGCAATCACAGGCCAGTGTTTCCCAGTTGTCAGTGTTTACACTACATTTTGAAAGATTTGTCTTGAGAGAGTCTTTAAACCTCTTTTGTTGACCACCAGCATTATGCTTTCCATTTTAAGCTCCTTTGGAAGACAATAATCAGGCATCTGAACAACATGACCAGTCCAATGAAGTTGATGTTGAAAAATCATTGATTCGACACTGGTAATATTTGCTTCTTCCACAACGCAGAGTAAAGGTAAAAGGTAAAGGTACCCCTGCCCGTACGGGCCAGTCTTGACAGACTCTAGGGTTGTGCGCTCATCTCACTCTAGAGTGTCTGGAGACACTTCCAGGTCGTGTGGCCAGCGTGACAAGCTGCATCTGGCGAGCCAGCGCAGCACATGGAACGCCGTTTACCTTCCCGCTCCTAAGCGGTCCCTATTTATCTACTTGCACCCGGGGGTGCTTTCGAACTGCTAGGTTGGCAGGCGCTGGGACCAAACGACGGGAGCGCACCCCGCCGCGGGGATTCGAACCGCCGACCATGCGATTGGCAAGTCCTAGGCGCTGAGGTTTTACCCACAGCGCCACCCGCGTCCCTTACAATGCAGAGTACTAACTACTATACGATTACGGCTTCTTCCAGTACACTGGCATTAGTTTGCCTGTTTTCCCAATGTAATTTTTTTTTTTTTTTTGGAAACACCGTTGATGGAATCTTTTGAGGCGTTTGGGATGGCGTTTATAAGTGGTCCATGTTTCAGAAGCAGTAGTAAGGTTGGTAGTACAATAGCTTTGTAAACAAGCGTTTTGTTTTCCCTGTGAATGTCCCGGTCCTCAAACACTCTGCACTTCAGTTGGAAGAAAGCTGCACTTGCAGAGCTCAGGCGATGCTGGATTTTGGCATCAATGTTGGCCCTCGTGGAAAGATAACTGCCCAAGTAGGAGAAATGATGGACACTTTCCAACGTTACACCATTGAGTTGGGTTTGCCCAAGCTCCTAACGCTATGCCTCAGTTTTGAGTTATACCTGCATGAGGTTGCTGTGTTAATAGCAAGAATGCATAATAAGGTGAGCCACATGTAAGCACAGATATATTAGGATTGAGTGTAGGAATACCTCAGTTTTCCTGTTTTCCTGTATGTAGGGTATATATTGGAAGAGTGAAGAGACTTCCTAGTTTGAAATAAAGAGGAAGTGCCAATTGTATGTGCAATTTTGAATAAGGTAGCATATTCTAATAATTGCCATGGGGATGTACCGTATTTTTTGCTCTATAAGGTGCACCAGACCATAAGACGCACCTAGTTTTTGGAGGAGGAAAACAAGAAAAAATAATATTCTGAATCTCAGAAGCCAGAACAGCAAGAGGGATCTCTGCGCAGTAATCCCTCTTGCTGTTCTGGCTTTTGGGATAGCTGCGCAGCCTGTATTCGCTCCATAAGACACACACACATTTCCCCTTACTTTTTGGGAGGGAAAAAGTGAGTCTTATAGAGCAAAAAATATGGTAATTGCAGTCTTGCTAATTCAAAATGTTGTGCACAGTCTAAAAGTAAGGGATGCTCAGCTGATGACCTCCGATTCTCCTAGCTCTAGGCATTCTTCCTTCTCTCTCACAAGCAGCATGGCCACAGTCCCATACTGAAAGAGGCAAAGGCAGGGGAAGACCACAGGGGCTACGAAAATGCTGCCCCTGCTCCAGATGGCATGCTACAGTAGTGATGAAGCTGGCACAGCACCATAGTTTGTTGCAGCCTCGGGTTGAAGAAGCGGATGATGGAAAGGATCCAGGTGGTGGAGCAAAGGCAGCTGTGAGAAAGTGCCAGCAAGTGGCCCAAGATGCAAACCGACTTCAGCAAGATGGAGCAGGCTTTTAGAGGAGATCTCTCTGGAACAGCAAACACGGAGAGCTTAATTGCTTTTAGAAATGCTCCAACAGGAAATGACTCTCTTTGGCAGAATGTAGGAAAGGAGGCACTGACACTTGGAGCCATAAGGGGTTGTTTAAAATAGAACGCATTGGGGCTTATCTTGAGAGCAAACCTAAATAACTTTTAACGTGCCATCCCCCCAAATGCAGGACCCAGCCCTAGACAAAGGAGAGGTGGTTGCAGTACTTAGATAAGCAGATGGTGTCAACCAAGTGGCAGCTGTTCAGCCTTCTTGCCATGCCAGAAAACTGGTTGCAAATAGGTTGGTAGATACTGACAATATACATAAGGAAAAGGTAAAGAGTGGCATTGAGGGGGGACCCACAGGGGTGGTTGCCCCATGCGCAAAATGATTAGGGGCACAAAATTTCACCACCCAGAGCTGCCTCAATACAGCTGTGCGCTTCCTTTGCTGGGCTCCATTGAAAACAGCTTCTCCATGCAAACCAGGAGGTGACCTCTCCAGGCAACAGAACGACTCTTCTTTTCTCTGTGGCTGTGATCTCCTGGGTGACGCGGATGCTGTTAGGCAGTTGAATGTGCATGTGTACTCCATCCGTTTCCCTCCTATCCAGCCCTCCATGCAGCCCTGGGCACTGGCAACCCATGTTACACCACTGGAGGCAAAGTAACCTGAATAGCTTCTGAGTGGGTGGCAGGGTGATGATGGGATTTCCCCTCCCCCCAATATTCAGAAAAGGTGCTGCACCAAAAAGAGGAAAAAATCAGAACTGTCAAAATACATTTGCTGTAATGCTGATTTTACTTCACTGCTTTGCATCAGAACAGTGTGTTTTGAGCTTTCAAATGGCCTTTCAAAATTCTCCACTGTAATTGTGAGCAGATGAATTGGAGGAGACCACCTTGCCAAATTTCTCCAGTGAGAGAGTAAATTCTCCAGCAATTTCTTGGGGTGGAGCTCACCATTTGCAAGGACAGTAGCACAGGTTCTTTGGTTTCCCCTACGGCTTTTTTTTATTTTTGCTGCTGCACGTAACAACAGCAACCATCACAATGTTCTGGATGTAAATCAGAGAAAACTCTGCAAAGTGCCATTCCCATCCACCTCTAGAGGACTTAGTCCAGTACTCCTAGTTCAGCATTCTAGCCTCTACACCGTTCTGGCTTTCCCTGGATGCATTCCAGGCAGGAAGAAGCATTTGGGTAGGGCATGGAGCAAGGCCAGTGAGGGATGTAGCCTGGGGAGGGTCCTGAGGGCCTAGTTTAAAGGAATGGGGGGCCACATTCCACTCTGTTTTTAGCCCATTACCTAAAATGGTTGCTGTGGTGGTAAAATGGGCTAACTTCCCCTCAGCTCATGGAGGAAGGATGAGAAGAATAAATAACATTTAGTGAAGAAGTTTCTTGTTGACATAAATGGCCCTTAGGATATTCCAGGCGCTGAATTGATGTTGCTTTGGAATGTCTGTTGTGTTTGTTCATTCTTTCTGTCTGAGCATCCTTTACATTTGTAATGTATAAGAATCTTATGACAGAAGGCAGTATTAAGTCCCTGGTGTGCTCTGTTCCGTAAAAGGCTCTCTCTTGAATGTCTTACAATTCACAAAAAAATGGGGAACAGGAAAACACTGTAGTTTTAAGTATGGAATGATATTTGGAATTTTGACCAAGATCTGTAATGCTAGATTTGCCCCAAGGGGAGAAAAAGTCCAACCATTCATATACCGGGCAAAGGGAAATTGAGGAGGAAGCAAAGAAACATTGTCAAACCTTTTGATGGCGCAAAGCTTTCTCTCCCTTCGTATATTCTTTTTTGTTTTCAACTTTTGAAGTACCATGTTTCTGTGTCCTCTTTCTCTACCAGCTGAGGTTAGGGTCACAGCCAGCAACAGCATGAGGTCATCCTCACTATAGACTGAGTATTGAGCCACTGAAGGAGAATTTGACAATTCCCTGACCCACTTTAATCTCTTTCTCTGTTCTCACCGGCGACAAGGAAGAGTAGGAACAGCTGTCTCGCTAGGTGTTTCAGAGCTGCTTGACAAAATGGTTGCTATTTAGTTTGGTCACCTTGACTTTTCTAAAAAAAAAACACCTGCTTATTTATTGCAGGTAAATATAATGTTCTTCAGGGGTAACTTCTAACTCTGTTTCTTTAATTTTTATGCAGCAGTTAAAGTATGCAAGAGAAGTATGTTGCCAAATTGTACAAAAAAATTAAAATAAATACAGTAATAGTTCCACTAGCCAAACTCATAAAGGTGCAAGTCCAGTTTAGTTATAAATCCCAGCAGCTTTATCACAAACTCTTGCAGTACTTTGTCATAATTTCATGTAACAGGGAACTTAATGGCCCCATGCCATCCAGTAGGGGAGTGAAACTGAGCCACCCATTGCCACTGCCCCACACCAGGATCCCTCAGAGAATCCTGCCTTTGAAGAAATCCTATGGTGCGCAAACATATTTGCTCAGCTCGGTAGGTTTAGACTGCACTAATGGTTTCCTGCATTTCTTATCTCAGCCCAAGTGATGTACCCCATTAGGCTCCATAGTGGAGATCAACTGAACTGAGAAGTGCAAAGCATAGATCATGGAGAAAGCAGTTTCTCAATTACCTGCTGCTTAGACACATGACAAAGAGAGGGAAGGGGTGTGGGGAGAGGAGGGGCAAAGGAAGAAATTTATTCTCCCTCAGTGATTTGATGGTCCCTTTTAATTTGTCACATTTGTATCCCACCCTTCCTTCAGTGAACTCTGGGCAATGTAGATAAGGGCTCCCATATATCTCCCCATTTGGAAAATGAAGGGAGGGAAGAACCTGCCAGTTCTGGTTGCCTCAGTTTCTCACCTTTCCAATCTCAAATTCAGTTCTCTGCATTTCTACTGCAATCTACTTTTTAAAAAAAATCCTCATGAAAATTCATCAGCATTTCAAGATGAATTTATCCCAATAAACACATTTTTTTATGCAGATGTAGTTTTTGCTTCGTGCACATTTGTGAAAGCAATCTTTCAGAATAAGATGTGTTTCTGCATGTTATTTTCACTAGTATGTTATTTTTTATTGCAGCCTTTCCCCTAATAAATGCATTTTTGCAAACATTGTTTGGTTGGAGGATTGCATCACAAAATGTGGATAACTGTAAATTTCAAAGGATGGCTGTGTTTTGGTTCTCATATTGTTTTGGAAAGTGGGAATTTGATACATTTGCCTTTAAATGTGAACAGAATGTCCTTTCATGATGAAGAAAGAAAGTATGGAAGCTCTTAGCATAAGCCACAATCAAGGTGAGCCCTGTGTTTACTGTGAACCTTAAAAGCTGTAGGAAACTGAAGGTAATAATCTGATCTTAAGGAGCTTCATAACTCCACCATATTAAATTGTGCAATGCAACAAGAAGTGGCACTTTGACCTTTTGATCGGCTAGTACATACTAGTATTATTAGTTAATGCTGACATGGCTTTTCTGTATCATATACCTTTAAATGTCAAGAGTACCAAGATGAAAGTGAAGTGACCTATTGAGCAAAGATTAGCGAAGGGTTTCCAAAAGGCAGAGCCTGCTTTATTTCATGGATGTCCTGAATATTGGTTGCAAGACTCATTTTATTTCCAAATAATGAATGCCAGTGTGGTGTAGTGGTTAAGAGCGGTAGACTCGTAATCTGGGGAACCGGGTTCGCATCTCCGCTCCTCCACATGCAGCTGCTGGGTGACCTTGGGCCAGTCACACTTCTTTGAAGTCTCTCAGCCCCACTCACCTCACAGAGTGGTTGTTGTGGGGGAGGAAGGGAAAGGAGAATGTTAGCCGCTTTGAGACTCCTTCAGGTAGTGATAAAGCGGGATATCAAATCCAAACTCTTCTTCTTCATCATCATCTGAACATTGCAGAGATTGTCACTGCGATTCAGTTTTGCACTTGCTAATATCCTAATTGAGAAGCTCTAACATCCTGCATGTGGCGTGCTCCCATGAACACCAGAACCCATTTCCCAGCAGCAATATATGTGGCCTGTGAGGAATTGGTTGACATATTCACCATCTACCAGAATTCCTAGTGTTTATGCCTGAGTTTATGCTATATTTTTGAGCAATGAATCCTGTTTTCATTAACAGGCAGTGCAGGGCAGGGAAAAGAGAATTTGGATCAGTCCCTGGAAAACTCTTCCTAACAGTTCTGCCATCTTTGCCATATGTGTCTTGCTACAGCCTTGGATTTCTCTTTGATCACTTTGCAAGGGAGAAAACAGCAAAGACCTGATGAAGAGAGCACAGCAGAGGTTATATTTTCTGAGAATCCTCTGGAAAAATAATCTCTCAAAGGACCTATTGATGGCATTTTACCATTGCACTGTTGAGGGTGTATTAACTCTCTGTGTGTGGTTTGGGAGCTGCACAGTCAGGGGAAAAACAATGCTGTCCAGGGTAGTAAAGATTGTGGAGAGAATAATTAGGTGCACTCTTCCCACCTTGGATCAAATCTATGCTTCCAGGTGCCATAAGAAAGCTGCAGAGATAGTGCAGGATAGTGGGCACCCTGGAAATTATCTCTTTCAGCTTCTGCCTTCTGGAAGAAGGTACAGAGTTATAAAGACTAGGACTAGCCGCCTGAGAAACAAGTTTCTATCCAAATGTGATTTTGGTTTTAACGCAGTGTAAGGTAGTCTCTATGGGAGTATATTGTATTTAATGATGGGGTATCAAAGTTTTTAGGGGGCTAACCAGGCTGGGATAGCTGGGATAGCAGGCTTGTTGCTTTCTGAATGTCTGATGTAGATTTTCAATTTCGTTGTTCTGCATGGAACAATGACAATAAAGATTATTGTATCATAGTGAGTGTTTTGTCCTTTCAGCTCTCTTAATCTAAGTGAGGAAAAACAACTTTATGCCACAAAACTATTCTGTTAATTTAACGGATACACCAGCTGCCTAAGAAAAGCCATTATAATTCTTTACTTGTGTTAAGGAGATGGCAAGGGGAGGAGGTACAGTGGAGCAAACCATTATAGGCGGATGCATTCTTCTGGTTTGTAGCTTTAGTTGCTACAGAGCATGCAACATTGGGCAGAATTGTCCTAAAGAACTCAAGCGTTGCATAATGGAAGCTGCGCCTGCATTTCTGTTTGCATTCATAATAACATGTTATCTTGTGGAATAGGAAAGTTAAACAGGATTGTTTGGCTTAAGAGAGTTACATGTTTAAAAACCAGAGCTCATTGTTTGCTGTCAAGGTGTAAATGGGCTTTTTATCAGGGTTACAAGCTGCCCTCAACAGTGCTCTGCAAGTAAATGCTTTAGGGGAACAGCCAGTTAATTATATTTATGAGAAATCCAAATCAGCTTTATAACATTTGGATTCTCTAACCCTTAATAAAATATCCACCCTGGCCAACTGGCAGTGTTTTATCACCGGGCTCTAAGATGTCTGGGAGTTCATAAAGACTCTATCAATTGTAATTCAAAAAAGCTCAAAAGATGTGATTTATTACCATGTTGCAACACAAATTCCTTTGTGATATGAAAATTCCTTGTCCTATAGAAGGTCATAATTTAATTATCATCCTCTTATTCACATTCCTAATAATTAAATATTGTACTTTCCTCTTCAAATATGCATATTGCTTTTGGGGGAGGTATCTCATTGTGAACAGAATTGGTGTGTGCCGGTTAAGAGAATGCAGCAAGCTTTGTCAAAAGACAAGTCTGAAGGAAATGAGTCTGGTTGAATGGTGGACATCCACTATGAACTGAGCTAACAACTTGTCCTATGGTTCAGATTAATTTCTTGCAGATATGTATATTGTGTTGACGAAAATGCAAAAGCAGTTTTTCCAAAAGCCCTCAGCTCCTGGTTATTCAAACAAGGATGTGAGAGAGCTTGAAAAAAATGAGTCCAAAATCTCTTCCAGCTTAAAGGTATTGACTCCCTAATTCTCTCTCTAGCCTCATTAAACTGAGGCAGGTGACTTTGTCACAAGCAAGAACTCATATAAAAGGCAGAATAGTTTGCAGTGACTTTACAAAGCAATAAAAATGCATTTCAGGTACATGCAGAATGTTTGCTGCTGTTTTCATTAGTGGAGCTTACCTTTCCCTTGGTGGGCACCCTTTTCCCCATGCAGCTGCTGTCTCTTTCTTCCATCTCTGCAGCATCTCCACTCAGGTACGGGGTGGGAGGCTCCCCTTAGAAATGGTAGGGTGCGCACTTGGAGCCACCGATGCCGACCGAGCTGTTCGCTTTGCAGTGATGCCTCGGACCTTCGTCCTTGTCCTCGGAGAACGCGGATTCCCGGGTCAACTGCTTGGAAGGCAGCTATGCTAACCACTATACCACCAACGATCTATAGCTTGGCAGTATATGTAATCAAAACCAAAACATGGCATGAGGGACCACTAGGGGCGCATCGGAAGTTGGCTGACAATAACATCTCTCCGACCCACACGAGGTAATTAGGAGGCTGTGATGGGAGTAAATAGCCTCCCTACCCCCCCCCAAGGTTGTGGGGGGGCTGCCCTTGCCTGCTGTGCCCTATACCACCCCCGAATTTGTGGGGATGGGGGCACTAGGCAGAATGCCCTCCTGTGGATCTCGGCGCTCCTGGACGCTGTCTCTGATTTGCGCCGCTAGCTGCAAGAACTTCAAAAGAAACAATTAGGAGGAAGCGAATGCACGTATTTCAAGGAAGGAGGGGGAGTAAAGACTGCTAACTGAAGAGATCTCTGATAAACAAGACGGGTCGGAGGAACAAGATAAATCATGAGAAGAAATGCCAAGGCTCGGTACGGCAAAGGGCTGGAGGGGGGAGGGGGGAAACTTTCCTTTTTTCTCCTCTATGTGATTAACCAAGAATCCCTCCCCCCCCCACAAGTCAGAAATGTCGTTTTAATGACTTAAGCTGTGGATTTATGACTGTGTGGAGATAAATTTTCTAACCAAAGCATGTTTTAAGAAGATCGTGCAAAGTATAAGAGCTTTGGAATGACGCAGTTAAAAATGCCGTCGCCATGTTGGCAAGTTCTGTCGGAGGACTTGGGTCTGGGAGGAGAAATAGAGCTGCTTTTATATTGTGGATGTGACTCCTCAGAGGGATTTAAGAGCGACAGTTTTGCAAGATTAATGATGGAAAGAGCGATGTTATTTATGAAAGTGATGATATATGGAAACCATCTTGATATGAGGATTGGACGAACAGAAAAATTCACACAGGATTATAATTGGTGTTTATCTGCTTAAGGAGATTATCAGAAGAGATCATAAAGAAAAAAGAAAAAAAATATACGAACAAGATGAAATGTGGAAACAGCAAGATAAGACTGGATAGAATTATGAACTTTATGAACTTTATTTGGACTGATTTGGATATTAACGCAGTAGCAAGAAGATGATCGGAATCCCCCTTCAGAACTTGAAATATAGGTCCCCTCAACAAAAATTTAAAATTCGGCTTTGTAATTCGGAATTTATGTGATGTGATTTAATTTGATTTGATTGGTCGGTTAATAAAAATTATTTTAAAAAAACACACCAAAACATGGCCTGTTTGCATGTTTACAACATAAAAATACAAGGTAAGAAATGGAAGCCTATTGGAGTTGGAATGTGGAGAAGGGGTTAAAGCAAAAAGTTCTCAAAGTGGTACTCAGATGGATAATTAAGAGTGTTCCTTTCGTACATTTATGCATTTATAAGAAAATGGATAAACCAATGAATTGCTACCCAAGTGCTGAACAATGAACCAATGAATTGCTACCCAGGTGCTGAACAAAAATTTACAGAAATATATAACAACTACACTACAAACATTTTTAGGACAACAGATAAAAAGCTCCTGCATTATATATATATAGTGTCAGCTGCGGGCAATTCCGTAAGCAATTTGTGAAGTTCGGAGTATTGAGACAATAGTTTTAAACCAAAACCTTTATGTCATATCAATTATGATGGTTGATTATTATTAATTTGTTGCCATGTATCATTGTGGTTTCAAGGTGACTTATGAGGAACACAAAGTAAAATATTTTCAAAGTGACATACAATAAACTGCAATGAAAAGATAAAAGTGATCATACACTCTCAATAATTGAACCCTCCCTGCCCATCCCGCTTCATTACCAATGAGTATTCTCTGGACATTGCAACTATTAAACCCATTTATTAAGGCGATTACCCTGAGGTCAGTAGTGGATAACTTGGAAATGGAGGCTATTTTCCAGGAAACTTCACATAGTAGGTATTTGGACCAGCTTTGCATACTACAGCAATAATACCTCACAGTGCATCTCAGGAGGTCTCATGAACTGTGCATGTTAATAGCAAGTTACGCTATTGTTGCATTAAAAAGAGGCATTTGGTTCATGGTGGCCCATATTTGACTCTGTTTTGTCCCATTATCTGGCGATAATAGAGAGAAGCCAACCTTGTCAAAGTATACATTCAATTACTTGGCTTGCAATGTGTATTGTAAATTGGTTTTACATGTTGTGCTTGTTAGATTTATAGGGCAACCAGGCAATAAAGAATGATGAGCACTGAATATTTTGGGCATAATAGAATTTTATCACAAGCCATCTGATATTTGACAGATAGAAATGGCTGGAAGCTCCTGGTGTCTTTGTGGCTGTGGAGCTATAACTGGGATCGAGGACTGAACGCATTATGATGGCCTCTCACCCTGTGCCAACCACAAACCCAACTATCACACTAAGGGAGGGCACCTGTTAGTTTAACTTACAACTTATATTACTGGGATCAAGTGGTTTCTTTTCTTTCTCTTCCTTACTTTCTTTTTGCAATTTTAACCAGTCACTTTAGGGATTTGTTTTTATGCATCCTTTTATAATTTAATGCAACCTGCATTGAGTTCTTATTTAAATACGGTGAGGTACATTTTAAAAATAAATTACATTTCAGGAGATAGGATTTAATAATATTAACAACAGAGCATAGAGGCAGCCAATGTGATGTTCTTTGAGAAGTTGCTAGATTCCAGCCTCCATCAGCTCCAGGCAGCCCAGTGATTATGGGAGTCTAAGAACTCAGTATTTCAATTAGCATTTTTAAATAACATTTAGATTAAAAGAACTGGAAAAGCCAGTTTGTTATCTGCTAGACACAGACATTATGTTTACACAAGAAAATTTGACCACACTTCTGCACATAATCAGACAAATAGGCAGTGGGTACAATTCAGTTCATAACTGGACAGGACAATGTAGATCATTACAGACCATAGTTATTGTCAGTGTTATATGGTAAGTACGGTAATTTCTTGGTAAATGGTCATCTTTATTCACCCCAGATTTGCCTGCACACTGATGACTTCAGTAGTACTCTAATGAGAACTGTTCCCCAAGTTATTTGATGCTTTCTTCTTCCACAAAGTGGGCTTCCATTCTGTCTAATTCAAAGGGTGCGTTCAGGGCTGTCTTAAGCATATGCAGTGCCAGGGTGCAAAGATTTGCCCAGTGCCCCCCCCCCAGGTTGCCCAGTCCCAGGCACACAGGAGGGCGGAGCCAGCCAGCCACCTCAGTGTCTCACTGGCTTGGTCACCCCCAAACTCATGGCACAGAGCCGCCCGCAGCAGAAGAGCCTGCTGTGGTGCTCCGACCAATGGGCAGGCTCTTCCCCAGACTCAACTCTCAGGCCCCAGACTCTTGGCCTGGTGCCCCTGAGAGCCAGGTGCCTGGGTGCCCTGCACCCCTAGTGCCTATGGGTAAGACGGCCCTGGGTACATTACAATTCCTTTATCATTTTTTAAGGTGCATAGTTCAGGTTTTTGTTGTGAGGTAGTCAATATTTCATTACCATTAAATATTTCCCCAGCACTCTGCAGCCTTCCTGGTTGTCCTCACTCCCTGATCTAAAAAGGCCTCATAGGAAGATAGGCTCACAATGGCCTTTAATTGAAACATGGGAAGCCAGGGGGACTGGCTAGCAAGCACCAAGATTGGTGAGCTTGCTGATTTTGTTTTTAAGGCAATGTCTTCCTTTCACCTTTTTCTGGAAAGACCAGCCATGGACATATTGCAGTTTGCAGGGAGCATGGGCATCTAGGAAAGCTTGAAAAATGCATACCACCAAAGATATAGCTTGTATTATTTTATTTATTTTAATTCATAAAATTTATACCCCACTTGATTGTAAAAGAAACCCTCAAAGCACTTTACAAAAAGCTAAAACAATCAAATCAAGAAAAAATTGCAACCATACTTTAAAAAGATACAATGTAGAATGAAAAGACATTCATTTCTCAAGCATCTTGAAAGTAAGAACCGTAACAAAGATCCACTCCAACCTATGGGGACTTCATTGATTTTTTCTTTCCCATTTGATAATTTTTGGTGGATAATTAATTGATACAGGATGGTCAGGGGGGGGGAAAGAAAGAAATCTTTAGCATAGGACAAAATTTCAAGGTGCACCATGCATGTTCCCTTCTTTCCAACTTTATTTTCTTTTGTTTCTTTTTAATATACATCTTTTGCATAATCCAGGACATGCAGCTGAATTCCCTTGGCTTTTTTTTTCTTTGCAGAGAAATGAAGGTGGCAGCATAGTTTATTGATTTGGATCACGTCCCAGCTTTCAGGTTAAATGGGGATACTTTGCTCACAGGCTTCTTTGTGAAGAACTGTTAGTGCTGACAATAATGTCATTGCCTGATTTCTAAGAAATTCTGCCAAAGCAATTATGCTCAGGAATGAAAAATGGCTTATTAGCCAGACCAAAATGACAGGTTGTAAGTGCTTTATATGGTAATGATGAGAAGTTGGTTCCGCCTTCTTGTGCTGGGTGCACTGGTGTAAAGTAGATCTGATCTGAAACAGTCCCTTCAGTTTTGATTCTCATATTTGGGAACATCACCTTCAGATGGGCTCCTTGAAATTTTGTCTATTGTTTTCCAATTCTTGGACTGTAGGGGAAGTCTGCAAAGCTCTCAAAAAACTGATCTTATGGCTCTGGGAAGTTGTGCAGCCCAGCACAAGGAACAAAATGGTGAAAGACTCGTGATAGTGAGCGGATTAACTAAACTTGTGTTAAGGATAACTTCAATTTCCTGAAATGGGAGTGTTTGCTTATGTGGAATTGCTGTGTATTTTTAGCATTGGTTTTTTTCCTTTGGCAATAGCTCTCATGTGATTGGCTGACTGTCAGTCACAGGAGAGAGGCATTCCATTCTGTTGTGACTGTTATTCAAGGAACTGTTGTTTTTAACTTTTTTTCTGGCTGCTGAGAGAGACTTCTCGGGATGCTGCTGAGGACAGTGTGTGTTAGTGTGATCTGCCTGAAGTGAAACAAAGGAGATCCCTAAACGTTAATAGCAATCTGAGCATGATATTGTAAATATATTCTTCTAAGTTATATGTTTATTAAAGTAAAGGTTTTAACCTGGCCATCTTTTCCTCCGCTGCCCTCACCTTACCATTGTGTAGATGATTGTCATTGAGTATATCCTGTACTTGACAAATATATATGCATATGTTAATCTATAAGTCAGATGTGGGTGAACTCCGGATATGCCTAAATGGCGTTTCGGGGGAAGTTGGAATCAGGCTTGTTCTAGGGTCCCATGTTCCAGCTCATCACAGAGGATCTCCTATCATATTAGAGTTATGTTAATCTTATACATGCCATGAGCTACAGAGATACACCATATCATAAGTTCAGATTCATATACATCTCTTCACAATCTCGAGGGGTGAGTGGGATCAGGTTGGGGAAGGCTGATATAGGAGCATTCTTCATAACTGTGGTGCCTCGGTGTGTAGAACCAGAGAGACAGTTAGAGAAAAAAGTGCCCCAGAGGGACAATCATATCATCTGAAACATCTATTGTGGTACTCATATGACACTGGTCTCATGACATGGCAGAACGAGTGCTTGTGTGGATAGCTACCCCTTCAAAGAAAGCCCCAAAGTCACCAGCTTGATGTTCCTCCAGATGTTTCCAGAAAACACAGCTGCTTCTCACATGTTCGTGTTTCTTATTCTTTGGCAAGCAGGCAGCACTTTAAAGACTAGTTATCCCATCAGAAGGAGAGAAGGCACTGAACCGTATGAAAATCATTTCAAGGAAGGGTGCTATTCTATTTGGTGGGTTGTGTAAATTATAGATGAAATTTCCCCTTTAAAAGTAAAGAGTTCTGCTGCAAGGGTGAGGTGGGGTGGGGAGTAGGCTATAATTTTCCTTCTCACTTTTCCCCTTCCAGCAACTGATGTATTCTGGGAGGGAGGAAGCCCAGGCTACTTGATTTGAGAATACACAGAAAATGGACCTTGTCTTAGACCATTGCAGGAAGGAAAACAAATCAAAGTTTATATCAACCATATAAATGACTCAGAGTAGAAGGGCTGTTTTTTTTCTCCTGCTTTTTTGTGGCAGCAATCCTTTTTACACAGAGTGACTCAATTCAAATGATGCTCCAAGGCCAAACAGCGGTTTGGAGTACCAGAAACCAGATTGGGCTCTGTCCTCCCTGTTTCATGCACCTTTCTCTCTCAATTTCATGTTTGAAATTAAGCATAAATCACTTGCATTTAGCAGTGCAATTATTACTAGTTTAGCACAGGAGCATTTCAGGTTTGTTTTGCTGTTCTCACAACAGAAAGCTTCTCCTGCATGGGAAGAACAGAATCGTCATTGGAGAAAGCCTCTCCTCCTTACAGAGGGGAGGAGTTGTGAGCGGGAGCCGTTTCCTGTGTTGGCAGGGGGTGTTTAGGCCCCTGCCCAGCTGGCCCGGCTGCCGCGCCACACCCCCAGGTAGCCAACTAGTCGGGCGGAGGCTTGGGGGCGGGGTTTAGCTGCTCAAATGCGGCCACGGCAGTGCTTCCCTTTCATTCCGCTGCTGGTTTTCATCAGATCACCCACCCACCCTCCCTTTAGTTCATTGCTTGGTTCTTGACATTGCTATGGACCTGCCGTTGGTCGTCTTGGTTGTCCAAGGGGCCTGGTAGGAATTTTTATCCAACTGGCAAATTGGCACTTGGTTTTTCACCTACCTCGTAGCAAATCGTCACAACTTTTTGGGTATTGGCGGTTAGGCATTGGAATATGTTTGTGTATTGGAGGGAAGGGTGTGGCCATTGCCTACCCCTCCACTTTATGGGTAAAGGAATCCGGCGGTCGTGGATCCTGTCCGACGCCCTTTCTGGTGGCTAGGGCCATGGCACGACCCCCGGTGACATCAAGGGGAGCTTTCAGTTGTATTTGCATCAACAGGCTCCTCTCACTGGTGGTTAACCCTTGATAGACTCACCCCTCCCTGAGGGGGTGGAGTCACTCACTGTGGTTTATCTAGTGCCTAAGCCAATACCTCTCACATGCTGTAATCAATAAAGTTGTGGCCTTTTTTAGCCCATTAACCTTATATACCATGCCCATGTGTCTTTCTTATCCTCAAGCGGGTGGTGGGTCCTCGAATCACAAAAGAAACCTATTGTCTCTTGATCATGCTCAGCCTTACTTATCAGTATATACATTACATTGAAACAAAGGGATTTGGTATCAGTTTACACATGAATATTACAATTTATTACTTGGGCACAATGCTATATGACCATTTCTGTTTGTAAATGGGGCCATGCAACAAAATGTCGCAGTGTGAAGTGCTTCACTTCAAGGTACCAGGCTTTCCATTCCATCCTCCCTGTAAAAGTTGGTCAGTATTCTGTTCAGCTTGTATACCTGAAGGAGTGTCTCCACCTCCATCATTCAGCCTGGACACTGAGATGATGATGATGATGATTCCTATTGAACATGTTCAGTCTTCATGGGCTGTTTTGTGCACAGAGTGAGAAACACTAGTATTCAATCCTAGCTACATGAAAACCCTGAGTTTCCCCACTGGTTTCTATGGAGAGCTCTTATTTCCATCACTGAAGACACTAAAAATAGCTTTTTATTTTGATCCAGGAAATGACCTATCAAGACAATGAGATGGTTCTCTCTCTCTCTTTCTCTCTCTCTCTTTCTCCCCCCATCCTCCTCTTCCTGTCCTCCTTTGACAGCTTCTCTGTTCCATTCCCTCTCCCACCCAGATTTGTTTTTCCAACATCAGGGAGACACCTACCTGTTGCAGCCTGGAGGTTAGAGCTGCTTCATTGTTCGTGTAGGAAAATTTGTTTTGGTGTCAGTAGTTCACCTTTCCATGTTGTGCTGCACAACAAGATGCTTTGGTCTCAATTCTATGATGTCCAGTTCAGGTGTTAGTGTTGCCCTGTAGTTACCTATCTGCATGTGTTCATACCTGCATGTCTGTGTCCACGCACACACAAATGAAATAGCTTTTTATAGGTAAAATAACAAAGGAATCATTTTGTTTCAGGTTGCTTGGTTGTACATAATTGGTTTTTTCTTGCGTATATATTAAAATACATATTTTAGCAAATGAATTGTTACTGCATGGGAAGCATCAAAATTCTTTTTGTGCACTTGGTTAGCTTTAGTGAAATATTCTTATTCTTGAAAACTCTGGCAATATAGGTGGATGCCATGCTTTCTGAAGCCTTTTCCTTCTTTCAACTGAATGGGCTATGATTTCATATAATATTATAGTCAGTTAGCATTTATAGGTTCTCGAGATACAAACTCCCTAGTGCTTCATTAGATCACGTATTGCAGAGCCAGTTGATATAGTATCTTTGGAATGAAATGGGACATAAGAAGCTTCCTGTGCTGAGTCAGATCATTGGTCCAGCTCACTGCTGTCTGCTAGCTGACAGTGCCTCTCTGGGGCTTTAAACAGGGGTCTTTCTGCCTGAGATCATTTAGACTGGAGTATGCCAGTGGTATAATCTAAGACGTTTTATAAATGCAAAGCCGCGTGTTCTATTGCTATGTGCCCCTCATCTCACAAAGCTACATCACCACTACATGCATGGGAATTTTCCTTTACTGCATTCCAAAAAGTCACCATGGCACCTTTTGTGGACAACAGCCTACTTTGTCAGGTGCACAAATTAGATAGCGGCAAACTGACAATGTGGGATGTGAATGTTCTCGCAGAGTTAGCTATGTAATTAAATTAGCCGGCAAAAGGGATGAGCTGTTATGTAGTTTGATAAATCAGTCCAACCCTTGCAGTGATCGTTTATACCCTTTCCCATTATTAGCAATTTAGCAATTTAGAAAACCTCTGGAAGAAAATGAAGATGTCATAGGGTTTGACATGAACATAAAGGTGGATAAAGATTCCAAAGCAGCATTGTTTTAGATCTGCCCAATGAAAATACTTGAGTCCTTTAGTCCATATTAAGCTGTTTTAGATGTAATTGTTATTATTTTTTGCTGCATTCTTTTAATGCCAATGCGTTTGCTGCCCTGAGTTCCTTTGGGAGGAATGGTGAGATATAAATTTAACAAATAAAATTAAATAAAAATATTGGAAAGTTTGGACATGGAAAGCACTTGCAAGTAGGAAATGCCATGCATCCTGCATGTGGATTGCTACATATTTATTTATTCGTGTATTATTATTTTTATCTTATAGTCTATTCTTCCAATAGAAAGCTTGCAGACAGTTAGGGGAGGATCATGATTTTCTCTCATCTGGGCACTGATTGAGTCCCCAAATCCTAAACTTCACCAGTGGTAAAGGAGTAAGCGAATAATCACGTTCATTGCACATGACTTGCATGTTATTTCTGTTACAGGAGTGCCTTGTGCCTAGTGTTTAATGAATGTGTTGGTGCTATCTTAAAAAGAAAAGAAAAGAGAGTCAGCAAGTCAGCATTGCTTTCATCTGTTCTGCCGTGTGTTAAAATATCTCCAAAGATGCATTTTAATTAACTGCACGGGTGTTGGGCCCGAGGCAGGCTGTGTGGAGAAGAGTAAATCCCTCTGCTCTCTGGTGATAGCAATGTCCCCAGTTGCAGCTGCACATGGAAGAATGTGGGGTGTCCGATTCAGAGACATGGGAAGCCCCTGTGCAAAACTAGCTGCTCTTGGTGCTCGGAACCAAATTGGTGCATGTTAGATAGCAGTTCACTTGAGATATTCAATCAGCAAATCTTTCCCAAAGTGAAATGGAATCCTTTTTCATGCCACATTTCCTTCCCCTTTGGACCTGCCAAGACCCCACATGATCCCTAAATTATTAAATTAGGGCTTTCATGATCATCCGAAGGTCATGGTGCCTAATGTGTGCTAATGTGATGGAAGTGTCAGATACAATTATCTTTGGCAGTAAAACATGGTTTTATAGCCCTAAATACAATAAATTAGAGTGGGCTGCTCAGACTGCTGTCGTCAGGGATATTTCTGCACCATTAAGGTCTGATGAGGAAGTCAGGTCTTTGCTTGGATGCTGGGGAGAAGCAGAAAGAAGGGAATTGGTTTGTTTCACTTTCTGTCATTGCTGCTGCTGCTGTTTGATGGATTAAATATCAGAGTGATTTTCAAATTCCTCATCTTGTCTTGGGGGCAAAAATCCAAGCGGATCCACATTATGATGATTCTAGTGTTTCCTTTGCAGCTGTCACTCTCCGATGTATTTCCTTTGCTTCCCTTTGTGAAAGGCTCAATCTTTAAATCCTCGGCTATCTCTTTGGGCACAGCCAAGCAAACTGTAACTGATTTATCATAGCTTGTCTACACATCTTCTTGCTCCAGGGACAACCAGGTAATGAACCACCATGCCTAGGATGTAAAAAAATACAACTGTTTAATTTTGTTTTGCACTCGTATCTGTGAATAACTTAATTATGGCAGTTTCCAGGTGGGTTCTAGTTTGGCTGACGAAGTTGCTCCCTTTGAAGGTGCAAGCCCAGCCAATCAGCTGCTTAGCACCGAAAGCTCATCTTCCAATGAGGTTTCTGTAACTGCTAATCAGCTGATCGGTGGTTACAGCAACCGTCTTTTAGCTTTGACAGGTGTCAATAATGTGATGCTTTTATGCCAGTTGATTGGCAGGTGGTTGGTACTGCCCACCTGCCAAAGTTGGCCCATTCTTGTCTCTTGGCACCAACATGTTGAATTACTAGTTGGGCCAATCAAGTATCACTTTCATATGTGATTTACTTTACAAAAGATCTGAAACCGCACCTTTTCTATGCTCTTCTAAAAGGATGTGTAATTCATGGGGAAGGGAGGGGAAATTATTCTGCTTGACATCGATCTGTTGTCATATTAGTTAATTCTGGAACGTCAAGCTCTTCCTCACCTTCCAAAGCACATGTCTGAATAGATAAGGAAGACAAAGCCAGGTAACCCAGCTGGGAGTAATAAAACAGGGTAAATTACCATTGTCTATAATCTGTCTTAATAGAGTCGGATGCTACAATTAACTGCTACTATATCTCTTTGCTGCCTGTAAGCAAAAAACCCCATACAGATAGCAGGCGATAGGAGGGACGGAAGGGAGAAGGGATCAATTTTAATTGAAAATTCTTGTAGCTTTGCTGTTGAAAGGCATAAGAGACAGTGCCAGATTGTGAAAGGCTTGTCTCAGATAGCTGAAGGGTATTAAGAGAGAAGGGAAAAGTTCACTCTTCACAGAATAAAGTCCAACACATTTGTGAACCTGAACTATTAAAAATGAAACCGAAACTTCAGTCCTTTGGCTTAAGTAATTGCAGAATGGGTATCAGAAAACTTTGGGGAAGGATTTTGCTGTCTAAAGTAATCCCGTATGTTTAACACTAGCATATTCTTTGGGCGGGGGGGTTGACTTTTTTCCACTGGGTGGAAATATCATTGTCATGCCAAACTTGAGTTGCTGAGTTTACAAACTTGGAGAACTCCCCGGCAGGTACCCTGCCCAGGCCCTTTGCGGCTTTTGAGGCACCCAATGCTCTCTCTTCCCTTGTGTCAAAGTATGGGCTATGCTGGCTGCTTTCTGCTTTCCAACGGGATTATAATAATTATTATTATTTTGCCTGTCAATCTGATTTGCCTTGCTTTCAGGGATTTTCACCTGCTCCTGCTTGGAAAGAGCAAGTCATTTAGGTGGCTGTTAGTGCTGTTGGCTTCTATTAACTAGGTTGAGAGTTGGTCACACTGGGAAGGAGAGTGCCAAAAGAACAAGAACAGGCAAGAATCTGGTGAAGAACCAGAGGTGACTTTTAAAGTCACTGGGGACTCCCAAGACTTGACACTCAGAGCTGTGGGATCTTTGGGGTGAGGTCAGTGTGAGTGTGTGTCTGGGAAAAGCTGGTCCTGCTCTCTTGGGTAAGCAACACTTTGTGTGAACCAGCCCTAGAGGGACAAAAATGCAACCATTTTGACTTAACAAATTTGTGGCTCTGACTAACTGTGGGCTGCTTCAGAGCTCACTGTTGTTAACCTAGTTGTACAAATGGGGATTGCACAGCTCACATTTTCTGATGACACACAGCTTAGGTGAAACATCTAACTCCGAGAAAAGCAGAGATAAAACTCAACAGATTCTAGGGAAGCTAGAGACGGGCGAAGAAAAAAAATCAATAGAATGAGGTTTAATCAGGATAAATGTGGAAATGGTTCCTTTGGGAAAGAATAAATTGGTATGTAAGGATAATCCAGGGGAAAAAAATGTCAGCTAGGAAGCCACACTGAAGGGGAAGATTCTAAACTGGAAATAACAGGGTGTGGGAGATTAAATTTGGATGTACATCTTGATGAAGCGAAATGTTCTGTGAAGTATGTTGTTTATACAGAATGAAGACAGTGATCCTGGCTTTACAGCAGCACTGCGTAAGCCACTGACTTTAAACTGTGTGTTTCTCTCTTTGTTATCTATATTATTATGTGCTACTGGGGAATGCATACTTTTTAATAGCACCATCTTACGCATATTTTCTCAGAAGTAATTCTCGCTGAGTTTGTTTTGACTTACTCCCTGTTTCTCTGACTGCACAGAGAAAACAGCATGAACCATGACTGGCCCTAACATGGAGCTGTTGTCAAAAAGTGAATCCTTCTGATAATTTCTATAGGTATATGTCTTCCAATGATGTGTGAACTCTGCTTGGGGCTCCTCTAGAGTTGGTTGCACTACTGCACTGGAAGCTTCATGGCGAATATTTCCTATGTTTCCTGATTAAGGATTTTTTTGCTCAATTACCTTTTGAATTAATGGAGTCATTGGGGTGTTTACATGTCACATTCAGTGAGTGCGCAATCTATGCACCTGTGTACCCAAAAAGGTTGGGTGATGTGTGGTGAAGTACATCTGGAAAGGGACACGGGTTGTGGCAGGAAAACAAAAAGCCCTTAGAGGTTCACTCTTTGCAGGTTGGAAGAGGTCCATGCTGGCTGTGACTTGACCAGTCACTCCCTGAACTGAAAGCAAACCCCAGAGTCCCCCTCTGCTGTAACGGTGGTGAGAGAGTGGCGAGTTCTGATGAGCTCCAAGGGCAAATTTTGCAGCTTAGCAAACCCTTTACAACTGCTACCTTTGCTTTATAATTCCCAAGTTCTGCAGTCTACAATTTTCCAGAAGCTCAGTTCAGATGCGGTGATAGCTTGTTCACCTGCATTCCATACATTTATTGACTGTTTCTTTGTAACCTGAAATCTTTAGTTGTTAATATTCATATTACAATTTGATTCAGCCCTTCAAAACCTGTCTTCTCAGCTTTGGGATTTTGAGTATATGTTCATATTGATTACAATTATTTGATTTTTAAAAACCAGAATAGCAAAAAGGTCACTTATAAAGGCAAGCTCAGGCTCTGTTCATTACCTTTCCATATTATTTCTCTCTCTCTCTCTCTCTCTCTCTCTCTCTCTCACACACACACACACACACACACTTTTCAAGATGAATCTTTTCTGTCTCCCTCCTCTGAGAAACACAAGTTGGTAAAGATTGCTTCAGCAAACGGGAGAGTTCCCCCAGGCATAATTGTCTTGTAAGTCGACTTCTGTTTTTAATTAATTAATTGCCTTGGTTCTCCAGCTTTTGCTATACATCTTTTCTTTTCTCTCTGCGATAGAAGGATTTAATTCCGGAGCTCCCAGCAACATCACATCTTATTATAAGCACTTTCATTATAACAATGCATCTTAATTATACTTGAAATGCTTTGAACTTGAGAATTCTGCTTTAATGAGTGTGCTCTGTGCATTGTACTGTCTTCTCAGAGGTGTTTAACTGAAGATGTGAGGTCTTCATTGGATCCTGTAGCCTGGTTCAGTTACTGACTGGCCTGGTGCGCCAGTTCATTCATGTGATGGAAGACTAGGCATGTGCCACTCTCTTCCCCATGCACCTGAAGTAGTTTGCAAGGTGTGCAGGAGAGCTGAGCTGAAACCGTCCTATTTTCCATTTCCAGGAAAGCACTGTTTTTCTGTGTGCTGACAAACACCCTCCATGTAATTTTGACCCTGGTCCTTTGAAGGATATCTGCAGATGCTCCAAAGGCTGCTTTAGAAGGCTCAAGGCAACTGGCCTACCCTTTTCTACCAAGCGCAGAGAAGTCCCCTAACCCAACTGAGCCAGGGGAAAGGAACCTGTTGTTGGACTCCAACTCCCATCAGCCACAGCCAGCATGGCTAATGGTTACAGATGATAGGAACAGAAGTCCAACAACATCTGAAGAGCCACAGGTTCCCAACTTCTGGTTTACATTGAGTCCTTTTATGTACGGTGGCCGCACAACTCATACTCACTTTACATACGTGATAACAACCTTACATGGGTGGTGTGGGGATAAATAAGTAAATAAATGGAAATCAGAGGGAACCCACCATTCCTCACTTTTCATTTATTTCTTTTTTACCCACTCACACACCCAGCAGGTTTTCCTTGCTTACCAGGCTCTGCTAAGGTTGCAGGATAGTACCCCAAAATTTCCCAGAGTATCATTCCCAGAGGCTGGAAAAAAGCCCTCCACCATGTTTACCAACCTCAGGGGAGGAGAGGTGAGAGGTCTGGGAGCATCCCAGAGGTCAGTAAGGAAAGTGCCACCATACTTGCTAGGGTCTGGGATGGTTGCGGGAGGGCTCTTAAAGTGACCATCCCCAAACCTGGTAAGCAACCTTCCACCTCACAGAGTGGAGCGGGGTGGGGGGGGTGGCAATTCTGGGGTTTCCTGACTTTGATTTTGCCTTTGCATGCAGACCCTAAGAACTGAACCCACACTTAAGTGGTTGGCCAACTAAATTCTCTTGTAAGCCCTCCCCTAAGGCCATGTGATTGTACATAACCCCACTCCAGCTCTGATGTCAGGCCTTCATGTGAGTGATGAGGAAGGAAAAACTCACAGAGGGTATCTATAATTTTTTGGGTTTTTTTACTTATGAAATTGTATACTGCCCCTCATCTGAAGATCACAGGGTGGCGCACAACATGAAAATACAAAGTGAGAACACAAAATACATAATAAAGACAAGAACGAGAACAGAGCAATAACCTCACTCCCACAAACACATTTTAAAGGGCATAGACTGTCAAAGGGCTGGTTAAAGAGAGACCTTTTCACCTGGCACCTAAAGATATGCAATGAAGGCACCAGGCGAGCCTCCCTGGAGGAAACATTCCACAAGTGGAGAGACCATTCCACAGAAAAAGGTGCATTCCAGTGTTGCCACCCCCCAGACCTCTCCTGGAGGAGGCACATGAAGAAGGCCCTCAGATGATGATTTCAGGGTCTGTGTGTTGGCATGCAACCGAGGAAATTGGCAGGCCCCCAGCTGGCTCCAGCCCACCGGCCGGTGTGCCGGGCGAACTCCAGTCCTTGGTGCAGCATGAATCTGCGACCCGAGCTTCAGAAGCTAGGGAACACTACTCAGCAGAATAAAGGCTGTGCAAACAGAAGTGGCAGGAGAGGCTGTATGAGCATATTTACAAGCAGTTTATTCAAAAAACATCAGGACGAAAGGAAACATATCTGATCTCCTTCGTGTCCAAAGCAAAGCGGCAAAAACAAAAACTATACACAAACGGAAGTTCCCAGCATACTGTGCTGGAGTGTAAACAGACATATGGCACACAACAATCATGCCTGTTCCTTAAGGTGGAACGGAATATCCCAACATCCTCCCTCTTTCCGTGTAACCTGTGTCGCAGTATTTCAATCCAACTGCAACCGCTGTACATAAACCTTAAGCTGTTCTCTGTTAACAACCGTAGACAACAGATCTGTAGGAATTTCATTTCCTGGCATGTAGGACACCTGAATGAGTCTTTTCTGGATACACTCTCGTGCACGAGGTAATTTATCTGCAAGTAAAGGTAAAGGGACCCCTGACCATTAGGTCCAGTCGTGGCCGACTCTGGGGTTGCGGCGCTCATCTTGCTTTATTGGCCAAGGGAGCCGGCGTACAGCTTCCGGGGCATGTGGCCAGCATGACTAAGCCGCTTCTGGTGAACCAGAGCGGTGCATGGAAACGCCGTTTACCTTCCCGCCGGAGCGGTACCTATTTATCTACTTGCACTTTGACGTGCTTTCGAACTGCTAGGTTGGCAGGAGCAGGGACCGAGCAACGGAAGCTCACCCCGTCGCAGGGATTCGAACCGCCAAGCTTCTGATTGGCAAGCCCTAGGCTCTGTGGTTTAACCCACGGTTCATATAAAAGGACTCTCCCTCAGCTTTTGCTGAGTTGGGTCAGAACACTTCATGTGACAGTGCTAGGCTGTGGCTGCAGCACTTCTGGCAAGAACATAACAGCATGCTGGATCAGGCCAATGGCCCACCTAGTCCCACAGAGGCCAACCAAGTGACTGTAGGAATCCCACAAGCGGGACCTGAGCCACAAGAGCTCTCTCCCCTCCTGTGGCTTCCAGCCCCTGGTATTCAGAAGCATTACTGCCTTTGACTGTGGAGACAGATCATAGCCATCATGGCTAGTAGCCATCAATACACAAAAGTGTCCTTGTAAGACCAGGGATGGGGACTCTGCAATGCCTCTTTCCCACCACATTCTTTAAGAGGGCTGTAGAAGTTTGGACGTGCCCTCTGGGCTGCCTTCTTGTTCACCCTGTTCTAATGCATGCTTCTATAAATTTCTTTTATTTTTTAAAGACACCAGAATCCTAGAGTGTTCTTTAATGAGCGCCGGACGGACAAAGTAGCTTGCACTGCTCCTTATTCTGGCTTGGAAATGGGAGGCCTGACCTCAGATTGCTTCCTTAATAGGCCAGGATTGGCACTTGCTGACTGCCTTCCTCATCCCCCATTAGGAGAACTGTCAGGGAAGTTTAAGTGTGGCAAACTCACGGTTCTCGACGCAAGCTCTATGAGAGTGCATGGTGGGTTAATTGCCTTGAGGCATGTGACAAGGAATCCTAACTTGTGGAACAGCGACTTGTCGGCAAGGAATCACACGTGATGTGGAGCTCTGGACGCAGAGTCTTCGTCACCGTGGTAACCATTTGCAACTGCGAATGGAGGAGTGAGTCACAGGGCTGAGAGTCGGCATTCTTTTTATGGAACATCGGAAGCTATTCATAGTCAAGCTCTTGTATAGAGTAGAAAATCCCCCCTGTTTTTAACACCGCAGATGCCTCTTGAGAGAGAGAGAGAGAGAGAGAGAGAGAGAGAGAAGGAGAAAAAACTGAACATCATTTAATCATAAGTGCAGAAGTACTGTCTTGATGGATCAACCTAAGATCCAATTCAGTGCTATTGCTTATCTCCACTTGATGAGCTTCCTGTTGTTCAAGGTGCTAGCCTCTCGCTCAGTTCCCCATTCCAAGGGCTGACCAGTTTAGTTCTGTGAATAGTGACCAGCTATTGCTAATCCAGACCTTCCAAGTGTTCCTATCTTCCAGGGACAGTCCTGGATTTACAGAAGCCATCCTAGTTTCTGATTTGATCCTAGAATGCCCCACTTTTCCTTAAAGGTAAAGGGACCCCTGACCATTAGGTCCAGTTGTGACCGACTCTGGGGTTGCGGCGCTCATCTTGCTTTATTGGCCGAGGGAGCCGGCATACAGCTTCCGGGTCATGTGGCCAGCATTACTAAGCCGCTTCTGGCGAACCAGAGCAGTGCACAGAAACACCGTTTACCTTTCCGCCGGAGCGGTACCTATTTATCTACTTGCACTTTGACGTGCTTTCGAACTGCTAGGTTGGCAGGAGCAGGGACCGAACAACAGGAGCTCACCCCGTCGCGGGGATTCGAACCGCCGACCTTCTGATCGGCAAGTCCTAGGCTCTGTGGTTTAACCCACAGCGCCACCCGTGTCCCACTTTTCCTTAGGATGTCCCTATTTTCATAATAGAAATGTAGGAGGATATGGAAGGACCAGGGATTTTTTCAGCAGAAACTCAATGGAAGTCCATACTGGCACCTCTCAGGTGGGCGCCATTGCCATTATAAGATATCAAGGGAGGCATTCATGATGATTTCCAGAACCTCTTTTTCTAGAAAAATAGCACAGGGTAGGACATCCCTATTTTCATTGGAGAAATGTTCGAGGGTATCCTAATCTCTGTATCTCGTTCAAATGAAGGCTAGTGTATACATTGCTGGACAGTTTCATTTCTTTCCCCATTCTGTGCAGTTGGATAATTGTGAAGCACAATTAATGGCAATTTGTATACACAAATTGTATGTACAAATTTTCCAAAAAACCCACTGCACTTTCCTGCAGTGAAGAATCAATTTTTGTGCCCGGAAATAAAAATAATGGAAATTTTGTTTCATTCCTTTAACAGAGTATGGATATATCGGCAATTGTCCACTCATAGGCAATCTGGGGATACATAGTTTTTAAATATATATTCAGAGTCAGGCACGTACTGGAGGCCGATCATTATGTAGTGTCATAGCTGCTAATTTAAAACTGGAGTGATGCGTTGGAAGACTAGCGTTGTTTTTATCCTCCAGATCTAATCTGTTTAGGATCAGTTCATTTTCTTAGTTACCGCTGTATTTTAAGAAGGCAATTTTTCAGTTCTGTGCTAACATCATTTATCACCTCTGTACAAGGCTCTGACAAGACACTTGCCTTGTGATTATGCATAATAACAGCTGCCCTTTTCTGAACCTCCAAAGTTTGCACTCTGCTATCTCTGTGCAGCAAAAGTATTGGTGTAACTTCTTTGAGCGCCCAGTTCCTTCCCCCTGCTTGGTGCTGCTGTAACAAAGCCAAAGGGTTAGTTAATTTCTCATCCTGTCCTGTAACAGGCAAGATGTACTCTTGGTGCTAAGTGTAGTGGAGAGGGGAAAGGGGCCAGGGCTGCTGTCCAGTTGTTTTATCTTCTCAAGGAGGAAATAGCAAATCTGACCTCTTAGCTGCCGAACGTCACTCAATTAATGTCTCGGCAAAGGGCAAGAGCAATGTCTCAATTCCATTAGGGATTAGGTGGAACAAAAGGGATGGTGCGAGAGCACCATGTTGGTAATCAATTCTCTGATTAACAAGACCAACCTTCTAGTAACCCCAAGAAACTTAATTAACGCAGAGCCTCTTCGGTCTCTCTTGCTCAGCGCATAGAAAGGAGCTCTTCATTCCCTAATGAATTCTCTCTCTTTTTTATATAATTTTTTATTAAAGTTTTAAACAACAAAAGAAAAAAAAAACAACACACAAAAAAAACAGTACAAAACTCAACAGTAAAAAACACAAAGCATAACAATTAAAAACAAACTCTCTTTTCCATTTCCAATTTTAAAATACTTATTTTCTAGACTTCCTCATACCTCCCTCTTTTGTGTTCCAATCTACATTATTTGTCCAGCAGTTTCTTTTCCACTTTTTTAATCCCAATCTTTAACTTAATAAAATGTTAAAATATATAACTTCAACTTTTTTAAACCTAATCCTTGATCTTAATGTCATATAACTTTAAAATTTTCCCTTTTAATATCAAATTTCCATTTCTTTAAACATCTTTAATCTTGATCTTTAATCTTAATCTATCATTAACTTTAACCTGTGCAGCTGGAAACCATTTACTTTCAGTCCAACATCCCTTTAACATTCCTTAATTTTGCAATGTTTCTGAAGGTAGTCTTTGAATTTCTTCCAGTCTTCCTCCATCGACTCTTCTCCCTGGTCACGGATTCTACCAGTCATTTCCGCCAATTCCATATAGTCCATAAGTTTCATCTGCCATTCCTCCAGCGTAGGAAGTTCTTGTGTCTTCCAATACTTTGCGATGAGTATTCTTGCTGCTGTTGTTGCATACATAAAGAAAGTTCTATCCTTTTTTAACACCATTTGGCCGACTATGCCCAGGAGAAAGGCCTCTGGTTTCTTAGGGAAGGTATACTTAAATACCTTTTTTAATTCATTATATATCATTTCCCAGTGAATTCTCATCTAGTTCTCAGGGTCCATATTGTGACAGCATCCAATAACGTCATCCGGACAGACAGACAACTGAAATTGCCACAAAACCTCTCCTAAGCAATGACCGCCACATGTTTGAAGGCCCATTCACTGCCATGTGCTTCTATAAGGAGACTCATTGGAATAGGAGAAAGTTTTTTTTAAAAAAAAATATGCATGTGTAAGGACTGCCGCTGTAGATTTCATCTGGTTGCTTTTAATGCTACCATAACTATTTGGACCAAGGGAAGGACTGTGACAGTGGTAGAGCACATGTTTAGCAGGTTCAATCCCCAGCATCTCCAGGTATCGCTCCCTGAAAATATGGAGAGCTATTGCTAGCCAGTGGAGACTTGGGATGGAGAACCACTAGCCCTCCAGATATTGCTGGACTCCCAACTCCCATCAGCCCCGGCCAGCATGACCAATGAACAGGGATAATCTATACCACAAGTCTAGTGCAGGGTCAGCAAACTTGTTCAGCAGGGGGCCGGTCCACTGTCCCTCAGACCTTGTGGGGGGCCGGACTATATTTTGGAGAGAAAAAATGAATGAATTCCTATGCCCCACAAATAACCCAGAGATGCATTTTAACTAAAAGGACACATTCTACTCATGTAAAAACATGCTGATTCTCCGACCGTCCGTGGGCCAGATTTAGAAGGCGATTGGGCCGGCCCCGGCCTTGGGCCTTAGTTTGCCTACCCATGCACTGGTGTATGTAGAACTAGATGGATCAGTAATCTGATCGTATAAGGTAGCTTCCTACATTTATATTGTTGCTGTTTGCAACTGGTGGTGCTTAGTGTCCTTACTTTGGAGTTTTTGTTTTCATTATTTATTTCATAACATTTGTACGCTGTTGATTGTAAACAAACAATAACCCTCAAAGTGGTTTACAAAAAAGATATTGGTTTAAATACTGTATTTAAGTACAGTCAATCTTTGGTTCCCAAACGCCTCCATTTGGGAACATTTTGACTCCCGAACACTGAAAACCCAGAAGTAAGTGTTCTGGTTTCCGAACATTTTTTGGAAGCCGAACGTCCCACGTGGCTTCCACTTGAGTGCAGGAAGCTCCTGCAGCCAATCGGAAGCCACGCCTCAACAACCGAGGTCTGACTGTATTATGCTTGTATCCAGTGCTTTTTTCCTGGGGGGAAGCAGGTGTACGCATACCCTTAAACATTTTGTGAATCTAAGTTTGGCCTCCTTGAGGGGCAGTATTTCAATATGAGTAGGAAAATGAAAGTACCCCTAAACATTTTTAAAGAAAAAAGCACTGCTTGTTTCCTTTCCTTCCTTTAGCTAGCGCTCATAGTGGTGTTCATGGGTATTATTTCATTTTATCCTCGCAACAAACCTGTGAGGTAGGCTGAGGTTGGCCCAAGATTACTGAGTGAGCTCCATGGCTGGCTGGAGCCTGAAACAAGGCTTTGCTAATCCAAGTTCTGTATCATCCACTTGCCGCACAGGCTCTCAAAAGTGGCTCTTTATATCAGCCTTTCCTAACCGGGTGTTTTCCAGAAGTTTTGGATTATAATTCCTATCATCCCTGACCATTGACCTGGCTGGCTAAGACTTATGGGAGTTGTAGTCCAAAACATATGAAGGGCACCAGGTCAGGGAAGGGTGCTTCATAACATATTTGTTGAGCAAAGCACCTCAGGAATTCTTATGGGAGGTTGAGATGTGCAATATATATATATATATATGGAACCAAGAAAGGAATTAAAAGCAGAGAGCAGCAGCATTCATAACCTACACTTAAATGGATATCAGATTTCCCCTGCACAGGTTCTGGTGCTGTATGAACAATGGGCCACATTTCAGTTGCTACAAATATATTGTGGCATTAATAAAAGGAGGGATATATCTACATTTATTTCTACACTGACAAACAAATTAAAATGGAAACAGGATTGCTGTGGACTTTAGCACTGAAAATAATAATTGCAGCTCTATTGGATTTTTACCATCTCCAATATGTGTGTGATTTGCAACCTCTCTCCTTATCGGCTAAAAACAAGGTCCTTGTGTCAGAGTTCCAGAAATAACTGCATCCTCATCATGAATTTGAATATCCAGCTGGGATTTCAAATTGCAGCCCCAGAGAGCAAAGGCTAATGCATTAAAGCAAATTCCTCATTAGCGCCTTGAGCTTCTATATTGGGCTGTGCTACATATAAAAGGTTTGTGCTGCATAGATCAGTACAGAGAGGAAGGGATGGGGGGGGGGAGAGATGATCTGAGGCTGTAATATGTTGTTTTTCCTTTGAGAATATCAACCTCATCTTGGTGGTTTTGTTGGGGATAATGATGATACCATATACTCAATCAGGATTTATAGCTGGTTTCACTTTAATCAAATGAGGCTAAAATCATCCTGGTGACCCTGTAACCTTGACCCCTTTGACCGGGAGAGGTTTGTGACATGAATACATAAGAAGCACTTAAGCCTTGAGAGACCACCTACTCTGATCAAAGCTTCCCTTTCTTTTTCTTGCACTGTCGGTAAAGAATGCTGACTGAAACCAGCATGGTACGGAATCGGTCTCTCCCTATTAATGGGGATTCCGTATTGTGTGGAAACATGGCAAGGGAAGGTGAGAAGACTGGCCTATAATTGTCCTCCGTCTGTGAAAGTCCATCAGAGAAAGAACCATGAACTAACTGAGGGGTACTCTCTGTCATACTGAGCCCTGATTCAACCCTAGACAGCTCACCCTTTGATGAGGAACCAGACTTCCTGGACTCTGGAGATGTGGGGGAACAGATAGAGTACCCCAATTACACAATGGATTGAAAAGTTCTCTAGGTCCAGAGAGAGAGATCTCACCAGGACGGATGTGTGGTAGAAGAGCCCCATGTCTGAGCTGGAGCAGGAGGCTCTTGGAAGCATTGCTGCAAAAAGACCCAAGCTCAGGCAGCTGGTTGGCCAAAAATGACTCCCCTGGAAGCCCTATATATTTGTGCTACTTGTGAGTAAAAGGCTCCTTGACAGTACCCACACTTCTCAGTAGTAAAGTGTTCCTGGTGAGCAGGCTTCAGCACCTGTAGATGATTTTGGGTGGTTCTCAAGATGCCAGGCTGTATAAGCCTTCTTTTGAGATCTGCTGGTTGCAGGAGCAACAGATTACTTTCAGCTCTTTCCCCTGCAATTTGATTTCCCTGCCTTTGTAATGCCTTCTGACAGGTCTGTCTAGCTGCCAGCTTCTGCCTTTGCATCCCACTTGACTCAGGACTGCTTTCTTGTGCTTTGCCCGTGCTTCACATTGGCTTTGCTTTTGGACCCCACTTGCTACTGTTTTATGGCTGCTCTGGTTTGGAGCTCAGCTTTCAACGGATGCAGTAATGCATTCTTGTCCCCAGCCAAGCTCAGGGGCTAACCCAACCAGATTAGGACCACTTGTATTTGTCTGTGTGGTTTCTGTCCCTGATCTCTGGTGAATGTATGAATTGCTGCACTTTCTGCTTGTTTTGCATTTCTGGTGAAATTCTCCAACCTCCCTACTCTTGTGTTGCAGGGGCTATTCAGTTTGCTCAGACATCTTCCTTATGTGTTACCCTTGTGGGCTTGCTCAGGTAGATAATTTTGTTTTAAAAGAATCAGGGCAGAATCATGAAAAAGACACACACAACAATAATTGGAAGTATATTCTTGTCTAAGTAAAACTAAATTGGTGGTTTTTAGCTCTACTAACTTTGGAATCCAAATTAACTTGCAGTTAACTCAATCATAATTTTCAGGCTCATACTCAGAAAGCAAACATTGTATTGATTTTTTTTGAAAAAAATAAAAATAAAAGTCTGATGAGAGCCAGTGAACCTGACTATTTTTAGAACCAATTACTGCTTTATTTGGATAATTTTGTATGTGTATTTGTATGTAAACCACACAATTCTCTTACCAGTTGGATATGCATAGCAGCTTGGGGCTGTTTCTTCATTTTTATTTCGCAGCATTTATTTTTAAACCAAAGACAACACCCAGTGAGTGATCTCATTATGGCTACGATGTTCAGTGGGCCTCTTGGGAACTGGTTTCCCATTTTAGATTAATTTAACATCTCCCACCTCTCGTTCAAAAAAGAGGGAGCGAAATGTGTTAGACTTGTTTTGCATGGCTAAACATTGATGACATTTTGCTGTGCTGATTGGGAGGGAATGGATCGAGCATTATAGAATCCGGTAACAGGGAAAGTGCCAAAGAAATCAAAGGCGATAGCCAGTCATGTAAGGAAAAGCATGCATTGATTTGGCGTTTTGCTCTGGACAATAAGGTGTTGATGGGCCATGGGATTTTATTACAGTGCCAAGATTAAGCCATAGACTAGGAATGAAGAATGTGTGGCCCTGTTGATGTTATTGGACGCCAACTCCCATCAACCCCGGCCGCTATCAGCTGTAGACAGCATGGTTAGTGGTCAGGGATGATGGGAGTTACAGTCCAAAAAGCACCTGGAGGGCCACTGGTTCCCCATAGGTAGTGGTCCAAGATGAGCTAAGAGCAGGAGTTTTGAGATGAGGCACAACAACAGGTGAGGGGAGAGAGACTTTGCAATGGCTTTTTCCACCTACCTTGCGCCTCTCTCCAGCTCCAGGAGCTTTTCCCAGACCATGACTTCAAGAACAGCAGAAGCAGCTGGGAAGAGAGAAGAGTTCAGGGATATTAAAATAATAATTTTATAGGTTGTATTTCCTTGATTCTCAATTTGATCCCTTTACATATTTTTAATGCCTTGTGACCAGCCATTATTTTTATTGATTATAGTTTAGTAAAGTGTAAACTGTTTAATTATTATTTGCTGATATTTAATTTTACTGTTTTACTATTATTTTCTAGTGGGTTATTGAATGGAAGGCAGGGATGGGCTTAAATTTGCCAGCCAGCGGATATGTATCAGGACCTAAACAGTTTCCTGTTTCAGCATCTCTCCTGTAGATGGAAAGTGGCAACTGTAGGTAACAGCTTTCAAAACACTGCTGATTTCATAGTTGTGGAATTAAATTTAGTTCATTGCATTTTGCTTCTTCCTACTATGTAGTAGTGTTTCCCAAAAGATTTTATGGTATGGCGCACTTCCTGACTTAATGCATGATCAGAAGAAATGTACAAAGCTACAGAAGTTGTTTCCCCCAGAATTTCACCAGTTCTCCCTGTCATGTAGTCAAATAGCTGCCATTATAGCCATGTTCGGGTGTTCTAATGAATGTTCTAGCTTTGCCTCCCTGTTGGCATCATCCTCCATGGATTTGTGTTGTGTGAAGGGTAGTTCATGGGTATATTTTTATATTTTTCCTGTTTTACAATATACCTGCTATGTGGAGTCTTGGAATAATCTCTCTCCCCTTGAGGGACCTTTCTGGGCTCATCTGGCAAAGGTGTGAAGCAATTCTTGTGCTTTATCTTTACTCCTGTTTGCAGCCATCAAATTTTATGACAGTTTGTTGTTTATGTAAATATACTGCAGACAAGGAAGGAGGCAGGGCAGTGCAGAGATTAGGTTTGATGGTACAATGAGCAGAGTAGGTTCAGCATCTCAGTGAAATTAATAACAACCAGAGACGAAGTCCTGTTTTTATCTGCATTGAACACATTTCATCCAAGTGTGTTAATATATTAAATAATGTGCCACATCTTTGTGAATCTGTTTGTCTGCCTTCACCTTCTCAATTCTTTTGCTGGTGCAGATAGGACAGGTACTGGCTGAAAGCTGAGAAAGAGGGGAAGGCAATGGCTTTCTGTTGAGATAGCCCCACCAACATCCTTTTCCCACCTAGTACTGCTTTCCTTTGGCGTGAAAACAGTCCATTTGTAGCATTGTTGGCTATTTCTCCAATTGCCCCCCTTACCTCAGTCCTATTTTCATGGCTAGCAACTAACACATTTCAGACAACGCTTCTCAGACTGAGGAAAATGGTGAAGACTGTCATAGTTAAAAGGCCTTGGAAGCAAGGGAATGAGAATAAAGGGGGCATACTGTGGTGGTGAGCTCAACAGCCCATCTTTGTGGAAATATAACTGCGTGACTGTTCTGCCAATCATAGTTGTTCAATAAGCATGCTTTGGAGTGAAGATCTCACATAATTTCCCATATGTTCATAACAGTCCCACACCATGTTGCATTTATCTGCAATTTTTAAAAATTGTGTGTGAAAATATGGGTGTGTGTTTAAAGACATGCTCTAAAGCATTTTCCGGCAAAATAAAATATTTCTAAATGTATTATATCTCAAAATACATTTTAAAGCTAAGAACTGCATTGCAATACAGTATTCATAGAAGTTTGAAATCTGACGGAAAGCTATGTTCTGATCTGTAGTCAATTTTTAGCTCTCTGAAAACTATTGTCTCTTTCCAGGTTTGCATTTTTCTGCTCCCCTCAGTATCCCACCAGTTATTGTCGCTGAGCTAACATGACAGGCTTTACTCAAACACCTGCTGGGCTTTCTTTATATGACAATTTTTCCATCTGTTTGTTCCCCAGGAAGGGCTTAAACATTCCTCCACAGAAAGGAAGCTGGCTTAGAAGCAAAGTCTGACAAACTCTCTAGAGTTCTGAGTCTAGGGAAAGCATAATTACTATTAATGAAAATTATGAATCATTGAAAAATGCTCCGATGTATTGCAGTGGTTCTGTGCTCCTCTGAGTCCTCCTACTTTTTTCCTGGTACATCTGGGAATGCAGTGCTTTATAAAAATGCAAAATCATCAGACCCGGAGGCTGCAACAGCTACAGACTTAGGAGCAATCTTGAAAATTCTGGTGTGTCCAATATTATGAATTAATTCGTAGAAGAAATATAGCCCTCTGGTTCTGTTTTCATAATCACTTAGTCAGTTTATAGACTTTAGATTTATTTTCTCTTTTTTTAACAGTATGCTACATTATCATTTCATCTAGGCATTGAAAATACTACAGGCAATAGCTTAGGGCAGTTTCACACCTTAATGGATTTACCAATTCTGGGACTGTCACAGCAGTATCAGGGCAGTTGAGAGGTATGAGATAGCATGGGAAGCTCTGGTGCACATAAATCTTTGAATGTGAACTGAGGCTGTTACGGGTGACTACATACCCTCCAACATTTCTCCAATGAAAATAGGGACCTTGTATTCCATTAAAAACAATTTTACTATTCATACCCTTCCCATCTGACTGGGTTGCCCCAACCACTCTGGCGGCTTCCAACATAAAAAAATAATAATAAACCATTAAGGATTTTAAAAGTTCCGTATGCAGGGCTGCCTTCAGATGTGGATAACTCCACACCCTCCAACATTTCTCTGATAAAAATAGGGACATCCTAAGGGAAAGCAGGACATTCCAGGATCAAATCAGAAACCGGGATAGCTTCTGTAAATAGGGACACTTGGAGGGTCTGTGACTAGGAGTTATCTGTCATAATAATAATAGTTTTCAGGTTTTACATTTCCACATTAACATCTTTAATTATACCCATACATTCAACGACTTCCCTCCTTCCCCTTCCAAGGTTCTTTTAATTTACCTGTAATTCCTGCATATTCTTGTATCTGTCTCTATACTACCTTTTCCAAAGAAGATGTAAAGGTGTAGGAGTTTCTGCAAGTATCCTGTACGCATGGTTGCAAGCCCAGTTGTTCCAACATTGGCCTAGCTGAGCACCTTCTCTGTTGCCTTCTCCATGATAGCTTCACCTTTGGGGTCAGGCTACATTCACCATCCCCTTTAGAACAAGGAAACTCTTTCCTTTCTCATCTGTATGGCTAGGAAGCTCCTTCTACTAGGAAATGGTCCCAGTCCTTGCACTCCTGGCATGACACTCAGTATCTAGTTCAGGCATCCCCAACCTGCAGCCCTCCAGATGTTTTGGCCTACAACTCCCATGATCCCTAGCTAAATGGACCAGTGGTCAGGGATGATGGGAATTGTAGTCCAAAACATGTGGAGGGCCGAAGGTTGGGGGTGCTTGGTCTAGTTGCAGTGGGGTGCTGGGAGTCGGAGTTGAATAACATCTAGATGGTGTCATGTTATCTCTCCCCCATCTAGCTAAATCATTGCCTTTACATATATTTTCAGTTGCATGATAAGTGAACACACTGATTACATGAACTAGGATTACTTGTGTCAGATCCAGGTCACGTGTGATGAAGGATGGCATATAAACTGAAATTATGTAGTTTACACACATTCAGGTGTTGTTGTTTGCAATATTACTCTCCCAAAAATAATGTGTGGCATGGTTTGAGGCTGCCTAGGCAAATTCTAGAGCAAAGGATATAATGGAAATATTTTTATAGTTTTTTTAAAAAATATAATTACCATTGTATTGTATAACGTTCAACCATTTTTAGTAGGTACACTGGAACTCTATAACAGCCTGTTATAATTTAACAGAACTTTTTTTAACACTGTAGAATGTTCTAGAAGTTAATCTGTACTCAGTTTTGAAAGTGAGCATAAAATAACATTACTATATTTGTATTTGCTTGCTGCGCTTGAAGACAGGCTAGTGGCCTAAGTTAATCCACTTTTAAATCCACTTAGAACCCGACTTCCACAGTAAATTAGTATTTGATTAGGTTTTTTTTAATAGTCACACCATTTCATGCAAATATTCAATGGAAATATTCACATTATTTTACTTCAGAGTCATTACTGTGGCATAAATGCCATGCAGGGTTACCTCCACCCTCTGAGTTTGTTGTCACAATCATTCACATGGATTTGAAATGCCACTCTAATTTATTTATTTTTAAATCCAAGTTGAGACAAAAACTGTCCAGTTTTGTTTGGGTTTGGGTTTTGGAGACTAGGGCCTAACAATTTAAAAGAGTAAACGTTTTCCTGGAAGTTTTCTTTGAGCTGTTTGAACCGTTGCAAAGGTTGTGAGGAAAAAAATGTTTGGCCTAACCCTGGGCTGGGGTGGAGGGGAGAACTTAGATTTTACAAATAGTGGTTTGGATCTAAATGACCTCTTCCATGCACTGAAGGGCTTTCGCTGAGTTAGCAGCAAGATCCTTGTGTGATAAAGGAGATACCTCAGGATGCATGCATGCAGTAAGTCAGTGGTGTACAAAGTCTTATGATAGCTCTTCTACAACTGGGTGCAGAATAGTGTCACTGCAAGAACTTCTTCCATTATCTTTCTGCATCCAACCTAAATTTTGTGTGTGTGTGTGTGTGTGTGTGTGTGTGTGTGTGTGTAAATATTCTGCTTGATATCATGGCTTCCTCGGCTTGATTCTTAGGCACCATTTCCTTCCCTTCTTTTTTTTTTATCCCTCCTGCATTAGTGGCCTTGCAAAATGGGTATGTGATGGTATCACCAAGGGCAAAGTAAATTTACAAGCAGTTTTTATCAGAAATGTCGAGGAACAGAAAGTGAGGCTGAGATTTTTTGCACAGTCCTTTGTAGACATAAGAAAGGCATAAGGAATGGGCACAGTTAATGTTCTCTGTTACTGATAGGTCTGTCAACTGATTTAAAGTTTGTTTGTTTTTTAGTTGTTCAAGGAGTTCTTTTTTAATCAACCAGTGGGTTAAAGTTTAAACAAATGTGCATATTACCAAGAATTCAATACTGACGCCATTTTGATATATCAAAGGCAATATGAGACAGTTTAACAAAAGGAAAGGGGGCCTGATGACATTTTAGTTTTCATTCCCTGTAGCAGAAATACACCACTTCAAAAAAGCCCACATTAAAATTGTCCCCCAACAACTAATCGGCTGAAGGTTTGGTTGATTAATTTAGGGATTCAAGCTTACTGCCATACTTCTGCATCCACTTTGGCATGTGAATGACAAGGAAATTACAGTGGGGTGTATGAGAATCTTGTGCTGGTGCAGTACCTCTATTAATGCAAATAGTACATCTCCCACTGACCTTTCTCTCCTATTAGCCTGCTGGCCAGAGAAGATAGGAGTCTACTCGGTCTGGGCTTAGGGTGCTACAAGTCTTGAAGAAATCTAGTGTGCTGAATTCTAATCTAATTCCGCCCTCCCCAAACAATCCTGTTATGTACCTCAAATAGGCATATGAAGTAGTAAACCTACAGCAATGCCAAGCCCTAAGTTTTCATGTAGTGACATTTATTAAACATAATATTAAGGGGAAAGGGTGCTGAAGAGAGTGACCTCAATGATGGAAAATCAATTCAGCAGGGAAGAACAGATGCTACCAGACAAGTTGAACTTATTGTCAAATCCAGGAGCTCAAGGTCATGAACTGCAGCTAATGGAGGATCAAATCCTGTCGGAATATTGATGGAATTCCTTTACCTTGACAGACAGTAGTTAAGAAAAGGAATCGACAAGGGTGGAGGCAAAAAATAATGTAAGAATAGGTTCAAGAGTTCTTCTTGTTGTTTATTCAAAACAGATTTATAGAAAGTTTGGCTTTTATTGTGTTCTATGTTGAAAAATTTCAATAAAAATGCTTACAAAAGGCATGCGGGGGTGGGCGGGCGGAATCAGCTTACAATGGTTCCCTTCCACCCTTCCTCCAAGAGCTCAGATTTTAACTATCCTACTAGTCAGGTGTTTCCCCCCCTCCCCCCTCACAACACCCCTGTGTGATAGATTAGACTGAAATAGAGTGACTGGTCCAACATCTAACAACATTATCCCTCCTCCCCACCCCACCCCCCACCCCCCAGATGGAAGCCTTTTGTAACAGAAGGGTAAATCTGAAGAGTGATTGACAACAGAGAACTTGGAATGGAAGAAGGAGTGAGTGACAGGGAGAAGAACGTCAGTTAAGAATGAGTAGTTGGAGGAGGAGAGGAGGGAGAGAGATACTGAGAGGAATCAGAGAAGAAAGAAAAGGAAGTTTATTCCTTTTCAACTCTGGCTCTCAAAAAAAGCTCAACTATCACTGCCAGTTTTTTTATACTGTGAGTAGATCGCAGTTGGACATCCCTGTTTTAGATTAATCAGATTTAACTGTAAGGACTTTGTATATTGGACCACTACCTGTTCTGAATGCTATGGCCCTTACTTAAATTCAGGTTTAACAATCTGTTTTCTGTTTTGGGTAGTTTAGCAGGCATATTTATCTCACCCAACATGTGAAATCTGACTGGTCCATGTCAGTTGGCAAAGGGAGACTTCTCTGCAAGTCAGTAGGTGGTGGCAACCAGTATTTAAGGAAAGTCTGAGCTCTGCATATTTCAAATCTAACTGTCACACAGACCATTGAGGGAGGGGGGAGACGCAATTCTCCAATTTCAAAAGAATTGTATCTCACTCTTACCTTTAACACAAAAAAGTTAGATGCACCAGTTCCATGGAAAAATAAAGCAGGATAATCTAATGTTGACTTCAGTTGGTCCTGGAAATATACAGGGGATTTATGCCTCTTAAATGGGATTGGGACCAGAATCTGGCTTGTCTTGAACAGCACTGCAAAGGTGTAAGAGCAATGTTGAAGTGATCTATTTTTGATGAGAGCTGAAATATTTATAGATAGCAGTAGCTGAGCCAGCCATAGAAGGGGAGAGTTCAAAGGAGCTGCTTCAAACTTAGTAGATGAACAGATAAAAGCTATTACTATTCTGGCAGTTCATCATGTATGTAATGATGGATCTTAGTTAAAATCCAGAGACAAATAGGATCTAACTTAAGAAGGGAGAGTTCTCTTGTGATTTCAGTTGCCTACTCAAGCATCAGTTCATATGGGGAAATAGTTCTTAGGTTATACTACGGCAGGTATGTGGGGGGAATCATGTGATCAAATTCATCCAATTGTGCATATGTCACAGAGAAGGGGTTCGACCATAGTTTTCTCCCTAGCCATACTTGTTTTCTTTGTGTGGGGATTTTGTGGAGAAGCATTCAAAGTTATACTCCCTTAGCAAAAGGTTGTGATCTGTTGTTTTGTTTTTGTGTTTTTGTCTGCACTGGCCACAAACCACAATTTGATAAAGCCAGTGTACATAGATTTAAGCTATTGAATCCTGAATCCAGTAAATCCAAGTGATCTACTGGAAGTGATTTGTGGAGCCAATATGGCAAAATACTCTTAAATCCACGAGTTCTTGTTTAACTGCACAGCTTCCATGGTTCTTCTTTTGCATAAAATGACATGAGAAAGTTGGGCCATATATTGCTGTTCAGTCGCTTCTGCTGCTAAGGCAATCTTGGATTTTCTTTGTGACCTTTTCCATAAGGTGAAGATTGCCGGTGGGGACGAACAGATAGATACGTTCTGAGTGTTTGAAAATAAATTGATTTACTTTGGAGAGTGAGTAGGTTATGTCCTTACATGCCTGATACAGCTATTTTGTAACTGGAACTTGAGTTGAGTGTGTGTGCACTCATCCTTCTTCAGATTATTTCCTACACATCTGGAATTTGTCCTAGATGCATTCAAAATAGGGCTTCAGAGGTGGGGTCATGTGATGCGTTGTGGCCATATATCAAATGCTGCCCTGTGCATGATGATAGAATCTGAATAGTAGTTGCAGTGATGTTTGGTGATATTTGTAGCTTATGTGAAATCTCCAGATGGGTAAGTGAAACAAAAAAAAAGTGTTACACCTTCAGATACATCCAAATTTTAACTAATTCATTTTTCAGATATGTCACATTCAAACACTCATTTGTTCAAATGGCTTTGAGCTCAGGATGACTTGGTTTTGAGTGGTGGAAATCAGAAGAGGGAACCATATTTTAATGTCCAAACGTCATATTTCCTGATGAGAATTATGTGGTGGCAATTTCAAAATACACTTTTCCCATACCTTCATGCTAAAGAATTTAAACTAAATAAGGAGGGTTCCCCCCCCCCCATAGCTAAATAGATACCTTTTTTCTCACTGTGGAGCTTCACTGTAGCAGCTCATTGTTTGCACACTGCTCACATATGGAACATGTATGTATTTCTTAAAAATCAGATTAATGTACAAACGTGATGCAATGAAATATGAACATGTGAAATTGACACTGAATGGAAATATACTGATCCATCCCTTATATAGCCAGTGAATGTTATGTGCATATTTACAAATATAGACTCAGAGAAGCACATCACTTGTTGTGTTCTATAGACTTTGTGCTGTGTTCTCATGAGACATTAAAACAGAGTACCAATATTGTCACAGTAGTTAATGAAGTAATGTACCATGAAAGCTAACACTGGCAGTGTTTGAACTGAATATTTCTCACACAGGGTTTAGGTTTTGCTTTTAATAAAAAGAGTGCATGTACAGAATGGCTCCTTAAATGTGCTTATTAAACAACAGCTGCTTGCTGTATATGATTAAGGTTTTGTTTTTAAAAATCCAATAGGCTAATCAGTAAACATACAAACTGCGTTGGTTTTCAAATATTCCTTAGTGTTTGTTAACATATGCATTTGCCTTACTCTCCTGAAGATTTAATAAGATGTTTGTTTAAGAAATGAAGAAGTAGACAGATATGAACTGTAAAGACAGAAGAACTTGAGCCCAAATTAGTAATGCAGAATAATGTTAATCACAGCTGCCATTCATAACCAAGAAGAACATTTTGAGTGTCTCTGTGTTGCCACTTGTTAATGACAGATGAAGCAGTCATCACATAAATTCAAATTATAAAGTGTAAGTACAGATTGTAACTTGGCACATGGCACCAATAATGTCAGGAAGTATGGAAAGAATTTATTTGAAGAGCTTGTCAGCAAAAAACAACAGTACAATAAAAGAGAAGGTATCAGCAGATAACCATTGTAATACAAATTAATTGCTATTTGATGTAGTAAAACCAAGGTTTAAGAGGAGAGTATTTTCAACTGATAACATACTCTAATTACTATTAGAAATAGATCACAGTAATCCCAACTACAGAAAAATTGAATTGCCACTTTGGGTGGTTGAAAACTTGAGTGCAAATCCTTTGAAAGGTCCTGGTATTTCTAGCTCTGAAGATAAGCTATACTTATCATACGAACATCTGAACAGGCTAGGGCACTGTGACACAGAGGGGGAAAATGAATTTGGAAGGCTTTTGATACTGTCTCCACTCAGAAAAATGGAGCCCACTGAGTGACTTTGAGGCAGTTACTTTCTCCTAACCTAATCATCTTCATCAGGTTGTTGTGAAAGAGAAAAGCAAATAGTCCCAGGTACAACTGGAACATGCAACAAATTTATTGTAGTGTGGAACGCTCTTTTTCCAAGTTTCAGTCAGCCAACCATCCCTTCCTCCCCAATACAGCAAATCCTCTCACCTGGTTTTCCACTCACCCACAGCATACACTCAGCATTTTGTGGCCACTTAGCATGCTCACTACTCATTGGGCTGTATGTGATGTTCCCTTGCCTTTGTTCTGTAAATATTTTGTGTACTTCGGCAAAACCTGCTTGTGCATGGGTAATGCTGTTTTGACTATATAAACAACTGCACTCATGCCTGAATATCAGGAATGATGTTCCCCTGAGGATCTAGGGAGTATAGCAGGTTACATATGTAATAAATAAATATTCTAAAGCATCTGACAGCTAGTCACAGTATCCAAACATGCAGCCCTTTAAAGTGCCCAGTCCTAGCTAAAATAAGCCCAGGTGAAATATAAAGGAAGCAGGTCAGGGAGAGGGATAAAGCACATAGCTGGGGCAGCGAAGGAGTTTGTATGCACTTTAAGATTGCAGATAGTAAAGCAAGAGTGGAGGGGGAGGAGGGAGAGAGAAAAGACCTTCAGTACCTTGGACAGCTCCCCAAGAAGAGACAGCACGTTCTGACAAATGCCGGATTCTAACTGAACTCTTGCATATACCTAACAACCTCGTCTTTCCCTAATAATAATAATAATATATTTGTACCCCAGCCACTCTAGGCGGCTTCCAACAAAGATTACATCAAAATGTCACACATTAAAAACTTCCCTGAACAGGGCTGCCTTCAGATGTCTTCTAAATGTCAGGTAGTTGTTTATCTCTTTGACATCTGATGGAAGGGCATTCCACAGGGCGGGCGCCACTACCGAGAAGACCCTCTGCCTGGTTCCCTGTAGCTTTGCTTTTGGTAGTAAGGGAACCACCAGAAGGCCCTCGGAGCTGGACCTCAGCATCCGAGCAGAACAATGGGGGTGGAGATGCTCCTTCAGGTATACTGGACTGAGGCCGTTTAGGGCTTTAAAGATCAACACCAACACCCCTTGCTGCAGAATGAAGACCTTTAACTTTCACTTTTGGGGAAAGGGCTGTACCAAATAGTCTGGGTGACCATGATGTCCATTTCAACCCCACCCCTTATAGTGAAGGCTATAGGGGAATGTGGGAAGGAGCTCCCTCTCATTTCTTCACAGGCAAAATGAGAAGGTTCACACTTACATCCAGATAACTTAGGGGACAGATCATGTCCCAGAAGGCTTGAGATGTAATCTTTATTTTATGAAATTCCTATGGAATTTTGTAGATAGTATACCATAGCTATAGCATAGCATCTCATGAGGATGCTATTAAGGCAGGAGCAGAAAACCTGTGGTCATCCAGATGTTTCTGAACTATAACTCTCACCACACCTGACCATTGGTCATGCTGCCTGGGGCTATTGGGAGTTTGAGTCCAACAATACACCTTCCCTGTACAAGTGCATAGTAGTGTGGGCTCTCTGACACAGCGAAGTAAGTGTGCATGGCTTCAGAAATCAATGTGCTTTTAAGAAAGGTAGTGTGCATGAGGTTTTTTTTGTAGGTCTCTCTAAAAAGCCTTAAAATGCCCTCTTCCTTTAATGGAAGAAACCGCTATCAAGAATAATGGTAATAAAGTCATGTAGAACAAGTAGAAATTGTTGGATGGAAAAATTCCTCTCATCTCAGAGAAATTCAGATTAAGAAATTTAACAGGAAATGAGAGGATGCATTAAGGCATGATCCCATCAATGTTCTATATGCATATAAAATTATAAATGCTGTCGTGATTATTTATTAGTTCAAAGAATGAGGTTTTTTTCACCATTTCAAAAAAATAAAAGAATGTGCAACAGAATATAAAATCACCATGCACACCTTTTAATGCCATTTTCGTGTGAAATATGTTTAGCATATGCTAAACCTTCTCTTCGTTTTGAATTCCAATACCTAAAACTTTTGTGTCCCACAGATATCTCTCTTAGCTAAGGCATGTTAGGCATCTGGTTAATGGGGGAACCTTTTGGTGTTCCAGGCATGTGGGAACTGATATGCTGAATCTCTTCAGCTGCTTCTAACCTTGCAGTTAGCTTTCTGCCAAGTTTCCACCCCCTTTCAGTTCTTATTTAGCACTGCACAACAACGAATTGTACATTATATTCTAACAGCACAATACAAACCCAAAATCCACCAGGACAAGAGAGTTTGGATTCAGTGGTTCTTGAGTTCTCCTCATCCGAGGTCAGTCGGGGCATAGCTAGCCTGGCCAGACCCATTTGGTGGAACTGAAGTTTCTATACACAACTATCATTCCATTCTCCATCCAGGCAAGGCAGGGGCATTGTGACAATTCGGTGTCACCTTCCTGCCAGGCAAAGGTGCTTGAGAGGGGTTGTGGTCTAGAGAGACCTAGAGGGCTGTCTTTGGCCCCCAGGCCTGTGGTTCACCACCTATGGTGTAGGTTCTTTCTACATTCAAGAACTGCTTCTGCTGTCCTGACTTGTTGACCATTGGAACTCAGTAGCTCCTGCTATCTTGACAACCTGCAATGGAGTTTGTGGGTATTGTTTTGGCAGAACATAGAAAGCTGCCTCATACTGTGACAGATCAAAGAAACCTAGTATTTTCCATGCCAGTGATGGGATGTTTTGCCTGCCAGATGTTGTTGGAGTCCAGATCCCAGCAGGCCCTTCCAGCATGGCAAGTGACCAGGGCTGGTGGGAGTTGCTGTCTAACAACATCCAAGGTTCCCTGATCTACATTGCCTGACAGTGATTCTTCAGGATTTCAAAACGAAGCCATTCCCAGTCCTATTTGGGGATGCCTAGCAGAGAACCTGGGACCATTTGCATGCGAACTGTGTGTTCCACCACTACAATATCAGCTCTTCCCTAGAGGGAAATGAGGGGATAATAGTAGAATGAATCACGAAGTAGAATGGATCATGAAGCCGTGGAAGGGAAATAGATATCTTGGCCACGTTGTGCTTTCTTTCTGGATACATTTTTAAAATTACACCTCTGCTACTTTCCCCATCAAGATTATGAACTCTGTGACACTATATTTTCCAAAGAAATCTTTTGCTGCTTCAGATTTTAATGTTAGAGTGAGCTATATGGGTTTTAAAGTGCCTTTTTACGTAGCACAGCAGTGCAGTGCGGGCTGCTTTCCCAAAAGTTTATCCCATGGCACCATTTGTAAATCTTTTGGCTACAATCCTGTGCATTGTTTCCTAGAAGTAAACCCCACTGAACTCAATGGGACTTACTTCTGAGCAGACATGCATAGCCATACAGTGTTTAAGGGTCATTTCCTTGGTAGGGTATGTGTTTCATGGGGGAAGATACTGGTGGACCTTTAAATGTTAAAATACCCCCATGGAATAAACCCACAGCAAAGCAACCTCCATAATGCTGCTGGATATATTTAATGGGCATCTAATATCAATGTAATTGATTGCACTTGGGTGTCCCTTCACATATTTAGTGAATACAACCTATTCTTTGTAAACCGCTTAGAGGTTTTATTTACAGTTAAGCTGTATGCAAATGCTGTTAGATAAAACAAATCAACTGAGCTTTTTGTGTGAGTTGAGCTTTTAAAGCTGGGCCCTATGGATGTTTAAATGCATCTAGGGCAGGCACAGGCATACTCGGCCTTCCAGATGTTTTGGGACTACAACTCCCACCATCCCTAGCTAACAGGACCAGTGGTCAGGGATGATGGGGATTGTAGTCCCAAAACATCTGGAGGGCCGAGTTTGCCTATGCCTGATCTAGGGTTTTCCATCAGTTTACTCTTCAGCAATCTTCCATAGTAAATTTCCACCAACCCAGCAATTCTGGAGAGTGCCTTGTGATTTAGGGGGTTGCTGCAGAGAAAATGCCACAGAGTAGCCTAGTGTGAGAATACAATTTCTTGTGTGTGTGTTATTAATTCTCCCTAGATCTTCATCTTTATAAAGAGCAATCATTTTTAGCCAATGCTACTGGTTAAAAAATATATATTCTGAGCTTGTGCAAGTGTTTGGCTGGGTTGCAGTTTAAATACCTGTAAACAAACAGCCAAGCAGGCAGGATGAGGAGGAGCTGTAAATCAAAACAGAACTCTTCAACTCCATTTTCAATTTCTTATATTTTCCAGTCATGCACACACACACACAAACACACTCACTCTTCCTGCCCATCCACCCACAATACCTGCTTCCTCTATTTGATATGTTCCACTGTGGGATTCATTAATATGGAAATGATTAACTTAATGTTCTACAAGTAGAAAAATATAGATTACTGAGGAAATTGAGTTGCTTGTTGCTACTCCTCAAATGCCTGAATTGTGCTAGGATGACTCATAAGCAAAGATTTTCTCTCTCTCCACCCATTATTATTTCAGCATCTCTTTGCTTTCAGCATGAAAATATAATTGCTGTCATTTTGTTTGTGAATTCAGGGAAACGTTTCGGGAGGCTCAAAATTTGTGCTGTGCTGTTTTGTTTTTGTACTTTATTGGCAGAAAGTGTGTGTAGAAAACCACCAAACCCAACCCCTGGTGGGATACTTGTTTGTGTGTATCACTCTTGCGGGTTGAAATGAGATTGTCTCACATCAGATGCAGGTGTGTGGCAAAAGCAGTCTGGTAAAATAGAGGTAAAATAGTTGGGTGTTTGAGTGTCTGATTTGAAATGCATCTCAGCAGGGTGTCAGCGTTGTTTACAGTTTTTGTGCATTTTACTGAGCAATTTCGGGAAACCATGGTGAGCTCCCACATCTGTAGTGACGAGGGACATAAAAAGGAAAGACCAGCAGTGGTGATGCCACTGGAGCCCTCAAGTGGTTTAATTGGCTCAAATACTGTAATACTATGTGACATGAGAACCAGCATGGTTAAGCAGTAGTGACAGGTCAGTGGTTTATCTGCTGCGATAAGTAATAGTGTAATATGACAATTTCCTAATGACACATTGTTAACCCTTACATTGAGAAGATTCCAAACTTTTATTTGAGATGTGAATAACATAATACATTACCTGTGCACCCTTGAAGACTACCTGGAAGCTCCTGCAAGTCCACAAGGCAGCTTTTCACCCATAGGAACAGCTTGTAGTGCACAGATCCTGCATTTTCTCATTGTGTCATCCTAGCACAACTGAAGATGCTTATTAAGGCATGCAAAGCCCTAAGGGATGCCTACCCTAACGTGGACCAAGAATGCCGTCTTAACCATACAGCTCCAGCACTATTCATGCTCCACCATATTGTGGAATTCCTTCAGCACAGAGGTGCATCCGGAACCTTCACTACATAGCCTTTAGCAAGTGCTAAAGACTTGCCTCTTTTTCCTGATCTTTGACACCTGAGAGGAGTATTTTTAGAATTCACCCTCTTCCCCTGACTGTGATTTGTCTTACCTATTTTTAATACGTAATTTTTAATCGTTGTAACCCATGTTGGGGCCTGCTGGTGTAGAGTGAGATAATAATAATAATAATAATAATAATAATAATAATAATAATACTTTTGAACTATTTTCTACAGCAGTTTAGGACCGCCCTGTACAGGCAGTCCCTTGTTTACATGGGGGTTACGTTCTGAGGCACTGTGTGCGTTGGTTAATTTGCATATAATTGAAACCCATTGAAAATGCCTGCAAACATCCCATTCCTCCCCTATTCCACCCTTTTAGTGACATTTCAGTGACATCTTTATGACCTTTCTGGGTCACTTCCAGGTTCGGTGTGATACACATGTACACAGTTGCACACATATTGAACGTGCATAAATGGGGGGCTGCCTTTACATCTTCCAGATTAGTAGGTGTTTCTGAACACAAAAACTCGGTATTCATGAATTGTGGGGTATGGGCTAGGGTGCACACTCAAGCCTCACTCCAACATAGTTGTGCCTGTTGCATGCTTGGTGCTCAACCATCTCCGTGTTGAGTGTGGAAGATCTGCAGGGGGGAGGGTCTTCTACTCATGTTGGCTTGAGCTTTGAGGAAAACCCTCCATATGATTGAGGACCCTGAATAAAGCAGAGGCCCTCATCTCATGAACTGTTTTCTTCATATTCAAGTCAACACATGGGAGCCCCCTGCAAATCTTTCCTGCATGATGTACTTTGCACATAATTTTTTCTGTGTGTCAGGGTGGCACAGAAATAAAGGAATGATGATGCAGAGATAGTCAGGGTCTGGTGGGTGGATGCACTGGTGGAGGAAGAGGAGTGCGGGGGGGAGCGCATCACCCCCAGCACCGCAATCCCATGGGGTGCCATCGCAGCTGCTCCCCTGCCAGTGCTGGGCACCACGCCCCCACAGGCGGTGTACCCCACCCCCAGGACGCACACCAGCCCTGCCCCCGCCAGCTCTCCACCCCCCGGTGCAGGAGCATGTGGGTGGGTGCCACAATGAGCACAGTCAGGGTGGGGCTTGCTTGTGTGCCTGCACCCAGAGGTTGAGCGTTTGCATGTTCAGGTGAATGCCCTTTAAACCTTTTTGGTAGAGCTGATATTTTGTAGCCCTTATTAAGCAGGTAGACAGTTATTTCAATGTACTCCTGTCAAATCTTCTCATGCTTTCCCCCTTTGGCACAGTCCATACACAGCTCAGGTGTCTTTGGTCTATCTATGAAGGGATGCAGGGACAAGCAGCAGAAAATGTGCTGGTCTCCACCAAAGAACACACACACACACACACACACACACACACACACACACACTTAAAGGGGCAGTTCACAGAAGACAGATTGCCTGTTGCAACAAAGTAAAATTTGGTCCTGTAACTCCTAGGATCAGAAAACATCCTAGGTGCCTTTTGAAGCCTCTTCTAGACCTGATGCATAGTTTCCAAAATTTCCATCTTCTTCTAGCTGATTTGCTCACTGAAATTTCTAATAAGTACAAATGCAAGCAATTTGGCAAGATAAGCTGGTATATTGTTTTGCTATCTAAAATGGAAGGTGTTGCCTTAGGTATACACTTGGGATATTTCAAAATCCCATTTTTGCAAGTGTCTTTCATTTCTGACCCCAGGCAAACCAGGCAGCTTGACTTAAAGATATCTGAAATCCTGTATAATGTGCTGCACTTTCCTGCCATCCCATGGATACCAATTATGGCACATTTAAGTTTTATTTGGAAAGAATTCACATTTGAGGGTCATCTAGTAAATTACTGTGGTGCTCCTATTGGCTCTTGGGAAATGAGGCTGAAAATTCTCAATTGGCCTTCAAGAAGCTTGAGACATGTCAGTTGGAGCGGTAGTTAGAGAGACCCATGAGAGATGTGGAATCACCTGTTTCTACTCAGGCTGGGAATGCAGCCAAAATGGCCTTGCTGTTCTATTCAACACATCCATTTAGGGCCCCAGTTTGGAGCCAGAAAGTGCATCAGCTGAATTAAGATGAAAAGAAGAACAACCCCCTACTACTCCCTATGAAATGTGAGTTTGGAGGCGTGCGGGGAACAGGTGGGTGGGGGAGAGAGAAGCTGGTTTTGAGCAGACTTTAGATTTTTCTGTACACATTCTTAATAGCTTGTCCTCAGACCTACCATGTATTGTTGGGTCATTTAATTTTCTGGCAGAGCAGTGGGATATTTTATACCAGCATTTCCCAATGGCTGGGATTTTGACAGAGAAATACTAGCTGGAAATCTTGGAGGAAATCTTGTTACTCCTTTCTTTAGCATCGATACGAGAGTAAATATCCTATATGCAGTGCGTGTGTGGAGGGTGCTCTGCTTTCCCATACTTTTAGCAATTGGGCTCAAGAGCATTTCAGCTGCCACACTTATCAGACTGAGAGACATCTGAAAGGGAGAAGTCAGATCTAGTTTGGAAAGGCAGCAGTGATGTTGCCAGGTGTTGCGATTGCCTGGTTCAGAATATGAATCTGGCACACTTTTAATACACACCTGTATTGCAAGCCAGGGTCATTTCTTTTCCACTCATCATACTCCAACTCAGATTATAAAACATGTCTGAACAAGACTTGCCATTTACATTTACTTGGGTACTGCAGCAGGAGAATAGGAGCCCCCTACCCCCACAAAAAAGGGACTGAAGCGTGAGCTGCTTAGTTTGGATCCAGTCCATTTGTTTTTGATTCATGCATGCAAGTGTTTTGCACCCTGGGCAGCTGGGAAAGTGTCCCCCAGCTCTGTTTGTAAATGCACACACACACCATTTCGGCTGGATTGCAGGGCTGAGAGTGGAGGTGGAAGCAGGAGTGGTTACATTCATCTGCAGCTGTTAGTATTTAAAAGTGGTGGGGCCAAGAATGAGGTTGCTATAGCAGCAATAGCTGAGCAGATAACCTGAACCCAATGTGCTAGGGATCCCAGTGCTGGGTTAACAAGAGCAGGCAGCCACCAGTAGCAGCCAGGTGGAGTATATATTTGGGGTGGAGATGAGGGTGTGATGTGTGTACTACTGGTAAATGTTTTCTAGATGCTTAATGGATTGATCCTGTGTCCATTGTGACTTAACCTTTAACTAAGTTTGCTCCTTTTCTCGATCAGTTTGGCCTGGGTTTTCAGGTTTCTTCCATAGATTCACTGGTGGTGTTTCATGCTGGGGACGCTCAGTCTTGGGTAAAGCATTTACGGAATGTTTAATTTATGATTAATGCTTAATATAGGCACCCTGTTATTACACACAGTCTGTGGGTGGGCTCACATGCTTGAGTTAATGTTTTGTACTTCTGTTGTAGCTGGAATCTGGATGATGTTAGGTTGATATGTGGAGATGGTATTGGTTATTGGTAAGGGGCTTGTTAGCAAGAATTGTATCCCATGCATGAACAGAATCTATGTACTACTGAACTATGTGCTCACATGTTGTGTCCTTTTTTACTGCTCAATTGTGGCTCCGGGTGTTCATATCCCACTCTTAACCTTCCTGGGCAACACCCCTTGACTCATCTGGGTTCTGACCACATGGCAGAATTTTGTTTTTCAGGAGTTGCCAACCCTAACAATTGTCAACCTTTCAGTTGCCCTTTTTACACCATCAGACATCTTGTAGTGACTGAGACAGTCCTTGGCTATAATGGTGTAAAGAAATGAATGCACGGGCATGTGTGAGATGGAGAAAAGCAGGAAAGGGAGTAGAATGTGCAGCTCACCCCATATGATGGTTTGGAAGTAAGCAGGGCATTTTTCAGCTGAACTCGCCAGAACTCAGCTCCAGCACCTCTCATGTGGGCTCCATTGCCATTATAAGAGAACGAGGGAGGTGTTCATTGTGAGTTCTGGCACCTCTTTTTCTAGAAAAATATCACTGGAAGTAAGTCCCACTGTGTTCAAACTAGTAAGTGTGTAGTCCAATTTAATTCCATTATGTTGTTTAAAGTGGTTTGTGGAATAGACTGGGAATTTCTAGTTAGTGCCAACATTGAAGTTGCTATGTACATGTTAATGTTTCCTGGTGTAAGTTGCAGGATATAAGAGGGCATTTCTTCGGGCAATTACATTCCCTCAAAATAATTGTTTTTAGCTGCTAACCTTTGTGTAGTTCAAAGCTCTCATTTCTTTCTCAGTACCCATTCTGATGAGCATAGTTCAGAATACATTGCCTATCATCCATAAAATGCTCTGGGGCAAATTTCTCATTAATGGCATTATTAATAATTGTCACAGAAAAGGCCCTAATAGCATCAGACGTAATCCTGGTCATATGACTCGATCTTTATTATCAAGAGAGGGGGATGCATCATTAAGTCCCACCGACCATTTTCACGGAGCTGTACAAAGTGAAGCCCTTGCTCTCAGAAGCATGAAGTCTGGTGGAAATTAAAAGCTGTTCATTATAAATTCAGGATTCAAAAGTCTTGTTTTCAATTAATAAGGAGTGAAGAAGGACTGGGTTCATAACTTCTTTTAAGTTGGTATCATTCCCTAGTTACTGAACTCATTAAGAGATTCAAGCCTTCTGCTCATCTAATGCACTGAATTTATGCTGAGTTAAGATAACCCTCCCAAACTCTTGGCACAATAGCCTATCCTATCAGGGCCCTGATGTGCATATTTAGCAAACTAAACAACGTCAATATGCAATAGGACGATAGGGTTGCATCCATCTGAGCATCCTTTGGCCCCTCTTCGTCCACCATTGGCTTCTGCATCAATATGATACATTTTTCCCCGTAGACTTGAGTCCTAAGTGTGCATATCCAACATATAGGAGACCTGATCAAGTCCAAGCTAAGCATGTTTACATTCTATTTGTTTAAATGGAAGAGTTAAGCATGCTCCTAAATGTATCCTGTGGACAGGTGCTTAACTTTGAGTTGGATTATTCCCAAGAACATCTCCTTGTACCTCTGATTTAAAGCTTATTTCTCATTGAGACAAATGGCCTATATGCAGATGACATTGTGTCTGCCTGTCTATTTTATTCATTTAAGAAGGTTCATAAACTGCTTACTCGAAAGATATCTAAGCAGTGTACATAAAACAGTAAGATGATTATCACTATTATGCAGATAAAATCGGTGGGATTTAAAAACCAAGTATACATAACTAAATTATGTCTTCAGATAGGCTTGCTGAAATAAAAAGAAAGCTTTTTAGCAGGAGTATTAAATCTGTCTAATGTTAATAAGCGGGGAGCTCCAAAGTATAGGTGCTGCCACACTGAAAGGCTGAAATACACATGCAGAATCAACATTATGAAGTGCTTGTAAATGTTCAGGTTCCATAGATTGAAGTGGCTGAGCACAGAATATGCCTGAGACCATCATTAGAGAGATTTTGGGACTTTTCAGATATTCAGCTAGGGTAGAAGGTATTAAAAGGAAGTGGAATTGCAATTGCAGGTTCTGCCTCCCAATTATAATTGGTGGTTTGAAGATCGAAGAGTGTCTCTTACAGATACAGATGATAAGGCAGGGTTTCTGATCATGCAGAGAGGTCTCTCTTCTATCTGTGGAACAAATGAGGCTGTTCATAACACACATTGTGCATGTTCCATCTACCCTAATTGAACATCTGAAAAACCCTACTGGGGTAGTGTGTCAAAGGGAGCAGTTGAGCTTAAAAACCTCCAAAGAGTGAGAGTTCACAACCTCCCAAGGGGGGCTGTTCCACTGTTGAATAGCTCTTACTGTCAGAAAGTTTTTCCTGATGTTTAGTCGGAATCTCCTTTATTGTAACTTGAAGCCATTGGTTTGAGTTCTACCCTCTAGAGCAGGAGAAAACAAGCTTGCTCTATCTTCCATGTGACAGCCTTTGAGATATTTGAAGATGGCTATCATATCTCCTCTCAGTCTCCTGTCATAGTGATGGGATAGACAAGAGATGGAAAAAATGGAAATTTTAACTACATGAGGGTTTGTTTTCTGTAAGCCGGTTCCTCAAACTTCCATCTGTCTGGTTTTAAGGTGAAAGCCTTGAGACCGTCACAAAGAATGATAGGCTTTGTTAGAGAAGGGAACTTAATCAGCCCACCTCATAGGATATTTAAAAGGAAAGCCACAATCCATCCAAAATAAACTTTTAAAGTCTGTGTTAGCAGGATCTCCCGCTGCTTCTATGAGAACAGAGGAAGGCAAACAAGCTTTTTGAGGAAATTGCTGAATAAAACCCAGATCAACTGCCTTGATGCTGGCTTTAAAACTATGAGAGATTTTTCCCTGAAGGAAGTTCATAGCCCTCGTCAGGTGTTCTAATGTCAGGGTCTGAAAACAGACAAGATGGGTCTGTGGGAAAGAATACAGTGGTACCTCGGGTTAAGAACTTAATTTGTTCTGGACGTCCGTTCTTAACCTGAAACTGTTCTTAACCTGAGGTACCACTTTAGCTAATGGGGCCTCCTGCAGCCTCCATGCCGCTGCCCCGTGATTTCTGTTCTCATTCTGAAGCAAAGTTCTTAACCCGAGGTACTATTTCTGGGTTAGCGGGGTCTGTAACCTGAAGCGTCTGTAACCCGAGGTACCATTGTGCACTAGCTCTACCCTACTCCATGAGATGGAAGGCAACTGCCCAGAGTGGGACGACTTCTCTGCTTCTGGAGCCCCCCCCCCCATCTGCTTTAGAAACCCCAAACCACTGAAGCACAGTGCTCCAACCCCTAGCTCCCTGAGCCATTCCAGAAGGACACTGCAGTCAACAGTATTGATTTGGGCTTCTTAGCTGAGTTTTTGCTGCCCTTACTTCAACACCCCTCCTCCAAGGAAGCATTAATTACTCACTGGATCCATGCAAGCAATTCTATTTGGCAAACTCTAAGAAGCCAAGATGGGTCAGCGTCAAAAGGCAGGTGATCAGCCACACTTCCCCAAGCAATTGGTCCACATCCCTAGGTGACAATAATTGAAACAGATCCAGCATCACGAGCTGCAAAGTGTTGATGTACAATCTGTTGGGGTTTGTGTTTGTGTGCGTGCATGTGTGTGTGTGTGATGACTAAATGTTTGGTTAACGATAGCACTTGATTCTGCGTGCATTTGCATAGTATTTATAGGCCACCTTTCCCATGGGAAATTGCTCAAGACAGCATACGTGCGGAAAATAATAATCAATTACAGTGAAAACAATACAACATAAAAGCAGGCATAAATACGAGGTATGAAAACAGCAACAGGCAATTCAAATCAATTAACACCTTTTGGTAAATACAAAAGATATTTTTAGCAGCCTTCTGATGAAGGGGTTTGAAGCCCTTCATCAAAAACCACAAACCTTTTGACACTTTTCTTTCTACATTAACCCTTTTAAAATCGTGTGCTCCAGATTCACCACTTGGCAAAACCTTGCCTGACTTCCAAAACTGGAGAGATTAAAGGAATATAATAAAAGATTGCAAACTTTAGCATAAATTATCTGGGAAGTGCTGCCTGTGCAAGCTCTCCTGAAATCAGCCAGCCAGCTAAACACATTTTGTCCCATTGATAGCAATGGGAGACTCAAGCATGTATAGTAGTATTTTCCATTGAACTCAGTGGTAATCTACAAATGCTAAACTTGGGCTGCAGCAGTGCCATTTTTTAGGGATCTCCGTTTGGTATGACATGGGGCTGCTGATGAAAACGGCATCCCTGAGCTACATTCTAAAATATGTGTTGCTCCTGTGACCCTGCTCCATATCAGCCAATGAGAGAAGTCTTTTTTCTTCAATTATATTTTATTAAATTTCAACATTTTTAGCATATATAATCAAAACACAGTTACGTCTTTTTTCTTATTTTTGTCAACTTCCCAACCCATTTTCCGTGGAGTTGTTGTTTCTCCCCTTCTTCTATCTATTAAATCACAACCAGAGTATAATAATCTAATTACTTCTATGGCTCATAGCTCAAATCCTGCTCACGAGTTCATCATACTATAGTATTTCTTTAAGTAGTCTGAAAAAAGCATTCATTCCTCATCATTAGATTATCTTACTTTTGCTGTTATTTTTGCCAGTTCTGCATACAGTAGTTCATTATCTTACTTATCCATTCTTCTTTGGTTGGAACTTCTTCCTTCCATTTCTGCACATAAAGAATTCTAGCTGCTGCTGTTGCATACATGAACAACTGCAACAGTTCTGGAGTGGGGGATTTCTACCCCTGTAATACCTAACAAAAACACTTCAGGGTTTTGCTTGTTTGTTTGTTATACTCATTTTAAACTTCTTTTTTATCTTGTTGGGTATAATTTCCCAAAATACCCTCACTTTTTTAGAAGTCCTCCATGTATGAAAGAAAGATTCAGCTACCTGTTTACACTTCCAGCAATTGTCAGAAGCCAATGAGAGAAGTCTTTCTGCATGTTATGGAGAATGCAACATGGGTGCCATTTTTGGAGGATGGAGCCTGTTGCAGTTACCTCGCATTCTGCATGCGACAGTTCCATTCTAGGTTTCCAGCGCTAATATTACGACCAGCACGCTGTCATTCCATCAGCCCTGGAGTACAGTTTGTGACACACATTGCCAATTCTCAGCTCTCGAGGCTCCTCATTGGTATGCGGTGCAAGCACAGCACCTCTCTATAACCTTGATAAATTAAAAATTGACTTATCAATATTCAATCATGCCACCTCATTTGTCCATTCCTTTTCTGTCTGGCATTTCTAAGTTGAAATTGGCACTGGCCTAAGTAAATGGAATTAAAATTGCATATTCCCCCTTTAAAACTGAAATTAAATCAGTCTGCTACTAATGTCATCCTAAAACACCATAGTTTAGCTGAGGTGATATAATGTATAGTGGCAGATGTAATATTAACAAGTGTTCCTTTTCATTACAGCACTGGTCTTCTGGCATTTTATCAAGCATCTGATTTAATATTTCACTGGGAAAGTGAAGCAATGGCAGGTGCAGGCTGTCCAGTGTATTTTGGTATTAAAATTAAATTTGCAGACTTCTTGGTAGCTTTTATTTATGAGGCTCTATCACACAGAGAAAGGAGACTTTCAAGTTTTTGCATGCTGGCTGGTTGGTGATTTCTCACATCTGCCTCTCGCTTACCTTTTGCTTCAGCTTCTCTCTATTTTAGAATCCATCAAGTCAATGTGTCTCCATTCTAAAATCTATTTATTTTAAAGTGATTCGCTTTCTGAATACAACTGTGGCGTAGTTTGCTAGTGTGGAGTCATTCCCAGTTAACAATATTGGCTAAAGAGACTTAAAACATGAAGCCTGACTTGGTTTCCTCCCGTTGTGGTTTGGAACGTAAAATTATTGCATCAAGACATCTAACCATTTAAGCATCATGCTGAAGTATCTGAGCATGAAGTATCTGAGGCATGCGACTTTCAGAGCTGTCATATTTCACTTTTAAGCTCAGGCATGAAAATTATTGGAATTTGAATGGCACAATAAACATGTGGCATTATCAATGGTAAACAGTGTGCATGCATTTAAAGAGCAGAGTTTCTCTGCATTATACAAATGGGCATGATGATTCTTATTCTTTTATTTATATAGGCCATCTATCACTTTGCAATGTTACTTGAGCAAAGAACAAGCCCCTGTTGTGCAGTGCTTTCAGTCTAAGTTGAGACTATGGGCGAGGATAAGGAAGAGTAACAGATCAGAAGAGAGCAATAGGGAGGGGGGACTGGGTAACATGGGGTCTGAATGTCAGCAAATGCAGTTATATGTATTTAACCTTAATTATGGTTGAGAACAGAGGGGTAAATCTGAAGGCTTTGTGGAAGAAGCAAACATTGTGTTGCGGGTGGGGGAATCAATCTATTTCAGGCCTGGGTCACTTTTGCTTGTGCCAAATTCTGCATTGATCTGACATGTTTTTGATCTTCGTGAAAACTCACATTTAAATACAATTTTCTCTCAGTTGATGCACTTCTGAACTTTGTTTTCTCCTCACAATATGCACTTCTAAATGTATTTTGATAATTTTGAGTAGAGAACAACAGAGTGGCGCAGCTCCCCCCCTTACCCTGACCGCTTGGGGTAGCCTTAGGAGTCACGGGCAGGTGGCACGCCAAATGTCACCCCCCTCAGTGAGGGCACCCGGGGCGGTCTGCCCCCACTGCTCCCCTTTCCTACACCCCTGATCACTATCTCCCTGCAGTTTGAGGGAGGAGAGAGACCATGCACCTCACAAAGTTGTTCTGTGGGAAAGGGCATACAGAGGTCATGATGGAGAAAGGACCAGGTCTTCACTTCTGTGCACAGCACAAAGGAATTGGATAATTTTATATAGATGTTCCATTCATAATTCATTGCATCAAATTTGTACCATGTCGTCTCAACTCAAGCTACATTTTGCATGCAAGTTTAAAAACTGAAACAAGAATCTGTTTTGATAGGGGAGCTAACCATTCTGCAACTCCTCCTTGTAGTCTAGTTTATGCTCTCATTGCAATTTAGCAAGGAAAAAAATTGCTAAATTGTTGTTAATTTTGTTAGTGCATCCAGATTTTATGGTTTGGGGATTACATTAAGTATTGTTTTATTGTTCCTTTTAAAAATTAAATTTGATTATCTTTGGTTCTTATTAGTTTTACCCTCCCGGGTTCATCTATAGCAGAAATGTTCAATCTACTCAGTCAGCACTTTGATGCTCTATAGGCAGTTCCATAGACAAGTCCTTTTCACTTTATGTATTCTGAATGTATTTATTAGGGGTTGTGCATCAGCTCTGTTGCTTTCCGAATTATGAGTCAGATGGGAACAATTCAGGCAAGTTTATCACATTCCTAAGTCAAATGGCATCATTTAAAAGGTGTCTCAAAAGTCCTGAGTCACTCTGTGGACTTGGGTGCCCCCAAAACACTGTGCTTTTAAAAAGCAAAACAAATTAAGCTGTCCCAGAGAATGCTCTGAGCATGAGTGAGAAGGGGCAGAAGAGGTGAGGGAAAATCTTTCATTTTGATGAACAGATCTAGGTTTTTTAATCAAAGTAAATCATTTCTCCAGAGCACTCCAATCACAGTTATTTTTGGGGGTGGGGAAACGGTGAAACTTTGTTTTTTTTACATGCATCTAGGCTGATTCAAGGCCCCCACGCCCCATCAGCAAAAACCTTCTAGTTTATTATTTGCAAATTTAGAGAGGAATATTCTTTAGATATTGCAGAATATTTGTTCCCATTTATGAGTGATAAATAATTAGGCTGCTGTCAATAGATCAATAATCATTTCCTGATCACCAGGGGGGTTTAACATATTTACATAGCCAAAAATAATTGTTAGAGGGTCCATAATGATTTATTTTTCTTTTTATGCAGGTTTCCTATATAAATTATGCTCAAAGCAGTTCAGAGTCTGTAAACCCAAACATCAAAAGGTCAGTTCTGCAACAATTGTAAATGTGAATATGCCAAATATGTAAATACACCAAATAAATCAAAACATTGCCTAAGGCTACAATTCTAGCCCCATTTGCTTGGGAGTAAGGCACACTGAATTCAGTAAGACTAACTTCTGGATAGACCTAATTAGAACTGCACTTATAATTGGTAGTAGCTAACAAAATGACAACATTCAGTCAAGTAACAGGTTGAATGTCTCAGATCTACACAGAAGTAAATCTCATTAAGTTTAATGGGAGTCACTCCCAGGGAAATCCTAAATTTCCCTAAGCATATCACACTCAAAACATGCTTTGATAAATGAGAATGATGATCACAAAAGCAAACATGTTTAGCTAGCCAACAAATACAGTGGTACCTCGGGTTAAGCGCTTAATTCGTTTCAGAGGTCCATTCTTAACCTGAAACTGTTCTTAACCTGAAGCACCACTTTAGCTAATGGGGCCTCCTGCTGCCGCTACGCCGCTGGAGCACGATTTCTGTTCTCATCTTGAAGCAAAGTTCTTAACCTGAGGTACTATTTCTGGGTTAGCGGAGTCTGTAACCTGAAGCGTATGTAACCTGAAGCATATGTAACCCGAGGTACCACTGTATTTCTCAAACTAATCTATACCAATAAAATATCAGCAGGAAAAAAAGTGAAGATCAAATTGTACTATGATTAACACAAGTTATGTGCTTCAAAATCTGTCAAACAGGTGGAATTATGATAAGGCAGTGGAAAGTACATGCATCTCAAAGAGCATCAGAGAACACCAGAAAACCTCTCTCTAATTATTTGTCCCTTTAACCACACCCCTAGCCTCTCCCAAGAGAGTTCACCAAGACTCACCAACAATGCAGTGGTAGAGTTTGACAGTCAACAGCGTTTGAGATCCTACGCCAACCAAAAGCATTACTGTCAAGACCTCAATTCATATGTTTCCCACCAGAAAACAAAACTTCATGGGATGGAAAGGGATGGGCTTCTGAAAGACCCTAAAGCACATCTGAAGCAGGGCCTCTGCGCAGAGCTTCCTATGCACTGCCACATGATTCATCACCTAAAAAGAAGAAGAGTGGAAATAGAATAAATTAGGGTATATCTGCTGGAGTCTTACATTACTTTCTCCTAGATGGTAAGGAGGGACAATTGCCCATTCCTGCACTATGCAGAGAGAAAATCTACAGCAGACAATGTACAAATCTGGGAATAGAAGATCCCTTTCCTGCATCCTCATTTTTGTCTTGGAGAATGAAGCGCATTCTTTCATTTTGTCTCTTGTTTTTAAATAACGAATCATTTCACAAGAGAGCTCCAAATCCATAATCTGTTCTTTTAAAGATGGGATGTTTTAATGTGTTTTTGCAGCTTACCCAGACCTTGTGCATATTTGCTCTGTGCAGTAAATATTACCACTGGCTTCGCTCCTGAAGTGCCTATTGCTAGCAATTACTTCCCAGGAAAAATTCGGTGTAATATAAATGAATAGTATAGATATAGTTTTTTTATCTGCTGGAAACAGAGCCATGTTTCATTTTCTCATTCTCTCCCAAGTACTGCCTGGGAACTGATGGGTTTGGTCGGTATTTACTGATATATGAAAAATTAACTTTCTATTCACTGGCTGGAATTTGCTCTGCCGCCAGGGATGGGAGATTGATGTTGGGGGAGAGTGATTAGTGTTCTGACAGTAAGACAATGGTTGCTCCTGACCCTTGCCTGGCCTTTCTTACACCTCATTGCATCCTGATCCATAGAAGGAGCTGAGCTGACTTTTTCTCACTTTGTGTGGGTGCCACAGAGAGAGAGGCTGCCTGTGAGTTAGTCACCAAAGACCCTAGAACGTTCCTTCTGAAAAGAGCCACCCAAGGAATGGCTATTCAGTCTGAAGTCAGACAGGCCTTTGAAAATTGGGATTAAAGGATGTTCTAACTTATCTTGAGAGTCCCATGGACTGCAAGAAGATCAAACCTATCCATTATTAAGGAAATCAGCCCTGAGTGCTCACAAGAAGGACAGATCCTGAAGCTGAGGCTCCAATACTTTGGCCACCTCATGAGAAGAGAAGACTCCCTGGAAAAGACCCTGATGTTGGGAAAGATGGAGGGCACAAGGAGAAGGGGACGACAGAAGATGAGATGGTTGGACAGTGTTCTCGAAGCTATCAGCATGAGTTTGACTAAACTGCGGGAGGCAGTGGAAGACAGAAGTGCCTGGTGTGCTCTGTTCCATGGGGTCACGAAGAGTCAGACACGACTAAACGACTAAACAACAACAACTTATCTTTGCAGCAACCAACTTCTCAGAGGTAGTCAATGAAGCAACCAAGTGGTAGAAAAGAATTTAAGTAGAGGAAAACACTTTGGAGCACAGGAGCCAACTCCTAGGGGCCATGGGGGCTTAGACCCCCCCCCCACAATAAAACATTTGAGGGGGCTGGGCCCCCACAAAGTTGATGAGTATTCCCATTCAAATGGTGTGTATGCACTGCATCATGCCATCGATTATGAGGAGTGGGGCTTACCTGGGCCTCCACCATATTTTATTTGTTGGCACACCTGCCTTGGAGGGTGTATTGGGATGGAGGAGGAAGTTGTTAGTTTGTATTTTTAGGCCAACCTACCTAATCCACACTTCCCCAAACAATATGTGAACTGAAACTGTGCTCTCTCTACATTTCTCTGAATTTTGTGGTGCAGTTCTCTAGCAAAAAATTGTGTGCAAAAATGTGTATATTTAGGAGAAAGTGTGCCCAGAAATGCACATAATTGTGAACGTAACATACAAATATGTGTTAATGTTACACAAAGTTACATACAAAAGATGTATGTGTTGGGAGAAATGAGCACTTAAATGTGGGAAATTTTTCATGAGGACTTCAAAAAAGTGGTTCAGAAATGTGGCGAATTGAACTTCAGAGAGGAAGAATGGGAAACTGAGAGAAACCGAAATTGGCAGATCTTTCCATCCCTAAGTATGAGAAGCTGAGCACACAGCACCATTAACTTGTTTTCAGATGTCCTAGCCATCATTGTAATGTTTTGGAGACTGAAGAAAGCAGGTATTAAACAAGTGTGAAGTGAGGAGACAGGCTCTGGGCAGCATATTCTGTGGGCTTAATGGCAGAGATAAATGTATCCCCCCCATAAGATTTTATTAAAGCTTTTTCATAATATAATAAAAGAAAAGAAACTAAATAAAAACAAAAACAGAGAAAGGAAGAGAAAAGAAAATGTAGACTCCTCTCTCAAAGGTAGCTCTTAATTTACAGAAAGTGGTGGACCCGCCCAGTTCTCACCTGGGAACTTTCCTTCCTTCTCCCAGACTTTCACCATGGGAGATCTTCACTTTCTTACTTCAGGGTCTTTCCACCAACTATCCACCACCTTCCTGTGGGCCACAATAATGGCCCAGAGCAGAGGACACCAAAGAAGAAAAAAGGAAAGGAAAGGGGAGAGAAAGACAAAAAAATGAAAAGGACTTCCAATTTTCTGTCCATCAGTTAGATAAAATAAATTATTCAAAACATTTGCTCTAGGATGACATCCAACTATTCTGTTTTACACGTGAATGAGGCAGACACCTATGTAAACAAGTGTGGCTGTTGCCATCATGCCTAGTTTGATCCTAACATATATATTTTTCTTTGGGGAGTTGTAGTTATCAGCACTTTCAAAGAGTGTTGGGGAGATGTTGGCTTATTCAAGGGACTTCCAAGCAATCTCTCAAACCGAAGTCTCGTTATCTTGGTAGGGAAAACCAGTAGGTGCTGATGGCGGCCAGCTTTCTTTCTTTTCTGAGATGCTCAGCAGCTCTCGGAAAATTAAGCTTGTTATCATAATTGATCCTGGGGAGAAGGTGTCGACACGTTCATTCATTTCCATGCCGGCATACTGTGAGATGACAAACACAGAATTATGACCTTGCACCTGGCTCGAGCAGGAGAAGAAACTGGACCCCAGGGATCTTTGCATTTTCATGCAAATACAAAAAAAAAAAAATCTAACAGGGGGAGATCTTAAAAAGTGATTGCCCAAGTTTAATTTTCTTTCTGAATAAATAACCTCTTCTCTCCAAATGTGGTTCCAGGGTGCAAGATCTCATTTAATTGCATCTAGCCATGATATAATTTGTAGCGAAAGTAAAAAGGCATAAAATGCCACCCCCAACAGAATTCCTATCTTATATGAGGCTCTGCAGGTGTCAAATATGAAGCTCTTAAAGAACAAAAAGGAACCAGTAGCAATTATTCCATTTCCACACTGGTGGGATGTTGCCAGAATCCAATAATATTTGAAGGAGCCGGTACCTTTTAGGGGATATAAAATGTGGGTCTGTACTATCGTCTGCTGAATCGCAGTAGATAACCATTGTCAGCCAGTTTCCTGGGTTGCTGAAATTATTATTTTAAACCATCACAGATCTGACCTTCAGCTTTTAAAACAAATTTGTATGTTGGTGTTGGCTAGCGCTAGAAGTTTTGCTTGTTTGTTTTGCTTATCCTTCGCCGAACTTCCGTATTTCTGACTGGTACTGCATAGCAACCCCAGTCCAGCTAAAAGCAGCCATGACTAAGCCCAATCCAAAGCCTTGGGATATTTGAGTTGCACCTAATTTCTTGTGTTGGTTTCAGTGTGACTTGGTCACAAAGATCAGTTATCATGAGTGTGCACATACAGCGATTACATTGATAGATGTACCCCTGAAGCTTTGGACATCATATCCCAACAGTTTCATGCAGAACAGAGATCGGGGTCCCTTTTCAGCCTGAGGGCAGCCTTCCAGGGACCACATGCCTGATGCTGGATGAGACCAGAGCAAAAAGTAGGCGGAGCAATAGGTTTGACTCTTACCTTTCCACAGCAGGCTGCATTTCAGCTATGGAAAGGCCAGAGTTTTCTACATACCCATGCTCCATCCAGGCTAACGAAAGGCATTATCATGGTTTAGTGACACATTCCAGTCAAGGCAAAGCACTTGGGGAGGGTGCGGAACAGAGCCGAGGAAGAGTGTGGCATGGGGATATTCCCAAGGGTCAGGTGGAGACATTTCACACCCCTCACCCAAGCCAGAGGTTTCCCACCCCGGTGTCGATGCTTAAACAGCATGGGGGGACAACATGGAACCCTGCAGAACCCCATAAGTCATATGTCACAAGGATGAGCCACTGTCTGTCAATGGCACTTCTTCAAACCTACTGATCAGGAAGAATCAGAATCGCTATAAAAGAGTGATATGTGGCTTAGAAGGATATCGGTTGTCGGTTTTATCAGAAGCCATTGAGAAGTCCAGGATAACCAATAGGAACACACTCCCCTTGTGGCAAGGCCAAGTCTCTGAAACAAAGGGAGGTAGCCAGCATATCACATGAAGCTGATAAAAAGCTTTCCTGGCTAATGCCACCACTTGGTTATCCAACAAAACAGGACGCCAGAAGGATGCCCAAGAAGTGCCCCTGATGCAGTAACATATATGCAATCCAGTAGAGATGCCAGGGGACCTATTTGGTCAGAGAATTTTAAGAAAACTGACCAGATTCATGCTTCCCAGGCTACTGTGTGGATCAGAATGCAGTTACCCTTTATTTTTCACTCTTCTCTGAATTTTGTGATATATTTCGTGTGTGTGTGTGTGTGTGTGTGTGTGTGTGTTTAATTTACCAAAATACACATGTAAATGCTTGCATATACAAGCAAAATTTGGTTTTTGGTTAAAATGTGTGCAAAACCCCATTTTTAAAAACATCAAATCGATATGGAAATGGGACATAACATGCAAAACTGAAATGGACCAAAAAATAAATAAACTGATCCATCCAAATCTATACTCCAGCCAATATTGCTTCTGTTCTCCATTCTGGGTTCCATTTCAACTTCTCATCCACCCTCATCCACATTGGCCGCAGCTTCCAGACATCCATTCAGAACCATGACAACTGGTCCTGGTTGCTTAGTTAAAGTAATACTGTATAGAGCTAGGTGGTATCAGCATGCCAGAGACGTCCAGCCACAAAGCTCTGGACAATCTCTCCTCCTGCCTGAAGGGCCCCGATTGTGTGAACAAGCCTTCAATTGTTGTAACATGCTGTGGAATTGCTTTTTTCCTTTTCTCTCTGGTTGTGAGATGCATTCCCTTGATGCCACTGAAACTGTTGGAGTGACAGATGATTGGAGAGATGTGCGTGTTGGGCCAGTGAAGCATTTAACTGCATTGCTGTCAAGGGATTCCTTTGTTCAATCACACACATTTTCTGCCCCATGGAGATGGAAGTTCCATAATCACCATACATGGGAATGGCACTCACACAAAAGCACCACTTTTGATGCTTATTACATATCTCAAGAAAGGCATTGCTGTGTCCATGTTGCCTTATTTCTGAAAGGAGCCATGAAGATCAAAATCCCCTACTTTCCTAGATATTCTAATTCTACATCAATCACGTTCAATCTTCACTGTAGCCATTCTCTTCCATAATTTCATTTTTGGGCATTTCTTTCTCTTTTGCTGCATCTTTCTTGGAGGGAAAGCATGGGTCTAATGAGACCTATAGCAAACATCTGACACCATGTTTGCCATTTCTCCCAAAGCTTGGGGAAAGTTAATTATGAATACATCCAAGGGTGAATCTTGCTGTGAATTTTGCCATCTCTACCAAAGTCTTTACTCTCCCTTACCAAAATCTCTGGGTAGAGCCTGACAGCAAAGTGTTTGAAATATGGACAGTTAGAACCTTTTTCTCTATTTTAGCTAGTGTGAGTTGGTGCGGTGTAATGGCTCGGAGATGGAACTGTGAAACTGAAACTCCCAAATTTGAATCTGGGTGCATTGGCATTGCTTTGAAAAATAATTTGTGCTTTATAAATGCAAAATATTAATAACGGCAGCTGCTAAACATAACCCAAGGAGGCCTGATCCTGTACTTTGCTTTATTGATGGATATGTGTATGTTTATGTAAACAGTGTATATTTGATAGAGGCTCAACCTGGACACTGCTTCCCAATTGGGGGAAGGGGGTTTCCCTTTACAAAGGAACAATAGCAAGTCAGAGAAAGAGTTTAGCCTTCTCCCAGATGTGGTAGTGTTATGTATACAAGTGAATCTAAGGCTAAACACTTCTCAATTTTAATGAACATTTTTCTATTGTTTTTGACACTTTTGAGAGACTGTCTGCCTATTCGTTTCCATTGAGCTGTATTTCTATTCAAATTGACTTAATGTATTCTAGTGATATCATCATGTAGTAGCCAAATCCTGATAGGCTTTGTGTTGTTGTGATGTTATCAATTCACTGTTTGATCCTTGATTGAGTGGGATCAGTCATGTGACTATCTCAGGAAGCACTGCCTTTGATGGTGTTCTTACATAGCCAAACTTGAAACGGTACTGTTGTGTTATCTTCCCATTTACTGTATTATCCTTGATTGTTTAGGATTATCCATGTGATTAATCCAAGAAGGAGAAAGAAACAGCAGGCAGGATAAAACAGTGCTGAGAAGTAGCAGCAGCAGAAAGTTATTTTTAGAAAATGTTTCACAGAAATCATGACTCCCCCCTCCAAACTGAAATTGGAGAATATTTGGCAGTGTTTTACTCCTATGGGAGCATCCCTATATGTAGCTCTCCTCCTCTTGCAGTTTGAGATGGTCCAGTCCTGGAAAAAGTTAAAAACCGGTTTGGTGGATTTAATTTAAATTCCCCTTTTCAGATCCAAAGATTCTCATCCCCCCCCCCCATGGTGCACAACGATATAAACAACAATTAAAACCATAAAGAATTCCACTGAGTTTATAAACTGGCCCCTAGTCATATATGTCAGCCTCTATTTAAGAACAATGATTTAGCTAAATATGCATAACAGCTGCCCGGGTTCTATACTAGCCTGCATATTTCCAAGTTCAACTTGATGATGGATATTTGGGGACTCTGATGGGGCTGCACTCCTCAAAATCACAGAGCTTTCTTTGCAATATTAGAAATGCGAAGCTGCAGCACTGACTCCCCTGAAGGAACAGATATTCTGAGTTTGTCTGAGTCCCGTATTAGATACAGACTGCTGTCATGGACACACACCAAAGCAAGAGCAAATACCCTCAGAAAAGAAGTTATGCTAAATAAAAAATGGGAGCTATTTTAATGCTCTTATTTTTAATACCTGTCCATATTTATTCATGGGGCTGCTGCTTCCTAGGTAACATTGTGGCCTCACAGGCCAACCATTTGTTGTTTAGAATTCAGAGTTTTTTCATAGCTTTATGAAAGGACATTGTTTCCCTACCACACTTACATTGCTGTGCTAAAAAGTCGACGGTCCTTGGGGTTTGATGCTGTTCTAAAGATCTTCTCTTGATGCCATGTAAGGCATCGTACTTGGGTCAGCAAACCACAATGTCTGTACCCTTTGTCAGTGGCTGATTTTCTAGCAGCCTGTCAAGTTAAACTGTTCAGATTCAGCATGAATACTCTCCTCTCCGAATGCACATGCAGGTAGTGCTGTCTCAGTGAGCAATATACACAAAGCACATGTTTAAACAAGCATGCCAGTGGTTCCTGCATAGAAACCCTTGTGCAAAGAAGGCACATAATACTTGGCTTCTTGGTTTCTATTTTTTTGCCTGTCCTTGTTTCAAAGAGGAAGCTCATCTAACTAAAGGAGATGCCTCCGGAAGGAGATATACAGCTGTGTCTGGCCAGTTGTGTTTTTCTACCACTTAAGTACCACATTGGGGGAGGGAAGGAAGGAAGGAAGGAAGGAAGGAAGGAAGGAAGGAAGGAAGGAAGGTTTGCCTTGTCAGTCCACATTTGGCACCACTAAGCACAGCCATATGATTATGATTCTCCTATTTTTGATAGCTTAATGGTTGCCTTTCCAGGGAGGGGGGTATTTTTACTCTTTTTAGATAGATATTAACAAATGTTTAGAGAATACAGTTGTAGATACTGAGAAACATTTTGAGAAGTTACACAATTTGTTTATCATATATGTATCTCCATTTATTTATTTTTGATTTAAAAATAGAATTTAGAATTTTCATTAAGTTTTCATTAGGTTCTGAAGCACATCCTGTTAAAACCTGGAAGCCCTAAGCACTAGCTAGCCTTTCCACATCCATGCTTACAACCTTCTTAGTAGGAGTTAGAAGCCAATTTCCCTCTCAGACCGAGCACTTACAGGCACGTTTGACAGATTCCCTCCCTCACCCAAGTCTTTTTGCTCACAACTCCTTGGAAAGCAGGGGCATTTCCCTTGTCCTTTAAGCATCTAGCAATGCCCCCTCCAGTAAGGCGGATTAAGGTGGGAGGAAGTGACTAGCCCAGGAGCTTCATGGCTGAATGAGGGTTTGAATCCAGACTTTGCCTATTGCAGTCTGGCATCTATCCACTTCAGCGCACTTACTGTGCAGGTTTACCTAAGCATATCATAATTACCTATGAATGTAATTATGGATTAACTGTGGAAATTGCCCGTTGGCTTTAGGGAGGTTTTCTAAGAGTGTTGTGTTTTTTTAGGAGGCCATTTACCCAGCATGCTCCCCTCCTGTAACAATTTCTATTAGAAATTCCTCTATAAACAGCACAGAACACAGCCAGGAAGCTTCCATTCCTGGGCCATTATCATGCAATTGTTCAGACTGACACAATTCACAAACAATAATGTATAAGAGAGTGGTATGAGGCATCATTGAAAGTTATGTGATAAAGGCGCTGTTGCGCAGGTGGCGCTGTAGTCTAAACCACAGAGCCTAGGGCTTGCCGATCAAAAGGTTGACAGTTCGAATCCCTGTGACAGGGTGAGCTCCCATTGCTCGGTCCCTGCTCCTGCCAACCTAGCAGTTCAAAAGCACGTCAAAGTGCAAGTAGATAAATAGGTACCACTCCGGCAGGAAGATAAACGGCGTTTCTGTGCACTGCTCTGGTTCGCCAGAAGCGGCTTAGTCATGCTGGCCACATGACCCGGAAGCTGTATACGGACAAACGCCGGCTCCCTCGGCCTATAGAGCGAGATGAGCACACAACCCCAGAGTCGTCTGTGACTGGACCATAGCTGTCAACCGTCCCTTATTTGGCGGGAAAGTCCCTTATCCCAGCGCTGTGTCCCGCTGCTGTCCCTTATTGATGATGTCCCTTAAATTTCCCGGGTTTCAAAGGAAACAGCTCCTCTCCCTCCCTGCCTGCCAGCCAGGGAGGAGGGAGGCTCCAACTGTGTTGCTTGGCTGCGTTGCTCACCCAATAAGGAGTCTAAGAACGACTGGGGGGTGGAGCTTGCATGCCTTGTGCTGATCAAATCGGCTGCGTTGCCTGGGGACTCGCCTTTGCTCAGCGCTTCTCAGCGGAGAGGTGACAGTGGTTTTCCTTGCTGCATCCCCTTTGCCGGGTTGCTGCGCTGTGGGAACCACCGCTTGAGGCTTCATTTGGCTGCTGGCTGGGCTTTCTGCCTTTGGCTCAGAGGGGCTCAGAAGTTGAACATACCTGTGTTTGGAAAATCCCTTATTTTGGCTGCTGATCCCTTATTTTCGAGGCTGCTGGTCCCTTATTTTCAAATCTGTAAGTTGACAGCTATGGACTGGACCTGACGGTCAGGGGTACCTTTACCTTTTTACATACACATATGCTTTTGTCACACTGTTGTCTCTGGTCAAACAGGCTTTGAAATATCCCCCAAACCTGCAACACCTATTTCCCCAGAGGTAATAATGGAGTGAGAATACTCACCATGGACAACATCTATCTTTCATACCACCTTCAAGACTCAGAAAAAAAATTTCATATGCAAGATGGAGGGCAAGTGGAAGAAATGGGTGGATGTTGTGTGAAGCAAGAAGTTTGGAATGATGAGTAGGGTATAACCTAGAATATATATCACTAACGCTGAGGAAAAAAGATGTGCAATTCACCTGTTTCTTGTCCAGCGCCAGCGAGAAATAAGCCATGTCCTCCTTGCACTGAGGCTCACGGGACTGTAGGTAACAGCTGGCGTTTCTTCAGCTGACTTCATTCTAATATTTCTTCATCTATATTTTAAAGCACTTCGCCACTCATGAATTTTAGGTAGCGTCTTATTACTCCTTAGTTCCTCTTGAAATAATAATTTACTGGGGACAAAGTCCAACTAAAATACTGCTACGTTTGGGCTCATCCTGATAAAATGAAAATGAAACACTTTTGAAAGCTACAGTTACCATGCTGAAAATTGATTTTTATTATTATTATTTTTGTTAAATCACAAAAACCTGCAAACTGGCCAATTTGCTTGCAGGAGAAACTTCCTTGCCCTCAATATGGCGACTGAGTGAATCATAGCAAGGTACATACACAAACTCTTCCGCTCCCTCACTGGGCGAGCCCTAACAGACTGGGTGGGTGGGAAATCCCACGAAGAAAGTAGCTTACATGATGTTGCCCTGTTAAAAATGGCAGGGGCAGGCCTGGTTCTGACCCACCCACCCCCTGTGGCTGATGGACCTGATGATTAGGCCATCCCTGTAGGTCTGGCACAGCTGGGAAGGGGTGGCACCTGATATCCCACCCACCCACGGCTGCGTGGGAATAAGTAGAGCCCCTTGAGACCAGGCCACAGCCAGCCACAGTCATAGAGAGGAGCGTCTCCTTGGCCAAAAGGCAGCACAAATTTTTCAAATAGACAAATAAGTAAATAATATGGTTAGGGAAGACTGAGCTCTAAAGAAAGCAATTAAGTGGGCTGCTCTGAGGTCTGCATTTTTTTATTTTTTTTTACAAATCAATAAAAATCAAAAGCAAAAAGCAAAACCAAAACACATAACACATCAGAATCAAAAAACAAAAGTAAACCACAAAAATTTAAAAACAGATCCAATATTCTCAAATCCTTAACTGTCATTACCTTATTTCATCGACCTCCTCACACCTCCCTTTTTTGTATTCTAGTTATTAATTATAACAGCAAATCCTTCCCATTTTTCATAATATTCTGTCATTAAATTACCTTAATCTATTTTAACCTTATCTTACTATAAAAAACCCTAAAACTTAGAACTTAAATCTTATTTATACCAATTTCTCATAACCATAACATATTCTTGCATAGTTCTTTTTAACATTTCTGCTAAAGCCAAATAATTTCGTTCCAACATTTTTCTAATACTCATTAATTTTACAAAACAATCCTAAATAAAAAATTTTTTAAAACTTTCTTCCAATCTTCATCCAACGTCTCTTCCTCCTGGTCCCGGGTTTTGTCAGTCCTTTCTATCCCATCCATCTAGTTCATTAACCTGGTAATCTTATGTCCAAGGCCCTTAAGTCTCTTCCATGTCCCTTCCGCAGATCTTCTTCATATTTATACCTGTACTTTACTTTGTCTCCTGGTCCTTTCACTCGTGGAAACTCCAATTTGACAGTATTTTTGTCCCTTCTCGACAGATCAGCCCCTTTTCCATAGTCCACACTGAACTCCATGTGGTATTTAAAAGCATGTTTCAAGGTCCCTCCAGAGTTGAGGACCCCCACAACCCCAAACTCCTCACGGCCCATTGCCAGACTTGAAAAGTCAAAACATCCCTGCATAGGGGGGTCTATCCAGCCCCCCATCTCCAAGCCAAACAAAACTCTATCTCTCCAAATCTGGCTTTTTCCAAGTTCATTTGTCAGATCCAACAACTCATGTTCCTGCTGGGCCACAGCTCTGAGGTCTGCATTTTTCATTCTTTTTGAGAATGGAGCCAAAGCATGGACCAGCATTGGTTAATTTGATGGATGGGTGGATAATTCCACACTCCATTTCATTTCCTTCTGGTTTGTCAAACTCGCCTCCTCACCCTCTACCCACCCACCTCTGGCAGATTGGCAAGTGGGATTATCAAAGGTTTAACTATTGTGATTTCCCAAGGAGGTGACCTCTTGAGTGGTGCAAAAAGTTCACCCTACCTGGAATGAGGTGGAAGATGGTTAGCTGGGAAATTGCAATGACTGGGAAAGTGGCTCAGTCCCATGGTAAAACGGATGCGGAAAACATCAGCCTACCATCAATGTGCCATTGTAACATGGATTTGCCACTGGAAAATGGTTGAGAGCTTTGCTCTCACTCCCATCCAGGATGGAAGCTTTTGGACACTATACTACCCCAGACAATGCATGGCTTATGTGTTGGGTGGCTCTGGGTGTCTCCCAACATATAGAAAAAGATAATAAAACATTAAACATTAAAAAAAAAATCTTTCCTATACAGGGCTTCCTTTGGATGTCTTCTAAAGGTTGTATGGTTACTTATGTCCTTGGCTCGGGGGTTGCATAACTCCATACCCTCCAACATTTCTCTGATGAAAATAGGAACATCCTAAGGAAAAGTGGGACGTTCTGGGATCAGATCAGAAACCAAGATGGCTTCTGTAAAACCAGGCTGTCCATGGAAAATAGGGACACTTGGGCAGTCTGAGGTTGTTTGGCTGAGACTATCTATTCAAGTGTGTGTGTGTGTGTGTGTGTGTGTGTGTCTGAGAGAGAGAGAGAGAGAGAGAATAAGATGAGGGCTCCCCCTGCCTTTTTTTAAAAAAATAAAATCTTTCTTAGCCACCACTTCTCTAGAATATAATCTCCAGACTCCATTGTTCACTTAGCAAAGGTGACATGGAGGGTTCTTTTTGCTCCTTCAAAAATCCTTCCCTACCTTCCCTTTCCTTTTAAGTTAACTTCCCCCACAAGCAAGCAAAAATAAATTAATTAATAAAGCTAACTAGCTAGCTAAGGGAACCATTTTCCTGTGTTTCGAAAAGATTGGTTTTGGTGAAGGCATTTAGCTGAGAGAGATGTGGACTGATAGCAGAGCAAGGCCTTTAAAAAGCACTGTTGGGATAACAAAGAAAGTGCAATCAGCTTGTCAATAGAAGCTGGATTCGGATTCAGCCAGGTGACAGAAATGGATAATAGACAAGTGCTCCGCAGTTGAAATCCCATGAAATATTTGGTTTAAAGTGCCCCCTAGTGGTTTCATTAATTTCCAGTTGTCTAATTGCAACATTACTGGAATTGCAATTTTTGCGCTGCTCTCTCTTGCTCAGCACAAAATGTCAAATTTATTTCAGAAGCAAAGGATTGCAGCTGTTCTACATTATGAGCTTTTCAGGTAACTCCCTCCCCTTTTGCCCATTTTCATCAGCAGTGGCAGTGAGAAGTATACAGAAAACTGTGTTATTTAAGTGCTGTCTCAGTAAAGGTTCCGTTCTATAAGTAGCTGAATTACTCAGCCATGCTTGCAGCTCTTCTTCTCCTTGCTTAATAAATTGTTATTTTGAGTTGCCTCTTCCTCCTTCCTATGCTTTACTGTAAAATGGTTCTTGTACCATAGGCACATTTATGTGGGTTGTTTTTAATCTGTTTTCATGGTATCTGTGTGTGACCATGTCAAGTCCTAGTGATAATCTCTGCTTGTCTTCTCTGGTGAATGTATTTTATATAAGTCATTTCCTTCAAAGTAGGCCATTTTAAAAAGGGGAATCGCCTTTGGGTCAATTTTAAGCGGATAACACGATCTAGGCAGACATTTCACATGAAGTATCCTAAGACTACAGTTGTTCATCCAGTTCTCTGAAGGGAGTTATTTGCTTGTTAAGTACATGATACTTAACAGAGTTATATGAAAAAGATAGGTCTCTGCCCCACGGAGTTTACACATCAAATCAGTGTCCAGTGTTTCCATTGCAGAAGAGGCAGCATCTTTTTCAAAGGACCACATCCTTTAAAAAGTATTTCATTTAAGCCAGAAACCCTTCCTGCTTACCAAGACTCTTAAGTAAGTCTTGCAGAATTCTTCATGACTTACTCACAAGCAAGTTAACATGAGACTGCAGCCTTTGATCCATTTAGACAGAGGCAAATTTAGGGGAGTGTGACTGGTTTGATCGCACTCAGCACAGGGGACATTGCAAGTATGATGTAGAATGGAGTGCAGGAGGCAGAGGGGTGGCGAATTTTGGCATTGCACAGGGGCTCTGCTGAAATTTGAGACCAGTTAGATCAACAGGCCTGAAGTGTTTAAACGCTGCCTGTATTTTCCAGGGCAGCCTGCTGTCTTTTTCTAGGCAGGAACATTTGGATCCTTAAGTAAGAACATAATCACTATAGAAACTGCAGCAGAAACTCTGATTTATACACAGTGCTGTTCTAGGAGGAAATGCTAGCTTAGGAATATACAAAAATAAAGCCCCTATTAAAAGAGGATAATATTTGAAAGGAAACACCCGTTATTTGGGGGCTTTTGATATGTCAGTTCCTCTTTCCTATGAAGGCAGCATACATACATACATACATACATACAGTCTGCAACATCTGCATGAATCATTGTGGGCCATCATTCTGCTTCGGAAAGGGAACTTTCTTCTCCCCACTCCTTTTTTACTACTGCAATCCACACATAAAAAAAAAATTTGTTCTGACTAAAATATTGATGTATTCTAGCCATTTTGAAGTTCAGTGGTGGGCAGATCCTTGTGTGCCCGTCGGTGGTTCGAATCCCCACAACAGGGTGAGCTCCTGTTGCTCAGTCCCTGCTCCTGCCAACCTAGCAATTCGAAAGCACATCAAAGTGCAAGTAGATAAATAGGTACCACTCCAGCGGAAAGGTAAACAGTGTTTCCGTGTACTGCTCTGGTTCACCAGAAGCAGCTTAGTCATGGTGGCCACATGACCCGGAAGTTGTACGCCAGCTCCCTCGGCCAATAAAGCGAGATGAGCGCCGCAACCCCAGAGTCGGCCACGACTGGACCTAATGGTCAGGGGTCCCTTTATCTTTACCTTTAGGCCACCTTTTGACTCCTCCATTTCGAGATAAGCCCAACAACTGTGAAGGACAAGGAGGTCTCAAGCACCCTAAGAGATAACCAACACAGTTTAACCTAACTGTTAACATGCACGTATTAAAATGGGGCAAACCTTGGTTACAGCTCCTGTTTGTTTGAAGAGTGCTGAACCACAAACCCAGGTTCAGACAACATGCCCTTTGTTTCTGGATGTAGGCATCCAGCTCATTCTTTTATTAATTGCCCCACGCAGGTGAGCTATAGCAATGAAAACATTGTGGTGGGGCAGGAGAAGGGTGGATATACATGCCTCTGACCCATGAAGTGAATAACTGGCAGGGTAAATGTATGTACCGGTCCTAGTTCCTTGCAGAGTGATTATTTTTGTTTCAATCTCTTTGCTTTAGTTCTATTTGTCATATATTTTTGTGCTGACTTCAGATTAGTAATTTGATTGTCAGTGGACTGGGGCTTCTCATGGGCTTTTTCATTTCAAAAAGAACATTAACTTTAAACATTTTGAATAGCTTTCAAATCTCCCAGGAGCAGTATTGTTCTCGGCACAGAGGGTTCATTTACTTTGTTGTGGAGTTAAAACCTTCCTGTAACTGACAGTCCTAAGAAATTTCTGTAATCTTGCCAAGTTAGCCTGGTGGAACTACATTAAGCACTCCTGTCAATTGCCTTGTCTATAGATGTTCTCCTTTCACGGCCATTTTGCACAATATAAAATAGCAAGCTCAGGTTGGCTGAGCTTCAGATGTTCACTTGAAAAGAAGCCAGAGCCAATTCTGACTTCTCAATGAGCATACCTATGTGGTCTGGGTGGGTGGGTGCATGTGCTTGTTGCATTCATACTTTAGATAGACTTAAAACTTAGATGTACACCTACAATAAAATCACAGGTGAGGTCTACCTTCAACATTCTTCACAATCTTGGGGTACACACCTGTAACCAAATACTCCTGGCAGTCTCAATATAATTGCTTGACGCTCAAATGACAACAAACAATGTAAGTAGTTGATAGGCACAAACACCACCCAGAATACAGAGCAGCATTTGATTTAACCGGAGAAATGCTTTATGCATTTGAGGCAAACTGAACAGCTGTCTGCATTCAAAGGAATTAATTGTATTAAATGTTCACATGGATTACGTGTGCTTTGAATATAGGGAGCATTTTGAAAAGGCTTCTTTGGTGCTTATACATTAAGTCTGGCAACCTAGTAATTGATTAATCAAATAGATGCATTAAATGAATGGACGGCATCCACGTAAATATGTCTGTTGCTAACTATATTAGTTCATTTATACGAGAGTGGGCAAAAGCTACCACTTACCCTTGCAAGGAGAGATTGTATTTAGAATTTTATTTTCATTCCAACGTTACTTAGTCATTATTGAATCATAGAATTTTAAAGCTTGAAGGGACCATGAGGTTCATTCAATCCAACCCCCTGCAATGCAATAATTTTTTTGCCAAATGTGGGGCTTGAACCCACAACCCTGAGATTAAGAGTCTTTTGCCCCACCGACTGAGCTACTGTTTTAGCTCAAGAGTTGCAGACCTTTCACCCTTGCTCAATCCTCCAGGGGCTGCATAACAGCAGTGGGTGTGGCTACCCCAAACTTATACAGTGGACGCTCGGGTTGCGAATGTGATCCGTGTGGGAGGCACGTTTGCAACCTGCAGTGCCATGTCTGCACGGGCTGCGATTCGGTGCTTCTGTGCATGCGCGAGCACTGAAACCCGGAAGTAACCTGTTCTGGTACTCCCTGATTTGGCGCGGTGCACAACCCAAAAACGCGCAACTTGAAGCATCTGTAACCCGGGATATAACTGTACACCCACAGACACATAGCCCTCCCTCATCTGATATATGTCATTTAGCTAAAGAGAGGGCTATGCCCCACCCTGCTCATGAAATGATTGATCTGATGACTGGGAAAGGGGTGATTTGCATCAGGGTGGTTGCTGGACTGAGAAGTTTACAGTTCTTCACCCACCTCAGTGCATAATTTTATTAACTTTTTATCATTCCTCCAGCAATCTTTCCCTCCTGTCCTGTTAATCAAAACTTAAAATCCCCAGTTGCTTTGGCATTTCCTCTTAGGGATCATTTTTGTTGTCTTTTTGGGCACCTTTTTCAGCACTGTGATATCTTTTTGAGATGGGGTGACCAGAATCTTGCGTGGTATTCATATGCACAATGCTCTGTATAATAATAGTTGAAAACCCAGAAGCTCAGGTCCGCAGCAAGTATTGAAAGCTGCAGTCTTGTGCTGGTGTGTATGTATATAGCTCTCAAATAAAAAGCTTTAATTCTCTGTTTGTCACCCGCAGAGCATAACTGCGGTTCAAATTCTGAAAAGGTTCAGCCATGGGTGTGATCTTCCCATACATCAGGTTCCTTTGGGAGAAACTCTATTCCACTTTCAGTAATCCACACGCAGAGACTGGCCCTGGATGTGGAAGAAGCAGGTCTCTTGTTGCTTTGCTGACATTTCTTTCGCTGAAATTCTTTGTAGGGCCAGAAAGTACATGACTAGCCCAAGTGAGAACACATGCACACACACACTCTTAAAAAATTCCTGTGTTTCACAATTTGTGTTGACATTATGGGGACACACAGTCACCGCTTTGTTCAGTATCTTGCATCATCTAGGAACATTAATGTGGAGGGACTGCTTAACAGCATGAGAACAGTGGGAGGGAAATACGTTTTTAAGAAGAGCGAGCAAAAGTTCAGGTCTTCTGAAAAGGAACAAGGTAGAACTTTATAATGAGCATGGAAAAAGACATGATTAATGAAACCAAAGAATCAAAGAAAAAAAAAGCACATAAAAGGAAAAATGGGGGGGGGGAATGTGATAATGGGGTGCTTAGTACTAAAAGAGAGCACCGGTGTAATGGGGATGTTAGGAACCTGATGGAATAGTGAGAATCAGTGGGACAACAGCTCTTTATGAAGATTAAATCTATGAAAAAGATGGGGAATAGTGTGTTGAGATGGGTCTTGCTATAAATATCAAGTAGAACATAAATTTTAGATACCAAAATTGGCTCTCTTTGCCAGCCATCTCTTAGCAACTTTCATGGAAGACTTAGAGGCCACACCAGTCAGGAGTCTAGACGAGAACTTGTTTGTATCTCTTCATCACAAAACAGCAATAGGATATCAGATACCACTAAGTACAGTGCTACCCAGTGATTAAATTATATAATGACACTATCCATGTTGCTAGCCAAAAACACAACTCAAATGTCTGGTAAAGTATTTGAATAGTAAACTGTGCCATGCAGATTATTCACAATGAAAGTATCCCTGCCAATGTGTTTGATTTGTGTGTAGATTACAAAATCCTCATTTCACATATATTGGTTTACCTTGTTGCAGACTTGGAGCTTATGGGGGGTGGGTTGCACATGCAAATAAGTGTCTTAAATCACCCCATCTAGCCTATTGGTTGGAAGCGGCTTACAAGACACATCAAGAATACAGTGGCATCAAGCAAACAATTAAGCAATCTGAGAGCACAAAACTTGAAATTTCCTTTTGGCTCAAGGGATTTTGGTTCCTGCGCTGGAGTAGCAAAAGCTGCCGCCTTTGCTCAAGCTACAAAACTTGAAGGACTGCTCAAGTTATCTTGCCAGCTGGGGCCCGAATTCCTATAAGTACCTCTCCCTGGCAGTAAAAGTACATTAAATTAAATAGCCATCAATTTGCCGCTGCCCTTACATGATACTCCAAAATCAGCTGTCTAAGTTAGCTGCCTCAATCTGCCTAACAGTAGGGTTGGCCCCAACTGGGGAAGCATCCCTGTTTGTGGAGAGAGATAGTATTTATCAATGTATATTTCAAGAGAATACCCATAAAATGTACTTTCCCAGACTGTGTTCAGATTTTGCTAGGGGTTTTTAAGCAGAAGCTGGCAGGACATCTGTCAGGGATGCTTTAGTTGAGATTCCTCCATTGCAGGGGGTTGGACTAGATGACCCTCCGTGCCCCTTCCAACTCTGCAATTCTGTGATTCTATGTGCCCATGTGAAGATGGTAATGCTTAAACAGAAATGTGCATAAAGAGCTCATCACTCTCTTTTTATCATCTCATCCAGGGCATCCCACTGATTACAGTGATGCCTCGCAAGACAAAATTAATCCGTTCCACGAGTCTCTTCGTCTTGCGGTTTTTTCGTCTTGCGAAGCACGGCTATTAGCGGCTTAGCGGCTATTAGCGGCTTAGCAGCTATTAACGGCTTAGCGGCTTTAAGAAAAAGGAAACAAACTCGCAAGACGAAACGTCTTGCGAAGCAAACCCATAGGGAAATTCGTCTTGCGGAACGACTCAAAAAACGGAAAACTCTTTCGTCTAGCGAGTTTTTTGTCTTGCGAGGCATTCGTCTTGCGGGGCACCACTGTATTATGTGACTATTCTCCTTACAGATTAAGATAGGGTGGTGATAGCCAAGACTGGCAAACATATGTTAGCTGCTATTATAATAAGGACCACAGTGCTTCTTTCTGAGTTTTTTAAAGCATACATAATTTTTGCTTTACTTTTGCAATTTGATCTGCTTAGCTATATCTATATGTGTTTGTGTTTTGCACACAAATTGCAATGGCTGGTGGCTAGAGCCAGGTGGCAAGATCCACAGGGGCAGAAGATCCCAATATAGGATCTTTATTCCACGTTTTCTCCTCCTTGTTCCCTGATGGTGATGGGGGCATTTTGTTGTTTGCCTCAGGTGCCAAAATATCTTGAGCCGGCCCTGTTGGTGGTTGATGTAAATAAACGTGCAATCCCCGAAAAATGCAGCTTCCCATGGAAGTCTGCCAAGCCTCAAATGGCCAGCCCTCTTGCCCAAATGCTCACAGACACTGCTCAAATGTTTGTGTCCAAAGAACGAGGCAGAAATATCTCAGTTCAGTGTTAAGCAAGGTGTGAAATCCTGTGGACATTGCTTTGGGGAAGTATCTCCTATAACTAGGGAATTTTTTAGACATACGTTCCCAGAAAAGAAGAATCATTAATCCTTAGTAAATAGTTTCCTGGTTCATGCCGTTCAGCTTTTGACTAAAACAAATGTTTAATAAGCCACGTTATGTAATGTCTCTTCCTTGGCTCAGTTCAAAGCCTAAAGCAGCCTTTTTCACTCTTGGGTCCTCAGATGTTGCTAGACTACAACTCTCATCATCCCTAGCCAGCAAGTGATCAGGGATAATGAGAGTTGTAGTCCAACAATATTTGGGGACCCAAGGCTGGCCTACGGTAATGAATAAATCAGATTAGATTTATAACGAGCAAGTTACCCTTGCCTTAACTGTGTTTATGTGCTCCAAAGAACGCATGAGGGTGCAAAGTTCGTATGGGGTGCGTGTGCAGTTGTCCCCTCCACAATATCTCCATGCACACGGACACACCAATGCCCCTTTCACTCTCTGCCCACTACACAAACGTGTGAAGGGAAATCCTAAGGACGTCCAGCTGATTTTGGTAGAATTCACCTTGAGGCCTTGGGAAAATGAATGGAACATTGCAGGGGGTTGGACTAGATGACCCCTGTGGTCCCTTCCAACTGCACAATTCTGTTCCTTAAAAAAGAAAAGTATGCTAGTGCCCGGAGTCCCTTCTGTAATAAGCCCTTCTGCTTAACTTGTAGCTTCTAAATTAAAAATCAGATTAATCCTGGCCCCAAACATTTGATTTTGATTTCCATGTATTGTGAGTGGGGGTTAAACTATTGTGGTCAGTTTACTAGCACACTGAGCTTCAGTCTCTCTCGGGATAAAAGAACAGGGCATACGTCACAAGAAGCACCTTCAGGTGTGCAGGAGGGGTGGATACGCTTTTTGCCTTGAGGACTGAATCCACTTAGGGTCACAAACCAGTGAACCACCAAACATACACAGGCACAGAGCCTCTCCCCCCCCCCCAGCTGATCCATGAAGATCAACAGAAGAGGGGAGTTATGTACCCTTCCCCACTCCTCAGACAATCTATTCTGATGGAGAAGGAACAATTCACATCCTAGTCAAGACATGGGACTGCATTTCTCTTCCCTCTGCCGTGCTGTGTCTGCTTTAAGGCTCTGATTGGTTAAACACCTCACTGGCCCATTTCACACATAACACTAAGCCATAGTTTAGGAAACCAAGGTTTAACATTATGCATGAACCCACCCCAACAGTTTAACTGTGGTTTCAGCTCACTCATTAACCAAGATTTGGACTTGTTTTCTAAACCTTGGTTTAGCATTTTGTAGAAATCCGTATTTTATCACTGCAAATGAAAATAGGTGGGTGGGGGGAATCAAAGTGCTCTGAATAATCAGCTGTTTCACTGGTGCTTTTAACTGTTTTGTGACATGATAAACCCAAGCTTCAGGTGATCATTTGTCAGGCACCTCAGCTTTAACTATGGTTTATTAACTGTGATTAACTTCAACCATGGTTTAGTGTTACGTTGGAACCAGACTGGAATAAGCACTGCTCTGAAACTACCAGACGCTGTAGGTTAGCCTTCCTCAACCAGGCACCCTACAAATGTTTTGGGGGGCAGCTCCCATCAGCCTCAGCTTGGATAGCCAATAGTTGGGGATGGTGGGAGAAATATTCCAAAACACCTGGAAGACCGCAGATTGGAGAAGTCTGCCCTAGACACATTTTCAGAGCAACTCCTGCCTGTCTGTCCCAATGGCATTAGTCTGCCACCCAGATTGTGTAACTCTGGATTTATTGTCTCTGAGATGGGTTCTGCTTCTGTGCCAATAAAAAAAAGCCTACATTCCACTGCATTGAGAAATCTTCAGGTAAATTCACATTTGTTTCCTCGTGCTTTGCGTCTGTGGCTGTCAGGAGATTTTTGCAATGCTCGTTGATTTTGAAAGATCAAACTGTTCTTAAACCAAAAACGTTACCAGAAGGACCTCCTTTGAGCAATCAGTTTGCTCAGCCCCCACATTGCTCAATCAGCAGGTTATTTTAAATATAAAATGACTGCTGTGTGATGGAAACATTATTCTCAGTGAACCTCCATCCAGAGCATCAGATATCTCAGAGTAAGTTGGGAATTGTAATCTTATGGTATTTTCGTTTTTCTGCTGTTTTGATCAGGAATTGTAGGTTTCTAATAAGCATCCTAACTGAAATTTCCTTTCAGTAAGGAATTGCTCAGTTTTATGAATGAGGTAGAGTGCATGATTTATGTAGTATCTATTTTATTTAGTGCCCTGTGAAACGGCACCTATTATTTTTAGTTTGACTGGTCCTACATACACTAATAGATTGAAGACGCCTTGCAAACCATGGTTTGGGTACGTACTATGCATTCAAACCAGGCTGTGCAACTATGGTTTGAAGACAGGTTGCAAACCATAATATGTTCAAGTGTTATAGATGCACTGAGCAAACCGTGGTTATGTAACTTTTCTTACCTCTCCAAACTCTCCTTCTAAGGAGCCAAGCTGGTCTTCCTGATGTATCCTTATACACAACCTTAGAGAGTGGGGGAGGCTCAGCCTGATAAGTTAACCCCCTATTTTCATAATGTATCTGGTTAAACCAATTTTAAGGCAGCAAACGATAATTATTGCTAACCCTGGTTAAGTATTATGTCTGCACTGTCATTGTTTCTGCCATGTTGGACAGATTAATACAAATAATCACAATGTGAATAGTTTTCCAGGTTTGGCTTGTACATTTTGAATTAGAAATTTGCATGCTTTGCAGAGTCATCCTTTTTGTACACTGCCTGGAAGTAAGTCCATTGTGTTCAGTGGGGTTTCCTCCAAGTAAGTGTGCAGAGGATTGCATTTTTCGTGTTGTTGACATCTCTTGATTGTTTTGATGTTGGGCAGTCTTCCAATATTTAACCTTACAAGCTGTCAGCTGTCAAATATTAATTACCCTTGGATGTGATCTATTGAATGCAGTAAGATACTATTTAATGCTGTTGAATGTTCTTAAAAATAGTGCCTGCTACAAAGGGAACATTGGCAAATACTATACACCAGTGGTATGTTCTACAGCAACAAGGTAGTACTGTAGTGAACAAACATGAAAGACCTAGGTTCAAATCTCCACTCACTCATGAAATGCATGATATTAAGTCCAGTTGCTAATTCTCAGGCCAATTTACACATCTCTGGATTGTTGTGAAGATAAAATGGCATAAAACAAATCCCAGGCACATCATTCTGATGGAAGGTCTGGATTGCAAAAGTGGTAAAGATGGATTTGATACACTTGTGGTGGTGGTGTTTTTAAATCACAATCATTATTTTATTATTACCACCTGCAGCAGCAACATCCCATACTTTTAAAAAGAGCACACAGAGAGAGAGATAAAAATATGACAAAACAGCAATGTTTTGAACACTGAGATACTAAAAAGCAGAAAAGGCCTTGGAGCACATAGAGCACAACTACACAAAATTCAAGCACTATTTAATCCCATTGGTTTCAAAGGAGGGGTAAGTTTGTGCTTCACTTGCTTCTGTTGTGATCAGTGAGGATTTAATAGTGCTTAGCTTTGGATTGATTGTGCTTAAATTATGTGAACACTAAAAGTTAGACTCTAAAGTTGACTATTAGCCCTAGTCAGCACAGCTAAGCACCCAGGCCTGGCTAAAAGCATTTGTACTCATCTCTATTAATCACTGTTATGTTATTTATACACTGCCTGTGTAACTGGGCTGCCCCAGCCACTCTGGGCAGCTCGCAACAAAATATTGAAAGCACAATAATATATCAACCATTAAAAATTTCCCTTCAGATGTCTTCTAAAAGTCAAATAGTTGTTTATCTGATGGGAAGGGCGTTCCACAGGGCGGGCACCACTACCGAGAAGCCCCTCTGCCTGGTTCCCTGTAACCTCACTTCTTGCAGTAAGGGAATCGCCAGAAGAACCTCGGAAGTGGACCTCAGTGTCCAGGCTGGACGTTGGAGGTGGAGATGTTCCTTCAGGTCTACACTATAGTGAAGCCGCAAGTGTTTTGCAACAGGTTTGGAGAATGAATGGACGTTTAGAAACCCTTTAAAACAAAACAAAAAATACTATTTGTGGAGCAGCATAATACTCTCTAGCTGTAGCTGCAGACCAAATTCAAGGTCAAGAACACAGGACAATAATCAAATGGAAACTTGGTAGGCTGCTACTGCCACCTTACGTCATCAGGGACACCAGCTCACACTCTCACTGTCTGTCTGTCTTTCTCTCTCTCTCTTTTTATATATTTCAGACAGTCTGAAAGATGCGTCTGTTTCTAGCATTCAGTGTTCTTCTTCTGGGAACATCTTTGACCAGCTCACATCCAACCCCAGACGAAGATTTGAACAAAAGTACGTTCGTATAATAAGCACGTGGATCAGACATAGCTCAGGGGTACAACACAGGCTTTCGATGTAAAAACTTTGGTTCTTGACATCTCCAATCAAAAAGGGATCTTAGGCAGTAGAGATGGCAAAGACTTCTGCCTGAGATCTAGTTCTCAAAAGCTGCTGGTGGGGTGGTTAACCTGTGTTTGGACTGTACCATCTCAGAAACAGTAGAATGGGACTCAGGTGTTGATCTACTATTTAAAAAATGAACAAATCACAGCACACAGAAGGCAACAAATCAAGGCTGGGCCTTGCCTTATAGCTTTCTGTGTGCAAGGAATGTTTCTTTTTGGATAAGCACTCAGATGTGTGGGACCTTACCTAAAGTGGGACAATCCAGAAATAAGGTTAACTAGCACTTACTGTTTATAAGAGTTAGACCAGAGCCACTGTCAGTTAACATAGCTAATACACGAAATGGGGCAATTGTCTGGTTTTGCGTAAGCCAGATCCATATATTCTTTAGACATATGTTGAACTTAGGGGATCCAATTGAAGAATGAAAAGTGTATATTCAGAGTTTTTAAAGTAAATGCCATACCCAAAGAGAATAGGTATAATGCATGCATAATAGCTAATGGGATTTCTTCAGATGGATAGAAATCCATTGAAAGAAAAGATAGCAAGCCCAAGGAATATTAAATGTTCCTGGATATTTGTCTTGGAGAGTTAAGTCCCAGTGAAAGTGATACTGTTTTTCCTTTCAGGAGTACACCATTTGGAAGAAACTATGAACCATTTGAAAATAAAATTGGACGCACTAGACAATGCTTTCTATACAGTCCATAAAGGTAAGACAGCTGGAAGTATGTTATTTCCCTCAAAGCATTCCCAGAATCCTAGATTCTTTTCAATGTGGATTTCCATTAAGTGGTCCACTTTAGAATTACACTCAGTATGTTATGTTTGCTGCCAGCTTTTTAAGATATATATATTTTTTTTAAGTATTTAGGATTTGGGAGTTATCACAATATTGAAATGTTGATAAAATAATTCCTGGTCTTGGCTAGTGATTTTCACACTTTGATGAGGAAACAAGTGTCCCAAGGTACAATGTCTATGCTGCGGAAACATTGTGTCCAGACGTCCCTATTTTCCAGGACAGTCCCAGATTTACAGAAGCCATTCAGCTTTCTGATTAGATTCCAGAATGTTCCGCTTTTCCTTAGAATGTCCCTATTTCATTGGAGAAATGTTGGGAGGTATGTGTGTCTTGCCAGAGATTCTGGGTTATGCTCTCAGGTTTGAATGGGTCAGAGACTGTCAACATAGTGCCCCCCAGGTGTTGATAGACTAGGGCTCCCATCAGCCCCAGCCAGCGTAGCCAATGGTCAGGAATTATGGGAGAAATTTAATAACTAAAAATAAACAGCATCTGAAGGAGACACCAATGGCAATCCCTAGACTGTGGCTCAAAGCATAGCTCTTTACAAAGTAAGAATGTCCTCCCCCAGGTACCTAAACCTCTCCTGCAGCTACAGATTGAGTGCTTAACCAATGCTTCCTCAGCAATCTTGCCTGCCATTACTGAGTTCCTGTTCATTTCCAACATAACACAGGATTCCGTGTTTACAAATTGCTGAAAATAGACTCATAGCATATTAGAACATTGCTAGTTTTAATTTTTGAGTTTGACCAAACGGTGGGAGGCAGTGGAAGACAGGAGTGCCTGGCGTGCTCTGGTCCATGGGGTCACAAAGAGTCGGACATGACTAAACGACTAAACAACAACAACAGTTTTAATTTTTAACCTCCTACTCTTTAAATAAGGTGCATTGCCCTTTGCTTCTCCATTGCCGTCCTCCACATCTGATCTCAGATCGTAAGCTCCTTGGGTCTTTCACTTAAGTTGCTCCATAGTGCATCGTGAATATTGGGGTCTATATCAACCAACTTGTAGTAGCGGAGCATTTGAAATTATTGGAATGATTGTCTCCTGTATTTCCAGCTCGCAGTTTTGGAAGTGGCAGTGAAAGGTTATACACCACAAATCTTGGTGAAGGGGACTTCGAAACGCTCAGTGCCACCTGTCTCACCGCTGGCGGTCATGTTCCTTCTCCGAAGAAGGAGGCTGAGAACAACGCTTTGCAGAGTGTGTTGAAGAGGCATGAGAAATCGGCCTATGTTACAGGCCACAATTTTGACGCATACACAAACTGGGCATTTGGGGAACCAAGCAACTCTGATGGAAGTAAGAACTGTACAAAAGCTGCCAAAGATGGAAAGTGGCACTCTACATCATGCGAAGAGAAGCTCCTCACTGTTTGTGAATTTTCCTTTATCCCCTAAATTCAGAATCAGTGTGGTGTTAATTGGAAAGAGTGGTGGACAAGGAGGACCTAGGTTCAAAGTCTCACCCTCTGGGTGACTCTCAGCCTAACCTACCTTGCTGTGTTGTGAGGATAACATTGGGAAGTCCCCATGTATACTTCCTTGAGCTTCTTGGAGGAAGGATGGGAAGTAAATGATTGTGATAAATAAATAAAAGGCACTGCTTGAGCTTCTCTGGTACGCTTGATATGTGTTTTGTCGATCATGTATGAAGCTTATGCCTAGGAAAGATAAACCTACTCCATATTACCCACCCCAGTTTCTGTTAAGCCAGGCCAGCAAGATGAACCTACCTAAGTCACACATTCTGAAACAATACATGAACTAAAATGCAAACATCTTTTGAAACTCACACTTTCTCTTCCCGGTCAAAACCAGACTTCCTTAGCGTATATACTTAACAGCATTCATGTTGCATCAGTTAGTCGTTTTTCCCAGAGTCATCATGCTTCAAAGTGTCATCAACCACCCATTTGTTCATTTTATATTTACCAACCACTCCTCCAAGAAAACACAATCAAAGCAGGTACAATTAAAATATATAAAGGCAACCAACTCATACTATTCAGTAGGCACATTTGCATCTTATTCTGAACATTGTCTCCAAAGGCTGTGTGTGTTGTATACAATAATTTCTTAAAGAGTGTCAAGCATGCCATTCAGGGGTGCCAACTTGGATAAAATATGGGGGGGGCAGGTAAGGCCCGCCCCACATAACTGATTACATGACACAGCGCACACATTCCATTTGAATAGCAATGCATATCAACTTGGGGGGGGGGGTCTGGCCCACTCAAAAATTTATGGGGGAGTGAAGGGACCTCAGCCCCTAGGAGTTGGCTCCTATGATGCCATTTTTTGAACTGCATATCAGCTTTGGAAAACAGCCGTACCTTGGTTGCAAAACGCCTTGGAACTCGTACGTTTCGAATCCTGAACAATCGAAAACCAGAAGCGAGTGTTTTCGAAAGCTGAACATCCGGCGCAGCTTCTGATTGGCTGCAGGTTGTTCCTGCAGCCAATCAGAAGCCGTGTCTTGGTTTTGAACAGTTCCGGAAGTCGAACGGACTTCCCGAACGCATTCTGTTCGAGAACCAAGGTACAAATGTATATTTATTTCAGCACGAAGACTTCCAACAAACCAAAAGAAAACCCCAAAGCACTGCTCTCCTTTCAGTTTTGTGACATGTTTGAAGGAGATATAAGCAATACGCTGTTTGCTATTTTATTACCCTTATTTGAAGTGGTATCTCCCATGGAGAAAACCTTACGGCGTGTGAAAAATCACCTACAACCATTTTCTGAATCAGAGTACAACATATCAAGAAACACATCCTATTTCCAATTAAGATCTTTGAATAAGAGATAGTGACAGAATCCAGTAAAATGAAAAGGAAAAAAAAGTCATCCCCAGGGAATGCGTAAGTTTGTTTTCTTACACTCTCCCATATACATTATTAAAGTTTTCAATCCATTGCCTCTGTGACTGCCAGGAGGCTCTTTGTTTGCTTGTCAGCTCAAGCAAGTATTGAACGAGTCTTCATTTATTCATAGCAAAAATAAAGATTTACAAAACACTCCGTTTTACTGTCAAATTGCAATGTTCAGCAAATAGCTGGCAAGCACAGCTCAAGACTCCATGGGACAATGAAAAATATTTTAAAGACACCATCATTTCTTTGGGGTAATGATTTGAAGGAGCAGAAGTGAAGGGGTTTAGGAATGTGATTTAGCATTTGTTAGGGTTTCAACCAGGGCTTTGTTTTTCTTCAGCTGGCACTTCCCAGGTGGGCGCCATTGCCATGCTAAGAGAATGAGAGAGGTGTTCATGGTGAGTTCCGTGAAAAATAGCACTGGTTTCAACCAAAACAAAAATCAGGTCTGGGGTGGATTGAAGTGTCTTGTGGTTCATTCTGGCATTCGGAAGAGGTTTCTGAGAAGGCATGCGGCTAACCCCACTTGCTAAATGCTGCTGCATGTACCAGTCACACCTCCGGATGATGTGCAAGCGGCATCAGGTTGACGGGGACCTGTGCATGTGCAGCCCCTTCCTTCCATGGCGATTGGAAGACTGGTCAATAATAATAATAATAAATTAAAAATTATTTATTTATACCCCGCCCATCTTGACATCCTACAGAGAGAGCTGTACATGCACACACTATTACAGTGGTACCTTGGGTTACAGACACTTCAGGTTACAGACGCTTCAGGTTACAGACTCCGCTAACCCAGAAATAGTACCTTGGGTTAAGAACTTTGCTTCAGGTGAAGAACAGAAATTGTGTGGCAGCGGCACAGCGGCAGTAGGAGGCCCCATTAGCTAAAGTGGTACCTCAGGTTAAGAACAGTTTCAGGTTAAGAACGGAGCTCCAGAACGAATTAAGTTCTTAACCTGAGGTACCGCTGTAATTTGCTATTTGCTTACTTACTGGATTTCTTACCCATCCTTATCATCATAGCATTTTCTCTCCCCCCCCCCTTTTGTTTTTGTTTTGTTTTTTTAGGAGTCTGGGCCCCCTCAGTGTTCAGAGGGCATTCAGTTCCCCCCCGGCTCCTCGCAATGTTGCACGCGCAACGTCGGAACATCATGTGACATTGCACATGCGATATCAGGATGATGAGCTGGGCCCCCTCAATCACCCTAAGCAGCTGTCACTTCTGCTTACTGTAATGACTCAGGGTGGGTTACAACAATCAAATATACAATTATAAAACAAATGAAAAGGTCACAACCATAAAACCAGAAAAGTGTAAAAAAATAAAATAAAAACAGTGGAAAATAGCTGCAATGCAGAAAGGCTAGTTGGAAGAGGAAAATCTTCATGAAGTATATATCCATGTAGGAAGGTCCCCTTCAGTGTTACAGAAAGTGTTCATTGGCAGAGGGAGGGAGGGCTACCGGAGCGCCACCCACGTTACCTAATTGTACACATCTACAGGGGATGCGGGTGGCGCTGTAGTCTAAACCACAGAGCCCACGGCTTGCTGATCAGAAGGTCAGCGGTTCGAAACCCCATGACGGGGTGAGCTCCCATTGCTCGGTCCCAGCTCCTGCCAACCTAGCAGTTCAAAAGCACACCAAAAAGTACAAGTAGATAAATAGGTACCACTCTGGCGGGAAGGTAAACGGCATTTCCGTGCGCTGCTGTGGTTCACCAGAAGCAGCTTAGTCATGCTGGCCACATGACCCGGAAGCTGTACACCGGCTCCCTCGGCCAATAAAGCAAGATGAGCGCTGCAACCTCAGAGTCGCCCACGACTGGACCTAATGGTCAGGGATCCCTTTACCTTTACACATCTACAGACACACACTGCTCTGTTCCTGCTGCTGGGTGGCCTGACTATGTTACCCTTATACCACTCATGTTATGAAGGTGCTGTCAATTGAACCTGAGATCAAAGAAACAGAATAGACCCTCCTTTCTCTCACACACACTTTTTGCATTTGGGAAGCTCCCCCATAAATGGTACAATGGGATCTCCAGTTTGGTTGGGGTTCTCTGATTTAATTCACATGCAGGTAAATTGAGCCGTGCTTTTCTCCTAACACTAAATCTCGCAAAGGTATTAATTTCCTCAGAGAAGAACTGCTCTGTTCTCTCAGGAACATTGTGTCACTGCCAGCTGTAGAGAGGCAGACTGTGCCTCCACCAATAGCAAAGGTTGGTATGTGTGTGGGGGGAATGCTCCCCCTACGAAGGTCTGTGTTAGGATTTCTTTATTTTTAATTTGTCATTTCTCCTGCCTACGCATTGAGACAATCATAACATGCTTTATATAAGACATTGCATGTGTTTAAGGCACTTTGGGCAGATCCTATGTAGTTGAGGGCAGGCTGAGATGAATGAAGATTGTCAGGAAGGCAAAGGCAATCTGCTGCATGGCAGGGTCATCTCCGAATAGCAAGCAAGGTGGATCCCAGTGGATTTTTTTAAATACAAGGAAGCTTCCTTGGCTGGTCTCCCTACAGTTTCTCCTTTAGGTAGACCCGGGTGATAACCAAGGCCAGCCTATTACTATGAAGCGTGCAGAAACTGCCTTAGGGGGCAGATATTGCCAGCAGGGTGTGAGCAATGACCTGCAGCCTCCCAGTCATGCCCCCCTATTATATAGGGCAGAGTTCTGTGTCCAACGTTGCCAGTCCTCCACCCCCTAAACTAGACTGCTGCCCTCAAGTACCATGAAGAATTCCCCCATTGCCAGCATTGGAAGAAGAAGAAAAAACCAACTGACATTCCAGTTGGTTTCTGGGTGAGGCTATTTTGTTCTTTGCCTCGGCTAGCACATCATCTTAGGCTGGCCCTGCTGAAGGCACATTGGCTGGATCCACCTGACATCCTGTCACGGGTTCAAGACACATTATGGGTTCACAAGCTTTTGGCTTGGAATCAACTTGATCCCCTCCCCCTCTTTCCTTTTCCCTTTCTCCTTCTGTGATGGAACTCCTATTTGGGGACTTCCCTGGCTTTTTTCTGGCCCACGTAGGACCAGTCTGGATAGTTGGCCTTGGTGAAGATTTGACGTTTTCATCCCCAAAAAGTTTTTGATTTGAGTTTCTACTGAAATGAGGCTACATTTTAATGTTGTATTTTAATCTTGTTTTTAAGTTGTATTTTAATCAATTGTTTTTATACCTGGTGTTAGCTGCCCTGAGCACGGTCTTGGCTGCGGAGGGTGGGGTATAAATAAAATAATAATAATAATAATAATGTACAAGTGGGAAATCTTATTGAGTCAGAATTTGTACCAGAAGTGTAAGGTAATAAGGGAGGGAGGGAGGGAGGAAGAAATGTTAGCTGCATCCTCCCCCACTCATTTGTGCTTGCCTGAAAGTACCCACCATAACAGTCCAGGGAACTATGGGAAATTTAAAATGGTGGCTCACATGCCTGGCCTCCCAACATGCCATACTCTCAGTGACAGTGAGTTCTGCTTTTGTATGGAGGTCTTAGCAGCTGCCTGTGGATGCCAACAGCTGGCGCCAGTGCTGGCAAGGCCCTTCCTCATACTACGACCGGACTTCCCCCACCCTGCAAAGCTATTAATATCAGTGGGGGAAGAGGAGATTGAAAATTTCTAGACAAATAACAAGGATAATCCTTACTGCACAGCAGTTGTTTTGAACTGGTGAAGCCCATTAAACTCTGTTGACACAGTGTTGGGGAAAGACTCAAGTAAACAAGGAAGGCATGAAACCATGTAATTATAAAATACTTATCTCCTTATTTCCTTACTTCCATTGCCTGCCCCCCTGCTCAGATGCACACACCACTTGCCATTCTTCATCATATTATATCTATAATAGCTGTCTAATTCTGCAACTGGATCAGGAGGGGCGGAATGCTTGTGCCTATATAACAACGCCCTCCCTGGCTTTGCCCACATGGATTTATTTGCAGAAACGATTCCTTTATCTCGGAGAGTTCCTCCAGTTTCAGACTGTTTTCCTTTGAACTTGTTCCATATGCCAAGAACGACTTTTAAATTAAAACATCATCACAGCAGGTCATTGTCAGCCAGAGATATAAGACATGTGGAAGACAAAGAGTACCTTATTGGCAAAAGTGGTATTAGTGGTAAAACCATTTCCCGGATTACTGGTAGGTTTAATAGTTATGTGAGCTCATAATGCACCTCATAATGGAATGTCATTCATCCCTTTTAGATGCTGGCCCTACTCAAACCTTACCTGAGATTTTTCCTGACTAGGGCTCAAATGAACCAAACCTTACTTGCCCACAAAAGTTCAGACTAGCCTGCTTGCCTAGACATAACATGCAATTGAAATTTATGCCTCAACAGCTCAACATGGAGAAGAGGAAAGAATTGGACAAGAGGCCTTTAGTGCATCTCCCCTTTGGAATTCCCTCCCAGGATGTATTAGACTGGTGCTGTTCCTGTTGGGAGATTTAGGATAGAAAAAAGAAAGTACTTCTACCTACAGTGCATAGTCAAACCATGGAATATGCTCCCCCAAGCAGCAGTGACAGCCACAAACTTGGATGGCTTCAAAAGACAAATTTATGGAGGGGAAGGTTATCAATAGTAACTAGCTATAATGGTCATGGTTCTGCCTCCATCGTTGCTGGAAACCACGGGAGGGGAGATTGCTGTCATGTTCATCTTCTGCTTCCTGGCTTCCCACAGGCATCTGGTTGACCACTGTGGGAACAGGATGCTGGACTAGATGGGCCATTGGCAATGCAATGTCCATTCTCTCTTACACACACACAACTTCTCATTCAGTATGCTGGCATTGCTTTCTAAAGTGTTTGCAATATTTTGTTGGAAGCTGTCCAGAGTAGCTGGGGCACTTTGGTGCTACTGAATCAAACCAAAGGCCCCATCTAGCAGTCTGTTCCCACAGTGGCCAATCCGATAGCTGGAGGAAGCGCTCAATCAGGACATGAATTCACTTTTATTTCATGTAGTCATAGAACTGTAGAGTTGGAAGGGACACTGAGGGTCGTCTTGTCCAGCCCCCTGTAATGTAGAAATATGCAACTGTCCCATATGGGGACTGAACCTGTGACCATGGCCTTATCAGCACCATGCTCTAACCAACCGAGCTATCCAAGCTCAACCACTCAGCCCCATCCCATTCATGATTCCCAGCAACTGCTATGCAGAGAGGCATACTAGTAGCCATTGATAACCTTCATGACTATTTCTAACCCCCTTTTAAAGCTATCCATGTTAGGGGCCATCACCACATCTCGTGGTAGCAAATGCCATGATTTAAGTATGGAATCGCAGGAAGGAAATTACAGGGTGGTCCTGGGGCTCTGAGAAGCACTATTGTGACTGTTGAAATGAGCAGTTAAGGAGGTTCCATTTACTTTGCTGAAACGTTTTCACAAGAGACAGAAATGTGCTGAAAAAGTACTATACAGAGTACTAAGCTATGGATTTTGCAAACAATGCATAAGCACATGCCAGGTACTTAATATACTGCTGTTTCAGAAAGCACCATTTTAACCACTGATTTTTAAAGCTGGAGACTCAGAGCTCAGGGAGAGGAGGGGTCAGAAAGCTTATGGAAATGGATCAGCTTTAGAATGCCTGGTGAAATACTGTTGTTGAAGAAAATCTTTGTGTGAAAAAACCGTGTGTGTCTCTCTCTTTCAAAGGGGCGTTGGCAGGATTACCCATGGGTGATTATAACATATTTGGAGTTCCTTAAGCACTCCCAAAAGTACATGATGTTGCACAACAATTTGGTAAGGTGGAGCTGGTTATTCAGCTATGCCATGCTTTTTACGGGGAGGAGTTGGGAGTGAGCCAAAATCTTGCACAACTGGATGCGAGAAAAACAGCTTTTTAAAAAGTCGTTCATGGCAATCGCATGTTACATAAAGTGCCAATTTGCATGTCTGAATGAGGTATCATAGATCAAACACCACAGAAAAGGTCACTCTTTCATGTGCATAATGGCGAGGAGGAGTCATAGCACAAGGGTGATGTAGATGCTATTCACAGATAAGTATGGTAGCTACCCCTGGTACCATACATAGTTAGAAATGCTTTCCCCAAGATGTCCCCAAAAGTTGTTGGATCACACATTCCACCATCCTTGACTATTAGCTGAGTTGGCTGGGGATGATGGGAATTGTAATCTGAGAACATTTGGGGACCCAAGATTGGGGAAGGTGAGTTAGACAATTTCTAGTACGGTGGTACCTCAGGTTACAGACAATTCAGGTTACAGACTCCGCTAACCCAGAAATAGTACCTCAGGTTAAGAACTTTGCTTCAGGATGAGAACAGAAATCATGCAGCAGCGGCACGGTGGCAGTGGGAGGCCCCATTAGCTAAAGTGGTACCTCAGGTTAAGAACAGTTTCAGGTTAAGAACGGACCTCCAGAACAAATTAAGTTCTTAACCAGAGGTACCACTGTAGTAGAGCTGGAATAAACTCTGCTTGAGACCTGGATCAGCTATTGCCATTGAGAGTAGACAGTACAGCATAAAACAGGTGGATGGTCAGGTTTAGAATAAGGCCACTTTACATCTTAGAGCACTTATTGATGGGCAGGCTAACATGTGGCCTGACTCCAATGAGCAACGTTGTGTATGAGACCATCTATGATGGTCCATTCACATGAGGAGAGCACTATTGCATTCAAGCCTCATTTCTGGGCCTCCCATGAGCATCTGGGGTTGCCAAACTAGATAGCCACATGGTCTAAGATGGGTAGTCAACGTGGTGCCCTCTAGATGCTTTAGACTACAACACCCATCATACCTGGCTATTGGCCATGCTGACTGAGGTTGATGGGAGCTGCGGTCTATAACATCTGCAGGCTACCTATGCTCTGAGAGCATGAGGATATAAAAAACCTGCTGTATCAGACCAATGTCCTCTCTAGCCTAGCATCCTGCTTCCCAAAGGAGCCAGCCAACCAGACTCTAGGAGCAGGACATGACACTTGTTCTTTTCTGATGCTGCAGTCATCAAAGCTTGAACATGCTTGAACCAGTTCCAAGTTTTCATATCACTGGGCAATGCCTCAAATGCAATGCTTTTCCATGGAGTCTGTTCACATACTCAGCTACGAGTCAACCACTCAACCATCACTTACCCTATCATTCTTTGGGCAAAAGATTCCTGCATTGCAGTGGGTTGGACCAGATGACCCTCGTGGTCCCTTCCAACTCTACAATTCTATGGTTCTTTGGTTCCAGTGGGGTCATTAGCCACATCTGGGGAAACCCTGACCATTGAGTCCTGTTACTGGCAAGACGTGCTGCTCAATGTTCTGCATAGTAAAAATGTTCTAGCATATCATTCATGCATATTTGAGCCCCCAGCCCTTTTGCTCCAAAAGACAAATTCCTTACATTTTGCAAGCCATGGGAAATCCCATCCTTTGTTCTGTGCATGTCTTATCAGCTACACAACGTTGAAAGAGGCCAACAGCTCCCGAAGTGTTATAAATTGGCTATAAGTTTCCTGTGAGGTCACATGATTGAGAAACCAAAGCCTGTGTTACTTAACTCGTAGCCTATAAAAGGAAGGCTGAACTCCTAACGGATGATTCCTGTCCGGGCCTTTGTAGAGCACTAGAAACGTCAAAGTGAGTGAGTAGATTTTTAATTTGTCCTTCCTTAATGATGGCTATGCGATTGAAATACATGCGATATTGAAGACTGCTGCCAGTTCCTTGTTCAAACTGGTCAGATTGCATTGTGCTCCATGGATTTGATTAATTTCAACCAGAGCTAGATCTGCCGCCTTAACTCTCTCTTCATTGATAATCCATCCTTTGATTATTAAGTGCTTTTCGTATCAGCCTTTCACATCTGCCTGCGCTTATCTAATAATTAGCTCCAGATTTAACGACGAGTTGATTTTGTGTCCAACAGCAATGTAATTTGTTAGTATCTTGATCCATTTTGCTTAACACCCTGATTTAAACGCAGTTGGCAAATTGTCCTTTTGAATGTATTGTTCAGAAGGAGGCATTCCATTGCAAAGGAAGAAGGCATTTCTATTCCTTTTATAATTATGCAGGGAAAATGGTATTTTGGCCAAGTACAGCTTGCCCTACCCAGGTGATAAAAGTTCCACTGGCTGAGATACCCTCTTAGTTAGAGCTGGGAACTGACTGCTTTGCATATAGTCACCTGGTGTCAGCATCCTCTTCATAACCTTCTGGCTTCATGTTTTCGATCAACTCAATTTAGCCCAGAGATGCTGCTGAAGCATAATAGGGGAAGGGCCATAGATCAGTGGTACAGCCCATGCTTTGTATGGGAAAGTCCCAGGTTCAGTTGTGGGCATCTCCAGCTACAGAGGTCAACGTCTATTGAATCAGATCAGTCCATCTAGCAACTTTCCAGGATTTAAGATGCTGGAGATTGAACCTGGAACTGGAGACGATTCCCCCACACGGTGTGCAGGGCCAGGAAGGCACCTTCCTACCTCCTTCCCAAAGCCTAGTAAACGCTTGCTTCAGGAAGGAGGTGTGAGGGCCCTGACAGGGTCCTAGAGTCCTCCCTCCTCCTTTCCAAAACCTAGTTAGTGCCTGCTAACCCTATGCAGTACAAAGGTACCTCAGAAGTAAGACAAATTCAATGGAATAGTCCAATATACAGTTGTACCTTGGTTGTCGAACGGAATCTGTTCCGGAGGTCCATTCGACTTCCAAAAATGTTCAGCAACCAAGGTGCGGCTTCCAATTGGCTGCAGGAAGCTTCTGCAGCCAATCATAAGCCGCGGAAGTCGCGTCGGACGTTTGGGTTCCAAAGAATGTTCACAAATCGGAACACTCAGTTCCAGGTTTTGGGCGTTTGGGAGCCAAAACGTTCAACTCGCAAGGGGTTTGGGATCCAAGGTACGACTGTACTATCTTTCTGCATGTATTACAAAGATTACTACATGCATATTTTTAATACAGTTACATGCATTCCTTTATGGATCTCTTTATGTGCTTGCTACTTTAGGAAACACGGAATGTATATGCAAATAACAATTGGTATTTAACCAAGTTTTACTCAGAGCACACCTGCTGAAATTAGGGAACATGACTAATTTAGTTCCACTACTTAGTCTCCAAGTAAAACTTGGTTGAATAGCACATAATACATGTGTAATATGATACGCATGCATTTAATATGTGTGAGTCTTATTTGTATTTTTAGCAGAACCAGTAAAAATAAATAAATAGCCCACTTCTCATCAAGATCAAGGAGTGATGTAGGAGGAGTGGGGGGTTTGGGGGGGGGAACCATGCAGATAAGCTTGACACTGCGATTTGCAGAAAATCCCATCCCTAGTAGAGTACAGAATCTTATTCTTTCCAAATTGGAATCTAATACGGCACGCTTGAAATGTGACTTATGTGGAGAGGTGTGTCTGGAACTTTCGCTATACAGTTTATGTTGAATGCTAAATACACGTCTCTATACCCTGCCCTTTGACACCTGAGATATGTGGTTTCAGGACACCCACACCCCATACCTGAGATTGTAACTTGCTTTAACTGACCTATCCCCTCCCCAACCACTTACAAACCAATATGGCTAACCTGACACAACAACAAAAAAACCTGCACACTAACATGCAAATAAACCACACTGCAACCAACCAAACGCAGCCAACCAAACCTTAGACCCTCCAGTCTCTCACAATGCCAATAAAAACAAATAACTATATAAATAAAGGACCTACTCATGAGACGCTGACACAAAAACCCTGCAGAAACACTATGCAATAGAATGAAAAGCTCCTCACCCCACAACCCTCTCTCTCCCCTCTATTTTCCCCCAAAGTCTCATACTGAATGTAAACAAACTATGAAAAAAAACTCTATGAATTGAAAGCAGAGACGCTATATGTACTTTTCCTTGTTTGTTTGTTTGTTTTGTATCACAAAATATTTATTTGTTTATTTTTTTATTAAAAAACCTGTTTATAATACTGAATTTAAAGCGCACCCTGGGACCTGCTGGCAAAGGGTTGGTTATATTATTATTATTAGTGACAATAATAATAGTAATAATATAGGTGCTAGCTATTATGATAGGCATGAGGCCTCTTCTGGGTGCTCTTGGGCTCCAACTTGCATCAGCCCAAGTCAGCATGGCCAATGGGTTCTCCTACCTTGCATAAAAACTTTCTTGTTGTGTGTAACTGTTCAAGAGATGAGGAAACAAAAGAAAATTAAAAGAGTGTTGGAAATGGTGCATAATCCCCTACTTCAATCTATTAAACAACACTTTACCCACAATATTTTAAATCCTTGTTCATATAGCCGGCCTTCATTTCATTGCAGTGCATTATAATCGGTACGGTTGGGTTTGGGTTAATTATTTTCTCCTATCTCTACCTCTTTAATTTTAATTTTTCCCCCCCAGGTCAAACCACTGAACAATGCTGGTGCTTCTAACACTCTCTGTGTTGATTTCGCAATTTTCACCAGCATCGTTCCAGGGCTCACCGCAAGTTATACAGAACTTGGATCGGAATGCCTGCTCACTGGTTGTATGTGGACCAGCTGAGAAAGGGTTACCAGGGATAAATGGGAGAGATGGAGTCCAAGGACCAAAAGGGGACAAGGGAGAGCAAGGTATGGAAAAGGTGACTTCCTAAGAGTTCCCATTCTTTGAGAATCAGCTTTTGATTCACACACCGGAGAGAAAAAAGACAGGAAATCATGCAGTCCCACATAATTTAAGCAAAAGTGGCTTTTGATACAACTTCATGATGACCCCCAATTACATTGCCTTGTGATAAATATCACTGAGTTTTCAATATTAAGACAACCTCTTCTCTGACCATAACTTAGGCTTATCCAATGCCTAAACCACCACCTGAGGGTAAAAGCCTTAGTCTTGTTTGGAGGAGAGGTTGTAAGCCTCTTGCTGCCCTTCCGAGGGAAAGGGGTATCCTGTTAAAAACATCCTGGAGGAGATGCTTCTATCCAGATTCCCAGGTGGGGGCTAGAGCCATAGTGCCCTTCAAGGTGGAGATCCTGGCATAGATATACCTATCTGATGTAAGTCATAGGACCTCCTTGCCTCAGGGTAGACCCCATGGAGAAGATACTTCCAGCAGGCGGGTTGGTTGTGATAGGATATACCCAATGCCTATGACAAACCTCTTATATCTGCAACCAATAAAGCTGTGCTCTTATTCAACTCAAAAGAATGTGTCTTGACTGGTTTTTCTCCACTGGTTAGGGGCAGCAGAGTCACGGCGCCTGGACATGCAAACAGCGTAAAAATTCTACCAAGACAACATAAAAGCAAAGTAGCATGACATCAATATAAAAATGAATCTTAAGTTTTCAAATTGATACTATAAAGACTGTGTAGGTCCATCAACAGTGAGGGCTAGAAGTGCAAGACCGCATGATGTTCTGCATTTCTCCTCCTCTCACTGGATTAAGAGGGACATGATGCCAAACAGAGAAGGAAAAGGCAGAAGAGGAGAAAGCAAATATAGGGAGGGGATGGGAATGTCATCTGGTGGATGTATGGCAACAGCCACAGCCACCTTGAATGTAGCTGCCTTGGCTAACTTTAGGATTGTCATACATCCAGAATTTCCCAGACATACCTGGAATACTGTAGTCGGAAGCAGTGTCTGGGTGGAAATCGGCTAAATGTCAAGGAAGACATATGGCAACCGATGTCAGCAGTGTCATTTTTGCAACTACAGTGGTACCTCGGGTTACAGACGCTTCAGGTTACAGACTCCGCTAACCCAGAAATAGTATCTTGGGTTAAGAACTTTGCTTCAGGGTGAGAACAGAAATTGGGTGGTGGCGATGGCAGCAGGAGGCCCCATTAGCTAAAGTGGTACCTCAGGTTAAGAACAGTTTCAGGTTAAGAACGGACCTCCGGAACAAATTAAGTTCTTAACCCGAGGTACCACTGTATGGCCAAAAAAGCTCAACAACTTCTCCATCCAGATTTTCACTTTTTGAAATATGGCAACCCTAGATAACTTAGCAATGATGATGACCCAAGACTGGAATCTATGCATTGCTTCTTGTGCATCTTTAAACTGAAACTGGCATGAGATCGTTTCATTTAACTGATTTGCCAGTAATTTATCAGCCTTGTGTTCATCACAAGTGCCTCTTGTTCACCCACTTAGTAAACCACTTCCCCCCTCTTTTTAAAGATTTTAATATGATATTATAACAATATATAGCCAAAACCATTAAGCTGTATATCAAACATGTTTGCTTCCTATGCAGAAAAAAAGAAAAAGAAAGAAAGAAAGAAAGAAAGAAAGAAAGAAAGAAAGAAAGAAAGAAAGAAAGAAAGACATATGAAGGGGGAAAGGGACAACATAACAAAGACCCTATAGTATCGTGCATAAGTTAAAAGGGGAAATATCATTTCCACTGTTATTCCAGAAAAGTAAAAACAAGGCCCACCTCTCAATAAACTTCTCCCTTGGGTTATTATGTATTGCATTCCTCACATATGTAAGCTTTATCATTAAGATAACCCCACTTTTCATTCTTCCACTTAATGCCAGGGTTGGCAGGACCAAGAGGAATTCTTGGTCCTCCTGGAAAAATGGGACCAGCTGGACCACAAGGAGAAAAGGGGACCCAAGGAGAGCAAGGACCCAAAGGAGATGCTGGATCAATGGGTAAGGAGTGTTGTTGACTAAATGGAATTGTATTGCATCGAATTCAACAAAAGCTAGATATTATTAGAAGAAATCAAACTTCTTTTTTAATATTTTTATCCACATCTGTCTCTAAGTCTTGTTAGAGGGCCATCCTGCCGATTGGTGGCATCAAACATTTTCCCTGGACGAGAGTACAAACCCACCAAGGTGCTCTTCCCTTGCTCCCAGTACAGAACTGGCCCAAGACATTTTGCTACCTGAGATTAAAGACAAGAGGGTGCCCACACCCCAGTCCATGTACAGAACCTCACCAGACTTCCAGTTGAAACATTTCAACACTAGTGTTAGGACAGCGTCCTCCACCACTCTGAAGGCATACCAGATTGGGACAATGGCATGCACATTTCTATGGTTCCCAGTTCTAAGGCCCAGGAGCTCCTGATGCACTACAACTCATCACAAGAGACCTTCCCCCTTTGGTGTATATCTCTGCCTGCTCAAAAAACCTCTTTCTTTTGAGTAGGACCGCGTGGAATCCGAGGTTTGCAGGGTCCTCCAGGAAGCGTTGGCCCCTCTGGAGCACAAGGCAACAATGGCCCACAAGGTGAAAAAGGCATCAAGGGAGAAACAGGTAATCCTAAGTGATAAATAGTTGGATTTCTGCTAGAGGGTTCAATATACCACAGTGGCCAGGATCCAAAGGAGCATACAACTACTTCTGCACACCCAGTGGGGTTGGGGGCTTCTGCTTCTCAAACAGCCATTTGTGATATCCCTGGAGTCCTACCATCCAGCAAAAGAAGTAAAAAGACCTAAATGTCAGTCCAAGTCCTTAAGCATGCCTAAGTAGATTTTTTGGATCCCAGTCACAGATTTTAAAAGAATACACTGAAAATGTTCACATCCACCCAGTTGTCCAGATTCTTAGTATGGTACAGTTTCCAAGTTATAAATGCTATGTGAATGGAGAAAGCAACCATAAAATGCCCATACCTCTGATGTTTCCCTCTATATATACAGTGGTACCTCGGGTTACATACGCTTCAGGTTACAGACTCCGCTAACCCAGAAATATTACCTCGGGTTAAGAACTTTGCTTAAGGATGAGAACAGAAATCGTGTGGCAGCGGCAGCTGGAGACCCCATTAGCTAAAGTGGTGCTTCAGGTTAAGAACAGTTTCAGGTTAAGAACAGACCTCCAGAACAAATTAAGTTCTTAACCCGAGGTACCACTGTACATCCATCGTGGATGCAAATGAAAGAACAAGCAAATACATCATAGGCTTACAGCTCTCAAGCTTGACTCCCATTGTGAGGCAATTGGCTGAGGTCACAAAAAGATTGTGATCTGTGACAGCCAGCTTCTGAAGTCATGTTCTGGCAACATGCAAGTTATAAAATGTAGTGATAAAGGCCACTTCATTAAATGCATCTGACACTAGTCCAAAAAAGCTTGTGCTATGATATATTTGCTAGTTTCTAAGGCAGGGGTAGTCAACATGGGAGGTTGTTGGAACCCATCAGCCCCATTCAGCAAAACCAATGGCAAGAATGGTGTAAGTTGTAGCTCACCTTGGGAGGGAACCATATTGCCTCCCCCTGCTCTGCAATACCATAGCCTCATCATTGTTTGTTTTGGTATAACAGACTAACAGGACTACCCCCTAGACGTAAAATTGTGACTATCATATCCTCAGTATAAACCAAAGTTAGTATATAAACACTGGAGCTATCATTTCTGTGAGAATGTCCAACCTAAGATGTAGGCCGCCTCTTCCCATATGAGCTGAGCCAGACAGTACAATCATCATCTGAGGCCTTCTTCATGTGCCTCCTCTACAAGAAGCCCAGAGGACAACATGAGACCAGGCTCCCTGTTTGTGGAATGCCCTCCCCAGAGAGGCCCGCCTGGCACCTTTGTTACATATCTTAGGCAAAAGCATTCCTCTTCTCCCATCCTTTGGCTAATTAAACCATCTATGACATGCATAGGCAAACTCAGCTCTCCAGATGTTTTGGACTACAACTCCCATCATCCCTGCCCACTGGTCCTGTTAGCTAAGGATGATGGGAGTTGTAGTCCCAAAACATCTGGAGAGCCGAGTTTGCCTGTGTCTAGTCTATGACCTTTTAAACCGGACAGGTGGGCTGGTATTTTGTTACTATTGTGTGTATTTTTGTGCTTTTATATTGTAAACTTCCCTGTGATCTTTGGATGAAGGGCAGCATAGGAACAACAACAACAACAGACAGACAAACTAGGGCTGAGCTGAAACTATTTACCTACTTTTGCATTTGTGATAATTACAAAGTACCTTCCATTTTTTTTGATTCTCCCCTCCCCATTCAATATTTCTGTAGGTTCAAAAGGAGCTACTGGTGCCCAAGGTCCCAAAGGTGACACAGGTGTGGCTGGGCCCAAAGGCGACAGAGGCCCAGTGGGCGAAAAGGGAGCGAAAGGAGATGTGGGAGAAAGAGGTAAGTGGTGTGGGCGAAAAGGTGCATCTGAACAAACATTTTGATGGCATGAGAAAGGTTCCGAAGAGACAACAGAAATAACTTCTTGATGTAGTGCATAGTTAGTTTGAGGGATTTTTAGCTGGCCACTAACTTAGATGACTTTAAAAAAAAAAAAAGTATAAAACTGGCACTCCCCAGATTCAGCTCTGAATTTGAGGAGGACCTCAGCATAGTGCCCTGGGATGAATGCCCTCCTACCTGCAATGAAAAAACTATCGTTTTAAATTCCCCACAATACCCCTAATAAAGCAGCACTCCAGGGCATACTGAGCATTGAAAATGTCTGTACTCACTCCCCCCCCCCCCGCCCCCGGGACTGCTGTTTTAATACTCCGCGAGGCTCCAGAGCTTTCCATGTCCCTGTAGGGAATTTAAAATGGTAACTCGCCTTACCAGTGCCCAAGGGCACTGCCCCAGGGGTGCCAAGGTATAATGCCAAGCCCTTGCTCATCTTCTGCTCAATGTCAACCTCTGATACTCCTTTCCAGTTAATGAAAAGAAAAGATTTGTGATTTGTTCACACTGCTCCTGCATACAACCTTTTAAACCAATTGGCTATGGCTGTTTATCAGATGTTAACATGCATAGGAAAACAGAAGCCACCTACCAACTAATTTGCTAGGGTGTAGTTGTTTTTTTAAAAAAATCCTGTATCAATAAGTTTTTAATGTTAGACATCTTATTATGTTTTCATATGTGCTGGAAGCTGATCCGAGTGACTGTGGAACCCCAGCCAGATGGGCAGGGTATAAATAATAAAAATTATTATTATTATTATTATTATTATTATTATTATTCTCTCCATAGGATTACAAGGAGCGACCGGTACCCAAGGGCCAGTGGGGAAACCAGGATCTCCTGGATCCAAAGGAGATAAAGGATCTGTAGGTGACAAAGGGACCAAGGGTGACAGCGGTCTCTCAGGTAAGGAGGGTAGCCTTTCGTTGTTGATGTTAAAAGTGATGCATTAAAAGTGTTAGAGCAAAATTTGTCTTTTAAGTTGCTGTGCCCTTTTTAGTTGGTGCAATCCATGTGAATTTTGTAACTCTGATTATTGAGAGAAAGTTTAAGTGAGCAATCAGGGTGGAGCTAACTTTTTTTAAAAAATCACACAACTCGATTGAGAGTGTATTTAATTCCAGACCATTCTGGGGGGTGGGGTGGGAATATTTATTCTAGTTTGGGCCTTAACAGGAAGGTCTGAAAGAGGGATCAAGCGATGGATACATGTATCTGTATAAACAAAGGCTTCTTTCAAAAAAGGGCAAACGTTTACCGTTGATGGACATTAATACCACTGAACCAGTAATGGTATAATTAATTCATACCATTAATACACACATGCATACACCAACACACAAGCAAAACACAAGTAAGAGATCACCACCCAATATTCACTAATGTACAAATTCATTTCCAGTTGATTCTACACTGAGATTATGTTTCTTTGTGGCTGATTAGCTGCTCTCCCTGTGCAAAGGTCAGAGGGGGCAGGGTTTCTGTTGAGGCAGGTGATTAGCTGTGGGAGGAGCTTATCAGAGCTTGCAGGGCAGCGGCGCGCGCAGTTTGATCCATCTTTTAGATTTAGGGGAGCTAGTCTCAAACGTTTGTTGGGGGAGACCTAAGTTTTTTTGGGGGGGAGTTATTTGTCCTGTCTTCACACTTTTTATGATGGAGGACCGCTGTAGCCACCCCCAACGACACATTCTCAAGATGGATGGGGAGGGAATAGCTGCAGTCGCCTGCGGTTCCTGCGCAATGTTTGCCATCTTGCCAAAGGTTGCAGGCAGCTTTACCTGCAGCAATTGCATGTTGCTTGCCCTCTTAGAAGACAAAGTCCAGCAACTGGAGGAACGTGTAGCTACGCTCCAAAGAATTAGAGAGCTGGAGCTCTTCTTGGAAGCAACAGAGCACACCGTCTCCACCAAGGAGGAGACAGGGGACTCCCCTGAGAAGGAGGCTAGTTCACCAACACAGGAGCCAGATATATGGAGAAACGTGACTCAAAGAAGTAGGAGGCCCAGGATTCGCTCTGATTGTTTAGAAATACACAATCGCTTTGAGGTCCTCTACCCTAGCATGGAAGACAAAGAGCAGACTCCATTTGAGGATCTCTCTCTCATTACAGTCGATCAGGTATATGAAGACGAGAAGCAAAGTCAGTCCTCAGGGAATGTGCAGGTGACCTTGGAACGGACAGCTCATGGAAGAACCCCGACCAAACCTAAGAGGAGGCGTGTAGTGGTGATAGGGGATTCCCTACTGAGGGGAACAGAAGCAGTGATCTGTGGGCCTGACAAGATGTCTCGGGAAGTGTGCTGTCTCCCCGGGGCTAAGATCCAAGATGAAACTGAACGACTGCAAGGAATCGTAAAACCCACTGACAAATACCCCTTCCTCTTGGTTCATGTGGGAACCAATGACACTGCAAGCAATAGCCTCCAGAAGATCAAAAGAGACTACGAGGCTCTGGGCAGGAAATTGAAGCAATTAAATGCACAAATTGTCATCTCATCTGTCCTCCCAGTTGAACGACGTGGCCCAGGGAGAGAGGGAAAAATAGTGGAAGTGAACAGCTGGCTTCACAAATGGTGTAAACAGGAACGGTTTGGATTCTTAGATCACGGACTGCAGTTTCTTGAAGATGGACTTCTGGCAAACGATGGACTGCACCTCACAACGGTTGGGAGGAATGTTTTTGCCAAAAATCTCAGAAACCTCATCAGGAGGGCTTTAAACTGACTAATGTGGGGGAGGGAGACAGTGCTCCTGAAGGTAGGAGTCTATCAATTGATGAAGATGATCATCCAAATGTCATAGACCAAATGGAGCAAACAGCACGCAGACCTAGTGGTGGGAGGAAAAAATCCTTAAATAAGAGAGACGGGGGAATGATTAATGGACTTCAATGTCTGTACACTAATGCGCAAAGCATGGGAAATAAACAAGATGAGCTTGAGCTCTTGGTACAGCAAACTAAATATGACATAATAGGCATCACTGAAACCTGGTGGGATAAGTCCCACGATTGGAATGTAATAATGGAGGGATACAATCTATTTCAGAGAAACAGACCAGACAAGAAAGGAGGAGGAGTGGCGTTATATGTCAGGGATGTGTATACCTGTGAAGAGATCCAAGATTTAGAACCTCAAAGCCAAAGTGAGAGCATTTGGGTCAAAATTAAGGGAGAGAAGAATAACAGTGACCTCATTGTGGGAGTTTACTATAGATCCCCAAGCCAAACAGAGGACATAAATGATGCCTTCCTGGAACAGATGGCCAAGCATGCAAAAGGAAGGGAGATAGTAGTAATGGGGGACTTCAATTACCCAGATATTTGTTGGATGTCAAACTCAGCCAAGAGCATAAGGTCAAACAGATTCCTCACTAGCCTTGCAGACAACTTCATTGTCCAGAAAGTGGGAGAAGCAACAAGAGGAACAGCCATTTTAGATCTGGTCCTAACCAATGTTGATGACCTGGTTAGTGGGGTAGAAGTGCAAGGATCATTAGGCGCGAGTGATCATGCTCTTCTGAAGTTTACTATACAGCGGAAAGGAGCAGCCAAGCATACTAGGACTCAATTTCTTGACTTTAAGAAAGCCGACTTCATAAAACTTAGGGAAGTGCTGGGTGAGATCCCATGGACAGTAATGCTAAAAGGAAAGGGAGTTCCTGATGGCTGGGAGTTTGTTAAGAGGGAGATAGTAAAAGCACAACTTCAGGCAATACCAATGAGACGGAAACATGGAAGGTGCCTAAAGAAGCCAGGGTGGCTATCTAAAGAACTTTTAACTGAGTTAAGATTTAAAAAAGGATGTGTACAAAAAATGGAAAAGGGGGGAAACCACCAAAGAGGAATTCAAACAAATAGCCAGCACGTGTAGACACAAAGTCAGAAAAGCTAAAGCACAGAATGAACTCAGGCTTGCTAGAGAGGTTAAAAGCAACAAAAAAGGCTTTTATGGGTATGTCCGTAGCAAAAGGAAGAACAAAGAAACAGTGGGGTCACTCAGAGGAGAAGATGGTGAAATGCAAACAGGGGACACAGAAAGGGCTGAACTCCTCAATGCCTTCTTTGCCTCAGTCTTCTCCGAAAAAGAAAACAATGCCCGACCTGAAGAATTTGGAGCAAATGATTCAGCAGAGGAAACACAGCCCAGAATAACTAAGGAGATAGTACAAGAATACTTGGCTAGTTTAGATGTATTCAAGTCTCCAGGGCCAGATGAACTGCATCCAAGAGTATTAAAAGAACTGGCAGATGTGATCTCAGAACCACTGGCAGTCATCTTTGAGAATTCCTGGAGAACAGGCGAAGTCCCGGCAGACTGGAGGAGGGCAAATGTTGTCCCTATTTTCAAAAAGGGGAAAAGAGAGGACCCAAATAATTACCGCCCAGTCAGTCTGACATCAATACCAGGGAAGATTCTGGAGCAGATCATTAAGCAAACAGTCTGTGAGCACCTAGAAAGGAATGCTGTGATCACCAATAGTCAGCATGGATTTCTGAAAAATAAGTCATGTCAGACTAACCTGATCTCGTTTTTTGACAGAATTACAAGCCTGGTAGATGAAGGGAACGCAGTGGATGTAGCCTACCTTGATTTCAGCAAGGCATTTGACAAGGTGCCCCATGATATTCTTGTAAAGAAGCTGGTAATATGCGGTCTTGACTATGCTACCACTCAGTGGATTTGTAACTGGCTGACTGACCGAGCCCAAAGGGTGCTCATCAATGGTTCCTCTTCATCCTGGAGAAGAGTGACTAGTGGGGTGCCACAGGGTTCTGTCTTGGGCCCGGTCTTATTCAACATCTTTATCAACGACTTGGATGATGGACTCAAGGGCATCCTGATCAAATTTGCAGATGACACCAAACTGGGAGGGGTGGCTAACACCCCAGAGGACAGGATCACACTTCAAAACGACCTTGACAGATTAGAGAACTGGGCAAAAACAAACAAGATGAATTTTAACAGGGAGAAATGTAAAGTATTGCACTTGGGCAAAAAAAAATGAGAGGCACAAATACAAGATGGGTGACACCTGGCTTGAGAGCAGTACATGTGAAAAGGATCTAGGAGTCTTGGTTGACCACAAACTTGACATGAGCCAACAGTGTGACGCGGCAGCTAAAAAAGCCAATGCAATTCTGGGCTGCATCAATAGGAGTATAGATCAAGGGAAGTAATAGTGGCACTGTATTCTGCTCTGGTCAGACCTCACCTGGAGTACTGTGTCCAGTTCTGGGCACCACAGTTCAAGAAGGACACTGACAAACTGGAACGTGTCCAGAGGAGGGCAACCAAAATGGTCAAAGGCCTGGAAATGATGCCTTATGAGGAACGGCTAAGGGAGCTGGGCATGTTTAGCCTGGAGAAGAGGAGGTTAAGGGGTGATATGATAGCCATGTTCAAATATATAAAAGGATGTCACATAGAGGAGGGAGAAAGGTTGTTTTCTGCTGCTCCAGAGAAGCGGACACGGAGCAATAGATCCAAACTACAAGAAAGAAGATTCCACCTAAACATTAGGAAGAACTTCCTGACAGTAAGAGCTGTTCAACAGTGGAATTTGCTGCCAAAGAGTGTGGTGGAGTCTCCTTCTTTGGAGGTCTTTAAGCAGAGGCTTGACAACCATATGTCAGGAGTGCTCTGATGGTGTTTCCTGCTTGGCAGGGGGTTGGACTCGATGGCCCTTGTGGTCTCTTCCAACTCTATGATTCTATGATTCTATGATTTAATATAGCATAATATTATTTAAATTTCCATAGAATTAATGAATGATGAATTAATTAATTATGGCAGCAATTGATTGATTGTGACAACAACATGTTTATTGTGTTGTGCCATTTGTATTGTCTGGCAATTTTTACAGTTCCTGGGTGGGTGGAAGTTGGAGAGAGAGGTGGCATTTGGTTTAACAAAATGTTTCACATCCACACTGTGTGCAATATATTGTTTACCGCATATTACCACAGTACTGAATCTTGCAGATGATGATCATTTTATTATTTCTCAGAGGTCAACCTTATGAAAAAACAAGTCAGTGACCTAGAGGGGCAGCTAAGAGCCTTGCAAGCCAGTTTCTCCAAATATCAAAAAGGTAAATGTTGCATGTAACAGAAACATTGTGAACCGTCTTTTGCAATCTTCCTTGGTCCGTTTGGCCCCTTAACAGAGAACCAGTACCAACATACAGGTCTATGGGCGCATTATATGTGATAGCACAGGGATGTTCATCGTAACCCTTAGGTTCCAGCACATGCATGCATCATCCCCCTGTTGTAGCATTAGAGAACCAGCAACAACATTGTCTTTGCAAGATTATGACTGCAGCACAAGCTCAGTAAGCACTGGGATAAATTGTGTAGGTTATCCCTAGTCTTTTGCAGCGTTATCCGAACCCGCTTTTTAAAGATCCGTTTTCCTTTCCTGCAAAATAATTGCAACATTTTGAAAATTCAGTGAAGAAAATGTTCTTTTGAATGTGCTGTAGCCTGGCCAGAGCCAGGTGCACCATCAATTTTCAATTGTCACCTTTGTGGCCACAGCTAAGGTGCTATGAGGGTTCTCTTGATTCTACATAAAGGTAAAGGGACCCCTGACCATTAGGTCCAGTCGTGGCTGACTCCGGGATTGCAGTGCTCATCTCGCTTTATTGGCCGAGGGAGCCGGCGTACAGCTTCCGGGTCATGTGGCCAGCATGACTAAGCCGCTTCTGGCGAACCAGAGCAGCGAACGGAAACGCCATTTACCTTCCCGCCGGAGTGGTACCTATTTATCTACTTGCACTTTGACGTGCTTTCGAACTGCTAGGTTGGCAGGCGCAGGGACCAAGCAACGGGAGCTCACCCCGTCGCAGGGATTCGAACCGGCGACCTTCTGATCAGCAAGCCGTAGTCTCTGTGGTTTCTACATAGGATGGCATTAATCATCTTGTTGCTAAAAGCATTATCCAAATCCAAGATTTCTATGGGTTACAAATAGCAGAGGTTGCCATCCATTTATTGGCTTCGCAAAACACAGTGGCTGACTATCAACCTGACGCCCACTCCCTTTGTTTGTTTTAGTTGCAGCATTCCCGGGAGGGCGAATTGTCGGTAACAAAGTATTCGTAACCAGCGGCTACGAAGGCACCTTTGATGACCTGAAGCAAAAGTGTCTGCAAGCTGGGGGCCAGCTGGCTGCCCCCAAAAATGCTGCGGAGAACACAGCCGTCCAACAGATAGTTGTTCAGCATAACAAGTCGGTCTTTCTTGGGGTAACTGATATCCAGACGGAGGGGAAATTTAGGTACCTGAATGGCGATGCCATCGTTTACTCCAACTGGCTACAGGGAGAACCCAATAACGAAAAGGGCAGGGAGAACTGTGTAGAGGTTTATGTGAATGGAAAGTGGAACGACCGGGCCTGTGGGGAAAAGAGGCTAATACTCTGTGAATTTTAGGCCATCTGTTCCAAAAAAGAAAAAAGAAAAAGCTCGACCCAGCCACAAGCTTCAATACTGTGTTTGCTTTTTATCTGTAGACATTAATCATTATTTTTTCAATCCTTTTTTGTTTTAGTCTATTGACATATGTGCACACATAACATAGCCATTGGGCCAGGGCAGACCTGACAGGTTTTATAAGGACTGCTGCTGCTGCTGCTGCTGCTCAGCAGAGAGGGCTTCTTTTAAATTGCTTTTAATTATTTTTTTTAAAAAATCCTTTTTGATTTTTTTTTAGTGTTTCAACTGTTTTTAACTGAGTTGTAAGGGCATTTTGTGGGATTTGCCTGGGAGGAGAGGAGCGGGAAAGGAAGCTCCTTCAGGCAGGACCTTTCTTCTTGCTTGTGTTACTGTATAAAGTACTATGTAGATTGATGGGTTTATATCAATAAATCATGATCCATTTTCCGCTGAAGACGCACATTCAGAATGAAATGTAAGGTCTTGTAAATCTGAAGTTGAAAATGGTTTGTGGGTGTTTTGTTTTTTCCTAAGTGGGGTGCATTGATTTTGATGCGGGTGGGGGGATTTTTACATGCACAGGATATTTTTATATTTATATTTTCAAAACTGTTTATTAAAAGAGATTTTCTTGGAGCAAACAGAAGTATTTTCATCATATGAGTAAGCATTCCTAGGAGCATTTATCTGAGGTAGAGATAGATTAGAAAGTACTGAATCGTTTAATTAACGAGGGCTGGCCAGAACCTGCTTTCCATTGTTCTGCCTCATGGTCTACCACTTGTGCAAATCAGATCCTCATTGACATTCACACCCAAATATGGAAACTGACCAGCTATGCCATTGCTTCCAATAGGATGTACACCAGAATGCAGGGTGCTGCCTTTCTATTCCATTGTGTGATGCACATTTGGGCAAACACTGGAAAGACATACACATATTAAATAGCACAATGGTTCATCATTGTGATGGGACGATGAGCTGCTTGTGTGTAAAATCCTAGTCCCTCAGAGTTTGGTCAAGTTTGCAAACCTCTGTCTGTAACGGAGCCCCTTAAACATGGCTCCGTCAGTCGCTGGCAGATTCCGACAGTGGTTGCTTTCGGAATCGCTTCCAACATAAAAGCTCCTTAACGGAAACACGTCTTCTGGACTCTCTGCGTGACAGTTTCCGGCGAGGAGTGGGTGTCCCTACAGGAGGTCCTGAAACCTCCCCACTGTTTTCGCTGGAAGTGTCTCTGAGCCATCCCTCCAGCTCCCTTTCCCTCAGCTCAGCTCCTCTCCCCCTACTGGTTCCCTCTTCAGCTGCTGAGTCTCTCCCAACCTGTGTGAGCCCTTTCACTTCCCTTCCTTCCGATGGCAGTTCCCTGACATCCACCTCCCCTCCAGGGCCCCCTTCATCCCCTCTCGCCCCCTCCTCTACGGGCGGTGAGGAGGCAAAACCCCGGAATGAACTTCCTTCATCTTCCGATGTCCCGAACACTTCTCTCCACCTGTTGCGGTTCCTGGTCTCGAAGTACTCCTCCTCCTCAGAGTCCATCTCCCCTTCCCCTTCCGATTCCGAGAATCCTTCCAACTCCTCCTCCTCATCGGTGGTCCCAAAGTATTCCCTCCGGAACCTCTCCACAGGCTGAGGTTTCCTTGGGAACCTTTGATGGAACGTTTCTATCAATACCTCGTCATTGATATCTTCTGCCATTACCCAAGTGTTTTCTGACTCCGGTTCTCCTTCCCACGCTACCAAATACTCCACCTGATCCCCCTTCCATCTGGCGTCGAGGATTTCTGCCACATGGCTGCTGCATTCCCTTTCTTCTATGACCGGTCCCCGAGTGGCCATCCCTTCTCGTCCCCCTTCATACGGTGACAGTAACGACCTGTGAAATACTGGGTGCAGTTTCATGTGGTTGGGTAACCGGAGCCTGAAAGCCACTGGGTTGACCTGTTGAATGACCTCAAAGGGACCCAATCTCCTGGGTCTTAATTTCTTACAACCTCCTTTGAACGGCAACCCTTGGGTTGACAGCCACACCCTATCTCCCACCCTTATGGTTTCACCTTCCCTTCGGTTCTTGTCTGCCTGCCTCTTGTATTCTTCCTTCGCCCTTTCTAAGTTGAGTTGGAGCTGACGATGGATTGCTTCCATTTCTTCTACAAAATGCTCGGCTGCCGGGACACCCCATCTCTCCCCTTCTCCCCCTGGGAAAGCCCTGGGATGACACCCATAATTAGCCAAGAAGGGGCTCATCCCTGTGGACACATTCTCGGCATTGTTGTAGGCAAATTCCGCCAGCGCCAACTTTTCTACCCAGTCATTCTCTCTGTCATTGACATAACACCTCAGGTATTGCTGGAGGACCCCGTTTGCTCTTTCCGCCTGCCCGTTGGTTTCAGGGTGCCGGGCAGTCGAAAAGTTGACCTCCACCTGCAGTAAGCTCATGAGCTTCCTCCAGAACCTGGAAGTAAATTGTTTTCCTCGGTCTGAGACCACCCTCAATGGCACTCCGTGCAACCTAAAAATGTGTTCTACAAATAACTTCGCTGTCTCTTCCGCCGTGACTGCATGCGAGCAGGCTACAAAGTGGCACATCTTTGTTAGTAGGTCTACCACCACCATGATGGCTGTTTTCCCCTTGGACTTCGGCAGATCAGTCATAAAATCTATCGACACTGCCTCCCAAGGTCGTTCTGGGGTTGGTAAGGGTTCTAATAGCCCCGCCGGTGCCCGCCTCTCCCCTTTGGCTCGCTGGCATTGCTCACACCCTCTTACATACTCCCGTACATCTTCCCTCACCTTAGGCCACCAAAATTCCCTGGTGACCAACCACATGGTTTTGTGTTGTCCAAAATGCCCCGCCGTGGGGCTGTCGTGCAACTGCTTGAGTACCCTCCCCCTTAAGTCTCCTTCAGGGATATACAGTGCCCCTTTGTAATACAAAGCTCCATTTCTTTCCTCGAAACCCCCTGGTTCCTCTCCCTCACCCCTAAGACCTCTGAGCTTATTCTGGGCGTATTCATCATTCTCTGTTTCCTCTACCAGTTCTCTTTGTCCCACCAATGCCGCCCCACACACCCAGCGGTCCTCTGGAATGACATGTCTCTCTTCGGGTGCTCCCTCCCCCTCCAAATATTCAGGTTTGCGTGAGAGAGCGTCCGCCCTAATGTTCTCTGGGCCTGGCACGTAACAAATCTCAAAGTTAAATTTGGAGAACTCCTGGGCCCATCTCACTTGCCGTTGGTTGAGCACTCGTGCCGTCCTCCAATACTCTAGGTTCTTGTGGTCAGTGCACACTTGCACCTTATGTTGTGCGCCAATTAGCAGGTGCCTCCATCTCCGGAACGCCTCATGAATGGCTAGTAGTTCTCGGTCATACACCGTGTAGTTCCTCTCGGATTTGTTCAGCTTTCGCGAAAAAAAGGCACACGGTCTCCACTCTGACTCCTCCTTCCCTGGCTGCAGAAGCACCGCCCCAATAGCTCTGTCTGATGCGTCAGTTTCCACTCTCATCGGTTTTTGTAAATCCACATGCAGGAGTTGTTGTTCCGAGGCGAAGGCCCTTTTTAGTTCCTCAAATGCTCGCTCCGCCTCCTCAGTCCAAACGAACTTCTTCTTACTGCTGAGACAGTCCGTAATGGGCGCCGTCAGGTGGGCAAAGTTTCGGATGAACTTACGATAGAAGTTCCCAAATCCTAGGAACCTCTGCACATCCTTCCTTGTTTTGGGTGTTTTCCATTCCAGCACCGCCTGGACCTTGCCGGGATCCATGGCCAATCCCTTGTCTGACAGGCGATACCCCAGGAATTCCACCTCCTTGGTATGAAACTGACACTTCTCCAGTTTCACCCACAGCTGGTTGGCTTGCAGCCTGCTCAACACTTCTCTGACGTCTCTCACATGCTGCTCCTCATTCTCAGAATACACCAACACGTCGTCTAAGAAGGCCACACAATTCTTGTAAAGCAAAGGCCCCAGGACATGGTTCATAAACGATTGAAAGCACGCGGAGCCTCCTTGTAGGCCGAAGGGCATAACTAAATATTCAAATGCCCCCAAAGGGGTGAACATGGTGGTTTTCCATTCATCCCCCTTCCTTATTCGTATCAGGTTGTACGCCCCCCTTAGGTCCAGTTTAGTAAAAATCTTTCCCTTCCTGACCCTTGTCAAAATGTCGTCAATCCTGGGCATAGGGAAAGCCACTGGTTCTGACACTGCATTTAAGGCCCTGAAGTCACACACAAGCCTCGGCTTGTTCGTGTTTTTTTTATCCACAAAAAACACTGGGCTGCCCCCCACCGCCCTGGACTCTCTGATGAACCCTCTCTTCAGGTTCTTGTCAATGAACTTTCTTAGCTCCTGCATCTCTCTGTCTGACATGGCGTACAGCTTGCCTACAGGGAGCTGTGCCCCAGGGAGTAAATTGATTTGACAGTCAAAGGGTCTATGCGGGGGTAGTTGGTCAGCTTCCCTTTCGCTGAAGACGTCGCGGAGATCTGCGTATTGTCGTGGTACCTTCACGTTCTCCGTTACTTCAGTCCCTGCTAGGGTGGCTTGGCCCCCTGCCAAACCCTTTCCCTCTTTGCAGTGTTCTAAGCAATGTGCTGAACCAAAAGAAACCACTCTCTGATGCCAGCCCACCAGCGGATCATGTAACGCTAGCCAGCTCATCCCCAATATAATGGGAGCTCCTCCCAAGGTGGCCACATTAAACGCTATCAGTTCGGTGTGCCTTGCCACCTTCATTATCATTGGGACGGTCTGCAAGCTGACTTCTCCTCCCAACAGCTCCCTGCCATCGATCGTGGTCACCTGCAGGGGGTTGCTTAAAGGGATCGTCTGTATCTGGTGTTCAGCTGCAAACTCTTTGCTCATGAAATTGCAGGAGCTGCCTGAGTCCAACAGCGCCTTTATCTTTAGAGGGTGTCCGTTTGGCAGCTCTAGCGCCACTTCTATCACTAGGGTGGGTTTAGGAGGTTCTGGCGTGGGCACTTTCACTGCTCTTTGGCCTGGCTGCTGTGCCCCGACGGTGGCAGCCAGGCGTTGGCTTTTACTTGCTTCGGTATTTCTTCCTCTCTTCCCTCCACAGCTCCTACCATCCCTTGCCATTCCTTCCTCTGGGGGCAGACTCTGGCAAAGTGACCTGGCTGTTGGCAGAGATAGCATTTCCGGGCGCCTTTTCCCTCCTTCTTTCCCCCCTCACTGGGCTTTGAAACTGCGCGCGCGCGCGCTGTTCCGATTTCCATCGGCTCTGCCGGCGGGAAAGTTGGCTCTGGAATGTCTGGAATGCGGAACTCCTTCCAACGTTCCCCCTTCCCTTCCCGCCTCTCCAATGCTCTCGCCTCCTGGCGCGCTCCTATGGTCAGCGCTGATTTGGTCAGCTGGTCCATAGACTCCGCCCTGGGCGCCCGGGAAAGTTCGTCTTTCACAGCCGAAGAAAGCCCTTCTTCAAAGAGCATTTGAATGGGTTCCGCCGATAGATCCCACCCCAATTTATGGATCAACATGGTGAACTCAGTCCAGTACTCACGGACAGATCGGCTCCCCTGTTTGCAAGCCATTAACTGTCTGCGGACCACTCCCTGTTCAATATCGCTGGAAAACATCAGATCCATGGCGCGAAAGAACTTCATCGTGTCCTTTAGGACGTCACTATTCGCTGCCATCAGGGGTCTAACCCAGTCTCTCGCCCCCTTTTCAAGATGCCCAATCACGAAAGCCACTCGTGATTCCTCGTCAGGGAATTCATCAAACTGCAGATTGAAGGCATATTGCATCTCTGTCCGAAAGCCATGATAGTCTTTGGGCTCCCCCCCAAACTTCTGCACCAATCCTGGTACCTTTCTGACGAGCTGGGTGTCTTTCCACTTTTTGTCTGCATCCTGAGCCCTCCTCTCCTCAAGCCTCGCCGTCTGCAGCGCTAGCTGGACCTCCAACACCCGGTACCTTTCTTCCAGGCTTGGACCTGCTCCAGCTCCTGCTTCTCCGGTTCCGGCTGGGTTGCTCATGATGCCTTCTCCTGCACAAGCTGCTCACGAAGACTGTCGGAATGCTGTGATGGGACGATGAGCTGCTTGTGTGTAAAATCCTAGTCCCTCAGAGTTTGGTCAAGTTTGCAAACCTCTGTCTGTAACGGAGCCCCTTAAACATGGCTCCGTCAGTCGCTGGCAGATTCCGACAGTGGTTGCTTTCGGAATCGCTTCCAACATAAAAGCTCCTTAACGGAAACACGTCTTCTGGACTCTCTGCGTGACAGTTTCCGGCGAGGAGTGGGTGTCCCTACAGGAGGTCCTGAAACCTCCCCACTGTTTTCGCTGGAAGTGTCTCTGAGCCATCCCTCCAGCTCCCTTTCCCTCAGCTCAGCTCCTCTCCCCCTACTGGTTCCCTCTTCAGCTGCTGAGTCTCTCCCAACCTGTGTGAGCCCTTTCACTTCCCTTCCTTCCGATGGCAGTTCCCTGACAATCATTTCCCCCAAAACTTGCACAACATTCTCTGCATCCAGAGAGATTTCACTTTCTGACTCGCTTGCACTATAATTCATGCTGATTATATTTCTGCTGATGAAAAATAAACTGGGTGGAATTGGACATAACAAGGATTTGTGCTAATGGTTCATACTCAGCCAAACGACAATGGCCGGGGTTGGAAATTTTGGGTAGTAGTGTACCAAGTTTTGCTTAGTTAATAGAGGATATCATCTTACCTCCCCGCAAACAAATCAGGATGAATGCTCAATATGTAGGTAATTTGGAAATGACCTCAGTTGAGAAAGTATTTTGCAACTATAGGCTGTAGTATTAGGGCATCGTTAGTAAGTTATACATGTATGAGTACAAGGCGAAAGCTGCACAGCCTTGAGCACAGTAAATCAAACATCTCTCACTGTGTTTCTAGAGGGTGTTTTAAGATAAGCTAACTTGCCCTTCTCCAAAACAAATATTGACTAGAAATGTAGTTCAAATACTGAACAAAATTTATTCTGCTTTAGCAATCTGGCCAATATGACATTTTTTTTTACGATTTATTCACCTTTCCTAAAGTGGTGGTGGTGGTGGTTCCTTCTTAACAAAATAAATTACACTACCTGTGTGCTTTCTGGCAGCTTGTACTGTTTTCTTTGCAAAAGAGCATTTTTAGTTGGGGAGCATCATGTGCTATTCCCCCTTCACGTGGACTGAAATGGTAGAGTCAAGCAAAAGTTGCATCAAGTGATTTTCTTGAAATTTGCTTTCAATTCTTAAACCTCCTTCACTAGGGCTGCCATCAAAACTTTGAGCTGCTTGGTGACCAGTTGTGTCAGATTCTGTGGTCTGGAGCAAATATGGATCAAGTAATTTCAACAAAGCCAATGAATTTCCCACCCACCCAAAGCCTACCCTCCATACACAAGAGGTGGGTGGAAGATGGCTTGGCATAAATGCGAGAGACAACAGCCATCATCTGGCAGCACGGGGATGAGCCGAGCAGTGGAAAATCTGCCATGCCAGGTGGAAGCCACCAGAGAAGGTTCTAGATCAAGTCCCTGGGATGACCATTAGGTCACTTGTCCACCTCAAGGCAAGAGCGGGGGGCCTCACTTCCTGAGGCACTCCAGCATAAGCACTCAGAGCAAAATGAAGACCTGTGGCAGGGAACAACATGGATGGTGCTGTAGGTGGGGATGAAAATACATGGCCAAGCTTCAGATGAGTCCTCTGAAGCCCCATTCCCATAGTGCATTTTAAAAAGGTGCTTGGGGGTTCACTGATGTGAGAAAGGCACTCATCACTCTCAGAGGCAATATTTACTGGCACACTACTAAAATAATAGCTGATCCTGTGAATGTAATCAAAAGAACTATATGCAACAATGGTTGAGGAACAGCAGGTCGTGAACCATGCTGGCTACCAATACAGTAGTACCTCGGGTTACATAAGCTTCAGGTTACAGACTCCGCTAACCCAGAAATAGTACCTCGGGTTAAGAACTTTGCTTCAGGATGAGAACAAAAATCGTGCTCCAGCAATGCGGCGGCGGCAGCAGGAGGCCCATTAGCAAAAGTGGTGCTTCGGAACAAATTAAGTACTTAACCTGAGGTACCACTGTATGTGATCCAGCCCACCTCCACACTTGCTGCCTTTGTTCCGCTCATCTATGAACTTGTCCCTTTTTCAATGCTGAGGTGGGCCCCGCCCCAAAGTCTATACTAGGCTACACTACACTACTGTAATCATCTTATTGATTTATGGAATGATATGTGAATTGTATGTGTGTTTTTTAACAAAACGCCACTGCAAAATGTATTCTCAAAGGTCAACAACTTGGGAGAGGGACGACCCAAAACCCACCGTATCTTACATTGTGGAAGCTCCAGACTGTTTGTTCTCTGGGGTGGGTGGGGACTTGAGCTTTGCTCCATGGAATTTCAACACAGTGGGTAGAAGAAGAAAAAAGAGAGAATATTCTCACTTGAGAGATAAACACAGAGGACGCCGGGGTGCTTCCAATATTGAAACAAATTTGGATTTGAAGAAGGTAAGTGTGATCCTGAAAACAGGAACCTTTTCTGTGCCTGTACATGAGAGAGAGAGAGAGAGAGAGAGAGAGAGAGAGAGAGAGAGCATTCTTCATTTTAAAAGAACTCCCATGTAATTTTGCTTCGGCCAGATTCCAGCCACAAAGAGATTGCCAGTAAACAAAGCACATGGAGGAAGTAGATATCTATGCCACATGAAAATACAATCTCTCTCTGTGTGTGCATAGATAAATAGATAAATAAGATATATTTGCAAGGGTTTTAGTCTTGAGTGTTTAACCTGCTCCGCTGTGAGTTGTTTTTAGCAGCCTTAAGCTGCTTGAAAATTCTAGTGCTACTATATCTTTGTGTTTTCCTTGTTGTTCCACGTCCTTGTCTCCATATGGATGAAAGGCAGGATTTTAAATACTTTACATAAAATATTATTTGCATGTGTACTGGGGCTGCAACATTTACACTGCAACCCTACTCAGAATTCAGCCTCATTCATTTCAATTGGATTTATTCCCAAGTAACTGGTATAGGAGTACAGCCTTAGTTGGTTAATTGGTTAGATTAAAATATTTTTCAAGACCTTTTAAACGTCAAGGATGATTAATACAAGCACTTATAAAAATTGTGACCACTAAACCTATCCTGAGAAAACTCTCACACAGGAGGGATGCCTCTTCTAAAAATAATAATAAATTCATTTGAAGATGGGTTTTCTATGACTTGCCTAGAAGAAATCTTGCAGTGTCCTTCCTGGCAGCTATTGCGCCATCTTCCCTCTGTTAACAGAACCTATAACATCTTCTTAATACGGTTTTGAACCAATGCGCTCCCTCATCATTTATATATCTTGTTATTTTCATTTTCTAATTTTATTTTCAGAGAAGGTTGAGGTTTTTCTGACCACAATTAGTTTCATAATCCCACCTCAAAATCCCCCAATTGTCATCTTCCCTATGACATTTTAAAGCCATTTTGTATATAAGCACATTAGGTTTATAAGTACAGGTTCAGACCACAGCACCTTCAGTTATAGGTATCGGGGCAACCTCTAGGACAGCCCTTCTCAACTTTGGGTTGGTCCCTAGATGTTGTTGGACTACAACTCCCATCATTCCTAGTTGGCACGGCCAGTGGTCAGAGAGTGTGGGAGTTACACTTCCAGAACACCTGGCAACCCAGGTTTGAGAAGGGCTGCTTACAATCTCAGCAAGCAGAGCAAGGGGGTTTCTGTCTTAAACTGTTTCAGACTGCTGCAAATCAGAATGTAGGTAGGTGAAACACTATTCACAAATGTGAATGGCTTCCTAAACCAAATAATTTCAGGGAAGGTTTCGGATCACAAGCTGGTTAGGGGGGCTTTAGCCTTTAAGAGGGGCCCGCTATGGTCCCCATCCAAATCAGAGGTTTGTGCTTGCTGTTTGCACTAGAAAAGCCCCTGTTCGCACCAATATAGGCTTTCCTTTCAATACAAATGACAGCTGTGAGAGGATCCAAACTGGTAACGTATTTGGGGGCAAAGGGTTAAAGCCCCAGTTAGCCCCCCCCCCCTTGAGATTTGCTGTTATCGTGCATGGTTATATAGTTCAGATGCATTTGTGATGTAAATGTTATTTTGGAATATTACTTATTTCTTATAATAAGTTTTGCTTAATTTCCCCCCCACAATGGATTATAAAACACCTATTTTAGCATAAAATGCAACTACAAATCCATATGTTGAGGTGAAGGAAGTATTTAAAAATGTTTTGTGTGTGTTTGCAGATCTCTTTTTTAGAAAGTCACATCTTAAAGTAGAAATGGCATGGAACAGATTTATGAATGAACACATGCAGAATTGGCCATCCCTAGTTGAAACTTTCCATGTTGTGCATCATGTGTGCAAAACTTACAGGGAGGCTATGCCATGTTGAGCATTCAGTGTACAAAACCTCCTGTTGGTGCTATTGATACACGTTTCCTGAGCTTTTATTCAAATAGGCTCAGTTACTACTCTTTATGTGCATTTGCCAATCGACTCAAATGTACCTGAAATTATATCTTACATATAAGATTTTTTTCCATTCAAAACTAACAAAATCATTATTTCACACAACTGTTCTACTGGAATCACTTTAGAACTGTTCTCTGTAAAAACGGCAATAGATTATGCTGAAAAGGCTATACATGCATTCTTCTAAAATCAACTTTCTAGGCATGGGATTCCTTTGGATTTTTGGCTTCCTTATCTTGCCGGCGGCATTCTCACAAAGCACAGTCCCCACTGCAGGCAAGGACAACACGTGCCCTTTCATTCTTGGAATGCCTGGGAGCAATGGATTGCCGGGTCCAGCAGGAGAGAAGGGTGATCAAGGTACAGTTACTGTTATGTACTGAGTTGAATAGGATCCAAACTGTAGCAGTCTGATTGGTCCTAGAACAATAGGATCCAAAAGGCAGCAGTCTGATTGGTCCTAGAACAATAGGATTCAGAATGCAGCAGTCTGATTGGTCCTAGAACAATGCAGCAGTATGATTGGTTGGCAGGAACCACCCAATCCTGCTCCAGATAGAAGTGAATCCACAACCTGATTGGCTTACAGTAGAATTCCAGAATTAGCCAATCATGTGCAGCCCATTGTGTAAATAATGTATATAAAGCAGATACTGTGAGGGGACATTTATTCATTCCTCCTCACCACTATGAGCTGAATAAAGAGCATGAAATCACTTTGCGACTCTGAGTATATTTCACTGGCGACGAGGATGGGATCCCGCTGAGCTGACTGCCACACACAGCACCGCAGCACCGCCAACTGCCGCACCGCTGCCTCGCACCGTGTATCCAGGCTTCAGCTCCGGGGCACAAGGAACTCAGAATGGCAGCCAACAGCAGCTTCTCGCCATTCAACCCAGCATCTGGAGACTGGGAAGCGTACGCCTCCCGTTTCACCTTCCTCCTAGAAGCCAAAGGGGTCACCGACGAAGAAGACGCCAAGAAGAGGGCGATATTCTTCAGCGTCTGCGGAGAGGAGACGTTTGAAATCGCCCGGGCTCTCCTTGCGCCTGAAGACGTCGCTACTGTTCCATACAAAACAATAATGGAACAGCTGAAGGGGCACTTTTCGCCGCAGCCCTCAGTGGTGGCTCGTCGAAATGCCTTCTACGCAAAGCGGCAAGCCCCTGGGGAAACCATAACTGGGTTTGTGACCTCTCTCCGCCAAGCCGCCCGGTTCTGCAACTTCTCAGAGCTGGAGAACATGCTTCGTGACCGCCTCGTCGGTGGCCTGAAGGATGAGAAGCTGCAACAGCGCCTCTACGCTAAGAAGGACCTAACGTTCCAGGTCGCTCTGGAGGAGGCCCTGGCAACAGAAGCTGCCGAGAGGTCGACCCAAGAGGCACGGCCGAGCCTGCCATCCCAACCGAGGGTCCACCATGAAGACCTCACCGACGACTCAGGATCCGACAGGGAGGAGGTGCACCGAGTACAGCAGCGCACTCAAGCAGCGCACAGACCACAGCTGCCTCGACGAGAAGGAGGGAACTGCGCAAGCTGCGGGGAGAGTCACGAGAGGAGGACCTGCCGTTTCCGCAACGCAGAGTGCAGGCAGTGCAGAAAATCGGGACACATCGCCCGGGTGTGTCGGGCTCGGCCCACCCGACACCAGGCATCAGATGACCAATCCAAGAGCCCCAGGTCCCGGGGCCCAACGCACCAAGGCAACTCGACGGAGCTCACGGACTTCCAGGTATACCAGTTGCCCCACCCCAACGTAGAGAAAATTTATGTAGAGGTACAGATAGAGGGGGCCCCATGCCGCATGGAGCTTGACACGGGTTCAACTCTATCCATAATCTCGGCAAGGACCTTAAGGAAACTGTGTCCCACTGGGGGTCCCAAACTCAGGCCGGCCCCATTCACCCTCCGGGACTTCCAGAAACGTAAGGTCCCCACAATGGGGGTGGGGACCTTCAGGGTGCAATACCGAGGGCGGACGCGGCAACTGGACTTGCTTGTGGTCAAGGGCCCCTACATTAGCTTACTGGGATTGGCATGGTTTGGACCACTGGGGCTAGCTGTCACCGGGGTGAACCACACTAGCTTACAAGTGGACGTGGACGCCATATGCAAGGAATTTCCAGGGGTTTTCGATGGGAAATTGGGACAGTATACGGGCCCCCCCATTGCGCTACAGCTTGACCCCGCAGTACGACCGGTCAGGCTCAAGGCCCGCCGGGTCCCGTTCGCCTTGAAACCCCGTATAGACGAGGAATTGGACCGACTCGTAGAGCAAGGAGTGCTGGAGCCGGTGCCTAATGCTCCCTGGGAAACCCCAATCGTCACACCCGTCAAGCCTAATGGTTCGGTCCGCATCTGCGCAGACTACAAATGTACCATAAACAAGGCCCTCACGGCCCACGCATACCCAGTGCCAGTGGTCAGCCATGTCCTTGCCACCCTGGCTGGGTCGAAAATTTTTGGCAAGCTGGACTTGGCCCAAGCATATCAACAGCTGCCAGTAGATGAGGCCACAGCAGAGGCACAGACGATTGTGACGCACAGAGGAGCGTTCAGGGTAAAGCGGCTGCAATTCGGTGTCAGCGTGGCACCAGGCATATTCCAGAATATAATGGACTCTCTCCTTAAAGGGATTCCTGGCGTCACCCCCTTCTTCGATGATGTGTTGATTGCCGGCCCCACACCAGAGGAGTTTGAGGACCGCCTCCGCACCGTTCTGCACCGTTTCCAGACGGCGGGTCTCAAGGTGAAGCGGGAAAAATGTCTACTAGGAGTGCCTCAGGTGGACTTTCTGGGATTTATGGTGGACGCAGAAGGGGTCCACCCGACTGGGGACAAGGTACGGGCCATTTGTGATGCCCCAGCGCCCAAGAGCAAGACTGAACTTCAGGCCTTCTTGGGACTATTGAACTTTTACCATTCCTTCCTTCCCCACAAGGCGGCGGTAGCGGAGCCCCTACACAGACTCCTGGACAAGCGGGCCCCTTGGGTGTGGGGCCAGCGCCAGGAGGCCGCATTCCAGGCAGTCAAGGACTTGCTTGTCTCAAACTCGGTCTTGGCACACTTCGACGAGAGGCTGCCGGTGGTGCTAGCATGCGACGCCTCACCCTATGGCATTGGAGCTGTCCTGGGGCACCAACTCCCGGATGGAAGAGAGGTACCGGTGGCGTACTTTTCCCAGACACTCAACACAACCGAGCGGAACTACTCGCAAATCGACAAGGAGGGTCTGGCAATCGTAAAGGGAGTAAAAAAATTCCATGATTTCTTGTACGGGCGGCCCTTCACCGTGGTGACTGACCACAAGCCGTTGCTTGGCTTGTTTGCCCCCGAAAAGCAGACCCCCCAAGTGCTGTCTCCTCGCGTCCTCAGGTGGTCAATTTTCCTTGCCAGCTACCAGTATGCACTGATTCACCGACCTGGGAAGGCGATGGGCCATGCGGACGCCCTCAGCAGGCTACCACTACCGGAAACAGGCCCTGACCCAGCACCTGCACAAGAGGTTATGAGCCTGGAGCTGCTTCCCGACCGCCCCATTCAGGCACAAGAAGTTGCACACCATTCCAAGAAAGATAGGGTCATCTCCCGGGTCCTGGACTGGGTGTGGAGGGGATGGCCCAGCAGCAGCCCCGGGCCAGAATTCGCCGGCTACACAACCCGCAAACATGAACTGTCGGCCCACAAGGGGTGCCTGTTATGGGGAAGCAGAGTCGTTGTTCCCCAGCCCCTCTGCAAAAGGGTCCTCACAGCCCTACACGAGACACATCCAGGGGTAGTAAGAATGAAGGCCCTTGCCAGGAGTTATGTGTGGTGGCCGGGGATCGATGGAGAGATAGAGGCCTGGGTCAAACACTGCCAGGCCTGCCAAGAATCCCGCCCAGATCCCCCAAGGGCCCCAGTCCAGTCCTGGGAGTCCGCCCGAGCACCATGGTCACGCCTGCATGTGGATTTCGCTGGCCCCTTTCAGGGGAAAACATTCTTCATAGTGGTGGACTCCTACACCAAATGGCTGGAAGTCGCACTGGTACCGTCCACTTCCACGTCCGCAGCCATCCGGGTACTACGCAGGCTGTTTGCAACCCACGGGCTCCCTGACACTCTCGTCTCAGACAACGGGACTGCATTTACGTCAGGAGAATTCCAAACCTTCACAGCGCAGAACGCCATCCGCCACATCCGTTCGGCGCCGTTCCACCCTGCCACCAATGGCCAAGCAGAACGCATGGTGCGGACCACCAAGGACACCCTTCGCCGCATGACGCAAGGGGACTGGGAGTACCGCCTTGCCACATTCCTTCTAGCACAGCACAGCACCCCCAGCTCAACGACTGGCCGGAGCCCCGCTGAACTACTAATGGGTCGGCGCCTTGCAATCAGATTGGACCGCCTTCACCCCGATAGAGCTCAGGATGAGGTAGTGGTGGGGGAAGGCAGGAACCCCCGGACCTTCGAGGCCCAGGACCCAGTGTACGCAAAGAATTTTGGGGCAGGCCCAGCATGGGTACCCGCCACAATCACCAGGGTCACTGGCCCCGTGTCGTACGAGGTGCTAACGGATGGGGGGCAATGCTGGCGCCGCCACTGCGACCAGATACGGCGACGATTCCCGGGAGAAAACCAGGAGGAGGACAGGTCAGAGGAGTCCCAAGGGAACAGCGGGGCAGTGAGGCCCATAGAGCAGGAGGGGCCAGCAGGAGAGGCAGAATCAGTAAATACAGAGAGGACCCGTGAGGCCGAAAGGACACCGGAACCAGAACCACGACTGAGCGAGCCGGTTGCACCAGACCAAACAGCCGCATCACAGCCAGCATCCTTGGAACACGAGCCAGAACCCGGAGCCCGGACCAGGGAACACCCCAGGCCACAACGCACACGTAGGCCGCCGGCATACCTTGAGGACTATGAATGCGACCTCCCGGGCAGGACTGGAACTTAGAGGGGAGGGGTGTTATGTACTGAGTTGAATAGGATCCAAACTGTAGCAGTCTGATTGGTCCTAGAACAATAGGATCCAAAAGGCAGCAGTCTGATTGGTCCTAGAACAATAGGATTCAGAATGCAGCAGTCTGATTGGTCCTAGAACAATGCAGCAGTATGATTGGTTGGCAGGAACCACCCAATCCTGCTCCAGATAGAAGTGAATCCACAACCTGATTGGCTTACAGTAGAATTCCAGAATTAGCCAATCATGTGCAGCCCATTGTGTAAATAATGTATATAAAGCAGATACTGTGAGGGGACATTTATTCATTCCTCCTCACCACTATGAGCTGAATAAAGAGCATGAAATCACTTTGCGACTCTGAGTATATTTCAGTTACAAAGACTTGTCAGGGATGGGCTTAGTGCAGGTATGTCCAAAGTCTGTTTTAAGGGCCTAAACCTGGTTTAATCTGGCCCCTGTGGCAGTTTATTTCCTGGGGTAAAATCCTAAAAAAAACTCAACAACTTCAATCCTTAAAAAATGACTGTTGTGTAGTAAGGACCTTGGACAGCAATGGCTGCTCATCGCCTTCTTGGGGGCGACGTTTGTGGCCCCTTGCATTCCAGCCTCTTTACCGCACACACTGACCAGCCATTGCAGGGAATTCCCTATGCCCTGGGGATGGGGGCAGATACCCATTGAAGACCGTGGCAGCCCAGCCAGCGGCTGCGTCGCCAGGGCAGAAACTTGCTGGCTATCCGGACATTGGCCCCTGCCCTGCCCAACCAGGCAGCACTGCTTTAAAAGGCCCATTGCCTGGTGGAGCTCTACAGCGCTGTCGGCCATTTTAAATTCCAGATCATTGCCTGCCTGCGTTTGTACTCTCCCACTTCACCTTAGAATGGGAGCAAGAGGGGAGGGACCACAACTGGGAAACCATCTGAGGAGGGAGCGAAGTGACCAGCATTGGGATGCTACCACTATGTGTGTGTCTCCAAACTGGACCACTGTCATTTCTGCCGCCCCTGACACTATCCTAATTGTCACTATTGGGGGATACCCCTCTTGGCTTTGGTTTGGTATCTAGGGGGCCAATGGTAGCCCTGATGGGATGGGATACGGCTGCCGATTCTTACAATAAGGCAATCTGAGGTGAGCTTCGTGGCTCAGTGTAAAAGAAGCCACTAGCCATTAGTCAGAACTTTCCAAAACAAGTATTTCTGTATTTGATGCCGAAGTATGAGCGCATCACCACCAGAATTGGACCGGCCGCTCAAGGTTTGATCGGCATCTAAAAGTTTGTCCATGCAACGGATGTTCTTGTAGAACTTGACCATGGATTCGTATTTCTTACTTCCTGTTATTCCTCGTGTTTCTTGCTGTTCATTTAATTCTTTGATTTCCAGGACCCCAAGGAATTCAGGGACCTCCAGGAAAAGCTGGGCCTCAAGGCGATAAAGGAGATCGGGGTCTAGTAGGTGAAAGAGGACCAAAGGGAGACCATGGAGCAAGAGGTAGGAGCCTATTCATAGATTAGCTACCTGCTAATCTGCCATCTTTCTTCTCTGGTGGACAAGTCATTCTGGGCACTGAAGAGACAACCACTGAATGCAACCTGCTTTCATGTAAGAGTATTTGCAAAGTACAAGGCATCATCTCAATGGTTTCACTTTCCTTCACCAGGTTAGTAGTAAAGTTACAGCCACCTGAAATCAAGATATAATTTCACCTAAAGCAAACAAACATTGCCTTTTCTGTGGCTGTATCTGCACTGTGAGGGAGTACGTTTATTCTGACAAATAATTACAGAGAAAGATCTCACCTTGTGGCGACATTTCCTTGTGACAACTGATGAGAAAATCCATCACTTCTAAACTAACTGCACATTTATTTTGGTTCTATCTTTATTATACCACAAGAGGGCGCATTTAAACCAACTAGTAACAAATGACCAAAGAACAAAAACAACCCAAAAGGGGAAATGCCACTTCCTGATGACTCTTCAAAAAACCTGACTCTGGAAAACCTGATCTGATAAACTTATAATAGAATTGTAGAGTTGGAAGGGTCCCACAGGTCATCTAGTCCAACCCCCTGCAATACAGTGGTACCTCGGGTTAAGTACTTAATTCGTTCCGGAGGTCCGTTCTTAACCTGAAACTGTTCTTATCCTGAAGCACCACTTTAGCTAATGGGGCCTCCTGCTGTCGCGCCACTGGAGCATGATTTCTGTTCACATCCTGAAGCAAAGTTCTTAACCTGAAGCACTATTTCTGGTTACAGATAGGTAGCCGTGTTGGTCTGCCATAGTCAAAATAAAAAAAATCCTTCCAGTAGCACCTTTAAGACCAACTAAGTTAGTTCTTGGTATGAGCTTTCGTGTGCAAGAAGAAGTGTGCTTGCACACGAAAGCTCATACCAAGAACTAACTTAGTTGGTCTTAAAGGTGCTACTGGAAGGATTTTTTTTATTTTCACTATTTCTGGGTTAGCAGAGTCTGTAACCTGAAGCGTATGTAACCTGAAGCATATGTAACCCGAGGTACCACTGTGCAGGGATCCTACCCACAGCAATCCCTGAGTGGGCTCGAACCACCAACCTTCCCAGTGAACAGCCAGACGCACTGACGCATTGCACTACAGAAAGCATCCGTCACTGAAAGAAGATGGTTGTCAGTACAAAGACCTAGGTAGACCAGGGTTATCTGGTTGTTTCAGTTTCAAAAAATTCTAAGTGTACACATTTTGTAAACCTATAAAAGGAGCATTCCCATGGTCAGGGGCTCCAAGACTTGCCCACACTGTATTTCCCCAGCTATCACCAAGAAATGCCCACAATAGGCTTTATGCCAGTCAGTTTGGAATAACGGTTGGCTTTTTTGCTCATTATATAACAATAATGTCAGTAGTTTAAGACTCCCCTCTCTATAGGTACTCAGTTGCTGATGCAGTTTGTCCTACACCTGTAAGGAAGTCTGCCTAAATGCCTCCATCTATGTCATTCCTATAATAGCATACCTGGTGGATATAGTACAGGCATAGGCAAACTCGGCCCTCCAGTTGTTTTGGGAATACAATTCCCATCCATGACCACTGGTCCTATTAGCTAGGGATGATGGGAGTTGTAGTCCCAAAACATCTGGAGGGCCGAGTTTGCCTATGCCTGATATAGTATCATGTTTCCATCATGATCTGCTAAGAGTGCTGTTAGAGAAACCACACTGGCAAAATCCTTTACCTGCGCCGCAATCAGGGTGAGAACAATCACATCTCAAACAAGATATGTGGGTCCAAGTTCCTAATAGGTGGTGGTGGTGATTTGCAGCATTTGCACAGAGCAACCGGGATTGCATTTGCATAGTCCTTTTAAAAACAAACAAACACAAACAAACAAACAGGAATCTATTTATTGAGCTGACTTAAGCCTGATAATACTTACCCATTTTGCTTTAATTTTGATCTACTGTTTCTCCAATTTGTGTTTTTGGAAAAGTTTACTAAAGAAATAGAATAAAGAGAAACCAGAATCCTGCTGAGAACAAACTATTTAGTGGAGAAAAATAAATGGAGGTGGCCTCAATCACCAGCTCTGGGACAGCTGATTGATAGGATTCCAGTTTTGGTTAGTGTGTGGTTTTTGGAGATGTTAATCAGGTAGGCTTGCATGAAAATGTGAAGCAAACAATTTCTTCCCCTGCCCAGCTGAATCTAGGCAAAAATAGTTTCGTTAGACAACTGGGGTCATCGACTTGTTTTTAAATCAGCAGCTTTGACTTCTGAACTGCATTACTTGCTGGGTTTATTAAAGTACTTTTTCAAAAGCTGAGAATCAGAGGCGGAGAATCCAGAGGTTTTTGACGTTGCACTTGTGGCTTATCACAGAGGTGGTTCCTCTCGTCATGCTTTTCTCAGTATATGCTTTGCATCTCAATATTAAGAATTTTGTCTTTATTGTTACATCATTTAGAACTTCAGCAACTGGAATCTGAAGTGGCCCATTTGAAAGAACAAGTGGAGGCTCTGAGAAACGCTATGCTCAGGAACCAAAATGGTGAGAAAATGGAGTGGACTGGCGAGAATGTGGATATCAGATATCATTTTCTGTGAAATGCATGAAGTTATCTATCAAGTGTCCTGCAGAGGGATCTACATGTTGATTTTAATATGATGCAGCCTAAATCCAGCTGCTCTGGCTCTTGGAGTTAAAGCTCTGAGAGATAATTTATAAAATCAACAGATTGTAAGCTTTCTCAGGACTGTACCACTTCAAGTGGCAAGGGCAGGGTTGCCTGTCTGAAGGTTCCCCAACCAAAAGGGCAAAACAATCTCCTTCTGTATAGATTAGTTTGTTAGGAAGGAAGCTCAGCTGATCCTACTCAGTGCCGGATTTAAGTATAAGCTAAACAAGCTATAGCTTAGGACCCCACTCTCTTGGGGGTCCCCCAAAAAATTAAAGGGGGAAAAACTGGATGTACATTTTGCAAATGTAAGATAAACTTCTTAATTGTATTTCAGTTCAACAATTACTTTGATAAAATACATATTTTGTTATGTGCAAATGGCTTTAGATACCTATTAGGTCCATAAATTACACTTTTAGTGTATTTTTGGTCTTCGTTGGGAGCCGCCCAGAGTGGCTGGGGAAGATAATAATAATAATAATAATAATAATAATAATAATAATATAACATATATTCAACACAAAAAAGTGACAATTTGTTGTTGATAAAGGACAGCTGGACATATAAAGGGTCCCATTACCTTCAATAGCTTAGGGCCTCATCAAACCTAAATCCGGCCCTGCTACTGACTGTATCTAAAACAGCCCTGAAGGTGGGTTTGGGCAGTTGAATGCACTGTCTGTCATGCCACAACAAACACACAGCTGCTAACAAATTCTTCACTGTGGTGTTACTTTATTTGAAAGTTGAACTGCCAACTGAGGGAGGGCCCCTACTGTCTAAAATGGTAACTGTGTTGGCTTTACATTGCTAATAAGGTCATTAGTTCTGATTTGCTATCATTGAGTTAAACCTGATTCTGACTTTGGACGTGGGGATTAGACATGGGAAGAACTGCTAAGCTTCTTATGACCAAAGCATTAATTGTATGATTTATGACAAACCTGATTCCCATTCATATTTGTACATAATTATATAGTTAAAGTCCCAGCAGGTTTAGCAGCTGTTCTAACAACAGTGGTTTACATTTCCCAAGGGCATTTCAAACCAGCAGAGAGACAGTGCACTTTGATAAGTCCCCACACTAAAGATTACTCAAATATCAATGTGAACTCGTAAGGTTCAAACTAAAAGACACTACCCAAACTTCATCTTAATAAACTAAGCATCAGCATGAATCAACAAAAGTGGCAGAGAGTGCTGTGCCACCCATTAGCTAGCTAAAATGTAAGCTCAAAATACATTTTCCATCAAGTTCAGTGATTCTTTCAACTTGCAAGATGCAAGTTGGTGTGGAAGAAAGATGTGTTTAATCCTTTTCCAGTAAAGGGATCAGACCATACCTTCTTATTGCTTCTCATTGCAGAAGACCCCAAGTGCAATCCCTGCTATATCCTCTTAAAAGGATCAGGGATCATAGCATCTTTTGCTCAACCTAGAGCTTCCGTTTGTACAACCTTCCCAGACTGCCTTGCACTATTAGAATAACTAATCAAGTACCATTCAATGAAGCCAAAACTTAATGCAGCTGTAACTGATTCTCTATTCCTCTAGCTCATTTATTCCCAAATGGCCGAAGTGTTGGTGAGAAGCTATTCAAAACCGACGGCTCCCAAGGCAGCTTTGAGGCAGCCAAAGCGACCTGCTTCCAGGCCGGTGGTCTGCTTGCCTCTCCGAGGTATTCTGCTGAGAATGCAGCCATCCAGCAAATAGTTGCTCGTCACAACAAGGCAGCTTATCTGGGGATGAACGACTTGCAGTCAGAAGGCACGTTTGCCCACCTGAACGGCAATGAAGTCAATTACACCAACTGGGCAAGCGAAGAGCCAAACAATGCTGGCGGGAAGGAGGACTGCATTGAAATATTTCAGGATGGCAAGTGGAATGACAAGTCCTGCACAGAAAGACGGTTAATAGTGTGCGAGTTTTAATCTTGGCTGCCAACTTCTGCCCAGTTGCAAGATATGCAAGATCTCCAATCGTATTTGGGAATATCCAATGCGAACCCTGTTAGAGAATAGGGACTATCCACTGGCCCCCAGTTCCTGTACAAAGCAAGAAACCATCTCCTCCACTCTGTCTGTATTTTGACATAGTCCTCTTTTTACGCAACTCAGGCATCCATTTCAAGAGACACAACACACAATAGCCTGTTTGCTCATTACGGTACCATCTTGCTCACTCTGAAGCCACACAACGCAATAGCAAACACATGCATTCCCACTTGCTCATTCCACCTGCGATTTCCACTTGTTTATTCCAGTATTTATGGAATAATAACCTGATTTATGACATCTGAACACCGGGAGTGACTTAACCTGCAGAATCAGTTGGGAAATCTTTCTGTCCCTCCTCCATTTTTGGCATTGATTTCCACCATTTCCTGGCCTTTCACTTTCTGAAATCTCAGATACTTCACCAACTACCCCCTCCCCCCCCCTTATTGTTCCAGTTGTTATGGAACAACATTTTTCTTTTGCATTTCCCCCAGGGATATTTCAAACGTGCACTTATGCAGGTGTGTACAATACAGCGTCCTACACGCACAGAGCCGCGCACCTCTGCTTCTTCTCATTTTATTTTTGTTACTTTAAATATGTGGCACAAATAGCCACACAGGCAGTAGCAGAAAACCTGACACTGGGGGAGCTGGTGTCACTGTGTTCACTGTTACAGAAATCCTTCCCCGACCTTCAAAGGCTACATACCTTTCAACATTATTCCAGTGAAAATAGGGAAGTCCTAAGGAGAAGCAGGACATTCTGGGATCAAATCAGAAACCGGGACAGCTTCTGTAAATCTGGGACTGTCCCTGGAAAATAGGGGCACTTGAGACTACCAGTTGGCAAAAATGCATCTATACATCCTCATAAATGGGTCTCACAATATTGCAAAAACTGCTGAGCAGGTACCACCCATTTTGCCTTCTCCCTAATGGTCTCGTTTTCTACTTGTATGGATTTTTAAAAAGAAAGGATGGAGGATTTTTTTTTTAATGACCCCATGAAGTGGTAACTATTTTACTACTTCAGACGCAGGGAAAGGACGTTTGCCAACTTCGTGCTCAAATTCTACCAAAATTGAGTGGTTGCAGAATAAAACTTGCAAACTAAGGACTCAGCTAGATTGGTAAAAAGCGTTTTATATGCGTTTTATATGTGATATAACACTGTGACACCAGATGGCGCTGTGGAGTCCCATCTTTCCCAACCGGATTTCCCTGTATGAGTTAACAAAACAGTGTGCAAGATTAAAATAAAAGATATACAGAAATACCTTTGGTTTGCTTGATTTAGTTCTGAATCCAACTTTCCCTCAAGTGAAATTTGTCTTTTTAGTAGCAGCCAAAGCCATATTATGTTGCAACACTGTTGTGTAATGCTGTGCTTTAAAAACGAGGGGGGGAAAATATTTGCTTTGACAAATAGCAACTTCAATGATATATTGGCAGTTTCCCCAGATAGTTCTTGCTTCATCTGGACTTTTCTTCACCTGAGAGCCATTGCTACATATTTTGTACATGGGGGTAGGATCATGAGATGCGATTCCCACACGAAGGTAGAGAGTGGGTGGATCCAACAGGCCGTAAACCACTTTTAAGTGATATGGGGCTGGGAGGTACTATAATCAGATTTTGCTAGGTCATACTTGGAGTGGATCTGCAGAAGGTAAGCTAGTAATTTTTTCTTCACTGTTGTATAAATCGTGACTTTTCACAAACTAACCTGCAATGTTAATACCCTGTTAATCTGCTGTGTTGCTGCTGTGCCAAAATCTTAATCACTTTTGGCAGAGTTAAAAGAGGGATCGCAGGGAAAGAAGAGGTTCGTATTTCAAGGTTGGCCGTATTCCCTGGTGAATGAATAGTGGGGCCTTGAGCCATGCCATAGACTTTGAGCCCAGGGCATGGCCTGGGGGAACATGATGCAGCTAAGCAAGTCTGAGTTTGATCAGCAGCAGTTTTGGAGACTACCTAGGAACCCCATGTACTACAACAGCTTACCTTTCCTGGTGCAGAACAAGCCAATCTTTAAGATCTTCCAAAGAGACCCTAGTGGTCATTTCATGACCAGCAGACAGTTATCACATGGTGACAAAAGGGTCTTCTCAGTGGTAGTACCCACCACTGGGATGTCCTTCCTCAAGTCATTTGTGATTGCATGTCTGACTGCACTCAACCTTCCCTTGTCTCTGTATTCTAAAACTCAAGAGGACAATATAAACTTCCTCCCATGGCTCCCAGTACTTCCGCTGTGTCAATCAGTTGGTGAGGACCAGGTCCAAGATAGATTGTATTATGGGGGGGGCAGTATCTGCCAACTATTGGCTAAAAGTTATTTATTTTGCTATCTGGTGGTGTGAGTGGTCACTTACTAATTTTCTTAAGCAGTTAAATACATACGGGACACTTCTTTTCGTATAGATACGCTGCTATTTATACAGACTGATATATCATGTTATCTAAGTTTGAACTTGCCGAAACTACCAATACCCCCAAGGATTAAATCTGACATGTTTTCATTTTATTTCACTCCTATAAAATCCAGCTTGACCAAGCTTATTACCCCTACTCCTGAGTTATGCACCCAAACAGGCAACAAAATAAGCTACAGCAGGATTTTGAAACTTGACACTGGAAGTCTGCATCAATACCTGGCATGGGTATAAAGGAATAACAAGGAACAAAGCAATCATGTTTCAAGAAATAAATAACTCTGCTGGATGGATGAGAGTGAGGGTGGGAAAATGAAGTTGAGCATCTTGGCTTCAGCTCTGCAAACGCATTATACATATAGAGAGCAAACAAGTCAGGATTAACACTGACTGATTTGGGTCAATTGGCAATCGGTTCTTAGAAAAGCCGCTTCCTTACAACCCAGCATGACCAAGAAGCCAAAATCAGTGTCAGGAGTGGCATTCAGCAGGGTGAAGGAAGCAGCCTTAATTTGGGGTGGGTCGGTGAGGGTAGGGGGAGAGCAGTGGAAAAATGGGACTGGTGTCTGAATGGTGCAATAAGATCTGTAACCGTGCTGGCCCTTGGGATGGGCTCCACTTTAGGCAATGGTATGACTTGGGCCAGTGATCAGCATGAAGCCATTCATATGAAAAGGTGGCACTACACCAGGCATAGGCAAACTCGGCCCTCCAGATGTTTTGGGACTACAATTCCCATCATCCCTGACCACTAGTCCTGTTAGCTAGGAATGATGGGAGTTGTAGTCCCAAAACATCTGGAGGGCAGAGTTTGCCTATGCCTGCACTACACTATGTAGATAGGAACAAACCTGGCACTGAAGATCTGGGGTCAACAAAGGCAGTGAGCATGTTTAACCCCAACCCCAATGGAGTCTATGGATGCATTTGATGGGGAACCAGTGGCCATCCAAATGTTGTTGAGCTCCCAACTCTCATCATCATGCTGGCTGGGAGTTGAAGTCCAACAACATCTGGATGGCCTCAGGTCTCCCATCCCTGCCATAGCGAAGAATAAATTGTCACATGGGGGGACACTGCTGTTATGAGAATAAGTCCTGAAGAGACCAACTTGGCTGTGAGTCCTGGAAGATCTATTCCCTGCCTTGTAGGCATTTTCCACCTGGCCTGGGAAGGTGCAGTTCGGACTGACTCCAGCTGCAGAAGCTGAGGCTACTGAACCGATTCTTGGGCTGGGTACTGTTTTTGTTGGGGTGTGGGTTGTTGCTGCTAATTTGTTTGTATCTTTCTTTTAGATCTTGTGATTTATGTGGAAATGGTTTAGTTTGGCTGTGTGCTTTTTAACTTTATTTATTGTCTAGGACTACTGTTGTTATGTTGCAGATTTATGATTTTTTTTATGTTGTAATCTGCCTTGAGCATGGTTTGAACTGTGGAAATGTGGCATACAATATGGAAGGTGGATGCCTGACACATTTGAGTCTGAATGGTCCAGGCCTGACAGACCCCACAGCAGGGTGCACTGTGACTTTGTACAGGGACAGACAAGGTCCCTGGGGATGCCACAGTGTGTAAACCCTCCCTTCACCCCCACCTCAACTAGCATGATGGGAGCCATTTTGCTACTACAGTGGTACCTCGGGTTACATACGCTTCAGGTTACATACGCTTCAGGTTACAGACTCCGCTAACCCAGAAATAGTGCTTCAGCTTAGGAACTTTGCTTCAGGATGAGAACAGAAATCGTGCTCCAGCGGCGCGGCGGCAGCAGGAGGCCCCATTAGCTAAAGTGGTGCTTCAGGATAAGAACAGTTTCAGGTTAAGAACGGACCTCCGGAATGAATTAAGTACTTAACCCGAGGTACCACTGTAATAGTATAAACCAGTGTTTCCCAAACTTGGGTCTCCAGCTGTTTTTCAGACTACAACTCCCATCATCCCTACCTAGCAAGAATAGTGGTCAGGGATTATGGGAATTGTAGCCCAAAAACAGCTGGAGATCCAAATTTTTTTTTGGGGGGGGAATGCTGATATAAACTGGGACATAGCGGGGGGGAGGGGGCTGTGTGCCTGTTCTCCCCTACACAGTTTGAGACTTCACCTGTTCAAATGAAAGCCTGGAGATAGCTCAGGCTTCCTCAGACTCGGCCCTACAGATGTTTTGAGACTACAATTCCAATCATCCCTGACCACTGGTCCTGCTAGCTAAGGATCATAGGAGTTGTAGGCCAAAAACATCTGAAGGGCTGAGTTTAAGGAAGCCTGAGGTAGCTAAATTCACACATAAATAGGTCCAGCAGTTGGTATTAGCCGTGTCATGCCGTAATTGAAGCCGTATAACCTCTGGTTGCTATATCCTGAGGACTAACAACAGGGCATTGCTATTATACAAGCCCCCATTGGTAAACACTCGGCAAAATCTGGCTTGCCACCCTAGATGGATTTCCCATAAGGGTCACACACCTCCTGTTCTCGTGTACTTTATCTGAATCAACTAAGCTGCTGGCATTGGCAGATGTCAGAACTCTGGATTTCCCAGAATATACTCCAACCCACTTCACAGTGGCCTTTAAAAAACTAATTTCCTTATTTACAGGAACAGGGTGAGCAGTTTAACACACATGTATCATCAGATTAGCCGACCTTTCCCACATGGATAAATGTCACGTCAAACATTGGGCAATAAAGAGACTAGAGTGACCTGCCTAATAATCCCATGAGTTAAGGTCTCAAATTCAAACCTATCAAGATTTCTGCTTGACTCTGTCACCATGATTGTAACATAGGTAGAGTTGTCCTCATAGGTATCCATTTCTTTTACTCTTGTGCAGGGATAAAATAATCAAAAACGGTGTTTCTCAAATCCCCCCCCCCATATACTAAAGGGGCAGTCAGTCACCCGTAGGGTGTCCTGAAGCCCTGGCCTACCTGGTGGCAAGTCACTGTGCCACGTCCAAAGCTCAAAGTCCAAGGGTCAATCCAAACAAGTGAAGTCCAAAGTCTGAAGGTCAGGAAATGAGGTTCAGTGTCCATCCAAGTAACCAAGTCTAAAGTCCAGCAATCATGGTACAGTCCAGAGTCAAACCCAAATCACAGTCCTGTAGAAATCCAGGAGCATCCAAGTCAAGGACCCTCAACATAGGCAGTTGAGCAGACACAGCACCTCAGTTCTGCTTACCTTTGGTGCCTTGCATACTGATTGCAGCACCTGGACTTGATGAGCAATATGACCCTCACCTGTTCTAAGCCTACTCCAGCAGAGGAATCACAAACATTCTCCCAGAGCTAGCGAGCCCCACCTGGCCAGCTTGGGAACTGGGCTGTGGGCCCTTGCCTGCCTCAGCCTCCTAGAGCACATCTCCCACTGTTCCCAATGTCTCAGACTCATTGAGTTCATGGAGACAGGGGCCCCTCTGGCTCTGGTGACGGGTCCTCCTGCTTTGGTTCCTGTGCACTGACCCCCACCCTGTAAGGCCTTACACCAACCTCTCCATCCCCATCCCCTGCTTGCCCCAATTTGTCCCAGTCCCAGCTACACCCCTCAGCAGGAGCCCCTTCCTCCTCCCTGTTGTCCTGCCAGTTCATGGCATCTGTCCACAGGTAGTTGGACTCCAGCTCTCATCATCCCCAAACAGCATAGCCAATGATCAGGGAGCATGGGAACTGAAGTCCAGCAACTCCTGGAGGGTCACAGGTCAATTGCCCTCGCCTATGGTGAACATCTAGCAAACTTTCGATTTTGTGGGGTAAACCACTCCAAACCGTTTCCAGGAATGAAACTGATGATTAACTGGTTTTGCAACTGCTGACCTAGTTTGTTATACACATACATCTCCACCTCTGTAATGAATCTGTTGCAATGGAAAGAGCAAGCAGATTTCTACTTCTTGCTAGCAGGGATCAGCGAGTGCTTCCTGCTAACAGGCATTGGCTGCATACACACTGGACTTTTCAAGCACATGATTTCACCCAAAGAATCCTGGAAATTTTAGTTCACCTTCAAAGAGCTACAGTTCCCAGCACCCCTTAATAAACTACAGTTCCCATGCGTCTTTGGGGCAAGTTATGTGCTTTAGATACATGGTGTGTACCCGGCCATTGAATGGCTTGCTAGTATGTCAGTACTGTGTGGGAGCCTACACAGAGAGAGCAGGCTCAACCACTGCAGTCTTCCAGCAGTGGAGGAAGACCAGTGGCCCACTTTCTCCTGCACACATTTGACACTAATTGCCTGAAGAGGACTAATGTCTCCTGAGCACTGTAGGTCATGCTAGGACCTGCTGCCACATTTCTGCTACTCCCCCCCCCCCCACCGCACAAAAAAAACCCCTCATGCTCACTCTGATTTGGGGTGGGGCAGTGGGAGTAAATAGCGATGTGCTCTTTGCACGAATTGAAACCTATACCACGGGTGAAGTCAGGTTTACCCTTCTCTTGCTATTTATTATTTTAAAAAACCATTCATACAAGCAATAAAGCACTGGATAACATGCCATCTAGTTTGACCCTAACTGTGGCAAATAAGCCTGAGAAATCTGAAGATCCTAATCTATGTTTTAAGTATTTGCCTTGCAGAACTTGAAACCTGTGACCACCGCTGTAAGATCTTGTTTCCACTTTAGCTTAGGATAACAATGGCCCAGTTATGAGGTGGCAAAATCTGAGTCAGACCAAACCAAACTAGACTGCAAGTGGGTGATAGAATTTGCCCCTGAGAAAAAAAGATTCCTATACACAAATTCCTGGTGTGTGAGAGAAGACTACTGAGGACCTTTTTTGGCTGTGTGTGTGGAACTCTCTGTAGGGAAGAGGATTCAGTTATGTAAAGGTAAAGGGACCCCTGACCATTAGGTCCAGTCGTGAACGACTCTGGGGTTGCGGCGCTCATCTCGCTTTATGTAAGCTCAGATGTACTATCTGGCATGGCCCCAGGCAGAGATGTCGCCTTCAACTAACTATACAAATACTGTTGTGCTTTGCCTTAGATCTCATCATTGAGAAATGCAACACCATGTCCTCTGCATTCTTGTGCTGGGAGTGTCATCGGTGAGAATGTCAGATCACGAGCAATGCAACTGTGAAGAGAAAGTGCCAGCCTGCACGGTTATTCCTGGAAGCAATGGATTGCCAGGCATCCCTGGGAGCAATGGACTGCCAGGAAGAGATGGGAAGGAAGGTCCTCAAGGTGAAAAAGGAGAGCAAGGTATGGCATAAGGAATTTCCAAGAGCTATCCAATGGTAGTCATAAAATCATAGAATTGTAAAGTTGGTAGGAACCTTGAGGGCTATATATTCAACTCCCTGCAATGCAAAGATCTCAACTAAAGCCATTTATGACCCTAGGGAGGAGGTGGGGTTGCGGGCTTCCCGCCCCCAACTCCCGCACGGAGGCTGGCTCTCAGCCTCACGCGTACAGAGGGCTGGCTCAGGGGGTGTGGCTTGCCGCTCTTAAGGCGGTAATCTTAATGACAGATTACCATCCAATGAAGGAGAGACCACATCCTCCCTCGGGATTCCATTCTACTGTTGAACAACTCTTACTGTCAGAAAGTTCCTCCTGATGTTTAGCCGGAATCTCCTTTCTTGTAACTTGAAGCCATTGGTTTGAGTCCTACCCTCCAGAGCAGGAGAAAACAAGCTTGCTCCAACTTCCATGTGACCTCCCTTTAGATATTTGAAGATGGCTACCATATATCCTCCCATTCCTCTTTCCCAGGCTAAACATACCCATCCCCCTCAATTGTTCCTTATAAGGCTTGGTTTCCAGACCCTTGGTTGCTTTCTCAGTATTAGGAGGAAATCATAGCTCAGTGACAAAGCACATACCTGGCATGGAGAAGGCCCCATGTTCCACCTGTGGCTTCTCCACGCAAAAGGGATCTCAAATAACACGACTAGAAAAGACTGCTGGTCCCTCTCCTCCAAAGAGGTGGAACATAGAGCACACTTGGGCAACAATGAAGACCCCCAGTTTGCCGCAGAATGTCCTTTCAAATAACTATTTGTTGGTGTAGTCATATGTTTAACTATAACCCAAGAATGCCCATGCATTATGTTGCTCATTTGTTCATCTTTTTCTGTTTATCCATTGGATTAAATGACAGGTTTACGAGGAATGCAGGGACCCCCAGGAAAAGCAGGGCCTCCTGGCCTTAAAGGGGAAAGTGGTCAGAAAGGTGACTGTGGAGGAAAAGGTAAGGGATGTGGACAACTGCAGACACACACAAGCCAAGAGATTTTACTGAAATTTGTCTGGGTTCCATACACAAGGCTAATAAGAATCTAAACTTTGTGGTTCCATACGAAAAGTAAAACATTCCAAACGATGGGAGAGGATATGTCTTTATTGAAATATAAGTGTATTAAAGTCTAGAGTTGCTTTAGATATCTGTCTTAATTAAAATGGCCAATTGATTACAGCTGCAAAATCAGTCTGGTTAAACTGAGGCTTTGTACTCCCATGATTCTTTAGAACTGCTACTTCAATCAACAACAGAAATGTTTCATTTATTGATTCAAGCAGATTCTAGTTGATGGAAGCAAACAGTCTCATATAAAGTCCCATGTGACACTACCAATTCATACACATACACATGAGCTGGGATAGCTCAGCCTGTAGAACATGAGACTCTTAAATCTGAGGGTTGTGGGGCTGAGTCCCACCTTGGACAAAAGATTCCTGCATTGCAGGGGGTTGGACTAGATGACTCTTGTGGTCTCTTCAACTTTACAGTTCTATGATTCGATGAGCAAGGAAGTATGGTGCCATTTTTTTCAGCCTGCTATGATTCTGGCCTCAACATCACTATGGTTAGGTAAGGGAGGTGGGTGGAGTCTCTGAACCAGACCTGACCTGATTTGTTATAGTTTGAAAATAGCTTCCTTGTTCCTTGATGGATGGTTCATTGTGTACACTATCAACTTTATGCATCTGATGAGGTGAGCTCTTCTGAACCACAAAAATGCATGCGACATTACATTTGCTAGTCTTTAAGTTCTGCCAAGACACTGCTGATTTTGCTGCAAAGACTAACACTCTTCTGGAATTAAGACAATGAGAAACTGAATGGGGCAGGGAGAAGGTCATTGGTGGATTTGAGATTTGTCACTTCTGAAGCAGATTCTTCCTTTGTAATCTTTGTGTTAAACAGAACAAGAAAAATACTGTCCTTTTGCCTTTTAGAACTTGAGCTGCTCAAAACTCAAATCAGTGATTTACAAGGAGAGCTGAAGGCTTTGCAGCTGACTGCAAGCAAAACCCAGAAAGGTAAGCTAGTTGTTTGTGTATCTTGATGAAAGATGTACGGGTTGCCATTAATATCATCCTCTGACATTACACAGTCCTTAATGCAACCAAACCACTCATTTGAGCAACTAAATGTACAGCAGTTGCTGTATGGATCAGGCCCAGGTCCTAAATTTGGGCTATTAATGACGAAAGCACATTTGAAATAATTAATTTTGATTGTATTGTCTGTTAGCCATTCTAGGTTACATTTTCTCAAACAGCACAAGAGTAGGAGGGAAACTATTTGTGACTAATGGAGATGACGGCGATTATGAGACTTCAAAAGCGACGTGTAACCATTTTGGTGGCCAGGTTGCTTCTCCAAGGAATGAAAATGAAAACAACGCTGCACTGAAACTCTCTGCAAAAACGGGAAGAAAAGTATTTTTTGGAATGAATGACCAGGAGACAGAAGGCATCTTCAAGCATCTTAATGGTGAAACAATGGAATATTCAAACTGGGCACCAAAAGAACCCAATGGGGTGGAAGAGGACTGCATAGAATTGTATCCAGATGGCAAATGGAATGACATCTCATGCAGTGTGGCTCGGTTAATAATGTGCGAATTTTGATCTGACTGTCTTTATGGGTGTTTATAGATATATTAAAGCAGAATTCAAAAATCTGTTTATTTTTTATTTTTATTTTTGCTTTTAATTTTTTATTGAATTTACTTGATAACATAACATTATTATATATGGTCTTTTGAAAAAACAAAAATTACAAAACAATGCCAGTTCAAAATATAATACAATTCACCATACACTCCTACATTTATACACCTAAGATTTCCCACCCCACCCCCCAATGCCTTTACCTTTTCTATTTTCCTGTTGTACAAAACTTGACATTAAACTAATTATACTATCTTATAATTTCTTACTAATTTTTAGAACCTTTTCATTCATATATACAGAAATCATTCAAAAATCTGTTTAATTGACCGAATCACCTAGAGAACTTCGGGCACATTGTGTACCAAATTCCAAAGAGTAATAGGATTGCTGATAGTATAGAAGCCAAGAAGCTAATAATACAGTCGTACCTTGGATCCCAAACGCCTTGTGACTCAAACATTTTCGCTCCCGAACGCTGCAAGTGTTCCAGTTTGCGAACGTTCTTTGGAACCCAAACATCTGACGCAGCTTCCGATTGGCTGCAGGAGCTTCCTGCAGCCAATCAGAAGCCGCTCCTTGGTTGTCAAACATTTTCGGAAGTCGAAGAGACTTCCAGAATGGATTCCGTTTGACAACCAAGGTACGACCGTATATTGGACTGTTCCATTGAATTTGTAGGTTCGCTACATTTGGAATAATACGCTGTTCCATTACTGTTTCTATACTTTCCATACTGTATTTTATCTTGAAGTTACTGTTTTAGAGTGATAATGATACAACATTTACCTATGTGTTTAGCTAATGACATGTGGGCATATTTGACCATTATTGAAACAGTTTTTACTGCCCCGGTTCATTATCATTACATGCCTCTCCACCACCTGACACACATCTTGCTCCTTATCTATTCATAGAATTGCAGAATGGAAGGGGCCACAAGGGTCATCCAGTCCAGCCCCTTGCAATGCAGCCCCCAAAGAGGGGCTCAGACTCAAGACCCTGAGAATAAGAGTCTTATGTCCTACTGACTGAGCTATCCCAGCTCCGTTGCTTTTACAACAATCTTGAGCGGCCACTCTCTTGATATGATTTGGGACCATCCTTTTTCACTCAAAAGAAGCAAACTGTTCCATTTTGAGCAATTTTGTTGGGTGGTTCTTGGTAGAGGTCTAGGCTTCAGCAAACAGAGCAAAACTTGGGGAGCTGGGACAAGGTCTAGGCTGAGGTAAGGCAACAGTTGCAAGATTATATGGCACTGCTTCACCCTGGGATCAGGTTAAAGGGTGCACAAAGACAGAGTTTCAAATATTGCTTCAGCAGCAATAATCCTCTAACTGAGGTTTGAGCAGGACCTACCTTCTGTGAGAGACGCGGGTGGCGCTGTGGGTTAAACCACAGAGCCTAGGACTTGCCGATCAGAAGGTCGGCGGTTTGAATCCCCCCGACGGGGTGAGCTCCCGTTGCTCGGTCCCTGCTCCTGCCAACCTAGCAGTGCATCAAAGTGCAAGTAGATAAATAGGTACCGCTCCGGCAGGAAGGTAAACAGCATTTCGGTGCACTGCTCTGGTTCTCCAGAAGCGGCTTAGTCATGCTGGCCACATGACCCGGAAGCTGTACGCCGGCTCCCTCGGCCAATAAAGCAAGATGAGCGTCGCAACCCCAGAGTCGTCTACGACTGGACCTAATGATCAGGGGTCCCTTTACCTTTACCTTCTGTGAGAGGATCCAAAAGAAAGCCACCCATTGAAGCCTGCACTTTCGCAATGCCGTTCTCTGGCCATGTAATGTGTGCAAAAATGGATATACTAAGGTAAAGCGGCCATAGAAATGCTTGTCAGTGGAAAATAACATACAAATGTGCATTATATTAGGCACCAGCCCAGCCCTCACCACTGATGCTGTCTGCTAGGCACGGGACATGGAGTGTTCACGGGGCTGCACTGCGCTGCTTGCCTGCCCACACAGCTGGAGCCTGGCCGGCCAAGACAACCCTTGGTGGATGCATCACCTTAACACTGGCCGGGCAGCCATTCAGCGAGGAGGCCAAGGTTGTGGTGGCAAGGCCAGGCTGGGCTCCAGGGCCCAGAGACCCCTGGTGGCAGGCAAGGCAGAATGGGGATCTCTGCATTGGGCATCTGCTTCACATGCCTCAGAATCATGCACCCAGGGCTACGCTCCCCCCATGTCCCCCAGGCTACAGCCCTGACTGGGATTCTGGTGTTTGTAGGGAACACATTTAAACCCACAACTCAAGGAAATTAATCTGCAAATATCAACCAAACCATCAGATCATATACATACACTTAATCTGAGGGGTTGTTACTTTATGACAAACACAATGATCCAACTTAAGTATAATGCATAGCAATATCAGCATTTTCCCTTTTCATCCTCATGTGGCCTGTAAGACACCTGAGCATGATTATGAACCATTGATAGGAATATCATTTACGTTGAAAAAGAAGCAACTAGGAAGAAGCAACAAGCAACTTTTTCTTTCTTGTTTCCCTTTGGAGCAGAAAGCTGCAACCACTGAAGAACATCAGTCTTTTCAGTTTGCAGGTATAAAAGAAAATTCATGTAACTCCCAGGAAAAGAGTCAGAGGACCATGAGTAGGACATGTTCGGCTCTTCTATTTCCTAAAAACAAAATGATAGAAATAGTTTTCCTTTTAAGATATGGGAAAGGGGCATTAATGAGGAACCAATAAGCATAGAAAAATCCGCAGAAATAAAAAAATTACCCCCCCCCCAATAGTTTGGCACATAGAACGGTACAATATCACAGGGTATAAATAATGATAAACAATTCTCCAGCCAGAATGTAGCCATGGATAAGATTATCAATTTACAAAATCAAATAATGGTTAAAGAAAGGAATACTGTATTAAGATCAGGATAAGGCATGGCAGTTGGTTCTGGAAGGAAACACACCTGTATAAAGGCACCTTGTTTGTTACTTTTACAAGAGCTATTCATATACAAATCAGGGTGAAGGGGGAAAATAAGGAAAAGAATATCCACTAAAGTCCCATGGAGTTCACTTTCGGAGGTGGGTGTTCAATAATAAACTAATACAGTGGTACCTTGGGTTACAGACCCTTCAGGTTACAGGCGCTACAGACTCCACTAACTCAGAAATAGCACCTCGGGTTAAGAACTTTGCTTCAGGATGAGAACATAAATCGTGCAGCAGCAACAGCAGGAGGCCCTATTAGCTAAAATAGTACCTCAGGTTAAGAACAGTTTCAGGTTGAGAATAGACCTCCAGAACGAATTAAGTTCTTAACCCAAGGTACAGCAAACAATGGTTACAGCAGGGAAACCTCCCAACACAGACACGAAGAGAACAGCATTTCTTATTGATCGCAAAATAATAATAATATTCTGGGCGCTCAACCCTCTTTCTGCTCTTTCAACTTTTCAGCTTAACAGCTTATAAATGATTTTTAAGAGAACATATATGCCCTTAGCCAGCACTGGGAAAAGAGATTTTCCAGCTTTTATCGGATCACAATGAATTTAAACCTTTTGTAAATTTTCAGAATTGCTACATGCAGAATACTTTCCCATGAATTTTTGGAATTTTGACTCTCAGAATGCATTTTGCGGTATTTTCAGAATTCCAACCCTCAGATCATTTTTATTTATTTTTTAGCATTTTCAGATTAATTGAAACATGTTTTCAGCATTTTTCAGAATTCCAGCTGTCATACCTTTTTTGGAATTTTTATCCCTGGAACAAGTGTTCAGGAATTTTTGGAACTCTGAACCTTGGAACAATTCCCCCCACACACACAGACACTTTTTGGAATTCCAACCCTCAGAAAGCATTTTGAAGGATTTTCAGATTTCAAGTCTTGAACATCCTGGCATTGTCCCTCATTTGGAGTTCTGTGTTCCATGGTAGGTATTGAGAAATATTAGAGAGAGCTACAAGCATGAGGTGTATGAAAAGGAGCCAAAGACTTGAGTAAGTTTAAACAAGAGAATAGATTAACAGCGTACATATTGTGCATATTCACATATTTTAGATGATATTAGAAAGGGGAGGGGTACAATTGTTCACTTTATACAGTAAAGCTCTTAGAGATCTTGAATTTTTTGTTTCAAAAAGTGCAAAATGTTAGGAAACAGTAAGCATGGCATAAAATAATCAAAACATTCCAAAGATCACATTGGGAGAGAGGAAATACATGTGAACTGTGCATCCTCATTACAAACTTTTGAAAGAATGTTATCTACAAAAGCCAAGCATATAGTATTGATTATGACAACAGACTTATAAAATTAGCACAACCTTTAAACTTTAGAAAGAGTCAGTCTAAACAAAGAAAATCTGGAATATCAAGATGTTTGGTCTAACATACCTGTCCAAAAAGTACAGTAAACAGAAGGTAATCTAGGTTCTTTGGACGAGGAATTAATGAAAGAAATGGAGACCAGTTATCATAAAAACCATATTTGGTAATGTCACCTCTGACTACTATAGCACTGTTGTGTTAGTTTGCCTACAAGTGCAAATGCTATCCAAATGCTATCATACCAGTTTTACACAGTTAACAATCTCTTCTCCATAAGAATGTGATCAGTATCTGGGCCGCTCCCAGGAAATGGATTTTAATTAATCACTTAAATAAAATATATTTATTTGCTCCTCAAAATAATGATAACAAGGTCAAGCCTGGGTCTTTAACCACTGTAAAATTCAGAATTTTAGAAATCACACGGAATACATCATCTCAATACTTGCTTACTGCCTGACACTCCCACTATAAGTGACTATAAGTCCCATTAGTGGAACACCCCCAAGACAGAAAACCAAACCACAAATATTATGTGCTTGCTACCACCAGTGGATTGATTTAAGTAATTGCTCCTTAACAAGTACTGTAAATTGTTCAGTAATGAGTTAACAATTTGTTTTGAATTGTTTACTTTGAAGTGGCAAGCTCCATTGTTCTCTGCATGTATTTTACCACCACTGGACAATACTTCCTTTGTGTTTCGCTTTCTTGGATTAACAGCGTCTATAGCAGGAACCCGGAAACCATGCTCTTGAGAAGTCCCACTTGAAAGCAACAGACCTGCTTTGATAGTTTGACGATCGTGAAGCAAAATATTTATGGTTAAAATGCTTTGCGTAAGAAACATGAGCTCTTGTTACATAACCCTTGGTCTATAAATGGAATCCTGAATGCCTCCTAAATTAGTCTTGCTAAGACTTTTGTGGAACAAAACGGAAATTACAAAGGGACTGGACTTTTGATATGAACTCCAAACATGGACCAAACAAAGAATCCTAACAGGTATAAATGATTGTATATTATTCTTTCAGTGTGCTAAACTCAACAGGGACTTATTGGACCGAAATACTCTAAATGCATTTGATTACTGTATAGATTAGCAAAATGCTTGTGATTATAACGGGAGTGAAGGGAAGGTGGAAACAGGTACCACATATTGCAGGGCCCCCAGGAGGCTGTGCTATATTTCTTGGTACTCTTTCTGTACAAGGAGGGTCCTACTGTGCTCAGTGGAACATAGTCCCATGCAAGCATGCATAGGAGTTGCAGCCAGGCCCCAGATAGGGCAGCATTTCACCATCACTTCAGCAATTCCCCGAGATGCAGAAGTTAGGCTTTTTTGCATAGGAAGGAATCACACCCATTCACTTGGATTGGAGAAAGTATACATCTGTATTCTGTAGGGTGGCCAGATGCAACAGATGACAGGGCTTCCTCACCTTTGTGTTGCTGATGTTGTTGTTTAGTCATTTAGTTGTGTCCGACTCTTCGTGACCCCATGGACCAGAGCACGCCAGGCACTCCTGTCTTCCACTGCCTCCCGCACTTTGGTCAAACTCATGCTGGTAGCTTCAAGAACACTATCCAACCATCTCGTCCTCTGTTGTCCCCTTCTCCTTGTGCCCTCCATCTTTCCCAACATCAGGGTCTTTTCCAGGGAGTCTTCTCTGAGGTGGCTAAAGTATTGGAGTCTCAGCTTCACAATCTGTCCTTCCAGTGAGCACTCAGGGCTGATTTCCTTCAGAATGGAGAGGTTTGATCTTCTTGCAGTCCATGGGACTCTCAAGAGTCTCCTCCAGCACCATTATTCAAAAGCATCAATTCTTTGGCGACCAGCCTTCTTTATGGTCCAGCTCTCACTTCCATACATCACTACTGGGAAAACCATAGCTTTAACTATACGGACCTTTGTTGGCAAGGTGATGTCTCTGCTTTTTAAGATGCTGTCTAGGTTTGTCATTGCTTTTCTCCCAAGAAGCAGGCGTCTTTTAATTTCGTGGTTGCTGTCACCATCTGCAGTGATCATGGAGCCCAAGAAAGTAAAATCTCTCACTGCCTCCATTTCTTCCCCTTCTATTTGCCAGGAGGTGATGGGACCAGTGATCTTCGTTTTTTTGATGTTGAGCTTCAAACCATATTTTGCACTTTCCTCTTTCACCCTCATTAAAAGGTTCTTTAATTCCTCCTCACTTTCTGCCATCAAGGTTGTGTCATCTGCATACCTGAGGTTGTTGATAGCTGATAGGGGCATGCAATTTACACTTGCTGAAATCCCCACTTTTGCATGACTATTAAAACTACAGGAGCCCAGCCCTCTTTTGCAGCTGACTATGCTAGCACTCAGGGACAAGAATGGGGTAGGAAGTAAACCCTTATTGCTAGTGATAATAGTTTCTTGTAGGACAGCATGATTTGTCTGGGGGCGGGGGGGGGGGGGTGGGAATCACAGCCTGTTTGCTTTGACACACAGAACTCAAAGGATGAAATTGGGAGATTTCAGGATCCAAAACTTGGGCATCGCTGACGAAAGCAGCGATGCATATTACAGATACTTAGAATTTTATTTTCTTTATCCAAACCTTACCATGTAAAGGCTGTAGAAAACAGGCGGCACAAGTTATAACATGACTGGCACAACAGGCTGGTGTACTATGGTGCTGAAACTGCACACCTCGCCTGACTCAGCAATGAATTAATTCTTTGCGGTACTTCCTGTTTGTGCCACACGTAAGGACCTTTGGGCTCTTGTTCTAATCTTTGGGTCACCAACTTGCTCTTTTGTAAGGTCCCAGTTTCCCCTAGTTCTCCCCTTTCAACAGGGCATCAAGCAATGTTTGCTGAACCTTGTCTTTCCAGATCAGAACCTGAAATCACAATCCTGAAAATCCATATCTGTTCCGATTCTCTGTCAAATATTGTCCATCTCCTTCTTAAAATCAGAAGCTGCTAATTAGGATAAAGGTCACACCCACACCATAAATTTAAAGCACATTTAGAGCACACGTCTCTAAAAAAGAATTGTGGGAACTGTAGTTTCTTAACAGTGTTGGGAACTGTTGCTCTGTGGGTGACAGTCTACTGTTTCCAGGATTCTTTGCGGGAAACCATGTGCTGGAAATGTGCTTTCAGTGTATGGTATGCATGTGACCAGAGTTTAAGTTGTCTTCTTTTCTAATGACGTTGTGCTTGTTTCTGTCCCCACTTTAGACCATACATCCAGACAATGCTCATACTTCTAATACTTTCTCCATTGGTAAGGGGAGCATCTCTGCAGAGAACCACCAGCTCTGCTCCAAGGCTTTTTCTGCCAGGATGGGTTCCTAATGCTTGTACATTAGTTATATGTGCATCTGCTGAGACCAGACCAAAAGGAGAAGAGGGAGATCAAGGTACCAGAACATTTATGGGGAGGGTGCACTCTCTTTTTGTCCACTTTGGGGTAAATATGGGGTAAATAACTTCTATATAAGCTTGATCCACTCTGTTCTCATATACAAGCTTGGAGCAAGTATGTGTGGGCTCTTTTTTTAGCTAACAACAAAGCCCCTGTGACAGGAAATGGGGGACAGGACAGCTTCCTGTTCCTTATAGCAGCAATGTCAGGAAGAACTATTTTATGGTAATATAGTATTTCATAAGGCTATAATATCTAACTACTGTAATTTAGGTAAACCACAGGCTACTTCATCACATGCACTAAAATAAAACAAAGACACATAAAGGTAAAGGTAAAGGGACCCCTGACCATTAGGTCCAGTCGCGGACAACTCTGGGGTTGCGGCGGTCATCTCACTTTATTGGCCGAGGGAGCAGGCGTACAGCTTCCGGGTCATGTGGCCAGCATGACTAAGCCACTTCTGGCGAACCAGAGCAGTGTACGGAAACGCCATTTACCTTCCCGTCGGAGCGGTACCTATTTATCTACTTGCACTTTGACATGCTTTCGAACTCCTAGGTTGGCAGAAGCAGGGACCGAGCAACGGGAGCTCACCCCGTCGTGGGGATTCGAACTGCTGACCTTCTGATCGGCAAGCCCTAGGCTCTGTGGTGTAGTGCTACTGTAATTTAGGTAAACCACGGGCTACTTCATCACATGCACTAAAATCAGACAAAGACACATATAGCAGATCAAATAAGCGAAAAGCTCCTGCCACAATGCTCAAGCTGGTGTTTAACATGCTACAGAAGGGTTGAGGTACTTGCAGCCCACTGATTAAATGCAACCCACCAGTCTTCTCAGTCCACCTTGCCAGGCCCTACCCAGGTCCTGCCCCTCGCCGTATTCTGTGCACTCGAGTGTCCTTTGCTCAGGCTAGCAAAGGGTACCAGGCTTCCGATATTGGACTAGGGAAGCCAAGGGATAGCTGGATAGTTGGTAGCTATCCCAACTGATGGATTGCTCCATTGGTTAGAGCATGGTGCTGATAACGCCAGCTTTGCAAGTTTGATCCCCAATATGAGACAGCTGCATATTCCTGCATTGCAGGGGGTTGGTCCTCAGGGTCCCTTCCAACTCTTCTGTGATCTATGAACACTGCACCAATCTGCTTTCTTGGTGGCTGGTACTGGAGCCAATCAGACTGGCAAAGCAAGAAGAGGCTGGTCTGCTTCACAGCTCCCTACATCTCTGTGGCCCTTCCACAGATAGAACTAATAAATGCCTGAATATGGAAGACTATGGTATCAGCACTTAACTAACGGACAATAGTATAGGAGCCAAAGAACTCTGAGGCACAATTCTCAAGTAAAATCTCATTGGAGACAAGGTGACTGTTCTGACAAAAGAGTGTGGAATACTGTCTACGTAACCTCAAATGATAGGCACTATAAAACAGAGTTGTTGTTGTTTTTAAGTCGCATATCAGTTAACTGATTTGGGCCTCCGTTATAGGATTACCAAGACCTCAAGGACTACAGGGTCCAGCAGGACCAACTGGCATTCCTGGTTCAGAAGGAGATAAAGGCTCTATAGGTGGAAAGGAATCAAGTGGAAACAGTAATCTTCCAGGTAAAAGCTGTTGTTGTCAATTATTATTATTATTTTCAGCAGCAGCAGCAACAGGAACACAGCTAGGCACTGTACAAAAATAAAAAATTATATGGGCCCTACCAGAGATTTATAATCTAAAGGGGGGGGTCAACTTTTTTTTTCCCTCAATGTGCAAAGTACCAGGAGGACAAAGATTATGACAACGATTCATTCTGACTGCTCTTTTTCAGTATACAAAGCATTTGACACCATTTTGTTCATTTATTATCAGAATAACCCGGTGAGGTAGGCAAGGGTGAGAGCTAGTAGTTCATCCGATATCAATTGCATTGTTTGACATCCTAATGTTTTTATTTGGTCAAAGTGAAATGTGTCACTGTATAACACATAACTGGCACATAATCAGAAAGAAAAGTATTAACATAATTACAATTGCTCCAATCAAATAGATTGGAAGAAAGTGTTTTCTTCTACAATGTGCAAGTATATTGAGGATCAAATTTCAAAACCGCCTCATATTGAGATTAGCAAAAAAGTGATACAAAGACTTGAAGTTTAGGCCAAAAGACCACAGACACTTCTCAAAGTCAAGAAGTGAGGAAGAAATATATCCCTTTGGTTTCTGGGCCAGTCATAACTCCATGAGGGACAAAGATGCTCTCTGCTTCTGAATCAACTCTCTTCCTCTAAAAAATAAAATGCCTCTGTATGGTTTCTACCAGTGCTATTTTTCTTGAAAAAGAAGTGTCAGAACTCACCATGAACGCCTCCCTTGTTCTCTTATATTGGCAATGGCACCCACCTGAGGTGTTGGAACTGAGTTCCCGCAAGTTCCGGCAAGTTCCAGCTGGGGGGGGGGGAGCCCTGATTACTACTAATCTGGTGTGCACATGTGGACATTTCTCACTTAGGGGTTCTGGAGGGCAGTTGTCAGCTTTCTTCCCCCGATGTGGTGATGTCAGTGTGTGCAAAAAGAGAAGCCACATCCAAATACTGACCACCCCTGTTGTTCTGCCCAGACACTGAGGTCCAGTGCCGAGGGCCTTCTGGCAGTTCCCTCGCTGCGAGAAGCCAAGTTACAGGGAACCAGGCAGAGGGCCTTCTTGGTAGTGGCGCCTTCCCTGTGGAACGACCTCCCACCAGATGTCAAAGAGAACAACAACTACCAGACTTTTAGATGCCATCTGTTTAGGGAAGCTTTTAATGTTTAATAGACTATTTTTTAAAATATTCTGTTGGAAGCTGCCCAGAGTGGCTGGGGAAACCCAGCCAGATGGGTGAGGTATAAATAAACTATTATTATTATTATTATTATTATTATTAGTGCAATCTTAAGAGCCAACACACAGGGCTACTGGTCCTTAGACAGTAGCACTTTCTGAGCTCTGGCAGAAAAGAAAATCTACAGCAGACACTGTCCCAATCCTAAGAGGAAAACCTCTTGGCAGTTTTTCTGAGTCCTCTCCCTTCCCCTTTCCCCAGAGGGCTTCAGCTGGACCTACTATTGTCCTGTTGCAAGGCAAAAACTTGCATAGCCTCTCCACAAAAACCTCTTTCTCTTCCCAAAGTTGGCCGCACAAATCTGTCACTTGCAATTATTAACATGAGGTTATTTTAATTCCATCTCCAAACAAGAGGGCATTTAGTTCAACTCGCCATCCAGGAAGTTAACAAAATTTGCACCTGAAGAAAAATTTCCAAGTGAACCAGCCAAGATGAGTGAGCTCAAAAACTATTTGTATTACATTTCCTTCCTACAGAAGGCAGAACAGGAGAGAAATACTGAACATTGGAAAACAGAATAGCTATTGTTTCTGTTGGCAAACGCCCTTCGACTTCTTTAAAGAGGAGGAAGTTTATTCTGCTTCTTGTGTACAGTAAAAAAATATTTGAATAACCTAAAAGAATGAGCAACTGAGGACCACTTGGCACATTATAGTTTTACAGTAGGTGCACTGTTCTCAAATGAGGGACTCTGCGCCAGCTCTGTAGCTACATGAAAGCTTGGCCATAGATTGTTATCCATACATATTTTGAAAAAGTTCACTTCCGGAATTTGCAGTTGATCAGGAAATCTAATGCAACTATTTTCTCATTCAGAGCTGGAAAGCCTTAAAACACAAATAAGAGGCTTGGAAACAGAGTTGGAGGGTTTGAAATCTGCCATCACCAAAACTCAAAAAGGTAAGAAAAGGAAATTATTGTTTGCTTTTGTTCAAATAGGCTGATATAGCTTCAAGTTGACTATTTCCCCCAAAAATATTTTATTAAAGTTTTCACGATACAGTAAAATAATGCCTAGAACAAATAGGATCAGAAAGACAAAATTAAAAGAGAAAAGAACAAGAAAAGTTAAAGGGAAAAAGCGGAACCAGATAGATAAGGAACATTAATAATTTCAATAATCATAATCGTAATAAAAAATAAAATTATATATATCTAGCCCTCTGTCATAATTATACCTTAATCTTCACCTACAAAGAATGAGTCTTCTCACCTCTTGCCGTCTCAAGTTTACCGTTGATGAAATTTGAGTTCACAAAAGTGATGGGGAACCCGTGGCCGATGGCTACCAATATGTTGTGCAACCACTACTCCCATCCTCTCCTCTGCTTTAAACCAGGCTGAGAACCTTTCTCCTTCCACTGAAATATAAAATGCTGCCCGCACCATCAATGCACCTGGCGTTTTACAGTATTAGATTGAAAGCCTTGCAATCTTGTCTCTTTCTAGTTCTCCTTGCCCCCAACGGCGTGATGGTTGGCGAGAAGGTATTCAAAACAGATGGATCCAGAGGTGATTATGATGCTGCACGTGAGACCTGCTTGCGCATGGGTGGCACACTTGCCTCCCCAAGGAATGTGGCAGAGAACAGCGCCCTGCAAAAAATAGTGACCTGGTATAACAGAAGAGCAGTCCTTGGGATCAATGACATGGCGACAGAAGGCAGGTTTGAGTACCTGAATGGCGACGTCATTGGGTACTCTAACTGGGCCCCAGGAGAACCAAATAATCTTGGCAACGAGGACTGTGTAGAAATGCATCAAGATGGCAAATGGCATGACAGAGGCTGCATACTTGAGTGGTTAGTCATATGTGAATTCTAAAATCAGGAGGTGCAGGGGTGGCCATGTTTCTGAGGTGAAGGAATAGTTTGTTCTAATTCTTTCAAAATTCAGTACCCCTCTAGCTTGAACAGTAAGTTGCGCAAGTGATATTCAAGATGCTACTTTCCTTTACCTGACTGTGTGCAGAAAGAATATGGCAAATTTAATGTGAGGCTTGTGATTTCTAGTAAAGCATGTCCAAGAATAAAAAATACATGCTATGAGTACACAGACATTCAGGCAACATCCATCCCCATGGTAACAACAAGGAAACTACACTGGAACGCCCACATGCCTTTTCAACCAGTCCCAAAAATGCAAAACTGCCATTTTCTTCTCTATAGCCCAATTCAAGGAATTGTTCCTCACCTGCACAAGAACATATAACAAAGGCTACTCCAGCTCAGACCATGGCGTAACTTCATAAGGCGCTCAAGGAATCATACCAGTGATTCTAGCATTCAGATTCAGGAACGTTGCTCTCTGAACCAGCACAGGAGCTTGCTGAAGAAAGAAATAGCAGAGCAACAACACTCACCATCATTTCAGGTGGTCAGCGGTAATTGTAGCTACCAACGCAAGAGGCCAAAAGACTTCCAGTTGATCCCATAAGGCTACTTACTCTGACATTTATTCCAGGTTTGTGCTATTTGTTTCTCGGACATAGGTTGGGTTGTTCAAGAACTAGCTATCTCTTGTTGTCTTTCTTTCTTTCTTTCTTTCTTTCTTTCTTTCTTTCTTTCTTTCTTTCAAATAATTTTTATTGGAATTTTATTTACAATATAACATAACCCCCCCACCCCCCAATACACAATCCACCCTCTTTAAACGTCAACATAACATACAGTGAGCATAACATACAATACAAACAACGAAATAAAAGACTTCCTTTATCCTGTACCTGGCCTCCTTATTTACTTCTTATAAACTGTTTCCTTTATGAATAATTATTAAGATTTTTCTAATTATAACTTAAATATCCACAAAGTCTCCTGCAGACATTAATGGAAACAAGTCCAGGTATGTATTTTGGGGCACTGTTTTGTGAAGTATTCTCTGCATTTCCCCCATCTTTTTTGAAACTCTTATCTAGTGTGATCTCTAATTGCCTCTGTTAATCTAGCCAGTTCAATATACCCTAACAGTTTGTCTTGCCATTCTTTTTTTGTTGACACAGTTTCTTTTTTCCAGTTTTTAGCAATTAGGATCCTTGCCGCTCCTGTGGCATAGAGGAATATTTTCTGATTCTTGTTGTCTCCTTTCAACCAGGCCAACAGCCCTGCTAAACTTCTGACCATCAGAAGCAGGACCTTATTGCTCACCAGTTTGGGGATACAGAAAAACCTAGGAAAAGTGGGCTACTTTTGCATAGCAGAATATCTATCCTTCTTTGTATTCCTGTGACAACTTGCATTGTCAAAGTATGCTGCATAAGGCAGAGAGGAAAAAATCCATGCTTTTAAACTGCCTTCTAGCTGTAATCCCAAATGTTTTGTATTATTACCAGACATTAGGTCAATGGAGATGTCTTTATAAACCACAGACCTTGCAAGGAAAAGGATATTGGATCCCTGAGGGTACTATGATTGTGAAAAGAACCTGTTGCCAAGATATGGAGACTCGCAAGTAATCTTGTCAATGGAGGCATAGTTCACTGGGTTACATTGCCAGCTCTAAAATGTGGATATAGTACAGATTAGTCATTCCACACCTGTCTAATCTATACAGCCTGGTGCAGCCCATCTCATCCCTCTTGCCTGAACCGTCTTCTCCTACACTTACTCCAGTGATGAGTAAGAGCTAAAGTGCAGCCATAATGAACGAATCAAACATGGTTCTATACAGTGCTATTTTTCTAGAAAGAGATTTCGCAGAACTCACCATGAACTCACTTTGTTCTCTTACAATGGCAACAATGCCCACCTGAGAGGTACCAGAACTGAGTTTTAGCTAGTTTTGGCTGAAAAAAAGCCCTGGTACTTTATGATGCCACCTTCAGAGTCACATTATGAGTCAGTCAGCTGTATCAGTCTTTCAGATCTTCCCTCTGACTGAACAATACTATAAGTTAAAGCCCTAAATACTCACCCTATCTTGCTGAGGAGCATTGCACTTTCATCAGCAAACACATGTTCCCTGTAAAGCCAACTTCAGGTAAGGACAACCCTAGGTTATCTCAAGGTCATCTTTGTTATCTCTGTCATCTCATGACATCCTCAGAAAAACACTCCATTGAGAGTGCCAGTCTTTTCCTCTCTCTGAGTTGCAAGGTTTAACAAATATACAACAGAAGCAAAACAAAACCACTCCAATGTCCAGCATCTGACAGATCAAACAAAAACACAAGAAGAGTTGCTGGATCAGGTCAACGGCCCATCTAGGATTAAATTCTACAATTAAACAAATTAATGCCTTAGATCCACCTGAAACTTCAAATCTAAAGTGCATTTCAGAACCTGATATTTTCTCGATACTACACAATGGAGTGGTAGGTCTCTGAAAGAAGGAACTTGCCCTCTGTTCTTGAGCAACTAACATGTTTTGATTTAAGGAACAGTCATTAAAATAATAGATTTCTGGCAGTTGGAACCTCAAGATGGACTGGTTGATGCATGCATGTGTAAGAATGGTTATCATGCATTTATTTTACTCCCCCCCCCCACTTCTTTCCATGTGATGTGTGTCATGGCAATGACAATGGATTATATTTGTCACTAACAAACATGGGCCAAGGTCCAAAGAGCTTGAGCAGATTCTCTGCAAACATCACAAGCTACCTTAGAAAGCCTTCTTGGTTTCAAAGGTGGTTTGCTATTTCAAAGGTGGTTTGCTATGAAGAGCTGCTGTTTGAGAAGCTCAAGGCCCAAACCCCTGTTGAGACTATGGTGGCCCATCATGTAACATGAATATTGAAATGGGAGGAGAAAAGGTTGTTGCTAAACATTCTGAGCTTTGTGGGACAGCGTCCCAAGATGTTCTTGTCTCCATTCCAAGCCTCTGTTGCCTAATGTGCATGCGTGTGAATAATCCTTAGATCTGACTGTATAAACCATTACTTTTCTTCTCTTATGCTGCCTTCGCTTTGACAGGAGTGGTAAATAAAGTTGGAGACAAAATATTTATTGCCAGTGGGAAGGAAGCCTTTGTATTATTGCCAGTTAGTGCAGTTATACCTGAAAACTCTTGAGTTAGCTTAGTCGGTAGAGCATGAGATTCTTAATCTCAGGGTCATGGGTTTGAGCCTCATGCTGGGCAAAAGATTCCTGCACTCCAGGAGGAGATAACCATCGTGGTCCCTTCTAACTCTGCAATTCTATTAATCTGTTACCCTGTGATATACTTTGTTGTCCCCTCCACATTCATGAAAGTCCCTCAGCTGGGGTAGCCATGTACATGTCATCAAAAAAAGAGTACAAAAGATGACACACATTTGCATAAAACTTGCAATAATTGGGATATAAACAGAGCACACCTCACCATGGTGGGCTTGTGGGGAAGACTGATCAGGTGAGCTGTGTCAGTCTGCTGCTCAGGGTGCCGCTAACTGTTCATGGGTCCCTGCTCTCCATCCTTATGGTGATTTATACTTTAATCAGGCTACCTTTCCAAAAGAGGACCCTTTCCAATAAGTAGGACCCACAGCCACCCTACTTCTAGGCAGTGCTTGATCCTATGATGTTCCTGCTCAATGAAGAATAATGGGATTTGTTTTACTTTGCTTGGATCTACAAGAGACATGTTTAACTTTATTAGAATGATATATTTACTATCTAATAATATCTTATTTAGAATGATATATTAGAGATATCATTCTAAAATGTTACAGGGCAGACTTGTAGATTAAAAGCGTTTCTTACCTTGTTTTGTCCATCAAAACGTCATTTCACTATTGCTGGTTCCTGGTTGCTCTGCAGAGCCCTCTGGCGTCTCATTTTAATAACGCATTATGAACATTAAAAGCGGAATACAATGTGTCCATCTACGTTGTGAAAACCATTTCTTAACCCTTCCTTAACATTATAAACCATGAGTGTAGATCCACCCTTCTTCTTTCTCAGGTGTGGCCATCCACTCTACCTGAACTTGCTCTTTTTGATTTTGTGTTTTTCCCTTAGGTTCCAAAACACTTCTCAGGGTGGAAAGAAAGAAAAGAAAAAAAAAAAATAGACTTCCGGGGGCGGCGCGAACGGCAATGGCGGTCCTCTTCTGAACGGGAGAGGAGGCTCCGCAGGCAACGGGTCGTCCGCTACGGCGAAGCGGAGACCCACTCTGGAAAACCCCAGGCGGCAAGAGCCTGGGGTCTTGAGGCTCGGTGGGCGCCTTGAGCGACCCTCCAAGTGCAGAAGGAACCCCGTAAGGGGCTCCGGAGCGCGGAGGGGGGTTGCGGCGCTGAGAGCTGTTTCACAGCCTGAGGAGCGAAGCCGCGCTGCTACTGTCGGTGAGCGCTGATCCCTTTTCCTGCTAAATTATGGATTCGGACGAAAAAGCAACTAACTTGTGAGTAAAAGACTGAGTCACTTGAATTTGAGACTTTAAAGGGAAAATTTAAATTGGCTTGAACTTGGCTGAAAGCGGAGAGACGTGGAAGCAGGAAGTCCGTCTTCCGCAGCCATTGAACTTGAAAAAAGCAATTAGCTGGAGGAGTGGAGGCTGAAAAAAAGAGATTCTAAGTTTTACAGATCTAAGCATCTATTGAACTTGCATCTTAAAGTAAAGACTTTAAGCTAAAGATTTGGGATTTTTACTTGCACTTGACTTTCCTCCTTTTATTGGATTACAAATTAGAAGGTGAAACCCAGAGTCAGGAGCTGCCTGAGCACTAAGGGAGCTGTCAGCACTGCAGATTTGGATACTGTATATTGGAACTTGAAACAATCTGAGGGTATTGAGACCTTTTAAATTTGAAACATTCTTTTTGGGGATAAATAAGCACTGTCTGCAACAAAGTGACTATTTACAAACTCTGCTAAATATTTGTACTTGAAGGTTCTTGGACATTAAATTAGACTCTGAAAGACAGATTAAGCTCCCTCTAGAGGATTGGACTAAAACAGTGACTTTACACGCACTTTTTACTTTCGATTCCCTTCCTGTTTGCTTGCTCTGGACCTTTCCATTCCCATGGGAATAACTCAGTGTGACCTTGACTGACAGATAACGTTGGAATGAGTGGCACAAGAAAAAGAGGGAGAGCTAAACAAACAACTTTAACAACTCTAACCTCAGCCTCACAGACACGTAGATCATCTGTGCCTACTTTGCCCTCAGAAGTGGAGGGAGAGGGCGAAGCAGAGCAGTTACAATTGGAAGATATGGCCTCAGGAGCATCTGTTTCTGTTCTAGATAAAATTTTTGAAAAATTGGAAGCTTTGGACAAGAAAGTAGATGCGCAATCAGCAAAGATTGACAAAAACACAGAATGTCTAAATAAATTAACCACACAAGTGGCACAGAATGCACAAGCAATTGGACAGTTAACGGAGGCCTCAGCAGAAAATCGGAAATTGACTGAGGACACTAGACAAAAATTAGAAAATTTAGAGCAAGAGGTAAGACCACTCACTAAACAAGTTGGGGAACATCAGATTTATCTCTCTATGATAGAACTGCGAAACCGTGAGAGCAACTTAAGGATTAGATCACTACAAGAGGCAGAAGAAGGACATCTAACTGAGTTTTTGACCAAAGAATTCTCCAAGTTCTGGAACTTGGAAGAAAAGGACTTTAAAATCGTGTCAGCTTTCAGACTTGGAAGATTCATAAAGAAGGAGAGGCCCAGAGACTGTTTGATAACATTGAGATCAAAGGAGGAAAGGGATAAGATTTTGGGACTACATTTTGTAAAATCACTGGAGGTCTTGGATAGAAGAATTGAAATTTATAAAGATATCCCAAGACTACTGCTTGATCTTAGAGCCGCCTATTCTGAACTTGTTAAACTACTAAGGAGCAACGCAATTCCATTCAGGTGGGAATTTCCCCAAGGAATATCTTTTACCTTTAGAGGGAGAAAGGTCAAAGTAAGAACACTGGAAGAGAGAGACAAATTCCTGTCTACATACGGAGAGGACCTTCAAAAAGGAATTGAACTACCTTCTGGGCCTGAAGCAACGCCAGTACCAACATCAGCATCTGTGGAACCTGAAGATCCTGAGAAGATACCACCCCTTGAAAAATAACCAGATAGTTCAGGATGTCTCTGCAACTGTTGAGCTGGAATATTAATGGTTGTAACATTCCGGAAAAAAGGAAGAAAATATTTCATATATTAAAAAAAGAACAATTGGACATTATTTGTTTACAAGAAACACATGTGACGAGGCTCCACAGAAAAGTGTTAATAAACAAAAGATTGGGCCAGGAATTTGTATCGTCCGACAAAGTTAAGAAGAGAGGTGTGGTGATATATGCAAAAGAGAGCCTGTCACCTAAATTCCTATTTAAAGATGAACATGGAAGAATTTTGGCTATTGAGATACAATATCAAGGAGAGAAACTGCTGATATTAGGAATCTATGCACCTAATGAAGGGAAATCGGAATTTTACAAGAAGTTGCAGGAGACAATGCTGGACTATCTAGACTATAACAACATCATAATGATGGGAGATATGAATGGGGTCGTATCAACTAACATGGACAAGTCACAAAGTCAAAATGTTACAAAAGACGGCAGACTACCTAAAACCTTTTTTGAAATGACTGACAATATGGATTTGATTGACATTTGGAGGACAAAGAACCCACTAGGAAGAGAGGGAACATTCTTTTCTGAAGCCCAACTGACCTGGACAAGAATCGACCAAATATGGATTTCTAGAGGCCTGGCACCTAAGGTCAGAAAAGTGGAAATCTGCCCAAAGACCTGCTCCGACCACAATGCAGTAAAGATGGATATGACACTATTACCAACTGGATCCTTTAGATGGAAGATGAATGACAATTTGTTTAGAGATCAGGAAATTACCAAGAAGGCCCAAAAAGTCTTGAAGGACTATTTTGAGATAAATATGAATAATATGGTGGAAAAAAGAATAATCTGGGACGCAAGCAAAGCTGTAATGAGGGGATTCTTGATACAACAGAATGCAGTAAAGAAAAGAACACAAAATGAGAAAAAAGATAAGATTTTGGATAAAATAAAAGAATTAGAGAAAAAACTAAGAGTGAATCCGAAGTCACAGCCAACTCTGAGAGAAATTAAACTTTATCAAACACAATATTCTAAATTGATAAATCAGGAAATTGAATGGAAGGTTAAATTAATGAAACAAAAAACGTTTGAGTCGGCGAATAAATGTGGAAAACTGCTAGCTTGGCAGCTGAAGAGAAGACAAAGATTAAATATTGTTACAAACTTAGAGGTTGATGGAAAAAACATTCAGAATCCAGTGGACATCAGAAAGTGTTTCCAGAGATATTTCAAAAAATTATACACCCAAGGGCCGCAAGATGATGCTGAGATTAAACAATTTTTGGTAAAAAACGGACTATCTAAATTGTCACAAGAAAATAGGACAATCCTGAATTCTAAAATAACACGACAGGAGATCGAACAAGCCATCCAGAACATGCAACTTGGCAAATCTCCAGGACCAGATGGGCTGACCTCCAAGTACTATAAGACATTAAAAGACTATTTGATACAACCTTTGATGGAGGTCAGCAATGAAATTATGGAGGGGAGGAGGGCACCGGAGTCGTGGAAGGAAGCGTTTATCACATTAATACCAAAGTCGGAAGCTGAAAAGACACAACTTAAGAACTACCGTCCCATCTCTCTTTTAAATGTGGATTACAAAATATTTGCAGACATTTTGGCAAATAGATTTAAAAAAGTTTTAAATGAAGTAATTCATAAGGACCAGGCCGGCTTTCTCCCAGGAAGACATCTGTTTGCTAATACAAGGAACATTATTGACATTTTGGAACTTTTGCAAACAGATATAAATACAAAAGCAGTTTTAATCTTTATAGACGCGGAGAAGGCCTTTGACAATATCTCCTGGAAATTTATGATGGGAAATTTAAAAGAGATGGGAGTGGGACGGGGTTTTGAGAATGGGATCGGGGCGTTATACTCAGAACAGAAAGCTAAACTGATAGTTAATAATGTGGTTACAGAAGAGTTTAAAATTGAAAAAGGGACACGACAAGGTTGCCCTATTTCCCCTTTGTTATTTATTTCGGTTCTGGAAGTGCTATTGAACATGATTAGAGAGGATCGGTTGGTGGAAGGAATTCAGGTCGGTCAGAAACAATATAAATTAAAAGCTTTTGCAGATGACCTGGTTTTGACCTTGCAGAAGCCAGAGCCCAGTACGAAAAGAGTATTACAACTGATTAATGACTTTGGTCGGGTGGCTGGATTTAAACTAAATAAACAGAAAACTAAGGTTTTGGGGAAAAACTTGACTGATACAGAGTCAGAACGGTTTCAGAATGAGACGGAACTTAATGTGGTTAAAAAAGTAAAATACCTAGGGGTAAACATAACAGCAAAAAATCTAAGTCTATTTAAGGACAATTATGAAAAATGCTGGACAGAAATTAAGAGAGACTTAGATAGTTGGTCAAAATTGAAACTTTCTTTGTTAGGCCGAATTGCTGCTATCAAGATGAATGTATTGCCAAGGATGTTGTTTTTATTTCAAACACTTCAGGTCTTGGACAAAACGGGGTGCTTTCAGAAGTGGCAGAGAGACATTTCTAAGTTTGTCTGGCAGGGCAAAAAGCCCAGAATTAAGTTTAAGATATTAACCGATGCAAAACAAAGAGGGGGCTTTGCCCTGCCAGACTTAAAGTTGTATTATGAAGCCGCAGCGTTCTGCTGGCTAAAAGACTGGCTACTTCTTGAAGACACTGACGTGCTAGATCTGGAAGGGTTTAACAATGCTTTTGGATGGCATGCATATTTATGGTATGACAAGGTTAAAGCAAATAAGGCCTTTAAGAACCATATTGTCAGAAAATCATTGTTTAATGTCTGGATAAAATATAAAGACTTGCTGGAAAATAAGACACCAAGGTGGCTTTCACCTTTGGAAGCCAAGGCCCGAAAAAGACCCAATATGGAGGCTAAATGGCCAAAATATTGGGAAATACTAGAAAAGGATGGAGACAATTGGAAATTGCAGAGTTTGGAGAAAATGAAAGACAAAGTGCGAGATTGGTTACATTACGCTCAGATTAAAGAAGTTTTTAAAAATGATAAAAAACTAGGGTTCCAGGTGGAGAAATCGAAATTAGAAACAGAATTGTTAGAACCAAAGATTAAGGTACTTTCAAGGATGTATAACTTGCTGTTGAAATGGAATACACAAGATGAAACGGTTAAATCGGCTATGATAAGGTGGGCACAGGACATTGGGCATAATATCATGTTTGAGGACTGGGAGAGGTTGTGGAACAATGGATTGAAATTTACTGCATGTAACGCTCTGAAAGAAAATGTAATGAAAATGATTTATAGATGGTATATGACCCCAGTCAAACTTGCCAAAATTTACCACCTGTCTGATAATAAGTGTTGGAAATGCAAAGAGTGTGAGGGAACGTTCTTCCACCTCTGGTGGACTTGCCCTAAAGTGAAGGCGTTCTGGGAAATGATTTATAATGAACTGAAAAAGGTATTTAAATATACCTTCACTAAGAAACCAGAGGCCTTCCTTTTGGGTATTGTCGGCCAAGGGGTGGCAAAGAAGGACCAGACATTTTTTATGTATGCAACAACAGCAGCAAGGATACTTCTCGCAAAACATTGGAAAACTCAAGATCTACCCACACTGGAAGAATGGCAGATACAACTGATAGACTACATGGAACTGGCTGAAATGACTGGCAGAATCCGCGACCTGGGAGAAGAGAGGATTGAGGAGGACTGGAAGAAATTTAAGAACTATTTACAAAAGTATTGTAATTTGAGTGAATGCTAAACAAGACGCTAGATCAAAATAACTGAGCACCACTAAATTTAGAAGTTTTTAAGAAAATAAGTAAGATTGTGAAACTTAGCTCCTTTTGAGAACTATAAGATTATGAAATATAAGGGATATAAGAATTTTAAATAAGATGATAAATTGCTGACAAAACGCTATAACGATGAAAATGGGAGCGGGAGATGTGAGGAAGTCTAAAGAAAATGTGAAAATATGTTAAGATCAACGTTACATTGTTTACTATGTTTATTTTTATTGTAAAACTTAATAAATTGCTTTAAAAAAAAAAAAGGAAAGAAAGAAAAAAATACTTCCCAGGTTCCAATTTAGATTCTGGTGTAACAGCTGGGATGGCATCAGCCACATCCAGCCTTTCTGAATAGGGAATATCCTCTGTGACTGGAAACAGGGCCTGGTGTTGAAACATGGATAGATAACTGTTCACCACCCACCCTCTTTTGCCTCAGTTTCGACTGGCTTTAAAGCTACTGTTCACTGCTAGCTTAATCTTTTGCAAAGAGCTTTATGGCCTCTCCAGATATTCTGGAACTCTGCTTAACTGCATGGAGAGGTCATATGCGGATTTAATCATCATTACTTTTGGGAAAGTTGGATGGTTTTAACAAAAACATGTTTACTTCCCTTTGGTTTCACCTATCTTACTTATCTGAGAGCTTACAAGGAAGGTTACTCTGAACAAACTCATCAGAAGGTTCAAAAATGGTTATAGATTGACAGCCCAACCTTTCTGATAATGCTGCAAAAAGTATAAAGCATTTTAGATTTCTGTATCTCTATAATGCATAATATAACAGATTTCTGTATCACAGTTCTATAAGATGTCTGTAGATCTATTTGCTGGAAGAAGCACTTCCATTGATTATACGAAAGGGCAAGTTCTAGAATTTGTCCCTGTTTTCCAGTAAATTGACTGGTGGGGAAAGGTTATGCTGAAACACCTCATGCAGTCGTGCCAGTAAGTGCTGGTGTATAAAGTACAATTTTGCAATCCACAGAGATAAAATAAAACATACTTATCTATGGGATTTTTCTACTGATTTCCCCCCCACCATTCTAAGCAAAACAGAAATCCTCCCCTTTCTTGGCTAGCCTTCATCTCTCTTCAAATCAGCTGAGCTGCTTCATTTGATCAAGGAAACATATGAGGAACCGGTAAGTAATGCTGCTTCAGATTAATGCTGGATGAAAACTTTGCTTGTTAAACTCCTCCAGTTCTACAAAATAGTTTAATCCATCTGCTGTTTCCCCATTCTCAAAATAAGCCTGAATGTAATGCTAACCCCATTTACCTGGGAGTGAAAAAGTTTGAATTCAATAGAACTTATCTTGGAATAGACAGAGATAGGAGTGTGCTGTTAGTTGATTTACCAGTCCACTTTAAATTGCTTTAATTTGTGGGACTGAATTAGAGGCATGCTTTTTTGGATGTTTGCCTCTGACAGGGAATGCAAATAAAATATTAAATGTCTTCCTTACAATATGCAACAGGCTTTATTTTGTTGGCGAAGAAGAGTTGGTAATATGGGCATTTATTTAAATTTATTTGATTAAACCATGGATTGGTTCAAAGGCAGACAATTAATCAGATAAACTTGTCTAATTGACACATCTGTTTTAGTATGACAGCTGAAATACTATTTATAGTAGTGGGGGTAGGAGAGCTGGGAGGGAGAAATCACATCTGGCAACCAATGTGCCCCTTTGGTTTCAGATAGTACATGGGTAGATGAGTCTGAAAAGCTGGGGCACAAATTTTTATGGTCCTCAAGCAGCCACAGTGGCTCATTTACCAGAACTGTAGTTCTGTGCAGAACCTAGAATTCTCCAACCAACGGCATTTGCAGTTGCATCACACAGCTATAACATCAAGATCATTTGGGTAAAGTAACAATTGTTCAGAATTCAAATTGACCAATGTCCTTCAATGGCACAAAACACACTGACAGGTGGGCTGATGGCTTTCTGAGAGTCTCATCTTAAGAGGCCAAAACAGAGTCCTCCCTCACTGGCAGAGAAAGAACAGCAGAGTGGCCATAGGCAACCTCTAAAAGATCTCAAAATAATTTCCTCTTAACTAGTTATCTGTCTAAGGTATCAGCAATGTATCTTCGAATTTTCATCGCCCTGATGCTGGGAACATCGCTGGCGTTGGCCACTGATTCTGAAACAAACACTTGCACAGTAATGGCATGTGGCAACCCAGGAATCCCCGGTTTACCAGGAAGAGATGGGAGAGATGGTCCCAAAGGAGAGAAGGGAGACCAAGGTATCTCCATATAGTTATATGGTAATCTTTGGCACCTTATGATAGCTCATCTATATCTCAGCTGGGTTTCTCATGTATGTGTGTGACTTGGCAGGGTGGTTACACATTGCTATGCATTTAACCCTTCTCTCTCTCTCCCCCCTTCCTCTATTTGCTTACATTGACGTCATAATGTTTTCCAAGGTCCCAAAAGGCATGGGGACAGGGTGCAGACTGTCTCCATGATTCTGAAAAGCAAGCCCTGGATGTTTTTGCTTTGAGTGGTGGCTGGGTACTTCATAGCACTTTTCCAAGCTCTTTTCTTTGAGCATTGGAGATGGAAGAGAGAAGTGACTAAATAGCTTTCCTTGTCCCTGTTGGTGGCAAGGGAAAAATAGGTCTAAAAAGGGAGGATTCCTGGATGCCAAGATCCCAGTTTGGGGCTGATACTCTTTGTTGAGCAAACCCTAGCAGATATTTTAAATCGCAACATATGCAGGAAAGTAAAGCATGTAAATATAGGCTGTTAGACTTTTGAAATATCCCCTTGTGAGTTCCAAAACTCCTCTCTTCCCTTAACATAGAAAAGACCACATGCTTGGTGAGTTAAAAGTGGCTTACTTGCAAACTCTCCAAAGGTTGGGTTCATGTGCTTTCCATACATCAGTCGGAACACACAGGCAATAAAACTTGGATTAACTACACTAGTGAAAGTTCCTATATTATTAGTATAGGAACACAAGAAAGGCTTGTTAGAGCCATGCGGTCTGAGCTTGGAGCAACCAGTTCTAAACCTATTTACACACTGAGCTTCTCAGACAGCTTGAAGGCGGATTTGTAGTGCAGAGATCCTCTTGGGAAGAGAGAGAAGGATCTATGTGATGGGGGGAGTGATGCACTTGGGGGGGGAGAGAGAGCGCATTGTCTGGGGAAGGGAGAGAGGCAGAAGGTATAATTGTATGTGAAGCTGTGTATATGTGAAATGTGCGAGAGAGACAAAGGAGGCAGGAGAGGGAGATATGCCTGGTCTGTATTTATGTGCTGAGTGCATGTATGCACTGTGTAGTGGAAGAGAGATTGTGGAGCAAAGCAAATCTAGGCAGAGCTGGTGGGGAGTCAGGGAACAGAGTGAGCAGGGTAAATATATAGGAACCAGGACGATAATGAACAACTGTGATGATTTGCAGTGGTATCAGAACAGAATCACAATTGTCAGCTGAGTACAAGGTGAGCTCTAGTAACATCTTGTCATGAAGGCTGCCATCAGGAGTGTGAATGTGTATTATTTAAAGTGACCTTTTTTCCTTGTTGGCTGTTTGTTACGGGGGAATAGTATCCAAAAGCTGTTTCTTTTTCTCAAACACAAGGAGTCCAAGTGAGGGGCCAACAAGGTTTTCCTGGGAAGGCAGGGCCTCCTGGATTGCCTGGAATTGCAGGGCCCCCAGGCCAGAAAGGACAAAAGGGAGAAATGGCAGGTAAGAAATCAACTTTCTGGTGCTTAATTTTGCTTTCAGGAAGACATGAATGTGCACTTCAAGACCAACATAACCTCTTCCTTGTGAATGCCAGTGAATGGTTTGCATGATAATTATTCTTCAGTGAAAGCTTTGCTTAGAATATCATAGGGCCAAAATGTATCCTGTGGCCCCCAAGCCATTGCATCTGAGAATACATCAGTGGGTTCATGTAGAAGCACCATTTATGTCAACCAGTGTCACAATGGGGTTAGGGCATTCAGAGCCATCCTGTTCCCCATTATTCAAGTGGCACCTTTTAAAGATGCCATCGTCATTTAAACAGGAGTGGCTTGTGGATAAACTAATGTGGAGGGGGCAATTCATACAATGATGTCTTCGTATCATCACAGCATGAACCTGGCTGCAGCAGACCCACACAGAGCAAGCACTTTGAGCCTGCTGGATGTATAAACTGAACCACAGAAATCTGAAAGTACTCCATGGATAATCTACTGTAAATCAGGAATAATAATTATTATTAATAATGTTATTATTTATACCCCAGCCCAACCAGCATCCAGCACATATGGAAACATAATAAAACATGAAACATTAAAAACTTCCCGATACAGGGCTGCCTTCAGATATCTTCTAAAAGTTACTTATCTCCTTGATATCTGGTGGGAGGGCGTTCCACAGGGAGGGCAACACTACCAAGAAGGCCCTCTGCCTGGTTCCCTGTAACTTCACTTCTTGCAGTGAAGGAACCAGCAGAAGACCCTTGAAGGAGGACCTCAGTGTCCAGGCTGAACTATGGGCGTGGAGACGCTCCTTCAGGTATACAGGGCTAAGGCCGTTTAGGGCTTTAAAGGTCAGCACCAACACTTTGAATTCTGCTTGGAAACATACCAGAAACCAATGTAGATCCTTTAGGACTGTGATGGCCAAACTTGGCCCTCCAGCTGCTTTGGAACTACAATTCCCATCATCCTTGGTCCACTGGTCCTGTTAGCTAGGGGTGATGGGAGTTGTAGTCCCAAAACAGCTGGAGGGCCAGGTTTGGCCATCACTGCTTTAGGACCGCAACAGGAGCCCAAGAGAAATGCTTCCAAGAAAGTCACAGACCTCTCTATGCAGCTTAATCTGTTGCTGAACTGGTCCTATAATTGGATTAAACATTAGTAAAACAAAAACAAAAAAACCCTCCTTTCCTGTAGTTCAGCCTTCACCTGCCTGGTGCCTTCCAGATGTGTTGGACTACAATTCCTATCAGCCACAACCAGCACTGATAGTTGTAGTCCAAAACATCATGAGAACACCAGTTTGGCAAGTGCATGCCTGATGCTTCTTGCTTCTACCCCCAGTGAACAAGCGGTCCCTATGTCCCTTCTTCCTTCACTCTATTTTGCATCTCTCTTTGAGCCAGAAGGGCTTCTGCGTTTGTGAATGTGAGCATTTATGCCCCAAGGAATGGGCTGAAGGCACATAATGCAGGAACATTGGCTGAAGCTAAGTAGGACTGGATCTAGTCAGTCCCTGACTAGGGCACCTGGGACCCTCAATGCCTTCAGCTATATTATGGAAGAAAGGCAGGATATAAATGTCATATAAAAATAATTGATACACGGGTGACAAAGGACAGCAGGTAGTACAGAGTCAGGAATTGTTAATGGTCTGGGTGGCAACTTTCCAATATAAATCATTTGTGCTTAACCATATGAACCATATCTTCATTTTCTCACCTTAGCCATTACTTCTACTCAACAACAATTAACTGCTTTGGAAAAGAAAATCCAAACTCTTCAAGCTGACCTTACCAAGTATAAAAAGAGTAAGATGGAATATGCATTTTCAATGCTTGTTCTTATATTTGTTTTTAAATGGTTGCTTGTGTTGTGTGTGTGAGTGCGAGTGCAAAAACAACAAGCTAATAGCGAGGTATGCATGGACTCTTTGGGAGAAGCCCTAACTGTTTAAATGGTATGATACAACTTTCACTGTATAGTACAGATGGGCCTAACTAAGATTTGCCCATATAAAGGAGTCAGTCTGTGTTGTCAATAGCTCATATGTTGCAAACTTTCTACTATCGTCTCATCTCTTTATATTACTTAGAGCCAGGTTATGCTGTCCACGCTAAAAGTGAGGTGATCATGTCATCCCATGCAGATTTTACAACCAACAAAATTGATTCTTTTTTAATCAGCTTGTTCAACATTCTGTATGTGTGAAAAAACAAAATTTGGGTTGAGTGGGTGCTAATCTGTTTTGCTTTTGAGGTGGGACAATGGGACTCAAAGCCCTGATTATTGTGGGTGGGGTGTGGAGGAAAATGACAGATTTTCCTCAGTGTGTTGGATATTGATGAACCTAAAGAGCAGCCTCCTACAGCCTGGAACCTTCCAGATATTGTTGGACTACAACTCCCATCATCCTTAGCAACAGGCCATGCTACCTGGGGCTGATGGGACTTGTGGCTGCAGTCCAAAACATCTGGAGGGCAGCAAGTTGGGGGAGGTTTATAAAGGGCACGGCTTATCCAGAATGAATTGCCTTTATATCCCATTTATTTCATTGGGAAGCATATAGTCAACTGTCTACCATTCAAATTGGTAGTAGTTTAAAGTGCTTGACTCTGGATGGATTGTGCCCATGTGGGTAAGTGTGGAACAGTTAATATTCAGGTTGCCAGCAATTATTTCTCATGTGCTTCTCACTGTGCTTTGCTTTTCTCTCTGTGTCTAGTTGTGATGTTGCAGCAGGTGAAAGTCGGAGAGAAATTTTTTGTTTCAACTGGTCAAGAACTAACTTACTCCAATGGAAAAAGACTGTGTGAAAATGGAGGTGCAGCTCTTGCCACCCCGAAGAACGCAGCAGAAAATGCAGCCTTGGCGGAAATAGTAAAGAGGAATTCGAAGATTGTTTTTCTCGGTATCAACGATATCCAAACTGAAGGGAGATTCGTGTATGTAAATGGGGCACCCCTAAGTTACACAAATTGGAAACAAGGAGAGCCCAATAACTCTGGTAATAAAGAGGACTGTGTTACAATAGTTGAGGATGGACAGTGGAACGATTTGGATTGTGAACGGAAGACACTGACTGTTTGTGAACTGTAACTTCTCCACCCCCACCCCCAAAAGATGCTTAACCCTTTTTCAGCTTCTTGAAATGTTACAAAAAGCTGCAAAACATAGTTAGCCGAATGATAGAGAGGGCAACAATGCTTCTATTGCACCACTTTCCACCTGGGGAAAGGGGCTCCTGTCAGTCTGCCAACCTCAATGACGGATGTGCCATTTTAGGCTTAAGAGTGCCATATGCAAAACCACCACCCACAAACCCTATTAGTCTAATTTGCAGAATATTCAAATATATTATTAATTGTGGAAAACCATTTAACCTCATCAGCATGCCTCAGCTATGTCTAGATGTGCACCTGGAAAGGCTGGAGATCTGCCCTTCTGTTTTATTGTTGTCGTTTTCACAAATTTAAAGCTGTGTTTTTCATGAATCTCTTTCATGTACTAGATTCTGTTCTGGTGTAATTGCAGCCATGTGATGAATAAGTAAAACAGTCCATATGTTTTAGGAGTAGCAAGAGTATACTTGTGTCTAGAGTGCTACATGCAGTGTGTGAAATGTATATTAATTGATTTCTAAGTACAGGTACACTGAGAGTACATGCTGCAAAGGACTCTGGTTGGTTCTGGATTCTTGCAACATGAGTTAGGTATTAAAAGAGATGAGCCAGTGTGGTGCAGTGGTTAGAGTATTGGACTAGGGCCTGGGAGACCAGGGTTCAAATCCCCACTTGGGCATGAAGCTCACTGGGTGACCCTGGGCCAGTTACTGCCTTCTCAGCCCTAGCCTGCCTCACAAGGTTGTTGGGATTAAATGAGGGAGGGGAGGTCTGTGTATGCCAGCACAACACTAAAGTCAATAGAACAAAGCAACCCAAAATCAGAACCAAGAGTAAACGAAATGATGCCCACTATCACCTGCATTAATCATACTGAGAACTAGAACAAATCTCATAGGGCAAAACACAACCACCATAAAAGCAGAGACTGACATATTTCAGGTGATGGTTTTTTAAGGCTCAGATCACAAGGAAATTAGCATACCTAGCAAGCAAGCCTGCCTAGGCAACAACCCTCCCGCTCCCTTTTGGCCATCTCCTGTGGTTCAGACAGAAAGGTCACATAGAGGTGGGCCTCCATATATGTTCTAGGGGCTTATGTATATTGAAAGAGGTCTCAAGCTATGTAGGACTCTATAGGTCAATTTGATTTTAGCAAATCCAAGTCTGAAACTAATTTAGTGGGTCCTAGAGTAGAAAATCCCTACAGGCATTCTCTACAGAATTCCTTTCAGATTGGCACATTTTCTCAATTTGGGGGAAGGATTATATCTCTCTAGCATGCATGTTGCCCAGGTTTGGCACCCAAGTGGTTGGTTTTTCACAGGAATGGGGAACCCTAGACACATGTGGCATTTAGAGGCTATTAACAAATATATAAGTAGGGCAAAGGCAGAGACAAACATTGTAAAGCAAGTCTTTAGCAAATCCACTGCCTCACATCAAACTGAGGGGGGTGGAATACTTATAAACCAAAGAGGTCTTTCAGCCTGCAGCTCCTGGCTCCTGTCTTTCTGCTCCTCTCTGCGTTTCTCACTCTCTGTTTCCAAAACATTCCTATAATTCTCTTCATAAGCAAATCTAATTTGGTCCCTCCTTCAGCTGGAGGGGCAGGTGAGTCATTTCCCCATCTCAGTTCTGGAATTGTCTAGAATGGAAATTGCCTAGATCAAATGTGAATGAGTTTCACAATTTGGACAATCTTCCAACAATTTGTTCCCATAAAGAGATGTTCACTGCACATCTAAACAATTTGCCTGCCAAAAGGTATGGCCTGCATAACTCTCACCACTTGTCCAGCATTCATAATAATGTGAAGAAGGAACTTGTACAGAACTTAAAAGAACAGATTAACTCAAAAATTGTTAACAAGGAGAAAATTCAAAGTAGGGTAATTTGTAGCCTGTCACAGTTTGACTTAAATGTGTATATGTGTGAAATCAAACCCTTTTCATTTTGGTGGAATGCTCTAGAAATATTGGAAATACTATCTTCAATTTATTTCAATACCTCTGTCTCATAATCATATCTACCCATAATCCCTGTAGGCCAATCCTCATCAGCTTGTTTTATTACTACATTAGCATGAGAAGATATTTCTGCTCAGATTAAGCCAATTTCTTCTTAACACTCAATGCCCCTTGAACATACTCCCAGCACTGTGTGAAAGTCTTTATATGTGGGCAGCTCCTGCATGCCTGGGAGAATGTTTAAATGGCACAACCAAATGGTCCAGGGTTGATTGATTCTCACAAAATTGTCACTGTGCTGGGAGCAGTGATGTTGATTGTATAGGAAAAGACTCATGCATTCAGGCATTGTCCATGCGGCTGAGTTGTTTTCAGCATCCTTCCAGGCAGCCATCTAAAAAGCTGTCTAAAGACAAGCTGTGCTAAATAAATACATTTGAACAACATTATGGTGAACTACTATTTCTTTATTTTTAAAGGACACATTGCATGCATATGCAGAACATCTTTGTGTCCATGTCCATGTTCTTTCTTTGGGGACAGTCTGAACATTCTCTGATCCAGTAGAGCATGGGTAGGCAAACTAAGGCCTGGGGGCCGGATCTGGCCCAATCACCTTCTAAATCCAGCCCATGGATGGTCCAGGAATCAGCATGTTTTTACATGAGTAGAATGTGTGCTTTTATTTAAAATGCATCTCTGGGTTATTTGTGGGGCATAGGAATTCGTTCATTTTTTTCTCTCCAAAATATAGTCCGGCCCCCCACAAGGTCTGAGGGACAGTGGACTGGCCCCCTGATGAAAACATTTGCTGAACCCTGCAGTAGAGTGTTTGCAGGGCAGCCATAGCTATGTAAGCATAGTCCTGAAAAGAAGAAGTTGTTTGATGAGGAAGCTGGGGAGGGGGGTTAATCCTGCACTCTGTGTCACTTCCAGAAGCACTGATTGGCTGGATTTCACCGTTGTTAAAATGGATATACTGTACATGCTGATCCCTGCCCGTTGGGCAGGGAAGTGTGAAGTTCACACAGTCAAGTTCACACACTCTTCATTTATATCTGAAATCCTCTATTTAGCAAGGGATAGAAGCCTGATCTCTATATGATCAGATGACCTGGGGAAGTTGTGATCAACCTCACTAGCCTTCCCCCCCCCCCACCTGTGACCCTGCTTTAGTTGTTCCTTGTTAAATCAGTTTTGTTTTTGTTTGCTTGCTTTTGCTTTCATGGTTTTTGAATGGCAAGCTCCATTTATATAAAGAACGTCGCAGTCATTTAACTTTATAGTGTATTATATCATTTCATAGAAGTTGCTTCCCCAGTGAAGAGCTGTGTTTTACCCAAAGGGGAACATGTGAGCGTAATTTTGTCTTTCCTTGTGAATTTTGCAATCCATCGCATAATTTTTTTATTAAAGTTTTCACAATACCATAAAATTATATCTAGAACAAATGAAATAAAAAAGAAAGAACGAAGGAGAAATAACAAAAGAAAAGAGAGGAAGGCAAAGGAATAAGAAAAGAGAGGAGAAAGACAACAGAAATAATCACACACACACACACACACACACACCTCTGTTCTAATTATACCATAATCTTCTGTCCACATACAAAGAAGTGAATCTCCCCAGCTCCCATCTGGGAAGTTTCCCTCTTTCCTCTGCCTCACACCCTGAGAAAAACCCACTCTTGCCTGCCTCCCACACAGCCCCCTCACTTCTAAACATCACCTTTCTGAATTTTGCAATCCAGAAGGCGAGCAACATAATGAGCATGGACCATGTGCTGCAAAGGCGTCTGGTGGGGAGGTGCACATCAAACTTCAGGTGCCTTACAGCGACTTCTTGTAAGTTGTCTGGTTTCTTTATAAAGAGAAATATAATCAAAAGTGGTGAAACTGCTAATTGCTCATTGTTGGCAAGCTGTTCTTTCAAGAAGGTGCCAAAGCATCTCGGAGAGGGGATAATAGAGGGCACCTGATTCGCTTCATGATGTGCTACTTCTCGGAAAATGCTATCAGCATGACTCAGATGTGTACTGAACACTTTGCTGCCTGAACGAACAGCTCTTATTCTTTTCTTTTCTTTAAATGCAACTTAAATAACACAAAGGCTGGATGTTGCTTACTCTTCCAAGCTGTTAGGCTTTCTGGAAAGTCCCTGCTGGTCATTTAATTTCGCATTTAATTATACATTTGTTGTATTAGCACTTATCTGAGCCTGTTCATATGGTGCTAATGGAACTCTTGCAGGAATTCCGATTAGTTAGTTTTTCAAAAGGGTTTTGTGTGTGTGTGTGTGTGTGTGTGTGTGTGTGTAAGGAGCTTCAGTGTGTGTGTCTCAGATAAAGATGAGCCATAGGCAAGCTTGAAGAGCTGTCATTTCTTGAGTGATTATGAAAATTCAAAAAGCCGTTTTTTCTATGTTGCTAGTTACAACCAGGAAATGGGAAATTGCCATAATCCTCACAGTATGGTTTAAGGATTTGCCCAAACAATCCATCAAATCTGCATTGTGCTCTTTGTTAAAGGGATCCAGGTGGGGCTAGAGCCATAGTGCTCCTTGAGTAGGCGATCCTGGAGAGGTGGAGCCTGTTTGATGTTTGTCATAGGCCTCTTATGTGCTGACAGACAGTTGCTTGCCTAAACACTAGTCAGCAAAACCCACTGCTTATGAGATGAGATCTGATGTTTGGTAAGCATCATAGTACCCTCATTCTATATCCATTGGAAAGATTCATTCTTCCAGGCTTATGGTCATCTAAAACTTACAAAGTGCACAACAAAAACCACCACTGACTTACAGCAAATGTATCAGTCCTGAAAAGCATATGGGACATAGAGACAGGACCAGGGGCAGAGGAAGGGGGTGGGGGTGGGCCATCCCAGGTGTCACCACTGAGGGGGGTGACAAAATGCCGGGAGGCACTCACTGCAGGGCCTGCAGCGCACCCGAGCCACGCGTCCCTCCTAGCAGGTGGCTTGGGCACCCGCAGGCTCCATGCTGCCCCAAACGGTCTGCCCACCGCCTCCCCCTCAACTGTAGGGTGGCTGAGTGGGAGGAGGCAGGCAGACTCCTCAGAGGCCCTGTGGAGCATCCTGCCCCAGATGGCTCTGCCCCTGCAGGCAGCTGGCCCCACCCCTGGGCGCAGGGCACACATATTATTCCCCAGGCGCCCAATTGGCTTGCTCCGCCACTGGAAAGGACAAGGAGGACCTGCAACATAGTGTTGCAGGGTGGAGTGCTCCTTTTTGCTGTCCGTGTGTTCGAGTCATTTAGCCCACACCCTCTTTCACAATACAGGCATCTCTCCACTTACACACATTTGACTCGCACACGACTGTGTGCACGTGGTGCCATGAAATAATTAAACAAATTGATATAAAGTGCAAAAGGGGGCAAAAAGTGCAAAAAAAAAATACCCCAAAAGAGCAGGAAAACTGCAAAAATGGCACAAAAACCCAAATGGCTAGCAATCCCAGGAGCCTTTGCAACTGCAATCCCAGGAGCCTTTGCATCACCCCCTTGTCGTTTCCACACTGTCCCCAAGCAATGAGGAAGACTGAGAGCCACCATTGCCACCATTCATGCCAATCTGGTAAGTGCTGCTGGCTGGGTTTTTTAAAGGGTTTTTCAAGGGTTTCCAGAGGTTTAGAGGGTGTTTACAGGCTTTTTAGATGGTGTTCTTCACTATACACTATTTCACATATACACCTGGTACCTGGGAATGTAACCCCCACATAAGTGAGGAGACGCCTGTACAACATTCCTCCTCTCCAGAGTCTTCCATTTCCCCAACAGCAATCAGTTGGCATGCTCAGTTCTCTAAGTGGGCTGTTTTGAGAGTTGCCCCCCCCCCCCAGCCCTTCACGGGTTTCCCCCCTAAATATTTTCTGCACTTCAGTGACCATTGAGTACTCTGAGCCTGCTAATATCTCCCTCAGGCTGCATGTATGGTGCCCTCTGGGTACATCAGGACCATCCTCTGAACTTTGGAAATAGAGGGGATGACTCTATCTAAAACCACCCACCTTATCAAAGTTCCTAAAAATTCTCATCCATAAAAAACAAGCCTAAAAACAAAGCTGGTTTGCACCAATGGACTAATATCCTTCTTCTGTGAAAAACTTTCTTTCAATTAGCAGATTATATTAAAGCCTGGAAGGCAGAATTATGAATTACACAGACTGCAAGAACTTATCCATTATAGGGACCCCCAGGCGTTAGAACAAGGCAACTAATAATAGCCAGTTAGTCAAAAAGATGGATTATTATTCAAAAATGACCTGATAATGGAAGAAAAGGCATAGTGAAGAAATTGAGCATCATTGTTAAATGGAAAAGGATATCTTATTTAACATATTGGTATTATATGTATCTTTTAGATTTTTTTGTTACATGAACAGGTAGAGCAGAATGATATTTATTTTAACATGGATACCTCATCTACAGAGTATTCCCTATTCACCTCATGGAGTGGGTCAGCTGTGCTGCAGAAAAGAAAGGGGTGCACGGAGCTTGCCCTCACCCCCTGATGAAGTAAGCAACAGTACATCTGAAAAATGTTCAGACTTCACCTTGGGTAGTTCTCCAGTGGGTAGGCTTTGCTGTCCCTTCTCTTGGAAAGACCCCACCCTAATCTTCTGTCTGGCTCAAACTGGGCTTTGCGAAGGAAGATTGAGGCTCCGGCAGGGTCCTAGAGCCCCCTTCCCCAAACCTGGTAAGTGTTTTCCTGGTTTTATGTGGTGGACTTGTGACAAGGTAAAAGCATTTTGGGAATTGATCTACAATGAACTAAAAAAGATGTTAAAATATACTTTCGCAAAAAACTCTGAAGCATTTCTGCTTGGGCTGATGGGAGAAGAAATTGCAAAAGTAGACCAAAGATTATTTATGTATGCCAAAATGGCAGCAAGAACTTTGTTAGCCCAAAGGTGGAAGACAAAAGAATTACCAACGATTGAGGAGTGGCTAATAAAGATGAGGGACTATGCAGAGTTAGCCAAACTGACTATTAGGTTCCGGAACCAAGGCGACCAGAAATTCCAAAGAGATTGGAGTAAATTTATTGAGTATTTGAAAGATTATTGCACAAATGTGAAGACACTAGCAGGACTGAAATAAATCTTGAAACGTAATGTAAAAATAGTATCTGACCATGGACAAAAAGGGACTTGATATATACTGAAGGACAGAAACTGGCAGTTGAAATGTGCATACAATTTATTAGAAATGGGAAAACCAGTTGAAGGGAAGGAAGGAAGTCACATGCTTGGCGGAGCAAAAGTATTTGATATGTATTTGAAAGGCTGTTATATTTCGTGTTTTTGAAAAAAGAAAAACAATAAAAAGTGTGTGTGTGTGTGTGTGTGTGTGTGTGTGTGTTTTCCTGGTTTTGGGAAGGAGACAAGAGGACTCTAGGAGCCTGTCAGAGCCCTCATGCCTCCTTCCCGTAGCCAGGCAAGCCAAGCATTTACAGGGCTTTGAGAAAGTGCCCTCCTCGGCTGCACACCCAATGTGGCTGCATCACTCTCACTGCTCTAAATCTGCTTCTGCGACAGCTGATGAGAATGCCCAGCATTTTATCAGCGGTTCACATTCCAGGGATTCAGAGGCAAAAGGAAATATCATAGTATCACAGGGCCCAGCCAGTTAGCGCTATCCATGAAACAGCATTGAGGGAGAGGAACAGGTAGCTTGAACTGAACAGCAGTGTGGCTGCTTCCGGAGCAGCTCCATCTCTCCAGAAAGGTGATTCTGCTTTCACTGTTTGTTGAGAGAAATAAGAATGAGATGCAGCTGCATCTCAAGATCTTTCCCATGTTGTGTACAAAGCAGATTTTTATTTGTTTCTGTTTGGCTCTTTTATGGTCTTGGGACGCATGAGTACTTCTAACAAGGACACTTGAGTTTCTTCTCATATTTTGCAACTCACAAAGTGGTTTCAGAAGAACACAGCAGGGGAGGATTCTGAGATATAAATGCATTTTCTGCGTTCCATTCAACCTTCTCTGCTAGGAGAACGTGAGCTTCAACAGCCTCAACAGCTAAAGGTCAGCCAGCAGTGTCCTCTTTCTGCTTGAATCATCAAGAGCAGTACACAGTGAACACTGTGTCCTTTTTGTTCACAGTCAAGTTGAGAGTATTGTTTCCCAGAAAACTGATGGCACACTTGAACTTTATGTCTTCTCCCTATGTGAGACATTTTTAAATGTTAATTGCCCTTTGTGGCACATGGTTACACTAATTACCACAGGGAAAGATGTGTAGATACAGAAGTCAGTACAAAACTGACCCCTTTGGATTCCCATAACCATCATGTTAATCCACTTGTCCTGAGGACCACAAACAGTCCAGTTTATTTCAGCATTATGGAAGCTGCTAAAGTATATCAGAAGATGCCTACCAGATCAGACCAAAGGCCACCTTGAGATTGCTTACACTAAATCTTTCAAATAAATAACTAGTAGGCAAGAGGAAGTCAGAATCAAAGAGTATTGCTTTGGGGCAATTCAGATTTTGGCCAAGATTTATCCAAAGTTGCCCAAAGTGAATTAGGCTACCACCAAAGTCTAATTCCAGAGGGAGTCAGTAAATGCCAACAAACAGGCAGTCTCCAAATATCTGTTAAAATTGGTTGCATTTTACAATCAAGCTTTCCATACAAGGTAAATGGCAGGTGGGGAGAGGGGCAAAACTGGCCACCTCATTGCTCACCCCAACTCTAGGTCATTTATGAACAGTCAAAAAACATTAATCCCAGGAAAAATCCTTGAAGGAGCTAGCTCACTGTGACATCCGTCCATTTATTTTCAATCATTTGTCAGCCATAAGGGGACCCTTTCTTTTATCCCATAGCTATCACATTTACTCAATAGCTTTTGGTGAAGAACCATGTTAAAAGCTTTCTGAAAATTTAAATGCATCATGCCATCTGAATCATTGTTATCTGTATGCTTGATGACAATCTCAACCTTCAGCGAGGCAAGGGGAACCTTTGCAGAAGCCATGCTGATTTCTTATCAGTGGGACTTGTTCTTCTATAGGATTGATAATTTTATCTCTAATAATATTTTCCACCAATGTACCTGGAACTGTTATTAAGCTAACTGGCCTAAAATTTCCTGGCTCTCCCCTTCCTCCCTTTTTAAATCTGTACATTGGCCACTTTCAAGTCCTCAGGTACAAAGGCCAACATAAGGGATATGTTCCATATTTTTGTTAGATGACTGGAAATTTTGCATTTGAGTTCCATAAGATGTTTTTGGTGGACTCCACCTAGACCCAGTGAGTTGTTAATTTCTAATCTGTCAATGAAACTTTAACTTCCTTCTCTTGTCTCTTTTAAACCACTTGTATCCTTTGAATAAGGGATGCAGGTGACACTGTGGGTTAAACCAGAGCCTAGGACATGCCAATCAGAAGGCCGGCGGTTCGAATCCCCGCGACAGGGTGAGTTCCTTTTGCTCGGCCCCAGCTCCTGCCAACCTAGCAGTTCGAAAGCACGTCAAAGTGCAAGTGGATAAATAGGTACCGCTCCGGCAGGAAGGTAAAGGGTGTTTCCGTGCGCTGCTCTGGTTCGCCAGAAGTGGCTTAGTCATGCTGGTCACATGACCCGGAAGCTGTACGCTGGCTCCCTCGGCCAATAAAGCGAGATGAGTGCTGCAACCCCAGAGTTGGCCACGACTGGACCTAATGGTCAGGGGTCCCTTTACCTTTATCCTTTGAATAAGGAGCTGGTTCTTTGGAATCTCTTTTGTGGAATCTCTTCTATATGTTTGACAAACCCTTATGTTAAGGTTACCTCCCCTGTAGAACGTCAGGACAGGGTCCTTCACTCCATGTTCCTGCAGTGTGTTGCAGGAAACTAGTTCCAAAGGATGAAAAGCATGATGTGTTAACTGCAAAGGGACTGAGTTTCATGTAAGTCCTTCAATTTTTTGAATGGTGTTCCCCCTCCCTCAATGTGTAAATCTTTATATCTTTTTATTGAGCTTTCGGTTTGGAATCATCCTCTTTATTCCTGCAGATTTTCCTCCACGTTTAGCTAAACAAAACTTTAGGTGTTTCCACTCCAGTTTTCAAGGGAAATGTCATCACTGGGTCCTTCATAATATCTGAAGTATTTGCCAAGCAAATGGAGTGCATTAATAAAACAAGGACTCCTTCAAACCCACCCTTACCAAACTTCCATCTACGTCCACAAGTGTATATCAAATTTCTACTTGAGTATGAAGCCAGCTGTGCAGCTGCACTGTATAAATTGCATGGTCTGAAACCTTCTTTCCTATCCAGGTGAAACACAAGGGTAAGTTGACTCCAGTTAGCATTTAGTGGTCAAGATTACTGGCTGAAACATCATCACCATCATCACTTGGAAATATTTCATCGCAATATCTTGTATCATCATTATTTCCTTTTGTAATATTGACCTTTGTCTGTCTTTGTTCGGGATGAGCATTGGGGGGGGGGGGCACCTCGAATGACCGAAACAAAAATTATTTAACATTTGAAGTTTCACAGTTTAGAACTAATGGCTTTGACTATTTTTTAAATGAATAATATGACTGAGCTCATTCTGAGAGAAATGCTGTGCTATTTTAAATGTATGCTCTATCTTTTTTACAGCTGGTCAGAAATGAAAGTCTTGTCCCAGTTCCTTCATGCGGCAGTAGTAGTCGCCATTTTTACTCTTCCGTGTCTTGGACAGGCAGGAGACAAATGTGCAGGCGTTCCAGGCATCCCAGGGACTCCGGGGTCAAGTGGGGTGCCTGGGAGAGATGGGCGTGATGGGATGAAAGGCGACCCAGGACCACCAGGTATCTCAACTTGTTGTTATTATAATACAAAGCCTAGTATTTAAAATTGCTGGTAATGAACTAGTATTGCATCTTACAGACACCTGACTGTAGACCAATTCATATCAGTGTTCAAATAACAGAGTGTCAAAAAAGGCCCAGCTCCTTTACCTTTTGTGATATCCCCCTTAATTACCGTCTTCAGAGAGCTATGGGGAGGGAACATGATTTGGGTAAAACTGGGGTGGGGATCAGGGACCATTAAGGATCCCACAAACAAGGTGCCCCATGATATTCTTGTAAAGAAGCTGGTAAAATGTGGTCTTGACTATGCTACCACTCAGTGGATTTGTAACTGGCTGACTGACTGAACCCAAAGGGTGCTCATCAATGGTTCCTCTTCATCCTGGAGAAGAGTGACTAGTGGGGTGCCACAGGGTTCTGTCTTGGGCCCGGTCTTATTCAACATCTTTATCAACGACTTGGATGATGGACTCAAGGGCATCCTGATCAAATTTGCAGATGACACCAAACTGGGAGGGGTGGCTAACACCCCAGAGGACAGGATCACACTTCAAAATGACCTTGACAGATTAGAGAACTGGGCAAAAACAAAAAGATGAATTTTAACAGGGAGAAATGTAAAGTATTGCACTTGGGCAAAAAAAATGAGAGGCACAAATACAAGATGGGGGACACCTGGCTTGAGAGCAGTACATGTGAAAAGGATCTAGGAGTCTTGGTTGACCACAAACTTGACATGAGCCAACAGTGTGACGCGGCAGCTAAAAAAGCCAATGCAATTCTGGGCTGCATCAATAGGAGTATAGCATCTAGATCAAGGGAAGTAATAGTGCCACTGTATTCTGCTCTGGTCAGACCTCACCTGGAGTACTGTGTCCACTTCTGGGCACCACAGTTCAAGAAGGACACTGACAAACTGGAACGTGTCCAGAGGAGGGCAACCAAAATGGTCAAAGGCCTGGAAACGATGCCTTATGAGGAACGGCTAAGGGAGCTGGGCATGTTTAGCCTGGAGAAGAGGTGGTTAAGGGGTGATATGATAGCCATGTTCAAATATATAAAAGGATGTCACATAGAGGAGGGAGAAAGGTTGTTTTCTGCTGCTCCAGAGAAGCGGACACGGAGCAATGGATCCAAACTACAAGAAAGAAGATTCCACCTAAACATTAGGAAGAACTTCCTCACAGTAAGAGCTGTTCGACAGTGGAATTTGCTGCCAAGGAGTGTGGTGGAGTCTCCTTCTTTGGAGGTCTTTAAGCAGAGGCTTGACAACCATATGTCAGGAGTGCTCTGATGGTGTTTCCTGCTTGGCAGGGGGTTGGACTCGATGGCCCTTGTGGTCTATTCCAACTCTATGATTCTATGATTCTAAGATTCTAGACACACACACACATTCATCAATTTGATCATGAGAGCTCCTTTCCACATAAAGTGGGCCTAAAAAGATTGATGAGGGCATTCTCAGGATACTGCCAAAGAGAACAGCTGGCTGTGAATTACAAGAAAACTGAAGTCATGGTGTTTTCAAGAAACTATGGTCCCACTGGTCTCTAGTAATGTTCAGATTAGGTCTGCATAACTTGTGACCCGCCAAAAAGAATTGAAAACTGACTCACCAGAGGTTTGCAGGACACAACTACAACATCTCTAACCGATGGCTGTCCAGCACCCTCTGCTCAAATACATTCAGTGAAGAAGACCCACTACATCCCAAGGCAGATTGTTGCACTGCCGTTTGGAAGTGCCTCCTAGTATTTCATTTCTCCTAATGCTTTAGGACAGAGAATAAGCCTACCCCATCTTCTGTGTGGTAGCCCTTCCGATATTTGAAGACTGTCTTCAGGTCTCTCCTTATGCTTGGTCACAAATAAAATTGGATTGAGTAATTCAATTTATCAAGCAAATAAAAAATGTTAACTTTGTGAATTATCAGGCAATGCATTCAAGAAAGGAGATTTCTTAGTTTGGTTCTACTTTTGTACTGGAAGGATGATTTCCTGAATCTTTCCAAAAAAATACTTTGGGAAAGAAAAAATAACTAAATTGTTCCTTTTTTATGTGATCAAAATATTCAGTGAGCAGCTAAGAGGTATTCAGTGATTTGTGTGCACACACTAAAAAGGTTAGCTGATGTGTCATCATATTTCATTGCCCATGAAATACGGTTTTTATATCTTCAGGGACAAGAGATACTATAGTAAGATTTTGGTTTCTGAGTCATCATTCCAAGGAGATTGGACTATGGTATTGAGTTACGCAGACTGTAATGCAATCTGCTTCCTTGAAGGGCACCTGCAGCCTTGAAATTATTCTTTAGTCTCCACTTCTATAGTGTACCATTGAGGAGTGCCTTGCATATCTTTGTTCTTGTGTTTCCTTCTAGGTCCAATGGGCCCTCCTAATGGTCTGCCAGGTGCTACTGGAAGAGATGGACTTCCTGGTCCACCAGGGCCAAGAGGTGAACAAGGAGAAAAGGGAGAGAGAGGCCCAGAAGGTAAAAAGGAATTGCATAACCTATAATATAATATAATAGCCAGGAAAACTGTTGTGACAAGCTTCCCTGTACACTTAGGCGATACTATTATTAATTACTTTTGGGGATGAGGAATAAATTTGATCCATTTCACATTACAACATGTGAACTGAAACACAGTCATCTTTTGACATTCACTCTTCCCCGAATTTTGTAATATAAGTCTAGCCAAGTAATGTACTGTGTACAAAATGCATATACTAGGGTAAAGTGTATATAAAGATGTATATATTCATGAATATGCTTGCAAATATACATTATATTAAACATTGCTTCACAAAGATGTGTATATTAGGCAATCCATATACAGACAAAATACGTATCTTAGGATAAATTTGCACCAAAATCCTGGTGAATTTTCGTGAGGATTTTTTTTAAAAAAAGATAAATAAATTACAAACTGATGTAAAAAATGTGCAGAACTGAAACTGAGTTTGGAAAAATCAGAAACTGAAAGGAACCAAAATTGAAACCATCCCTAATTGCCTCAAAGCTAATGTTGAATCGACTCAGATAAATGAATACCCCAAGCATAATAAAACACAATTCATGCTATTATAAAGGTAAGGGACTACGCCTCTTTATCCCTGTATGGCCTTATACAAATACTGGTCTGTGCCTAAGACATCTACAAGATCAAGTAAACACAGTGCGGACAAGGGCTTTCAATCTGTTGGTGAAATATCTGGCTCACTGCACAGACACAGATTAATTTGTCAATTACACTTTGGTACAATGTCTCTTGAGGTTAAGCATATGCCTTATGTATCATGCTTCAGAGACTGATTTTCAAAATGATACCAAACTGTTTGATTGATCATATAAGATTTACCCCAATGTCCTTTTGAAAGGTTCATGCTTTGCTTGGAATTACTTTTGATTGAGTTAGCTCCACCCTCACACTGGTCTACAACAAATTTGTTGTCTGCGTTTTTTCAGTTGATTTAGGACGAATCTGATGCGCTGAATCCAAAAATCACATTGGTTTTGCTCAATCAGGTCAAGTTTTTGAGCTATAGCCACATGTCATTTTTTTACGTTTTTGTTCACATGTACGCTTGTGTGGAGCATTTTAGAAGAAGTTGGTGGGGGTAAAATGCCATGTCGAATAATTGTTTTGATTGGAAATGATTATTTTAATGACAAGAAGTATTCAGGTCCGATAGTTCTAGGTGATTATGTCGAAAAGAGATCAGTTTGAAGTCATAAAACCTCAAGATCTTCCATAAATTGGTGCGGCAAAGCAAAAAGTTGGGGGATCAAAACTAAGTTAATGGGGCAGCGGCCCCACGAAGTATCCTGATCTTCAATCAGCACGTCGTCCTGTAGCTCATTGTGATGAAATTCCAGTGCCTATCTTCGGAGAACTTCCTGACATTAGTGACGAAGATGCCTCCAGTGTTGAAGGACATGAAGAAGAAGAAGTGGTTCCTGAAGATGATGCTCCACATCCATTTTCCCAAAAGGAGTTGAATGATCTAGTTCGCAACCTCAGCTTGTCAAAGGACTCTGCCGAACTGTTGGCATCCAGATTGAAGGGGAAAAAACCTCCTCTCTGACAGTGCTCGCATCAGCTTCTTCCGCAACAGGCATCAAGAGTACCTCCGTTTTTTCTCGGAAGAGAAGGACTTGGTGTACTGTGCAGATATTGCGCAGCTTCTGCTCAAGCTTGGAGTGCCACAGTATGAACCCAAAGATTGGAGACTGTTCATTGACAGCAGCAAGCGATCACTGAAATGTGTTCTGCTACACAACGGCAACCAGTTTGCCTCTATACCCCTGGCTCACTCGAGTACACTGACGGAGAACTATGAAGTGGTGAAGTATGTGCTGGAGAAAATTGGTTATGATCAGCATAAGTGGTTTATTTGTGTTGACCTGAAGATGGTGAACTTTTTGTTGGGACAACAGTCTGGCTTCACCAAGTACCCATGTTTTCTGTGCATGTGGGATAGTAGGGACCATGCTCAGCATTACACGAAGAAGGACTGGCCTGTGCGGGAGGAATTGGTGCCTTGCAAAGAAACGAACGTCATCAACGACCCTCTGGTGGACAGAGACAGAATACTCTTCCCACCGCTGCACATCAAGCTCAGCTTAATCAAGCAGTTCACCAAGGCTCTGGACAAGGATGGTGACTGCTTCACTTACTTGTGCCAGGCTTTTCCAGGATTGACCATGAAGAAGTTGAAAGCTGGCATCTTTGACGGTCCTCAGATCCATCAGCTCATCAGAGATCCAGAGTTCGGAAACTCAATGAACGAAGTGGAACTGGAAGCGTGGAAGGCATTTGTTCTGGTAGTGAAGAACTTTCTTGGCAACAATAAGGCCAGAAACTACGCAGAAGTTGTCAACAACATGCTGACTGCTTTCAGAAACCTGGGCTGCAACATAAGCGTCAAGATGCACTACCTATTTTGACATATGGACCGGTTTCCTGAGAACCTGGGTTCAATGAGTGACGAGCAGGGGGAGAGATTCCATCAGGACATGAAAGAGATGGAGACCAGGTATCAGGGTCGCTGGGACGCAGTCATGATGGCTGACTACTGTTGGACTCTGAAGAGAGACCTCCCTGCCGCTGAGCATTCCAGGAGTTCCAAGAAACGGAAGTTCAAGCCCTGAAGTTTGAAAAATGGTGAAGCAACATGCAATTTACGTGTACTTACCTTTATCAATGCCCACCATTCAGTTTACAGTAAACCTGACCTGATGGAGAGAAACGGATGCCATTTCCTGATTCAGCAGTGCAAAAATACCCTAAATCAGTTGTAGAAATCTAGACAACATTCAAAAAGTAAAAAATTATTGCCCAGTGAATAGACAGCTAATTTAGGACTTAAAAGAAAGAAAAAAATGAGTAGTGCATAGCATGCACCACAATTAGATTAGGCTTGTTTGAATCAATGACTTTGAAAGTGGATTAGAATTCATGCAAGATACCTGCTACAGATGTTACACTCTCATTTGTGTTCAATTCATTGACTCACCTAACATTGGACAAAATAAAATGCATTAACCGTTTTATAGGTTTTTATTCTCTAGCTTAAAACTAAATGGTGAAAGGGAGATTTCTGTCTTTGATATGCTAGGAATAAATCTTACTCCAGAAGGGATTTTTCGGTGGTCGTTGATAAATTCAAGATCAACAAATGGGCTGAATTATTCCTCGCTGAAAATGAAACACATGTCCTTCAAACATGATTTACAGCAAGAACACTGGATTTGCTGTAGTCAATGAAGCACAGTTCAACTCAGTTTTTTCTTCTTATTTTAATTGACAGGCCGTCCTGCTTCTCTTGATCCAGAAGTACAGGAAGTCCTCAGAAGTCTGAATCAAAAAATATTGAGGCTTGAAGGAGGTAACCTCTTTGTTTTTACCCTTCCCAAGACTGCTGAAAACCAATGTTAAGAATAACACGGGAGATCCTGACTTATTTTCTTTTGTGTAACTTCAAGCGACAGCTTCAAGAGAGTTAAAAGTGGTTTGAGAGAAGCTCACTTCCCTATTGCATTCACACATTTATTTTTTCTCTCTGCTGCCTCTAAAAGAACAAACAAACAAACAAACAACCCCTACCCTGTTTACCAAATGTGAACATAAGGTGAGCGTCCACACCAGAAGGAGCAATCCCTCTTTCAAACTATCTTGGCAAGGGGTAGGGAGAGAGAAATTCTATTGCCTATCACCAATCAAAATTTAACATAACACCAGTCTTGAAAAACCTACATTGGCTCCCAGTACGTTTCTGAGCACAATTCAAAGTGTTGGTGCTGAGCTTTAAAGCCCTAAATGGCCTCGGCCCAGTATACCTGAAGGAGCATCTCCACTCCATTCGTTCAGCCTGGTCACTGAGATCCAGCGCTGAGGGCCTTCTGGTGGTTCCCTCCCTGCGAGAAGCAAAGTTACAGGGAACTAGGCAGAGGGCTTTCTCGGTAGTGGCGCCCACTCTGTGGAACGTCTTCCCATCAGATGTCAAAGAAATAAACAACTATCTGACGTTTAGAAGACATCTGAAGGCAGCCCTGTTTAGGGAAGTTTTTAATGACTGATGTTTTAATGTACTTTTAATCTTTTGTTGGAAGTCGCCCAGAGTGGCTGGGGAAACCCAGCCAGATGGGGAAACCCAGCCAAATTGTTGTTGTTGTTGTTGTTGTTGTTAAAGCTGAAGATTGTTATACCCCCCCCCCTGAAAAAAACTCCTGCAATAATATGAGAGCTGGTTTTAGGAAGTGGCCTGAGCCACACTTTTCGGATTAACATGCAGATTAGAACCTAGCTGCCCATCTGCTTTTGCACTTCCATAATATGTCAACACAGTATTTGGCTCAAAAATAATCATACGAAAATCAGTTTGTTTGTTTGTTTTTAATGTCCATTTTGAGTTGAAATACATCTAGGCTGCAAACTTAAGTCACTGGGGAGGGGTGGAGCACTGAAGGGGGTTGATCTGCAACATTCAATGCCAATTGGGCTCTCACTGAGCCAGGAGTGATCTTGTACTTCTTCTCCCTTCTCCAATTCCCTCCCCCTGCCCCCCACCCACCCCGTCACGACACCATTGCCTGGGTTGGTGTAGCTTGCTTTCTGGTTTGGGGGCGAGTCAGGCGACTGAGAAAGCATTTGGTTCCTCAGATCCAAGTCTTCTTTTTGGCCCCTTCTGGCTCTATTGATATTGGTGCTCTGATGTTCATAGAGTAAGGGCCATGGGAGTTTCTGCAGTAGCAGAAATGAGGAATCGGACATTGAACCTCGCTCTTTGAGGTTGGAGCTCTGTCCATCTTTACAAAGGGAGATCTGGTGCTTTCTACGGGGCTTCAGGACATCCTCCCTCAATTTGCATTTAGAGAAAGAAAGCATTTTTAAATATAGATTTTAAAATGTATTTAAATGCACATTTTGTGCATTTATATGTTTTTTAGAAAAAATGGAAATGCACAGTAATGTGGATGATGTGAGATTGAGACAACACACAAAAAAGTAATATGGCCTGGAGAAAGATTGATTCACCCATTCCTAGTTTATACCTGCATGTTCTTCACTTGATGCTATAAAATGTAGCAGTGGCTTGCATGCATCAATTTTTGTTGCAATATAGTACAAAATGGATCACCATGATTTTTCTTCTCTGTTGCAGTGCTTCTTCTCAAAGGAATGATAAACAAAGCAGGAGATAAAATATTTGCCACCAATGCAAAGGTAGTTGATTTCGAAACCATACTTCAAACATGCCAGAATTCTGGGGGTTCTGTTGCCAAACCCATGAATGAAAAGGAGAATGATGCTATTTTGGAAATTGTGAAAGAGAAAAACCAATATGCCTACCTGGGAATTAAGGAGAGCCCTATTCCGAGAGAATTTGAATATTTAGATGGAATGGCTGTCAATTATACAAACTGGCGTCGATATGAACCAAATGGCAAGGGAGCTGAAAACTGTGTTGAGATGCAAACAGATGGATCCTGGAATGACAAAAAATGCAACCAGTATCGTCTCACTGTCTGTGAATTCTAGTCAGATTCCTCCACCTACATTACAAACCTAAACCAACAAAACAGCCTTGGCTTCTGGGAATTGTGGTTCTGCAGATAAAAATCAGATTTTATTTTTTTTACCCACATCTGCCACATAGAATCAAGAAAATTAGGATTTCCATGCTTAGGAACATTTACAAAGATTTTTTTTTTTTTAAGATTTATCTATTAGATCTAAAGCAAAGCAGAATCATTGATGTTCAAATGCATATTCAAATATATTGAAAATGCGTGTGAAGTTATGTGTTGTCTTTCATGATTTTTGCATGGATTTTTGGCTTTCAAGGCACAGGTGTAGCTGGCAATACTCCACCATCAGTCACAAAGAAATAGATCTCAGCATAATTTCCTAGTATTTCATAAAACATCTAATTGGTATTTAGTAAATATAAGACGTGGTATATTTATCCCAACTAGACAAATGAATAATGGAACATGAACCACAATTCTCCTCATGTGCGATTCTGATGCTTCTCAGTTAGTCAATATCCTAGTGGTGCAGGGATAAAACTGCTATCACATTTGCAAAGCTAAGCAGGGTCCAGTATGGTTTCAAATTGAATGGGGAACCTCTTGTTGAGCTTCCTGCATTGCAGGGGGTTGGACTAGATGATGCTCAGCATCCTTTCCAACTCTACAATTTTCTGATTCTACTATGAGAGTGATGACAGTGATTCCCAATTCCAGTCACAATAGCCCTCAGTCAGGAAATAGGACCTTTACACCATTGTGAGGCAGGACAAGGGCAACAGTCATGTGACTCCCCACCCCCAATATTCTGAAATGGTGCAGTCCAGGAAAAGCTTGTTTTCCTGTGATTCTGCTATTTGGATTAACCAGCCCTGAGCCTATTTGGAACAGAGGTTTAAACACACTTCTTTAGCACTTGCACATATGAGTGTCTAGAGCAGCAGCTGATAACAGCAGATGTGTGACCCAATATGTTATTTCATTATGTTTACAATGGCCAGTTAATGGACAGCTTAGCCTGAAGGAAGGGTGTACTTGGAGGACTTGCCTGTCAATCATTAATAAAATGTATTGAAGTAGCAAGGATGAGACTACTATACTACATTGCACAACCTTTAAACAGCCTGCAAATGTTGAAGGGCTCGCTCCTTCAGAATGTTGAATGTTGCATTCTGATATATCAAATATTGCTGTGCTTTTGATGATGATGATTAGTCTCCTTTTTGTTCTATTTACACTATTTCAACTCAAAATTAAAATTAAAAAAACAGACCAAAGGAAGAACACCCCCAAGAGCTGATGTGAATTCTTGCCTGGCAAAGTCAAAGCAGCAGCTTATGCTACCAGGATATTTCTTGCATAGTCAGCAATCTGAGTTCAGTATTTCTTCAGGGACACTTGTTTTAGTATCGACCTAAAACAGCAATAGATTTTGATTTCCCGTTACCTTGGGAAGATATGCTGCTTTCTTTTTTACTTTTTTTTAAGGAGCCTTTTATAGGCCAGAAAGTTTCGATTTCATCTTTAGGAGAAAGAGAGGAAGGACGGAAGGAAGACAGACAGACAAAAATTGACAGGAAATATTGGATTAAAAAAATGAAGTGTTCTATACATCTGTCTCAGCAATTGTAAATAGTTGTGCTGAAGATATGTTATTGCTGTACCTGCAGTGCTATTTTACTAGAAGAAGAGGTGCCCAAACTCATGATGAACACCTCCCTTGTTCTCTTAGAATGGCAATAGTGCCCACCTGAGAGATGCTGGAACAGAGTTCTGGAGTGTTCTGGAGAGTTCCGGTTGAGAAAAAGCCCTGTGCACCTACCTGGAGTTCTGTTGCAGCAGCTATGGAGATGTGTTAACCATAACCACTCTAGGTGACGTGTAAACAGGGCATTAGTGACCTTTTGGCTCTTCAGGAACAACAGAGACATAGGTAGGCAGCCAGAGGTTTTAAAGGGCATCACAATTCCTGCATGCATGACTCCCATGACCCTACTCAGTGAACACATGAATAGTGAACATATGATGGAGGAGAGAGAGCACGCCTGCTGTTTCCACCCACAAAACTGAGCCAACCTACTGGCCCTCCTCCAAAGTCTGCGCATTAGAAAAAGCTAATTAAATATTACATGTATAATCGGTAAACAGTATTTGCCGAGAGGAATAATTTCCAGTGGAATGTTTGAGAAACAGGATGTTCGCTGCATTGAAGAGTGCTTGGGAACTTGTCCAAGTACTGTTGCTTTTAATGAGAGGAATTCTATTATGAGACATTATTTGTAAAAGGCTTAATTCCACACTGTAGAGAGAGCAGAGCTTTGTTTACAAGGTGCCTCAATACAGAGAGCTCTGTACTTGGAGAACTTATATATGAGGGCTTTCTGCCTAGCCACATATGACTCAATTGAGTAATCTAAAATTGTTTCTGAAACCAGATCCCAACAGATACGGGCTGAGAAGTGGAGGCTGCAATCCTATATGCGGTTTACCTGGGAGTAGGGATGGGGTTCATTGCTTTTCTCAGTCTGCTTTTGTGGCTTTGTCATGGTTGCTTGGTCCATGACCACAATGAACTGCTCATCCAGTGCTGGCTTATTCCACAGCCTGAATGCTGACATTGAACTTGGTTCTGATGTCGATCTTTACCATTTTGGCCGAAAAATTGTTAATACAAATCATCTGCCCCCAGGGCGCACAAAGATGGCCCTTGTGCTTTGAGCCACCTCATAGCAGAGTCCTGTCTTAGTCTCACAGTGGGATCCTGTCTTTGGACACAAGTGCCACTGAACTCAGTGAAACTTACCCCTGAGTAAACATGCAAAGATTGTGCTTTGACTCTTTGATCCTTTGGGGCAGTTGCTGTTTTGCTTTCTCTGGGGGTTCCCAGTGTTTCTTAAAGCAATAGTAAATTCTTATAACTTGGAGTTTCTCCAAACTTCTGATTCTGCTTCCCCTTTCTAAATCTAAATGAATCTTACTGGCACTCCTCCGCTCAGTACAACTCTTCTGCAAACATGTACAAAATTAAAATGCTGGGGTCATAAAATACTATATCAAGCAGTATTTCAGAAGAGAGGTGCAGCCCCTTTCCTCTGCCCTAAAATAACAAATATTTTTGCTTGTGTTAGTGTGTGTGTGTGTGTGTGTGTGTGTGTGTGTGAACAACATTTGTATCCCACTGTTCCTTATATGGTGGGAGGCTGTGGTGGCACTATCTATAAGCAGCAGCTCACATCAATATTTGAAATATAGGTACATTGTCTTAACAAAGCAATTTAAAAGATGCTAGAGATTGTCTTAGTCATTTAAAACCACTAAAATCTATAGGATCAACACCTACCATTTCAAAGCAGGTAAACTCAAAGCTTGCTTTAAATGCAAAGATGGCAGAAGACAGGCAGAGAGAGAGTCAATTGGGCATCCATTGGAAGAAAATCCCATACAGTGGTACCTCGGGTTAAGAACTTAATTTGTTCCGGAGGTCCGTTCTTAACCTGAAACTGTTCTTAACCTGAGGTACCACTTTAGCTAATGGGGCCTCCTGCTGCCGCTGCGCTGCCGCCGCACGATTTCTGTTCTCATCCTGAAGCAAAGTTCTTAACCCGAGGTACTATTTCTGGGTTAGCGGAGTCTGTAACCTGAAGTGTCTGTAACCCAAGGTACCACTGTTGTTTCTGCATGCAGCCACAGAGCTGGCTCTTTCTCTCGTGCATCCGGACTTACCCAGCCATAGTCAGGAAACAGGGAAGAACCTTCCCTTCAGATAACGGTAACCTATGATAAAGGGTCTTCATATACAGTGGTACCTCGGGTTACATACGCTTCAGGTTACATACGCTTCAGGTTACACACTCCGCTAACCCAGAAATAGTGCTTCAGGTTAAGAACTTTGCTTCAGGATAAGAACAGAAATTGGGTTCCGGCGGCGTGGCAGCAGCAGGAGGCCCCATTAGCTAAAGTGGTGCTTCAGGTTAAGAACAGTTTCAGGTTAAGAATGGACCTCCGGAACGAATTCAGTACTTAACCCGAGGTACCACTGTAAATGTTTCTGTTTCTGTAATCTTACCCCTATACACACACTTTTTTGTTTTTGACTGGGAAGAGTGGCAAATCTCCCAAGTCAGTTTTTTTGTTATGGCTTGTGTGTGTGTCTAGGGGCGAGGTCTGTGCCATGTCTGAACTAAAACCCGGTTGGACATAGTATAATACCCCTTAATTCCAGAGAAGAACATAACGGTGGTGGGTTATTGGTTGACATTGTCTGAATGTCAAGGTGGAAAACAGAGCGTTTGACCTAGAGGAGCTGTATGTCTCCCTGTGTTGAATGTTCTAGGTCAGGTGTGTCAGATTACTAAAAACCTTTTCATAGGTGTAGATTCTACATCATGTGGGGAAATAATATATACAAAGGTTGTGTGTTTTTATAGAGATCTACTGAGAACAGCTTGTAGCTTATGTGCACTATGTCATGATTTGTCCTCCCCCCTTTCCGAAAATAGCACTGGATATATCATTATTTATTAATTATATTAAGTTGTATGGAAACCCTATATTTTGCAAACAATCCTCAGCAGAAATATTTTTCAAAGGTTCATTGTCCTGCTCATTATGTTAGATCTTATTTCAAAAAGTTAGGGAATCAATATGGGCTGTTGACCATTCCGTCTTTTATGTAATGAAGCAACTATGCAAATAAAATGGAGGGGGATAAATCAAGTTAAGCCAACCGCTATCTAACATGAACATATATATCAAATAACACATACTATAAATGGACCCTTTTAGCGCTTCTGCAGTATTCGGTGTTGGAAGAAGAAGGTAAGTCAAACTGCTCTGTTTTAGGCTGAAATCCTATATAAGCCCCATTTAACTTCATGAAACTTCATGAAATATGTGGATTGTGTTGTTAGTGTAGCATTAACATTTCTCAGGTTGCATGCTTACTTTGGAGTAAGGTCACTGGACTCGGTTAAATTTACTTCTGGGTAAAGATGAATAAAATTAGAGTGCTCTTTTAGATTTTCCCTCTTCTTTCAATTCATTCCAATCAATTTTTATTGAGAATATCTATTTATTTTTGAAAGCATTTATATACAGTGGTGCCCCGCAAGACGAATGCCTCACAAGACGAAAAACCCGCTAGACGAAAGGGTTTTCCGTTTTTCGATGCGCTTCGCAAGACGAATTTCCCTATGGGCTTGCTTCGCAAAACGAAAAAGTCTTGCGAGTCTTGCGATTTTTTTTCGCTCCCCCCCCTTTTTCTAAGCCGCTAAGCCGCTAAGCCTTTAATAGCCGCTAAACCGCTAATAGCGCTAATCCACTAAGCCGCTAATAGGGTTGCTTCGCAAGACGAAAAAACTGCTAGACGAAGAGACTCGCGGAACGGATTAATTTCGTCTTGCGAGGCACCACTGTATAATGTTTTTAAAAGCTCTAAGAGCATCATAACAACAATCAGTAGAGAAATCCTATATAAAGAAGACAGCTGCAGGCGGGAAGGGCATCAATTCATCTTCAAGAAAAATACCATAATAAATGGATCCTTACGGGCACTTACTTCTGAGTTGTGCCACCATATTCTCACAAGGAAGTTAGTTTATTAATGTAAATTTTACAAAGATGAGCAGAACCAAGAGCATATAACAAGTGCATACTCCATTGGGGGCAGTGGCTAGGTTTGCCTTTTACGAACTCCATGTCACCTAGCAGCCAGTAACACTCAATAGAATGAGTCGGAGATGAAGGGTGGGAGCAAGCAAAGCTGGGCCGGCTTCTCAAGGCACTAAAGTAATGCAATACAAAGTTGTGACTAGCATCATCATTGTTTAGCTTCCCTGGCCATAGATAGGTGATAGATAGATAGATAGATAGATAGATAGATAGATAGATAGATGAGAGAGAGAGAGAGAGAGAGAGAGAGAGAGAGATGATGGATGATAGATGATAGATGATAGATGATAGATGATAGATGATAGATGATAGATGATAGATGATAGATGATAGATGATAGATGATAGATGATAGATGATAGATAGATAGATAGATGACAGATAGATAGATAGATAGATGACAGATAGATAGATAGATAGATAGATGATAGATAGATGATAGATAGATAGATAGATAGATAGATAGATAGATAGATAGAGATAGATATGGTTCCACATTATTCTTTTGATTGTAATTTTTTTCCATTGATTTTAATATTGTCATTTTATATTGTTGTAACTAGGGATGGGGGGAAATACAATTCAGTTTAAAGGCAAACCTACCCAATTCACACTATCCAGAAGCAAAACGGTGAAAAAGGAAATAACAGAATAAAATTATTGTGATGCACCTACACCTGATAAATCTCTCTCCCCACCCCACCCCCACCCCACTTCATTTAGCTGATCGAAAAGGATGCCTTCATCCCAGTTGGTTCATATCCTCGTGGCAACGGCTGCTCTCCTTGTAACCAGTGATGCTCAGGAAACATGTCCACAACTTATAGGTAAGCTTGGATATAATCAAGGGCCTGGGAGATGTGAGCAGGAGGATGTGAAGTGTCTGCATTTCACAACTGAATTTAACAGGAATATGTTCAAGAGAAAATGATTTCCACATTCTTAAAATCCAAATACTTGCTTCATATGGAGTAAAACTGGAAGGTTACTGATTGATTACATGGTCATATCAAAAGACACATGAATCTGGACCATGTGGAAAGCTCATGGTCTGTACCATTTGGACCTGTGCTTTTTTGGATTCCCTCCCTGCTCCCCTGGTAACAGCTTCCCTAGATTGCTTCTGCATCCTATTCTTGTAGTTAGAGTTTGCCTACAGGACAAACTAATCCACATCTGTTATGGATGTGGAGCCAAACCAAATACTACAGACAAGTAACCTGCTAATCCTTTCCCAGCATTTCTCCAAAATGTACAAACTTTCTTTTTAACTAAAAGGCAATTGACATTATACAGAGGGATAAGATTCTAGTGTGCTTCTGCAGACCACCTTTAAGGTGTTGTGCTTGTAATGCAAATGTTTGAAACCCCTCAAAAGAGAATTCCTTCTTTGTTGCATTTTGGTCAGTTCTAATTTGTGGGGAACTTTTAAGTAGTTCTAAAGATGAATGTGAAATAAATGCAGACGGTCTTTAACGTGTGTGCCAGGTTTTCATCCTTCTATTTTTCACTTCAGCAGGTCCTCCAGGTCCTCCTGGACACCCTGGACCACAAGGGTTAAAGGGCAGACAAGGCGAGAAGGGAGATCATGGGATACCAGGTGACTATGGGTATCATCTTTAAAATAGCATTTTAGTCCAAGTGTTTGCCTTCAGGTAGATTTTACATGCATGGAGGTTGAACAAGGAACTGTGTGCCACTTGGCCCTGTCTCTTGCATCGTATGTCCTACCAGCTCTTTCCACAACATATGCACATTTAGTGCAACGTCTAAAAAGATAAACCTACAAACTGTACGCACCTGGTCTCTTGTATGACTGGAAATCCTAGTCACACAAATTTATGTTTGTAGGCTCCCTTTTTCAGAGGTCACACTAAATGCTTGGATGTTGGAGTGGAAGTGATGAGCTGTATGGAATCGGGGTGGAGCCAACAGACATAGTCCTACTCTCCCTAGCATGTGCTTCTTCCAGTCCTAGGATAAGGCTTGGAGATACTTGGAGCTGCCACCTTGCTGAAGCTAAGCAGGCCAAGGTCTGCTCACTGCTTGGATGGGTGACCACTTGGCAACCTCATGGATGCCACAATGGTTTCAGTGATGGTGGAATAAGGGCAGGATATAACTGAAAGAAAATAAAAATAAATTTGCTATGTGCATGGAGGCAAAAGTCTGATTCAGATCTTTGTGCTTGTCTAAGGTTGAGATTAGAGATGTTGGAAAATTTCACAGTAATTGAACTTGAATGCGAGTTTTGCCATGTTCACTCTTTGCCAGTGTGGTATAGTGGTTAAGAGTGGTAGTCTCGTAATCTGGGGAACCGGGTTCGCGTCTCCGCTCCTCCACATGCAGCTGCTGGGTGACCTTGGGCCAGTCACACTTCTCTGAAGTCTCTCAGCCCCACTCACCTCACAGAGTGTTTGTTGTGGGGGAGGAAGGAAAAGCAGATTGTTAGCCGCTTTGAGGCTCCTTAGGGTAGTGATTAAGTGTGATATCAAATCCAAACTCTTCTCTTCTTTGCCAATTGTCCAAGCCACTCAGGTTTCATGCAAGTGCTAACAATATTTTATGGTACTAGATTTAAATAATAATAATAATCATGAATTTAACGACAATGATTTTGAACCCTGGCTATTATGCTAATGGTGCTCTGTTTGGTGTTTGGAGTTACTGTCCGAGCTGATGTGATGAAATGTATATTCCATTGAACTCTGTGTTATTGAGGTTTGATGGTAGCCATTAATATTCATATTAATATTCTGTCTCTCTGCATATATTATATGATTGGGATGAGGGGATAAGGTAGTAAAGCTTAATAGTACTAGTCTGTGCTTTTTTCCTAGAAAAACCATGAAGTTGTTACAGTAAGTGACACACTTTACAACAACAAAAGAGGTGCAGGTACTGAGTACCCCCCTGAGTACCTCCTTAAAAAAACCACTGGCACTAGTACATAAAGGAATTTGTGTGTGTGTGTGTGTTTTTAAAGAAATAATGGTTCTCTGATCATCTCCCAGAAGTAGCTGAGGTAATCCTACCAATGAAATGGCTCGCTAATCTGCAAAATCATAATTGCTTAGACATTAATGCCCCAAGGAACAAAAGTATCATAACCAGATGGAGGAGCCTGGAGGAGAGATGGCAGTGGATGGAAGCAAAAATATGTCCTATACTGTAAATTACTACACTGGGTGTTGCATCCAGCATAGTTCACAGTCACAATATGAAGTTACCATAAGGACACATTATAAGTACGGGAGAAGAGAGCACAGCACTACAAGGCTTAAAGCATGGGTAGGCAAACTAAGGCCCAGGGGCTGGATCCAGCCCAATCGCCTTCTAAATCCAGCCTGTGGACGGTCCGTGAATCAGCGTGTTTTTACATGAGTAGAATGTGTCCTTTTATTTAAAATGCGTCTCTGGGTTATTTGTCGGGCCTGCTTGGTGTTTTTACATGAGTAGAATGTGTGCTTTTATTTAAAATGCATCTCTGGGTTATTTGTGGGGCAAAGGAATTCATTCATTTCCCCCCTCAAAATATAGTCCTGCCCCCCACAAGGTCTGAGGGACAGTGGACTGGCCCCCTGCTTAAGAAGTTTGCTGACCCGTGGCTTAAAGTAAAACTACATAGACAGGGCACAACAACACAATTGAAGACTGAGCAAACTTTAAAACTGGCAAATAGTAAAACAAAGTGTTTTGTTCAGTTGCAAACACAAACCCCATTAGATTCCAAAAATATAGAAAGAGGTATGTCAGAATAAATGGGACACTGCAAGACAAACAAATCACAATACTCCTGGGGCATCCACCTGGTTACTTGTTGATGGGCAATGAATAACAGAAGCAGTACAGTAAATAGTGATACCCATTACATAAGCAACGCTCACAACACTGTCAGGAGAGCTGGAAACAATAATGTTATTTTCGCAAAACACCAGGTCAGGCCAAGATCATACAAATTTAACAAAATGCAAACCACAGCCGACTGAGTCTGAGTTAGAATAAAATGATGAAATGACAGAACATCAAACCCCATGCCTAGTGGGGATGGTCACCTCTGGTTTTCACTAAGCACTTTGCCCCTTAACTAAATCCAGTGATAGGTGATCAGTCTCAATAATAAGGTGGGCACAGACCAGCAGCACATTATTATGAGATCATCAATTTCAAGGGGGAGACATCATGTGCTTTTCTTTACAAATCGCTGAGGCAGCTGCTGGACATTCAAAGCACATCTCCCCTCCCTAAAGGACCCTGGGAAATGTTGTTTGGCCCTCACAGAGCTACAACTCAAAGCACTCTTAACAAACTACCATTCCCAGGATACCTGGGCAGTGCATTTTTCTGGGGGGATGCAGGGGTACGAACACCCCAAAACATTTCGTGAATCTAAGTTTGGCCTCATTGAGAGGCAGTATTTCAATATAGGTAGGAAAATGAGAGTACCCCTAAACATTTTTTTAGAAAAAAAAGCACTGTACCTGGGTGGGTGGGTGCTTTAAATATGTGGCTTTGTATACAGCCTAAGTCAGGGGTCAGCAACCTAAGGCCCATGGGCCAAAAGCGGCCCGCGGAGGTTGTTTGACCGGCCCACAAGCCGCCCCTGAACTGAGCCTCCTGCTCTCACGCTACACTAAACTGATGCAGTGCGACAGAGGGACTCGCTTCTGTGGGGCCGAAAATCGCGTCTGTGCAGACGCCGAAAATCACACGTGCGATCCAGCCCATGGAGGGATCTCTGCGGGACCGATCTGACCCAGGCAAGATAAACCTTGCTGACCTAAGTGCTGCAGAAGTCTTTCTCCCAGCCACATGGAAAGATAAAAGAGCAAGGAACATGAGACCTGTGGGTGTAGGGTGGCATATAAATTTGATTAAAATAAAATAAATACTTGTGCTTCTTCTAGCTTGCAAACATAGCACTAAACTATGGCCTAGTGTGAACTGACATGTGGGTCCCGGTCCCCCCTTCACTTTTATTCATTTGTTATTTTCTGCACTCACAAAACCCTCTCCCCATTTTCTCACCTTCTGGTGGATGCACTCCTTAATTTTTTAACTCCTTTCAGTACTGTTGAAGTTTATAAAATTATTATTTTTTAAATTGCCCTTGGCTTCAGCACACCTAAGCCACACAGTGTTCCTTAGGCTGTGGTCCAAACCCCTGGCTGGAAGTGGCAGGGCTTAAGGGAGTGGCATAGGCACCGCCACATCCACAGCCCCATCACCCAGGGCGGAAGGAGCAGGGAAGAAGCCCAGATTGGGTCTGTTGCTACATTCCCTGCCCCAAAATGCTTGTTTCAGGGCTGATTTGGGGTGTTCCTCACCAGCAAGGGAGACAGGCAGGGCTGACGGGCACTTTCACCTCCTCCAGTTCAGCTGTTTAGTGCTCTGAAAATGTAACGAATGTTTCCAGAGAGAGTTTGAGAATCACAGCTGAGCTAAATGAGTTTATGGGAAAGTTACAGGGGGAAATCACATATAATCCCAATGAATAAGGCCATAAATGTGAAACCATAAACCTGCTATCATCAATCAGTCTAAAAGCACCAAATATTAATTCTTCTTTTCATTGCCCCGCAAGAATCTTGGTGAACTAGAAAAGTAATTCCAGCTCTGTTCGTTAGTTCTGTGCAAATGCATATTCTCAGCATCAAATTCCCACTGGACTCGATAATATATAGCCAGGCCACTAGAGGGAAGCATAAGCTTTAAAACTATCCTCTTGCAAAAGTCATTCTGCAAAAATCGTTCCGCAAGAATATTCAGGGTTCAAAGCTGACAGTAATTGAACAAAATGAATTTTCCTGACCGAATCAGGTCAACACTCCAGACACAACATTCTTTGGTTTTAAAATCTCAGTCCATCAGCCGGTTGTTATCCCCTCCAGGCTTCCCCTTTGATCAGTGAACTGATAGAGAAGAAGAAGAGTTTTCAAACTATCTACCAAGGAAACCTTGTCTTCTCAGGAACACCTGAGGATTTGCAGAGAACAAGTTATTTATATTATCATCAATATCATCAGTGATGATGGTGCCGTGTGGAGTGCTCCTCAGTTGCTAGAGCATGAGACTCTAAATCTCAGGGCCATTGGTCCGAGCCCCACGTTGGAGAAAAGATTCCTACATTGCAGGGTTGGACTAGATGACCCTCGTGGTCCCTTCCACCTCGACAATTCTATGATTCTATGTTCAGTGTGCAATGTCAGCCATATCTTATTTCAGGATATTCCCTCCCACCAACCCCCACACTCCCCAGTTCCCCCCATCCATGAGCCATGAGGCATTCTGTACCCACTGAGCATGCTCAGTCCACATCAGGCTATGGGGCTGGGTTACCTCTCAGGCATCCTCCCCCCCCCCCCCAAAAAAAATATTTTTTCTACATCTGCAAACTTTGGGATACACCCAAATATACTGATGATTCCCTCTTGGTTCTCTGTAACCCTGTTTTGGCTGCCATAGCTACCCTAACCCAGCCCTTGAGTACAAAATTATATATTCTAGGAGGAGCACAGAGAGTTAAGAAACACCATAGTGTACCAGTAGCAGCAAAAATGGACACCTTCATTTGACCCACCAGCAATAAAACATATCTCTCCCCTATCAGTCTCTACAGCCACAGCAGGCGCTGTAACTCTCCAATTGTTAAACTTTGCCCCTGAAGACACACTCTTCCGTTGTCTCCTGAGACAGTCGGATGCCAACAACAACAAAGATGTGCTTACATAATGATTCTGGAGAACATCCTAGGACAGACATGTTACACAGAGCAGCGGACTTCTGAGGTCTCTATGTGGCCCCACATTAACTGAATGAATGCAGCAGTCCATACTAGAACCTCTACAATACACATCACAGTTATGTTGGGCAATCTGTCTTTTAAAGACGCTCCTCTGTCATCATTGGTGTTAAAAAGATCTGATAAAGATACTAGGTGTGCAGTCTGAAAACTCCTGGATTTTATTGGCAAGTGCAAACTAGGCATGTTTACTCAGAACTGTAAATCCCAGTATATTAGGGCTTACTCCTAGGTAAGCATGCATAGGAATGCAGCCTGAATAGATAGTCAGACAAAATCAGCATTTTCTTTCCAATGTATAAGAAACATTTCTCACCAGTTCATAATCTGGATAACAAATATATCACAAGTCCATTTACTGCAGCAAAATGTGTTTATTTCAGATGAAAAACAAAACCAATATGCTTGTTGCACTTTTTTTAAAAAAAATGATTTAACACCACTTTTATATAATCCATTCCTATTCAAGGCAGCTGTTAAGAAAAAACTGTTATCTCGTCTTGTGAATTTCAAACTACCAAACAAACAGATAAAACAAAATAAATTAATAATTGTCACTTTTGTTCACAGGTCTGTCTGCATCGGAGGATCCTAAACTGCAAGATGACCTTAAGGAAATCAAATACAGAATCACCATAATAGAAAGAGGTACCTTTTTTTTATTTAAATCATTGCTTCCTTCCATAAGGTGAGGGGGGACAGGGCTTAGTGAACTGGGAGAGTCTGTGGCAGAGGGGAGTCCAGAATGAGAGGCAGAAACTGAAGCAGGAGAATGGGAGGAGGGAGGCCAAGAGGCAGAGATGAGTCAGGCTGGTGAACAGTCAAGGGCATTATCCCCTCTTGCTGCAACCAACTCCTCTCTCCCTGGTCTCCCAGAACCAGAAGAGGCATGAAGCAGGAGGAGCAAAGACAAGCATGCAGATGCAGTCTCTGATTGCTGGGAGGGTGGGGTGGACTCTGGAGAGCAAGATGGCTTTGGGGAGGTGGGAATCTTTAGACTTAGTAACTGATACATGGGGCAAGAACTACTGAGAATCACTTCCTGTGCTTGTTAAACCAGACTCTCCACCAAGCCTGTGCAGATCCTGTTCTTGGTAATAAAGAGTTAACTTCAACATGCACAGGGGGATTTACTGCTGGATCTCTCCTGTCATCTAATAGGACTAACCGGGTCTTTCATTTTGTTTTTCAGCCTTGGCTTTGAGTGGAAAGATTGTAACAGTTGGCAGTAAAGTGTTTGCCAGCACTGAAAAAACGGCTGATTTTAACAATTCAGTAAGAATCTGCAAAGCAGCCCATGGCACCATTGCTTCTCCGACGAACAAGAAGGAAAATGATGCTATTATGAGCTTTGTTAAATCCTTTAACACATATGTTTACCTGGGCATTACTGAGGGGCATGTTCCTGGGGAATTTCAGTACCTGAACGGGGAGTCCCTGAATTATACAAACTGGTATGAAAATGAGCCCACAGGGAAAGGGGCAGAAAAATGTGTTGAAATGTACAGTGATGGCACTTGGAATGATAAACGGTGCGATGTGTACCGCCTCACCGTCTGTGAGTTTTAAACTGAACTGTCACAGATCTTAATAAAGGGTGTTGGGTGTTCTTTTTAGGTTCTATGTAATTGTGGGTTATAGCAACTAATCAGATATGTAACTTGATAAGTTATGATTTTTCTGTGTTCAGAAAGGGAAATCAATAAAAGCACAATGCATTGCTTTCCTTTATGTTTTCTGAGTGCAAAGGATGAGCTAAACTAACTGGGTCAATGTCAGCTTTGTTTAGATGCAGAATTGGAATGTCTGAGACATGACTGAAAACGTGATAATAAATAGGATGATCAGTTAAGAATTAGAATTTGTTGATAATGTCGTTACTGAGGGGGAAAATCTGACTAAGACATAAATGTGTGTCCATGGGGTATGTAGGGGGAGATCTGAGCTGATCTGAGCAGATGCTAATGCTGTGGTGAGGTTCCTTTTTTGTTCAATTCGCAAACCTACTTCAAAATGAACATTATAAAAATGGTGGCAATGACCGCTCCCCACATCAAATGGGGGGTGCCTTTTGTGTGGTTGCGTGCAGCCCCCCGGATCCCAGTGCAGCTCCTGGTAGTTCATCCTCCCCAGGCTGGATACCTGGAGGTCTCCGCCTACCTCAGCCAATCGCCCAATCCCGCCTGGGGAGGCGTTGCCAGGGGATCGGCCAGGTAGGGGGAGGGACTGCCCTGCCTTTCCAGACAACAGAAGGTGAATCTTACCTGCGAAGTGTCAGTTGGCTCCAGAGCTTCTCCCTCCCTCAGTTAAGTCTTCTCCACAGGTACGCAGGCACTGCTATGTCATGGTTGCTGTTGAAGGGCTGGAAATGAATTTTCCTGCATTGGCAGGTTTTGTCTTTCCTGTAGCAAAACGTCACAACTTTGGCAGTTTCAGGCCTTGGGCGGAATCCTTTAGTCTATCTTCCTAAATGGGGGGGGGGGTGAAGCAGTGATCCACGCCCCCCTTGCGGCAGTGATCCTAGGGTTCCCCGTTAAAGGGGTCTTGAGGGGAGGCCACACACCAAGAAGTTGTCATTGCTCTCTCCTGCAACGGCAGTGAAACGGGGGGTGGGCTCTCTGCTTGAACATATGTTTTCCAGAGCCAGCCCAATCCCCACAGATTCTGGATAACCCTGATGTCTTCCAGATCCCCAGCTGGGGACTGGGAAGGATAAACGCCCAATGCCTGAGCCAAGGCCTCCCAACACCTGAAACTTAATAAAGTTGTGGCCAATTTTAATCCCATAGCATGTTGTCTTGAGTCATTATTCCACTCAGGGGTCGCCTGGGTTGGGGGGACTCTGCCTGTCCCCGCAATGCTTTGCACGGTTCATGCCTGCTAAAAGCACAGGTGCGGGCCTGACTATATATATTTTTGTTCAGTTGGCAAACCTACTTCAAAATGAACATTTTAAAAATAGTGAAACAGCTTTGCGGGGCAGAAGCGCACTTCAAAGATAATATATCAGAGCTACAGGTGAGTCAAGGTGAGGGGAAAGAGGACGTGATGGAAAACATTATCTTAATATCATTTGTTTCTCTACAAGCCAAATAGCAGGTGTTTTCCACCTGTTCAGTCTGTGCCAGGGCAAAGCATTTCTGTTATGGGTGATTCAACACTGCTTTCATTTCGTGGCACATAAATCATCCTCCCCCTTCCATTTTGTTGATGCCTGAATTGTTTACTCAGCCTGGGATTTACAACTGTTTGTTCAAGGTAGTTGCTGTGTTATTGAATAGCACACTTCCCCGACTGGACACGCTGGCACCTGTGTTGGTATTTGCACAGATATTCAGATTATTAATTTTGGCAACGCTGTGCATATATCCCCCCTTTTCTTGCCCCTACAAAATTGTTTTACATTCTATGTAACTAAGAATGGGCACCAAGGACATTGATTCCTGCAAAGGCCAAGAGGACAACCAGACTCTTACAGACTTTCCAAGGCTGGATCTACACTGACCTGTTTAACATTATTAGAACAATATTAGATATGTCGTTCTAAAATGTCACATACTCGTTAATTAAAACTTGTTTACTTTAGTTTTTTTCCCGTCAAAATACTGTTTCCCTGCTGCTGGTTGCTATGCTGCATTTTAATAACACATTACAAATGTTAAAATAGGATGTCGTGTCCATATATGTTATCAAAACCATTCCTTAACCCTTCCTTAATATTAAAAGCCATGAGTGTAGATCTGCCCCAAGGGTCCCTATTTTCCAAGGATTTACAGAAGCCATCCCAGTTTCTGAGTCGATTCCAGAATATTTCGCTTTTCTGTAGGACATCCCTATTTTCATCAGAGAAATGTTGCAGGGTATGGAGTTATGCAACCTCTGAACCAAGGAAATAAGTAACGATACAACCTTTAGAGGACATCTGAAAGCAGCCCTGTATAGTTTTATTGAGTTTTTATATATGATGGAAGCGACCCAGAGGGCTGGGGCAACCTAGTCAGGCGGGGTATAAACGATTCATCATCATCGTCACCATCATCTTCCTAGCTTATTTCTCACAGCGTTAGCCACTACATTGCTAAATTAGGAAATGTGGTAGGGTGGGGGTTTTTTTGCTTCATGGACATAATCAATACCGTAACCATTCGGTAAGAGCGACAGATGGGAGGATAATTTAGGCAGGTTGACTATTAATGATACTATTTAAAAACGTCTATTATTGTTTATTATAATACAGCAGGGGTTGGTGCAGTGCATCTCTGTAACAGAACTAGAATCTTAAATACATAGGCACCTCCTCTGAGTCAGACGATAAGAACCCTACAAAGGAGGTTTTCCTTCCCTCCCTGCCTCATTCTAGGAATTCCATCTGAAGCAGGCTTATCAGGCAGTTAAGTCCTTTTGAACTATGTGGAGAACTACTTTCACACAGCCATCTCTAAATATAAAAGCATCCCGTCAAATCCTAGGATTACCAAAGAGCCCATTAGGTATGACAGCAGCAGGGTGGGGAGTGCTTTTATGTGGGCTCCTCCAGAGACATGGCCACACTGGGGGTGAAGCCAAACTCCTGGAGAATCACAGCGCCTGCTGTGGCTGCAGAGACTGGCAACTCATAACTGCTGCCCCCTGCATTGTTTTTGCTGCGTTAGCTGCACTGAAGTGACTTCCCCGGGGTACAAGCCTGGGCAGTATGTATGGAGGTCCTCGGCTGCGCAGACAAGAAGACCCCACTCTTGGCCTCGCTGATGTGGTCCAAAGGAAAACAGAGCAATACGTTTGGCACCAGCTTGGCTGCAGGAGTTGCCAGAAGGAGGCATGCAAAGCACCATCCAACCATCTTAGGGACTCTACTCCGAATTTGTGTAGGGTTTGCTCCTTAGCCTTTTCTTCTCCTAAAGATGTCCTTCAAAGCAGCGAATAGATTGAATTTCCACATCAGCCAAATTAATATGCAGATTAACTGAACGACTAGTGCTTGATCTCGTACCCTTAGGAGCAGTATGGTGTACAGGCGAAGCTTTTCCCAACACAATAATAAACATGATCACCAGCTAAATGTCTACATTTCAAGATGCAGTTATAGACTGGACTTTGGCAAGCTTAAATAGACTGATCCGTGCCAGAGGGAGTAGGGGAGTAAATTGGGATTTTGTTTTTGTATCTCCCTCCTATGTAATACTGGAAATCAATAAAACAGTAATCAGTTGGAAAGTTGGCAACGCTAAAGATGCGTGCAATTTTCAGTTAGAAATCTGAAACCGAATCACAGGCAAATCCAGAGTCCAGCAAATTCAGCAGTTGTCTTTACAGCTCCTGAAAAGTAATTGGCTCGGCGTACACAGCACGACATTAATTATAGCAGCATCCCCGCCACCTCCAATGTAAATGGCTTTAACGAGAATGTACCAATGACTCATTTGTCCTTCTCGTAAAACCTCTGAGGGGTGCAAAGCCACCTTGTCCAGTTTGTATTTCGCCCAAACTGTGGGAAACAAACAGAGCAGGAGCAGATGGAAAGCTGCGTGGAAATTTCCCTAAATGGACGGTGTTGCTTTAAGAGCAAGCAGGTGGGAGGTGATACAGGCACCCTACTCCAAATAGTTGTCTATTTCTACTGTAATACCAGCTATTGCCTGATCCCTGGTGTCCTAGAGATTGCTAGTCTCCTTTGCTTTTTGACAGCTTCATTAAACAGCTGGAAGCTTTTGCGGGAAGAAAATGTGCTTTACTTCAGTTTGGCAACCCTGAATAAAAACCTACAACAAAGAGCAACTTGAGTCGAGATCAAAGGCACGTGGAGGCAAAAATATTTTATAAAAGCAGGTAAGACCGGAAAGACCAGACCTCTAAATTATACTGTGTGTGTGTGTTGTGTGTGGTAAACTGTCTCTCTAGACTACAATAAATGCAGCCTAGTGTACTGTGATGGAAGCCTTGCTTTTCCTAAAAGGTTAGGTTTAAAATAAACGTTTGGTGACCTATTCTGATAGAATCCTCCTCACATTTGCCTGAAAATATTATTATCCTGAGAAAACAGGGGCTGATATTTCTGGTGTTTTTTCTTGAAGAAGAGAATCATCTGAAATTTTGAGGAGGGAATTGTTGCCTAACCAGAGTGGGCTTCTGACCAAAATATGCCTAGTGGGAAGCTGTGGAAAGACCCTTGTGAAAAGACCCTGCTTCTTTTGGCCACACTTCCCAGAATGCCTTGGGAGGGATGCGACATGATGCAGTGTTGCTCTCAAGGCAATTTCAGAGAAACTTCTACCCACAAAAAAATACTCTTCAGGAGGTAAAGGGTAAAGGGACCCCTGGCCGTTAGGTCCAGTCGCAGATGACTCTGGGGTTGTGGCGCTCATTTCGCTTTACTGGCCGAGGGAGTCTGCATACAGCTTCTGGGTCATGTGGCCAGCATGACTAAGCCGCTTCTGGCGAACCAAAGCAGTGCACAGAAATGCCATTTACCTTCCCCCCAGAGCAGTACCTACTATCTACTTGCACTTTGACGTGCCTTCGAACTGCTAGGTTGGCAGGAGCAGGGACCGAACAACAGGAGCTCACCCCGTCGCGGGGATTCGAACCGCCGACCTTCTGATTGGCAAGTGCTAAGCTCTGTGGTTTAACCCACAGCGTCACCCACATCCCACACTTCAGGAGAGCTTGGTTTTAATTCTACACAACAAATGGCCCCAAAGAAAAATGATCAGCACAGCTCAAGGTAGGATTCCAATGTTTTTAACAGTGGTGCAGAATATGCAGTTTGGGTAGGTTCAACTTTGCATGCAAAGCTGACCAGCATTGTTCTGTCTGCACAGCTGTTAATATAACTGGATCTGTCTTCTCCTTTGAATCTGGTCATCTTAATGGCACATGAACAATTCACGGTTTTAAATAGTATCATTAATAGTCAACCTGCCAAAATTATCCTCCCATCTGTCATTCTTGTAGGATGGTTATGGTATTGATTATGTCTATGAAGCAAAACACACACACACATAAAAACAAACCTAGTGCATTTCCTAATGCAGCATCATAAAACGATTAATTTAGCGCAATGGAGTGGCTAACCGAGTGAGAAATGAGCCAGGAAGATTATCATCTCTGGTATGCATTTTGCTTTCCCATCCACGCAACAGAATTTCCTCATGAGACCTAGAGTTTTCTCAGCCTTTGTCTGCAACATTTGGATAAATGTGTGTACCTACCTCACAGGGCTGTTCTAAGGATAGGGCAAAGTACTTTGTTGCAGTGGAATGGTAAGCGTGAAGTGGTTTTGAATATAGTGATACCTTGGTTTACAACCATAATCCGTTCCGGAGGTCCAGCTGTAAACCAAAACAGGTTGTAACCCAAGTCGTGCTTTCGCCAATAGAGCCTCCAAAAAAATTTTGGTTGTAATTAAAATAAAAAATGGGTTGTAATCCAAAAAAGGGGGCACACACTTCAGGGTTTGATGTGTTTGTAATCCAAAACAGTTGCAAACCAAGGTACCACTGTATTTGAAATTCGCCATTGCTTAAAATGCCCTGTAGCACCCCTACACACCACACACTGCCCTAAATCTGCCTCTGACCCACCGTTCACTAAAATAATTGTCCAACACCTGCTTCCTGAAATTTGGAAGGTCTCAACCAATGAGAGAACCTTTCTGCGTTGGCCTTTCCCCACCAGAATGCCCTCCTCTGAGATGCTTATCAGGCATCTACATTGATGTAGGTATTTGACTGACAATATTATATTTCAATCTGTGAATTCCTTTACCTTTTTACTTCCTGTCACAGTGGTTTGGGGAGGGATGCAGAAAGACTGACTTTGGAACAAAATGAGTGGTGTTTTGGGTTTTTTTGTTTGTTTTTTTTTTAAGTACTGAATCCTGTTCTATTTATTTATTTATTTTGTCTATGGCTTCTTAACCCTTGCACCTACCCTCCTTACTGAAAGCATAAACCACACGGAAGGTCCTTAAACCTTTTTATTAAAAAAAAAAGTATTTTAACTGTGTGTAGCCAAGGACCCCTGAGCCTATTTGCACTGAAACGGAACATTTTTAACCTCTCAGAAAAGGCTACTTTGATGGCAAACTTGACCCACTTATGCCAAAAAAATTAAAAGTCTATAAGCAGGGCTTTTTTCAGCTGGAATTTGTCAGAACTCAGTTCCAGCACTTCTCAGGTAAGCAACATTGCCATCGTAAGAGAGCAAGGGAGGTGTTCATGGTGAGTTCCAGCACCTCTTTTTCTAGAAAAATGACATTGGTTATAGGCATCTATATATAGTTCCATTGTAGTCAATTTCAGACTTTGGAAAGCAAGGCAATGAATCATATGCCATGGATACGAGGTGAAATGTGAGGTCGATCTGAGCAGCTAAGCTGAGGCAATGTCCTGTTTGAGACAGCGAGGTAGATTCTCAGGCTAATGTTTTTCTTCGCACAGCTATAATAATTGTTAATGAATATGTTAAACCCATGAGTACTCTTGGGTACTCAATCTGTATTTCTGCCTCTTTGTACTATTTTTATCTAAGCACATTAACCATGGAAATACAGAGGGGGTTTTCTGCTTCTTTGTACCATTTTTATCTTCTCACATTCACAAAGGAAATATAGACGAGGCATTGTTTCTCCTTGCCGAGATGAATAGCTATTCAAACGAAAAGAGGAAAACAAAATGTAGCACACAAAATGGTTTCTGATTGAAATAGATAACAGCGTTCTGCAAGGCCCCCTCAAAAGAGCAATGAACGAATGCATTCTGGAAACCAGCCTGCCATATTGACAATGGGCACAATGATTCTGGGCAGAAGTCAGTGCTTCTGCACTTTGGTCCTATCTGCCTAGGTGGAAGTTGCTCTCATTTCAGTGGGGATTACTCCCAAGGAAGGGTCTAGCTCAGGGAAAGCAAACAATGTGCTTTCTCGGTGTAGTTGGACGCCAGCTCCCATCATCCCCAGTCAGAATGTTCAATGACTGGGGGAATGATGGGAGTTGTAGTCCAACAGCTTCTGACTGGAGGGCACCATCTTAGCTACATTTAATTTAAGTGCTGCAGGGATTTATTTAACAGAAATGTGTGGGGCCAAGCTTGATATGGTTTGTGCAATCTGTCTGGAATGTACCCTTCCCCGTTGCCACGAAATTAATAGAAGGGGCTAGTTAAGTCAGCAAAACAACTGACTTAACGCCACCCCACGTACAATGGCATACCCTCCAACATTCCTTGAATGAAAGTTGGTACATTCTATTCTACATCAGTATCTCTGCTGAGGGGAGCTTTTAATTTTAATTTTCTGATTTATTCATTTTTTTGCATGTTAATATCGTTATTAAAGTTTTCCATGATACAAACCACCACCACCTGAAGCCCAGCTAGCTCCTGTCCCCACTCTTGGCCCCTATAACCCAATTGCCTCCCCACACCCCTCAAACTCCAGCCCCCCACAGGCTTGCCTGCACCCCACCCACCAGAACCTTCCCCATCACCCCACGACCCCCAGGACCTGCTGCTGCCCAGGGTCTCCTCCAGTCATCACCTTCTTTTCAGGCCTGACCTGGCTCTCTTTCTCCTTTTTATTTGTCCAGCTGTATGGGTGGTTACGGGACGTGGGTGGCACTGTGGGTTAAACCACAGAGCCTAGGATTTGCCGATCAGAAGGTCGGTGGTTCGAATCCCCACGACGGGGTGAGCTCCCGTTGCTCGGTCCCAGCTCCTGCCCACCTAGCAGTTCGAAAGCACATCAAAGTGCAAGTAGATAAATAGGTACCGCTCCGGCGGGAAGGTAAACGGCATTTCCGTGCGCTGCTCTGGTTCGCTAGAAGCAGCTTAGTCATGCTGGCCACATGACCCGGAAGCTGTCTGCGGACAAACACCAGCTCCCTCAGCCAATAAAGCGAGATGAGCACCGCAACCCCAGAGTCAGTCACGACTGGACCTAATGGTCAGGGGTCCCTTTACCTTTACCTTTATGGGTGGTTATGGGGCCTGCCAGGCTGGAGAGTTGTAGCCTCCCACAGCGGGGAAGGTGGCGGGATCCCCGTTGCCTCGCGCTTCCTTCCTGCTCCCCTTCCCGCTACTGCTGCTATTCCACAGGTCAGCCTGGTCCCTCTCTCGGATCCAGCAAAAGTCTCTCCCCACCTCACCTTCTCTGACTCCCAGGAGCGGTGGCAAGGGAGGTGATATTGGTGGAGGGGGAGGCCTCAGTTGGCAATCTTCTCTTCCTACTGCTTCCCCCAGTGTGAAGCCATTTCTGGTTAGCATACCTCAACAATGATGGGAACTTGGGACTCCGCATGACATAGGGAGAAGCCGTGATGGCTTAATGGTTTTCGTGACGGTCCCGGCATTTTCAGGACAGTTGAAGATCATGCAATGGCCATGAACCAAATCAGCCCACTACCCCAAGAGCTGTTTTTAGTGAAATACAAAGATATCAGGAGATCCATTCAGGGCTCTCACTGTCATAGTCTTTGGCCCTTAGCTGACAAGCCACTTCGGAAATTGGGGGAATTCTCAGCAGAGAAGTAGCAGACAGAAGGGAGATGCCTAGCTCTTTTTCTCCCCCCATCACTTGTCACCTGAAAAATATTTCCATTGGAATCTGGAATCCTTCAAGGGTAAAGCAATTGTGCTCCAGCAAAAAAAAAAAAAAAAAAAAAAAGAGAGAGAGAGAGAGAGAGAGAGAGAGAGAGAGAGAAACACCCAAAAAACAACAACCAGAAAACTTAAACAAGGAACTGAAACTCTTTGTTTGCCATGAAAGTAAGAAAGAACTGTGTTATGTTTTACAGACGGTTGACTTTTAAGCTCAGCTTTTCAGCTATTGTTAAACACTACATATTTAGTTTGCTAATAAGGATGTCCAAGAGAGTGATCCTACAAAGGTCTTTTTTCCCTAAAACAGATTCTGTAAGTCATACATGTTTATGATTATAATATAATATGATCATGAAAATCATCAGTTCATCAAACATATTTTACAAGAGGATCTATGAGAGCCTTCTGCCTTGTGCCCAGCTCAAGGCTATCATAGTCAATAGCAAAGTGAACCAAGTGACCTTTAGACGACTCCAAAAATAGTCCTTTGAAGTTTAACAATGGATTACGAAACAAGTTGCATAAATACGGAGTGATTGGGCAAAAGCATACATTTATAGAATATTACAGCCTCTTTTAAAAAACCAGTTTAGGGATATATATTTTTCATTGCTGGAAATGAAAGGGCAAATGAAGGGCAAAAGCCTCAATTTTCTCAGAGTCCACAAGATGTTGCATGGTGTCTGCTCCCTTTGCACAATGGGGGCAACCAAATTTCATCTTTGCCCAGCATTTCTACAGCAATCTGATTCTCTGAATGGTACTTCCAAGCACCAGAAGGAGGTTTTAGATATACCTGTGTCTTATCTATATCTATATCTGTATCCCTAAAGGGGAGGAAACCCAAAACAGCTCAGTGAGAACTAAGCATTATCAGTGGGATGAGATTGTTAGGGGGTGGGAGAATGAAATAGAATGGAATATATCATTGCAGATCTGGAAGGGATCCTGAGAGTCATCTAGCCCAGGCCCTTGCAGTGCAGGAATCTCAACTAAAGCATTCAAGACAGATGGCCATCCAAGCTCTGCTTACAAACCTCCCAGGAAGGAGAGTCCACCACCTTCTGAGGGAGTCTGTTCCACTGTCAAACAGCTCTAACTGTCAGAAAGTTCTTCCTGATGTTCAGTCGGAATCTCCTTTCTTGTAACTTGGATCCATTGGTTTGAGTTCTAGCCTCCAGAGCACGAGAAACGAGCTTGCTTCACCTTCCATGTGACAGCTCTTCAGATATTTGAAGATTGCTAGCATTTCTCCTCTCAGTCTCCTCTTTCCAGGATAAACATACCCAACTCCCTCAACAGTTCCTCATAGGGCTTGGGTTGCAGACCCTTGATCATCTTGGTTGCCCTCCTCTGCACACATTCCAGCTTGTCATTATCCTTCTTAAATTTTGGTGCCGAGAACTGGACACAGTACTCCAGGTGTGGTCTGACCAAGGCAGAATAGAGCGGTACTATGACTTCTCTTGATCAGAACATGATGCTTCTTTGATTCAGCCTAGAATAGCATTACCATTTTTTGCTGCTGCATCACACTGTTGAGTTTGTGGTCCACTAAGACCCCTAGATCTTTTTCACGTGTACTACTGACAAGGCAGGTGTCCCCTGTCTTATATTTGTACAACTGCTTCTTCCTATCTAAGTTCAGAACCTGGCGTTTCCTTGTCCACAGTTACATCAGCACATAACCAGTTCTAATTGGCTGTGTACTGTTGTGACATCTTCTCAATCATGACACGCTCACCAATTGACTGGCATCATTCATGTGACTACACTCTGAAAGATTAAGGCCCTGGGAAGGAAAATGGTGCCACCATCGTAGCAGGGCGTACAAATTAGGCCAGCAGTCTCAACCACTGAGCTACACAATTAAAAGATTTCATGTGATTTAAAAGTTATATAATGATGGTGTGGTGCAGAAAAAGAAAACCCACATTGACTAGCTGCATTCCAAAGCCATAGAATTAATTATGCCTGCATACTTAGCAACGTATCATTTGCATGTATGTTCCAAGTGCAAATTGATCTCCAGGAAGGACTTTTTCCCGTCTCAAGCATAATCTTGCACAATTTGCCAATGGGGACACTTAGCAGGTACAACAATAAGGAAGGGGAGGTTTCTGAGGGCAGTGTGCACAAAGAAACAGATCTTCAAGTGGAAAGCAAACAGGATCTGTTTTTATGGACCACAGAAACATGGTGGTATCAGAATTCTCTACACAAAAGTCATTAATGAGAAGGAATGGATCATTCTATTTACACATTGAGCAAGATTCATAGTTTATCCATTTTGAAAACAATTCTTTTGCTTCTTGTTTTCTGGCTGAAAGCTCTGAGAGAGCATCTAAGTTGCCCTGCTCCCTAAATCCTGTCAATGTTTCTTAGGTAACCAAGAAAGTTGCTTAAAAAAAAAAAAAAAGCTCACACAGCAACCTTTCCTGCCAAGAGACTTTTTTCTTAATGTTCTGGTGTTCTCTTTCCTTCACATATCGCCCCAACTTTTTGTGTTGAGCCACCATTTTTAGTTGACAGAAGAATGAACTTGTTTTCTTCCACTATATAGTTCTCTTTGGCTTTGGTTGTCATGCCTCAGTGTTTTAAAAATCTCTATCCAAGGACACTTCCTCATGCTTATTCCAGGGTAGGGAGTCCTAAAAGCACTAGCTGATTAATAGGTTGCCATTTTTTAATTGATGGGGTTGAGAGTTAAGGGCATTTTTGTGTGTGTAGCTATTTTGGTTTGCCTGTAATCCAATGTAACAGAGAATGAGGGGAAATATTAAAAATTGCCTTTCCCTTCAAGAGAACATGGTAATCTTAATTTTGACTACCCTGTATGATGACCTCCATTGGGAGAGAAACAGGTAAATGCATTCCTGTTTATTCTCCTCAACCTCTTGGCAGCTATTGATACCATCAACCATGGAATCCTTCTGGAGAGGCTGTCCAAGATAGGGGTGGGTGGTACCGCTTTGTGATGGTTCTGATCCTACTGGGACGGACCTTTTCAGCGAGTAATGCTTGGAGAGTGCTTATCAGCCCCATAGAGCCTTCAATGTAGGGTTCATCAGGGTTCAGTTTTATCCCTCATTCTGTTCAACATCTACATGAAACCACTGAGCAGGGTCATCTGGAAGTTTGGAGTGCGTTGTCAGCAATCTGCTGATGACACACAGCTCTGCTTCTCCTTTACATCTGCAGGTGTGCAGGGGGTGAGCTGGATTGTTGTCTTGCCTCAGTAATGGACTGGATGAGAGCCAAGAAACTGAAGCTTGATCGAGGTAAAACTGAGTCACCCTTAGTGAGTGGTTCCCTAGGCCAGATGGATGGGGTTACACTCCCTCTGAAGGAGCGGATATGCAGCTTGGGGGATCTTTGGTTCCTTTGCTGTCACTGGAGGCACTAGACGAAGAAGAAGAAGAAGAAGAAGAAGAAGAAGAAGAAGAAGAAGAAGAAGAAGAAGAAGAAGAAGAAGAACTCTTCAAGCAACACCAAAATTGAGGCCTTGGCAATGCATGTTTTATCTGAATATAATCAAGTGGTTCATTGGTCATGAAAAAGTCATTGTTGTTGTTGTTTAGTGTTTAGTAATGTCCGACTCTGACCCCATGGACCAGAGCACGCCAGGCACTCCTGTCTTCCACTGCCTCCCACAGTTTGGTCAAACTCATGCTGGTAGCTTCAAGAACACTGTCCAACCATCTCGTCCTCTGTCGTCTCCTTCTGCTTGTGCCCTCCATCTTTCTCAACATCAGAGTCTTTTCCAGGGAGTCTTCTCTTCTCATGAGGTGGCCAAAGTATTGGAGCCTCAGCTTCACGATCTGTCCTTCCAGTGAGCACTCAGGGCTGATTTCCTTCAGAATGGATAGGTTTGATCTTCTTGCAGTCCACAAAAAAACATGGGAGGGATACAGCTTTCAACAGAGTCCTCTTCTTTCGTCCTTTCTTCTGGCCATCAGACCATTACGAAGGAGTGTGAAACCTCACACGCAGAGACCAAAGGCCTCTTCAGGCCTCTCAGTCTGATCCAGGGCCAGCGTGTCACATTTTGTTGCTTGAAGTGAAACACAAAGTGCCGCCCCCACCTCCACGGCACCCATGGAGAAGTGGCTCAGGTATCAGCACCCATTTCTGGCGAGATCTTGCCAGAAATCGGCAGCAGGGTGGGCAGGGAGCCCACAAGGGTGCCGACTTGGCTGCTTCACTCTGCCTCATGCGTGGGCTGGTCCTAGTCTGACCCATGGGACTCTCCCCAAGCTAGACTGCTTCCCTAGCCACACACCTCCCCAGGTGACAGCCCTCATTGGCCTTGCTTAAACAACACCCTCCTTGAATAATTTTGCCTGGCTGGAATGTTGCCCTTGGATTCTGATCATGCCTTTTGCTCGACTGGATGGAGGATAAGAGGAGGGTGTGTGAGTGTGTGCAGAAAGGCAAAATGTACATTGTCTCTGCTCCACCCACATTTGGTTGTGGCCCTCGGGTTGCACAAGGCTCCTCATCCCTGTCCTCAGGCAAGCACAGGTCACAGAAACTACTATTCACAACGTGAGGCTGGTGCATGGATAGTGATCTACTCCTTCCTCTGCTCCCCAGATCTGCAAATTCCTCCTGTTGTGGGCTGGCTAGGGCTTCTTTTATAGATCACGCCATAGGCGAATTGGCAGGTCAACAGGCAACCTTTTGAAAACGCTCAATTCAGACTTATTTCTTTTTCACGTCATTTTTGGAGGTGTTAGCCGGTATTGCTGCTGGAGCTGTCTTGAAAACTCATGTGAGGTGTGTGGTTGTTTTGTTCTTTCCCTCTCTCCCTTAGGTACGTGTTTGAGCCAAGACGGCTGAGTAGAAAGCCATGGTGGAAACCATCTTGGCACCTTGGACAATTGTCTTGGTCATCTTTGCCACAGTGTTCGTGATGAGCTTTCTGATGTTCCTCCCTCCGGCTGTCGTGTTGATCTGCAGGAGGAAGTCCTTGTCGCAGATCTCTTTGGAGGGAGCTGTTTAGCCGGCCTCGTTGAAGATGACTGCATGAGCACGGGGACTTGACGATGCTTGAGAAGCGCCATCGTAAATGTGGAGCAGGCTTTGCCTCCTCTGATATATGCAAAGCGACGGATGCTGATATTCAGGATCCTGGATATAAAACAACATCTGAGACTTTTGATGCCCAATTAACTATCCTCTCTGCTTTGTTCCATTTTCTCTTTGAGAATATCAGTGGATGAAAAGATACAGAGGGAAAGAATAGGCATATGGTCCCTGTTAACTCTGCACATATAATGCCTTTATTGCTCATGGTACTTTGCTTGCAAACAGTATTGAAAAAGAGAATTGTTACATTTAACTTATTAATGGTGGCGAGGCACTATACTGAAATCAGATATTCATAGTTCTTGTATTCATGTCGTACAAATGTGCATTTGGAATATGAGTCAATGTTTGACAGTTCAATGAAGCCAATGGCCAATCTTATTTTCTTAATTATTTATTCAATATTTGCCAGTTTCTAGTTTTGTTACGTTTTCTAACTTTGAATGTCAGTCTTCTGTGATACTCTTACAGAATGCAGCATAGATTTTCACTTCCCAGAAAATGAAACCAGGTGTTCTCCCGCAGTTAATCTCCATTCTGACACCACATAGGATTCAAAGAGAGACATGGGACATCGTGTTGGGAGAGGCAAAACTTCATTTCCCTACTTGCAACTTCTAACCCTCTTTCACACCGCCACCTACTGGTCCTTGTGCATATGCAGCTAACATCACGCTGTTAATTTCAATTTGTAAAGCAGGTGAATGGAAAGCATTAATGTTGATTTTGCAGGGGTCGCTTTCATAAGATGGCTCTAGTCAGCTGCCTGTCCCCTCTTGCTACTGCAGTGTGTACGTGTTCGTATTAGCTCAAATTTGACAGGAAATTACATATAAAAATGGAGAGAGAAAATGTGTATCGAGGAATATTGCATACAAAAATGTGTCTGGGGAAAATGCATGCTGAAGCGCTGACCAATTTTTGTGAGGACTTTTTTTAAAAAATGCAAACTGATGAATGATTGTGAACGGAACTTAAACAGGTAAACTGAGAAACCAAAACTGACAGAACACCAAATAACTGAGTGGCAGGTTCTGTAGCTGTATTTACTCAGCCTCCACTATTTCAATGCTGTGAAAGAAATATAATTGATTTTATCAGCATCTGCTTGATATAAGCTAACAGAAGCGTAAAGCACACAGTTGGCCTTCTACCCGACGTGTGGTCTGGCAAACAGTGTATTTAACTAGGTATACGCTCCAGAAAGACTTCAGAAAGGAAAGACTGGTGATGCAAACAAATAGGGTATAGAATTTGTTTTTTAAAGAAAGTTTTGGCCACATTGCTGCTGGTGCAATGTGTCAGGCTGACAGTTGAGCATCCTACCCAAAATCCCTTTATTTACTCTGGGAGCTGCAAGGCTGGGAAGGTTCTGAAGCCTTAGCCAGATCTGAGCTGCAAAACTTGATTGACAGTTGCAACTCCTTATCCAGTGCTTGTATCCTGCCTTATTCGGTTCAGGAGGAGGGAAGTTTGTGTTCCCCCGCTTGCAGGCTTCGCATGGGGATCTGGTCAACCCCCATGAGAATCTGATGCTGGACTAGATGGGCCACTGGTTTGATCCAGCAGGTCTCTCCTTATGTTCATTTTGACATAGCATGCGTTCCTATTTGTTGAGCACACCACAGGTGCCGCAATGGGGGGGGGGGCTGGTGGGAAAAGGAGCGGTCCTCCTGAACAGAGAAGAAAATTGAAGGAAAAATGAAGCAGACTGTGTGAATCTAAGGAAGATTAGTGAACAGAAACAGGGCTGGTGGGTAACTTTTTTATTTGGAGAAGGGAAAACAGGGGGCAATTAAGGATTTTTTGGAGAGAGAAATCCTTTGGAAGGGTGCAGATAGAAAATAAGGGTTGAAAATATAGATTTCTGGGGTCTGGTTCGAAACTTAATGTTGTAGGACTGAATGGGATTTGGATGCTTTGGGGGAAAATTAACTGAATGAGAAATTATGGAGGGACCTAACCCCTCACCTGTTTTTTGAATCCAGTTTGTGGTCTCTGGTCAGCTGCCAATTTGTCATTTGCAAAACGGATGTTACAGTGCAGTAACAAATACTAGGGAGAAAGAAGTGGCCTGGGTTTGGGGGCTCAGGCCCCATCCATCCTTTGTATTTACCTTTGGGCAAGTCACGTGTCTCTCAGAGCATTTGGTTTCCAATTGTGCTCAACCAAGTGCCTCTGCAAAGCTTCAAAGTAGGGCATGAGATTAACAGATTCCTTGGGTGTCCCCATCAACCAGCATTCAAAGATATACTGCCTGTGACCATAGGTGTTCTATTTAGCTCTCATGGCTGGTAGCAGGGACTTCTATGAATGGAGTATGCGCAGAGCGGGTAGAAGCTTTGGGTGGGGGGAACCAAAAGAATATATGTAGAGGAGTTAAGAGGACTTTTATTCTTCTCCCTCTTTTTGAAAGGCACAAGCTCCCTCTGCAGTTTGCAAAGGGAAGTGACGATACTTTCTTAAAACAAGGTGATAATTTCTTAAACCAAGCAGTGATGCTAGCAAGATTCTGCCTAAACGTTTGCAGTGTTTTTTGAGTTGCTGAGCTTTGGCAGAATCAAGATACTTCACAGTTCTGGAAAGCGGCTATTTGATATTTCCTCCTGAGTTCTTTCTCTTACCACCCCCTTCCTTGATCCCCTTGCATTCAGCACATTGCATAAAACACAGAAGAGGCATTAAGTACAAACACTTCTGCAAATTCAACATTTGTTTTGCTTTCTCCCCGAGGACGATCCTCGTGGGTATAGGGAAGATTATATTTGGATCACCAAGTGGCTGGAAAGGAAATATGCGGAAATGAAAGAAAAATGTGTCTTAAATAGAGAGCCAGTGTGGTTTAGTGGTTAAGAGCGATAGACTCGTAATCTGGGGAACCGGGTTCGCCTCTCTGCTCTTCCACATGCAGCTGCTGGGTGACCTTGGGCTAGTCACACTTCTCTGAAGTCTCTCAGCCCCACTCATCTCACAGAGTGTTTGCTGTCGGGGAGGAAGGGAAAGGAGAATGTTAGCCGCTTTGAGACTCCTTCAGGTAATGATAAAGCGGGATATCAAATCCAAACTCTTCTTAAACGCGTTGGCAAGCACTAGCCTCCTAGAATGAATCTTGAGGACCGTATCCACACTGCAAGTCTGCAATGCAATGCAAGGCCTATCTACTCAGAAGCACACCTTGCTGAAAACAATGGTTTATACTGTGAGCAGGGTTGTAGTCCCACAAATGTTTACTCAAAAGTCCCACTGTGTTTGGGGAGTTTGCTCCCAGGTAAGTGGGCTGAGGATAGCAGTCTTAAGACTGTCTTCTAGGGAACCGGGAAATTGGCTTTGTGGGTGGGAAGAAGGGACTAGGGATTTGCAATGGAGTATTCCCAGTACTGAGCTAAGTGAACCAAACACCTGACTGTAAGGGGCGGCTTCCTAGGTTCAACTAAACTACAATTCTTTGTGGAGACATGCGATGATGGCTAAAGGAGCACAGAACCGAGGTGTGGAGAGTTGGTTGGGCCAAAACTGCTTTTGTTTGTATAATTGCCATGGCAGCTTCCTCAACTCCCACCTCCAAGAAGCCTTGCTGAGGGTGCCGACAGTTTTGTTTAAGAGATTGCTTGCTCCTTCGTAGTCTAAAGTACATTTCCCCCAGGAGAAGAGATCACAATGAAACCAATTTCAAGCTGCAGCCTGAAGGCGTGCTTTCCTCTTTCTCTGTTGACAAGAGGGTTGCCCTGTGGGGCCCGAATAATAAGCTTTCCAAAATCTTGTTGCCAGATCTGAAAACTAAAGCTTTTCCTTCTTCTAGGAAAGAATAGCAATTTCTGCCAGTTGAGGTGTGTGAAAAATAGTGAGGCGCATGGTGATAAATTTACCTCAGCTGGAAAACCTCTATCTTTTCTTTAAAAGCAGCGTTCTACTTAAGGCTCATTATTCTGCTATTGCTGACAGACTAAAGAATCCGCCTTTTGCAAAACGTGCTGCCTTGTTGTCATTTTAAGCTGCTGGTGTTTCTTAACATTGCCAATTATGAAGAGGAAACAATCCACCATTGAACTGGGTTGTTCTGCAGAATGTGATGCATCTAATATAGGTTACAATGCCATCTAGTGGGTGTCTCAACCATTGCCTCCACACTGGGGTTGCAGTTTCTCCTCAGAACTTCTCAAAACACTTTGAAAAAATTAGGATTAAGTCCATCTGCCTGTTTCGTATCCAAACTATGATGACCCAGTGTCTGTTATTGCGCTCAAATGTTCTTCAAGCCTACAGTGGTAAGGGGCAGAACGCTTTAATGCCTTTCATTTTGACATACAAATTGTTGCGGCTATTGCTTGGGAGAGGGAAAGTGTATATATTGGGGGGAAGAACAACTCAAATTGGATGTAAAGAGAGGCCTGTACAAAGGCACAGATAGGATATCAAGTTTTTCCAATGTTGACAAAAACAGCATTTCTAGAAAACTGTGCACATGAGGATGCTGAGATCGGGTTAAGTGCCAGCCATTAATTATTATTAAATTACAGTTATAATTAATTTTATATAGCACCATCAGTGTACATGATGCTTTACACAGTGAAATACTGAGATTAAGATCCTGAACTGCTGATGCATGAGGTGCCAGATCCCATTCCAGAGAGGGCTGCTGTTCCGTCAAGAATCCGGACAGAAGGCTATTCTAGTACAATTGGATAACGCTGAGATGCGGGGGGGAGGGGGGACTGCACTTCTGACCCTCCTTCTTTCAATGGCACCATGAAAGGCAAAACTATGGGCATCCAGCCTGGATGATTGGTTCTTATCAATGCTAAATTCAGCCCCACCACTTGCCCGCCCACCTCACTCGATACGTAGCTTTCTAAAACCCAAAGCATTCTTGCTTATCTGTTGCACTTCCTCAACTGAGGTCTTACTCCATCTTCCATTCAGTGCTAGACATTTTTCTGCCTGAAGAGGATCCCAAATCTATACTGCCTGGCCAACGACTCTTGTCTTCATTTACACCTTTCCACACAGTGGAAGTTCCTTTTTGGTCTAGGGTACTCTCTTGCTGCTAAAGGCTTGCTTTCATCCTCATAACATCCTTCTAGCAGTTGGAGAGTTTTTGAAAAAGGCTTGCTGACCTAGTATTCCTTATTTTAGTCAGCTGTCTTCCATCTGGAACTCCTTCCCGCTTGGCTTTTGCATCCCATCTTAGCCAAATGTTCCTCCCCTGACCTGCTAAAGCATTCCCTGAAATCACAGCAGCTCAGCCAATGGGGTGAGGCGTGGGGCTTGTAAGCAACAGTCTAACATTTTGCATATAAAACAGCCCTGCCTAGAATGGGCTGAGGCAACTTTACCAATATGTAAGCTCATAGATAAACAGCATTGGCCATGTACCCATCTAAAATGTTTTGTCACAAGGCTGTTATAAAAGAGAAAAGAGTTTCCTTTTTTAAAAACAAAGAAGAAAAAGAAAGAGAATAGCAGATACATGAAAGAAAAGCTGACAGAACCCTTTTGGGTAATATGTGTCGAATATAGGCCCCAAAATCCTCTTCCACACCAAGAGTCCAGGGAATATTTGCAGTACCAAATATTTGCAGAAAGGAAATTAGACCCCATAATTTCTAATTGTCCAGTTGTAGTAAGGAAGCTTATGGAACCTGAGGGAATCTTTTCTTCCCATTTGAACAGAAGAACGGAGAGAAGTTGGGCTGAAGGTTGGTATTCCATCGTTTTGATTGTGGGTCGAAGTCCTATGTTGTGCCTTTTCTAAGTGGAACGAAACAAAAATAGCAGCAATAGGAAACATCTTTTGTATGTGCGTGTGGTGAGATGTCGAGAGTACAAACAGCGTCGATTTCCATGAAAACAACTTTTTTCTATTTTCGAGGATGGTCAGTGGAAGCACCTTTCATAATAGAGTCCTCTCCCCTTAAGCTCAGGGGTTGGGACCGTGATTGTTAAAAGGCCAGTTTCTTAGGTACTTCCCAAGAGAATTCGCTCCTCCCAAAGTGGCCGTAACAGGCGGTCCTCTGATAGATGGGCTTCTTCAAATCCAGATCCCTGGTTTATTCAAAGAGAGAAAGAAGAAGTCATTAAGTACAGCTGGATAACGGGCGCGCTAATTTTTCCCGCATGGAACAGAGGCTGCCCAAAATACCAGAGACGCGTGTTGGTAATAGCAGCTGCAAAGAACAACTGTTTTAAAAGCCTAGGATGCCTATTTAGTGAACTACGGGCCACATATGTGTTGGGCAGAGCAGCTGCCATGGATATGGTGTGAATTTGTGTGTGCCCGTTCACACACACACACACACACACACACACACACACACAGAGGTCCCCCCCCCCTTTCTCTCTGGTTACATTAGCATCTGTTTACTTTCTGTGATGTATCCTAGATACACCTAGTGTCATTCACTTCATGGCCCATTTTGGCTTTTTTGAAGGAACTGGGCCTCTTTAAAGAGGAGCCGTAGCTGACAGGAGTGGGCCAGCAGCAAATCACACAAAGTAAGTTAAGTCTAGAAAAACCAGGATCTGCACAGGAGTGTCCAGGCCTAATGAGCACAGCAACTCATCTCTGGTAAGCCTCGCCCCTGTGAAGCAGCTGCTGAGACTGAAGGTCCCTGCCTTCTGTTCTTTCCCCAAGCAATCTGAGACACTGCTGGCATGCCTGCCTTGGCTCCTCCCGCTTCACACCCCTCCTGGTCCTGGGAGACCAGCAGGGAGGGGAGCTTGTCACAGCAGGAGGGGGAGACATCCATGCCTCTTCACCAGCCAGACTCAGTGCACTAAGCCCTGTTACCTCTTCAGCTTCTGACACCTCCTTCTCCTCCCAGTCTTCTCCCTCTGACCACCCATCACCAGTCCCTGGACTCTGAGCCTTCTTCCCTTGAGGGCTCCACAGATGGTGCCTACCTTCACTCCTCTACATCCAGCCAGTTTATGACAGTAGCTGAGTGGTAGACAACATACCTCCTGTTCAATCCCCTGCATCTCCATCTAGGGATGAGAAGGACTCCTGCCCGAAGCACCTAAAAGCCCTGCCAGTCAGCGATGGCAATACTGGGATTCTCTAACATCTGAAGCCAGGTCTCCCTTCCCTGGCTGGAAGAACTGCACAGCCCACAGCAAACCTTTCAGCAAAGGAAGAGCCTAGAGCAGTGCTTCCCAAACTTGGGTGTCCAGCTGTTTTTGGACTACAACTCCCATCATCCCTAGCTAGCAGGACCAGTGGTCAGGGATGATGGGAATTATAGTCCACAAACAGCTAGAGACCCAAGTTTGGGAAACACGGAGCTAGAGCCTTCCCAGGCAGCAAATATAAGGTCCCATTTGCATCATACATTTAAAGCAGGTATCATACCACTTTAAACAGCCACGGCTTCCCCCAAGGAATCTTGGGAACTGTAGTTTGTTCAGGGTGCTCTGAGTTGTAAGGAGACCCCTGTTCTCCTCCCAGAACTACAGTTCATCCCTTGAACCGCCCTGAGATCTTGTGATGATGGCCATATATAAATAAAATAAAAAATTCTCAGCGTGGTTTGACAGTCAAGCCCTGCTCCCAGGGAACTCTGGGAATTGTAGCGCTGCAAATAACAACTCTCAGCATCCTTAGCAAACTACAGTTACCAAGGTGCTTTGGAGAAGCCATGACTGCTTAAAATGCTATGATACTGCCTTGGACTGCATAACTCATTTGTTGTCTTGCTGCTGTTCTTTGGGTGTGCAACTCTGAGCCCATTAAGAGCAGCAGCTGAACCCTCATAAATAAGGAGAACTAGATCCCTACTGGAATATTGCACTATCCTGGAACAGGATTTAGTTGGAAGCAACCAGAGTGGAGAAAGCTGATACACCTGAGAAAGTGCATTTGCTATTTTGTTTTCTTGGCGTTTGAAATTCAGTAGTCAGTACTTCTGGTTGCTTTATATCTTCAGTGTGGCGGGGGCACTGCAGTAAATTTGTTCCTTCAACAGGGAAAGCCCCTTGTAAAAGTGCTTACTTCACGATAGCGCCTGGCCGGAGGTCGAAATTCTGGTGTACGATGTTTAGCAGCTCTTGTTCGGGCTTTGTGGAGGTACCATACGTGAACAGCGAGATGGAGAGTGGCTCAGCCACGCCAATGGCATACGCAACCTATAGATGAAAAGAAACAACAATTAGACCTCTCTGTGTGTATGTGGCAATTGTTGACTGAAGCAATGGGCAAAGACTTGTTTGGAGAAATCCATTCTTGCAAAGGCACAACAACATGAGGCGGTGACAGACTTACACATATAAAATATAAAACTGCATCAGTTGTGTAGAGCAGTGTTTCCCAGCTGCTGGGCCCCAACTGTCGATGGACTACAGCCCCCATCATCCCAGACCACCGGTCCTGCTAGCTAAGGATAATGGGAGCTGCTGTAGTAAAACAACAACAGCCGAGGAGCCATGTTTGAGAAACACTGGTGCGCAGGGCGCATGCGTCTGGTTTTAAAAGCAGCAGTACCGCAGGACCACACTGTAGAGCAGTGAACCACACTACACATTGCCATCTGATGAATGGATTGCCTATGAGAGCTTTAAGCCCAGAGCAAGCCCACCCTAAGGGCACTGGAAGAAAGGCTACAAGTCAACAGCAGAGCATCTGCTAAACAGGCAGAGGCTCCTGGGTTCAATCACCAGCATCTCTAGGTAAGGCTGGGGAAGATTCCTACCTGAAATTCCTGGAAAGCCACTGCCAATCAGTGTAGATGCTACTAAGCTAGACAGACTAATTGCTTGACTTGGTGTAAGGCAACTTCCCACGTTCCATTAAGTCCAGACTCTAAATGGCATTTCTCCAACCTGGGTCCCTGGCTATTGTTGGACTACAACTCCCATCATCCTTGAGCACTGGTCCTGCTAGCTAGGGATGATGGGAATTGTAGTCCAGCAACAGCTGGAAACCCAAATTGGAGGGGAGCTGAACCTCAAGAATGCAGTACTGAACTTCCCTATAGAATTGTTTCAAAGACTGCTAAGATAACTGTTACAATCTCTATGCTTAAAAGAATTCAGCTAAGAAAAGGAATTCAGGTAAGTAGAGGGCTAGAGGGGCTACCGACCTGCCTCTGTATACAGCCGCTTCTTATATACTGAACCTATCGGATACAACTGCCTCAATGATATCCTTAATATAGCAGTTCCCCACAGGAAGCCACGTCTCTCAAGCAGGAAGTAGCTGTTGCAGGGCTACAACTACCCCCAGAAACAACAGCCACACACTTTGCTTCCGCTCTCTGCCTGGTAACATTTAGCCGTGATGCGGTGCAGTTTGTACTTCAGACCCTGCAGCAGGAGGAATGGAGGAGGAGGAGGAGAAGGAGGAAATGTGGGCTTGATGGCTTCAGCAGCAGGCAGCCACGAATCTGCCACAACGCTTCATTTCCGTTGACAGCTGCTAGGTGAGAAAAGGGCGGAAGAGGACAAAACCAGAACTTACCTGGACCAAGACACGGCGGCAAAGCCCAGCTTTCACCAAGGATTTGGCAACCCACCGGGCTGCGTATGCTGCCGACCGATCCACCTTTGTGTAGTCTTTGCCCGAAAAAGCCCCACCCCCATGGGCTCCCCATCCGCCGTAAGTATCCACAATGATCTTCCGTCCAGTAACTCCAGCGTCCCCCTGCAATATTGCAATGGCAAGCATCACTTCTAAATCTTAATGAGATGGAAAGGCGGAAAATGCTACAAAATGGATAACAACAACAACAACCTATCAAGAGGTCTCAGAAGAAGATGCCCCAGAAAACTGCCACATATTTCCTCTCTTTAGCCCTGTGTTTCTCAAACTCGGGTCCCCAGCTGTTGTTGGACAACAATTCCCATCATCCTTGACCACTGGTCCTGCTAGCTAGGGATGATGGGAGTTGTAGTTCAACAGCAGCAGGGGAACCCAAGTTTGAGAAACACTTCATCTTAGGACTTAAGATCCTGCCTACTACGGTGAACTATGTGTAAAGGTAAAGGGACCCCTGACCATTAGGTCCAGTCGTGACCGACTGGTCATCTTGCTTTACTGGCTGAGGGAGTCGGCGTACAGCTTCCGGGTCATGTGGCCAGCATGACTAAGCCGCTTCTGGCGAACCAGAGCAGCACACGGAAACGCCATTTACCATCCCGTCGGAGCGGTACCTATTTATCTACTTGCACTTTGACGTGCTTTCGAACTGCTAGGTTGGCAGGAGGAACTATGTGTAGCCCTAAGTAAATATACGTGAAAATAAATGATATAAAATAATTGCAAGTTTACACTGTATATGTATCCTTAAAAGCACCCTCAGAATTCTCCGCAACACACAAGGGTCCCATGGCAGACATGCAAGTTTTTCCTCAATGGCTAAGATAATGTGAAATGGTACCCTGAAATGATAAAGCTTGAAAACCGCTGTGATGGAGGGAATTTTTTATTTGTTTTCTTTGGGACCTGTACCTTTTGAGGGTATGCCTCCAGATCTGATTTGGGGGGGGAAGTACCAGTCATAACATAAATATGTGTTTCAGGAGAACCTAAGAGGAGCAATAATAGATTTCCTCATATTTACCCACATATCAGTGAACACATGCTTACCTGCGGTCCTCCAATAACAAACCGGCCACTGGGCTGAAGATGGTAGACCGTATTGTCATCTAAGTATCTGGGTGGAACCACAGCCTTGATGACATGCTCCTGGAGGGCCTTGCGCATGGCATCCAGCGAGATGCTCTCGTCGTGCTGCACCGAGATGACAATGGTATGGACACGCACTGGGATGACGACGCCATCTTTCTGGACGTACTGAACTGTGATCTGGGAACGAAGGAAGCAGTTGTGAACTGTAGGGTGGTGGCGAGAGAAAACGCACACCCCAAAACTGGCAAACCAACCCCAAAACAACAACTGTGCCCCCATTTGGGGCTTGGCCCGACTTTGAGTGGCTTCCCTACAAAAAAAATGGACAACTCTGCTTGCACCAAGGGGTCTCTGCCCATTGGGGGGCCACATCCTCTTCCCACAGCAGCACCCCCATAGCCCAGCCCATACCATTTAAGAGGGTCCCCAAGTCCTCCAGAGAGGCTTTTAGAGAAGTTTGCTGGGTAAAGGAGGGAACTTCATTACATTTACAGATCTCGCGTTCCTCCAACCCATGGTTCTCACAGAAGAGCAAGAATCACTTCCAAAAACGTAACATGCACAGGCCTCCTGACGCCAAAGAATGGTCAAATGGATAGGCCCTATGAGCAGAAGAGAAATAATCTGGGCTAAACCCACGAAAGTACCTGGGTTTTGGAGTCCGGCCTAAGCCAAGGGAGGACCCCGTTGCGCCTCAGCTCAGCCATTTTGGCATTCAGTTTGTGAGCAAGCATGATGGTCAGGGGCATACATTCTTCTGTTTCGTCGGTGGCATAGCCAAACATTAGGCCCTGCAGTGGGAAAGGAGCCATTATTTTCCATCAGCAAAAAGAAGACAACAACAAGGACTACTTTTCATGTATTAGCATTTTAAGAATTCGCTTCACAAGATTCTTTCTCCTTTTTCATTCTAGAATCAGCTTCCTTTTTCCTCCTTGATACAGCTCCTCCCTTTAGTGTTTCATTTTTATAAATGCTATTTTGTATTCCCTCAAGTGGTAGGGAGTCCTGAGAAAGAAATCTACATGTTCTCTTTCCTTGTGAGGAGAGAGAGTGAATACTGGAGACTTACGGTGGTCATAATCATAATCCGAAACGTTCAAAAACTGGGGAGCTGCTTCTCATTGGTTGCAAGAGTTTCTTGCACTCAGCGGAAGCTGCATCGCACTTTTGGGTTCTTAAAAGCGTTTGAAAACAGAAGCATTTACTTCCAGGTTTTTGGCATTCGAGAACCGAAACATACGACAACGGAGGCGTTCAGGAACCAAGATTCCACTATAATTAGAAATTATTAGTTATAATTAGTAATTAGCCAGTATTAGCCAAGGTTTGTTGCTCGGGCAACATGATCAACCACCGTTCGTGGCTAAGTGAGGACCTGACCTCCATCTTCCCAGCCCTAGCTCAATACTTTCATCATCAGTTCTGTGCTCCTAATTCTTGCATCAGACTTGAGAGGTGGTAGCATTAAGTGGGGGCAGACTTGGCCTTGAGTCTTGTATGTGCTGATGCCTGCAATAATTGCTTTCATAATCCTGGTGACTGAATCCTGAAATGCAAGGTGCAAATCAACCCCCAGCTGCTTACTGGCACTTTTCACCAAGATGAATACTTCTGGCGAATATAAAGATGGAATATTTTTTTAATGTTCTCGCAATGATTACCTGGTCCCCAGCGCCAACCTCTTCTTCTGACCTGTGCAGATGCACGCCCTGCGCAATATCGGGCGACTGTTGCTCCAATGCAACAAGAACGTTACAAGTCTTGTAGTCAAAGCCTGCAGAGGAGAAATGGAAGCTGTGAATTGCCTTTCTCTTCCGTCCTTCGAAGCCATGTCCCACAAGACCGCTGGGAACGTTTTTACTAGGTTGCAAACATCCTTCCCCAGCAGGGCTGACAGGTTCTAGTTCTACGGAGGGTGTGGCCTTCCAGGAAGGGAAGACTAAAGAATTCTCAGAAGGAGCAATGTTAAAAATGGTGATATTTCATTCCATCTTTTTTTAAAAAGTTTTTATTGGTTTTACAAATACAAAGTACAAATAAACAAAGAATAAGAAAAAATATCTCCAAATCTCAGGACTTCCCCCCTTCCCCTTCATGGGGTCTCGTTTTAAATATCTACTACTGCATATTCAATTTTTATAGCGAACCATATTATCCATGGTAATTTTTACACTACAAGTGAAATCAAAACCCTGCTTTTGTTTCCATCTGCTTACAGTGGTCTCCTAAAAATAACTTATAAGGGACACGGGTGGCGCTGTGGTCTAAACCACAGAGCTTAGGGCTTGCCAATCAGAAGGTTGGCGGTTCGAATCCCCGCGACGGGGTGAGTTCCCGTTGTTCGGTCCCTGCTCCTGCCCACCTAGCAGTTCAAAAGCACGTCAAAGTGCAAGTAGATAAATAGGTACCACTCCAGCGGGAAGGTAAAGGGCGTTTCCGTGTGCTGCTCTGGTTTGCCGGAAGCGGCTTAGTCATGCTGGCCACATGACCCAGAAGCTGTCTGCGGACAAACACCGGCTTCCTCAGCCAGTAAAGCGAGATGAGCGCCACAACCCCAGAGTCATTCACGACTGGACCTAATGGTCAGGGGTCCTTTACCTTTACCTTTAAGTAACTTATACATTTCCCTCATTCTTTTATAAAGTTTTTATCCTCTTGGTTTTTGAGTTTTCCAGTCAGTTTTGCCATCTCGGCATAGTCCATCAGCTAGGTTTGCCAAACGCAGAGAGGTTGTTTAATAGGTTTGCTAACTGGGGGATTACCCAGCCAAGGAGAATCATCAAAGTCCCATGCCTTGAGCTCTCTAGGACTGAGCTGGATCAAAAACATCAGAGTCATTTTATGTAGTCCTGCAGACAGCATATACAGGAGAATAGGGTTTTAGGAGAGAGGTGAGGGAAGACAGCAGAGAGAGTTCTGTCCTCTCACCGGCACAGCCAAGTTGCTATAAAAGATTTAGGCCCCCAAGGTCCACTTTACTTGTGGGTGGGGCAGAAATACGATGCCCCCGCCACATCTCATTTAGCTCTTGCAGAGTACATTGAGGCCAAATTTCTGCAACAAATTTCATGGGACCGCCACAATGGCTCTCCTGGCTTTAAACAAAAAGCAAAAGAACCACACCCCAAAATTCAGCCTTGGGGAACTGCCAACTCATTAAGAGCAGCAGAAGTTGCGGCGGTGGCCCTTAACACTGACCAGTAGGATGCTGTCTTACACTAAGTCACATCATTGGTCCTGTCTAGCTCAGTACAGTCTGCACTGACTGGAAGCAACATCACAGGGCGGCTTCTTCTCCCCATCTCATCAGCTCAAAACTAAACAGCAGCCTTCTTTGGGTATCAGTTAAAAAAAAACAACTTGGGAAATCAATCACAAATCCCCTGGATAAGAGATAATTTAATCCTTAAGGAGCAAGTTCTACTACATGAGAGCAGCCATGCAGATTGCAGAAACCCTCTTCATATATTAAAATGTTGGGTGTTTTTATCATTAAAGTGATCTACAGTGCTGTTAAAAACTCTGAAGCTTGCTTTCCCTTCATTAGTGGGACCAAAGAGAGCAGCGTTTCAAAAATGATACCAATGGGTGCGGCAAGGATATTTTATGAAGTACAAAAGGGGAGCCCCCTCCCCAATTTGTTCTGAAACTCCAGCCGGGGAACAAATGGTCAAGTCTCCCTTTTTCTTAGCTGCTTTCTCATAAGCCATCCCCCTACAAGGTATAATTTTTCCTCTTAGAATAAATGTTCTTTTACTAAGTGCAGGGCTCCTAAGGTTTAATGTGTGCCTATGCGTTCTTTTCCAGGAATGGGAAACTGACCGTCTTCGTTCCTGGCATGTAGAAGGACAGCAGAGTCGTCCATGAGTAAGGAACCCAGCGTGCCAGATGAGCTGACAGGCCTGGGTTCTTCAGTCCAGAGAAGATCTGGCTGCAACACGTCCCCTTTGGACACTTGAAACTCAGCCGTGTCCCCAGCCACACTACTGCACCCCTTCGTGGGGCAGAGAGATGCCCCGGCCAGCTGCTTGGGGAATGGAGCCTTTCCAAGGCAGCTGATTGGCTGCATTTGTGGGGAATGCTCACAAGTAGATCTTCTGCCTGGGAGGCCCATCATTCCCCGCACACCCTGTAAGGGATACTGCTGCTGACTTGTACATTGCAGCCAACATCCCAGGGAAGCAAGCTCTCCCTTCATCACAGAATTGAAGAGTTGTTGTTTAGTCGTTTAGTCGTGTCCGACTCTTCGTGACCCCATGGACCAGAGCATGCCAGGCACTCCTGTCTTCCACTGCTTCCCGCAGTTTGGTCAAACTCATGCTGGTAGCTTCGAGAACACTGTCCAACCATCTCGTCCTCTGTCGTCCCCTTCTCCTTGTGCCCTCCATCTTTCCCAACATCAGGGTCTTTTCCAGGGAGTCTTCTCTTCTCATGAGGTGGCCAAAGTATTGGAGCCTCAGCTTCAGGATTTGTCCTTCCCGTGAACACTCAGGGCAGATTTCCTTAAGAATGGAGAGGTTTGATCTTCTTGCAGTCCATGGTACTCTCAAGAGTCTCCTCCAGCACCAAGTGTCATTTAGTCCAACCCCCTGCAATGCAGGGAATCTTTTGTCCAATGTGGGATTCAAACCCACGACCCTGAGATTAAGAGTCTCATCCTCTACCAACTGAGCCATCCCAGCCAGTGTGGTTTAGTGGTTAGTGTGTCGGACAGATATCTGGGAGACCACAGTTTAAATTCCCATGACTCCAAATCTCGCTGGGTGACCTTGGTCCAGTCGCTGCCTCTCAGCTTAATCTACTCCACAAAGTTGTTGTGGGGATTAAAGGAGGAGAGGGAGAACCTTGTATGCCACCCTGAGCTCCTTGGAGAAAAAGGTGGGAAATAACTGCAATAAATAAATGAATGCCTTACTCATGCAATATTTCATCCTTCCCACTTCAGTTTCAGTGGGAGTCTGATTTGTTTCCTTAAGAAGCTACTCTCTTGCATGTGACCAAAGCAGCAAACTGACCATATAAAACAGAGGTGCTAGTGGTTTAAATGAATTACTACAATAAATAATTTCTGCGTGTGAACCCTACCAGCTCAATCCAAGGTAATGACTAGTTCAAACATACACCCATGCTAAAAACAAACAAACACAGAGGTCTACATTTTTTGGCTTAAGGAAGTCTACTTTCCTATAGGTGCCTGTGTATTCTGGGCTTTGCTGCTCTATTGGTGCCCTGTTCATTTCAGATTTACATTGTTTCGTCTTTGCTTTGTTTGCATGCGTAAATTGACTGCAATGCATTCTGATGCACTGGGAACAAGCCATGGGCAAAATGACATGCAATGCTAAATGTGTGGTTGGCACCAAAACTGCCAACTGTGCATTTATTTCCCCCCCTCCCCTCCATAATAACTTTTAAGCGTCCACACTTCGCACATGGAACTCACTTCCAAGTGAACTATGGCAATCCTCCACATCAGCTATATTTAAGCAACAGGTAAAAATTGAGAATAATATTACCAGCTGCCACCAGCTAGCACACTTCCTGATGAATTGCACTGCATGAGTTGATGTAAAAATATAATCTTGGCCTCAGTAAAAAGTCTTAAAGCCTGTTTAAGGCCTGACAACTTTGTGGGCTCAAGAAGTCAAGTATGCCATGAATAGCAGGAATGCTACAAAGTGGCCCAGTGCAAAGGACACCCACGACTTCAACCCTGAGATAACCTTTAACCTCCCAGTAAATAGTTTTTCCTGTTCCTTATTAAAGGAGCTGGGAACTTGTCTCCTGGTGGCAGCTAAGCAATCCACAGCACCAATTGCATCAGGCTCTTCCTTGTCCTGGGTAAGCAGGCAAGCAGAGAGGGACTAGTTCTACAGCTTTTTGGCCAAGCAGTGACCCAGCATCATTCCATTGTTTTAGCACCAACCTTTAGCTGAATCATCATAGCCTATGTTCATAATTGTGTCTCGGACGATCTGCTGGTAATCCACCACCGCTCTGGATGTGATCTCCCCGCAGAGCAGCACCATCCCTGTTTTGCACACACTCTCTGCGGGGGAAGGAAAAACAAGGGGGAAACTCTGTTAGGTTGGCTCGAATATTCATTTACAGTAAGCATTTTATTTGCTCTTGGGTACCTATCACTATCTAGCATGTATATACAGTGGTACCTTGGTTCACGAACACCTTGAAACTCGAAAATTTTGGCTCCCAAACGCCGCAAACCCAGAAGTGAGTGTTCCGGTTTGCAAACATTTTTGGGAAGCCAAACGTCCAATGCGGCTTCTGATTGAGGGCAGGAAGCTCCTGCAGCCAATCAGAAGCCACACCTTGGTTTTCCAACATTTTCAGAAGTCGAACGACTTCTGGAACGGATTCCGTTCGAGAACCAAGGTACGGCTGTATACACACTGAGAATAACTCACTTCCCATTTTGTGCCTGCTCATCATACTGCAGTGACTTGCCCCTCTCATGAGATTGCTCCAGGGACCGAAGGTATATAGGTATACAGTGGTACCTCGGTTTTTGAGCATCTCAGAAGCCAAACATTTTGGTTTTTGGATGCCGAAAACCCAGAAGCAAGTGCTTTCATTTTCAAACGTGCCTCGGAAGTCAAACAGCTTCCGCTGCGTGTTTTTCCATTTTCTCCATTGACTTTGCCAACCGCCCTTTGCGCCTCGGTTGTCAAACATTTCAGAAGTCAAACGGTCTTCCAGAATGGATTGCGTTCAACAACCAAGGTACCACTGTACAACTCATTCAATAGTAATTAGACCAGTATCACCCAGCAAAAAACAAAGCAACAGATATGCTCCCCAAGCTTTCTATCCACCCAAGCGGGTAGAGAAAGCTTCTCAAGTGAGAACCTCATTGTTCATCTTCAGCCTTTATTGGCATAATTTAAACAACAAAAACCAAAGTGAGTGAGAACTTAAAGTCATAGGGGTAGAAATGAAAGCAAAATTGGGTGTGAGGAACCTCATTCTCTGGCCCCACCCCAAAATATTTCTTTGTAGAGATCTACTTTTATATGCATTTTTGCCAGTTTCTGGGTTCCATTTTTGTCACACTCTGGTGTGACCAAGGAATGGAATGCAGGGTATGGATTTTGCAGGCACCCCTTGAGTTCTGTTGGGACAATAGGGAGACAGATACAATCTGGGAAACAGTTTGGAGGGGCTACGCAAAACTGCTTTTGACACTTCTGCTAGTGGTCCTTGCAATATATGGGTTCCCCACGCCACCTACTACCTATGGCAATTATGTTTGGCTGGTAAGTGCAGGGCAGCCATCATTTCAGACACAGTCTCTTACCACAAGCAACCTTGGCATTTGGATCTTGCCTCAGGTGGGCATCAAGCACGGCATCGCTGATCTGATCACATATCTTATCTGAAAGAGATCAGTTGGGCAACTGAGAGAAGAAACCAGAAACATGCGCTACTTTCGACACATGGGATTGACAAGCGGAAAGTTTTGTTTAGATACTCTGCATTTTATAGCTCTATCATATGCATGCCACTTGCCCTCACCTAAGAAAAAATCAACAAATTGAATCCATTAAAAAGCCAAGCCGTGTGCTACAATTTGCCCCCAAAAGCTACTAATCATATGTCTGTTATAGAGCATACAGAGATGGTGAACAACCCAATTCTCATTTTGCGTCTTTTCATAATATTGGGACGAGCTACCCTGCCCATGAGATTGTCCCAGCTCTAAGGCTTTAAAGGAGCAAAGACAGATCGGAGTAGAATTCAGTTCCACCGGTGACCAGACCAGCACGGCCGAGACAAAAATGAAACAAGATACAGAGGGAATGTGCCTGCAAAGATCAGATACTGCTAAGGCCACAGCTGCCGGCAGAGCAAGTCTCAAATGAATTCCACCACCACCACCCCAGACTGAGATCCTCTAGTCCTCCCAATTCACAGTGGGAAGTCATCTGAAGTATGCAGGGGAAGAGTAAAGTGAGCAGGGATGGGAAACCTCTGGCCTTCCAGGTGTTGCTGGACTCAATCTATCTGACCGTTGGGTCATGTTGCATGGGGCTGGTGGCAGTTGGAGTCCAAGAACATCTGGAGGGCCAGATTCCCCATTCTTGGGGCAGAGCTCACTTACCCTAAAGGACCTGTTTCTGAGGTTGCACCTCAGCCCAGCAAAGCAGAAGGAAATGTGGCTCAAGAAAGCCGGCCTCTGGCCTCTCAGAAACAGAGGCCAACCGGTCTTCTGCTCCATTTCCCTGGACCCTAAATGGGAAGACATCCATTGTGGTGGTGGACAGCCAAGCTTGGGGAGTGGAACATTTGTCTTGCAGCTGGGCTACGTGCAGCTTTTAAGGCTTAAACAACACCAGTCTTTCGACTCTGGGAAGGGCCCATAAATCAGCGGTGCAGCACATACGAATGGTCCCATGCTCAATCTCCAGGGAGGCCTAGGAAGGACCTCTGCCTGGTTCTCTGGAGAGCCTCTGCCAGTGGTCTGGCTTGGTATAAAGCAAGACCCTCACACATATAAGACTTTAAAGTTTCTTAAAACAACTGCTAGTCAAAAAGGCTCAAGAAGTGCCCCATCTTTCCCAGTAATGCTATATAATGAATTGAAAAGGATATTTAGACTAACATTTGTTTAAAAAAAACCCCACAAAAAACCCCAGAAGCACTTTTTTGGGGGGGATTAGAACTACCTAAACTGTATAGAAACTTATTCATGTATGCTACAGCAGCAAGAATGTTACTTGCCCCACAGTGGAAAGAAGCAGAAGTCCAAGCAAAGGAAGAATGGATACAAAAGCTTATGGAATATGCAGAAATGGTGAAACATACCGGAAGAATAAGAAATCAAGATAACAAACTTTTTATAAAAGAATGGAAAGGGTTTATGGAATATTTGCAGAAAATTTGTAAACAGATAAGAACATTGGCAGGATTACTGTAATAACCTGCAGTTTTATATCTTTAAAGTAGATGAATAAATTAGCAATTAAATTAATCTGGAAATGCAGAAGATATTAAAAATAAAATTAAGGAACCGCAGAAAGATGGGGAAAGGAAGTCAAGCTTTGAAATGTTAAAATGATTGTCGAATTAGTGAAATGTATGAACCTGAAAAACATAGATAAAAAAAGAGAGAGAGAAGTGCCTCCTCTTTCTGCCCTGTTGCCAACCTGGGACACCAGATATTCATCAACATATTGTAGAAGGTGTTACTTGAGAGGGTTGGCCAATATTAACTGACTAGCAACTTCTCAGAATCCTGACTTCATAGCTGGAAACAGGGAAGACTTACTGCATGATATCCCAGCTTGGATCACAGTACCAGCATGCTGCTTGATACTGGACTGATTAATTCCAAGCATGACAATATCTGATTTAACTTGGGCTAACTCAATGCTTCTTTAATATTTTTATTATTGTTGTTAATTAATTAAATTTCTATACTGCCCTTCATCTGAGGATCACAGGGTGGTTTACAATATAAAAACACAAGAATACAGTGGTACCTCGGTTTATGAACTTAATCCGTTCCTGAAGTCCGTTCTTATACTGAATCCATTCTTAAACAGAGGCATGCTTTCCCTAATGAGGCCTTTCGCCGCCGGTGCCCTTCCACCATTCAGTTTCTGCTTGAAGACTGAGGTAAAGTTCACAAACTGGGACACTACTTCTGGTTTTGCGGAGTTCATTAACCGAATAGTTCGTAAACAGGGCTGTTCGTAAACCGAGGTACCACTGTACATACTATTGTAACAAACAAAAACCATTCTCCTCGCACACACAGTTTAAAAGGCCATAAGGTAAAGGTAAAGGGACCCCTGACCATTAAGTCCAGTCATGAACCACTCTGGGGTTGCACGCTCATCTCGCTCTATAGTCTGAGGGAGCCGGAGTTTGTCCACAGACGGCTTCCAGGTCATGTGGTCAGCATGACTAAGCCGCTTCTGGAAAACCAGAGCAGCGCATGGAAACGCCGTTTACCTTCCCGCCAGAGTGGCACCTATTTATCTACTTGCACTTTGACATGCTTTTGAACTGCCAGGTGGGCAGGAGCAGGGACTGAACAAAGGGAGCTCACTCCATCGTGGGGATTCGAACCGCCAGCCTTCTGATCGGCAAGCCCTAGGCTTAGTGGTTTAGACCACAGCGCCACCTGCATCCCTTCCTTAAAAGGCCATAGATTGTTCAATGAGGCAAAGGCCAGGGAAAAGAAGAATGTTTTTGCCTGGCACTGAAAGATATGTAATGAAGGTGCCAGGTGAGGCTCTCAGGGGAGAGCATTCCAGAAGTGAGGAGCCGCCACAGAAAAGGCCCATTCTCGTGTTGGTGCCCTCCAGACCTCTCATGGAGAAGACACATGAAGAAGGGCCTCAGAGGATGATTGCAGGGTCCGGGTTGGAAGAAATGACATGATCTACAACATGCACATCCAACTCATAAGAGATTGTGATCTACTCACAGTATAAAAAAAACTGGCAGTGATCTACCCATTGTCATTGGAGGATGGACCAGAATTGTTCAACTTTTTTTTAGGGAGCCAGAGGATTGACCAGCAACGCCCCACAATCGACCAGTGGGTCGCGATCAACCTGTTGGACATGCCTGATCTACAAAATCGACAGACCTGCTAAGGAGACCGGAGAGGAAGCTGGCTAGAAGGTAGGATGTAAACTTTCACTGGAGAAGAAGCTCTAGACTTGCCTGGCGGGGGGGGGGGGGAACAGAAGCGGAATTTGATATTTTGATAACAGCAAATCCATGTGGATCAGAAAAAAGCCAGATTGGATCATGTTGAAAAGAGACACTCAGCAGTGTGTGGGCAAGCAGGCTGGCAGGCAAGCTGGCAGAGGGGTAGGTACAAGGATTCTCTGCCCCGTCAGTGGCATCAAAGTCCTTGGTGGTGCAGCTAAAACTCTTTGTGTGTGTTTTTCGGATCAGTTCTGTACACAAAGACAAAGGCTGCGATCTTAACCCTGCTTATCTGGGAGGAGGCCCCAGTGAATTAAACAGGAGTTGTTTCTGAGCAGACGTGGTTTAGGACTGCACTTTACATAGCCTTTCAGACATTTTGTGCCCATGTCTGGTTAACATCAGTGTGGTGAGGACGCTTTTGTAATGCACGTGAGCCTTCTGGCCGGTCCAGCTAGTACTTTTTGCTGTTCAGGTATGCATGGTGAAGTTCCCCTCCTGGTATGTGCCGGCCATGCTCCAATATCTAAGGAAAAGGCCCTACTAGCAGTGTATTTCCTTAACCAAAGTATGTGCCATGGCGACTTGAGGTGGGGCTTTCTCAATCATGGCTCCCTCCTGTTGGATATATGCTTATTGATGCTTGTTGACATCATTTTTCATCATCTATGGAAAAAACATCTGTTCCATTCAGCGCATGAGGGTAAACAAACACTGTGTATTGTTTTGGGATTATACACCGTGCATATTATGATTGTGGTTATTTTGTAGTTTTATTGCCGAAGTTTTTACTTTGTATTATTATCAGTTGTCCCGTTCCCTGATAACTTTTGTTGAGGGACAGTTAATAAGAATTAAAAATAAGAGTAATATTAATGTGAAGTGTTCAAAGCAAGCGCTGCTTACAGCTTGAACCCTTAGATGTTTCCCGCAACGGTAAATCTGAAATACTTCTCCTTCCTTTTCATGCCAGTATCCTGACTGTCCTCACCCCAAATAGTGGGGGACAACCCTATTTTAACCTAAAATCCCTACAAGTAGATTAGGGAGAAAGTGACGTATGTAGCAGAGGGCACCCAGTGTGCTTTGTGGCTAAAGACCAAAGCACTTGGGATCCGGGGGAACTGTGATTAGACCTTCAGCCCTTTTACTTCCCTTTTAAAACTTCTTGAATTCAGCAATGGACGGCTGACTAGGATAAGGGATATGGGGAGAGGAGTAAATTCCTTTCCCGGTTAAAAATCACTCCCCCTACAAGATGCTAGACTATATCCACATCCTCCTTCAATTCGCCAGCAGCTGCTTTTAATGTTAATTTTAAAAAGCCCAATTTGGCTCTGAACTCTGCTTTCCTCGGCCCGAGTTCAACTTGGGTAGTCAGCTTACAAACTGGCCCTGTCAACTTTGCCTTTAACAGCAACGAGATCTGCATCAGCTAAAGAGGTGATCATGTTCAGCTCCATGCCATGAAGAAGTCCATGTGTGGGTTATGCCTAAGCTCTGCTAAAGGCACAGGAACACACCAAGCTGGCTTTGCAGTTGTTCTTCCTGGCCAGTTGGCAACCTTACGTCTAAGTGACCTTCCATCACATTGGCCCATTTAATCTAGAAGCGATTTGAGTGATGATTGCATCAGGCTTTATTTGGGTGGACGTGAACGCTCAGTCTTTCAACTTCTAAACGGGTCCACAGCGATAATGAACTTCCCAAAGCCATGTACCACTTCCTCACAGGATTAATGATTAACCAGTGTTTGCACAGTAGGCAGGGATTCTGGAATGGCTGCCAAGTGGGGTGGGGGAAGAGGAGGAGGGGTTAGAGGCCAATCTCTGATTGGCTGGGAGGGCAAGCCACCCCATCTCCAGGGATGGCCAAAAGAAACCAAACACAAAAAACCCCGCTGATATCACCAAGGCTAACTGATAATGGACAGGGAGGGGTGCAATTTCAGGACCCTGCAGTGCCGTAATAGCTGTATCTTGGGAACAGAGTTTAGGTGTGGAGAGAGAAGGTGATCAATAGCATGGAGAGGGGGAGACCGAGTTGAGATTGAGAGAACTTTGAGTTTTTCTGCTATTTTGTAATACTTAAGAACTGTGCCTTTTCAAAAGATCCATCTTTAATACTTGACCCTCCCCCCTTAAAAGCAATCCTGGGATCCCCAACAATAGACAAAACCACTGTGTTGAACTGTTCCATCCTTAAATCATGAGAAAGGGTCTTGTTCTTTGTTCTTCTCCTTACACAACTCCTTCAGGACAAGGGACGCCACCTTCTCGGTGGTGGCCCCAGAGAATGGAAGTCCATCCCTATAGAAACCCACCTGGCATCTCTCTCCCTTTCCTACCGTAGGGGAGGTTAGCAAAGACATTCTTATTCTAAGTGTGTGTTTGCGGCAACTGTTTTCTGATTCTGCCACTGTATTTCACACTGATCAGTTTGGGGTTCATAACATTTGTCATGGAAACTATTCTACAGCTTCAGTTAAATGGACTGAAATGCATGGCATCGTATTTTTGTTCTAGATTAGGAAGGAAACTTGGAATATTTCGGATGAAATTCAAACAGACGTTAAACTCTGGAAGGAGGGGCGGTGTGTTTACATTGAAACATTAACAGCGCCGATATTTTTATGTGACAACCTGATATTGTCAGAGCCAACTGAGATGACACTGACTAGTCATTTGTCCTAGCTGCCATGTTTGTCCAAACTTGCTGTGTGCTTTTCTCTGATGTTGCGTCACTGGGACACATGCGCTACACTGCTACAAAAAGGGCCTTCCAAGGTTGACACTGCACTTCTCAGAAATCTGTTGCAATAACTAAAACCCCAAACCTGGGTGATTATTTACCTCATCTGACAGCTGTGAAATTTTGCATAACGAAGCTGTACCCTGGTCCCAAGTGTGGGTAAAACATACTTACTTGCCTGGGGAAAGTGATATGTAAAGACTAGGCCACAATTTAGCAAGTAATTAATCAAGAGGATTTAACAGCACATTCCTAAGCATGTCTTCTCAGAACTCCCAGAGTTCAGTTGGACTTAATCCCAGACATGCATTTAAGAACTGCAGTCTTAATTGTGGCTCACGCTATGCTGGGTTGCAGTTTGTTTCATCCAGTTTCGCTTTTTCGCTATATAATATTGTTCCCCAATTGTACAGACGACCTAAATGTATTCCCCACCCCCAACAAAGGCATGTCTTCACTTCTAGGAACTTTCATCCGGTTTTGCTTGCAGAATGGGTCAGTTTATATATCTGGAAGAAGCAAGTGGTAGACATTTTTCAGTCTTACCCAGGAGAAACTGGACTATCCAGTGGGATGCCTGTCTTTGGTTTGCATCATTCACCTGGTCACTCACTATCAACCCTCCCCCCCCTTAAGGAAGGCAGATAACCACTAGAGGAAAAATATACAATTGCACATTCCTTCTGTTGACTGCTGTTTGCTCATTTCTCGTTAAGGAAAATACTGTAGATTTTGCACAACTCTACTTGACTCACACACACACCACGGATCAGTGACAGGGGGCCCCAGGGCCAAATCCTGCCCTCTGAGGTGTACAAGCTGGTCCAGATACAGGAGACATGTGTGACAGGTTAAAGGAGGGTAGTCATGGACCTTGCAAAACTGTGGCTATCCAGACACATAGACTGTACAGGGGAATTAGTGTATGTGGGGAACACCAGACAGATAACAAACTCTACTGTGTTATTTTGATTATATTGATGGAACTGTGGTTTGCGTCTTTTTATGCTTTGTTATTGTTGTGAGTCACAGAGCTCAGCTTTCTTGTTGGGAAAAGCAGCATACAAATATCAAATAAACTTGTAGCTCTTGCATATCCCAAACCAGTGTTACCCAGCTGTTGTTGGACTACAATCCCCATCATCCCCAACCACTGGTCCTGCTAGCTAGGGATGATGGGAGTTGTAGTCCAGCAACAGCTGGAGACCCAGATTTGGGAAACCCTGTCCTAAACCTACTCTTACAGCCAAATTACAGTATACCTTCTTTGGCTTTCTGGAGCATCAATGTTCTCCCTAGAGCATTACAGTCTTTCATGAACACATCACTCAGGATCTGAAATGGGGTTGTGACCAGAAGGCCAAATAATCCCATTGAACTCCAGTTATCAGAAGATCCACTGACAATCTTGGAAGCCTCCACGAATCTAGACAAAGCTTCTTCTTTTTTAAAAAAAACAACTCAGCCTAAGCTGTAAACTTTAAATAATCCTGTTTATTTCAGTGGGAGAGAACTGGGCATATGTTTAACTTCCCTATCTAAACATGCTTTAATTTGAGAGTTCAAGGGTTGGACGTACCGTTAAGCAGAGAAAGACAGCTTGGGGATTCTAGAGAGGGAATTGGATCTCAAAACAGACCAGTGCACTCTGGCAAAAGGGAACAAAAACCTGGCCTTTCAAATAGAAGAATAGGTCCAGTTGTGGCCGACTCTGGGGTTGCGGCGCTCATCTCGCTTTATTGGCCAAGGGAGCCGGCGTGTAGCTTCCGGGTCATGTGGCCAGCATGACTAAGCCGCTTCTGGTGAACCAGAGCAGTGCATGGAAATGCCATTTACCTTTCCGCTGGAGCGGTACCTATTTATCTACTTGCACTTTGATGTGCTTTTGAACTGCTAGGTTGGCAGGAGCAGGGACCGAGCAACGGGAGCTCACCCCGTTGCGGGGATTCGAACCGCTGACCTTCTGATCGGCAAGTCCTAGGCTCTGTGGTTTAACCCACAGCGCCATCCGTGTCCCTTATCATACATTTCATAGTCATCACTTTTTGACTTACATGTGTGAATGGACCTTCACAAATCTGAGACCACTGATACCACAGAAACCTTTGTCAAGTTTTCTAGTCAGTATGGCCAGCAGTCAGGGATGATGGGGAACTGTAGTCTACCAAGATCTGAAGGGCTACAGGTTCCCCTCCCTTAACGTAAAAGTTCAAATGTCAATCTTAGTGTCTATAAATATAATGTAAGAAACAGGATCAGCCAGCGTCTTGGCATCACTGCCACTTAAGAAAAAAACTGATGGAAGCCTAAGGTGCTGGCAGCCCCATTAACTGGACAAAAAATGTCTCCTCGATGTTGTGGAGTGGCAGAATTCTCCCGCAGTCGCCAGAGGTTGTTACGTGCCAGATAAGAAGTTGGCACAAGATATCCAGTTAATGCATCGAGAGGGGGTGCAAACTCTGGTGCGACCTCTCCCCCATCCAACTGAATGCTAATAACTGAACAAGTTCTTCTGTTTTGTTTTAATTCTGCTGACTGTTACATAATCAGAAGGAAAGGCCTGAATCATGCTGAAAGATATACAGTGCCAAATACACCTCTGAGTACCTCAAACAGCTCTAATACGCACGCATGCATGCACACATATACCCCGGCCTTGTCCGAAAGATCATTTATCTGTTTGCATCGGCTGCAAGCACGTCGCAAGTCTCAGACTTGCCAGATAAAACAAACTTGAGCTGGAATGTTGGCACAGATGATGTCTATTCCCTTTTCTTTAAAAAAAAAAGTTTCAATTTGCCTTGCTTTTACAATAATTAAGAAAGAGGTGTGAGGAACCGGTCGCTTTGAGTAGAGAGAGGACGAGGCCAGATAATATGTCCTGCCATCATGCCCAGCTGCTATGGGGAATGATTTACAGTTTAATGATATAGCAAGCATGTGGGAGAATTCCACAAGGTCCACTGAAATATCAGATTAATGCAGCCCCCAGCTAAAGAGACCAAGTTCTATCGGTGTAGGAACATACAGATCTATTTATTTTTAATAGTTACACAGAAGTTTTAACTGGGAGGGTGAATCATTTGGCTTACGAGCTCTTCTGCATAACTCCAAAATATGTACACACGAACCAAGAGGAACGGCCTAATAAAATACACTATCTTAACAATTTTTTTAAAGTGTGTGCACACCCAACTCTTGTTCTCTGGGAGTCTCACTGCAACAGACGCAGACATTCAGTATTTTAAATCCCATTGATTTCAAACTGGCTGCAATCTTATGTCCCTTTACTTGGAAGTAGGCTTGGCAGAACTCGCCAGGATTTGCATCCTAGAAAACTGCACAGAATACACTGCGTGCCATTAACACCAGCGAGCCTTTAGAAGCATGTAACTTTGGCTGGATCATGTCCATCAGTGCCAAATCTGGCGCTATCAAAGCTGTGGCATGGACATTCCTGATGGGATTGTTCTGAAAGGTGCACGGTCAAATCGCAAGACAGAAAGAACTGCAGTGGCTAGCAGTGGTTTTCGAAGCTATGCCCCCTGGGGAATGAATCAGGGTCTGCAATGGCATCCCCGGAGAGGCTGCTTTTAGCTCTCACATGAGTCAATAGCAGGTGAAAAGAAGCCCAAAACTTCGTCTGCGTGCACGCCATCAATTTAAAGCACGTTTAAAGCACTTCCTCCGCCCCACAGAACGCTGGGAATAGTAGTTTGTTGCGGGTGCTAAGAACTGTAGCTCGGCGTGAACTACAGTTCCCAGATTTTGGGGGGTGAGGGGGACATACGTTAAATGTGCTTTATAGACACACGCACGCGGTATGCCTCCCCGCCCCCGCGCGCTAAAAAAATAAATGCTACAGGATCTCCTTGCAACCTTTCAAAACGAGCTGCAATCGCCTGCGCCAAATCCTTACCTGGGTGTCCTTCCCCTACGGATTCCGATGTAAACATGAACGTCCCTTCGTCTTCATTCAGTGTGTGGTCGCACAGGCTATCCAGCGTCCCATTCATCATTTTTGCTCTCTTTTCTCCCTCCTTCCTGTTAACGCTTTCCTCTGCGTAGGGAAGAAGAAATCTCCTCGGAAAAGAGCAGCGCAAGAGATCTGACGTTGGCAACCTCTCCCTTGGTAAAAGGCAGCAAGGCTGCGCTTTATTTAAACCGGCGGCTTCGGATTACACCTCCCCGTGCGTAAAGCGCAGGCTCCCCGAGGGCGCGCCGGAGACGCACACGCGACGGAAACGGCGGGTCTCCCCCTGGCTAGAGCTGTCACTCCGCCCGCCTCCAATATATGGAAAAGCGAAAGTGCCTCAGTGATCATGTGAGCACATCGGGAGAGCCCATTTCCTCGCAGGGGAGAGGGGGAAAAGCACGCTCCAAAAAGAGGGGGGAAAGTGTGCGCGCGCAGGGAAGATCTCTCGCACGGATTAGGAGAATGCCTTTGTCTGCGCCCCCCGGCGGATCTCAGCAGCTCCTGAAAGGGCTGCTCTTTCTTTCTCTCGCTCTCTTTCTCTCTCTCTCCCCCCACCCTCATTTTCTTTCGGGGGGAGGAATGCAGAGGAAAGTTTCCCGAAGTTTGCGCGCTTCGCGGTTGCGTAACAGAAATGGCAACGGTCGGGGAAACTGGCTTGGCTCTTTGCAGGAAGCGATGGGAGATGGATTGCTCTGAGATGATGCAATATTCGGAGCGGTTGTGCCCAGTTATGTAACTTTCCTTTCTCCCTCTTCGACGATTCCCCTTCTGTCTCCTGAAATTATAATCTTCCATCTCGGGGGCATTTTTACCCCAGTGGAAAGGAGGAGAAAGAGGGTTTTTTGTGTGTGTTTTCAAGACACCCTGAAATTTTGGGCAACTTCGAACTATAGCGTCACTATAGTGTGGTGTTAGGGCCCCAAACCCAGACTTCAGCTGGCACTGGACTGCGATGCTGGCATCAGGTCTTGTAATATGTGTGGATGAAAAAGAACCAAAACATTGCTCTGGAGCTGGTTCACAAGGACTGTCCTGTTCTCACTGTGTTCAGCCAGATAACTTAGGAGCTGGATATGAGCACAACAGCAATTTCTGAGTCATCTCATTTTCTCCAGCATCTAGTATCCAGAGGCACAAGGAGGCCAACTTGAATAAAATGTTGTTGGGGGGGGCAGGTAAGCCCCTTTCCACAAAATTGATCACAAGATATGGCAAACGTGCACCATTTGAATGGCAATACCCTTCGACTTGGTGGGGAGAAGCAACCCCCTAAAATATTTCGGGGGGGGAGGAATTTCAGTCCCCAGAAGTTGGCTGCTATGCAGAAGCATATTGCTTCTGATAGTGGATGTGACATAGCTGCCACTGAAAGCTTTATCCTCCATGAATTTGTCTAATATCCTCCTTTATCAAGTTGGTGGCCATCAACAAATTCCATAGTTTAACTATGCGCTTGTGAATAAGTACTTCCTTTTGTCTGTCACAAACCTTTCACCATTCGTTGGGTGGCTTTGTGCTTTTGAATTAAAGAGAAAATACTTTCCACTATAGAAAAGTCATCAGCTATGCTTGTTCTCTGAATTTCAGTTGCATAACCATGTTACTGTGTTGCAACAAGGATAACAAAGAGTGTTGCAGCACCTTGAAAGCTAACAAATGTTATGGCGTGGCACAATTCGCAGCCCTAGCTAGGAGAAAATGTTGGGGTAAAAAATGGGCCACATTTTAAAAAAATATTACAGGAGAACAGGTTTAAGTGTCCTTCCTCATATATCTCACAAATGAATATGTTTTGAGACCTTTTAGTACCTGGAGATATATGATGGAATTTGACTTGGGGTAGGAAAATGTCCCCCAACTGTATGTGAGTTAAGAAATTTGTTTTGTTTTTCAGTTTAGGAAGGCCACTGTTCTGCACCGAATACAACTTCTGAACATTTCCCCAAGCCAGCTCTATACAGGGTATATTTCTGAACTCTAATCTGGAGGTGACTGAAGTGGCCAAAAACTATTTCTGAGATGAGGATGTAGTTGATAAACCAGCTGTGTGGCTGAAATGCTTATGTTCCTGGGCAATTTCACACGACCTGCTTATTGAGTATTCCTTCTGACATGTCTGTGGGGAGGTTAGATGAAGCTGCATCAAAGCAAGCTTTCAAGTTCATTTTCCCATTACTGTACTTTCCTTATCACTAAAAGCGATAGTTGGGGGAAGCAGGTTTGTTACGCAGGTTCTGATCAACTATAATTGTGTGATGTACATTTGCTAGTCTGTGATTGAATTCCACTCAAAATTAGCAACCGTCTGGAAGCACCTGCTACCCTCCTCCCCCCCCCACCCGGTTCTTCCTTCACATCTGCATGACTGGAGCAGCGTTGAGAGAAACTACAGAGTACAAAACGCTCCTCTGCTACTGCCAGTAAATGCGACTCAGCCCTTAGGCCTGCACTGAAAGGAACGCACATGAATGCAGCCAGAATTAATTAAATGTGTGCCTAATTGCCATTCTACTTTTTCAGGTTCTCCAGGTTTTCCCTCTGTCTTTGATCATTAAAGCAGATCTCACAGTTTCTGTGCCTCCTGCACTGTTCCCCCCAAAAGCGGGTAGATGTGAATTGACACTAGTAATTTTTTTGTGTGTGTGATAAGTATCTGGGAAATGTTACCATTCTTCTAAAAAGGACCTAGACCGCCTCTAAGAAATCTTTGCGGGTCAAGCCTTGGACTGCTCTGGAATGCAGTCAGACCAAACCTGTCAGGGAATTGTAGGGGGATAACAAGATTGGTGGGCCTAACTAAGGGCCCATCTACATAGATTCACAAAATCCAGATTTTCAGTATTCTGTCATCTATAAGTCTATACCTGAACGCCTTGTATTCTGATTGTACACTGAAAACCTGTTTGAATAATCCAGCATTTCTGGATCTACTCTCCACCTTTCCAGAATCTGCAGTGACCACATGCTGGTTGGTTGGGTGGAGATGTGTACAGGGTACCACTCTGTTTTGCTGTTGATCCACCTGTAGCTTGGATGGGTCCCTCTAAATGCCGCTTGTTGGAAATGGTGGCTATCAAATGAGAGCCCTCTGAAGATGGGTAATTAACATAGATGGCTAGACCATGCTTGTTTAATGTAAGGTTACCAGATTTTTTTCAATGGATCTGGGGACACTTTTCAACTTCAGCCAGAATGAATGGATTTTGTCAGGGGCTGATTTGTAAATCTGGGGACTGTGCCCGGGAAACAAAGACGTCTGGTAACTTTAGCTTAATGAGTATTGATGGCTGGTGGCTGCCATTTATTTCTCATATTCCATCTGCTTGGGTCTGGTTAGGTTAAGGACAGCTTGGTTGTCCTGAAAGAGCTTGAAGACTTCACAGCTGGCAAAAAGCAGCTACTCTGGGAGGGTTTGGTTAATGCATGCTCATCCTGTTTAATGATTAGCAATGTGCCTGGTTGCTAGCCTATTCCTCTGTGCTCAACTTGTAAACAGACCTGTATTACATAAGCACCAGGTGTCCATTGAATGACCATGCAAAAAGCTGACCCTGCAACTTCCGTTGAAACATTACCAAGTAAGATACCATGGAGGATGCTGTTCTGACTATGGACACTTATCAAAGGCCACCTCCAGATTGTCAGAATTCTGTGGGAGGGATTCAGGTAGCTACGCGAAATTTAGATTTGCATTAAAGCGCTCTGTTGCAGCAAATACGCTGCAATCCACCTCCCCATCAACAAATTGGAACAAATGTGCAATAAAAAAACAAAGTCTAACCTCCTGTGTCAGCTTTTTGCAAGCAAATCAGGATGAATGCTTGCTAAGCACTGGAGGAACCCCAAGCCCATGAAGGACCTCCAGAGATACCATGTATCCAACTATGCTCTTTTGGATGTATAAGAGAGCAGCTTATGATGCCATCATACAGAGCTGCATATCCATATGGGCCATTAACAGCAGCAGAATTGCAGTAACACACCTGAGAAGCATCTTAGTGTGACTTTCTCCTGATATACGGTACACATCTTTGTATGCAATTCTTCCTAACAGTGCATGACTACAACCCTCTGCCCACCACCCAAATATATTTATTTTGTAACTACTTCCAAGGAGCCAACTTGTTTCAACTTTCTTTTGAAGCAGTTCCACCACCTGGTAACAAAGACAGAAATTTAAAACATTAGAAGAAGGAGAAAGCCGTTTGTCAAACCGATCAAAACAGTTTACGGGAGTTGAGGGACTTTAGACATTTACTTTGCTCAAATGACCTGTGCAACTTGTTCTGGACAAGATGAACTTTAGAGGGGCTGGTGTGCAAATGAAGTAAAAACAAGGAAGGATCCTACATCTGGCAGATGTTCGCTGTTGCTTTTATATTGATAATATTGCTATTATTGACCATGTCGCTTGCTGACAGGGAGTCCTTGGAATTGAATGTAGGGGCATTGAACTCAACAGTGACTGTGCAAACATTAAAGCAAAACACTGCTCTCTGATCCCAGCACATGCCTGGAAGCCAGAGGTGTTTGGCCCCCAGAGCCAAAGGACACACACCTTCCAGACCCTCCAAGTGTCCCTATTTTCCAAGGACAGTCCCAGATGTACAAAAGCTGTCCCGGTTTCTGACTTGATCCCAGAATTTCCAGCTTTTCCTTAGGACGTCCCTGTTTTCATCAGAGCAATGTTGGAGGGTATGGCGTTATGTAACCCTTAAGCCTTTAGAAGAAATCTGAAGGCAGCCCTGTATAGGGAGGTTTTTTAATGTTTAATTATGTTTAAATATATATTAGAAGTGGGTGGGGCATTATTATTATTACTGAATAGGGCATCCCTATTTTCATCGGAGAAACGTTGGAGGGTATGCCCTTCCCAGTCTGCATTCCCTGTCCTCAGGCCACAACCCTCAAAGGCCCTGATCTGTGCTCTCAGGTGGGTTTGCCTGGCTCTTGCCTGCCTGGATGGATGGAGGATACAGAAATGTGAGGTGGGGTTGTGTGTGGAAACCTATGTGCTCAGTCATGTTGCTCCACTCACTTTTGCTCCAGGCCCCACCTGCCACAGGTATACAGCACACCCACCCACCCAAGGTTGTCTGTGAGGGAATTTGGTAATTTGCTGCTTACCATGTTTCACTCTGTTCCTACTAACACCTGAACAGCCTTGCCCTCCTCTGAAATACTTTTAAGTGTGCACACACTCCTGTTTTTCTCCTGCCACCTGGGCCAGAGAGTATTTCCCCTTATTCTTTCTGATAATGGGATTGTTGGTTCACTGCTCTGCCATTTTGATACTGATGTTTTATTATGAAACTGATTTGAATTATTTCTTCTATAGATAAGGTTGCATTGGTTTCCCCGAAACATGCTTTCTTGCAAGCCTTTTGGAAAGCCATAGCCCGAGTGCCTCTCCCTCGCTGTATCTTTTATTTTGATCCTCGTTCAGTTACCTTGAAAACCAGGTGACATATAATGTAAATCAACATAGGTGGAATGGGTGTGCCAGCTCTGCTGCTCACTGAACTGCACGAAAGTGCTGAGGATATGGGTACTGAAAAGAGGATATGGATACTGAAAAGAGAGGGACCATAAACAGAGAACAAAATGAGCAACTTTTGTCCATTTGTATGATGCAACTTAAAAAGAAAAAGTTCAGGTCACGAAGATCAGCAGCAGTGAAAGAGGTAAAATGGAAGACTTTGAAGAGGTGACATAATGGTATTACTTTGCCCTGCTGTATTGGGAACCACCATAGCTCATTGGTGGGTTCTCTGCTTTGAGTACAGAAGGTCCTTGGTTCAATTCTCGGCTGTCACAGAGCATGCTGGTCAGCAGTCATACTGTTCAAAGTTGGAGTTAATGTTTTATTAGCAAAAACACAATCTCCACAGACTTGGTTGAGTGTCTGGCCTAATGAGCAGAGCAGCTCATTCCTGGTGGTCTTACTCCATGAAAATCAGTTGCTGAAACTGATAGTCCCTGCCTCCTTACGGCCATCTAAGTCCCCTTCTCATCAGGACTTTCCCCAAGCAACCCGAGACTGCATCTGTGCATTGTCAATATCTCCTTCAATGCTTCCGTGCCTCTTCTGGTTCTGGGAGACCAGGGAGGGTTGGAGCTTGTCGCAGCAAGAGACAGAGACACCCATGATCTTCACCAACCTGACTCATCTCTGCCTCTTGGCCTCTCTCCTCCCACCCACCTGCTTCAGCTTCTGCCTCTGATTCTGGACTTTCCTCTGTCACAACTCTCCCCACTCACTAAACCCTGTTACATCTTCAGCTTCTGACACCTCCTCCTCCTCCAAGTCTTTTCTCTCTTCTCCCTCTGATCATCGTCCCACCAGCACTTCCCAAGCTCTGAGCATTCTTCCCTTGGTGGTTCCCCAGCTGGTTCTTCCCACCATTCCTCTGTGTCCAACCAGTCCATGACATCAGCATCTCCAGGGAGAACTTTATTTTTAAAAAGTCTAGTACATTTGGGCAAATGTTGTATTTGTATCTGTCAGCACAACCCAGCTGTGTGTGGATGAGTGAAGCCGCAAACTGTGGAGTCAGCAAAGTGGAGGTCCAGCTCACAGTCATTCCCAAAGTGATCATAGGGGGCTGTGGCTGAGCTGGGCTCAGGGGAAGAGTGTATCCTACCAGGGCTTTCACCCACTAAACCTCATGCAAGCCCCTGTGATTGACTTTGTTGGGGCTGGAGATCTGATAAAGCTCCGGCTGTGCCAACCTACACAGATGGCAGAAGATGTTCCTTCCCCAAACCATATGGCCTGTATCTCTTAAAAGACAGGGGAGAGGGAGGAAGAGCAAGAGTTAGGATACATCCTATTGCTTTGCCCCTTTGCAAGAAATGTGGGAGATATGGGGGTGCAGGAAGAAGAAGCCTTCTTCCTTCTCTTGGGTATCCCTTTCCCACCATGATGAGTTGTGGACCCTATTAAATATTTGGCCTGGGAAGGGGAGGTGTCCAATATTCCAAATGTTTCAATATTCCAATATTCCAAAATAAGGAGCGTTAACAAAGCAAGTTTCACCAACTGCATCAGTACTCACTTCCAAGTGCTGTTAAATTTAATTGAATTCCTTCCATTTTACTTCCATGTTTGCTGTTACAAATGAACGCTCTGCAAAGCACGCTATGCTCATAACCGGTCACCAGTGCTGGTTTCTTCACAAGTTTACACTTATTGGCTAAATAAATAAATCCGTCCACTTCCTACCCCCTTTTTTGCCTCTGTCTCTCTTTCTGATCCATGTACAAATAGCAAAAACAACATTGTTTGAGATAATAATGAACCAAGAGGTGTGCTGCAATGCAGCCAATAGCCAGTGTTCAAGAGCCTGTTTGGGAGGTGGGGTGAAAACACAGAGGAACGATTGGTCGGTTTCTTCCCACACACCCAGAAACTCATCTGAGACACAGCTGCAGGGAACTGGAGTTGTTTGGTGTCACAGAATGTGATTTATTTCTGTGATCTGGGTCTGGGTTTGCTACTTGACTCCTCTCACTTTCATCCTGCGGTTTCTTCCCCTGCAGATCCTTTATCAATCAAACCTCTTGCATTTAACCACAAACACACTGCCTAGTGAAGGACTGAAGAAGTGCATTTTATCTGACAAAGCAAAATCTTTTCCCACAATCGGATAAGATTATCATGGGAGTGTACAAACAGCTTCCCAGGTCATGCACAAATCCAGTGTCTAATATATACCTATATATGGTTAGTGAGGCATGGGAGTCAATGAACTTTAAAGGTAAAGGGACCCCTGACCATTAGGTCTGGTCGTGGCCGACTCTGGGGTTGCGGCACTCATCTCGCTTTATTGGCTGAGGGAGCCGGCGTATAGCTTCCGGGTCATGTGGCCAGCATGACTAAGCCGCTTCTGGTGAACCAGAGCAGAGCACGGAAACGCCGTTTACCTTCCCGCCGGAGCGGTACCTATTTATCTACTTGCACTTTGACGTGCTTTTGAACTGCAAGGTGGGCAGGAGCAGGGACCGAGCAACGGGAGCTCACCCCATCGCGGGGATTCGAACCTGCTACAAAATATTGAATGTGAATTGAAGTTTATGAGCTTAAATGCCTGTGAGATGCACATATCCACCCTAGCTATTTGTCCATCATCAAAACAAGGTGGATGGATCATTTGAACAGTGTGGCTTGCAGTAAACTTTTTAGCAGCAGTGGGCAAGCGCATACAAACCTCTAGCAATATTTCTATACATGGGTGCATGGACACCCTACAGACACAGTGTATGAACCGGCCTGTTCCCTGAAGTTGTATGATGAACTCACAATGGCTCTTAGATCATTATGAGCCAGTTGTCAAGTGTTGGTTGCCCAGCACAGGAAACCCACATTCAAGTTCCTGCCATATTCACGTCACAGATACATCATACGGCCTTGGGCAAATCTATGGAAGCGCAATGATACTGGTGCATTTCTTCATTTTTCTGACAGCAGGTAACAGGCTTCCTTTAACAAGTACTCCAAAATAGTTGTTAAGTGACACCTTGTAATCTACTAATGCTCGCATGGAAATTTGCGTCACGCCTTACAAGAAGCGACGGGTCACTGCATTTGTACAGGATGTTGCCCACAGCTTCTGTGAAGTGTTTCAAAAGGCAAGGTCCATAGGGAAAGATGTGGAGGAAACAAACCTTGGAGCCTCAGTGAATTATTAGTCCCGGGGTATGCGTGTGTAGGGTTGCCAGCAAGTCCACACTTTTCTGGGCCAGCCATTAAGGGTTCTGGGCCAGCTAACTGGAACAGGAGAAGTCTGGAAAATGAGTAAACTGGGATTCTGCAACAAGCGTGCCTAACTCTGGTCCATGGCTTGCCTAATTATGCTGGGTTCCGCTCAGTCAGTAGAGCATGAGACTCTTCATTGCAGGGTCAAGGGTTCGATCCCCACATTGGGTAACAATATGCCTGCATTGTAGGGGGTTGGATGAGATGGCGCTTGTGGTCTCTTCCAATGCTACAATTCTATGATTGTCCAATGCACCAGAACCCATCCTGCCTCCACCCCGACTTGCCAGACTCAGCCGTGCATTGGCTCTGCCCCATCAGGTTCTGTCCTGGCTTTGCCTGTTCTGCCCCAGGCCCAAATCTTTTTAAGTCAAAAGTTGGTAACTCTGGACTCTCCATCGAACATTATGAAAAATACACAATTGGAGCCATTGTGTAGATGTAGCAACGAGATCTTTTTTCCATCTACATTATCCAGATTTCTCTATACAGTGGTACCTCAGGTTACAGACGCTTCAGGTTACATGTGCTTCAGGTTACAGACTCCGCTAACCCAGAAATAGTACTCCGGGTTAAGAACTTTGCTTCAGGATGAGAACAGAAATCGTGCTCCGGCGGCGCAGCAGCAGCAGGAGGAGGCCCCATTAGCTAAAGTGGTGCTTCAGGTTAAGAACAGTTTCAGGTTAAGAACTGACCTCTGGAACGAATTAAGTACTTAACCCGAGGTACCACTGTATTGACATATTAGGAAGTTTAATTAAAAATGGCACCGATCCCGAAAAACACATTTGGTTCATCGTTTCCTTGCGCAGATAAACTAGGAAGTACTTGTTCTACATCTACAGCTGTTTGATTAGGTTAGTTTGTATTGCTCCGCGCAATGTTTTATGAATAGATTTTTGTTGCACTCACTGGTATGATGATTATGAATATGTGAGCTATTTGGGCATAATATAATGGACGCGGGTGGTGCTGTGGGTTAAACCACAGAGCCTAGGACTTCCCGATCAGAAGGTCGGCGGTTCAAATCCCCGCGATGGGGTGAGCTCCAATTGCTTGGTCCCTGCTCCTGCCAACCTAGCAGTTCGAAAGCATCGAAAGTGCAAGTAGATTAATAGGTACCGCTCCAGCGGGAAGGTAAACGGCGTTTCCGTGTGCTGCTCTGGTTCGCCAGAAGTAGCTTAGTCATGCTGGCCACATGACCTGGAAACTGTACGCCAAGATCTCCTTTGGCCAATAAAGCGAGATGAGCGCCGCAACCCCAGAGCCGGCCATGACTGGACCTAATGGTCAGGGGTCCCCTTTACCCTTTTACCTATAATGGAAATATGACATACAAATAAACATAATAGGATTCTGATCTCTAAAATCTGTGTTGATGCAATATTTGGTTAGCCAACTGCATTTGGATATTCTCAGGCCATTTGCTTCATTGTGGTTGTACTGTAGCTCTTTGCACATCTCTGCAAAGTGGGTATAAGTGTGGCACTAAGGGGCAGCTGAATCCTGTCTGCCTGTTTTGCTTTGGGGCATGCCTGCCTCACTCCCTAGGTTTACCTCACCTCCATGGGTCAGACAGAACATCTAACTTAAATGTAGGTTTATAAAGCCCAATATGCACTTGCCCATAACATGAAACATGGTAAATTTCCCATGCCTGGTATTACATGTAGCATCCAATATATGGATGTGAGCTGGGCACAGGGCTAACCTCACTACCCCACTCTGCGTTGATAGCAGCCACTTACCCAAGGTAGGAAAAGTGGCCTATTATTTAACTGTGGTGCAAATAATATCCTAAGTGTTCAACACATGGGAAAGAAAGTTACAACTGTGTTGGCTAAGGTTTGCTCAATACACATAAGCTTCTGCAATGCAGGCTCTTAATAAAGAACAAGTTTATGTGTAACTTCCATTTAGCGTGTGGATATGCACACAGAGAATTCCAGCTTTGAGAGGAGCCCATCTAGTTACACTGCTTAATTCAGTTTGACCTTATTTTGGGCCTCATATCTGTTTTCATCCTTACTAGTAGGATGGCAACAGCTGTGAGGAGCATATTACTATCAACGCATTCTTTTCAGTGTCTGCGTAAGGGGTCTCAGGTTTAGCTAAATAAACCTGCAAGAACCATTTGAGGGGGAGGGGGAGGGAGAAATCCACATATCTGGAGATATTTTTCAAACAGCAACACCACTTCATCCAAATATAATCATATAATCCTAAAATAAAAATAAAAACCATACTCCACCTATTTTGTTACTAATATAAAAGGGGCGACTCTTCTGTTTTTGGTGTCTTCTGTGTACATGTGTCTTGTTTTATTTCAGAATTTCACAGCAAAGAAAGCCAACTGGAGTCCCATTAGGGAATGCAAATTCCCCATGTGCACACCTGAAATGTCGGGGTCCAAATGGCACAAAATATGATAAAAACATGGCTTTATGCTGATGCCTGTGTTAAGAGATGAATTTCAGAGTATCTCTAGTAAACGTTTGTTGTTATTGATTCCACCCACAAACCTGTCTTGTTCCACCCATGAGTGACCATGTGGAATTCAGGCACCCCCAAACTCAGCCCTCCAGATGTTTTTGCGACTACAATTCCCATCATCCCTAGCTAACAGGACCAGTGGTCAGGGATGATGGGAAATGTAGTCCCAACACATTTGGAGGGCCGAGTTTGGGGGTGCCTGATGTAGATTCTGTCAATGCCAGTCATGACTCCTGACCTGTTAGAATCCGCTCTGCTTCTGCTCTCTCTGGTCTTCCCCAGAGAGGCAGTGATTTGAAGTCTATGACATGGCAACCTTGGGCACAACCTCAGTGCCAATACAACAGAGAGGACCATCCTAACTTGAACCAGGTCTTGCTGTTGGGCTCTTAGTTCTGTTTATTCCCAACTAGTGATTGGGTTATATTGTACATGAAGGCACCGCCTCATCCAGTAAGTAAATAGGGACTACCTTATACAACTTGCTTTTATTTTATATCTTGGTGGTAGGAGTTTGCTCTTTAGCTGCATTAATTCATTGTATCAGTAGCCCTAAAACAGATACCAACCATCCACATCTCTGTAGCAGCCCTTGAAGTTTCTGGAATAAACAACTGCAGGTGGGAAAGATATCTCTCAAACAGGCGACTCTTCTCCTTCCTCTGTCTCAGCTACCGTAGTCAGTGCATGCTAGAAGTCAAGAAAAAAGAGAGGAGGAGAAAGAGAGAAAGTTATCGTTTATTGGAACTCTTAAGATGATCTGTGAAAAAGCAAAAGAAAAAAAGAAAAAAAGGGTTTAAATGGCTGTCAGACTACTCAGTGAACAAAAACTCAACCCAAACATTTCAGGGGGTGTTTCTTAGAATTTATCAGATGACACCCGGGGTCCCTCCCAGTTCCACAATTCTGCAATTCCATTATTTTAATATCAGAAATGAGTTCAACTGGGAAAAAGTTGCCTAGAGAGATAGTTGCAGGGAATGTTATGTAGTAAGTTTGGATCCTAGAACAATAGGCAGGTAGGATCCTAGAATGCAACAACTGATTGGCTTGCAAGAGAAGACCAATCAGGCTCTAGGAGGAAGTTAATCAGCATATTAGGCTGGTAGGATCGGAGAATGCAACAACTGATTGGCCTGCAGGAAAAGACCAATCAGGCTCCAGGAAGGAAGCAGAATCAGCCAATCAGATGGGACTCATTGCGAAAATAATGTATATAAAAGCCTGAGGTTTGGGGGGCAATTCAATCACTGTTTTACAAGCTGCGATAAAGAGCATGAAACCACTGCAGGACTCTGTGTATATTTCAGGGAGGTAAGCATCCGATTGGGGGAGATCTCTCTCTCTATATTTTATTCAGCCACTCCCTTTATTATCAAAACTAGATAAAACCCCTTGCTTTTTTCTTGTGTTTGTGGCAGATTTTCTGCCATCATATCTAGTTTGGCCCTATAATAACCCGGGCACCAGAGAGTATTCTTTCATTACTGGATCCTTGCATTTTGCCACTTCAGGAGGGATGGGACTGAGGTTATCTCCTCCCTCCACTCACCCAGACCATGTGCAAGTATCGGTCCTCCGGAGGCAAAATGCTTGAAAATCACTGCCCCAGAAGAAGAGCAGAGGTGAGCAGCACCGCTCTCCTTGCTTTCTGCCCACACTCTAATATTCCAGAAACCCTGGCATGAGTGTCACACCAGTAGCTCACGCTCTCAATGGAATCACGCACTGGAAATGAGAACTAACTTCCAGAGGACATGGCGATGGTGGTCACTGCTTAAGTAGCTGTAAAAGGGGATTAGGAAAATTCATGGAGGATAATAAGACTGTTGGTCATATGAAACCAACAACGCCAAGGGATTTCTATAATCAGAGGCAAAATGTCAATGAAAACCAGTTGATGGAGAGGAGCAACAGGAAACGGCTCCTGCCTTCGTGTCCCGCTAGTGGCCTTCTTAGAGGAATCTGGCCGTACTTACGTCAGATTGTTCAATTTCATCTATCTCATCAACTCTGCTCAGATGAGGAGCCCCATATTTGTCAGTCAGCTCAGCTAAGGTTTTCGACGGTGTCTCTTTCTCAGCAGCTGCCTTTGCCTACAATTCAAATTCCATTTTTAATACCATGGCGAATCCATGCAATTTTACGATGTATTCAGCTGAACAAAGCGGTAAATATGCAAGCACACGAAAATCAAGGTGCGAGCCATTCCCCAGCTCCTTTCTCAGACCATTGAGCTGAATGGGCAGTATCTCCTGTGCACAAAAATTTCATTGAAACAATGACCTGTTTGAGACACACAGCAGCACTTGAGACCCACTGAATTTCTCCCTCTATTCTCTGAGCAATGTGACTAAGACAAGGAGCCACCACAGTCAGCAGAGGCCAATTCTGACTGATTAGATGGTTGCTTGTTTTTCAACGAAAGCCTAAAAATGTCTTCTTCGGGAATAATTTAAATAAATTGGCGACATGTAACTTCCCCCTGCTCCACTGCCCAGCAGCTATTGGCCCTTATTGTTATTGCACATGTCCTGTTTTAAAGGATGGGAAAATAACTACGGCTTGGCTTTATGTGCAAACTCATCCTTGACCATGGTTTGCTTGGCTCTCCTAACCTAGATGCTCACCAAACTTCAAATGCAGGAGGCAAGAACACTTGGGGGGGGACCCAGATCACAGGAGAAACAAGCCATTCAAAGCTGCTGGAACATAATTTGGGAGACGGCTATTTGATGAGTGTTGGCATGCAAAATAGAAATGATCATCAATGACATTTTAGCCTACCTCCAACTCTGCTTGTAGTTTCTGCTCCAATAGAAGCTCTTCTTCTCTTTCTCTCTCTAATCTCTCTTGTTCTTCCCGTTCTCGTTCCATTTGTGCCTGCAGCCATATCATGCAAAAGTGCAAGTTGGTGAAAAGGAATTTCTCCCTTGATGTGCTAGTCTTTTTCTTTCTTCTTGATTTGCAGGGAGTTTTTGCACGGCAGGTAGGGGGGGGGGGTGGCATTAAAAAAAATGAGACCCACCAGCCGACTTAGCATTGTGTGCAAACTGAGCCAACTTCTCTGGTGTTCAGTTTAGATTGGTCAATGAAAGTAGAAATCATATAATTTTGCACTTCCTTGCTTTAGGGTCACTGAAAAATTTAAAATCTTATGCCTTCGTTCCATGTTTAATCAAGGGTGTTCCCCCCCACCTATGTATGAATAAATAGTTTATATCATTTAAAAAGGACCAGTTGGCTTTGATTTATGAATTGTGGGTTGGGATTAGAGATCAGCCAAGGAAAAATATCTGCCCATCCACACATGGGGCACACAAAGGCTGCAATCCTATACACAGGTACAGTGGTGCCTCGCAAGACGAAATTAATTCGTTCCGCGAGTTTTGTCGTCTTGCGATTTTTTTCGTCTTGCGAAGCACGGTGTCGGGAAAGTTTTGGAAAAGCTTCAAAAATCACCAAAGTCTTTAAAAACCTCAAAAAAGGCTACCACACCGCGTTCTATGAGTTGCTCCTCGAAGTCAAGTTGCAACTGTATTAACGGTGTTAAGAAAAAGGAAACAAATTTGCAAGACGTTTCCGTCTTGCGAAGCAAGCCCATAGGGAAAATCGTCTTGCGAAGCAGCTCAAAAAACAAAAAACCCTTTCGTCTAGCGAGTTTTTCGTCTTGCGAGGCATTCGTCTTGCGGGGCACCACTGTACCTCGAAGTAAAGCCTACCGAACTCAGCCAGATTTACTTCTCAGCAGACTTGTACAGGTGTATTAAATGAAATTGCATTAGCTAGCGCAAAAGTACATTTCTGCCCAAACATTACAAACCCTGCCAGTGTCTTTTAATTCATCTCTGAGATATGAGTTCTCAAAAATTATCAATGTATAACCTCAGAACATTCAGAAGAATCCCTTGTTGCAGGCACAATGCTCTTCTGTTCATAAAATGGAAGGCTCCGGTTAACCCCTGGTCCTCAGGAATGTGTGGATGCTAGCCACAAAGGGGGGGAAATCAGATCTTTATAATAATGCCCCCTTCTGGAAGCACTCACACGCAGCTTGGGCTTTTTGACTGTTTCTCTGTTTGGTTGCTCTGCCCTACCTGCCTCTCTTCTTCAAGCTTCTGCTGAAACAAAAGTTCTTCTTCCTTCATTCTTTCGATCATTTCCAGTTCTCTTTTGGCCTCCTCACGCTCTTGCTCCAGATCTTCCCTTTCCAGTTTCCTCTGGAAATGATTGTTTTTTTAAAAAGTCAGCATAAGAGAAAACAGAAAAGGAGATACAGAGTTTCACATCTCTGAGTAGCAAAAAGTTCAGGCGACAGAAAATGAGAGGCTCAGATCTATTGCTAAGCAAAAGTATCTGGACTTTACAGTAATATCTTGTCTGCTTACAAATATGCAAGCAGAGCAAGCAGGAGGGCAGTTCCCAGCCTAACAATAATATTAATAAATTAAAATTTAAAAAATTGAAAATTTTGCTTGTTTAGGACTCTCTCTAGCTGCAGAAAGGGGCATAGCTTAGCCTTGACATCTCGATGGTGTAAAGCTCTGCTCAAGCGTTATTAACAATGGCAGTAGTGAACACCTTTAATTTAATAACAGGAATGCCAGGACAGGGAATGGGAACGAAGTAATTTTAGCTCCTGCCCTGAAAGTACCGTATTTTTTGCTCTATAAGACTCACTTTTTCCCTCCTAAAAAGTAAGGGGAAATGTGTGTGCGTCTTATGGAGCGAATACAGTCTGCGCAGCTATCACAGAAGCCAGAACAGCAAGAGCGATTGCTGCTTTCACTGTGCAGCGTTCCCTCTTGCTGTTCTGGCTTCTGAGATTCAGAATATATTTTTTTCTTGTTTTCCTCCTCCAAAAACTAGGTGCGTCTTGTGGTCTGGTGCGTCTTATAGAGTGAAAAATACGGGTATGTGTTATCTCATTCATGGCTCTAGGATTATCAACTGGCCATTCAGCAAGCATCAAATGATGCAAAGCCGATACTTGTGTTTTCACTCAACACACACAAGACTGTTCCCCTAATATAATAACCAGCATTAGCATTTAATATTTGAAGAGCCTGACAATATTAAGTGTAGAAGCAGAGGACTCACGTGAAGTGCATCATCCATATTTTTTCGATATTTATAAATCCACCATGCCAAGTACAGGATTGGGTCTGCTGGCCGACGTTCTGCCACCTCGGCAAGGCCCTCTGCCAAGCATCTGCCTAGGCATTTTTTGAGATATGCAGTCTCCATTTTCAGTTCTCCAAGTGTCTGTGGCAGCGATTAGTCCTTTTGGATCTAAAAATGGTGGCAAGCAGTGGGAGGAGGAAGAAAACATTTTGAATAATAGATGTACATTACAATAATTTAACAAATGGAAATATAAGCTGCTTTGACAACCTTTACCAGTTTAAAAAGTTGCCAAGATATTTAAAGAAACCAATAAATTAATAGCTAGCTTTGACCTGGGTGGAAATCTGTGATTAAAGGCTTGCTCTGTGGAACTTAAAGGCTGCAATTCCTAAGAGTTTGTTTCAGGTTAGTGCTATCCACCTCTGAAATCCTTCTGCATAAGCCCCGTGAAAATGGACAGGAGCCACAGAACAGAAGCCAGACTTTGGGATGGATCAGGCCCATGGTGGGTAATCCAACCACATTGATGTGTAAACTGACCTTCGGTTGAATTAGCTCAATGCAGATTCCAGACCCTATTCAAACTAAGTAGGTACTAAACTGCCATTTGATATCTACTACTTAAGAACATGGAAAGAGTACTTACTAAAAGACAACTCACACTCATATGAAGAGGAGAACTTTGTTCCTGATGCAAGGGTGACCAAACCCTTACTGGTATTTTCTTCACTCTTGTCTAGAAGAATAAGCTCTGTGTGTATCCAAAGATGGAAACAGTTAAGTCTGGATGCTGCTGTTTGGTATCCTAGCAACGGACCAGTGTTCTAGCCCTATGCTGCTATCTCCCTGAAGATTCTGTATCTCCTTCCTTCTTGGATAGATAGTATTTCTTTGTGTTTTTTATTGTTATCAATTGGAAGAAGGAATATATGAAGTTGAAATGTTTACACTGCATTACTTTATATTTGGATATCTGTATTAATGTGGGTAATTTATAAGCTTGAACATTACTGTATTCAGAAAAGGAATGCTTTTAAAAACAAACCTCCACCTTTGAAAGATAGGTTAAAAACCCCTTTTATTCCTTTCCTTTCCACTAAGGTAAACACATCAGTATTCCACTTGCAACAAGAAATGACAGGTACTTGTTTTGACCCACATTATACAAGCATCTATCAAGAAATTAATTCTAATTTCAGCCTCCAGTATATACAGCTAAGTGGTTCCCTTAGCCAATTAGCAGCTTCAACCAAAAGGTAGGAATCATACACACTGTTTAGGCTGTTAAACTGGGTGCCAGACCCTGGATCCAGCAAGTGTTAGAATTTAATCAAGGCTTCCAATTCATGGAATAGCCAAGCTAGCCTCCTAGTGAGGGTGATAGCTTGTGTGACAAGCCATTAAGGGGGATTAAGGGGTTTGGTGCGAGACAGCAGGTGGGTGGGGGTCCTTCCTTCAACAGATAAAGCCAGGATTTAGAGTAGAAAGATTCAGAGCAGTGATAGGACCTAGAAGTAAAGTAGCAAGGTGGAGAAAGTGTCAGAGAGCACTGTTTGATGTCTGTTTGAGTCCAAGGCTGCAGTTATGGGAGAAAAAAGGGTGATGAGGCTGGGATTGTAGGCTCAGTGTGAAAAACCCATATATCATAAAGACACCATAGTCTCCGCTGTGCTTCATTCCAAAAGGAAACATGAACCCCGGGGGAACACCTGTTATCTTGCACTGCTCGTAGATTGGAGTGACATGCAACAACACCAAAGAAGGAAGGGGACACATACAGAAGTGATACAACTTCTGTTGGGCACACCAAGTGTTCACAAATACAGATGTTCAGAAATAGCTGGTGGACTTCCACAGCAATCTGTGAGGAGTGTTCTACCACCACATTTCTTTCTCATGCAAGTTTGTGCAGGCTTTTGTACTGCACTCTTCTTTACAAATCCTAGAATAGTGATTACTCTCAAGTGGAGCTGGGCCAAATGCTTTTAATCACTATTTTGCGTTAGATGTCCCTGGCCTCAAATGTTACAGTCCAATCCTATGCATGGTTACTGAACAATAAACACAACTTTATCCAATGCTGCTTACAGTTGCAGGTTTAACATACCATGTAGTAAGCCCCAATTGGATACATTGGGACTCAGTTCAGGGTAACTGCATATTGTATTTAGTCAGTGGTTTTTTTCCTTAAAAAAATGTTTAGGGGTACTCTCATTTTCCTACTTATATTGAAATACTCCCCCTCAATGAAGCCAAACTTAGATTCACAAAATGTTTAGGGGTATGCGTCCCCCTGTGTCCCCCAAGAAAAAAAGCACTGGATTTAGCTGTTAGTTACTTTTAAATCCAGGTTCTCAATGTGTAAATCAGCTGGTTAGAGCATGGTGCTGATAACGCCAAGGTTGCAGGTTCGATCCTTCTATGGCACAGCTGCATATTCCTGCATAGCAGGGGGTTGGACTAGATGATCCTCAGGGTCCCTTCCGACTCTACAATTCTGATTCTAATACGTAAAAGCTATAGACTGAAATAGTACACGGACAATGCCTTCTGGCTTACAACCCAGGCATCTGGGAATGGGTGAGGTGTATTGCGCATTTGAATTTCTGCTGCGGGTGCTGGTTTTATTTGTAACTGAAGTCTATATTTTGTTTTAAGTTTTTGGCTGTGTTTTATATATATATATGTATATAAAAGGTCAAATTTTGGTTTACACTGTGTACATTTCCACCCTGGCACTTTTGAATGAAGAGCGGGTCATAAATACTTTCAATAAGCAAAAATGTTGTTAAAAAATTAACCATTTCAAAAATCGTGCTGCGCAGTTGGGTTCAAGCTCGAACTCTTCTTGCACAGCAGCGCCTTCCAGTCCTGGAGAATTGGGCTCTGCTATCTCCTCCTATGTCCATCTCATGTACAACCAGCTAGTGTGCTTCTCTGTTTCCACGGTAATAATACACAAAACAGGATATCCCGACGAGAGCAGCAAGGGATTCTCTCTCTCTCTCTCCTTTCCTATCTCTCTGCCGCAGACAGGGAGACGGAACGGTACCCTGAAGACGACAGCAGCAGGGCTTCTCTTCTTTTTAACCTCCCTTTCCTATCTCTTGTGATGCCAGGAGACGGAAACAGTAGGCGTGCGGCGATTAAGCCAATGAGACGGCAGCAGCAGCACGTGCGCGCGCAGCCGAGACGCTTGTGGATGTACTGCACCGCCTCGTGGGCGGGGCTGTGCTGAGTAAGGCGTCCCGGTTGCTAGGCGACGGAGAACCCGAACCCCCGCGATCAGGCCCCATAAGGTAGAGTGCAGTCCGGCGAAACTTAAGCGGATTCTCAGGGGGCGCTTGGCTGACTAGTGGTACGGTGCAGATTTATTTATTTACTTTGGAGGGGTAGTAGCATTAATGTCATTTATAAAGCTACCTAAAGAAAAAATTCTGTGCCTGGGACACATTTCTTTTCTTTTTTCTGAATTAATTTTTAAGTAGACTTTTAATAAAATAATAATAATAATAATAATAATAATTTTTATTTATACCCCGCCCTCCCCAGCCAAGGCTGGGCTCAGGGCAGCTAACAAGCAATAATAAAAAGTTGAATGAATACAACTTAAAAACAAGATTAAAATACAACAGTTAAAATATTGAAACATTATTAAAATGCAGCCTCATCACAGGAGGAGAATGGAAAAAGAAAGAGGGGGAGGGAATCAAATTAGCTCCAAGCCAAAGGCCAGGCGGAACAACTCTGTCTTACAGGCCCTGCGGAAAGAAATCAGATCCCGCAGGGCCCTGGTCTCATGAGGCAGAGCGTTCCACCAGGCTGGAGCCAGAGTTGAAAAAGCCCTGGCTCTGGTTGAAGCTAATCTAACTTCCTTAGGGCCCAGGACTACTAGGGTGTTGCTATTTATGGACCTTGAGGCTCTCCGTGGGGCATACCGGGAAAGGCTGTCCCGTAGGTACGAGGGTCCTAAAGGGTTTATTTAATTGGCTGGGTTGCAAAAGGCTTCTTTGCAAAGTTTTAAAACTTTTGCTCACTTTGGTCCCGTAAAAGGTAAGGCTTTGTTCGGCGTTCCCCAATCTTTGGGGCACCCACCGGCTAGCGATCGCTGTTTATTTTTTCTTTTTTAAATAATATTTATTAAAGTTTCAAAAGAGGAAAAATCACATTAATAAAAAAAAAAATTACAATAAAAAAGAAAAATACAAAGTAGAAAAAAGAAAAAACAGTTAAAAACAATTCCATCTTTTCATCACTTCTTTTACGTTTACTTGTTTCCTGGACCTCCTCATACCTCCCTCTTTTGTATTCCAATTCAATTTGTTAATCCAACAATTCCTTTCCCTCCTTTTTAATCCTAATCTTTAATCTTGATATATTATAACATTAGATTTTTACATATTAAAAACCAATTTTTCCATATTTGTACCTATACAGCTAGAAACCACTTAACTTCAATCCAACATCATTCTAACATTCATTAATTTTGCAATATTTCTGTAAATAGTCTTTAAATTTCTTCCAGTCTTCTTCCACCGACTCTTCTCCCTGGTCACGGATTCTGCCAGTCATTTCCGCCAATTCCATATAGTCCATCAATTTCATCTGCCATTCCTCCAGTGTGGGTAGATCTTGTGTCTTCCAATGCTTTGCAATGAGTATTCTTGCTGCTGTTGTAGCATACATAAAGAAAGTTCTGTCCTTTTTTAACACCGATTGGCCGACTATGCCCAGGAGAAAGGCCTCTGGTTTCTTCAAGAAGGTATATTTAAATACCTTTTTTAGTTCATTATAAATCATCTCCCAGAAAGCCTTAATCTTTGGGCACGTCCACCAAAGGTGAAAAAATGTACCTTCAGTTTCTTTACATTTCCAACATTTATTATCAGGCACATGATAGATTTTAGCAAGCTTGACTGGGGTTATGTACCACCTGTATATCATTTTCATAATATTTTCTCTTAAGGCATTACATGCCGTAAATTTCATACCTGTGGTCCACAACTGTTCCCAGTCAGCAAACATAATATTATGTCCAACATCTTGTGCCCATTTAATCATAGCGGACTTCACCGTTTCATCCTGAGTATTCCATTTCAACAGCAAGTTATACATTCTTGACAAATTCTTAGTTTTGGGTTCTAACAGTTCTGTTTCTAATTTTGATTTTTCCACCTGGAAGCCGATTTTCTTGTCCAAATTGTATGCCTCCATTATCTGATAATAATGAAGCCAGTCTCGCACTTTGTTTTTTAGTTTTTCAAAACTCTGCAGTTTCAATCTATCTCCATCTTGTTCCAAAATTTCCCAATATTTCGGCCATTTGACCTCCACATTGAGCTTTTTCAGAGCTTTCGCTTCCATCGGTGACAGCCGAGTCTTTGGAAAAGGAATGATCAGGGGTGTTAATAGAATCACAGACGCAATCATGGAGTTGGAAGGGGCCCCGAGGGTCATCTAATCCAACCCCTTCAATGCAGGAATCTTTTGCCCAAGGTGGGGTTTGAACCCACAGCCCTGAGATTAAGAGTCGCATGTTCCACCAAATGAGTGTAGCCACAGTTCCTGTGAAGGGCTGTCAGGATCGCCAAGATGACGTGATCATTGTGCTATGCAAATATTAAGTAACTGGTCTTTTCTCTTTTTCCTGCTTCCTTTGCATATACAGTGGTACCTCGGGTTACATGCACTTCAGGTTACAGACTCCGCTAACCCAGAAATAGTACCTCAGGTTGGATGAGAACAGAAATCATGCTCCGGCGGCGCGTCGGCAGCAGGAGGCCCCATTAGCTAAAGTGGTGCTTCAGGTTAAGAACAGTTTCAGGTTAAGAACAGATGTCCAGATCGAATTAAGTACTTAACCCAAGGTACCACTGTATTTATCTCCCATTGGATTTGTGGGAGGCCCCTTCCGGCATCCCTCCTGTGCATGCAGAGGTGCATCAGCAGGGCAGCTGCTTGTGCCTAATGGTGTATGTAAATGATCCATCTGGTTTAGCTCCGGTAACTATCTATAAAGGTAAAGGGACCCCTGACCATTAGGTCCAGTCGTGGCCGACTTTGGGGTTGTGACGCTCAGCTTGCTTTATTGGCCAAGGGAGCCGGTGTACAGTTCTGGGTCATGTGGCCAGCATTACTAAGCCGCTTCTGGCGAACCAGAGCAGCGCACGGAAACGCTGTTTACCTTCCCGCCGGAGCAGTACCTATTTATCTACTTGCACTTTGACGTGCTTTCGAACTGCTAGGTTGGCAGGAGCAGGGACCGAGCAACAGGAGCTCACCCCGTCGCGGGGAATCGAACCGCCGACTTTCTGATTGGCGAGTCCTACGCTCTGTGGTTTAACCCACAGCGCCACCCGCGTCCCTACTAACTATCTATACCCATATATATTACAAATTTAATAAATAATAAAAATGTTTTCATTCGCTGCAAAAAGCAAAGTATGCTTTGAAAATACAGCTGAGATGTATGAAAGTGCAGGGAGGACGGAAGGTAAAGAAACCTGATTAGAGTGCAGGATCTTGGGAATTATTTCCAGAACATTGATTTTATTAACTTGGAAGGAAGGGATGTGATCTGGCAAGAGTTCACCCAATGTACCATATCCATGCAAAGCTTGGCACAAGATGGGGATGGATGTCAAATACCTCAAGGAACGCATAGGAAGATGTTTGGCTGAGGGACTTGCAGAAGCGGCGGACCGTCGGCCTGTGGACCCAATCAATTTCCTGGCACACTTTATTTACAACTACAAGAACAGATTAAATGAAGAAGAAAAGGTAATGCATCTCTTCTTAATTTAAAAGCAAACACTGAAGAAAGCTAGCATCAAGGAGACAGGGTTTTCCATTAATCCTTTGTGAATTTCCCCAATCCTTTGTGCTTTTTTTAGAGGAGGGTAGAGAGGGCCGAGCTGGAACGTGAGCATGAAGAAGCCCTTGCAGAAGCGAAGAGGATAGAAAAGCTGAAAGCAGAAGAGCTCCTGGTTGCCAAGAAATTTGAAAAACAGCAGCAGGTCTGAAACCCTTTCCTAAGCAATATTAAATTTACCATATGAATAGGTGAGATGATCTGTAATGACAGCAGAGGGCCCAAAATAAGCCAGTAATACTATTGTAGTGAATGGCTATTGGGTTTTAAATGATGAGTGGCTGAGACACCATCAATCATTTGTTTTAGTTAGCTAAATCACATTTTTATTTTATAAAGATCATTAAAGAGCAGCAATCCAAGAAGACAATTGCAGAGTTATCTGGGAAGGATGGAGTACCAATTCTGCAGAGTATTGAAGAAACTGACAAAAATCATATAAATGAAGTGAGTAACAACATGTATGTGGGTTTATTGTCTCAGAATTCCCTTTTAATAATGAAATTGGGTGGTTGAGTTTTTCAGTCTGAGAGTAAAATGAGGCCACCAAAAAATAAGGGAGTAGTTTCTATATACCCAGGTATGCAGAAGTATAAAAGTGTGTAAATGAAAAAGCTTTCTTTTTAAATAAAACAACTGCTCTATGACCTTCCACGAACTGTGACCTTCCAAGAATGTGGGCACCGAGATAAGAAAACAGAGTAACTAATTGTTTGGTGAATGAATTTCTGGATTCTCAATGAACACTTTAGACGGGAGCTCCTTTGTCTTTCCTATCTCTATTGCTTGGAGTCAGGTGTGTGTAGCTGGCCAGTTATAGCTCTAATGAAATCCTCAATTTCTCCATTATTTTTTATGGACATTTCTCACTTCCATCTGGGAACCTTAGGACAAAGGGAAGAAGCTGAGCAGATTCTATGAGTCTAAAATCTAAGTCTCTAGTCAATGCATGGAATCAGATGAATAAAATAAATTGAAAGAGAGAGGGAATTAAATGGTGTGTCAAGATCCTAAAAGCTTATAATATTATAATGAATAACATTAGTTTTGGATGAGGAGAGATGTAGGTCATGAGATTAAAGTCTCCTCCTCAGACTATACACCACTCGCCTCTCTTCTTCACCCTGAAGGAGAGAGAAAAGCCACTGTGACCTCATTATGATGCTGTCTCCCTAAAGAGAGAGGCTGTCCACTGTGATCTCATGATGATGTTGCCTCCTTGAAGGAAAGAGTCTGGCCACTGTAACCTCATGATGATGCTGCCTCCATAAGGGAGAGAAAAAAGCCACTGTGACCTCATGATGATGATGCCTGCCTGAACGAGGGTGGCTGGCCACTGTGACCTCATGAGTTTATGTTGGGATACTGCCAGGGAGACATCAGCCATCAAGGCCCCACGCCGATGCCGGACGATCCATCGATCTCCCGTAGATACAGTATCAGTCAATTAGCGACACGAGCTTCCAGAAATAGCTTGCCACATTCCAGAGCTGGTGCACGCTCTTATCAGCAGAGTTCGCACAGCGAAAGATGCACTCAGAAGAGCATTATTTATAACTTTATTCAGCGTTGGTCAGAACAAAGTGAAAACATGACTGCCTGCTTCGATGTCTCAGACACAGAGAGAAAACGAAAGCAATAGACAAACATAAACTTCCTGTGAACAGGAACTAAGCAGACTCTGTGACTCACAAAGCCTGCTCCCTTTTAAGGTGGAACGGAAATATCCTAACAGTTTATGCCTCCCGGAAGGAGAGAGGCTGGCCACTGTGACCTCATGATGATGATGCCTCCTTGAAGGAGAGAGGCTGGCCATTGTGACCTCATGATGATGCTGCCTCCTGGAAGGAGGGTGACTGGCCACTGTGACCTCATGATGATGCTGCCTTGAGGAAGGAGGGTGGCTGGCCACTGTGACTTCATGATGATGATGCTTTGCGGAAGGAGAGAGGCTGGCCATTGTGACCTCATGATCATGTTGCCTTCCTAAAGAAGAGAAAAAAGCCACTGTGACCTCATGATTATGCCTACCTAAAGGAGAGAAAAAAGCCACTGTGACCTCATGATGTTGCTTCCCTAAAGGAGAGTTTACCACTGTATATACCACTGTATATAAGAAGCACCGTGCACACACACAAAAAATGAATATTCTCCCCAATTTTGTAGTCTTGGACATGCAAAGAGGGTAATTTTATTAGAAACATTCAAACATGCAGTGTTACTAACTAGTCTGAAGAGGTACAGTTCAGGAGGGAAAAATAACCAAAGCTCTCATCTAGTGTACTTTTGTTTTTGCAGATAGGCTGTTCCATTCTGGGTTAGGTCCGACACTGGGGGTTGGAAAGGCAAGGTTGAAAGGCCACTTCCTGTAAAGTGGGAGTAGCTACCTATCGCTCTCCAACTTAACTTAAAAATGGAAACATCTGCAACATACACAGAAATGCAACAACACTGTTGGATCACCCTGAAACAGGAAAAACAAAAACAAATGGAAACTATAAGTGTGAAATAAATCATCAGTAGGAGAACAACCAATATAAGGAGAGAGGAAGTGAACATTTGAGACAGTGGGTGGGTGGAATGCCTGTATTCATAAGAACAAAAGGTTCACTAGATAAGAACGTTGTTTTCTTACTTTATTTATAAGGGAGTATTCTTTATTGGGTTGTAAAAAAGTACTGCCTCTCTGGGTGGGCATTCTTCCTTGCCACGCTGGCTTGAGGACTCAGTGAAGATCCTTATGGCCAAAGACTACCTTGGCTGAGGTTGAGTTATTATGAACATTTAATTATTTATTAAATATTTTTGTTACAAAATAATTGTATTTTTAATATTTTCTTGGAAGTCGCCCAGAGTGGCTAGGGAAACCCAGCCAGATGGGCGGGGTATAAATGATAAATTATTATAACTGATTTCAAAAGGAGAATTTTCATGGTGGTGTATGTCCCTGTGCTCATGTATATGATGTTGATTTGTATTAACAGAAGAGAACAGAAGAGAAGGATGTGAGGATTCCAGAAAAACATGAAACTACTTCTGAGTCAAAGAAAGAAACCTTAGAAGACAAATTGGATCAAGGTTACATCAGTGTTATAAAGGCTGAATTGGGTGAGACACCTGGAGAGGAGAATATCAGCACAACTCTCCAGGAAGGCTTGACAGAGATAACCATGGATGAAGATTTTAATCGGATTCTGCAGGAGACGGTGGATGATGGAGGTGAAAGCCGGTTGGAACATGAAGTAAATCAGAATGAACATGATACAGAAACAGAAGATGACACGGAAGATGAAGAAGCCACTCCAGATGAGGAATCCAAATCCAGTCAAGAGCTGAATTTGGAGTAACAGTGCAATCCTAACCATGTTTACTCAGAATTAAGTCCCATTGAGTTCAGCAGGACTTTCTCACAAGATGTTGTGCATAGGACTGTGACCCAAAAATGAAAGCAGCAGCTTCTGAGTTGGTTTAGATTCTTCCCTTTCTCTAACTTGCAGTGTTCTGGGGTGGATGATCAAGGTGTTTCTACTACAGTTGTTGATTTCAGTAGAACTAAACCGCAAGACTCCTTTTAACTTTGACATTTTCATATTAGGGAAAAGGTCATGCAAATAAACTTCAGGACTAGATTTGTCAGTTTTCATTACACTTTTTCAAGACTTTATTACTTTTGAGATGTGCATGATAGTGTTCTTCTTAAAAACTCAATGGCGGTTGTCACATATCTTTGTGTCTCCACTAACTACCAGATGGTGTCGCCATAGCTTTGGAAACCAGGAGATGAATCATTGTGGTCTTTTATCTCATTCCCTGTTAAATTAGAAAGTTGAAGCTAGAAAGGAATATTTACAGAGGTAATTAAAATATCTGAGACAAGATCAGTGATAAACTAAAACTAGATTAAAACACACACCAATATTCTACATACAGGGGATGCTTGTCTAAACAAAACATTTTTAGGAGGTGTTCAAAAGGGTAGTGAAGGTGCCTGCCTGGTGTCAATAGGCAGTGAGTTCCATAGCATAGGTGCTGCCATATTAGAAGATGGATTTCTTACCAGTGCAGAGTGGGTATTATGTGGCACCACCTGTAGCAGTGCCAGTTCTGCAGACTGAAGCGGTTGAGTGAGTGTACGACTATCTCGCAGCTAAACCGATCCCAAACAAACCAAACCCTTCCAGTAGCACCTTAGAGACCAACGACGTTTGTTATTGGTATGAGTTTTCGTGGACATGCACACTTCTTCAGATTGGTATCTGAAGGCGGAATACTGGAAGGAATTTTTATTTTTATTTTGTTTTGACTAAGGCAGACCAACACGGCTCTGCCTGTAACTGATCCCAAGTTGTTAAGGGCTTTGCATGCTAACAGCAGCACCTTGAACGGGGCTTGATAGCAAATCAGCAACTGTTGTGCCTAACAGACATCCCACACACAAATACCACCCCCCAGTTTTGCTCCTTTTGCATGCATGCATGCAGTCACATGGCGCTTTCACTCCTCCTACACTGCAAAACGACCATCTGCCCTTGATGCTTCCGTTGAAATCCCTGCATTGCAGCGGGGTTGGACTAGATGACCCTGGGAGGGTCCCTTCCCAATCAACAAAGGAGATACAGTAGCTCAGTTCTGTAGATGACCTTCGGGGTCCCTTCCAACTCTACAGTTCTGTGACAACCGGGTGGCCACCTGCCATGAATGCTTTAGTTGAGATTCCTGCATTGCAGGGGGTTCGACTGGATGACCAGTGGGGGTCCCTTCCAAGTCTAAAATTCTACGATACCGTGGGAAAGGATGCCAGGAAGCGAGTGCCTCTCTAGCCTATTCTATCTCTATAGTGGCAGGAGTCCATCGGCGATCCTGGCAAAGGACGAAGGGCAGAGAGAGACGGCGGAGGGAATCGCCTGCGCATGCGCGAGAAGGCCCTTGTTCCCGCATGCGCAGTAAAAACAGGAGCAAGCGTGCTGTTTTGTGGCGTCATGGCGCGCTCGGCTGAGGAGCTTGTAGGGCAGGTGGTGCTGCCGGGGGACGCCCTGTTTCTGCCGGGCCACGCCGAGGCGGACAGCGAGAGGCTGTGCTTGGCCACTGGAGGCCCTCAGAAAGGGCGGCTGGTTTGCGGGCCCGGGCTGAGGCGCGGCGGGGACGGGCTGCTGGTCGCCAAGTGCGGGCTGCTGCGCTACCGCGGCGGCGGAAGTGGCTCCGGGGGAACCTATTGGGTGGACTCTCAGCAGAGGCGGGTAAGGCGAGGCGGGGCGACGGAAGTGGCGGGCTGGGAAACAGCGCATGCGTGGCAGGGTGGCGGTTGGCGGGCGCCTCGTCGGGGATTCCGCACCGTTATTTCACAGGGAGGAGGCAGGGAGGCGAGCTTTTTCTGGCCACGTTTTCATTTATTTATTCTGTAGAATGATTCTCTTTTTTTAAGCAACAACGAGTGGGTTACCCAAAAAAAAGGTGTTTTGTATACTACTGGAATTTTTAGGTTTTAAAAATTTAAATTAAAAACAGTGCCTCATCTAGTCGCACTGCAAACAGGATTCTAGACAGTCATTAATGTCTTGAACCGCCCTGAGATCTACGGGTGAAGGACGGTATGCCAAATAAATACATTCCCAATTATTATTAAGGAAGGTGGGGAGGAGGACTGGTTTCATAACAGCCGCGTTATTAGTTTCATAAGAATTGTAAAATTGCAATAACAGTCAAAGCAGTTTACAAAAAAAGGTGCTGTTGTTTTGTACAGCGCTGCTTGTTTTATTTTTTTGATTTTTATATTAAAAATGTTAACCTCATCCAGTAACACCTCAGGTAGGAGATCTGTATAATCTTGATACCCCGCAACTTGGAGAATAACTTCTTTGAACCCCTTTTCAGCTAGAACAGATATTAAGCACTTTCTGGAAGTGGTTTTCTGTAAGAACCCACTTTGGCTACAGTGTCCTTTGATTCATGTCAGAGTAGCCCAAGAGAGTGTGAAACCAAGCATTTTGCTGTGTTTTTATTTAATCATGATGTTAGTCACTATGTATAATAAACACGATTTTAGCGATTAACTGTACTCTACCAGGATGCAGAGTGAAATTGGATGAAGTGTAGTATGAACCTTTTAAGAATACCCTATACACCTTATGACAACACTGTAAGGTCTTATGCCCAAATTTTGTATGTGTGTATATATGGGCAGAATGGTTTGGCTCACATGCTGCACCAAGGTAAACCATAGTTTAGCACAAACATACGGGCTCCTGCAGAGAACAGTGTGTCCACTTTGCCCATTCTTGGTCATTCTGCTGCTACGCTAAGTGGATTGTGATGATGGATTGTGTTTGAGGAGCATACTGTGTAATACTGACATTCTTGCTTGTTTTGAAGGCTAAAGCAATCTGCATATTTAAAATTACTTTCCTCCCTTGCTCCCAAATTCTTTTCATGACTAGTATGTTCCAGTCAAGGGAGACCATGTGATTGGCATAGTGACCACCAAAGCTGGGGACATATTCAAAGTGGATGTTGGGGGAAGTGAGCAAGCATCTCTATCCTACTTGGCATTTGAAGGCGCAACCAAAAGAAACAGGCCAAACGTGCAGGTGAGGAGTCTGAACATGACTGACAGCATTGATTCTCTAAAGCTACATTCTATACACAATTTCGTGAGAGCCTCATTGAGTTCAGTGTGATTTACTGCAACAGACAGGATTATGTTGTTAAGCTTGTGCTAATTATTCACAATGGTAATATTGAGTCAATACTTCTCCTTTAGTCACAATGTTTTATCAGTACATCTCTTGTGTGAACATGTTGAAGGAGATCACGTACACCATGAGCAAAGAGTTTAAATTCCTTTGCATGTTGCTCCTCCATCTGTCAATTTATGACAAGAGCTCCTGATCTTTGGAATATGCATGTGGTAACAAATTACTCATTGTCATGCTTAGATAGCCAAGAATAATAGGAAGAGGCTTTGCCTGTTTGGGTTCCTTTTAAAATCAGTGTTGGACAGTTAAGAGTCTGATGTTGGATTTTCCTTTTACTGCTGGACTATTGACACTTAAGCTCGGATGTCTTTTGTTGTTCAACAATATTTTATGTCAGTTGACTGACGTGCCAACACTACATCTCACAGATTTTTGTTGCCCTGTTTAATGAGAACAGCAAGCAACCACATCCCTGACAAAATGATTTCTCAATAAAACTCTTCATTTGCAATGTAACATACCCTCCCACATTTCAGATGAATATAGAAACATTCTTGTGTGATGAAGCTAAATGTATTAAAGTTGAACATGATACCTTTCATAAGAGTTACACATTCAGAACCGTTTCATCTATTTATGTATATTTTTTTCCTTAGGTGGGAGACCTTATTTATGGACAGTTCATTGTTGCCAATAAAGATATGGAACCTGAGATGGTCTGTATTGACAGCAGTGGCCGAGCAAATGGAATGGGAATCATTGGACAAGATGGTTTCTTATTCAAGGTGTCATTAGGCCTAATAAGAAAGTAAGTGCGACAGATTTCTAACCAAGTATTTTGAGCTTGGAAGTTCTAGCTTAGATTGCAAAAGCAAATTACATGCTTGGCAGTGCAACTGTTATATGCGAACTAGGATTAATATCACTTTGGCATTTTAATTGCATGCCAAAATTGACGTAACTAAAAAAAAGGATGTAGTAACTGAAGACTACTAATCAGTACAGACTTCTGTCAGGGTAACTGACACAAACTCTTCCAGGACTTTAGTACTTGAGATGTGAGAGGTTATGTTTTTCTTGAAGATTCTTTGCATATACAAAACTAAAATGTTTGGGAAGAAAGCCAAGGAAGAACTATTCTCCCTGGCATGTTTTTGTTGCACAAATAATATGTTAATTTATCAGTCAGTCATGCAGTTTCTCACTCTGCCCCTAGCCCTCTTGACCAGCAATCTAAAGAGTGGCAGTCCCATGAAAATGTTTTATACCACCTCATCTTAGTGGGATGTAACCTGATAATGGGCATCTCCCAAGTCCCAAAATGAGTGGGGCTGTGAAATTGCAGGTTACTTTATCAGCAAAATCCTTTTCTTAAAAAGGCATCCCAACACCTGCTCTGATTTGGGTAGGTCCTAAAGAAAAAAATGTAGCTTTGTAAGAATTGAGGTCTTAATCGTTAGAAGTATGAACAGTTTACCAGAGCCATATATTGACTTTTCTTCCCTTCACATTTTATTTTGACTGCAGACTCTTAGCTCCGGAGTGTGAAATAATCCAAGATTTGGGACAACTTTATCCATTTGAACTGGTTTTAGGAATGAATGGGAGAATTTGGGTGAAAGCCAAAACAATTCAACAGACTTTAATTGTGGCAAATGTCTTAGAAGCCTGTGAACACATGACTGCAGAACAGAGGAAACAAGCCGTTTCCAAGTTGTTAGACAACTGATGGGAAGGAATTTTATATAGATACTCTTACGTGGAAATGATGACCCAGAAATGCATTTTTAAATATTTTTATATTTGAGGCAATAAATGTTACAGTTCAAATACTTTTATTTTTTCATTCTGCCTCTTTTGCTCTTGAGTTCGTTTTGTGACAAATTATGTCTGCTTGTTGTTCCCAGTGGCAGACTGTGACTTGTAGTGCACTTTTGGTAAAAGTATGCACACTTCGGACTTTTATAACTAAGTCAGTGGTATTTGCAAAACAAAGGGAGCCTCCCTTTGGTCTGTTATTTTTATTCTCATTGTATTTTTAGTGACTTGCAGCTTGATTACGTGTGTGTTTATTCAGAATTAAGTTGTGAATTCAGTGGGGTTTTACACCCATGCGAGTGGGCATAGACTTGCAATTACTTTTTGCCAGCTGTACTTGATGAAGCTGTGAAAAATAAAGAAAAAGGTTTGTATCAATGAAAGAAGTGGCTTATGCCTTGAATCCTTGTTTACAGAAAGAACTGATTTTGTTGCACTTTCCATGAGAAATGTATGTGTTTTTTAAATTTTAAACACCAGGGGTGGCCAACTCCCAAGAGACTGCGATCTACTCACAGAGTTAAAACTGGCAGTGAGTTGTTGAGCTTTTTTTTTAGGAAGGAGGAAGGCCCATGGGGGGGGGCGGGTTGGGTCAGGGTTGCTGGATTTTTCAGGGAGGAGATAAAATGTTGATTGCAGAAAAAGCCTTCAAAGCATTTGCAAAAAAGATAAAACAATATGATTATCACTAAAAAAAATACAACCATGATTTAAAACATAAAGAAAGTTAAAACCACAATAGACTAGACTAAAACAAATTGAAACGTATTAAAATTTTCTAAATGTTTGGGTAGGCTTATCTAAATAAGAATGTATTTAGCATGCACGGAAAAGAATACCCCCTTGCCCCAGTAAAATTAGGTAGTCAGCTACTAGATAGGGGTGTGTGTGTCAAACTTGGATTTGCTGCTGTGCAATGGGTGTAACAGCCCTGAGTTAGAACTTGGGTATCCATGCATGTTGCTGCTACTTGTACCTTCTCTCTCTCTAAAATCCATACTTTATTGAAATTCATAGATAACAAAAACAATCAAATAAAAAAGACAATCTTGTGTAAGTAATCTTATATAAATTTACAAATATAAATTAATTCAGACTTATACAGTCTCTTTCACTCTACATTCTTACAAAAGTATGATTGACTTCCCATCATCTCCCAATGTATTTAACATTTCTAAGGCTGAATGTACTTAAAATTGTTACCTTAATCTTTCAATATTTTCTAATACTTTCTTACAACATATTGTACCAGTTTTCCTTATTTCTTTGTAGTTAATTTACACAGTGGTCATTCAAACGCTGTCAAAGATGTCATACTGCTACTTTGTTATTGTAAATATCTCTTAAACATATCCCATTTTTGAATAAATAATTGTTTTGTATTACCTCTCAGCCAGTTGTGCCATTTTGTATTACCTCTCAGTCAGTTGTGCCATTTCTGCATATTCTAGTAATTTATTCTGCCATTCCAAGAGGGTTGGAACCTTTTCCCCTTTCCAGTTCATTGCAATTAACATTCGGGCGGCGGCCATTGCATGTAAGAAAATTTCTTTTACATTTTTCGGTACAGTATATCTCTACCTAGAATTCCAAGCAGGAAAGCTGGATATTTTTTAAGAATGTTAATTTAAAGATCTTTTTCATCTCACTGTAAATGAGATTCCAAAACTCTTTACTTTTCCTGCATGTCCACCACATATGATACATACTTCCTTCACTTTCCCCGCACCACCAGCATATGTTCGAGACATTTTTGTACATCTTCAAAAGCTATGATGGAGTAAGATATCACCTAAACTGCCTCTTTATTAGGTTTTCTTTGATGGTATAGCATGCTGTAAAATTCATATTTGTTTTCCAAAGGGTTTTCCACTCACTCATCGGAATGGTATGTCCGATGTCCTGCGCCCATTTAATCATCACTCCCTTCACCTCCTCCTCCTTGACTTCCCAGTTAAGGAGGAGTCGGTACATTTTTGAAATTATCTTAGTTTTATTATTTAATAATTTTCTTTCCAATTTAGAGGGCTCAGTGGTGAAACTGTTTTTTTTATCTTATTTAAATGTCTCAAAGAGATGATGATACTCTAGCTATTTGTACCTTTTCTGATTTGATAGGCTCTGCCTAAGATATGTATGCCTATTGGAAATGCCTTTGGGACTCTTAGAAATCCCATTTGTGCTGTTCATGTTACACCTTTGAGCTTCACTTGAATTACTTGAAGTGAAAGTATGTCAGCGGATAAGACTTGCCTTGCTAGATCCAATCGAAAGACCTATCTAGTGCATCCTTCTGTCTTGCCAGCCAGATGTCCTCTGGGAAACAAACAGGCATGAAGGAAATGCTCCTCTCTTGTTTTGCCCCAATGTATGGTTTGCTGGTTACGAATATCCAAACCTGATCCGAAGGGGAGGCTGTTTTCCTTGCCTTACTCCTTGCTTAACAGTTTTGAAACTAATCTTTAATATAACCAATAATACATGTAAGGTATCTAAATACTATAGTCTATAATTTAACAATCACATATTTTTCCAGAAAGTTGCCTGATTGCATCTCCACCGAAACGTAAGTCCATATTATCAACTGACATCACCAGAATTTAAAGAATCTGTGACAGGGAAGTGGGGAAGAGTGACCAATAAATACCTGGGCCCGCAATAAACACACTTTTAAAATGCTGAGTATGATTCTGGCATCCAGTTTAGGCTCTACCCAGGTACTGCCTGAAATGCTTTAGAGACCTGTAAAACTAGTTTGACAGGCCCCTAGTTTGACAGGGGCTTCAAGTAAATCTAAAGATGGGTAAATCTTACAGTACAGTGTGAACGTGGATAGGAATGTCCTCTCCAACTGCTTGTCCTATTTTGATGTCTGGCTTTCAGGTTACTCAGCCTGTTGTAGACCAGTTGCTTGGAGTTTCATGGCCATCCATGTGTTGAGTTGACGCTTGACCATCCTGGCTCCTAAAAGCAGCCAGAGGAAGCTTGGCTAGAGGAGGTGGTGGTTGTGAACATCTCCCTTGATGCTGTTCTACGGTTTTGTTCAGCGAAGAAGCAGGGATTAGACTAAGGCTACCAGACATCCCCGTTTCTCGGGGACAGTCCCCGGATTTACAAATCAGTCCCCATACAAAATCCATTGAAGTTGAAAAGTGTCCCCGGATTCATTGGGGGAAAAATCTGGTAACCTTAGATTAGACTTGCTGACAGAACTTATTTTTAGATTGTACCCTTGTGCCTGTTTTAATTTGCCATTGTTAAGGGGCATGAGAAAGCCATAGCAGCTCAACCCCAGACATTCTTACATATTAGCCGCCTTCAGGCATTGCTCACATAAAGAGGGCAAGTGCGGCGAAAAGGGTCGTGTGGGGTCATGCACTTAGCTTAGTTCTTAAGTGCAGCGTTTATATTGTCATGCACTCTTCATGAGGCTGCCCTTGGAGACTGTTTGGAAGCTGCAATTGATACAGGATGTGAAAGCCAGGGTGCGGATGGGCACTATTGACTGGATCCTTAAACCTGCACTGTTTGCCAGCATGCTTCTTAGCCCAATTCAATTCTTAGACTAGTCTTTAAACCTGCACTGGTTGCCAGCATACTTCTTAGCCCAATTCAAGGTTCTTCTGTTTTGAAATCACTGACTTGACTCCCAGATGTCTAAAACACCTCCTTCCACAAACGCCTGGTGTTGATATCTGTCACTATACGTTCTAGAGGTAGATCAATGTACCTTCTAATACAGGCCTCCTTGAGGGGTAGAGCATATTACAAAGTTGGATTGTATTGAGCTGTATGCAACAGGTCCTGGGACTGCATGGTGAAAGGTGTGCTGTAAATGTCTCTAAATAAAACAACAAATGAGTTTTGAAGTGAGGAGCCTGCTCTATTCATGGAGGCTCCTGGCACGATTTAGAACCTTGGGCAGTTACAAAAAGGCACAGCAAGAACTAAGAATTACAATGTTATGCTCTTAAAAGCCAGTGCGGTGTAGTGATTGGAGCACTGGACTAGGAGCTGGAAAACCAAGATTCGAATCCCTGCTTAGCCATGAAACTCTAGGTGGTGACCTTGGGCCAGTCACTGCCTGTCAGCCCAACCTACCTCACAGGGTTATGGAGATTAAATGAGGAGGGGGAGAACTGTATGCTGCTGTGAGCTCCTTGGAGGAAAATGTGGCATGTAAACACAAATAAATCAATACTCCTTGCTTTTTCCTGTTCCGAAAGAATAAAAGTTGACACCTGCATCAACTAAGACTTATGGCAATGTTATTAGTCACACAAAGCAAGTTTGCTGTATGGCACATCGTGATTACTGCTGTAAGGAAAAATAATTCATTTCTCTCCGTTTCTAATTGGTACCTCCGGAGGGCGCGAGGGGTCAGTGCGCAGCCTTTGTGTTGTGGAGACATTCCTGCTGTGGGTGGAGAAGTAATTAGAGAACTTATCTCGTTAAAAATAAGAACCGTGGACACTTAATCTTGGAAACTGTCTAGAGATGAAAAACACCTTCCTAGGAAGTCTTAAAAGGTTACCCTCTTGGCTGTTGACCAGAAATGGAGAATGCACAAGTTTTGGGGTGGGGAATCAAATGGAGCCGTTCTGAATCTGTTTGGAGATGGTGCACCTCTTGAATCAGGGAGAGATGTAGCTGTGCATCCCTGTTGGTTTCTTTTTTCAAAAAAATAAAAATTGGTTTTTCAAATTAAATTTTCAAATTAAAATTTTACAGAGCTTTATCAAATCATAAAAACAAGATTAAAAATCATAAAAACAAGTTTCCAAGGAATCTCTTGGACTTCCACCCCCCGTTATAAATAATTTCCTCTCACATCTTTTATGATGATTAAAATCTTTTACATCTCCATTGTGTCCAGAATTCACCCTTAAACTATAAGTGATATTCCAATCCTAATGATTTTAAGTGTTTACAGTGGTCTAAGATATGTTATAAATTTTCCCCATTCCTTATTAAAATTTTGGTCTTCCTGATTTCTGATGCTTCCTGTCATTTCAGCCATTTCAGCATAGTCCATCTGCCACTTCATCTGCCATTCTTCTCTAGTAGGAACTTTTTCTTCTTACCATCTCTGGGCCAATAACATCCGTGCAGCCGTGGTCGCATACATAAATGGACTTTTCTGCTCCCAAGGTACCTAGAAGCATCTTTTGGTTGGTCACGTTCTGGAATCTGATGCTGAGCCAGCTGGATCCTTGATCTGACCCAGCAGGGCTCTCCTGGTCATTGTGCTCTTGCTGCATGTGCATGGCTCTACGTACAGTGCGGAGGTGGTTGCATTTGTGCTCATGCATGCGCAGTGGAAGCTAATGGTGCATGGGAGGTGAAAGTCAAGCCCACAGACATTGTGCTGCTTGTCATGTGGCACTTTGCTCCTTTATTGAGAGGATCCCAGAGATCATAGCTGTCAACTTACAGATTTGAAAATAAGGGACCAGCAGCCTTGAAAATAAGGGACCTGCAGCCTCACCTGTTCCAGGCACTCCAGTCTCCCTGTCCTCCTACAGACTGGTCAAACACATGCTGGTAGCTTCGAGAACACTGTCCAACCAACTTTGTAACCAGAGGTTCAACTGAATAGAATCTGAATCACATGCACCACAAGGCCTATGCAGCCTCAACTTAAGATGGCTCCCCGGCCTGGCTTTGCACTGCAAAGTTTGCAGCAGCACGTGCAACAAAATGGCGTCCAGCATTCAAAAACCTCCTCAGCTTGCATTAACTAGCCACACACAAGGCATGCAAGCTCCACCCCCCAGTCGTTTAAGAACTTCTTATTGGGTGAGCAACACAGCCAAGCAACACAGTTGGAGCCTCCCTCCTCCCTGGCCGGCAGGGAGGGAGGGAGAGGAGATGCTTCCTTTGAAATTTAAGGGACATCATTTAAGGGACATTTATCAATAAGGGACAGCAGCGGGACATGGTGCTGGAATAAGGGACTGTCCCTTCAAATAAGGGACACTTGACAGCTATGCCAGAGATCCTTGGAGCTCTTCTTTTGCAGGGTACATTTGGCAGAAGCACACCAGAGTTGCCAACTGCCTAGAAAGAGGGAGTGCAGCTGGATGTGAAGCAGCTAGGAGTCAAGCTGCTTCTCACAGCACTTAGTGTATCAGCATGGGTGAGCACAAGTTTCAAGTGGTAGATGGTTTTATTTATGAAATCATAGGATCGTGCAGTTGGCAGGGACACCAAGGGTCATCTTGCAATGCACGAATAATAATAATAATGAAATTATAATAATTTATTATTTATACCCCACCCATCTGGCTGGGTTTCCCCAGCCACTCTGGGCCACTTTCAACAGAGCATTAAAAACAGAATAAAACTTCAAACATGAAAAACTTCCTTAACAGGGCTGCCTTCAGATGTCTTCTAAAAGTGAGATGGCTGTTTATTTTTTTGACATCTGATGGGAGGGTGTTCCACAGGGCGGGTGCCACTACTGAGAAGGCCCTCTGCCTGGTTCCCTGTAACTTGGCTTCTTGCAGTAAGAGAACCGCCAGAAGGACCTCGGTGCTGGACCTCAGTGTCCAGGCAGAAAGATGGAGGTGGAGATACTCCTTCAGCTATACGCGGCTGAGGCCGTTTAGGGCATGGGTAAGCAAACTAAGGCCCAGGGGTCGGATCCGGCCCAATCGCCTTTTAAATCCAGCCCGTGGACGGTCTGGGAATCAGCATGCTTTTACATGAGTAGAATGTGTCCTGTTATTTAAAATGCATCTCTGGGTTATTTGTGGGGCATAGGAATTTGTTCATTTCCCCCAAAAAATTACAGTCCAGCCCCCCCCCCACAAGGTCTGAGGGACAGTGGAACGGCCCCCTGCTGAAAAAGTTTGCTGACCCCTGATTTAGGGCTTTAAAGGTCAGCACCAGCGCTTTGAATTGTGCCCCGAAACGAACTAGGAGCCAATGTAGGTCTTTCAGGAGTGGTGTTACGCGGTCTCACCGTCCACTCCCAAGTCACCAGTCTAGCTGTCGCATACTGGATTAGTTGCAGTTCCCGGGTCACCATCAAAGATAGCCCCATGTAGAGCACATTGCAATAGTCCAAGCGGGAGAGAACCAGAGCATGTACCACTGTGGCGAGACAGTCTGCGGGCAGGTAGGGTCTCAGTGTTAATGGAGAAATCTGAGGGCTCCCTTGGACAAAACAAAGACACCAACCAGGATAACTTGGAGCAAAACAGCAGCCTGTAGGCTTGGCCTTTATTGCATACTGTTGTGACAGGACTTCCACCCGCAACAAGATGAAGCAAAATGGAAGTCCAGAACAAAAGAAGACCCCAACTTTTATTAGTTACTAATCCCCCAAACTACACCCCTAAGACTACATCACAACTACATCACAACTAGTTGTGGAGGTAACCTGAGTATCTTGTCACCTGGCTGGTTCCTCCTTTCCCCCCTCCCCACGAGTACTTTCCAGGTGACAAAGAGGAGTTTGCAGTTTCCTGCCCCCAGAGGGAAGAGCTGATCATTGTCCTTTGTTCCAGTCCGTGCTGAATCCACTCCTATATGCAAGTTCTTTGTGACCTTGATGGTCTTCTGTCTAGGACCATCAGGGTTGGTATAGCAACTGGGCAGGACTCCTGTGTATATGCTGGTATGCTCAAGGGATTACGGCTGCCTTGTATCAAACCTTCCCCATTTTGTAGTCCTTCCTTCATGGAGTAAAATAAAAGTGGAACGGTGCAGATCCGACGTATGGTTGATTTTCTATGAATTTATAACAGAAGCGTATAGTAAAGGTCCGTATAGTAAAAGCTATGGTTTTCCCAGTAGTGATGTATGGAAGTGAGAGCTGGACCATAAAGAAGGCTGATCGCCGAAGAATGTATGCTTTTGAATTATGATGCTGGAGGAGACTCTTAAGAGTCCCATGGACTGCAAGAAGATCAAACCTCTCCATTCTTAAGGAAATCAGCCCTGAGTGCTCACTGGAAGGACAGATTGTGAAGCTGAGGCTCCAATACTTTGGCCACCTCATGAGAAGAGAAGACTCCCTGGAAAAGACCCTGATGTTGGGAAAGATGGAGGGCACAAGGAGAAGGGGATGACAGAGGACGAGATGGTTGGATAGTGTTCTCGAAGCTACCAGCATGAGTTTGCCCAAACTGCGGGAGGCAGTGGAAGACAGGAGTGCCTGGCGTGCTCTGGTCCATGGGGTCGTACACGACTAAACAACTAAACAACAACAACATAACAGAAGCGTAGCGTATGTAGTGTGTGTGTCAAGTTTGTACAAACTGAATGATTGGGGGGGGGGTTCCTGCGACATCAGCCTGCGTACTAGATGGAGATGGTAGACAGCCGCCCTGGACACAGAATCTCAGCTAAACCAGCTAAACCTAGGAAGGAGAGTCCGCAACCTCACAGGCGCCCATGGCCTGGCCAGCAGCAGCTGATAATGGCACATTCTCGCCTTAGGCGCAGCATAAGCAGAGCGGGGAAGCCTGCAGCCAGCTCGCCTCTTTCCCCTGCCATCAATCAGCGTGCGGGGGATTGATTAGTCAGCCTGGGAGCGCGTTGAGGCGCCCCCCCCCCCCGCTCGCTCCCAGGCTCGAAGGTTGCAACAAAGCAAAGACCTTGGCGTCGCTTGCAGGTAGCGGGGGAGGCGCCTGATCAGCGGCAGCAGTTGCAGCAGGGGAGTCGCTGAGCCCGCAGGAGCATCTCTCTGCAGGAGCTGCTGTGGTGTGAGTATCCCTCGGTCCTTGTACTAGCCCGGCCGTGGGAGGGAATAAAACAGCAATATTCCCTGCTGCAGATCAAGGGAAATCCACGCTCGGTTGTCCCTTGAAAAAAAAACCGCAGACAGGCAGGGAATAATAACAATATTCCCAGCAGCCAAAAAAATAAAAAGAGGGAAATCCACTCTCGGTTGACCCTTGAAAAAAAACGCAGGCAGGGCGGGAATAAGAACAATATTCCCTGAAGCCAAAAGAAAGGGGGAAATCTACGCTTGGTTGTCGCTGGAAAAAGCGCAGCCAGAGAAGAAATAATACTCCATGTCGGGGGGCGGGCGGGATCCACTCTGCGGTGTCCCTTGGAAAAGCCTAGCCAGGGCTGCCTGGAAGCCGAGTGGCTTGTCGGTGGAGGGTTTTCTCCCATCTGGCTGAATGAAGCCGCTGGGAGTGCTCCAGAGTAGGGGAGAGGATGCAGGAAATTTACCAAGAAAGGATCGCCTCTTTTAAAGGCACAACTTTTCTCTCTCTTTTTAAATCATTTATAATTGCCTCCGCCCCCCCATCTCGTTGCAGTGTAATTATATGTTAATCTAGTTAGATATAATCTTGTTAAGTGCCCCAATTTGGAAGTTCTGCAGAAATTATTATCAAATGATTGATGATCCTTCATCCTTAACCCAGAGCGGCTTACAGTAGTAAAGCACTATATTAAAAGCAACTTACAACCATAAAAATGAAAAGGTAGGGTCCTAAAAAAATGACACTTTGCTTATGGTGCAGCAGTAAAGCTGCTAGCATATTTGCAAAGCTAAGCGGGGTTCAGTATGGTTTCAAATTGGACGGGGGACTCTGTGTTGAAATTCCTGCATTGCAGGGGGTTGGACTAGATGACCATTGGGTGCCTCCCAACTTTGCGATTCTGTATTTCTAACTGCAAAGTAAGAGGAGCAGTATTTACCATATTGGCTCTAGGAAGTTGTACTAGAATCAACAGACTTTATAGAGCTGGAAGGGGGCAGATAGACCCTCTGATCCTTGCCAGTCTGGGAATCTTGCAACTAAAAGCTTCCCCTAAAACATGACCATCCAGCCATCACTTAAAGATCTCCAGCAAAGCACCCTGATGAACTCTGTTCCACTTCTGAACCTAAAGAAGCTTCTCCAAATGTTTAGGTGAAATCTTGCAGTGGTATTGACTCTTGAGAAAATGAATGTCATGGCTTTCAGATATATTTTTTAAAAAAACATATTCTGAAAGATTATTACTGTCTGTGAAGTCTGAGGAGGCGTTGGTTAGTGTTATAGGTAATTTCTGCACTGGATAGCCTAGAATGTATAAATAGTTTAGGGTTTTTTGTTTGTTTGTTTGTTTTGCAGTTTTATTTGTCATTTGAATATTCCTCAATGAATGTAAATAAATATGTTCCTTATGAGGAGTTAAGTAGAGTTTATCCAAATATTCCATTTTATCGGACTTGTGGCTTGGATTTCAGGCACCATTTCAACCTTTGATTTGTGAGGTTCAATAAAGAAGCAGCCTATTTTAAGAAGGTTGCCAGCTGACCAGAAAATACCTAGCCTGGCTTACTCTCCTGTCTTTCAAAGCAGTTTGATGTACATAAATTGTCAGGTGTCTTCCCCCCACTTCAAAGATAAACATTAGCACACTGATGCCTGCACATTAAGGCAGTATTAAAACTGTTACAGTGGTGGATCGAAAGGTTGGCAGCCCTATTTAAAAGGCAGATATTGCAGCTGAAATGATTAGATAGCTGTGTTGATTTACTCTTGCCTCCCTAGTTTTAAACACACGTTCGCTTGAGTTGGTATGTATTTTGCTTTGAACGTAAGGAGAACAGAGCTGGGAATCGAGTAAATCTTTTGTGACCTGAATCCTGTGGGGAGGCCGTGCAAACCCATTGCGTAACAGATGGCGTATTTAGAAATAACCCTTTACATTAATCAAACACTTGTGCTTTGTTTTGAAATAATCCTCACTTTAAAGTGAGTATTAACTTCGTATCTTGTACATCAAGAACAGCATATTTGGGCTCCTTCCATTTACCTGGGATTAAGACCTGCCAGCATAGCTGAAAGCTTCTGGAAACTGGTTTGCTATTTGTGTAATATTTTTCCTCAGAACAAAATCCACAGGATTGAGGGCATATATATATGTTTAGGGAAGTTTTTAATGTGTGACATTTTAATGTATTTTTAATCTTTGTTGGAAGCCGCCCAGAATGGTTGGGGAAACCCAGCCAGATGGGTGGCGTACGAATAATAAATTATTATATTATTATCATAATATATGCCCGCAGTAAGTGCTGGGCTTTGCTCAGGAAGTCAAATGTGTGGGGGGAACATCCCACAACTGCAGTTTTGAAAGTTTCAGTCTGCCATCTTGATTTAACATGGCAAATTTTCAAAAGTAGGGGGTCCATGGCTTGGTTTTTGAAAAATGAGGTCCACAGTACTTCACTAGTGAGGTTTGTGGGAGGGGGTTATTGGTTTTTGGTTTTGTTCTTATTATGATAGGTATTTTGTGCTTTCATTTGGTAGCGTTATGCTGCAAACTGCCCCGTGATCTTTGGATGAAGGATGGTATTTATTATTATTATTATTATTATTATTATTAAGCACTAGAGGTCTCTCCCATGGCCCTGCTCACCTGTTAAACATGGTCCATGGTTTGTGAGGCAGAGGAGATGAGCATCCAAGCCACAGGTCAGATCAAATATCGCCCCCCCCCCCTTATACTGAGTCACATTACAGATTCATATACAGCCATACCTCGGGTTACAGACACTTCAGGTTGCGCATTTTCGGGTTGCGCACCGCACCAAACCTGGAAGTACCGGAACGGGTTACTTCCGGGTTTCGGTGCTTGCGCATGCGCAGAAGCGCTAAATCGTGCTTTGCGCAGAAGCACCGAATCGCGACCCACGCGTGCGCAGACGCGGCGCTGCGGGTTGCAAACGTGCCTCCCACACGGATCACATTCACAACCCGAGCGTCCACTGTATTCAGTGATGCTGCCTGGCATCTGCTCTTCAAGACCCCAGGTAAAGTCTTTCCCAATCCAGCTGCCTTGCTTCCTCTAATGAGAGACCTGAGGCCTTCTGTATGTTCTGCCCCTCCTTATAGCTCCAGGTTGATTTGCAAACCAGGCAGGGCTTCACTTTATAAGCTATAAATATAACATTTAAATGCCACTGCATTGGTGGGGCTCCCGAAGTGGATTGTTTTGCTGCCAAATGGTGAGTGTGCACAAAAGTGCCTTTGGATTTGCCCTTTGATCGTCAGGGGTTTGCCAGATCTGCTCCTGGCTTTGCAGTTCATAGACGTTGCTGCAGGGAGTGTGGGGGCAACAGACTCTGAGCTGAATGGAGTGGCATATGCCTTTGAATGTATAGCGATCGGGACTGACTCATCCAAGAGAAATGAGATATTAATGATTAAAAGAGCTGCTTAATTGTTCTGGGCAAGGCTGATCAAAGGCAAAAGGAGTGAAAGAGCTTACATCTGCATTCTCTCTTCCTGAGTAATCCACATCTGTTGGGTGCAGTGAATGGTCTGGGAACACCCACCCCTCTACCCTTGTTGGCATCTGTCTTGTCTGAAGAGTCAAAAGAGTGCGCCTCCGGGAGTTAAGTCAAACCGCTTCATTAGGAACATGGAATCGACCTCCCTGGGCGCAAGCCTAGGCAGCATGTATGGAGTTCCTAGGCTGCCCAGATGACAAGACCCCCCTCTTGGCCTCACAGATGTGGTCCAAAGGAAAGCAGAGGAATACGTTTGGCACCAGCTTGGTTGCAGGAGTTGACAGAAGGAGGCGTACAAAGTGGTATCCAACTGTCTTAGGGACTTCACTCCAGATTTATGTAGGGAAGGGGTGTCCAAACGTTTTTCAAAGAGGGCCAGATTTGATGAAGTGAAGGGCCGGCCAAAGTTGTTGACCTTTTTTTTTTTGGATTGAAGTTGTTGAGCTTCTTTTAGGATTGAAGTTGTTGAGGGTTTGTTTGTTTTTTAGGATTTTACCCCAGGAAATAAACTGCCACAGGGGCTGGATTAAACCAACCGGCGGGCCCCCGAAATGGACTTTGGACATGCCTGATGTAGGGTTTACTCCTTAGCCTTTTCTTCTCCCAAAGGTGTCCCGCAAGGGTGTGGAGGTTTAGGATCAGAGTTTTCCTTCTCCTAGATAGGCTACCTTCCCAGGTGGACGAGTCCCATCTGCCCCTCACTTCCCTCCACAGCATGTGCAGAAATGGTCTCATCCATTCAATCCGCCAGAGGCTGTCTCTGCATGCAGAGGAAGTCCCTAACTCCCTGAGGGTTTGAGACCCACCGACCACCCTCCCCTCATTTTGCCAGCCAGTCGAAGCCGTTCCCAGGGTGTGGCCACTGCTGCATGCAGACAGCTTCTAGGGGCCACAGGTGAGAATTGGATGTAGGATGTGGACCAAGGTAGACAAACTACTGCAGAAGGAGTGTGACGTGTCCCTCACCAGAGGTAATACCCCCTTCTCTAACATCCCATACACCCCACCACTGTACCACTGTGGAAGCAAAAGAGGTACAGATCTGGTTAGTGACTGGTTGGGGCTACCATAAGCTCCAAGAGAGCAATCTGTGAAAGCAGTTTGTCTCCCAAGGAGTTCAGAGATTATCACATCACACTCTTCCAGCAACCTTGGGGAGCGGTTTAGCAAAAGAGTGTGGGTGATACTGAGGGGCCCATTGTGATTTTCCCCCTGCCTTGATGTGCATCGCTTTACACTTGTTTACATTGAATTCCATCTGCCATTTTTACTGCCCACTCACCCAGATTGGACAGAACGTTTTGGAGCTCTTGGAAACCCTTTTTGTTTTAACAATTGTTATGTACTGAGTTGAATAGGATCCAAAATGCAGCAGTCCGATTGGTCCTAGAACAATGCAGCAGTATGATTGGTCTGCAGGAGCCACCCAATCCAGCTCCAGATGGAAATGAATCCACAACCTGATTGGCCTACTGGAGAATTCCGGAATTAGCCAATCACGTGCAGCCCATTGTGTAAATAATGTACATAAAGCAGATACTTTGGGGGAACTTTCATTCCTCCTCACCACTATGAGCTGGATAAAGAGCATGAAATCCACTCTCGACTCTGAGTATATTTCAACAATATAACATCCTCAGCAAACTTGGCTACCCCACTGTTCATCCCTAAAACTAAGTAACTCATACACAAGTTAAAAAGTCCAAATACTGATCCTCAAAGGACTCCATTTTCTGCACACCTCTAATGGGAGAATGAGGCATTAATTCCTAGTCTTCCCTTCCTGTTTCTTAACCATTTCCTGATCCACAAGACTACTCCTCTTATCCTATGGCTATTACACTTAGGAGTGTTTAATGAATACCTTTGTCAAAAGGTTTTGGCCTCTTCTGACATCATCTTGCTGACTTGTGCCTGGTGGTGGGGAGAGAAACCAGATCTACCCCCCCTTCTTCCATCCCATGTTTTGTTTGGAAACTTTGGGGGAAACGGGAGAAGGGGGATCGCCTATGAAATACTTGCTTTGTTAGAATGAGTTAAATCCTTTTTAGTACAGGGTTTTACACACCCAGATTGTGTAGTATGCAGATTGTCTTTCATATAAAACTCTATAGGACTTATGAATAGTGTGGACACCCAAATGTAAGATGCATTTCTGCATCTGGGGTTCTATCATTGTCGTGAGAGAAGCATGCTTGTGAATTGCTGCTTCTGCCTTCCTCTGGTTGATGGTGCTTTCCTTTTCAACTCTTACATTTTGCCATCTGAGAAACAGGAAGAAACAAGATAGCATGCCCTTTGGTAGCATGGAGTGCAGTAGTTTGAGGATCTTTCTCTAGCACTGGGTATATTCACAATTTTGCTTGAACAGAACTAAGGCATGAATACATTTGAAACTGCATGCATTTATCTGGGAGCAAAGTCCACTAAACCAAGTACGTCTTGCTTGTGAGTAAAACATGCATGGAATTGCTCTGTCAAATTTCATAAAAATGCAACATAGTACCATTCTGTATGTTAATAATGATGCCTTATATGTTGTAAAAACAGTGAAATAAGTTTAGGTTTGATAAGAAAGTATTGCATATATTTTTATTTTCCTCTCCTGGAAACCCTGGGGGAGGGGAAGTCACCCCACCCCTAGCTTCCAAATTTATGGACATTTTACATCTCTAGCCATGTAAAGGTAAAGGGACCCCTGACCATTAGGTCCAGTCGTGGCCGACTCTGGGGTTGTGGTGCTCATCTCACTTTACTGGCCGAGGGAGCCAGCGTACAGCTTCTGGGTCATGTGGCCAGCATGACTAAGCCGCTTCTGGCGAAAGCAGAGCAGTGCACGGAAACACCATTTACCTTCCCGCTGGAGCGATGCCTATTTATCTACTTGCACTTTGACATGCTTTCGAACTGCTAAGTTGGCAGGAGCTGGGACCGAGCAACTGACCCCGTCGTGGGGATTTGAACCGTCGACCTTCTGATCAGCAAGCCCTAGGCTCAGTGGTTTAGACCACAGCACCACCCGCGTCCGATAGGGCTTTTAAGATAGGCCCTCCTCACTTGTGATGGCAGTCCAAACATCCCTAAAACTGAGACACAGTTGTTTTTATTAAGCAAACAGATGCTATCTGAGTTGAGTACAGAAACAGAAACCTAGGTATTTAATGCATGCAAATGAGTGGTGACCACATTGTCATGCACTATAAAGGGATTGCATAATTACTGCAATATCCCTGGCCTTCAGCTCAGTTGAAACTACCATTAATCAACTCTAGATCAGCATTGCACACCTAGAAAATGTGGGCATTGGAAGTTCCCACAGGTATCTGGTTGGCTACTGCAAGAACAGGATACTGGACTAAGATGGGCCATTGGCCGTTTCCTGAATTCCTTCACCATGTAACCACTGTATAGATTTCAGAATTGTGGGGTGGGTTTGCCTATATTCTTCTGTGCCTGTGCCCATGCACATATCCCCCCCCCCCCCATGTGCTGACATAAACACTGCCAGAGGCAACAGGGTTCTGGTAATTGTTTAGAACGGAGAACTTCAGCAGGAAAGTTTGTGTTGTGCGACAGTGTTAAAAAGATGTGCCCGATAAAATTCCCGCCCCTATGCCACAGCTAAAGCTGTTGCTTTAAATGCTGTGTTCATGCTTGAAATTTAAGGACCTTGCTTAGACAGGTTAAACTTGCTATGGCTTTTTCTTGCCGGATCACATTTTCTGGAGACACAGACACTGCAGGAACTTCGAACGAGGAAAGCAAGTTGCAGCTGAGGAGAGAGCGTTCTATTTTTGCCTCTGTTCTTTATCTCAGCGAAACCTGTCACGATCACTTGCCACATCCCACAGTGGAGAGCTGGACTACACATTCAGATATGTTGTGTGGGGCAGCATTTGCTGGATCCGAGCATTTCATGGGGAAATAGCTTAAGGAGAAGGCTAGTTTTTCCCAGCTGGGAGTGATGACAGGGAGGGGCTACTTAACGTCCGCCCCCCCCGCTATACTTTCTCTCTCTCTCTCTCTCTCTCCTTAAAGGGAAGGGTTGTCGCTCGGTGGTAGAACATCTGCTTTGAGTGCAGAAGGTCCCAGGTTCGATTTCTGCCTGAAATCTTAGAGAACTACTGCTGGTCAACATAGTAGGTAATACTATGCCACCCCAATCTCCACCAAGTAGTGCGCTAGACTCATGCACTCACCCAGGTTCTGTGTTTCCTTTTGGGAATGGGACACAGTGGAGACCGGGGCATCTTTATGATAGATTGTGTGTGTGTGTTTGTGTAGCTCAAGTTGTGTGTTTTTTATATATATATTTATAAACTTGGGAAGTGATGCTCATATCTATGTGTGTGTATGCATACACAGAGAGAGAGAGAGAGAGGGAGGAATCTTGGTTCTCAAATGCTTTGGTACTTGAACATTTCGGCTCCCAAACACCAAAAATCAGGAAGTAAGTGTTCCGGTTTTCGAACGTTTTTTGGAAGCCGAGCATCCGATGCAACTGTCGGCTATTGTTTCCGGGGCGTCTGCCCCAATTGGAAAACCGTGCCTTGGGTTTTGAATGTTTCGGAAGTCGAACGGACTTCTGGAATGGACTACGTTCGAGAACCAAGGTACCACTGTGTGTGTCTGTGTGTGTGTGTGTGTGTGTGTGTGTGTGTGTGTCTAGATGGGGAAGGGTATAAATACTATTGTTGTTGTTGTTGGTAATGGTGGTAGTAGTAGTAGCAGCAGTAGCGGCAGCGGCACCAGGTTCTTCCAAACGTAGCATCATCCTTGTTTTGCAGCTTGCCTTTCCCCAGAAATGGTAAAACCCCTCTTTTTCTACCCATGCTAATCTAAGCCTTGGTCTTTTGTAACACAGAAAGAGGAGCCCCACTCATCTGCATTTTTACACATTGTTTTTTGATGCTCCGATCCACACCCAGGGTATTATTACCTCTGAGGAAATAGCTTTTTACACCTGCCTGCCTAGGATTAAAGGGAGTGTCTGAGATACAATTTAGGATACCTAGGTTCGTTAACACCTCACACATGCTGATTACAGAGGATTCTTTAATACACATGGGATCTTGCATCCCAACCTTAGTTAAATTCTAACACTACTTGAGTCCAGGGTGTCTTTCACTTGCAGATTCATAACAATACTTAATAAGATAGGTCAGCGGTCTGACACTATAAGGTAGGCAGCTTCCTGCTAAAAATCACTCCCCATAGCTGTTTCCCTTGAAGGAAAAGATTTGGATAGCCTGCATTTCCCCACACAGGGAGAAACACAGCTTATGAAAGGTGGGAGGGAAGGGTAAGCAGCCCACCTCTGCTCTTCTTCTGATTAATCTTCCAAGTCTGCATTGTTTTGTTTTGTTTTTAAATGGGCGCCAGGGTAGGAGGGGAGAGACTCTCCCATCGAGTGTGGCTCTTAAGAGGGCTATCCCACAATATATTTCAGAACTCTCAGCTCACAGGAGAGAAGGTAGAAGGAAGTGTGCTCAGTAAGCAAGCTGATTTGAGATAGTGATCGATCAGATATGGACAAAATGCTTTTGTCAGCCAGCGTAAACATTTCCAAGGTGGCGATACTGACCTGGTATCTCTTCAGTGGGTGTCGTTGCACAAGGTTGATCTCAGTATTTCAGAAATACTGTTTTGGCAGAATACCCGATGAGCAGGCAGGGACGGGAAAAGTGTGGACTGCACTGTTGCTCCTATCAGGTCCAGCCCGTACGGCCAGTGGGTCCGTGATGGTGGGAGTTGTGTGAAGTATTTGAAAACAGGGAAGCAAGTAGCTTCATAAGGCTTTTTAGTGCTCTGCGGATACGCACTGAGTGCTATGGCATAGCTCTTTACCCCTCACCACAATTGTGTCAGGGACTGATAGGTCTCTGATGTGTGTGCACCGAGGGGAAAGGTTGGCTGGAGTCTGACTCGGGAGAGGGGAGCAGTGGTAGGGACCTCCATCAGCCAAGAGGCAAGAATCAGAAGCAGGGGAAGATCCACCTCTCAACAACACGCAACCAGGAGAGCATCTCTATGCCCCGCAACAGCAGAGCTCCCTGGAATTGAACCCTGCTTATTACCAGCAAGCTGCTTTTTGTGGAACTGGGCTTTATGAGACTTCTCAGGCGAGCAACTGCCCAGTTCCATATTACGGTGCGGAGATGGTGAGGCAGCCTCCACCATCAGCTGGGAACTTCTTCATGGCATCAAGCAGTTACACTCCCTGGTCTGCAACGGGGAATTATTCAGCTACAAATCCTGTACAAATGCAGAATGTTGATGGAAGTGCTGCGGACTCTCAGATTTTCTCTTTAAGTCAGGTTTCGGAACAAAAGAGCCAGACTGCCAAGGAGAATTGGTTTCAGGGCAAAGATTTACGATGAGAACCTGTAGCATTAAAGTAGCAACCAAACAAGCTGCCCAGGAGTCTTACTCCATCCTATGGTGTAAGATGTTTGCAAATGCTGCTTGAAAAATACCAAAAATAGACATGAAAGAAATCCTTTTCCAGATTAGCATCCCAACTCCTTCCTTGCTATCCTGTACATATTTTACAAGCTCCGTCTTTTAATGCATTTTAATGTATTACTTTGATGTTTTGAATAAAGTTTGTTTTTTAAAAAAAAGAAAGAAGAAGAAGCAGGGGAAGATTCAGAGCTGGAGGGTGGGTTGGAAGAAGGGGACTAAGAGGCAGGTCAGGCAAGTGAAGGGTCAGGTGCTTACCAAACCTCTCCTGCACAACTGTCTCCAAAACCAAGAAGGGATTGAAAAGAGAGGGGCAGAGGCAGTTTCCACACATAGGCATAGTCTCTGGCTACTGGGGGAAGGTGCATCAACTGGTGGAGGGGGAGTGGTCCCTTGTTGCTGCAACTGCTCCATAAAGCGCAGAGATGGGAATAGCTGCTTAGCCGCTAGATTGCTGCGCGTAGCTACCCAGAGCTGTAGAAGCAAACCGTGAGTGTTATTTTTTTGACAATAAATACTTAACTATCTGCTGTATGCATTCCTTCGGCTGGGAAGCACCTTGACAGATGGGCATTACGATGAGCAAAATAAGAAGTACCTTGCTGAAATTCAGCAATAAGAGTTGCCAACTTCTGCCAGCATTTCCTGCAACAGGCACAAGTTCTCTTATGACGTATCTGTGAACTGTTTGTACAATACACTGGTAACTGGTGTGGGAGAGGAGAAAAGGGACTTTTTGGCACCGGCTGTAATGACTGAGGTACCTTTCCGAGGGAAATTCACTTCTCTTCCCTCTCAAAGTGTCCATATATTAATTTTTAGGTAATTCAACTGATATTTAAGGATCTGTTGGCTGACTGGTTCCTGGGAGTTGTCTCAGTTGGTAGAGCAAGATTCTTAATCTCAGGGTCATGGGTTCGTGCCCCATGTTGGGTAAAAGATCCCTGCATTACAGGGGGTTGGACTAGATGACCCTTGTGGTCCCTTCCAACTCTACAATTCTATGATCTCAATACTCTGGGCTCATCTACACTTCTGCTTGTCCTGGGCCTAGAAAGCTGAGTCATTTTCCGCATGTCCCATGCTTTCTAAGCACGGGTTCAAGCAGTTTTGCCCCACCGCTTCCCTCTGGAAAATCCAATTGCCGTTTGTTCCAATTCAGAGCTAAAGATTGGGTTTTCTTGGGGGAAAGGGCAGGCCAAACAGAGGCCTGGATAAGCCCTGACTTGGATCCGTTTCATGGATCTTATTAATATGACTGTGTTAGATTTTGTACTTAAATTTTTCACAAGGCTTGGGATGACCCTGCACCTTTAGCCGGCTTGAGCTCACTTGCCCCAATTTGCCGAACAAAACCTGCAAATCAGTAAATAAGGTTTGTTCTTAGGTTGCCTAAGAATCAGTTCTGGGCAGTGAGGCAGAGAAGCTCCGCGAAAGCGCCTTCTTAATTCTCCTTTCAAGCCACAAACATCTAAAAGAACTGCATGCGGTCAGGCCGGGCTAGTAGTGGTTTCCACTGCCAAGTAATTTCTGTGGGCTTATTGTAATTTGTGTGGCATTTTTCTTTGCCACACCAGGATCACACGATCGAGACCACTTCTTCCAAACAACTTGCAAGGAATCGTATCCCTGGCACAATACTTTGTCATGAGCCAGCCCTAGATTTCGACATGATCTGTCTTGTGTAATGGCTTCTGGAGTGATGTGCTCAGGCTGACGCCAAGGTTTCTCAGGCTGGCAGCGCGCCTAGTCCTGCCCACACTACTGAGGAGGGTGAGTCAAAAGCATCTTGCCCGCAGGAGCCTTTTCACATCATATCTGCCCTTCTGCCAGCCTAGATGGCTCTTGGCTTCCTTTCGCCCGGGTGTCAAGTCTGTGCGTACCTGCCGGCTTACTAACTGTTGCGGGCACTGGTAAGTGCGTTCATTTCTTAACCCTTGCACATTTTCAGAGTCCAAACAGATATAATATCTGCATTCAGATCTGCATTGCTTCATGCTTTGTGCATTCTCTGCAAGGAGGAGTAGATGGTTCTGTTGTGTTTCAAAACTCTCACATCCACTTGTTGTGGGTGCAGATATTATATATGTTTTGTTCCAGGCTTAGTAGGGCATTGGTTTCAGTCACGCTATAATGAATGTGGTGGCCAGGCAAGATGAAAAATTGTGTATCTGTGGTATGAGGAGCCCAAATGGCACCAACATGATAAAAAACACAATATGATTGTATATATTGCAGGGGCCAGTGGTGCTGGGAGTCGTAGTTTAGCAGCGTCCTGAGGGCACTTGGATTATAGGTTTATGGTTGTGTGGTATTTGTGTGGTTGTTCGAGCTGCTCGTGCCCTTTTGTTTACTTCACTCATACCTTATTCATGAGAAGTTTTTAAAAAGAAATAAAATCAATTAGGAGAGCGTGAGACTTTTAACCTGAGGGTTGTGGGTTCAATTCAGGGGGTTAGAGTAGATGAGCCTTCCAAAGCTACAATTCTGTGATTTCTTATCCATCTTTCACCCTGAGGTGAGTTACAACAGTGTAAAAATACAATTGTGAAACAGCTAAAATGGATTAAAAGAAAGGGAATAGGGCGAACACAAAAGCTGCTTTATGTTGATGTAGCAGTTCAGATCTGGAGGTCCCTAACCCTATTTTCATGTTTGAAGTTCTATGACTACCTGCATGCTATGCCCCACAAGCTTGAGGGGCGAGGGTTGGATAAGAGAAATGGCATTGGGAAGGCTTAATCCCCATACCCCAAGGCAACATATTCAAGCGGACTCTGAATCAGGGCATTTCCATGGTTGCATTTGCTTTTTAAAAGTTTTAAAGTGGGAGATGCAATTACAGGACTTCCGCCATCTTGTCTAGTTTGGCCCTTAAAAGTGGGACAAGTTTAAAAGTAGACTCCAGTTGAAGCAAATGTGAATGCAATTGCACTAAAATTTGGGAACATGATGGGAAAGACAGATTTTTAAACAATAATAATGCTATCTTATTTTCAGTATTTGTGTGGCACCCAATCACAGATTTACTGTGTGGCTGCCATATTATACAGGGTCAGACGGTTTATTCAACTGACTGCTCTGACTAAACTCTGCATCAGCGGACATAGTTGTTGTTGGACTACAACTCCCATCATCCCTAACCAGTGTTAGAAACTGAGATAGGAAAGCTAGGAGCTAAATGGCAACTTAAACCTAGGTTATGGGCGCAACAACGGAATGTCTAGGCCCCCTTTTTTATAAGAAGAATACAAAGCTGAAAATGAATGAACCGCAGCTAAAATACTATGTTCATTTTTCACATGGTCTGGTCCTTTCCCTGCCCGCCCCCCTAATATTCTTAACAGGGTCTCTTCTCCAGTCTTCAGAGAGCAGCTAGAAGCGGGGAGGCAGAAAAAGACCCTCCTTTCCTCCCACTCTGCAGTTTCAATCTGAAATCTTAGGCGCAGCACTGTGCCCTGAGCTCAGAAACTGCTCGTTCTAATGAAATTCCCTGCCGCAAAATGCGCCCAGAACAGTGGGAGTTTCGAACACTGTCCCTAACCATTGGTCATGCTGGTTGGGATTTGCAGGAGTTGTACTCCACAACAGCAGGAGGGCACTGCCATCTACTCCTTGGCTAGGGGTTTTTCTTCATAGCCACCTGGCTGAGGTCTGTCTCAGCTCTGCTTCCCAACATCCTTTTAACAGGTTTCCAGGAACTGGCTCCAGGCACAAGCTCTTAAATCCTACATTGCAAAATGTTTTCCAAGTACCAATCCGAGCTACAGATTTTACAGCGGTTAAGCCACTTAAATCCTCCTCCTTTGTCCACAGCATTGGCTGGTGGTGTTTAATAATAGCAGTTAAGTTAGAATCAATACTACTGTCAGAACAGTAGTAAATACGCAGATATACGACATCTGGGTATTGGTCTCCTACCCTCTCACCCCATCGCCACCGCTGATACTCACTGATGTGGGATGAATAGATTACTATGATTTATTTATTTTTTTAGGGAAGAAAACAAAAAACAACCGGTTAACTTGAAATGCTGTTGGGAATATCTGTTCTGGTTGCTAGGATTAAAGTCTTCAGAGAAAACTCTGGGATTGAACAGCGATTTGTATAATCCAAGACAATGCTCTTTAAATATGTTGAACCCCACAGAAACCCCATTATCTGCTCTCCTTTTTTTTTCTCTCTACCATCCTGGTGGGGCAGAGGTACAGGTACAGAGGGAAATGGTGGGCCGTGGGACAAACCTCTTCTCTACCACCATCATCCCACCCACAGGTGTCTTGCCAGCAAAGTACCACTTTTTCTTCTATCTCCATCTCTGGTTCGGTTAGTAAGGGGCCAACTGGAAAGTCTTAAATGGCCTGTTTTGATTCAGAGGTTGTCAGTTGCTGACCCATGTTTCACATCTTGACCTGCCTTGATGTCCACCAATGTCCCAATCACTGTGTTATTGTATGAGTTTTAATTTGCTTTAGTCTATTCCATTGTGGTTCTAACCTTCTGAATGTTTTAAATAACAGTGATAATTTTTTTAGTGATAATTTTATTGTTTTATCTTCTTTCTAAACCTAAACTGCTTCGAGGGTCCGTCCCCCCCTTTACAATCAAGTGGTGTGTACATTTTATGAAATAAAATAAATATTGTTTGATCGCCCTGGGAACCAATGTGGTCAACTTGGTATTTTATTTTTTTATTTTTTTGCTTTCCTTACAGTTCTTTCCTTGGGGGACTTCAGGTCCATGCCACACAAATTAAAACACTAGAATTGGCACATCCCATCGCTCTTGTTCTGTTCCAGAGTGCTGCAGTCCTATATGATGGGAATGGATTTGCTTATATCGTATATCAAATGTCCCCTTAAAAATATATGGCAGTGGTCTCTCCTTTCCATCTGCCATTCCGACTTATGAATGAGCCCTACCACCTTGCCCCTTTTCATTTTTTAACCAAAATCGTAGCATCTCCAGCCATATGCCGGCAGAGCTAACAGATTCGGAGTTCACAGTGGCTAAGTCCAAGTAGAATCCCTGCTTCAAAACATGCCTTTTGCCATATGCTGCGATGGCTTGTTTGGAATATTGTACAAATAAGATCTCCGCAGCCTCCAAGGTCGGATGTGGGGGAGATTCTGACTCAGTTCTGTCTCTTTGAAACTGTGTTCTAGGTTAGAGGGAACGTAGATTGGCACATTCCTGGTTGTATGCAATGTGTGAGTAATGAATCAGTATTTATTGCACAAATGTTTTCCCAAGATGGCACTAATGATATCACTGTGACTGAGGAAAGATCAGTGTGCAGCTAGCCTTTTTATTATGCACATGGTTCGCTCTTCCATGATGCAATGCGCTTGTGTGAACTAAGCAAATAAAACATTTTTGTTTAGGCAAGCCTATCCCAGATATATAGATGTTGACATATTTTAATCTCTTTTTAGATTACCTCTGCTTTTACTTGTTTTTGAAAAGTTTTCACTACAGTATTTGCTTTTAAAAACTGTTTTGATTGGTAATTTTAAAAAAGTCTTGTAAACTGCTTTAGAGGTTTTGTTACAATCAAGTGGTATATAATTTTTTGTAGAACAAAGAAAAAGCCTGTAGATCCTGTGCGGTTTTTTTGTTTTTTGTTTTAAATGTGCCTTTGATTGTGCCATGAGCAAAGTAACCCAGAAATATTTTAAATAAGAAAATAAAATGTTGCCGGGGAAATAGATAGCTTAGTTGGTTAGAGAGTGGTGCTTATAATGCCAGGGTTGCAGGTTTGATTCCCATATGGGACAGCTGTGTGTTGGACTAGATGATCCTCAAGGTCCCTTCCAAGTCTCTGATTCTATAACTGAGAATCTTCCATTTCCCCCAACTGCTCCCTCTGAGTCCCTTGAGAATCCCTCTTCTTTGGAGAAACCCTGCAAAAACCCTGGAAAAGGGAATGTATCTATCTGCTCCCTTTTAGAGCACATCCCTCACAAGGAGTTATATAGCTAAAGGAGATCCACTTAAATGGTATGGAATCTAAAAATCCAGAATGCAGGGGTGAATGTATGCCCTTATATTTGGTTTTTTAAAAAGGGGGGGCACTTAAGTTGGTGTCCAGGCAGTCCAAATTAAGGGCCTATAGCATGACAGGTTGCAAAAGCTAGCTTATCACAGACAGTGGCGAGCATGAGCTATGTAAGGCACGCCGTCAATTAGTGGATATCTTCTTCTGCCTCCCTTCCGAGATTCCAGCGGACATTGCCCACACCCTTTGAAGTATCCTTGGAGCCCGTAAGGATTGGAATTTTACTCTTTGAAAGTGGCAACCACTGCCTACTGAAAAGCAAGATTGCTTGCTGACTCCCCTGTTTCGGTAGAAAAAACAGTTTGCAATTTACACTTGGGGGTTCTTGGCTTATCGATGGACAAACCAGACCGCCCCCCGCAACCTTCTCCTACCGACGTGCCGTTCAATTCTGTGTCTCGCAATTCTGTATCTCTCAGTGATGGTTTCATGGAGAATTCATAATGGTCCAAGTTGGGAACTCTTTGAACATCAAGCCAGTACCTTGTAAACAAAAGAATCCCATCGGGTCTCTAGGTGAAATTGGTTTTGTAGGATTGTTTTGCCTTGAAACCTTGTCAGCTAGTGGAGTAATGGATACCTTTTTCTTCTTTTGTTTGTTTGTTTTGTTTTTCAGACATGTGTTCGGAGCTTGACCTGGGCTTTTTCTCTATGGCGATGTGGACCATTGGCCTCGGAGCCATTGGGGCTGCTGTGACAGGGATAATCCTTGCCAATACAGATTTGTTTCTGACTAAAGCGGAAAAGGCTTCCTTGGATTTTCTCGGGTCGGCAGATCTGAAGACTCTGGGAGGAGGTAAGGCTTATGTGTGGTAGGGTCCTCTGTGGGCTAAGAACCCAACGTTCTGAAAAAGCAGTCGGTTATACTTTGGAAAGCCTGTTGCGGGAAGGAACCTGGATTTCCAGGCATGGGAAAAAGACCCATGAGCGGTATTTTTGTCTTTGTGGAATCTGATCTGCAGCTTTCTCATCTGTGGCATAGAGTTTAACACAATTCCCTTTGTTTCGAGCAGGCACTGAACTGCTTATATCAGAGGTTTTCAACCTTTCTGAGTCTATGGCTCCCTTAACCAACTACATTCTTTCTGTGGCACTCCTGTAAGGCTCAGGAGCCCAGTTGTGTCACCCCGTGCTTGCAGAGCTGGCAACCTCTCACCCATTTTCAAACACCCTCCCTTGTGGAGTGTTCCCTCAGCCCCCTCTCCTCTCCCCTCTCCTTGGGAATCCTCTGGGCAGCAGCTGCTGCCACCCCTGGACAACATTTCCCTATGGAGCTTATAGCCAGGGCTGCTGCAATAAATAGCTGTGCTAGCCTTTGGGAAACAGAACTGAGAGGGCATCAGAGGAGGGAGGGAAGGAAAGAGGGACAGAAGCCAGTGTTGCCTGCAGCACCCCTGACCATCATTCAAGGCACCCCAGGGTGCCACGGCACACTGGTTCGAAACCACTGGTTTATATGATTAAAATGGCACCACATGTGCACAAGTGGGACATAATCAATGGGCTTGTTTGCAGAAGTACAAAAAATATTTTTTTTTGAGCGGGAAGCCCTCTGGGAACTGCAGAAACAACCCAGGGAGGGCTGAATACGATCAGTGCACACAGAATGCTGACTGTCTTGCGGAAATGAGTGTCAGGAGTGTGGGATAGAATATTTGGAATCTTGAACAGAAGCGCTTCACTCTGCAACACTTGGTTACAGATCCCACTTGCTCCCCTGTTTCTGAAAGAAAATGTGTTCACTGAAAGGCCCCAGCCCAACTCAGTGAGGCTGTACTTGCCACGCACAGTTTGTGAGCCTGTGGCATGGTGGCTTCGATTATATCATTCAGTGAAACACTTGAAATTCAAGTGGTCTCCAAAAGCCCCATAAATAATATCGAACAAAGCTGAGAAGATAGTCCATCTCACACGGCTGCCGAAGTGAACAAGAGGCAACAAGGACCATAATGACATGTGCTATTGTTTGTCCCTCAGCAGAGCCAAGAGCATTCAAAGCAGAGGAACTGTGGAGGAAGCATGGTGCCGTCATCATGGCTGTGCGGCGGCCTGGGTGATTCTTGTGCAGAGAGGTAGCGTGTTTTCCTTGTGGTTTCTTTCCAAAGAGCAAATGATGGGGTTTAACCTTGCTATTTCAAGACGCTTGTGGGCTGCACGGATACAGAGATAAGGGTCTAGTATATTTTCCATGTTGCCAATTTTTGGGTACTACGTTAAAGAGTTTCACAGAATCATAGGGACCACGAGGGACATCTAGTCCAACCCCCTGCAATGCAGGAATCTCGTGCCCAAGTGGGGCTTGAACTCACAACCCGGAGATTAAGAGTCTCATGCTGTACCAACTGAGTTATCATATTTGCTTCTTGGGGTTTTTTTTTTTGTCAATCTCCTTTTCCAGATCTTCCATTCGGATGAGCTGCAGTAGGAATATTACAGGTCCAGTCCTGTTTGCATTTTCTTTTTCATACTCAAGTCCTCTTCCTATGTCTACCTTCCTCCTATTGTTCTGTGTTGGACGCCTGGCAGTGTGGAGATGCGGTGGAGAGATCCTTCAGCGGCTAAACTTACCATTAATTTTGAGCTTAGGTTTCCTTAGGTTACAACATGTGTTTTGACCTTTGCGTCTTGCTTGGCTTTAGATTTACACAAGGAAAGCCTGATTTTCCTCCCAGTTATGTTAATTAGATTATTACAATAATAAGATGATTACAATAATAAAGCATATACACAGAGAGAGACAACAATTTAAAACAAGGTATTAATTAAAATGTTCTTTTAATTAATCCTGCAATCCTAACCCTAGGAAGAAGCCCCTTTGAATTCACCAGTACATGGTTAGGATTGCACTGTTACTTATTTTAAATATTTTTAGGTTGCCTACCCGGACTGTGTCCAGCCAGCTAAACCGCAAAACCACAAGAAATTGAAAGAAGGCGACAGTCCTAAAATCTGCAACAAATGATGGAATTAAAATGTGAAAAGCGGTAGCAGAGCACAGTTGAAAGTGTTCTAGCTGTCTAAAGATGGAAAAGAAAGAATCCAGTGGCGTTCCGCTAGGAGGTCCACAGTTGCAACGCCACCATGCAGCAGGCTCTGCCTATTTCTTAGATAGGCCACAGAGCATTAGCACTTCTAAAATCCCCTCCCAATGTGATGCCATCTTAACATACATTCCCACAGGCTTCATTTCAGGGCATGTTTGATAAGAGCAGTATGAGGGTTGTCGCTATATAGGGATGGTTGTAGGCTGCAGCCACATAACTTATCTCTTCTCTCGTTCGTAAGGAAGCTGCTCAGCTGTCCTCTCTGAAGCCCCGGCTTGACCAGCTGGGCGTTCCCCTGTATGCTGTTGTGAAGGAGAACATTGGGACCGAGGTGGAGCAATTTCAGCCGTATTTCAAGGGGGAGATATTTCTGGATGCACAGGTAGATCCAATTGGTGACTTGTACTTGGGTTGTTCATCTGTCTCATAGATTATGTTAGAAGTTTTGAGCCACTCTGTCTGAATGTGTTTTCAGGTGCGAGGCTTAAGGCTATTCTTGCTTAAACTGGTTTGTGAAGCAGTCATTGAAGTTTGCACTGGCCAAAAAGCTTATACAGTGGTACCTCGGGTTACATATGCTTTAGGTTACATACGCTTCAGGTTACAGACTCTGCTAACCCAGAAATATTACCTCGGGTTAAGAACTTTGCTTCAGGATGTGAACAGTAATCGTGCTCCGGTGGTGCAGCAGCAGCAGGAGGCCCCATTAGCTAAAGTGGTTCTTCAGGTTAAGCACAGTTTCAGGTTAAGAACGGACCTCCGGAACGAATTAAGTACTTAACCTGAGATACCACTGTACGGTCCTTTACTGGCAAAAGGTTCACAGGTGGCTCAAAGATATGTGTGGGAAAACTCCACAATTTACCATTGAGCCCCTCCTGTGCTGCTTGGCTGAAGGTGTGATCATTTGCAAATGTGAAACACAAGACTTTTTGTAATGCACATTTGCATTCTGAATACCATTTGCATTGCATAGTGATTTGGGTTTTTTTAAAAAAAATGCCCATAGCTTGGGTAATGGCTCCCCAATGACCTACAAAGGCATGCCTCTCTTGCTGTCTTCTTTGCAGGGGCACACAGTGAGAATACACTCCCACATAAGTTTTTGACCACCTTCAGAAATGAAAGCTGCTCATGTTGGGCCATGATCCCACTTACTAAAATTTCAGAGCACACAGATCCCTCCAGCAGAGCCACTGTGAAAAGAGATGTGGCTATGCCTCTTCTGTTGCAACTAGGGGGTCTGGAGGGAAGTCGGTGACATGAAGATTATCTTAGCAAAGCTGCTACTTAAGAGGCTAATTGGCTTTTGCTTTTCTATTTATATATCATAAATAGACATAGGCAGAAAACAGGTTAGCTCTGAAGCACTGGCCTGTCTTTGCATGATTTCCCCATTAGCATGCATAGATAAATGGAAAGATTAGGATATTTATTTATTTCCCACATAATTGGGCTGTGTGTCTTATTAGGCACCCCATGTTTTAGCAGGTGCCAAAAATAAAAATAAAGTTGGTAACAAATCAGTTGTGTGTGGTTCACCCGTAAGAACAGATACTGTGATGTCATTTCACTATGTTTACTAATGGTAAACCAAGGGGGGAGTAAGCTGTTTTGAAAATGTTCGGGGCAGAATAAAAGCAGATCCTTTTTTAACGGTGAGGCTGCGCTGCAAACAGCGTATGGATCGGTATGCAGATGAGGGGCGAAGGGGGGAGGCAGGCAAGAAAGAAATGAATGAAAAGGTAGAGGGGGGAGCAACTCTTGACTCAGGAGGGGGTGCTAAAAACATTACAATTCCGCAGCTAGGAAATCCAAATTCTATGTCAACCAAGAGAACCTGGTTTCAGCAACTTACCTAAATCATTCAATGCCCTCGCCCCAGGTCTGGCCGACCCATGAGACGAGGTGCAGCAGGATCCACAGAGGGAGCTGATCCTGCCTCCAAGGAATGCATTGCCTGTTGCTTTTGCAGTGGCAGCTCCTCGGAGGCTGGATTTGCCACTTCCTCAGCAGCCACACCCCAATGCTGTCTCTACAATGGCCTCTTGGCCAGTAGGAGGCGCTGCTGGTCTCCTCTCACCCTTGTCCCTGATGTACAGCTTTATTCCCATCTTGTTCCTGATGTAGATCTCCGCTCACCCATTCTCCCATGGTGGTGGGGAGGCGCCATTTTGTGGCTTGCCTCAGGCACCAAAATGTCTTGGGTCAGTCCTGCTCCCCACAGCCATTAGAGACCTTACACAATGACTCTTCCAGCCCCTGAAATTGCAGCAGCCATCACCTAAGTACTTTCAAAGAATCATAGATTTGGAAGGGGCACAAGGGTCATCTAGTCCAACCCTCTGCAACGCAGGAATCTCAGCTAAAGCATTTCAAGCATATATTTGTAGCTAAAGGGCTAGAAGCTTATTTTGGCGTGAAAGCCAAGATTCTGAAGAAGCTTAGTTTTTGCACCCAGTACCACGCTCTGTAGGGACACAGGTGGCTCTGTGGTGTAAACCACTGAGCCTTGGGCTTGCTGGTCGGAAGGTTGGCAGTTCGAATCCCCACGACAGCGTGAGCTCCCGTTGCTCGGTCCCTGCTCCTGCCAACCTAGCAGTTTGAAAGCACGTCAAAGTGCAAGTAGATAAATAAGTACTGCTCCGGCGGGAAGGTAAACAGCGTTTCCGTGCGCTGCTCTAGTTTCGCCAGAAGCGGCTTAGTCATGCTGGCCACATGACCCAGAAAAACTGTCTGCAGACAAACGTCGGCTCCCTCTGCCAGTAAAGCGAGATGAGCGCTGCAACCCCAGAGACGTTCATGACTGGACTTAACTGTCAGGGGTCCTTCGTGACCGACACTTCGTGACCCCATGGACCAGAGCATGCCAGGCACTTTACCTTTACCTTTTTACCACGCTCTGTGGCTATGCACACACCATACATATAAAGTACCTTGCCCCCAAAGAATGCTGGGAACTGTAGTTTACCCCTCAGAGGTACAATCTCCAGCACCCTTAAACTACAGCTCCCAGGTTTCTTTGTAGGGAACAATGTGCTTTAAATGTATATAGCATGCAAGCAGCCTACTTTCCCTGCACTCCTGCAGAATGAGAATGTACACAAAATCCTATCGGTGGTAGTCTGAACCTTGTTTACCTTTTGTTTTGCTCCGGATCAGGAAGCGTTGTGTTTCTCTAGGAAGAACACACTCTCTCTGTTTTGACTCAAGTGTTTCTAATCCCTTTCTATAGAGACGTTTCTATGGGCCTAAGAAAAGAAAGATGACCTTTTTGGGCATGTTTCGCTGCAGCGTCTGGAGGCATTTCTTCAACGCTTGGAAGCATGGCTACACTGGGAACTTGGAAGGAGAAGGCTTTGTCCTGGGAGGAGTTTTCGTTATTGGTCCTGGGGAGCAGGTATCTGTGTGTCTGTGTGTGTGTGTGTGTGTGTGTGTGTGTGTAAATGAGCGAGTGCAAAGCTGTTTCCATCCATCCTGTAGTTCCATGTTCTGCAGTTTTCAACCTCCAGAAGGGTCTTAAAGACCACTGCTCTCTCTTGTCTGGTCTCCTGCATTGAGGGAGAACTATGGCTCCATTGAACATTCAGCATCCTTCCCAGAGGCCCCACTTTTTTGTTTTCATGATCTGGGAAAGATGCAAAGAGGTATTCATCTTGCTGAAAGCCCAGGCCTTGATTCTGGCAGCTGACTCCATTCCCAAAAGGCCAGGGAGCAAAAAAGTTAGTCTTACAAAGGTAACGAAATGCAGAATACTGAAATCCTAACCGGGGGGATCAGGTGTGGTATTGCTTTCTTTTTTTTAAGGACATGGCAGGATTAAGTAAGTAAGGGATGTGGTAAATGAGGCATGGGCGTCGCCAGGATTTATTGGGGAAGTGGGGCAGGACACCACCACCACCACCACCCTGGTCCTGTTCCAGAAGTGGATCTACTCAATTAGGGATTTTCTCAATTTTGCACCCGTGTGGAGGAAGCGCCTGTGCTGCCTAAATCCAGCGCTACTTCACGTGCACAGAAATAGGGAGCTTAGAGGAGTTGCTGAAGTTTAAGAGTCTCAAACATAGTTTTGTACAAAGGAAGTGCGTACCTGACCCACATTTTCCCTTTTATTTTAGGGCATTCTCCTGGAGCATCGTGAGAAGGAATTTGGAGACAAAGTGAGCCTTGATTCTGTCCTTGAAGCCGTTGAGAAGATCCAACCACAACCTTCAGAGCATAAATAGAGATATATATGGCCCTTTCTTACTTGCAAAAAAAGCTACAAAGTCTGGGTGCAAACTCTTAACCATATCTCTAACTTGTTCCTAGAGAGCAAACACAGTGTTCCATTATAGCGGCTGTTTAGTACTACTGTTGGCTCCAGATATTCCTTCTGTGTTTCTCTTACTGGATTAATGACGGGCTTGGTCTGAAATCCAAAGATCTAGCCAAGACAGTTTCCAGTTAGAACAAAACTGCTAGGTGTATCTGGATATCTGAATGCAGGAATGATGACAGAAAGCTAATAAAAACTACATTTGAAACAATTACGGAAGTCCCAATTGGTTTTTGTTTTGTAGCTTTTAAAAGTCACCTTGCTAACCAGCCCTTATTTCATTATGGCTCCCAGTCCTGTAGAACTTTTCCCTCGCTGTGCCAAGTGTCATACTACCTGTGATCTTTGAGATCTGTCATCAGGCTTTCTTGAATGTTTCTTTTTTTGAAAAAATGATTTTAATTAAAGATTTCATTGGAGGTTTTAAAAAAAAATTAATTGCAACCTTGTGGGAGGGAATTGTGTTGGGATAGCCGAGCTGGGAAGGAGGCATTAAAATTCCTAATGTGCTGTTTTTTATTAGTTTTTCTGTGTTACAAAACAAAGATAGAGGGGAAGGTCCACCTAGTACTTTTCACAGTTCATTTACATTTAGTGAGAGGCACTTTTGTTATATAATAAAACAGTCGGTATCCCTGGCTGCTACTACAGCTTTGAAAAAAAACATTTAAAAAACATGCAAAACCCCAGCACCTTCTGAAAATGGATCTCCTGACTCACATCTCGATTAGCCCTCTGGGCAAAGGGCGTTTTCCACAAGAGTAACTTATTTTTAGTTTTCATTATAATAAAGCGTAGAGGGGTGAAGCATTTGCAATGCCCAAATGAGCATGCTGGCAAAGGCAGGCTTTGTAATTGCATATCTCTTTACAAACCTGCTTGAAGCAAGAACTGCTTTTGAAGTCTCAGGGCTCTTCTAGAGAAGTGTGCTCTTGCAGCGTTGTTCTTAAACATGTCATTGGTGCAATAATATCACGATAGTGGTAGATTTACACCACCGTCCATGTATAATTCTGCTTCATTGTTCCGTGATGCTTCCCCCGTGTTGCTGCTTTTATTGCCTTCAGGAGGGCAACCCTTGCAACAAAACCAGGATGCCAACCACACAACCCCCAAATGTTATTTGTGGCATGAACAGTTACTGGATTTTAGCAGGAAGGGAAAAGATACGCACCAATTGGGAACGAAGCAGTACGCACATTCTTGGGCACAAACAGCGTAGAAACGGGTTGTGTATAACTGTGCCGATCGCACCATAAATAGATAATAAAAAGAACATGTCTTGTTTCTTCGCTCCTCATGATCCCAACTGGTTTCCTGTGCAACTCCTTTGGGGCAAAAAGGACTCGTGTGGATTTGGCACATGAGGGCAAGTGTATAAAATTGTGCTGAAATTCTATTTATTTTTTACTCTACACACACAAACGAGTGTCATCCCTCCACCTCCCCCATGTCGGTCCTCATTTGTGTTTACCCTGCCACAGCGCGTAGGTCACTTTCCCCATTGTTATTTTGCAGCGGTCTCAATAACCAGTTGGGAAGTGCATCTTATCCCAAAGATAATTAAATACACTGCCTTCCAACCACAACAAATACAGATTCCAGGGAGAACTTACATTCTCTTTTTGTCAACTGAGGAAAGATGTGTTTGGTTTTTTTGGGGGGGGAGGGGGCACGGCTGTTGCAAGCAGTAACGGGAGAGGCGCATGCTCACAGCATTCTTTCCACATGGGAACAGGCTTCTGGTCCATTTATTTAATGCATATATGTGCAATGGGACTCCAATGGTAGCGGTTTTTTGAAGGTGCAAGCAGTCTTAGGATGGGATGAATTGAACTGCAGAACTGGCAAGGTGGTTGTTAAACGTTCAGAAAAAGTCAGAAGCCCAAGGCAGTATAAGTTCCTCAACTACGTTTATTCAACATTGTCAGTGACAATGGCTCACTCATAGGAAAACCAAACCCGAACTCACAGGACTACTCAATAAAAGCCCCAACATGAACTGTTGACAGTTGAAAGTGCATGCGCTTACTTGCCATTAGAACGTTCGTCTACAAACGCTTATACGATTGGTTAGAACGCGCCTTGTAACATAAAAAGTGTTAAACCCAATACATAACAGTGGTGTTCAACTTCTTACATTCTTGCTGTTCCCTTGGAACTGGGGTTTCTGAAAATTTGATAGCCTCGGGGCCCACGTGAGACGGCTGAAAATTAGTGAGGCCCGCCTGCCACAAAATGGTGGTGCAGGGGCAGAGCTAGTCACAAAATGGCTGCCAATGTAAGACTTCAGCATAATCAGCTGGCAAGCCACAGGCATCCTTTTCTACTGAGCATGCAAGAAGTCCTGTAGCCTTATGAGGCTTTGCCCTCGGGTGGGAAAAATATTGCACCCGGGAAAGGAAGATGGGAGTCAACAGACACTCAAGGAATAGTTTCAGAGAAAAAGCTTTATTTCTACCATCCATGAACTGGTAGAAGGAGCAAGTGTGATAGTTCACAAACAAGCACGGGTTCACAGTCATTTGCACAGAGTATATATTCCCCTTCCAGTTCCCTCCCCTTTCTCCTCCTCCTCCAGAGTCCTGCCTCGAGTTCCTCTGAGCATGAACAGAAAGCTCCTGTGTTTCGACTCTTTTGGGACTCTTGGAGCCCTTCCCAGGAAAGGGGAATGAGCGGTTCAGCATGTCCAAAGATGTTGCAACTGAGTGAGATAAAAGTCAGTTCTCAGGCTTGAGTATTCTTGGCAATGACAGAGCCTATTCATTAGCCTTTTGAAGCCTTCTTGTACTGATAAAGGAATAACATTTTTCCTATGCATCTTGTGAGGAAAGCAGAGAAAAGCTGTTTTGGATTTTTAGAAGACAAAAGGAATTTTGGACAGTTTTGAGGCCTGGTTGGGGGGGGGGTGTGTGACTTCGGGCTTAGGTGGGGTCACCTGTCCTCACCTCCTTCAGTCCCATCTCCAATTCCTGGCATTTCCAGCTAGGGCTTGGGGGTGGGGGGACCCTGCCTAAAATGCTGGAGTGCTGTTGCCAGTCAGTGTAGATATCATCAAGCTGACCTGAGTATAACTTCCTATGTTCCACAACTCAGATTTGCTCAAGCTAAGTAGACAATTTGCCCTGGAAGTGACATGGTTCAGCCTCTACTTTTTGGGCAGAGGTCGCTGATCCAATTGGAAAAGGCCTTGGGGGGAGAGGCTTGAGTTACGCATATGCCCTCCATGAATTTCATGCCCCCTCACTGTTCATCTCCAGGCAGGAAATTGTGGAAAGCAGTGGTGTAGCATGGGGGAGGGGGAGACGACACACAAGGGCATTTGCCCCCGGTGCAAAAGTGTTAGGGGGCTCAAAACGTGAACACCTGGTGCTGCCTCAGTACAGTTTCACGCTTCTGTTGATGGGCTCCATTGAAAACTGCTTCTCCATGCGAACCAGGAAGAGACCTCTCCAGACAACAGAACCACTCTTCTTATCTCTGCGGCAGCAATCTCCTGGGTGACACAGATGCCATTAGATAGTTTAATGTGCGTGTTCCTCCGCAGCCCGCTTCAAGCGGCCCCGGGCACTGGCAACCCACGGTATGCCACTGGAGGAAAGAGAGAGGTGGAGATCGCTAGATTTAGAAAAACTAGACAGCTTCTCAATTCGAATGTGCTACAAGTATGCGGTGCTTACGTTCAACATCACAGGAGCATCCCCACCCCCACTCCAAGCCATGTTGAGATCCTACACCTCTGTTGTAAGTACTCGAGTACCAGAACCCCACACAGGATGTGTTATTGGGAGCAACATAGTTTTAACAGTGTTCAGTTAGGAACCGTATCCCCTGAACAGCCTATTATGCAGCCAGAGACTGCAAACCTCCTTGGCTGTTAGAGACTGTGCATATCAATGCTTGTTCTGGACTTTTCTGGGGGGAAAGGGGGGGATTATAGATTGTCTGGTTTAAGTGATGAACAGAGATTATGCGTTTGGCCACAAAAGCAGAATCCTTAGGATGATTGATACTGCCAGAAGCAGAAGTGAATGGTGGGACGGGAAGGGAAGTTTCCTTCCCTGTCTATAAGGAACCAGTGGCAAAGCTGCATGCTCCGGGGGCGGAGAGCAGGTAGGGGCGTGGCATGCGTGTGTCTCAGGGGGTGTGGCATGCCGCCCGCAGGAGTGTGGCGCATGTCCCGCAGGGGCGTGGCACCCGGTGCGGTGGTGGGGTGCGTGGCGCGTGTCCAGAGCCCCTCCCCGATGGTGCCGGGGGCAATGCGCTCCCCCCCGCCCTCCCTTTCCTTCACTAGTATAAGGAACAACATTGAATGTTGGAGACTTTTGGAAGGAAATAACAGAAGGAAGAAAGCTTAGGAGGAAATGGTACTAAGGCTGCAAGATCACTGCATTCTCAAATGCTGCAATCAGACATCAAGGGAGTCTCTCTTCAAGTTGACCCAGCAGTTGCTATGACATAGTTGGTCCCTACTATAATAGGAAGCACTTACCTGAGGCGCAGACTCCAGATGGGCCATCATCTTCCTATTAGCGTGCTATTTAAAAAAAGAAAAGAGAGAGAAAAAAAGCTCCCATTACAGGTGTATAATTCCCCTTTCCTGCTTCCCTTCTGGTGCAAAAATACCTGTGAAGAGTGTTAAACAGTTTCTGATTCTTATATTGCAAGAATGTGGATTAGCAAGAAGGCAAAATCTGATAAACATTTTTTTCCCCTTGGATAAACACAGTTAAGGGAACATCTTAGCTGTATTGCAGGTTGGAATTTTGGAATATGGTGATTCATAGTGTAATCCTGTGCCTGTTGCTTGGAGGTAAATCCAGGCAACTGCCATAGGAGTGCAGTCTTAGGCTGCAATCCTAACCCTGCTTACCTGGGAGTAAGCCCCGCTTCTCAGTAGTCCTGGTTAGGGCTGTGCTGTGAATCATCTATAGCTGTACTAAGGAAACCAGAAAAAAGGACTGAAAGTCATGAAAGTGGTGACGGGAAATATTAAGCTGAAGAGCATATTTTACCTGAATCATTTATTGGAAGAGTCAAAATATCGATCTGATTAGTAAAATTGTGAAAAGCCCCATTTGGATTTTTTTGTTTCTTCTTTGAACTAATATAACCAACCAGCAACCTAATATTTTATAGTAATAGCAGTTATGTTACAACAGCGACCTCTGCTGGCTACCTACACATGTTTTTATCTGCAATCTTCTGCTACTGCAGGATGAAATTAATGCTGGCTGTTGACATTTTGATTTTGTAGGGCTGCAATTTGTAACTTTGCTGTACAACACTTAATTAAGAAAGTGTGCCATTCCACACGTGCAGAGTGCCAGCGTCTCCTTACTAAAAGACATCAATTATCATGTGCACATTGATGGGCAGGAAAGAGCTTTCATGTAAGAGGGTCCAAAAATGCTTTTCAGACAAGACTGACTCTATTTCTTTTTAGAAATTAAGTCATGCCTCATGACATACATTTCTGAATTCATATACTGTTTATACATAAACAATTGCCAAAAACACACACCCTTAAACACAATCAAGCTCTTAAAATGTGAGGAACACTTGCTTTTAGTTGCATGCGGTTTTCCTCCCCCGAAACACCAATCTAACTTTTCATTATCCAAAAACACCTTCCCCTTCTCAATTAAAAGCACAAAGTATTCCAACCAATAGACAAAAAATGAGGATATATCAGAGCCTAGTAGAACACGCTTGCAATTCAGGGCTCAGTCCTGAAAACGTGATCGTCACTGTTCATGTGTACAGTACATCGTGCCAGTGAATTATCAAAATCGGCCTATGTTATGCCTGGATTTAAGGATTGTATCTTCCAGGCCAGGCTTGGGGAAGGATGGGGAGTCAAATCAGTGTGATATCCAGAGAGGCCTAGATCAAAAACTTTTAGCCTGCAAGATGTACATCTTGTGATGTTCAAACTCCAGAAAGGATGGTTGCATATAGATTTTTCACTCAAAAAATTCAGATACATATTCTCTCTCTCTCTCTCTACTTGGAGATGCCAAGGATTGACTCTGCGTGCAGGACAATGCTCTTTTACTGAGCTACAGCCCTTCCCTCGGAGCACAGCCATGTTTTATCCTTTCCACCCAGCCTTCCCCTGCTGTTTTAACCTCTCAGCGTGGCTTGTGGCATTTGTCTATGCTACAGTACCTGGGTGTATGGGGAGAGCAAAGAGTAAGGTTACTGTAACTTCCGTCATAAAGCTTCAGTATGCTGATGACAACGTAGTGTGTGCACGCTCAGAGGATGACCTCCAAACCATCCTAAATATCTTCATAGAAGCTCATGAAAAGCTTGGCCTATCGCTCAACATCCAAAAAACCAAATTGATGCACCAACAAGTACAAAATAACCCCTCTGCAGCGCCACAAATCCAATTTAATGGTGTAACATTGGAGAATGTTGATCACTTCTCCTACCTGGGCAGTTATCTTTCCACAAGGGTTGACATTGATGCCGAAATCCAGCACCGCTGGAGCTCTGCGAGTGTGGCTTTCTCCCAAATGAAGTACAGAATGTTTGAGGACCGGGACATTCGCAGGGAAAACAAATTGCTTTTTTTACAAAGCTATTGTACTGCCAACCTTACTGTATGCTTGTGAAACATGGACTACTTATAAACGCCATCTCCAACTCCTCGAAAGATTCCATCAACGGTGTCTCCAATAATTTTTACACCTTCTTTCATATGATGGAAGACGCTCACTTGGGAAGACAGGCGAACTAATACCAGTGTACCGGAAGAAGCAAAGATCACCACTGTTGAAGCAATGATTCTTCAACATCAACTTTGTTGGACTGGTCATGTTGTGCCGATGCCTGATTATCGTCTTCCAAAGCAACTACTCTATTCCGAAGGTGTCATGGGCTTTGAAGACACTCGAGGAAGGCACGCTTGGCAAATCCACACCGTGATCAACTCCCGCCTGGAAACCAATGTCCCCACTGTGGAAGGATGTGTGGATCTAGAATTGGCCCCCACAGTAACTTACGGACTCATTGTTAAAACCGTGTTTATGGAAGACAATCTTACTCGGCAACGAGTGATCACCAAAGAAGAAGTATGGGGAGAAGCGAGGAAATAAAGGCACGGACCCCACCCTGCAGCCACAAGCTCTCTGTCACCAGGTCAGCGCAAGGTTCGTGCCCTTGCGCTTCCAGTCTGTGGTCAATGAAATAAGAACCGGGGCAGCACCAGCTGTGTGGGAGCCAAGTGATAAGCAGAAAAGGGTGCAGCAGACAGGAAAAGATTGCCTCATTCTAGTCCAGACATGCCTGCCTCTCTCGTCAGGACCAGCTGCAAGTCACGAAGACAGGAAGGGCCCTGCTGAGTCAGATCGAAGGTACCCACATTCTGCCAGCAACAGCAGCCAGCTATAAATGACTCCAGAAAGCTTTCAAAGACAGGCCAGTGAGATGCCTCAAATTCCAATGGGGCCTCGAATCTAGACTCTTGTTAATTTTTTGGCATTTGATAAGCCTCACAACTTCTTTTTAGGCTTATTCAGATGTAGGGCAGTGCGAATGACTCCCACCCCCCACCCCCGGTGCTGAGCTGAGGGGGAACAAAATAACAGCAGCAACAACAACATTAATAATACAACACCTATATGTCTACAGGTGCCTTCTGATAAAAAAGCAACTGTACCAAAATGAATTATTGCGAAAATAAGAAGTATTTGGGGTGCGGCACCAAAGGTTGTCCTCGCTCAGGGCGCCATATTACCCAAGTCCCCACCTGGGTTATCAGAGCAAAATGTGACATACTCTCAGCTTAGAGCACAAGTTAAAGCAAATGAGGAACTGATTTGGTAAAAGCAGTGCTTTTTTTCTAAAAAAAATATTTAGGGGTACTCTCATTTTGACTCAAGAAAATCACCATTTTACAGTTCAAATCGGGGAAAATAAATACAGTAAATGGACAAAAGTACAAAGATTCACAAAATGTTTAGGGGTATGCAGACGCCAGGAAAAAAGCACTGGGTAAAAGACATGGTTTTTGTTAACCAGTATAGATTTTGTCATATCAGACTTAAAAACTTTAATAATAACTAGAGGCTGCCACCCCTGCTTGTGTTGCTCACTAATCCACCACTTGCCAACCCCCACCCCTCCCCCCACCCCAACCCCTATCCACTCACAGCCCCTTCAAGCTCCCCATATTCTCACACTCTTCTGTGTCCCACCCCCCTGGTTTATCCAAACCCCTGCTCTTGTTTAAAACCACCATTTTGAAACTTGCCTTCTCTTTTGCTTCTCTTGCCCATGCTGACTTCATGAAAACCCAAGATTGCGCTGAGACAAATCTTCCAATGGAGGACTGGATGGTGACAGCCTTAACTTTTTATGTATATAGGAGGAAATATAGCTATTAGACCATGGTGAAGATATGCTCTCAGATCAGCTGATTTTATCATAAACAAACCACTCGCTCTCTTTTCGGCACCTTATTTTGTTTCAGTGTTCTGTCATTTTTAAATTTAAATCATGGCTGGGCATGCAAAAGCTGGAAGTGGCCCCGGCTCTTCTGGACCCTTCAGAAGGGCAAACAGGGAATTAATGTGCCAGCTTTCTCCCCTGTTCTCTGCCCTCAACAGCAGGTATTCAGTGATATGCTGCCTCTGGGCTTGTGAGTTCCCACGGCTCATAGTTATGGATTGAGTTATTCTATAGGAATGTCTTTAATTGCATCCATATGCAATACCCACTTGACATTCCCAGCCTCACCTAAAGTTGCTGGGGATTGAAACTGGGACCTTCCGCATGCAAACCTACCTCGCTGGGTTGTTGTGAGGATAAAAAGAAGGGGAGAATGGTGAGTGGCATCCTGAGCTCTTTGAGGGTGGGACAGAAATGCATTAAGGCAGAGTCCACCACCTTCAAAGGGAGTCTGTTCCACTGCTGAACAGCTCTTACAGTCAGAAAGTTATTCCTGAAGCTCGACTTCCGGGTTGGCGCCATCGCCGAATGGCGGACTCCCTCCGAGCTCCGGAGGGAGTCTGCTCGGCAGGGGCTGGGTCCTACCGCACCGGCGATGCGGGGACCCTTAAAAACCACGGCCACGAGGGTCGTGGACATGGAGACTCGGCTGGCACCGCTAGCGCCCTCCCGACTCGTGAAGGAGCCTTTTTAAAGGCTAAGGATCGGGTGCCGGGGAGAAGCGTGGTGCTTTGAGTCCTCTGCTATCCCTGCCGAGCGCAGCCGCATGCCATCCGGCGGAGAGCGCTGACTTCTTCTATTGAAAATTCGGACTTTTAGACAACAACCCGTGAGTAATTTGGAAACTGGGTTTAAAAGGAGGAAAAAAAGAATTTCTTTTTGAATTGGATACGAGCGGGGGGGGATCCAAAAAGGAAGTCAGTCCCCCCCCCTATTGTAAATCTTTCAAGACAAGGACGGGGCAACCAAGGTCCAAAAAGATTTGTATTGCTGATAAAAACTAAGAATTTCACGATGGGGAATTATAAGAACTGTGCTGGAGGATGAACTGAGGGAGAAGAAACGTAACCCCCCCCCCCCTGGGAACCGGGGTGATTGAAGAGAGAGCCTGGTGAAAAGAGTCGGAGATTTTGACAGCTGTCAAAGTAGCTGTCAAAATCGGAAAGCAGAGAGGATTTTATTATGAGAACTTTGCTGGCTAAATTTGTTACAATTTGCTACAATTTGTTAAAACTTGGATACAAAATGGCGAAAATATGGATAACAATCGGACTTTTGGACTAGAGAAGACAAAGTTATAACAATCCCCCTAGAGGAGTTTCGGGATATTACAAAGATGGTCGTAAGTGAAAAAAACACCATTGGAATTTTACAGGACTGGTTATCTTCTGGGAAAGCTGCGAAACGGAAACAATATTTTGTCTACAGGGTGTTCAGCTAAAGGAGACAATAGAATTTTCTATTGAAGAAAGGAAGGGACTGAACGCAAGTTTTTGTTCCTGAATAATAATAATCCCTGCAGACTTGCTAAGCTTCTGAATTAGAACGTTTCAGCAGCGGAACAAGAGGAAACTGGACTACGATTTGGAAAGAACAATGGGGGGAGTTTTATTATAGATCTGAAGTTAAGTGTTCTAAAAATGTTTATGAAAGGGAAAAAAAAAAAAGAGAAAAGAAAAAACCAGCAAGGAGTTGGGGGAAATAGGTGATTTATGGATTGTAAGAATCCCAGGCGGATAACATGGTTTGGTGGTCAGGGGGAAATTAAACCGGGGACAGGGGGGGAGAACTATAATCCAAAGGCTTGTTAACTTCTTTTTTTTTGAACTAGCTTTGTCTTATCTATTATACTCTTTATTTCTTATTTCTGATACTTTTATTATGTGGGGAGTTTTTATTATTAAAAAAAGGGAAATTGTGGAATGAAAATGGGGTGGGCCTTGGGAAAGAAATTTTTTGTGTTTTATTAAGGGTATTGATGTGGAGTGCAGAAATTTTAAATTCGAATAATGGTTTAACAAATTAAGTTTTTAATTAGAACTGAGAGCTTGTGGAGCCAACAATATGAAAAAGGAATATGGTAGGGGTGGGGGAAGGGGGGAGTCCCAGAAAGCGGATATATGAAAATAAGGATATATGAAAATATGTAAATTCTTGCTTTCTGTATTTTCTTTTTTTTTTGAAAATTTTAATAAATATTATTTAAAAAAAAAAAAAAGAAAGTTATTCCTGAAGCTTAGTCAGAATCTCCTTTCTCGTAACTTGGATCCATTGGTTTGGGTGCTACTCTTCAGAGCAGAAAACAAGGTTGCGCCATCTTCCATGTGACAGGCCTTTAGATATTTGAAGATAGCTGTCATACCTCCACTCAGCCACTCTTTTCCAGGCAAGACTTACCCAGCTCCTTCAACCATTCCTCATGAGGCTTTGTTTCCAGATCCTTGATCATCTTGGTCGCTCCCCTCTGCACACATCCCAACTAGTCAATTTGTTGTTGTTGTTTAGTCGTGTCCGACTCTTCGTGACCCCATGGACCAGAGCACGCCAGGCACTCCTGTCTTCCACTGCCTCCTGCAGTTTGATCAAACTCATGCTGGTAGCTTCGAGAACACTGTCCAACCATCTCGTCCTCTGTCGTCCCCTTCTGCTTGTGCCCTCCATCTTTCCCAACATCAGGGTCTTTTCCAGGGAGTCTTCTCTTCTCATGAGGTGGCCAAAGTATTGGAGCCTCAGCTTCAGGATCTGTCCTTCCAGTGAGCACTCAGGGCTGATTTCCTTAAGAATGGAGAGGTTTGTTCTTCTTGCAGTCCATGGGACTCTCCAGCACCATAATTCAAAAGCATCAGTTCTTCGGCGATCAGCCCAATATCCTTATTAAATTGTGCCACCAGGAACTGAGCACAGAGAGGACTTAGAAATCTCTGACTCTGCCAGGTGGTGATACTCTTAGCTCAACCTTTGTCAACCTTGGCTCCCCAGATGTTATGGGACTACAACTCTCATCAACCCTAGCAAGCAGGGGGACCAGTGGTCAGGAATGAAGGGACTTGTAGTTGAAGGGACAAAACCTGGCCCCCCAAGGTTGAGCTAATAATGCCTGGCCATGCATTTTTATACACCCCCACCATAGAAACTAACTCTTAGGGGTCGAGTGGTCTTTGCCCTCCCATAAAATATTTAACGGGGTTGCCCCCTCCCCAGTTGACGAACACTGCCAATCAAATAGTGTGAATACACAGCATCATGTGATCGATTATGCTGGGCGGGGCTTACCTGCCCCCTCAATATTTTATTCAAATTGCCACCCCTGACCCCCCCCCCCCCGCAAAAAGAGGGACGCGCGACGCCTTGCTCTCAGGGGACTTCTCCGCGCAAGGCTGCGACCAGGCTCCCCAAAACGCAGCGCGGCTCGACGGATGTTATGCCGCGCGCAGGAAGGGAGAGGAAGCTCGCTGTCCCCGGCCTCGCACTTCGGGAGGGAAAGAGAGAGAGAAAGAAAGGAAAGAAACGTCGGTGGGGGAGGGCGCGCCGGGTTGTAAAACAGGCGTGGCCAGGCGAGATTTCCTGGTCCTGCCCAAGAACAGGCAGCGCACAACGAGGGCAGTCCCGACGCCCACCTCGCTCCTCTCCAAGCTTGCTTTCCTTGGGCGGCGTTCAGGCGGACTCATGGAACGCTTAAAGCACGAAAGGAGCTGAATTTGTCTCTTCCTCGAAGGCACTTCGGGGTTCTCCCCCCACAACTTGGTGGAAACTTGCCAGGCTCCCTGCTACTTGGTAAGTTTGGTTTCCTGTGCGCTCCTGAGCTTCGCGCTCGCCTCTGCTGCCCGACCCGGTTGTTGTTGCTAGAACTTTAACTGCTGGTTTTCTCTCTCGACCCTGTTGTCTTTCGCTTTGTTGTTCTCCGCTCCAAGGCTCCTCTTGCGCGAGCCTTGCCCACTGGGATCGAGTTGCTCGCAGAACGTGGACAAATATATATATTTACATATATCCCCCCCCCCTTGGTGAGCTGCAGGGCCTTTCAGGAAACGGGGAGGGCTTTCAGAAGGCCCATAGGCAAATTCAGCTTGGGCAGAGAGTTTTCCGCTTTCGAGTTCCGAAAGCAACCAAAACCAGAATTTTGTGTATTGTTGTATCGGTTTTGGGAGCTGGGTCGTTTCTCTTCCCCACCTTTATTTAACTCGATTTCGGGTGAAAGCATCTAAAAACAATCGGCCCCTTAGTTTCACATGGCTGCTTGGCTGCTCCTGTTTTTAAAAACAAGACTGAAACTCAAGGGTTGATGAACTTAAAGTGCTTTTCCTGTTGAACGTACACATCTTTTCCCTGACATATTAATAAACTATCCTATTTATCAGAGGTTTGTTTCTTTCATTCTCCATTGGGGAAGGCAGATGAGTGTGTGTGTTTTTTAAAGTTTCCCTCCTTTGAAATATTTAAATCGGCAGACTTGGGGAAGAGGAGCTTTAACTTGTATTGAGAGGTATTCCCCCCTCCTCCCATGAAAACTGAATTCAGTTCTGCTGAACATTTTCCTGAGAGCAATTTCCTGGCTTCCCATTGAGTGTTTGCGTAGCTCATTTGACAGGAAAATTATGACTTATTTGCCACACCCTGTCTCATCCCTTTGGCTTTCTGAACTACTTAGTTGCTTGTTTTCAGGTGAAAAGTTTAGATAAGTGACGCTATATTTTTTCCTGATAAAATAGTAGTAAACTAACAGTATACTAGTGGTGAGACATTTTGCATCCGATAAATGGGGGTTCATAGAATCATATAATTGTAGACTTAGAAAGGGACATTTAGTCTAACCCCCTGAAAAGCAGGAATCTCAAAATGTGGTCCTCCACTCAATTTGAAACCGTACTGCTTAGCTTTGCAAATGTGCTAACATTTTTGTTGTCGTTCATAGGATGATGGCAAGTTAGTAGGCTCAAAACTAAACCATCCAGCTGAATAACTCCTACTGCTGAATTTATTATCTGTCTTCAGCTAACTGCATGCCGGCCCTACTGTTAGGCAGGGTGGAGTACATTGGCAGGATGGAAAGAAAAGGTGTGCGTTTCATGTGGCCTGCCCTCCTGTGCAGCAGAGGATGCTGCCCTGTTGTCCGTGGTGAAGAAAGAATTGGCTACTAGGCTGGTTAGCTTCTTGGGCCCTGTCTGAACTTTACATTTAAAGCAGGATCATATCACTTTAACAGACATGGGTTCACCCAAAGAATTGGGGGGGGGGGGAGTGTAGTTTGTTAAAGGTGCTGAGAGTTGCCCCATTCCCTTTAAAGAGCTACAATTTGCAGAGTTCCCTGGGAAGAGGGATTTAGTGTTAAACCACTCTTCGAGTTGGAACTCTTTTGAGGGGATTAGGGACTTACAAAGGGAAACTTGCAGACTTACAGAGAATAACTTCTTGCATGTAGAAAGCTATCTTCTTCCACATTGTGCTCACTCAGTTCGGTTGTTCCTGTGGATACGCTGGGTCCTTGGAAAAGGTACCCTTGCTGGGCAGGGTATCCTTGGGAGGCCGGAAAATGGGACTGTGGGTAACCTGAATTTCTTGGGTGCTCTGTGCAAAGTGAGAAAGGTGGCACTGGCCAGAAAAGTTTTGCCTGGACACAAAATGATAAAACCTTGCAACTCTTGGGAGTGGCCCTGCCTGTGGATTTGCTAGGCAAGGCAAAGTCTCATCTGGTACTGATATGCTGATGCTTCAGACACAACCACTCCCTGCCTTGTACTTCCCATTGAGTCACCAAGCATTCCAGTTACTTCACAGTTAGCAGCTCTGATTTTAAATTCCTCTTGTTAGTTGGCAGACTAAATTTATTTCTGAATAAAAACAGAGCCTGTTTCCTTGAACAGGGGTGAAACATTGTAGGTGTGGAGTGGTACTATCAGAGCCATAGAATCACAGAGTTGGACGAGAGCCTGAGGATCATCTCGTCCAACCTGAATATGCAGCTGTCCCATACAGGGATCACACCTGCAATCTGTGGTGGCTGTTGTAGTTCTAGACCTGGAAGCTAGCCAAGGGCCAAATCCTGTGTTGGTGTAATGACAGGAGCACCACTGAAGATGGGTTCCCTGCCGCAATCCTCATTTTCCTCGCTTACACTGTGAATCTTTACATCCATGCGCCAAGCTCTTAGCAGTTGATGTGGAGAGGACACTGAGACCTGAAGTCAAGCGAATGACTGCACATTTGTGGGGTCCCAGTGCCATAGGATGGTCACACAGTGAACACTGCTTTTTGTTCAGTAACGAATTCCTCACAGATAGTGCCATAGGAGAGAGCCAGAGAGTGGTTTCCATAATGTGTCACTGTTCCGCAAACGGTGGCTTTCAGTTGGGTGACAAAAGTTCAAGGCTATGCCTCTTAGCTCTGTTTCCACAGCACGATGGGATTGTGTGGAAAGTACTTGTAAATTTTGCTATCATGCACAATTTTTAGCCTGCTGGCTATTATGTTTATGGTCTATGTGGTCTGGAACCTGCATACCTTTGGGATTTTCTTATCTCTCGTACGTCTTTCTGCTTCTAAGACAATCAGAGGAGGCCTTGTTGAGAGTGTGTCACATGGAGAACACCCAAGGGGGGGGGCTATTGTGATGAAACGAAATCTAGGAATTCTTAGATTAACCATTGTTTGTTGTTACATCCCAACCAGGAAACTGTGGTTACTAGGATCACAACAAGTCAGGATCTTAAACAAACTCCAAATAGTTAGAGGGTTAGTCAGCCAAGATATGTGCACCTGAACCAAGCTAATGAGTATTGGCTTCCTCTTATTGAGAGTGTGCTTCTTGATGACTTTGGGATCAAAATGTGTGGGTCATTCAAATGTGTGAGACAGAGTGAGCACTTGATACACGGTCTCATTGAAGGGTCAAGAATGTTTCTGCCCCCAGCTTTTGTTTTGTGTTTCTCAGCGCTGCAGAAATGACTGCAGGCAAGTACTTGGTGTCTTGAGCAGGGCTGTAGCTAAGGCGTGGTGAGGTGGGCCCCCACCAGGGGTGCAGGCGATGGGGGTCCCTCCACAAAATCGGCTTAAAAATATGTCCATAAATATAAATGTTGATTATTGCCTCATAAGAAACGGTTTTAAATAGAGGGTGAATCGAATGGATGGGGGTTGGGGTTGGAGGAGAGGTGGAAAGAAGAGCTAATTTGTCCGTGGCTAGGGGGTGCAATCTGGATGGTTCTGCCAGGGGTGCGAGATCACCTAGCTATGGTTCTGGCGTTGATAAAAAGAAGCTACTGGCATTACTGAAGGATATTTTTCTGATAGGCAGTGTATAGCGGGGAAGAGTATGATCTAAAGGCCTGGTACAGAAGCTGCTACCTTGAAAGCATATGATATTAAAATCATAATGATAATTCTTCAGAACTTTTACATATGATCCCACTTAAGATCTCTTAGTGAACTGTTTGCTCATGATTCCTCTCCAAATCCTCACCTTCTCCACCAGTGACTTTTAAATGTGGCTTAGCATTGGATCTGCAATGACACTAACTATGGTTCATGCTAAGCTGAGTTTGCAAACCCAGACGTAACACCAAGCGTTTAAATGGGTTAAGAGGCTAATGCTAACCAATATTCCCCCTGGTTAGTGCAGATGCAGAGTAACACTAAACAGTGGCTTATAGTGGACAAAAAGAGGGAGATCTGTGCCTTGAAAAAGAGGCAAAAAGCGGTGTCTGCTCCCTATTTCATAACCAGTGTTAAGAGGTTGGTAACACCAATTCTTTTCCTGGCCATAGAGATGGTGACCAGTTCTAGTAAGATGCAAAAAAGTTGTCTAAATGGAAACCACCTTTACAAATTGTTTTGTTTCTTCAGGGGAATGAGCAGTAGGCAGTGCAAACTATTGATCAGTTTGCATATGTTTACATTTGCCCACTACCTAGCCTTTGAGGTTCAGTTTCAAACAAATATGGCGGGTTGGGTGGGAGAAGCCTTTTTAAAACCACACCACCACCACCAAAGTTGTTGAATGTCTGCAAGAAGTGTTAACATCTTGATCTCCTGGTGGAGCTTTGCCATTGCTTCCAGAGGAAACAAAAAGGCTAACGGCTTCCTTAAAAGACTGGCACATTTATTACAGCACGAGTTACTTCTGGAAATTGGACTGAAGATGGTGACCCAGAACTGCTCTGTCTCTGTCACGGCAACGTTCTTGTGAAACAGCTTCCTGAAGGGAGTCTGCCAAACATTGTCTTTGGGGATGCTTATGAAAACAACCAGGGTGGGTTTTGTTTTGTTTTGTTATAGTTGTGCATGCAAAACACTTCTTGAAATTCTTTAGCCTTTTTATTGCGGCCAGAGAATTTGGGACGCTGTTACACTGAATTTCATCAGGGAGAAGCAGTTGAATCCAACAGTTCCTCAGCAGTATCAATAGTACAGCTCCTTTTTTCCTTTTTTGGGGGGTGGGTGGGGAGCTGCTGCAGCAGCAAGTTTGGGCAATGGGACCTCCATTTTGCATTCTTCAGCAGTAGCAATGCACGGCATCGTAGAGGAAAAATAGGGGCTGTCACCAAAAATGGTGGAGAATATTCAGCCAAAAAATCTGCAAAGTGGACTTTTTCTGGAGTGAGTGGGATCTCTCTTGTCTTCTGAGAAATTTTTGGCTTGGATCTAGTTCTTTGTAATGGACTGACTCCCCCCCCCCCCGCCCAACTGTTTCATGGATATTTTATTTGATTATACAATGGCTGTTTTTGAGAGCTCTTGTTTGAACAATCTCCCGTATATATATTTTTTCCTTTTTCTTCAGGGTTTTAAGGATCAATAATGAATTTGCAAGCTTAGTTTAAAGAAGGTGGCCAGATGGTCGCCTTATTTATTGGGAGATGCTAGCAAAGGAAGGGACAGAGGAAGCTGGATATACTTCTGCCGGCTATAATGAAAAGATACAAGAATGAGGAAATAGGAGAATAGCTTCCACAAAGAATGTCCTCCTCTTTCCCTCAGCAACCTCAAAAAACTGTGTTTATACTTCATTTCTTTCTGCTATTTATAAGCTTTCCTTTTCTGTCGAGCCTTCAGAGCGTCTGTCACATTTGTATCCTGTCCTTTGCACTGGACAATAGAAAAGGTACTAAAAAGACACAAACAACTAAAATCCTCAAGTAAAATCCCACACAAAGACACTGCTAAATAGAAATGTGGGTTTTCTGGAAGAGTTTGGATCGCTTAATGAATCTGGAAGAATTCTCAGTGCCCTAAATCACTAGAAATCTGATTTAGCGCATTCAAGTGACATCACATTTAATAAATAAAATGTTTTTTAATTAAAAATTTGTATAAATTTCTGAAATGATTTTCAAGAAGACAAAAGTAGCTGAAATGAATTCTATGATTGCAGGGGAGGAAAGTCAATAAAGTGCATACAGGCAGTGTTAGAAATTAGCCAGGCGCATTTTGCAACTAATGTGGGTCCAGTTGCGACCACATGGAGATCTCTGGATGCCAGGTTAGCGCCTGGGGAAAACAAAATGAGAAGGATAGGACATATTTTCCTGAAGCTTGCTTCTGTTTTATTCTGGATTGGCTTGCTTGATGTTTTGATATGTTGTAAACCACTTTGAGATTTGTACTTTAAAATATAAAGCAGTATGTAAATGAAAATAATGATGATGATGATGATGATGGTGATAATAAACTCAATTACGAAAAAAGGCCACACAAACGGCACCTAGACATCCCATTGTGGCGATCACAACCTAGGTTTAAGGTGCCATTTAGCAATTATATTATATACAGTGGTACCTCAGGTTATATATGCTTCAGATTACATACGCCTCAGGTTATGGACTCCACTAACCCAGAAATAGTGCTTCAGGTTAAGAACTTTGCTTCAGTTTGAGAACAGAAATCGTGCTCCAGCGGCAGCAGGAGGCCCCATTAGCTAAAGTGGTCTTCAGGTTAAGAACAGTTTCTGGTTAAGAATGGACCTCCGGAACGAATTAAGTACTTAACCTGAGATACCACTGTATATGAGTTTCTAACTCTGGCTGCAGTCCTAAAGCTGGCTTAAGGGCAGGTGGAAAGCCATAGAATGCAGGTATAGGGACCACCAGGCAGGAAAGTCCATCAGTCAGAGAGCACTTACGCCACCAGAGGCCACCTGAAAACTCAGTTGGCATAGGTAGGCTGCCACCAGTACATTTTGCCAGTAGCATGTGGGGTGGGGAGGCAGCCAAGGATCTACAGGACCTTAAAGGTAAAGGGACCCCTGACCATTAGGTCCAGTTGTGGCTGACTCTGGGGTTGCGGCGCTCATCTCGCTCTATAGGCCGAGGGAGCCGGCGTACAGCTTCCGGGTCATGTGGCCAGCATGACTAAGCTGCTTCTGGCGAACCAGAGCAGCACACGGAAACACCGTTTACCTTCCCGCCAGAGCGGTACCTATTTATCTATTTGCACTTCGATGTGCTTTCGAATTGCTAGGTTGGCAGGAGCTGGGACCGAGCAACGGGAGCTCACCCCGTCGCAGGGATTCGAACCGCTGACCTTCTGATCAGCAAGTCCTAGGCTCTGTGGTTTAACCCACAGCGCCACACAGGACCTTAACTCGCTCCATTTCCCCAGACATCCCCAAAAGGAGTCCTCAAGCTACACCACCCCCAGAGGTGATATAGTGGATCTCCTGTTTGCTGCAGTGGAAGGAGAAAGAAATGCGGAAGGCAGAAAGAGAGGAGCATCCAGCCTCCACTGTGGTTGCAGTGAGTGGGAAGGACATTGATAGCTCGGCCATGGCTTTCACCTCCCCACCCACCAAACAACAAAAAAGAATTGCTGTGGCTGTGGTGTTTAAATCCTTAAACACATTCAAACTTTACTTGAAAATATTTTTATTGGAATACTTGTAAATATTTCAAATGACATATAATAGTAATAGTAGTAGTAGTAGTAGTACAGTAATAATAATAATAGTAATAATAATAAAAAATTGTAGTAGTAGTAGCATTACCCCACCCTTTTCTTTAACATGACTTTTTATATAATTTACATATAAAGTAGAGAATTGCTAAAAACACAGTAACACACATTTCTCTTACATTGTTTAGATTTTAAGACAAAAGAAGAAGAAAAGCTCTTAAAGCTATCAGTGTATTCATTTTCACATGCATGAAGAACTGTACATGTAAATATCTATCTGCTTCCTGGGGATGGTTAAGTACAGCTTGGCTTTCAGCTTTGACTAGTCACCATTCCAGTTGCCCAGTTTATTTGTACTGTGTTCATCCACCATGTTACTAATTAATTTTATGAAACAACGCATTTCTAAAAGTGGAAAAATTAACACCAGCCGCCGCTGGTTGCAAGCAGCACTTTCCAGATTTCTGGCAGAAGAAATGTGCTTTTACTGGTTTCTGTAACTATAGTGCCATTGTCCACCTCTCTTTAGCTCACAAAAGGACCACTTGTGCTCATTTTTTGCATCAGGACAGACAAGAGGCCGAAGATGGTTGGTAGCAGACTTGGAGTCAGCTGCTGTTCAGGTTTCTGTGTCTGGAGCATGAGACTGGAATCTTCTCCCCTTCCTTGAGTAGAGCCCGTTGCCTGACTCTTCCTTGCTTTTCTGTAAAATCAGCCCTCCACCCTTCCTTTGCTCCCAGTTGATCGTGAGCAGAAATGTTGCGCCTGTCAAGTCAGAACTAGAATGAGAAAATTTCTTCTGTCGTCATCGGCTGCATCAAGTTTAACTAAAGTAAAGTCCTTTGGCTCTAACGAACTGCTTAAGGTTGCTTCGTGGTGGAACTGGTCCTGTCTTCCCATCTGCCATTTGAAAAACGCCTTAGCTGGGCAAACGTAAATAAGAAAGCGTCTTGGTTTATGTGCTTGGTGCTAGGGGATCCTGAACTTTAGCCTTCTCTGTGGTAGCATCAATGACTGATTGCCTTGCCGCAACAATGCTCCTAGCTATAATCCCAAGCATTCTCTGGGCATTCTACTCAGTACAATAGAGTTCAGACAGGTCACGGCTGAGACATAGGCGAATGAAAGGAACCTCTGGAGGGAAAATGCACAATGGGAAAAAAGGTTCCCAGCTAGCCTGACTTTCAACTGCTGCGCCTGCTGGTCACATGATGGACAACCTGATGTAATGGGTGGAGGGTTGGATTTGGAACAGGCAGACCTGGGTTCAAGCCGTTGTTTTGACCTTGAAGCTCTCTGGGAGGTCCAGGGGCAATTCACTATTCTTCAGCCTAATCTCTCTCACAGGTAATTGTGAGAAAAAAATAGCACAGTCTGCAACCTCCTTGGAGAAAGTATGTAAAAGTGATGGATAATTTAGAGTACAGTGGTACCTCGAGTTAAGTACTTAATTCGTTCCAGAGGTCCGTTCTTAACCTGAAACTGTTCTTAACCTGAAGCACCACTTTAGCTAATGGGACCTCCTGCTGCTGCCGCGCCACCGGAACATGATTTCTGTTCTCATCCTGAAGCAAAGTTCTTAACCTGAAGCACTATTTCTGGGTTAGCAGAGTCTGTAACCTGAAGCGTATGTAACCTGAAGCATACGGTATGTAACCTGAGGTAGCACTGTAGTAGTGTGTGCATCTGTTTTTGGTTTTCATTACTGGAAACTGCCCCCAGGGTATAGGTTTTTTAAATGAAGAATTTCAGAATTGGAAGGGACTCTGAGGGTCATCTAGCCAACCCTCTGCAATGCAGGAATCTTGACACATGGTCCCCCGTCCAATTTGAAACCATCCCAGACCCTGCTTAGCTTTGCAAACGTGACAGCAGCTTTTGAGTGCTGCACCACTAGAAGCCATTCAGGATCAGAAACACACAGACTGTTTGTTGTAGTGGAATCTCTTATGGGTTGCTGTTGCATGAGCATAGAATTGTAGAGTTGGAAGGGAACCTAAGGGTCATCTAGTCCAACCCCCTGTTGGGGAAGACTGGTTTAAGAGTCAGGACTGGGCTGACTATGCAGAAAGCTGAACTGCTTCAGGCAGCAGATTTGGGGCATCTTTCAGAACTGGAAGATTATTTTTTTACTCGTACAAAAACCAAACGAAAGTGAGCTTGCTGATGCCCCACCACAGTATCGCAGCTGTTCTGCTTCGTTCCTCTTTTTCTTCTTCCTTCTCTCTAACTCAAAACTAAATATGAGGTGTGGACTTCTCTGGACTGTCTCTCCTTCCACTTCAGTTGGAGGGGACCCAAGGTGTGCGCTCGTGGCTATTGGGCATGGAAGGGTGATGGTGCAGGATGTCTCACCTGCAAGACTGTGTGGCTGATGAGGAACAGCTGTCATAGCAACAACACAAGGAGGAGGTAGGGCTCAGGGGACCAATTCTGGTTTTGCAAGGTAGGGGTGGGGACACAGGAAAAAAGTGTGTGTTGTGGGGATATGTGGTGTGGTTATATGCAGAAAGTAAGTACCACTGAGTTCAGCAGGACTTACTAGCAGGTAAGCATGCATAGGACTGTGGCTTTATGAAGTAGAAGGAAGGAAGGGTTAGATGAAGATGCAAATATGTGTTTTGGTCTTTCCAGTGTGTGGGGTGTGTGTGTGTGTGTGTGTGTGTGTGTGCTTTTGAGCAGCAAAATGTCTTGCCACAGCCACAGCATTAAACCCTATGATATGTTACGGTGTGAAGTGGGTGCTAAAACTCATAATGAGATTTTTGCAGGTCTGCATAGTAACATCTAGGCCCTTAGCAAAGTAGGCAGTATCATTCTAGGCCACTGAAACGTGTCAGAATCAAACCTCCTTTTCCGCCACATCTGTTATCCCAGGCTTAGTTTCGCTTCCTCTCTCAACAGGTGTGGCATCTCCTGGTTAAGCCAGAGGCTGCTTTATTTATGCCTCAGATGAGTGGCTGCATCTTTGAAGTTTTGAAGGTTTTTTTTTTTTTGTTTTGTTTTGTTCTGAGCACATTCTTGCCGTGTCATTTCGGGGGTAACTTTTGTAAGGTCTTTCAAAGGGCTCCCAAGAGCTGCCAAACAATTCATTATTATTTTTTAGATGAGGCCTGCGACATAAAAGCGTTTTGAGAGAAGTTGTCTACATTCTCAGTGAAGGAGTCATCTCACAATGGGTGAAACTTTCTCATGACCCCCATCCTAGTTGAGAGAAAAAGAGAGAGAGAGAGTGTGTGTTTGTTGGAAAGCCTTTTTTTTCTAAATAACACAGTGAAGAACAGTAACTTTTCATACATCTTGAATTCTTTTCTGCATTTTTGGCCGAAAATTGCAGTATGCACGTCGTCACTGCTCTTCAGTTCCGATGTAGGTTCCTACACACTATTGAAGTTTCTCTAAAGTGTGTCTTGTTTTCTGAGACTAGCTCAGATGTAAGTTGGAATAAAGGCATCTAGAAACCCTAAGCTGCCTCGCTGGCCAGTAAATTACTTCCAATCTTTGTCAGTCATATGCAAAGCAGGGTCTTTTCATAGGCATTTTTATTATTATTAATGAAGCTTTAGAGGTGGCTGGGGAGTGAATTCTTGAGAAACATAGTGTGATCCATCCAGAGGGGAAGGGAGAAACTGCCACACTGAAAAAATATGGGCTTGGTAAGAAAGAAGTGTCCCTTTTATGAATGTCACCCACCCACGCAACTAGACCAGCGTGCGAGTTGGAATTGGCATTTGGAATGTACATTCATGGAACAAATAGACGAAACAAATGGTTGCTTTTGAAACGCTACTAAACGCCACCAGCATGCATGGTAATATGCAAACAATAATGAGTTATGTGCATGCAAAGTAAGTCTTTATTTGAAAGGACGCTGAGTAGTCTGTTGGTTTCTGGAAATCTGGAATGTAGCTGGGGAAGCACGACACAAACAAGCTAAAGGTTGGAGGGTGATTACAGATCTCCCCCCTTTTTTCTTTTTTACCAAATTGCCAAACTTCAGTGTGCATTCCACCACATGGTAAGTTGTTCACCCGCATTACCCTGCCAAGTGGTGATGGTGGTTGTTTTTAAAAAAACAGTGAGATGCTAATGTCCTGACAATCGGGAAGATTTGCTCTTTTCCTGCCTAAATGAATACGGTTCATCCACTCCCCAGCCCCTAGCCAAAATGCTTAGAACAAATTTCCAACAACTTATTTTTCTTTTTTGGGGGTAAACTCTAGCTTATGGGTAGGCAAACTAAGGCCCGGGGGCCGGATCCGGCCCATTTGCCTGCTAAATCCAGCCCACGGACAGTCCGGGAATCAGCATGTTTTTACATGAGTAGAATGTGTGCTTTTATTTAAAATGTATCTCTGGGTTATTTGTGGGGCATAGGAATTCATTCATCCCCCCCCATTAATAGTCCGCCCCCCCAAGGTCTGAGGGACAGTGGACCGGCCCCCTGCTGAAAAAGTTTGCTGACCCCTGCAAGTCAAGCTGCTTTTGAAAAGGGGCGAATGTGAACAGAGAAGTGGTTTAGAGGGGTTGCTTAAGCATTTCCTGGCAAGCTTAGTTTTCAACTTCAAATGGTGCCCCACCCCTCCAACTATTTGTCCTCCTTCCAGGATCTAAACTCTTGTAGTCTCCCAAACATGTGTCTGAAGCCTCTTGGGCTGTGTTAGGAATCAGCTTGGGGAGCAAAATTTGGGTAGGCCAAACAGCAACCAGGAAATGGATTTTAAGCACACACACCCCATCACTTCTCCCCTCAAATCTGCCATGTCCAAAACTGCTTTTGTTTGCAAAAAGTTGTAGGTAGTGCTTTGTAAGTTAGCACATGTGTGTGCAATTTTTTGTGCAAACAAATATATCTCTTAGTTCAGGAAGGCAGGAGTGGGGGATGGTGAGAAACAACACTGATTTCCGAAGTCCTCCTGTTAGGAATACAGATTCACCCTAGTGTAAATGTTTTAACTGTTTGGGATCCAACAAGGAAGTTTGGGTCGGTTCAGGATATGAAAACCCCTAAGGGGGTGTGTCAGGAAAAAGGCCATACCAGGCAAGCAAGACAAAGCTTATTAAAAGGGTCTGATAGTAGGAAGAAGACACATCAAGTAGAATAAGAAAGTTAACAGGCATACACAAGGTAAGGCTAAGCTAGAGTGGCCTGGACGTTAGCTGCTATAACCTACTAAGCAGCCTCTTCCATATACTGGGGCCTCACAAGAATACTCAAATAATCACAGCTCCACTTGCTTTTCAATGCATTGAAACGGGGCAAAGGAGCCTAAATGGCTCGCCAACTCCCAGAAAAGCTTATCTTAACTCAGTAATCCTTTGGAGCAGGGTTCATGGCATCCATGAAAGCTTTGCAGCAAGGCCAGTGGGCAGATGCCCCAGACTCTGAGATTTCAGTTGTGGTTTTTTGTTTTGTTTTTAAAGTAAGTTTCTGGCCCTCCTAGGGGAAAAAAAAACACTATGGGGCAAAATGTGCTGTTAACTTCTAATCTAAACAAATTATGTGAAATGAGGGTGGTGTGGCTGCCTTGTACATTTTTACTGGTAATAAGAATTGTTCCTTGTTACTAGACAGTAACAGCACCAGTGTCTGTCTGTGTGAAATCTCCATAACTAGGACCAGCAAGACCCAACTGATTTCCCATGGTAATCATAAGGTCGTCGGGGGTGGTTGTCTCTCTAATGTTGTGTTATGCCACTCTCCCCATGGCAGCCATTTTGGTTATGCCACATACCCTGAACTCAGCCAGCTTGGGACTGACGCTTCCGACACTCCCTAAATATTAAAATTGTGCCCACTGGTCCAAAAAAGGTTGGCAACCCCTGCCTTGGAGTGCACTTTCCACACTTGGCATCTGATTCCTTCTGACGTTGTGCTTTTGTAAAGCAGTTCCTCAGTAGGGGAGGCACTGTAGTGTCTGAGTTACAGGAAGACCGTATTCTTCAACTGTGTCCTGCAAATCTCTCGGAAAAAGGAACTGCCTTGGGGCAAGAAGAGTTGCACTTTACATTTTACACAAGCCTACATAGGGTATAGATTTGGATTCTTTTAAAAGCAGGATTTAGAGCCCATAATTATTGTTGTTATTGTTTTGGCTGACATGCAGCTTGCCCAGTTTCCCTGTTTTTAATGTTAGCTTCCTTTTCTGCCTTTGTGGGTTGGGTGCTGGGTGGAGAATGTTGGAACACGACATAGGTCCTGTTTGAAATATGGGTTTGGTAAACATAGTGTACGTGTCGGGTACAGCGGACAAGTCATGTGTCACATTTTCAGCAATTTTGCTAAAGTGTGCATTTTTTGTTCTTCAGAATAAATCCATTAAACCGTTCAAGATACCAAAAAAAGAAATGGGGGGGGGGGACGGGACATAAATTATGTCCCTGTAAAGCCCTAGCAGCTGAACATTATGATGTGATGTTCCTCAGATCTAGTTCTTGTCCCACCTTCTCCAATTCTTTTTCCTCCTTTCACACACCCACATCTTACCTTCCAAAGGTCTGTCAACACATCTCCTACCTTAGAGATTGTGAAAAAGTAGCCCATTCATGGCCAGATAGCTAATCTGCTAGAAGAATCCTTCACTGCTTTTACTCCGTAACTTTTGAATTCCCTTCTATAGGATGGGAATTAAGACGGAAAGAAAAGGATTTGTCCAAGGCTAGATATTGAGTCTATGGCTGACCAGTGCTATGTCCAGAAGGACTCTTGTGCCATAGATAGTTGTGTGGAAGGGAGCGTTTTGGCAGGTGCCAAACAGTATGAAAGGCAGTATTGCTTAAGGGTTCTGCTTTTAAAATATGAATACAGTGGTACCTCAGGTTAAGTACTTAATTTGTTCCGGAGGTCCGTTCTTAGCATGAAACTGTTCTTAACCTGAAGCACCACTTTAGCTAATGGGGCCTCCTGCTGCCGCTGCGCCGCCCAAGCACAATTTGAGGCGAGTGGCTGATAGCACAGATGCCTTCAGAGAACATAGCAATCCATCACTCGAGTGTTGTTTCCACTTGGCAGCCAAGGGCATTTCTAGAATATGTAAAAGGTTTGTTCTGATTTTGGCCTGGCTTTTGTTGCTTCAGCAGTTGAGAAACTAAGGGCAGGGGATAATTTCTGTTTATTAACCCCGGTGCAGAAATTCTTGGTCACCTAATGAGCTAGGATTCATTCCATTTACATTTAAACTAGGCTGATGGAGAAAACTTTGTTTATGGTCCTCCAGTGTCCATCACTGGACACAAGACACTGGAAAAGAACACAGGAGTAGGAGAAATTGCAGTTGTTTGAATTTATTGCAGAAACCAAATTTCTTGCAGAAACCTTTGTTGGCGGAACGGTTGCTGACAATGTGAATGGGTCAGCAGGGAAACTTGGTAGCACCTGATGGATAAGTAGAAAGGGGCTGTGTGTGTGTCCTCTGAATGGAAGATGGATTCTAGAAGGAATGGGAGGAATTAATTGATGTGGATCTGATAGAAAGAAAGCACATAAAGCCTGAATTTTTGAAGATGAGAGCTAGTGTGAAACCATAACACTAGAGTCGGACAAGGACTAGGGTTGAAGCCCCACTTAGATGAAAAGCTCACTGGGTGAAGGGACAATTCATTATCTCTTGGCCCAACCTACCTTGCTGTGAGGATAAAATGCAGGAGCGGAGGAACCACATATGCCACCTTTGGTGGTAACTTTTAAAATGCTGGTAGAATACCAGGTTCCACACCAAGGATGTCGATCAATTCAGGGCTGTTCAAATGATTAGTTTCGTGCTGATGTTCAGAGAATCTGTAATGAGCAGAGAATATCGGAACAGATTTTCGCACTGTCTTAATACTATTCCTCTTGTCTTTTGCCATTATCCTTCTCAGCTGTGGCTGAAAGTGTCAACTCTGCCTACCTCATTCAGGGCAGAGGAAAGGAAGACTTCTGTCTCTGGTTTTGAGGCTCTCACTGCTGATCTGTTCAGCGTTACAGTTGCAGTAGTGTAAACAAATCTGAGTCTGGAGTGGGTTGGAGAGGCTGTGCTAGCCGTTTGTCTTTTTACATGATGAAAGTACTATGAGGCAATTGGCTGACTAATCTGCAAACTTTGAAGAGAGTTGAAAGTCTTTTCCTTGACTATTTTTACAGCCTGGAAGCTACAGCATTTTGAGTTTAGTGAAAAAAGTAAGTTAAGCTGTGTTATTTGAGACAGAGCCAAGGCCATGCAGGATACCGTATTTTTTGCTCCATAACACTCACTTTTTTCCTCCTAGAAAGTAAGGGGAAATGTCTGTGCGTGTTACGGAGCGAATGCCTACGGATGGTGGGGGGATCTGCTGCAGTCGTGAGCAGTGGATCCATGGTTCCCCTTCCTTCCCTCCTCTGTGGCTCGCTTTGCTCGCTTTGAAACAGTGGGGAGAAGAGAGGGACAGAGAGCCTGGTTACAAAGCACGGATCCACATGGATCCTCAGGATTTTTGCACTGGGTCACCCCAAATTCACCATCAGATCACATAGCATGTCCATGGCTACAGCTTGCACCAAAAAAATCACGCACCCACTGTTGCCTGGGGCCACAGTGGTGCAAAAACATGGTTACAAAGCATGGATCCACATGGATGCTCAGGAGTTTTGCATTGGGCTACCCCAAACTCACCGTCAGATCACATGTCTGTGGCCACAGCATGAACCACAAAAATCATACATCTACTGTTTCATTTAGAATATTTTTTGTTTTGTTTTCCTCCTCTAAAAACTATGTGCGTGTTATGGTCGGGTGCGTGTTATAGAGCGAAAAATACGGTAGTTATTCGCAGGCGTGGAAAGGAGAACATGATTCTCAGGGCTGGTTCACAAATGCATGCTCATCATTTGTTGAATACAGTATTGGGTTGTTTTTACATGTCTTTGTCTATAGGTGTATTGTGATACTTGTTTATACCTGAATAAAACCTTTTGGGGATCATTGCGCTGAAGTCAAGGTTCATTGCAGTATTTTTATTTTTTATTTTTTTGCAGAGATGGGAAATAAGCAGTGAGACAGAAAGCCAGAGCTGAAAGCAGTAGTGAAGGAATCTCTGATCTATGGGCTTACTTAGCCCCACTCCCAGTCCATATTGTGATATTGGTTTCATAATTTTTGACCTGGCAATATATCACGAATCATGGTGTGTGTGTGTGTGTGTGTGTGTGCGCGCGCGCCATGCAAAAATCACAATATGGGGGAAACCGTGAAGCCAGCCAATACTCTCTTGATTCCTGCAGCCCCTGTTCATTCTGCTGGCTCAGCTCTCTCCTGCTTCATGCAGGGGGCAGTGAATCACAAGAGCAGGTGCCGACAAAAACCACGCAGTGCCTCTACATCGTTCCATCCTTATTCCACACATGGTTATATATCAGCATATCACAATGTTTAGCTGGTGATATATCACAATGTTGAAAACCAGATATCACCCAGCATGGGAGGTTGATAGGTACTAGGCGGACTTACAGAGAACTGATCGTAGATAGTGTTGAGTCAGTGGTCGTGGTGCATGTTGGCACCAGTAATAAGGGGAAATGTAGTTGTGAGGTCCTGGAAGCCAAATTTTGGTTGCTTGGCAAGATGCTGAAAGCCAGGAACTCAAAGGTAGTGTTCTCTGAAAAGCTACCAGTTGCACTTTCAGGGGTGGCTAGGCAGCCTCATCTTTGTGGTCTCAGTGCATGGATGAGATGTTGGTTTGGATTTGTTGAAAAGAAACAACGTACTAAAATGTTGCCACAGTCAATTTCTTTTGGGCTTTACAACTTATCGCATGGACTTCCTGCTGAACTGAAATTTGTGAATGCACAATAAAGTGTTATGTAAACATAATTGTTGCTTTGGAAGCCTTTATTTGTGTATGCCAATGAACTGCTATGTTGCTCACACATACTTTGCAGCAAACTTTCCCCCCAGTTTCTAATAAACGTTAGCTCAGGTTTGGCACTTGCCTGTAAAACATTAGCTGCTTATGCGTATTATTACAGATGGGGGAGTAGAATTGTCCAAGTTGCAGATAAATTCTTGAGGTTGACAAACTGTTATGTTGGCCACACCTTTTAAAACACAATTAAAAGGAAGCATATAAACTATCTGTGGCCTACTTCTTGATTATTTATGTAGGGAAGATCCCAAATAACACCCAAATTAAAAAAAAGGTAAAGGACCCCTGACATTTAAGTCCAGTTGCAGACAACTTTGGGGTTGCGGCACTCATCTTGCTTTACAGGCCGAGGGAGCCGGCGTTTGTCCACAGTTTTTCCGGGTCATGTAGCCAGCAGGACTAAGCCGCTTCTGGGAAAACCAGAGCAGCGCACGGAAATGCCAGTTACCTTCCTGCCGGAGCAGTACCTTTTAATCTACTTGCACTTTTTGACGTGCTTTCGAACTGCTAGGTGGGCAGGAGCTGGGACCGAACAACGGGAGCTCACCCTGTCGTGGGGATTCGAACTGCCGACCTTCTGATCAGCAAGCCCAAGAGGCTCAGTGGTTATACTAGCTAACAAAAAAAGATTACATGCCCAAATGCCATGTGAGTCAATATGGAACTACGCTACTTAACCAATGATTATGGACTATTGGCGTGGCTTGGGTATGTTGAATGCCACTGCGTTTCTCCTTCTTACTGATCTTTCTTTTCTTTTTTTCTGGTTCTACGTAGTCACAGCTCTATAAAAGATGCACTATTACCGGTATTCTTCTGCTGAAGTCAGCTGTTGGTACAAATACCTGCTTTTCAGCTACAACATAATCTTCTGGGTAAGTATCCAGTCTTCTTTCTTTTCTATTTTTGTAGAGAAGGGTCATCTTGCCAAATCTGCCATGTTTTGAATGCTCAGGTGCTGTGTACCTCAGATTGGATAGATTTCATGTTGACATCAAATGCATTAACCATGGGATGGAGCAAGGTATGACAAACTGAGAAATAGCATATGGGTGACTTCAGCTGTCTTCTCCCTACAAGCCTTAGTTTTTTGGATTTTTAGAACCTGATAGCTGGTGTTGCAACTTTGTTGAAGTCTTACAAATCCAAACGAGGTTTTCCCCACCATTTAATCTCCAGATTTGGAAACATTTCACTTGCTTGGTTTTTATATTGAGCTGTTGTTTTCAAAACACAGGGGAAGAGACAAAACAGCAGCAAAATAGCAACCTGGAGTAACCAGAAAGAGAGACCCCCTCTTGCTCACACATGCTGTATAGAGCAGCACTGTGATGCCATTTGAACAGTGCCTCTCTTAACAATGTATACATGTGGGTAACTTGGAATCTTTCAGTTTCTTGGTTCCTCCTTCGAAAAAGGTCACCCCGTAAACCTTCATTCGTTATGAACATCTTGCTGTCTGCCAGGAACATCATCTTGTCTGCACTGATATATTTCTGTTCCCTTGAAGCTTGAACCCTAACAGAGTTTGGTTGGGAGCTTCTAACCCACTTGGTAGACGTTGACCAGCTACTAACACATTGCCTAGACAGATTCTGGCATGTTGATCCTAAAGAAATGAGGGCTGGAAGCTCCTATCCAGCCTCTGGGCACAAGGAAATGTTGTTTGAAAGCTTCTCAATGCAGTTAAGGTGATTCTACCACAACAACATAACCACTGTCTTCCTAGAGGTTGGCATGATGTGGTTAAATTGGCCTCCAAACTTACCTTTTGGAGTGGCACGGTCTTCTTTTTCTCCCTCCCTCCACCACCAAAGGGATTTGATTTAATTTTTTATTTCATTTCACTTACGAAATGCTCCCCAATGAAAGTGGGTAACTATAAAAGCAGCAGCAATTCAAACACAGTTTTTAGCCATGTACGGGGCTTGCCATGAGCTTGAAAACCGCTCTGATTTTGCAGTCCCAAACAGGCAGCAAAGCCAGGGAATTTTAGCAACTAATGGCCAGTCACAAGCTGCACAGATCTGACTTAAGAAGTCCAGCTTTCTACTCTCTGCAAATATCACTTTGAGCAAAGCCCAGCCAAGTACAACTTCGTGAACGTATTCTGGGGTTTTTTTACCATTTCATTTTCTGAGCACAGCAAGACTTGGTCCTGTGGACATTAACTTGATTCCCATAACAGTTCAACTATTTATGGCATTGTAACCAGTTCTTTGATCCATTAAAGGATATCTTTTCTGTTGCCCTTTAACCGTACAATAATGGAATCCGGAAGCCCAGCTTCCTAGTAACTACCTTTTGCTTACCAACAGAAACAAGTAACACTGCAACAAATCTTCTGAACAAAGGCTGTTTAAGCCTCTGCAAGTATGTGCGTGTAATATAAATGTGGAAAAGTCCACTGCCGAGAGTAGAGTTTTTATTCTGTTTGAGGGATTTGTGGCGAGGTGGGTTGAAGGAGGGGGGTTGGGGTGGAGATTCCAATTTGGGGGGAAAGATGCAGTTTTCTCGCCCCCAACCCTCTTTCAGTTTCAGAGTGAACAATGCACCTGTTCATATGATACTTCAAGGGCCCAATCCTGCTCTTTAAATGAAGCCTGATGCTGCCTCCACCATCCATGCAGTTGTATCTATGCCTGTACAGCCCCTATATGTAGCCAAAATCACATGGTTGATTCCCAGATTTTGATATGGGGAATTAGCCCCATAATGTCGGCCTCCATGGTATGGTTCCATGTACGTAGGCCACATTGGGACATATCCATTTGCCTGGGTGGTGGAGGTGAGGCTGGCAAACCAACTCCACACTTGGATAGTAGTAGTAGTAATACTAATAATTAATTAATTAATTAATTATACCCCACCTATCTGGCTGGGTTTCTCCAGCCACTCTGGGCGACTTCCAACAAAATATTAAAAACACAATAAAACATCAAACATTAAAAACTTCAAACCTCTGGAGTATTGACCAAACCAGTGCTGATTAGTGTTATTATTAACCTGACAACTGTATACACCCTGGGGTGTATATGCTAGAGTGTCGCCACCCACAGTCTCTCTCACACACACACCCATACATGTGTTTATACACAAACTTCCCTCACTGCCCAGCTCTGTGTCTATGGTCCCCCTCCCATTTTTCTGCCACCATCAAAATTGGAGAAGATTTACAGAGGGAGAGGGGGGCAGAAGAATGGCTTGATGGGCTGGATCAGGCGGCTGGGGTTTAGCCACTACTGTTTGAGAAATAAGAATGAGAACAAAAAGCTTCTGTGAATTGCACACCCACACCAAAAGCTCGGCCCTCTGGCTAGTCTTTTTATATCAGATTTGAAAATCTGTGAGCTGAGCTGTTTGTGTGAGTTAAAAGAGTTTCCTCTCTGTGTGAGTTCCCCTCACCTTCTTTTGCTACTTACTCATCAGCCTTTGTGAAGTTCTAATGCATGCATTCACCAAGAGATGGGGTCTCCTGGCTTAATGCAAACAGATGTGTTTTGTGTTTACTTTTCCCTTTTCCCTTTCATCCTTATCAAAGATACCACACTTGTCAGCCATTTCCTGCTGTGCTTCTGGTTTTTAGCTTGCGATAAAGCAAGGTAGCATTGTATGCAGAGACCATGGATATAGTTCTGGCTTTCAGAAAGGTTTAGGACACAGTTGTGTCAATTGTCCTTTGTAAAAAATAATAATAATCAAAGATCTGGAAAGGAAAATACAAAATCCTAAAGCATGCTAGGAAATTAACTTCTGCTTTAAAAAGTTCATGTCACAATGCATGTGGTGTTTTTTTGAGGTGTTGAATTTTCCAGCTTTCAGATTCCCAAAATGAGGAGTGCTAAAAGGGGTTGTAACATAACTTGGAAATTGAAGATATATTTGGGTTAAATCAATATAATTTAGTATTGCCTGGGAAGTAAAATGTTTGTAAACTTGCGTAGAAAAAATGATTTTCAAGTACTTGTGTTTATATTTTATAGTATTACTAATTTTATTTAGCATTACCTGACATTTTCAGAAGGTAAAAATAAAAATTCCCCGAAAGCAGTTTATGCGCTTCTTCATTAAAAACAGACTTAGCAAGCTAAATGTTGTCCAGTCACAAAAGTAATAGCAGATTTGAATTACATGCCAAAATTAAAGACCCCCTCATTGAAAAAATTGAGTCCAGGGGTCAGCAAACTTTTTCAGCAGGGGGCCGTTCCACTGTCCCTCAGACCTTGGGGGGGGGGCGACGAACTATGTTTTTTTGGGGGGGGGGAATGAAAGAATTCCTATGCCCCACAAATAACCCAGAGATGCATTTTAAATAAACTCACATATTCTACTCAAGTAAAAACACCAGGCAGGCCCCACAAATAACCCAGAGATGCATTTTAAATAAAAGGACACATTCTACTCATGTAAAAACACACTGATTCCCGGATCGTCCGCGGGCCGGATTTAGAAAGCGATTGGGCCGGATCCGGCCCCCGGGCCTTAGTTTGCCTACCCATGGTTTAACCCCTAAAATGACACGCCCCACAGGATAGTTGGCTGGTTTAATCTAAAGAGAACTGACAGAATACCCCTGGAAAATGTAACTAGATTGGATACAGAGGCTTGCATATACTCTTTGTCAAGCTTGGAAGGTTGAAGGGGTTGGTGTTCAGCTGAACTCTCACAAAAGGCCTGTTGGTTATCTGTGGACAGAGGAGATCTGAAGATGCTGCAATGGTGGGGTCTGGGGGCTGCACTCCTTTTTTTTGGTGTGTGTTTTGGGTGTGCATATTGTGCTTGGTGCAGGATCCGTATCAGCGAGGGCCAGGCAGTGTTAGAAGTTTGCCACAAAATTATAGAAAAGTAATCAGCTTTTAGAAGTTTTGGGTAGCTGTTTGGGCTTCCTCCTTGCAACACCAAGCCATTGGATTCCAACATGAACGTGGAACCAACCCCGGGTGATGTTCTAAGAAGGTGGAGGGTGCAGAGAGAATTCTCAAGAATTCAGAAGCTGCAACAGGAATCCCTGAGAATTCTCTCTGCTTGTTTGTCAGTGCTCACCTTGGCTTCCAGGGTCAGTTTTAAAATCCAGCAGCGGGTCTGTATTCCCATAGAGAGCGGAAGTTGAAACAGCTGTCTAAATCTTAGTAAGCTTCCCTCTGTTTTTACAGGTGCTGTTGAAGCTAGATCGTAGATGCACATTCTGCTGTGTAAATGGAGATGACTGTTGTGCTTCTGCCCATGAGAAATATTTTTTCATAATAAAAAGTACCCGCATCAGTTTTGTAGCTATTTTTCACCCTTTTTCTGGCCTTGAGGTCTTGCGAAGTGTACTGGGGTGAGGTTAAGGCCTGCAATCTCCACGCATCAATGTGGTGATGGTTTATGGCAGCAGAGAGGACAATGTGTCCATGGCTCGTAGTTCTAATGCAGTAGTTCTCTCTTTTTTCCCTCCAGGCCACACTTTCAGAATAAAAATCTGCTCACGTCACACCATTTTTTTTAATTAATAAGAAATACATTGGGGGAAAACAAGCAAACAAACAAACAAACCACCTCACCGTGCTTGATTTATAAAATGGAGCACAAATACTTTATATTATGATCACGGGACACCCAGAAAGTATAAAACAAGGCAGCTACATAGGAATGTGAATCGTTCCCAAAATAGAATTATAAACTAGCCGCTTACATATGTACTGATATAAGTAAAAAAACCTGCCCCTTTTCCCTTTTGGGGTATCCAAGAGCCCATATAGATTCCTTTTGTAGGTTCTCTATTGGTAGGGGAAAATAAGAGACCAATCAGAGAATATTGAGAAGCAAAGCAGCTAGTAAGCTTTATTAACTGTTGCAACAGGGTGCTCACCCCTCCCCCGCCACGCAGGAGGGAGGAGGAACCCAGAAGAATGGTGTGCAAGCCCTTATATAGACTTTTGAACTTGCCACCCTATAGCTCAAGACCACCCCCCAATACATCATACATACATCAAACAAGGGATGTAGCCCAAGACCACCCCACAGATAACATCATACCTACATCACAGAAAAGGTGGTCTACAACAGAAATCTGAGTGCCTTGTTTTTACCCTGTCTGCCAGGTTACCTGTTAATGGTCACTTGACTGGATTACCTGGGGAGCCTGGCCATTCTTTTGTAATGATAATACTTAATTCCTGAGCCAGGTCACAGGCTCACCCTATTCACACCTTAAATGTGCCCTTAAGGCAGGATTTGTGAGGACAGAGACAATGGGGAGGTTTCTGCATTTCCTTCGACCTTGTGGAGAAATATTTGAGGTAACTGAGAGACAAAATGGCTTTAGGACTTTTCCTGTGGGTTTTGGATGTGGTTTATATATTTATATATGTGTTTGCTTGGTACATTTATGAAGATTTTTTTTATATATATAAGACCTAAAAATTCTTCTAACAGTACCTTACGTATGTATATAACCTCAATGAGAGGTGTGAGCTTGCTTTGGCTGGGTAATCTCATTTATATGGTGAGATTGTCCTCAGTATCTAATTTTGAAAAGGTATCTATCCATATTCAGCAAACAAAAAAATTGGACTTGTTACTATAGTATACTGTCTAATACGACAGCAAAGTGTTCAAATGCTCAGTTGCCCTTGAATCTTCCCACCACCCTTGCCATCCGCTCCTGCCACACCAGTATGGTGCGCCACAACCTTTGAGAACCACTGCTCTAATGGGTGAGCTCCATGCATTCGTGCATGGGTTTCTTTAAGGGTGTCGTAATAATAATAATAATAATAATAATAGTAATAATAAATAATAATAAAAAATGTATTTATACCCCGCCCTTCCCGGTTCCAAAACCGGGTTCAGAGCAGCTAACAACAAATTTAAAACACTTAATTATAAAAGCAGCATAAAATACAGTATAAAAACATGAATAACAATAAAATTCAAAATTCAAAAATCAATTTAGGGGAAATAAGCATTAGATAATCCCCAGGGCTAGCTGGCTAAATTGGTCCTACTTGGGCCAGCGAGGAGGCCAGGGGAGAATTAGCTGTGGGGTCTCAGAGCGGGTGATCTTCATAAAAGGGGAGGGGGAGGGAAGAGAAGGGAAGGGAAATAAAAGATCAGGCTGAATTCAAATTTAAGGCCAGGCGGAATAGCTCTGTCTTACAGGCCCGATGGAAGGAGGTTCAATCCTGAAGGGCCCTAGTCTCATGGGACAGAGCATTCCACCAGGTAGGAGCCATTACTGAAAATGCCCTGGCCCTGGTGTGGGATAGTCTGACTTCCTTAGGGCCCGGGACCTCTAAACTATGGTTATTCATGGACCTTAAGGTCCTCCGTGGGGCATACCAGGAGAGGCGGTCCCGTAGATACGAGGGCCCTAAGCCACAAAGGGCTTTAAAGGTCAAGACCAGCACCTTGAAGCTGACCCTATACTCCAACGGGAGCCAGTGCAACTGGTAAAGCACTGGGTGAATATGCTCCCAGGGCAGGGATCCCGTGAGGAGCCTCGCTGCAGCATTCTGCACCTGCTGGAGTTTGTGAGACAGTTTCAAGTATCTTCTGTGACCCGAATAATGTTACAGTGGACCATCCGGATACGAATTTAATTCGTTCCGGGTGTCCGTCCGCGACCCGAAAAGGCCTCAACAAGAGGTGCCGCTTCTGCACATGCACGTGGGGCGAAACCCAGAAGTATACAGAGCCAGTGTGGTGTAGTGGTTAAAAGCAATAGCCACGTAATCTGGGGAACCGGGTTCGCGTCTCCGCTCCTCCACATGCAGCTGCTGGGTGACCTTGGGCCAGTCACACTTCTTTGAAGTCTCTCAGCCCCACTCACCTCACAGAGTGTTTGTTGTGGGGGAGGAAGGGAAAGGAGAATGTTAGCCGCTTTGAGACTCCTGAAGGGGAGTAAAAGGCAGGATATCAAATCCAAACTCCTCCTCCTCCTCCTCCTCCTCCTCCTCCTCCTCCTCTTCTTCTTCTTCTTCTTCTTCTTCTTCTTCTTCTTCTTCTTCTTCTTCTTCTTCTGCGTTCACAACCCAAAAGTTACGTTACCCGAAGGTAGCGTAACCCAAGGTAGCACTGTACTTCAGAATGAAAGAAGAGCCCTGCAGGATCAGACCAAAGGACCATCTATTCTGGCATCCTGTTTCCCACCAGATTGTCTATTAATGGGAAGAGCACAAGCAGGACATGAAGACAATAGCCCTCTCCTCCTGTTATTCCCCAGAGGCTGGTATTCAGAGACATGCAGACTGTGATCCTGGAGGTAGCTTTTAACTTTCCTGACTAGTAGCCATTGACAGCCTTGTTTTCTTATGGCCCAGTCTTGGGGCCCAGTCATACATTTCAGTTCCACAATGGGACTTCAGTTGCACTGGAATATTGCACCCTGTTTTCTACCTCGAGCTTTTGAGATCACTAGAGCATTTTTTCCTCTGAAAAAACGTTTGAATGGCTCTCACTTTGGCCTCATGCTGTGCAGCAGTAAATAAGCTGAACTGGCACCCAGCTGGTTTGCTTGTTGGGAGCTCAAAAATAAACAACCTTTGCTTGGGGGCAGGGGGGTAAAACGCATACTTGTGTGGCGGAAATTGCGATGAAATCTATAGCTGCTTTTGCCGGAGGGGAAGCAAAACTGATCAGACCTAGCACACTGTGTAAACGAGTTCGGAAATTCATTACAAAGATAACAGTTGCCTCTCGCTCACTCATGACTTCCTTCCTGTTTCATCACCTTCTCAGCTTCATCTTCTCTGTAGAAATGCTCCTGTTTAGGCTGTTGACCGATTCGGCATATCGGTTCCAGAGACCACTCTCTTGTGTGTTGCGGTTTTAATATCACTACAGATGGGTGATTTATTTCCCCCCTACCTTCTCTAGACTGGAAAGTGGGGCAGGGCAATTAGCACAATTCCATCTTTGTGCATCTGGAGATTCAGCGTATCATATATGTGTAGGGGGGAAACTGGGCTCAGATTATGCTAATTCCCTCCTCTATGGGGGTCTTTCTGTTCAGGCTTACAGCCTCTGCTATGTTGTCAGCTGACATACAGAGTCCTCGTTCCACATGGATTTTGAGTTTGTTTGGTAGTGGTAGTTTTTAAAGCCACAGTTTCCCCCTCATAATCTCATTACGTGGTAATTTTGGCTCTGTCTGGCTTCCTCATTTTTCCACCCCCCAGGCAGGGGACTCATTTTGAAAAGAGGGAGACTGCTAACATCAACACTGGTCAGGAATGAAGGTGCTGTAGCCCCTCTGATAATTTTCATAGTTTTCCTCTCTTTTTTGGCACCTTCTATTTTGGGGGAGACTCAATGCAAAACATATGCCACATTCAGCTGTACCATAGATTTATATCAACTGTCTACCTCACCATGTCTTCCCCAGATAGTCGCAGCCAATTCAGACCTCATTATGTGGTTAGGGTTCCTTGGGCAATATCCCAGACTCTACGCTTGCCTTGAGGCTTTCCACACCTGAAAAACAGCAGCAGTTATAAAACTCACCCGAAGTGAAATTTCAACGCACCTGTGTGGCAGATGTCCTGTACCTGGTGTTTCATGATGTTGTCCCTTACTCCATCCCATTGGGGGGGAAATGTGATGTACATATTACCTCATAATGATTGTTTCTAGTTGGGAGTGCGTGACCAAACAGTGCTTTCCAGCATATAATAAGCATGTTGTTTTTTCCTCCCTAGCTAGCCGGAGTTGCCTTTCTTGGGGCTGGTCTTTGGGCCTGGAGCGAAAAGGTAAGAAAAATGTGACTCTTTGCTATAGAGAATTGAGCCGCTTCTCATTGAGGAGGTGCAAGGGGTCTCACACAGCACATACACTCATCCTTTACTCGTTGCCCTTTCTGTTGAAGGACAGAAATCCCAACTAGCACTGCTTTTCTGCCTCCAGGCTTATTTTCATGAGTGTTCTGCAAAATCAGCTACTTATCTGGGGGGATGCAAAGAGCCTTGCAGCAGAATCCTGCATATATCTACTCAGAAAGTCCAACAGGGTTCCCTGGGGCTTGGTTCTAGGGAAGAAGCCTTAGGTTGGAACCTTCTATGCAATTCCTGGGAGCAAGTTCATTTTGGCTTACTTCTGAATACGCTGTCAGCTAGGCTTTTAAGTGGGGAAGCCATGGCATCTCATCACTTCCACACCCAACCTGGGCTGCTGATTTTGGTGGAGGTAATATCTATCTCCTGCCTCCCTCTTGGGTGACTTTGGCCATATGGCTGTTACTGGGGCAGATCTCCCGTGTTGCTTTGAATCAAAGCTTGGGAGGGTAGATACCTAGCTTCCTAAATTTATTGTTAGCTGGCATGTCTTGCCTAATTCTGCACCGGTTTCTCTTCCACCCCACCCCACCTGTATGCGACGAGGTGCTGCAGAAGAGATTTTGACACCAGGAAGTCTGATACGGCAAAATTAAGCAGCAAGGTTGGAAATGTAATCTTGTGTCTGAATACCAGCTGAATACCTTCAGCTTCTAGGGCAGTGGTTCTCAACCTTTTTTTCTCTCTCTGAGCCACACTTTCAGAAAAAGAGCTGCTCGTGTCACACTGAATTTTTTTATTGATAAGAAATTCATTGGGAAGCAAAAAGAAAGAACTCCTAGCTGTGCTTGATTTGTAAAATGGAACACAACTACTTTATAATATGATCATGGGACGTCCAGAAAGTATAAAACAATGCAGCTACATAAGAACATGAATCATTAAAAAACCCCAACACTAATTATAAAAGAGCCTCTAACATATGTATACCTTAAGTATGTTTGAGAGGTGTGAACTTTCTTTTGCCGGGTAATCTCATTTATATTAGGCCTAATTTGAAGCAAACACACAGAAGCCTTTCTCTTTTCTGCTCTTTCATATTTGTCAGGGTTGTAAATCCCTGCTCACAACAGTATGTCGTGGACAACTGTATAAGAGTAGCCCATGCTCTTGCAGAGAGGCGTGGATACTGTTTCTGGTTGTATATCCGAGAAAAAATTATTTGGATTCTACACTGTCCTATAGTACATTGTTATGTTTCTTTGTTTGTCCTTGAATTTTCCTGCCACACTTGCCATCCTCGCCTGCTGCAACCTTTGAGCACCACTGCTTTAGTCCAGTGGCGGAGCTTCATGCTCTGGCACCGGGGGGGGTAGAGAGCAGGCGGGGGTGTGGTGCACCGCCTGTAGGGGCGGGGCGTGTATCCTGGGGGTGTAGCGTGCCACCTGTAGGGGCGTGCTGCCCAGCATGGGCAGGCTGGGCAGCCGCGATGGCACCCCACCGGGATCACGCTGCCGGGGGCGGTGCGCTCCCCCACACTCCTCTTCCTCTGCCAGTGCTTTAGTCTATATGAAAATTTAGTTTCAGCAAGGGAAAACCACAAGTTCTGTGTCTGAATGAAAAAGCAGAGATTCCTGCTCCCCCTTCTGCACTCCTGCTGCCTCTGTGGGGCTTGGTTTGACGATGATAAAGCACAGCCCTTTTGCCCAACATCCTTTCTGAATTCCTTGTGCTAAGGTAACCCCTTTTAAAATGGGGCCCTCTTTTACATGATTGTAGGTTCTGAATTTGTTAGACATGCTGGCTGTTCTGCAGTTTACCATAGGGTGATGATGAGATTTGCAGGTCAGGGGGGGAAAGAAGGAGGCAAGGGGATATTTGGCGCATTTACATTTAACTTCTAAATGATAGGCTATTTCTGAAGCTTCACACAAAATGGGCAGAGTTCCAGAAAAAAAATAGTTGCTATGGTACCCTTTCTCCTCCAAGGACTGACTTAACACACACACACACACACACACACACACACACACACAAACACACACAAGTTCTGTAGGAGGGAAGCATCATATGGCTATTACTCACACCAAAAATCAGCAGCCCAGATTTGGCCATTTTAATTGGGCAGGCTGTTGATCTTCAGGGCCCTGGAACCTGAAATTGTTTTCTTCCGCTTAGTAATGACAATGTTTTATCGCATTTAATGAGAGTGTTAATGTTTTGGGCTTTGAGTTTTCTGGTTTTGCTATTTGTATTCAGCTGCTGAGTTTTATTAGTTAGCCTGCTTTATGCTACCCCTCCCAACCCCTCACCCACAAACTGTTCCCAGGTAAATAGTCTCATGGAGAAAATACAACCCGTGAACTGCTGATCTTTGGATACTTTGCTGCGATTTGTTGCCACTCCAAAGGCACCTTCTGAACCATTGCAACCATAGAAATTCCAGTGGAGTATATTCAGGCAGTGGGTTTATCAGTGTATCATTAGGAGAGTGAGGCAGGGATGAAGACAGGAAGAGAAGCAATTCTGAATGAGAAAAGGGGGTGTTCCATATCCAAACTGTGGGCATTTTTACCTGTGATATTGTGATAGGTAGTATTCAATGATTCTTCAACACCAACTTCATTGGACTGGTTGTGTTGTGCGGATGCCTGATTATCGTCTTCCAATTCAGCTACTCTATTCCGAACTTAAAAATGGAAAGCGTAATACTGGTGGTCATCGAAAGAGGTTTAAAGACTGTCTCAAGGCAAATTTTAAAAATGTAATATAAACACCGACAACTGGGAAACACTTGCCTGCGAGCGCTCCAATTGGAGAACAGCCTTTACCAAAGGTGGGCTTTGAAGACACTCGAACTCAGGACGCAAGGGAGAAACATGCTAAGAGGAAGGCACGCTTGGCAAATCAACACTGTGATCAACTCCCGCCCGGAAACCAGTGTCCCCACTGTGGAAGGACATGCGGATCCGGAATTGGCCTCCACAGTCACATATGGACTCATTGTTAAAACCGCTGCCAGCCCTCTGATCCAACAGGGCTCTCCGTATGCTCTCATTCATTCCAAAGAACTCTGTGGGCTGGATCAAAAAGTGCCTTTCCGCTTGGGGGTGGTCCCTTTTGCTCACCGAAGGACTCCTGGATATTGCAAAGAGTTCTGCGTGGTAAAGGCGAACCCCAACCCAAGGTTGCTTTTCCACTTGTGCAAGGAGAAGAATCACAAAAACCGCTATGGAGCAGCCACCCTGGTAGTAAAGGTTGCGCAAGGCTTTCCAGGGTGTTTTTTTTTTATTGCCACTTCCTGTTATTTGGATCTCTGTGTGTGTTTTAAAAAACCAAAGCTCTTCGTGCCGCACAAAGGAAACATTTGTCCTGTCTGCCCACCCAATCTATTCGATGGTACCAGCTTCACCTTGCAACTGCCCCCCTTCTAATGTTTTGGTAGCTGGTGACGTTGGTTTTAAAAGGAAACGCAATGCTAATTCCAACGGGAATTCCTGCGAAGCAGCTCTTATTTGAATGATGCTACGAATCACTGTTTGAGAAAACTATCTGCTCACATTTCTTCTTAAATTATTTCTGAAACTCCTAGTCATTGTGATGTGTCGTCCCCCTCAAAGTTTCAAATTTTTTTACTGAGGGCATGTATCTGATGGGAACACCTCAAACGCCTATAAATAAAGGCTTATTTGAAATACAAATATCCAGATGTCAGAAAGAGGATAATAATAATTAATAATAATAATTAATACCCCAGTGTTGCAGTAAACAGTTATTACTTTGATAGTTATTTAATCCATCCAGAAATGATGCAGTTTTGTCTCTGGTGCAGCGAAATGACTGCATGGGGGTCTTAGGCTGGCAGCTGTGTCCAAATCAGAAAGAAAAATCATTTTGCAACTCGTCATTCTATTAGTGCCACCTAGTGGAAGCCTGCTTGGCTGCAAGGTCCTTAGATTGGTTGGCAGAACCTGATATTTAGGGACGTTTCCTGATGACAAAGTGGGACGTGGGTGGCGCTGTGGGTAAAACCTCAGCGCCTAGGACTTGCTGATCGCATGGTCAGCGGTTCGAATCCCCGCAGCGGGGTGAGCTCCCGTCGTTCGGTCCCAGCTCCTGCCCACCTAGCAGTTCATAAGCACTCTTAAGTGCAAGTAGATAAACAGGGACCGCTTACCAGTGGGAAGGTAAACAGCGTTCCGTGTGCTGCGCTGGCTCGCCAGATGCAGCTTGTCACGCTGGCCACGTGACCCGGAAGTGTCTGCGGACAGTGCTGGCTCCCGGCCTATAGAGTGAGATGAGCGCACAACCCTAGAGTCTGGCAAGACTGGCCCGTACGGGCAGGGGTACCTTTACCTTTACCTTTACCTGATGACAAATTCTGGAGTGTGTACCTGACAAAAGAGCTGAGGCCAGCCCAGGCTCCCTTCATGCACATAGCCATTTGAAGCTATTTAAAACATAGTAATTAAAATGATAGTAATTGAAATATAGTAGGTAATTAAAAATATAGTAAGTGAAATGACCTTAAGTCTTATTCAAATATTTTTCCTCGCGGTATGCGGGGTTACTGCAATTAAATACCCTGTGAGGAGATTGACGTAACCCCCACCCCTAACATTTAATGGAAATTAAATTGCACTGAGCCTTTTATGCATGCAATGCATATCCTTCTATGATGCAGGCCTGCTTTTGAATTGTGTTTTGAGGTATATGGTATCCTTGCAGTACAATGTTAGGAAGCTTTAATTCATTAACGTCGTAACTGATTAGTACAAGGAGCAGGTTCTCACTCTCGTTTTTGCTCTGTTTTAGGGGGTGCTCTCTGACATATCCAAAATGACCCGCCTCCATGGCTTTGACCCCGTGGTCCTTATCCTGTTTGTTGGCGGAGTAATGTTCATTCTGGGATTTGCTGGCTGTGTAGGAGCCCTGCGGGAGAACATCTGCCTCCTGAAATTCGTAAGTAACTGGATTGTTGGGTGTGTGTTTTGCTAGCCAGGAAGTGTCCCCATCAGTCAGGGTTTGGGGTTCGTTTATTTCTCTGTGCAATTCTGGTAGAACTAGGTTAAGTGAAAGCATCCTAATTACAGCCAGTAGGTTAATCAACACATTTTAGAGAATTTGTCAGTGAAGGACAGCATTACTTGGTGGGCGGTGAATTAAGGGATGTTTTGTTTTGGTGGGGGTTTTTTTGCTTCTGGGGTCTTAGTGTAGCGTAGTGAAAAACATTTCCTAACATTGAGTGTTAGAAGTCTTTAAAAGGCTGTCTCCTATAATCTCAAGGATTGTATAAGATTAGATACAATCATATTGTAATAAACAAAAATCTGCCCTTATTCCCTTATGGGGGACACAAGAGCCCTTATAGAGTCCTTTGTAGGTTCTCCATCGGTCAGAGAAAATAACAGAGGCCAACCAGAGAATATTGAGAAGCAAAGTAGCTTGTAAGCCTGATCTTTATTGAACTGTTGCAACAGGGTGCTCCCGTCACACGCAGGAAAGGAGGAGAACCCATAACAAAGGCGTGCCTGCCCTTATATAGAAATTTTAAATTCCCTGCCCTGGAGCTCAAGACCATTCCCCACAAACATCATACCTACATCACAGAAAAGGCGGTCTACAACAGAAATTTGAATGTTGTTTTTCCTGTCTGCCAGGTTATCTGATAATGCCTTATCTGATAGCCTTTCCTGGTAGTCTGCCCATTCCTTTGAGATGGTGATTACCCACTTTCTGAGACAACGGGGAGGCTCCCCCCACCCCCTCCCTCCTTGCAGAGAAAACATTTGGTCAGTTTGGGAGTCAAAATGGTTTCAGGGTGGTCTTGCTGTGCTGCTCCAGACATGTGGTCCACATATCCATGTATGCGCCTGGCCGGCACATTGATGAACATTTATTATATATATAAAACCTTAAATTTTTAATTTCAGTATTTTTTAAAAAAACACATTGAACCACCATTTGTTTATTTTATTTACACCCCATCCTTGCTCCTGGATGATCCCAGAGTGGCAGACACAGCAGTCATAAAACTTTTTAAAAAGAACCTTAAAAACATTGTCAGCAGGTGATCTCAGGGTTGCTAGGAACACTGTCTTTTAGCCATCAAATGCCTGGGCAAACAGGATTGTTTCTCTTGAAAGTTAGCAACGAGGGAGACAGACTCTAATTCTGTCAGACTTGCCAGTATTTGTTATTGAGGTGTTAGCAAAAAGAAAGAAAAAGAAAAAGAGAACTTCTGGGTGTATTTGCTGGGATACATTAACACTGCATGACCTCAAACCTAGAGGAGAGTACTAGCATCTCTTAGCTTCCGTGAATGAGCATTCCATTCTCAAAATTCTGTAACTGTCACTTTCAGCATCATTTTTATCAGAGCAGCTTAAGAAGCCAGTAAGTTTTTGCTGTAAGAGTTTAAAATTTCTGCTTTGCTAGCCACTGTTACCTATATTCAGATTCTCTGCTAGCTCATATAAGCCCGGTATATGGGTTATCAAAAAGGGTTACCTCTATTTTCAAATGCATCTATTTTGGACAGTCCAGTTTTCCCTGTCTTGTTTTTTCCTTATTTCTTTGTCAAGTATTGTGAATTGCATCACAGTGTTATATGATTGTGTGTGTGTGTGTGTGTGTGTGTATATATATACTAAATCGTGTGTGTGTTTATATAAATTTATATGATTTAGATGATGATGATGATGATGATGATTATATCTATACCACTTTATATTTTAAGGGGGGAAATCCCAAAGCAGTTTACAATACATTAAAACATCAAATAAAACAACCCAGAGCAAAACATTATTGAAGAAAATCAAATATAATGTATGTAATACATTCAAAGCCACACAATAACCAGGAAACTAAAATATTACCGTATTTTTCGCCCTATAGGACGCACCGGCCCATAGGACGCACCTAGTTTTCAGGGGGGGAAATCAAGGAAAAAATATGATCCCCCCCCCCCGGCAGCTCTGGGAGCAGTGGACAGGCTGCACACAGCCTGTGCGCTACTCCAAGACCTTCTCCCTGCTTTTGCGGGAGGTGGCGGAATTCCCCCACCTCCCGCAAAAGCCCACAGGAGCCGTGGGGAAAAGCCCCCAAGAGCGACACGCTCTTTAAAGGCTGCGCGGCTCTTGTGGGCTTTTCTATGAGGTGGGGGAATTCCCTCACCTCATAGAAAAGCCTGCAGAAGCCACACACCCTTTAAAGAGCGTGCGGCTCCTGCGGGCTTTTCGACCCAGCTTGTGGGGCTGGAGATGGGGGGAAGCATTGCTTTCCCCCACCGCCAGCCTCAAAGACAGGTCGGAGAGTAGCGGGAAGGCGTCGCGCGCTTGGGGGGAGCTGGCGATGGGGGGAGCGCTGCTTTCCCCCACCGCCAGCCTCAAAGAGCAGACTCTCCTGGCTTCAGCGAAAGCAACGCGAAGCCTCCGGAGCGCAGGCTTCGGAGGCTTCACGTTGCTATCGCTGAAGCCAAGGAGCCTGCATTCGCTCCATAGGACGCACACACATTTCCCCTTCATTTTTGGAGGGGAAAAAGTGCGTCCTATAGGGCAAAAAATACGGTACCTTAAAAGATTTCAAAATAAAAGAAGTTGTAGATAAATTGTCATTTTAAAACAGCATAATTAACAAAAGAATAAAATACTGCCATAAGCATATAATATGTCTTCTGCGGTTGCTGCCCCTGGCAGTTCATGGCAGATGATGACTGTGGAAGCTCAGGCTCAGTGTCCTGGGTCTGCACTAAGAGACATCCAAGATGGTTTCTGGCCACTTCAGCAGCCTTGACTTTTGTAGCTGCAGTCAGTCAGAGCCCCACCCTCTCAGGCCAGGTGGGAAATGGCCTGCAAGGTAGGGAGCAGGTCTTCCAGGACTCAGCCAATATGGTCTTGCGAGCAGATTTTTCAATACATTAGATTAAGGCTGTCTAAATGTTGAAAACAACCCCACCCCAAGTCCTGTGTATTAGAGAGGAAGATCAGTAGTGGTCTTTTGGTCATGATCACCGATTGACTTCTTGAGGGATTTCAAGGTCCCCTGGAACATTGTTGGAGAACTACTGGCTTGCTTCTGTTTTGAGCAGAAACTCATTCTCTCTCCAACCCCCCTTCTTTGTTTTGCAGTTCTGTGGCACGATTGTGCTAATATTTGTTCTGGAGTTGGCAGCAGCTGTCCTGGCTTTCTTGTTCCAAGACTGGGTGAGGGACCGGGTGGAGACGTTTTTCAAGAACAACATTAAGTCTTACCGAGATGACATTGACCTGCAGAACCTCATTGATTCGTTGCAGAAAATGGTAAGTTGCTTTGAGAAATCTGCTTGGACTTTTACTTGGGAAAACAGTAGTGAGTTAGGGTCTTTAAAAAGTTCTTGAGAAAGAAAATGAACTGCTTGTTGACCTGAACCATGTACAGTGGTACCTTGGGTTACAGACGCTTCAGGTTACAGACTCCGCTAACTCAGAAATATTACCTCGGGTTAAGAACTTTGCTTCAGGATGAGAACAGAAATCGTGCAGCGGCGGCAGCAGGAGGCCCCATTAGCTAAAGTGGTGCTTCAGGTTAAGAACAGTTTCAGGTTAAGAACAGACCTTCCAGAACGAATTAAGTTCTTAACCCGAGGTACCACTGTATTGGATTCCCTAAAGAATTTTACCATGAAGGGTGAATGGAAGTTGTGATCTTCTAGAACAGGCTTCCTCAACCTCGGCCCTCCAGATGTTTTTGGCCTACAACTCCCATGGTTCCTAGCTAGCAGGACCAGTGGTCAGGGATGGTGGGAATTGTAGTCTCAAAACATCTGGAAGGCCGAGGTTGAGGAAGCCTGTTTTAGAAGATTTGCCCTAATGTGTTGAATATGCAGGAACCAGTTTACATGGAAGGGGTATTCAGATATCTGACCACTTCTCTCTGCAGTCTTGAATTCAGCAACACATATCTCACGTGAACATACTGATTGTACGCTTTATCTCTTGACGTAAGACCTCTCTGTCCAGCAGCTGCGCCAGCCCAATCAAATAAACAGAAACATAAAATGTGCTCATAGTTTAGTGACAATGGGAATCCTACATAATCCCCCCCCCCAAAAAAAATGCTTCTGTGTATGTTGTTCATAAAACAGGTGTGATAGTTGGGTTTGCCACCCTAGGGAGTGGCTGTACTAAATCTTTCAGAAAAACAAAAAACAGTCTTTTTGATTTCCAGGATATAAAAATTACAAAAGAGAGAGAAAAGAATACCAAAAACAAAGTCCCAAACTGCCCCCCTCTGGGACGGATCGATCTAGTTAAGTTTGCCAAAGTCCAATCCGTGATTTCGGTAGTTGCCGTTCTTCATGATTATCAGTAAATTATTTTATAACAGGATGCCCTGTTTCAACAAAATCATCTACATCACCCATATGATTCAATGCATGCAATCTCTTTGTTGATTTTTCTGATACAGGTACTAAATCCTTTGGTACATCCCTAGTCTAACAGAGTGATTTATCTATTGCAGAATAACTGTTGTGGTGCTCAGGAGCCAAACGACTGGAACCTTAACATATACTTCAACTGCAGTAGCACAAGCAAGAGCCGTGAGAGATGTGGCGTTCCTTTTTCCTGCTGCATCCAAGATCCTGCTGTGAGATATTTCCTGCCGTCTTAGTTCTGTATTAATACTGGCGCTCGGAAAAAGGAAGTGTTTCCTGAACTGAGCGCGTAAAATGTCCTCTAAAGTCTCGTATGTGTGCTGCTTCGCAAAGGCCCCTTCATACTGATTTAAAATAAGAAATTCATCCAAATATTTGCATGGTTGATAAGCTATATTGACACCCCTATTTTTCCTCTCTCTTCAGCAAAAGGTTGTGAACACACAGTGTGGCTATGATGTAAGAAATCTGGTGAGTATTTTTGATGTTACTGTTTGTCTCATATATCACCGCCCTACCTCCCACCCCCAGTTTTGCTTTCCCACAAGGGATTAGGAGCTAGGGCCACTGTGAAAGGAAGCATCAGGCAATTAAACTTGGTAAATTCTTGATGCAAGAAAGTAGAATAGCAGGCAAGAAGGGTCATGCCATATCAGTAGCCTTTTCAGAAGTATGTTGGAAACGATAGTTGGCCAAGGCTAGTGTTTTCCCAATACAGTCATACCTTGGTTCTCAAACGGAATCTGTTCCGGAAGTCGGTTCGACTTCCAAAAACCAAGGCACGGCTTTCTATTGGCTGCAGGAGCTTCCTGCACTCAACTGGAAGCTGTGGAAGCCGCGTCGGATGTTTGACTTCCAAAAAAATGTTCGCAAACCAGAACACTCACTTCTGGGTTTGCGACGTTTGAGTCGCAAGGCGCTCGAGAACCAAGTTACGACTGTATTTCTTTGTTATATGCCCTTGGCATGTACTTGCAATTTGGAGGAGTTTCTGGTCTCCCAAGTCTCCATCCCAGTGTGCTGTTAGCAAACTGGAAATGACAATAAAATAACAGAACATGGGTTTTTTTGGTGCACTAAGATGTTCAGTTCTTTCTTGCAATGTATGAGAGAGCAGGGGCTGTCTGCTTCTCCAAATTCCTTTCACTCCTATTAGGACTGGACAATAGAACCATATGTCATCCAAAACCAGTTTAAAGTCCATATCGTGATACTGGTTTTATAGTTTTTGACCTGGCAATATATCGTGAATCGTGTGTGTGTGTGTGTGTGTGTGTGCACGCGCTTTGTAGAAACTGCAATGTGGAAAAAACTGAAGCCAGCTTATGCCTCTACAAAGCTCCATCCTTATTTCAGACATTGTGGTGTATCTGTATATCACAGTGTTTGGGAGCTATACAAAGTAGCCTTGGACAAATTACACCCTTACCTGTAAGATATCAGGTCAAATCAGCCTGGTGAGTCAAGATTGGCCCACAGGCCAGAGGTTGCTCACCCCTGGTCTAGAGATGAAGGTTTCTTCTCTTGCCTCAGCGAACAGCACGACCCTGTCAAAGGTTGAAGGGGGTCTGGAAGTGTAAGTGGATTTTTAGTGTAATTTACAACGGACACTACAAACACAGGGAATCATTTCCCAGTGGAAAATGTGATTATCCTGTAAAAAAAGAAGTGCAGAAGCAGAAACAACTATTGAAGTACTGGTGTCTGTTGGAAATTTTGTTATGGTTGAGTTTGAATAGCAAATTGATTAGCCAGACAATACAGTATGATCTTTATTAGTATGAAATCCTTTTATTAAAAAGTGTGTGTGTCGGGGGGGATGGGACTTATTTGACGTTTGTCTTCCCTGCAAATGATGATAAATGTTGTGTTGAAAAGAAACAATTAGGATGTTGCCACAGCTAAGTGTAAATTTCTGTGGGCATTACAACTTTCCTCACAGACTTGAAGTGGGCTGCAACTTATGAATGCATAGTCAACTGTCATATGCACAAGGTCTTGTTTGGAGGCATTTATTTGTGGGTGTCTTAGCAATTAATTTTCACATGTTACATTGGTCACGTTACATTAGTCACAGGTCATATGTCAGAAAACATTTTTTCCACAGTTCCCAATAAACATTACCAAAAGTTTGACACATCCCCATATTAGCTCTTTATGAATATTGTAGCAGGTGGATTATATTCATTGATACTTTTAGAGAAACCAGTTCTCCAAGTTACAGACAAATTCCTGAGGTTACATCAGTCATATCTTTTAAAACACAATCAAAAGAAAGCCTTTTTAAACTACCTGTGACATACTTCTTTATTCTTTCTGTAGCCACAAAGCTAAAGAGGTGGCAGAATAAGGTTTTCATTGGTTATCTTTCACTGTTACAGTGAAGACAGCAAGAGAGCAAAAATAGCAGAATAGATTACGCAAAGTAAGAGATTTTGCCATTTGTTACCGGTTGTAGAACCTAGCTTTTCTAGGTGCAAAATTTTAATTGGTTTTAGTTCAGCCCTGCCCATAGCAAGGAGATTCTAGTTTTGTTGTCCTTGCTTTTCTTAAAAATGGAGGTAGTAACAAAAAGAAAATACACGTGAAATTCTCTCTCTCTCTCTCTCCCTCTCCTGACTCTTTTCTATTTTCTCTTTCTAGCCTGTATCCGCTTGGGGAGAACGAATTTACACCAGGGGCTGCATCCCTGCTCTGGAAGCTTGGTTGCCCCGGAATATTTACATCGTGGCAGGAATTTTTGTGGCAATTTCATTATTGCAGGTGAGCTCCTGTTGGCCTGTTGAAGCAGCAAATAATATTTCTTACCCAGTGATTAGATCTGTCTACTATTACAGTGTTTGGGTGATGAAGAATTGTTAGAGACAAATATTTGTGCAAAAGATACCATTTGGTGATCTCATGAATAGAGTTGCTAGCTTCAGATTTTAAAAATAGCAGCTCAAGGAGTGGAACCTGAGTAGAATTTGGCAAGTCGGGGACCAGACCATAGCAGCACCTAGATTTTCATTGGCTTTCCAGATGCCTGATTGTTGCCACCCTAACAGAAAAAGTTTTACTGGTTGGACCAGTAAAATCCAGACTAGTTAGTAGCCTGAGTGTGTTATTCTGTTCCTCACCCCCACCTGCCCGCCCCCTTAGATCAAGAAAATTGCTGTATGTTTTGGTTTGAGTGTTGTTCTGTTCCCAACCCCATATCCTTGTGCAGCTGATAATGGTCTTCTAAAGGAAAATAGAGGAATGAACGTGTTGTGTTGACTGAGCAGTTATGCTCACAAATCTCAGTCTTGCAAAGCAATTGTAATAGTTTTCCACCTTGAAATGTGGGCAGTGCTTTTCAATGGAAGAAAGCAGCACAAACCTCATTGGTTCCAAACCAGTTAAAGGCCTAACCTATTTTTCCAGGGCTAAATAGTTCTGGAGTATCCCAGCACTATTGACGAGGACTTGTTATTTCCAGGCTAGTTTGAAACAGGCTAGCAAAAGAGCCTGAATTTGCACTGTTTTGTTATTTTCATAAAGAGCAGCAGACCGCTAAAACATTTTCTTTCTTATAAATAGTGCTTGTTTTGTCTGTCTTTTCTTCTTTGTTAGATATTTGGGATTTTCCTGGCCAGGACACTGATTTGTGACATTGAAGCTGTGAAGGCAGGTTACCATTTCTGAAGACAAGAGAAGAGATCATCTGTAAAGACAAATCAGTTCTCTCCCCACCCCCTGCTATTGCTGTGAGCACAAGGAGAAAAAAACAAAACCGGAGATCTAGAAAAGTCTTGATACAACTAGAGCGCAAAGCCATAATATATCACTTAAAAAACAACAACAAAAAACATAGTTGGATGCTATCCTACTTCAGGCTGGAGCTGAAGAACCGGCTCCTCTTCTCACCTGGCTAATGAATAGTTTTACAATGCTGATCTCTCGGAAAGAAGATTTATCTTCATCCTTCTGTACACAGATGTGAAATTGCAGCAGGCACCAGTGGACTGTTCTAGATGCTCCTACCCGAAAGCTGCTACTGTCTAAGGACTGTTGCCTTAGTTTTCCTTTTACAGTAGTTCCTTAGAGGTTAGAATTGTTACATTCCAAAAGTTGGTCAGTGCCTAGAATAAAGCCCCATGATGCCAAATGATCACATTTTTGGGTGGGGTTGGGGAAGATACATGAAATGCCTTTAAATATGGAAAACTTGTTCAGGGAATGTTGTGCCTGTCAAGATATTGAAGCATGCACTGTGTGAGTGTTTTAAATGAGAGCCATGTTTGTACAGTGTTGCCTGGTTGTTGTATTTTTTAAAAAGGGGGCGTGTCGCGTGCCGGGATCAACTGTACAGAAGGGAGGGATTTCCTCTTATTCAGGCCAGATCGAATGTGTCCTTTTTTGATGCTAGAGATCTGAAGAGAACACTGGAGATACTTCAAAAGGACTTGCCTTACCTACCAGGATTTGTAAAGTAAAAGTTGTACGTTCAACAGCATCGGACCACGGGCCTCCTTTGGAAAGGTCAAGGCTGACTTCTCGCGACACATCTCCTTCTTAATATGGCGTTATTTATAGACATTTGAACAAGGAAATGTGTCCACATACAGTTTTGCTAACGTTACTTCATATAGTAGTAGTTCGTAAAGCCATTTATCCATTGGACCTAAGTTTCTCGTTTTGTTAGATACCTGGAGCCATACCTCTTTGGACCACATTTCTATCTTTTTTTGTGGCAGTGAAAAATGCATATGCTAAAGTCTCCTAGGTATGTGTAAATAATTGGATGTATTGGATGTTCAGGGGTATTTGAATCATGCAAAGCTCTTTAAAAGTGTGCACTGGTCATTTCCACTTTTTGTATGGCAAATAGATGTTCTTACGCTTGTCAGGTTGCGGCCCGTATCAGAGCAAGGTCCCACGGCCAGCCTGCACACAGCTTGTGACTCACCAAACTGAAAAGAGCCCACCAGCCAGATAGGGATGCTGACCTGATAACACAATGCTTTGATTTAAACAGGTGAGTTGCTAGAGAAGCTGCTGTAAGTTGCTTTATACAGCTGGTGGGCTGCATTCTGCTTGGTGGAGCATAAGCCAGCTAAACCTACCCTAGAGCCTGCCATAAAGAGGTGGTTTGTCACCGAGAATGAAAAAGTGTTAATTTCTCTTTTCAGGATTTTGGCCTCATGGGCTTTCTTTTATGCAAGCTGTTTTAATATGACCCTCGTTGAAATGGATGGCATATGCCTTTAGAGTTTTCAACCATCCTTCACAGCCATTCCACATAAATGCCTGTGTAGAACGCAGTTCCGAACAGTGAAGTCAGCGATGTGTTTTTTGGGGATGCCCTAGAAAACTCTTCTTTGGATTCTTCCTGACAAAGGACTGAACTTTGGCTGAACTGCTTCTGAGGTTGCCTGATTATTTTTCTTCAGGGACTGCAGACTTGTCTACACTGCCTAACACACTTTTATAAAGTCTGTATTTGTGTAATTTTTGTAAGATTCTCTTTTTTTACTGCATGTAGAATAAGCAGCAGCAACAAAAAGCAAACTGTGTGTGTGTGTCTCCTTCATTTAAAGTGGAACATTCCTCTGGCAGAAACATCAGGCGGCACCTGGTTTGTGCAGGGGTTGCGTTCTGGATCATCTTTTACAATGGTGGAGCCTGCCCTACCCCCTTTGCACCCCGTTATACCTGCTATTCCTGCTACTTCTGGGTTTACAACAATGCTCATGTGCATAATTGCACACAAAGTGGTCGTGGCCTGTATTTTTTTTTTAAAAAAGACCTGAATTTTAAACAACCATTATCTTGAAAATATATGAGCCCATTTTCATGGACTAACCAAGCTAATGTGCAGAGATCTAAAACTGCCCTTAGTACCGTGGTACTTGGTTCTCAAACTTAATCCATTCTGGCACTCCGTTCCAAAACCAAAGCATTCCAAAACCAAGGTGCTTTTTCCCATAGAAAGTAATGCAAAACGGATTAATCTGTTCCAGACTTTTAAAAACAACCCCTGAAACAGCACTTTAACATGAATTTTACTATCTAACGAGACCATTGATCCATAAAATAAAAGCAATAATCAATGTACTGTACTATAAAATAAACAAGACAGTATTGTAGATGATAAAAATTAAAATGATTTTTTTTTTTCTTAGCTGCACTGATGGTATTCACTGTTTGGATGAGGGCTTTTATCCATTTCCGCAGTCACACAATCAATCAATCAGTAGCTGAGCTGGGTTCCACACAGTCACAAAAACAAATTAACCGAAAAAGGCTCAAAAACAAAAATGCAAAATAAATAGCAAAAACAAAAGCACTAAATTTAATCCGTCCCAGAAGCCCGTTTGACTTCCAAAATGTTCAAAAACCAAGGCGCAGCTTCTGATTGATGCAGGTGCCCCGGAAACAATAGCCGGCAGCCGCATCGGACGTTCGGCTTCCGAAAATCGTTTGAAAACCGGAACACACACTTCTGCGTTTTCGGCGTTTGAGAACCAAGGTACCACTGTAACTTGCTAACACGGAGAAAAGCTGTTTTTACAAGATGATGGGATGCAAAACCATCTTACAAGTTGTGCTTCCTGGATATTTTTGGTTCTCCCAAAGAGAGATGGTGACTGGAGGTGTTTCTACCTTTGTGATCCAGTAGTAGGACCTCCTCAGGCATGTGTAAAGTCTTTTCTGTGACAGCTCAGATAACAAACTCCTTCCAGAGAGTGCCGATGAGCCTCTCTGCTTTATGTTTACTATACTCTCTTCCTGTAGTTGGGAAAAATGACTACGTGCTGATTTTGTTTTTAGGAAACAGTAGGATCCCTGCTTTCTGATTTATGTTCTTATGCTGGACTCTTTTTCAGTTTGCCCCAGGTAATAAACTCATACCGGCGAACTCTGCATAACTTAAACCCCCACAGCAATCCATTTGGTGGCATGAAGTTTGAACAAAGGATGCAGGAGATTTGCAAATGATAATGCTTATAAGTCATATAGAGGAAAACTTCCATGTCTCCAGCTAGCAAAGAAGCAGCCATAATAGCCTGTGAGAGTTAAAGAGCCAGCAGGCAAATTCCTTGACTGATGAATATCAAGTAGCGCTGTGGATTTAGCAGCCAAAAAGACCTCCCCCTGGCACGTTTTTTGCTTGCTGGAAGGCATATCGGGACACAATCCCTAGGAAGCTTTTCCTGAACAAATTGCATTGTGCTGAATGAGAGTTGCACAGGAAAGATATTTAATGGGTTGTGCGTGTGCACACAAATGGCCCGCTTTCTCTCTTCAAGCTTGTCATCTCAAAGGTGCAATAGTAGTGATTATACAAATTTCTGATTAGGAGAACACCTCCCCCCAGTTTAGAGGCAAACCTCAAAAAAAAGGAATGTTTTTAAAAGTATCCTGCAGTTACATCTGCTCAGAGAAGCCAAGTATAGTGGTACCTTGGTTCTCAAATTTAATCCATTTGACTCACGAAACGTTCAAAAACCAAGGCGCACGGCTTCTGATTGGCTGCAGGGGCTTCCTGCACTCAAATCGGAAGCCACGGTGGATGTTCGGCTTCTGAAAAACGTTTGCAAACCTGAACACTCACTTCCGGTGTTCGGGAGCTAAGCCATTCAACTGCCAAGGTACCACTGTACTCTTCCAGAGTCATTTGTCTGCACATACCCCCTGGTGGGAAGACGATGGGGTGGCCATGTGCCCTACTTTATGAAGGACCCTTCTCTAGCTGAAGTCTAGTTTAAAGTTGAAGAATCACGAGATGGGAGATCGGGGCATTGATGTTGCCCATCAGCATCATGTAGAATAAGCAGCAACAACAAAATGCAAACACTGTGTGTGCGTGTGTGACTCATTCATTTAAAGTGGAATATTCCTCTGGCAGAAACATCTGGCAACCCCCAATGTGTCCAGGGGTGGCATTCTGGGTCATCTTGCACGACGGCAGAGTGCATATACACCTGCCTGCCCTTCCCCCTTTGAACCCTGTTATTTTCTGCCACTTCTGGGTTTACAGCAATGCTCATGTGCATGATTGTGCACAAAGTGGCTCTTCCTAGGTCTTATCAAACATAGTTCTGCCCCTGCCCATAAGGCTATTAGTTTTGACAAAGTTAGCAACCCTAGACAGCTTACAGGAAGGAAAACAGAATCTGATCAAATGCTGTAGGGAGATGATAGGGCTGATACATTATGATAGCTAACTGTTTGTTTTCATCATATTTTTCGGCTTTATTTTACTGATGAAGGCAAGGTTTGCATGTTTGCTTCCTAAACACGCACAAAACCGGAATGGCTTATATGTTACAAATTAGCATGTCTGGGAAAAGAGTAGGCAGGAACCAAACTTCCAAATGCTCAAAGATGCAATTCCTCCATTAATATATTCTGAAGTTCTGTAGTTTTTGCCAGGGGTCTGTACATGTGCTTCCCCCATGATGGATGGATATTGTATTCGCACATGATGAGAGGGCAATCTGTGATAACCATTCCACAGTTAAACAAGTAAGTTTAATGGAGTCATTTCTGCTGGAATGCAAGGGAGAATAGGATTTAATCAGGATTTAGTGTTTTGGGGTGATGATGTTGTGGACTTGGAAAGAGGCTTGTGTGAATATCATTTGCCTTAACATCCTATTCGAAAAACCCCATCACCCAAAGCCCTTCAATATAATTTTTTTAAAAACAACAACACACCAGCTCTAGCAATATTTTGCTTGGATGCTTGGACACAACAGATCAAACCTGATGTACTGCTTGTTAGCCAAGGCAGTACTTAAACCGCAGTAGCTCGTTTTGTGCACTAAGTAGATATCCTCATTTATGGTTCAAAGAGGCGGTGCTCCTCATTCAGTATCTGAACAGCCATTAGCGCCTGTTTGGCTACATTACCATTGATGTGGCCACAGAGCTTCTCAAGGGTTTCTTTCATCTTGTCCTCTTCAGCCTCTTTCCGAAGGTCACCTGAAGGAGATCAAACATTTTAGCGGAATAGCTTGCAAAAGTAAAGGCTGAGCGAGCAAGCAAGCAGTGTAGTATATAATAGCTTCACCTTGCAATTTGGCTTCCTTGATTATGAAACAACAGCGACTCTAATGCACTGGATGCAATCTTGACAGTGGCTCACCCCCCCCCCCCGTGTTTCTTTGTGTGGGGTGAGGCAATATTTAAAGTAATATTTTGAGAGAATGTAGGTAACTGCTTCTAGTGGGGAACAACCAATTTTTGCCAGTTCTTTGTTTTTCCTTTATTTTGGGAGGGAGTTTCAGGCATACCTACATTATTGCATGGCTAGTGTAAAGCATTCCCCCAACTAAGACTTTGTCTCAGTTGTCTGTTAGTTTTAAACGGAGGTGAGGGGAATTACTCTGTCTTTCCAACATAGTCCTACTTTAGCTCCCCCCCTCCTTTCTTCATTTCAGATCACGGGCAGTTTCCATTTTTGCTTGTTAATATCAATGTTACTCCAACGTCCTTTCCCCACTTGTAAGTATAATTTTATCTTATATTCCGGAAAGGGTTGCCGAATCATAAACAAACCCTGGGCTTCTCTCTCCCCAACCGACTCTCACGCCGAAGAAAATCTTATCTCAATTCAAAACTTTGATTCATGTAGCTGGTATATTCCAAAGTATGTTGTTGCAACCCTTTTCCACCACACGCCGGTACTTTAAAGCCAATTAAAGATCCAAGTAAACGGAGAACCTCTGCTTCTTAATGGCGACGTAGGAGGGTTTCCAGCAGGGGAAGTGCTGTTGCACTCACGCCTCCCTGCCTCCCACATGCCATGCTGGAGCAAGAGCCAGGTACCGAGACAAACTGCAAGTGAAGCCCATTGCCCCGTCCCTGGGGGGAATTTGCAAGGATGATTTACCCTCTGTCATCTTTATTTGCCAATAATAATAATAATAATAATAATAATAATAATAATAATAATTTATTATTTATACCCTGCCCATCTGGCTGGGCTTTCCCAGCCACTCTGGCAAGCTTCCAACCAAATATTAAAATACAGTAATACATCAAACATTACTAGCTTCCCTAAACAGGGCTGCCTTCAGATGTCTTCTAAAAGTTTGGCAGTTGTTGTTCTCTTTGACATCTGGTGGGAGGGCGTTCCACAGGGCAGGCGCCACTACCGAGAAGGAACTCTGCTTGGTTCCCTGTAATTTGGCTTCTCGCAGTGAGGGAACCGCCAGAAGGCCCTCGGCGCTGGACCTCAGTGTCCGGGTAGAACGATGGGGGTGGAGACACTCCTTCAGATATACTGGACCCAGGCCATTTAGGGCTTTAAAGGTCAGCACCAACACTTTGAATTGTGTTCGGAAACGTACTGGGAGCCAATGTAGGTCTTTCAAGACCGGTGTTATGCGGTCTCGGCGGCCGCTCCCAGGCACCAGTCTAGCTGCCGCATTCTGGATTAGTTGTAGTTTCCGGGTCACCTTCAAAGGTAGCCCCCACGTAGAGCGCATTGCAGTAGTCCAAGCGGGAGATAACTAGAGCATGCAGTACTCTGGCGAGGCCGTCTGCGGGCAGATAGGGTCTCAGCCTGTGTACCAGATGGAGCTGGTAAACAGCTGCCTGGGACACAGAATTTACCTGCGCCTCCATGGACAGCTGTGAGTCCAAAATGACTCCCAGGCTGCACACCTGGTCCTTCAGGGGCACAGTTACCCCATCCAGAACCAGGGAGTCCTCCACACCCACCCACCTCCTGCCGATGATCCCCCGCTGTCATGGGGGCTGCCTCCATTAAGGCAGGTGAGACCGGAAGCCATATTTAGCTGAATCATTACACATTTTACGATCTTAATTTACTTTGTGTTGATTTTGAGCATATTGAAAACCAACTGGGCGCAGAGAGATAATTGTTACCCCACACATCCATGCTGTGCTGTGGCTGCAAATTTCCCAGTATAAAATGCTCTTGCGTCATGCAGTGACAAATTCTGATTCATACTTATTGGGCTGAAATTACCTGAATTCAGGAGGCTACACAACAGACCTATTGAATTATATTTCACCTCTGGGCCTGTGCTTTCATCTTGGAGAAGTTTATGTATGTTCTGAACAAGCTTGGCCTCTTTAAATGTGTCTTTGATGATTTCTGCAAAGGAGATAAATGTTTAACTTAATAATTGAAATTATTTCCCCCCTCAAACAATTGCTACAAATAAAGATCCCTAGCTGCTTTTAGACATGATTCCCTCACCCCCCCCCCCAAAAAAAACCCCTAATATACAAATAGGCTAGTCTTGAATTTCCTGTATTTGTTAAAACAGACTGCTCCTTTTCAAAGTTTTCACATCAGAAACATCCATGGGTGTTTATGACTAATGCTTGTTGGAGCTTTGTTCCTCGAGCCCTGGGAAACCAAGAATCACTTGAGCTCCACAGGGACCAGCTCCCTTTTCTATAGGATTCATTTCTGCATTTCTCTGTCGTCATATAAATTTCCTCTTCCTCCCATTACACCTTGACGATGAAGCTAAGCACATCCTGTAAACAGCTCAGGCCACAGTAAATAGCTCACCTCACTAACTTGAATCTTGCTCAGCCTTTCTCTGCTCTTTGGCCTCGCTTGCCAGATCAGCTTCCTAGTGTCCTCTGCTTGCTCGGATTTCCACCCAGAAATTCTGGGCGGCACCAGCTCCTCTGAGAAGTGTCAAAAGGAAGTGGATAAAGTATCCAACAGCTTTATCTATTAATGCCTGGGTAAGTGAATCAGGCTCTTTTGAATGGCCCACGTTTTGTTGAATGAATGCCCACTTAAAGAACAACATCTAGGAAATAAATGCTTGAATACCTAAATTGACCGCAGAAGCTATCGCCAAGGCAATCAGGGCTTCATTCTGCATTATGGCATGTTCACTGGTTGCCATAGAAACCAGGTGCTTCATTGCCTGGGCCTCTTGAATGGCTTTGACAACTTCCTGCTTACAAAACAACAAGAGATTGCTGAAGTCTGTGGTGATCCAGGATTTTGTTTTGGGGGAGGCGGGTAATTAGGAACAGAAGTGGTTATGGATAACACTTGAATAATAGACTCCATGGCAGCTCGCAAATTGATGAGAATTTTGTCTTTGTACATGAAAGAAGCTCAGAGTTGCCCCTCCCCACCAAATGTTTGGAGATGAAAGTCTCTTCTGAAGTAGCTATATTCAACTGAACATCATGTAAGTTCACTTGCCGTGACTGGAGAGCACTGTTCTGATTTCTTCTTAAGAACTGCTGTGATTCCTGTGTAGAATATATAAATCTATTTCATTGCCTGAGAACAGTGGGTGTGAAAATAGCATTGGCCAGTGGTTCCCAATTAGCTAATTATTGAGGACACCCTTTTTTTCAAAAGCCAAGCTACGTACCCCCTACTTTTGAAGATTTTGATAACTCTATGGTAGTTAACTCTGCAAAGCAATTTTTTAATTTGTCTTCTTATAAAATAGGGGGGGGGGGAGTGTCAAAAGCAGTTATTCCAGATGAGTTTCTGGGGGGCACTGCCAATTGTTGAGAATATGTTGTGTGAACATGCTCCCAGAACCTGTTTCATCAAAGGCAGCATAGAACCTGTGCTGCAACTCTCACTTTCAAAGCGGGACACAAAACACAAATTGATGAGACTTGAAAATGGATCAAACCCAACGCCTTTTGTACCTGAGAACAACTGTGACGCAAAAGTGATGCAAGCAGTCGGTTTGCTTCTCCGCAGACTCCAGCGTGGTCGTTTGAATCGCACCATTGCACCAGTCTGTTGAGCAGCACCGGATCCTGGCCCAGTTCCTCTGCTGCATCAGCTGAAAGACAAAGATTGGAGCAATATTGTGCGAAGTCTACAGTGAAGCAGCCAGCAATTCTCCCCTCTGTCCCTTTTACTTTAATTGTCAGCTGCAGGTGGAGTACGCCTGGGTGAATAAAGCCTTTATTTGTTTCTGAGTTATACGTATTTACCACTTGGTGCCAGCATCATCAAATGTGATAGTTTTGAGTTTGTGGATGGGCCATCACAGTTCAAGCACAACAGGCAGAACTTGCATATAATCTCAAATAAAACATTTTTTAATGGGGGAAATGTGCATTCAGGAAAGGAAGATGTGGCAGGTGGCATAGCATTTTTTGTTAGGACTCTAACAAGCCAATCACAGTTATACAACAGAGGTTAATTTGATCACTTGAATTGTCTCTTGTCTTTCTCAAGGTATTGTGCTGGAGTTTGACAAAGATCTATCTCTGGACTGTGATATTCACAAATGGAAATAAATTGTTTGACATTGCAGTCATTAAGGGATAAACTTACACGCGTGACCCAAACCCTGAAGACTCAGCTGAATGCAGGAACAATAATACTCTACTGGATAAAGTATTCTGTGTGAGACAAAATGCAACTTCTGTCTGTGGAATTGTATCTGACAGCCCATTCGCATCCCCCCAACCTAATAAATCTGCATGCGTAAATTGGCACTAGTTTTAGGAAATATACGGTAACAATTGTCTCAAAAGAAATTTCATGTGCACATGTAATGGGTGGCTCAATTGTGGAGAGGTGCGGATATGAGAACTGCTGTTGGTAAACAACCCCTTTTCTGTGTTGGTGCTGCTGAAAAACGATTAACACTGAGGGTTCAGATATCTATAATTAAAAATGGGAACCTGCCATTCTAAATTCTGCAGGCATCAACACACCCGGTGATTGTCACGGTAATGAATTTACACTAGATAATGCAATCAACTAATTTAGCAGGGACTGGTTAGAAGACACATGTTCAAGGTAGTGTATTGTGCTGAGTTAATTAAGGTCAATGTTGGCTCATGGGTAAATAGAACAGACGGCAATTAAGGTGGGAGGCTTCTGAGCTCACTGCCATGGAAGGGTACATCTTAGCAGGAAGTTGGGGTTTTCTTGTATTTGCTAGGTACAGTAACGTATGAGCTTGAGGGTCTGTGTGCCAAAATTCTCTCATCCCAGGAGCCAGCAAGTGTTAAAAGCTAATCAAGCCACCTAATTCTAATAGCCAAGATAGCTTCCTGGTGAGGTGATGGGGGATTAAGGGGCTCAGTGAAGACAGCAAATGGGTGGGGGCCCTTCCTCAACAGAAAGCCAGAGAGCAAATTGGCAGTGATGTGACCTGGAAGTAAAGCAGCAAGCCGGGGAGTCAGAGCAATGTTTGAGTTCAGTTTGAATCCAAGGAAGAAACAAGACCCTTTTGGGGTGTTAGTGCTGGGAACCCCTCCTTCATAGGCTCAGGTTGTGTTGCAATGGGACAGCCCAGTCAGCAGAGCATGAGACTCTTAATCTCAGGGTTGTGGGTTCGAGCCCCATGTTGGGCAAAAGATTTCTGCATTGGTTTGTCTATCCTTTCCGTTTCCAGAATAGCACTATCCTTTCAGGAATCCCATTGGTTCTGCCTGGCCTGAGCACACCAATACTTCTGGGTCAGGGTGAGCCTCTGCCTGGACAAGAGCCAAATACTGCCACTGTTGGTTGTTCTAGATGTCTTCAAAGCACTTCCATAACCCAGCATTCTTGCTTGTTCTTGGCCTCAATTTTGATGGAGGTTGAAGGCAGCTCTTCATGGGAGTTAAGCAACAGCTGTGAGTGGGCTATTTGTGGGATCCGGGGAGAACATAGGCTCTTGGGTTCTCCTATGTGAGGTGTAGGAGGGCATCTGCTTAAGGGAAATGGCCTGCTCATAATGGAACACACAGACACAATGTAGTGTCGGAATCTGTGTTACGACCGAGCTGATAAAGCTCATCTTCCGGAATCGCCCTCTGACGTGATTAACGACCTGAGCCTTTGATGAGGCTCCAGGCACATTCCCATTCAGCAGAGAATCAAAGCACACAGGGAAGTGATGAGGTTTATGGCTACATCGCTATTAGTTTTATTTAATCTACGCAGACAGAAAACACATCCTCTCTCTGAAAGGCAGAGAGCAACTGAAACAAACACAGGAACAGGAAACCAATAATGTCACATCCGTCTCCCATCTCCTGTGAGACTTCCAACAGTATGGAATGTGTGGAATGCAAAACAGAGTCTTGTGACTCCAAAGCACTGCACAGTGGCAAACAGAAACTAACATGTAGATGTGAGCCTTTATGGAGCCACTCCCTTGCAGCCTACTTCCAAACACTTGTCCTTGGAATGTAGCCCTCAAGCTGCACTTTCCTTTGCATTGAATTGGTTGTGTATCATATAGCTTAGTACCTTGACAGATATCACATCCATTGACTATTTTAAAATCTGCATTCAAAAAGGCCCTTCTGTCATTGGTCTGATGCTCTGAACTCGATCTAACCACACCGATAAGAACACTTTCCTGATTATCGCATAACAATGGTTCCCTTGTTTGCTATGCAGTCCTAAAGAGGGACTAGCTTGAAAGCCCTTTATATTCTCCTACCTTGACCGTCCACCAACATTCGTAGTGTCCCAAGAAGCTTAAACTGAACAGGAGGCATCTCCGACCTCAAAAGCATCTGGATACGTTGGCCAACACCTTCGTCCAGCATCTGAACTTTGTTAGCCACTGGGAAATGGGTCAAAATGATCAGAATTACAATTGGTGATCTGGATCTCAATATCTGAATGACAAGTTGCTGCTAAGCTACTAAAGGCCACAGAATGTATAGTCAGTGCATGACAAAAATCAAGGTGTACAGCAGCTCTTTGAACAAAATGTTTTGGATTGCCTGCTAAAAAATCCTATTTAGATCTAGATTTCATTAGCACCAATATTTCAAAATATTTGCATCAACAAGGTAGTTTGGACTTCATTTAGAAAACACGTGACTTCAAAAACAGAAAACATTCTAAACAGTTGTTCAGCAACCCATTGTGTTTCATTTGATCCGCACACTGACTTTTTATTAGCCCAAATTAAAGGGGAATAGGAATTCAGTATTCTAATACCAAATGAACAAATCCAGCATGAATCCAGCATTTTAGAGGAGCTGCAGTGACAGCTCTGCCATTATGGACAAGTCCAGAGACCTCCCTAATCAAGAGGGGGCGAGGACAGAAAAATACAATTAATTATAATTAAACTGATTAATTCTCTGAATAAAGCTCCAAATGACAGACCTGTACCACAAATTACAGCTTCAAGTGGGCCCAATTCAGATCAAGACCATGACACAGAAGGAGGGGAGGTTGACTGTTTTTCCAATGTCATTTTCCTGATGAAAACCCTCCACCCAGCAGCTATTTGTCTCTTTTGGGAAATCAGATATATCTGCTGATACATATTTCCATTTTAGGAGGAAACTTGTTTTTTGTTTTGGATAGATTAAGTGACTTTGAATAAAAAACAACCCCCCCACAATAAATGCTCTCCGTGCAACCTGAAGCAAAACAAAAACAAAAACAAAACGCAAACCCAATATTTTAAACCTTTGCATTCATTATTTTGGTTTGCATGTGTTTCCCAACACTTGTGCAAGAGTGCCATGCACATGTTGATATGTTTAGGGAAGGGTTTCAAAAAGTCACCAGCTGCCACTGCAGATATGGAGACAATGATGTCTAGTCAAAAGTTTAACTTCCGCTCTTAACGATACAGAACCTATAGGTGGTTTGACAACTTGTACCTAAAGACTACTGAGAAAGATAGATTGGGAAATATCCCAGTGGTCATAATCTCTCCTTCAAGATCAAAATACACTTCACCTGATAGGATATTTACATATCCTCCATTTTTGAACATGTTTTTCTGCCCCCCAACTCCCCACACCAGGCTCCTTGAGTGAAGCAATTCCAGGTAATCATTAAGAGCAAACCTCCCTGGGAAGAGAAGTACTGTATCCAACCTACCAAGCAATTTCCGGACAGTCTGTGTGCTTTCTTTCTTCCTAGCCTAGGGCAAGTGCAGCGGGCAGGCATCCCTTGCTGGCAACTTTAGAGTGCTGGGAATCTGACGGCTAATTAACTTGTTTGTAATTTCCTTGGGCTTCGCTAGCAGAAAGTTCAGACTGTAGGCCCTCGAGTGTGGAATGATTTTCAAAGAGAGCTCCCTGGGCAGGACTCTGAGGGTTTAATCAATTAATGAGGCCCCTTGCGCCTGCCCATACATTTTTAAAAATACTGTTTCTAATTGATTTCATTTCATGTTCAACTTGACTTTTTCATCTGTGGCTGTGTTTTTGCGTATTTCTTTTTTTTAAAAAAATAATGATATTCTAGCAAATCAACAGGGAATACGGTTTCAGTGAAAGACCCAGATGATGTGCGTTGTATTAACAGAGACTGCTTTGGTATTGGAATGGCTCAAATGCTTAATCTCTAGGGTTCAAGCCCCACATTAGGCAAAAGATTCCTGCATTGCAAGGTGTTGGACTTGATGACACTGATGGTCCCTTCCAACTCTACAATTCTATTATTTTAAGGAAGGATGGGGTTGAAACCAACTGGGTGGAAAAAGGGTTGCTTTTTCTTACATGTTTTTCTCATCAAAGGAAACCACTTCTGGTATGTTGGGGTTTCTTCTCAGCTGTCACTATTTTATGGGAGGGATTCAATTGTATACTAGCATATTTGGGTTTGCACAACTAAAGTGGATAAAAGCTCTCTGCTGCAACAAACCTTTTTTAAATAAAAGGATGTTGCAGTAAGGAAACTGGTGGGGAAAGGGACTAAAAGTTGTGGGTTAACGATTGATGGGAAGCTGTATAACCTCTGTACAAAAAATATATATGGAATTAATGCTTAACAAACAATGGTGAGCATAGAAACTCTGTGCAAACTCAGGATGAATGCTCAATAAATAGGTTGTTTAGAAGTGACCACCTCCACCTCCAGACAGTGATGAAAACCAAATGTAACTAAAGAAAAATGGATGGGCACTGTGCCAAATAGGTTTGTCACCACAAAAAGCCTATTTTTAGACCAATATTTTCTTGAGCGAAATAACACCCTCCAACATTTTAAAGATAAAAGGGGACATTTGTATGTATTCTAGCGATCACCACCTTTGCTCCTTTTGCTGCTACTGAACATTGTTGAGGGTTCTTCTCTGCCCAGTTTGCCTTCATTACAGGAATCACATCCCATTGAAAAGTAAAGGATTCTCAGGTTCTCATTGTGTATATTACAGAATAGCTGCAATTCATGCACCCTATCTAAGCTAAAGAAACACAGGAAGCTGCCTGTTCATCCATCTAACCTGGTATTGTCTATTCTCAGTTGGCTATGTTTCTTTAGGGTTCCAGGCAAACATTTTTCCCCCCATCACCACCTCATACCTGATTCTTTTACCTGGAAATGCCCATATTTTTATTGAGGACTTTCTGCATCCAAAGTATGTGATAGAATATGGGACTACAGTCTTTCTCCTTTGCAGGTTATGAGTTCTCAATGGAAAGAAAGTATTGTATTTGCATTTGTGTCCATTGATGTGCATTTAGACGTACAGTATGTGTGCTGATGTCAATATGCCACCCTTCCAACCCCTGAGATTTATCATCTACATGCCAATGAGGTGGTGGTGGGTGGCTGAATCTGAAGAACTCCAGTGCACATATGTTTACAGAGAAAACTCCTTTCAAGGCATTCTCAACATCTCTCATCAAAGATAACAGATGGACAGAGTTTTACAAGGAACAGAGTCCAGGAAATGGAGAGTCCCACTCTCACACATTCCACTTCTGCCCTACCGCATAACTTTAATTTTAATTTTGTAGTTGTTCAGTTAGATAATTTGTGGTGCAACTTTTGTTGTACCTGGTATAGCAAGGTTTCGGAGAGCACTCAGGGCAGCATGTTGAACAGAGACATCTCCACTTTCCACATGTTGCTCCAAAAGGTCCAGAAGTTGATGTACGATTCCCAGCTGCACCATCCGCACACAGTTGCTGTCTTGAAGAAGCAGAGGAGAAGAAAGCTGATAATATAAACTTCCAGCTTAATTCTTATTATTATTATTAAGTTTGGTGGCGCTGTGGGTTAAACCACAGAGCCTAGGACTTGCTGATCAGAAGGTCAGCGGTTCGAATCCCTGTGACAGGGTGAGCTCCCGTTGCTCCGTCCCTGCTCCTGCCAACCTAGCAGTTCGAAAGCACGTCAAAGTGCAAGTAGATAAATAGGTACCGCTCCGGCGGGAAGGTAAATGGCGTTTCCGTGCGCTGCTCTGGTTTGCCAGAAGCAGCTTAGTCATGCTGGCCACATGACCTGGAAGCTGTACGCCGGCTCCCTCGGCCAATAAAGCGAGATGAGCGCTGCAACCCCAGAGTCGGCCACAACTGGACCTAATGGTCAGGGGTCCCTTTACCTTTACCTTACCACCCTATACCCGTGGATCTTAGGGCAGTTCACAACATGAAATTACTACACACACACACACACACACACACACACACTAAAAACAAAAACATCAAAATAAGATTTTAATGACAATACTTCATATAGGACAACAGTAAAGCTGTAGATCAGTTCTGGTACCCTTTCTCCTTTTTAAACCTTCCAGAGATACCTGGAACTTTTGCCAAAAGCATGATTTGTGGCAACATTTCAACAGCAAAGGGGAATATATTATTATTGCGCACTCTCTCTCTGTGTGTGTGTTTTAAACCTGCATTTTGACCAATAGATTTTAAATTCAGTAATGTTCATGCAAGAAGCTGGAGAGCTGATGTGGTTGCGGAAGCGGTAGCTTAAATGCCGACAGCATATAATAATAAGAGAAGTTGCATGCCATCATTTGCAAGCACAAAACACCCAATGGATTTGTCTGTTGCGCTATGCTAAAAACGGAAGCTTCTGCTAGCAGAATGTTGTGCGAGCAGGCTGCCACGAGTGGATATCGCTGAATGAATTATTGCTTTTATTGATCTTAAGAAAAGCATCCTGGGAACTTTTTTGGGCTGAGCAGCAGGATAAAATGCATCCAGTAAATAAAGTATATAGGTATGTTTACCATTCCTGGCAAAGTTAGCAATGGCCAGAGCCCCCGTCAGCTGTAACTGGGTGTGCTTGGATGCAAGCCATGTTCCAACACTCTGGTAGATAATACCATTCCCTTCTGCAAACAGCTGCTGCATGGATTCATCTGTAGTACAACAAGCAGAGAGTTACTGATTGGATTATTATAGCTTTGTTTATTGCTGTGAAGAGAAGCACCTCTCTATGGGCTTTTCTGTATAGCCTAGTAGCTGATGTCTCTTGTGAATAGCTACTGGAGGTCAGGTGATGTTAGGGTGGCGGCTAACACATCACCACAAACAAGGAAATGCATAATAAAAACAGAACAAATATTTGCATACGTTGTTTTCTATGTACGGATTCAAATAATGATAAACATAATTTAAATAGAAATACAGTGCTTCTCAACATAGCAGGGAAGACAGCAGGGGTGGGAAAGTTGACACCTAAGAGCTGCAGGTGACGGTTGCCCTAATTTCATGTGTGATGGGGAACCCAGAGGAAGAGAATGGGAGCTGAGAAATGAGGAGAAACAAAACAGATGGAAGGAGAAGGAAAACCCTCTGCAGGTGATCCCTTCACTGTCCTTTGGCAGATCACTGGGGGAAGAGGAAGAGGAGGGAGGAAAAAAGAGAGAAGAGGTGGACTGCCCACTTTGGTCTCTGGCCATGCTCACTGCTAGGCCCAGCTACCACTACCACCCAACCCCTGAGAGATTATTCTCAAGAAAAGGCAGACCTCAAGAGAAAAACAGGTCCGCCACCCCTGTGGGAGGAGGTATCTTCATGCTGCCACCAAAATATTCAGCATGATATCTGACGTTTTCCTTCATCACATGGAAATGTGTTTGTTAGCACTAGTTGCTGCAGCAAAGATAGTCCATAATCTCTCCAGGTGGACTACTAACACGATGTTGTGCACGTTACAAAAGCGGACTGTGGCTCTTCCAGTTTTGGTCTGAGCTGTGGCGGAGGTTCAGGTTTAAGCCATGGCCAAGACACCACATACAACCAGTCTTGCAAGTGGCACAGAAATGGCATTAAGACACCCAGAAAAGAGAGAGATGAATCTCTGAAGAAGGTTGATCCCAAGTTCCTGTGGAATATGAGTTTTGCAAAGCAACACAAGGGCTGAAGAAAATGCAGGCCAATAATGTTAAGAATGCGAAATCACCAGCTTGCCTCCAGATGGCAAAAGGGACTGGGCTTGCAGTTGTTTTCTTCTCTTTTCACTCAAGGCATTTTGTAGAAATAAAACTGAATATAACATGTGGTAGGAAAACAACAACTACAGTGGACTGTGGAGAAGCCAGAATTGGTTTCAACTTCCTCCATATGTTGAAGGTAAGACACAGCTCACTCCCGAGTCAATTGAGTGACCAAAAATCAACAATAAGAAAAACTAAAACAACCCCAACCTGCCTAATTCATTAACATAAGTGACTTGTTGTCCTCACTATCCCCACCAGTAAATATTAAGTGAACAACTGGATAATTAATTGGATGCTTATTTTACACAGATTGCTTTCTGTCTGTAGTAATTACTACAATTTTGTAACCATAAAAAGAATTAACTGTAATTCCCAAGTGTTTATATTTGAAACAGATGCCAAGGCTCCTCTCTTTATCTAGTTAGATGAAACAATAAGAAGCAGAAATGAATTTCTTCTTCTGATAAAATTACCCTTGTCAGATTAGCTAAGTTTAACCTACTGCAGATAAGCTAAAAGCAAACTTATATAGACTTGAGGTCAGGTATTACAAAAGTTCCCAGTAATTTCATCTCACTCACCTGGAGGGATGGGAAACCTGCAGCTTCCAAGATACTACTGTACTCTGAATCCCATTAGCCCTAGCCAGCAAGGCCAATGGTCGAGGTTGATGGGAGTTGTGGTCCAACAGCATCTTGAGGGCCACAGGTTCTACACCCACCCACAATGTCGGAGATGCTGACTCAATCATCCTCCTGCAACCTTTGGCCAACAGCTAGCTGACTAGCCCTTAAATGCCCTAGGCGAACTTGTATATACGCAGGGGCTAACACTAGCATTACAATCATACTACAAGGGTATGATTCCTTTTTGTTTCTGTTTTTTAAAAAGCCATCTGTGGTGGAAAATTCCCCCTAGGAATCTGGAAATGGCAGACCGCAGCTGCGTCTGTAGCAAGAAAAAGGAAGCACTGAAGCAGATGGCCCTCCTGCAGCTGTTCTTCTTTTGTGCATCTGGACTCGCTCTCCCTGGGCTCGCTCATTCTTACCTCCAAGTAGCAATGACACAATCAGATCCGACGCAGCCTTCAAGCTGCACACATCTTCTGGCTTGGAACTGTCTTGCAGCCTCTGCAGGATCTCAACTATGGCTTCCTGAATACCAGCTTCAACCAACTGAGATTTTAGGGCATCTGCGGAAGTCATGATAAACAAACATGTTTAAAGCTTCTTGCCGAGTGTTGCTAACCGCAGACAAATGAGGGCTCATTCTCACACTATGATTTACATCTCATCCTAATAACATGCTGGTGCAGGAGCTTACCCAGGGTTTGTGTTTCCTTTTGGAAATGAGGCACAGCAGAGACTGTGGTGTCTTTATGACATATGGTTTATTTACAAATGTATACAACTTGAACAATGGAGGGGTTCGTAGCATTAACACCCCAAAAGGGTTTTGTTTCTCGCAAAGACATCCTTGAATTCAAACAGAAATCAAACACTCCAACTCTTTCCAGTTTGCTGCTTTACTTCTAGGTCACTTCCCTGCAAACTCTGCTCTAAACTCTGGCTTTTGTCCTTCTCACTAACCATAGGCCAGAAGAATTATAGAATCATAAAATTGCAGAAGCCCCCCCCCCCCCACTTGCTGTCTCACACAGAGCTCCTTTCCTTTCTTTCCCTAAATGGCTCACCCCCACCCCCAGGTGATCACCTCAAGAGGAAGCTAGCCTGATTTATATTATAACACTTTCAAAATCCAGGGGTTCAGGAAGCTGGCCTGGCTTGATTAGCTTTAAACATTTGTTGGATCCAGGGATTAGCAGGACCTGGCACTCACAAACTCATAACAATGTGAAGTAAGATTGTGTGAGAAGGACAAGGTCATGCTATGTGGAGGAGACCCCGATACAGGAACTTCCCATGCGATCTCTTATGACATACCTACATGTATCAATTTTATAGAACTGCCACAAATGTCCTCAAGTTTGGTGAGGATGCTGAACGCTCTCTATCAGAGATGCCTAGTGACGTCTGCCCCAAACTACAATATCCAGGGTTCCCTGGCAAGAGGGAATGACTATTAAACTAATATAATTCTGTAGCATAGATATATTCTTTAACTGGTATAGTAAGGAAAAAAGTCATAGAGAAGTTGCACCCATGCTGCTGGGATAACTTCTGTAGTGTGTCTGTTACTCAACAAAAAAAGATTCATAGGTTGGAAGGGTCAATATAACACATCTTAAAAACCTGTCTCCACACTAATTTTGCCTCTACTTTGCTGACAAAGGTCTATTAAGAAAGGAGTACATTTGTAGTTCCCAGGAACACCTACTGAAATGGAAAAGAGAGCATCCGTTTGCAAACTAGTCTAGAAGCTCTTCGGGTGCTTGAAAGCCAAATTCTCTGCTAATTCAATCAAGACTTCACATCGCTTAGCACTTGTTTGCTGAAGAGAGCCCAGGACTCTTATGCCATCTTTCCAATTAGCATCAAAATGCTGCCATCTTGAGTCAAGCACCCCTTATTCAGAAAAGCTTGGCTTAATTTTGATTCCCTCGTGTTGTAAGCTCTTGCGTCCCCTCTCTTTGAAGAGTTCTCAGAGATCATAAGGAAGTGCTGGTATACAATTACAGTCCCCTTGATTTCTTCCCTCTCCGACTCTCCAGCTTATCAGCGCCTGCCACTTCAACACCCCTCCTTTGCCTTCTGAAAACTGAAACATCAGGATGCCTTGCTCTTGGCTCAATGCCCACCTCTTCTCTCTCTCCATCCTTCCCTCTTCCATATCTCTCATCCTCCCCCTTCCTTCTGGGACAAGCCTCCAGTAATTTACCTTGAAATTGCCTTTTGTTTTACTTTCTCAGTACAAACACATTTTCCTGGAAAAGCCCAGACCTCATCTCTCTTGCTCCCTCCCTTTGGCAGTCACTCCACTGTTTAATGCTGTGCTCTGGTGAATTTTGGTAGAAAGTGCTATTTTGGGGTCGGTTGTACTCGAGTGACAGCAGCTTGTCCTCCAATGTAACAGAGCCAGAGCCACGGAGGGAAGAGATCCCACCAACAGTGCATCTGAATTCCCCATAGCATTCATGTTCCAGGAAGGCTTATTCCCTGAACGTGACTTTCAGAAGACCAGAGATGCATGTGCCAAGCAAGTGTGGAAACAAGGGAGAGGGAACCCTAGAAGAGCAGTAAAGGTAAAGGTAAAGGGAACCCTGACCACTAGGTCCAGTCGTGACCGACTCTGGGGTTGCGGTGCTCATCTCGCTTTATTGGCTGAGGGAGCCAGCGTACAACTTCCGGTCATGTGGCCAGCATGACTAAGCTGCTTCTGGCGAACCAGAGTAGTGCACGGAAACACCGTTTACCTTCCCGCCGGAGCGGTACCTATTTATCTACTTGCACTTTGAAGTGCTTTCGAACTGCTAGGTTGGCAGGAGCAGGGACCGAGCAATGGGAGCTCACCCCGTTGCGGGGATTCGAACCGCTGACCTTCTGATCGGCAAGTCCTAGGCTCTGTGGTTTAACCCACAGCACCACCTGCGTAGCAGTAGGTGCTCTCAAAGGCCTGTTCAGACAAGTGTGATTTGTGTAATAAAAACTTTGAATCTCTGTGTTCTCTTGTCAAATAACATTGGGTAGACACTGTGCAATAAAGCAGCCAGATAAGCATTGTGAAGTCATGCACTTAGCCCATAGGCAGTCAATATGGTGCTCTCCTGATGTTGGAATCCCATCATCCCTGACCACTGGCAAATGCGAATTGAAGCTCAACAATATATGGAGGATTGTCTCCATATATTGTCACCATGTTGTCTACCCCTGGCTTAGACATGGTCATATTGAATTTTATTGTGCGTCCTGTTGTCACTCCACCATCAAACAACTTATAAGGGCAGATCCATACCATACATTTAAAGCACATTCAACACACTTTTAAAGCACTTGAATGACTTCCTCCAAAGAATCCTGGGAAGTTTAGTTCCCTCCTCACAGAACTACACTTCCCAGCACTCTTAACAAGCCACGACCCCAGGATCCTTTGTGGGGAAGCTATGTGCTTTAGCTGTGCATTGGGTGTATTTTAAATGTACGACACTAAGGACACTGAGGTCCAGCTCCAAGGGCCTTCTGGTGGTTCCCTCCCTGTGAAAACTGAGGTTGCAGGGAACCAGGCAGAGGGCCTTCTCGGTGGTGGTGCCCACCCTGTGGAACGCTCTCCCATCAGATGTCAAGGAAATAAACAACTATCTGATTTTTAGCAGACACCTGAATGCAGCCCTGTTTAGGGAGGTTTTTAATGTTTGATGTTTTATTGTGCTTTTAATTCTTTTGGGAGCCACCCAGAGTGGCTGGGGAAACCCAGCCCAATGGGCAGGGTACAAATAAATAATTATTATTAAGCATGGATTTCCCACAGTGCAATATCCTTCAGATCTATCTACAGTGCTGTGATGCAGTGCATAGGTCCATACTGGAACTACGTGGGCAGGACCAATTGCATGAGTCTTTCCCAGCCATTCCTTCCACTGGGTGACAATTAAATGACGAATTTGTAACTGACTCTGCCCACATGGTTTTGGCACCGCCTGGCCCTGCTCCTACTCAAATGGAGGTGAAGCAAAGGTAGGTGAAGACAAGCAAAGGCAATCTGTCATCAGCAGGAGCAGATTCTCTTAGTTGCTCAGACCAATAAGTGACCTTGACCCAAAACCTTCAGGGAGTATCACCTGGGTCACTATGACCTATTCAGAAAGCTTCCTTGCTGGTGCAGCTGGTCTGCTTGCGATTCCCTCCTTTGGCTAGAAGCTTGGTGGTTCAAGGATGCCAGTTCTTGTGGGATCAATGTCTGAACAGGTATATATATATATATATATATATATATATATATATATATAAAATCACAGAACTGTAGAGTGGGAAGGGACCACGAGGATCATCTAGTCCAACCCCCTGCAAGAATATTTTGCCCAACATGGGGCTCAAACCCACAACCCTGAGATTTGAGACTACAACATGCTAAAGTGCCCTTTTGGTCCTCTGCATAATCTTGTGTGTGAGTTAAAGGCGATGACTGTGTTGACAACTGTCAACCTTATTATTGTAGCTGGGTTTTTTGTTTTTGTTTTTAAACACCCCAAAATATCTTGATTGTTTTGAATACTGAGACACACTTAAAAGCAGACTGTTGGTTGAAATCAGGACAGAGTTTCCATTTAATTATGAATGAACAAACGGAGGGAGTTGATGGGCAGGTTAACATTTGGAATTACAGATATGAATAACTGTGACATTTCCCTTAAGTTATTTCATTAATCTAAATTTGGTTAATTGAAGTTGACCATGCTGCATTAATCAATGGCTAATGTCTACTGTGATCTCATCAAAACAAAGGCTTTGGGAGCTTTTAAAATATAATGCGAGTAACTGAGGACCTGCACTGGGTTATGCATCCAAAGATACAGGACCGCTGCGGTTTGGGTACCTGTTTCTTTTGCATCCCTCCATTATCTTCACTGTCATTGCTGCTTCACCTCACATTACGTTTTTAGTATGGCATCACATTGTACATGACAAATATGTAACACATGTGTTCAGGCATGTATGCAACACAGATAAATGTCACAGGGAAAATCCATCTTGGCAGTCATTCCTTACAATCATTTTATTTATTATCTGCACCTATATCCTGCTCCCAGGTCAGGTTACAAAAATATCACAAAATAAATACCATGTACATTAAATAAAAAGATCATTTAAAATCAACATATCATGTTTTCCAGATACAATGTGTGAACCAGCCCTAAAAATACATAGTTAAATGTACATTTTGGGCTGCCTGGTGGTTGGTTTTCAAGTTTTTGCACTCACACCCAGTCCCCAGATTTCTAGAATGAGAATTTCAGGAGCTGGCTTTTCTACTTAAAATGCTCTTAGAGGTTATTAAGTTTCTGGATAGTGGGTCAAATGCTTCTGTCAACAGCTGAATTAAAAACAAAGGAAGAAAAAACAATTTTGTTCTCAAAGAAGTTGACAGGGTTCTGAACAGTTCTGTTTGAAACATGCCTTTGAATCAAAGTGCTTTCCCTCTCTCTCTGATTCAATAAACAAACAGTTAGCTTAGATAACTGCTTAAATGCATGTGAAACCATCCCAGGGTATCTCATCAAGATAGCTTACCATTCTCTGCTAGTGTGTGAAGAACCTCAAGGATGATTTCTACCTTCTCATGGTGGTTTGCTGCCCGTAGCTGATGTACCAAATGTTCTGCAACTCTGGTCTTGCTAAGGGCCTGTTTAGCAGTGTCTGCATAAAAGATCAAATGTCTGTGAATCACTTCATCTCTGTATGAAACATAAAGTTCTATCTGATTAGAAATGAGAAATCACTGTGTTGATTCTGCAAGGTGCCTTCTTGAAATGTTACCTGTTGTGTGGACTCCAGGTCAACAAGAGAAAATAGGTCAACCCCTCATTTAAAGCTTCAGAGATGAAGGGGAGAAGGGTTATTTTACGGAGGCTATAGGTACTGTTAAAACATTTTGTATAGAGTGCAGTGGGTGACTGACAACATCACATTGTGTGCTGCCATGTTGAGAAAAGACTCCCTTCTTTGGCTCCACAAATGTTTTTGTTTGTTATGCCCTTGTGCTTCTGAGTACATATGCAATAGAGCTGGGTGAGACTTAAAGCCAAGGCTCTTTCAGGTGAGACAAAAGCATAATACAACCATAAGCAAATTGCAAGATTCACCTATATCTGCAAGGTTGGATAAGGCCAGCAGGTTGACACGGACAAGAGGTTCATTATCGGGATAGTCTGACATTATCCTGACCAGTGACGTGATCACCTCTGCCCCCACCAGCTGCTCCTGAAGGTCATCTGGAAAAGACAAGTGCAAAAATTAGGAACTAGGAGCAACCTCTTTGAGGGGTTTAATACCTTCTGAGCACTCTCTTTATGACCTGTTCTCGTTATTACTGAGTGTACATGATGCTGTTTGAGCTGATGTTGTGAGTTGCCTTGAGGACCTTTGGACTAAAAGGTAAGAGACAGATATTTTAAATAAATCAAGGGTCAAAACAGGCAACACTTAAGAGGAAAAAATATTTCCATTGAATGCAGCTAGTTTGAAAGACACAATCAGGAACATAGGTGGCTCCAACAGGTAGAGTTGCTGGACTATGTGTCATGGTCTGGTTGGATGCAAAGGAGTGGTGGGAGGCACCAGCAGAGGAAGCCCCAAGCAAATGGTCATGGGAAAAAGGCACAGAGTCAGGGGAGTTGTGGTAGTATGAAGATGAGTGGTCAGAGGGAGAAGAGGAGGTGTCGGAAGCTGAAGAGGCAACAGGGTTGAGTGAGCAGGAAGAGGCTGGGGCAGAGAGCAGTCCAGACTCGGAGGCAGAAGAGGAGGCTGGCGAGGAGGTCCAAGAGGCAGAGATGAGTCAGGCTGCTGAAGAAGCCGGAGGGTTTCCCTCTCCTGCTGTGACCAGCTCCTCTCTGGACATGGAGAGGAATGAAGAGGGCAGAGCAAAGAGAAACAAGACAAAGTAGCTCAGATTTCTGGGACCTTCAGTCCTCACAGCTGCCTCATTGGGAAGAGTTGCTGTGATCACCAGGCCTGAGCTACTTTGGTTTCTTTGAATAAAGAGCTTAAATCTCACAGCACCCCACCATCTTTTCTATTGATAAATGTCTTCAACACCTTTTTACTTACTGTTATCATAGCAGATACGACCAATGGCCCTGCCAACATGAAGCAACATCTCTTGGTCTGTGCTGTCCAATAATGGGATCAGGACTGGCACCAAGCCAGCATCTATACAGTGCGTCTTCATCTCCTCTGCACAAACAGAAGACAGAGGCTATGTTCACCTAGTGTTCTGATATTGTAAGCAAGCATTGTAAAATTGAAAGAAGTGAGGTTTCAGTTAGGACTATAATGACAGTAAAGCCATTAAAACTGGGACAAATGTTCTAATTTTGGTCTCATTAACATGGCAATTCTGGAGAAAGATAAATGCAAACCTACTAACACATCAGCATATTATGTATTAAGGGGGGAAGCAGTCCATACTTTTGAATTTGATTAATTTGGTGAAACTCGTGTTATGCTCATTAATAGAAGCTAAGAAGTGACAAGTGTCCCTCTGAATGCAATTTTTAATTAATCTGAGAGAATTGGATTAACTACCCAGACATTTCTTGGACATCTTAACATTAATCTCCTTTTTCTTGTCTCACTTAAAAAGCAGACAGGCCCCTAAGCATACTCAATTACTACCGAAAGAGGCATAAACGTACATGTGCCCCTGATGTAAAACTGGGCTTTTCTTTTTTTAATCTGCCCCCCTCTTCAAATAGTGTGAACTGATAAGTTGGTTGAGAGAACCCAATGCATTGGTGGGACGGGACGCAGAGTGTCCAGAAGACTCTATGACGCTTTGAGTGTCCACTGATATTCTTAAGCTTGTGAAGAGAGCCGAACTATTTCATGTCTTTGGGGGCTCTTCTGAAGGATTGGCTGTTTTGCCTGCAATTCAAAATGGGTTCCTCTCCTCCTCTCAAAAAATGGGCATCATCTTCCAAATCCAGCAACCTACTAATTGTGGAATATGGTCCACTCTCTACATGCAGGAAGTGTGGCCTTACCCAGAGCTTCAGTCTGATCCTGCAACTTGGTATTTTCAGGAAATCTCTAAGAAGAAACCAACATGGTTGCAACTTTTTACGTGACACAGTTCAAATCCCTATATGGACCCCATATTAGCAGGCACCATTCACAGGCAGGCTCTGGAGTTATAGTGCCTTGCTAGGGCATTCCACACTGATACCTGCCCATCCATGTGCCTCTTCTAGAGAGGACTGAAGTCCAAGGCTAGTGTAAGGCTACCAGACATCTCCATTTCCTGGGGACAGTCCCCGGATTTGCGAATAAGTCCCTGGACAAATTCCATCCCTGGAATGTCCCCGGATTTAATCTAATGTCCCCGGGAAATGCAGCAGTGGCAGTCTCAGCAGCCCAGAGCAGTTGGCTCTGGCTAGCTTCAGGAGCTGCTCAGAAGTCCCCATATGATGGTGGTGCAGGGGCTCTAAGATGCAGCTTCCGGGGTGCCTCCACCTTCCCTGACCCCAGCAACTAAGCTGTGAAGGGAGGCTTCATGCTGCCTGTCGGAGCAGTCTCCCAACTCCTTCTTGCATGCAAGCAGGAGTGGGGCGGGGATCTCTCAGCTGTGAAGGGAGGCTTCACGCTGCCTATCAGAGCTTGCGTGCAAGCAGGAGGGGGCAAGGATCTCTCAGTTAGGCAACAGGAAGCCTCCCTTCCCAGATGAGGGATCCCCGCCCCCTCCTGCTTGCACACAAGCAGGAGTGGGATTGGGGCTGCTCCGATGGGAAGGGAGACATTGCGCTGCCTGACAGATCCCTGCCCCCTCCTGCTTGCACGCAAGTAGGAGTTGGGATGGGGCTGCTCCGAAAGGCAGTGTGAAGCCTCCCTTCCCAGCTGAGGGATCCCCACCCCCTCCTGCTTGCACGCAAGTAGGAATGGGATTGGGGCTGCTCCGATGGGAAGGGAGGCATTGCGCTGCCCGAGCCTCGCCACTGCCACCACTCTTGGCCCTCCTTCTCTGCCTTCCATGCCTGACCCACCACTCACTGCTTCCCCACCACCACCACCGAAGAACCAACAACTCAGGGGCTGCCCAGGCTCATGGAGAAAGGAGATAGAAGCCTCAGAGGAAGGGGAAACGTGGCGGTTGAGGTCAAGGCGGTGGCCGCCCCTCGGCCACCGCCATCGCTGCAGCATCGTCCAGAACGTGAATTAATTAATTAATTAATTAATGTGTCCCTGGATTCATTGAAAAAATCTGGTAACCTTAGGCTAGTGGTTAGTGGCCTTCAATTTGATTTCTCACAATGCTGCAGCTGCTGTGTCAGTTCAGAGCATTGTACAGGTGCAATAGTGCCTGCTGTGTTTTTGTACACAGACACCCATGTCTCAGGTTGACACAACATCTAGGGCACTTTGGGGGAAAGCAGCTTCTTCTTCTGCTGCTGCTGCTTCTGCTTCCAGTTAAAGAAGAAAAAACAGAGAACAGCCTGTTCTTCTTCTTCTGTGCTACAGAATAAGCCCCTTCCCTGCAGTGAACTCTGGAGAGGGTTATGCACATAGCAGGGGTCCCACTGGAAGGCACTTTGCCAGGAGCATGCTCAAATTGGGAGCTGCTGTTGGCCAGAAGCAAATGGCAAATAAATAGCTACACTTTTAAAGGAAAAACAACAATGCCAGAAGCAGTTTGATTCCCTTTAATGGCAGTCTGTCATCTATGAGGGAGTGCAAGCAGTTCTGAAAGGCATCTGTAAGTTTCACTGTTGTGGTGCTAATGAACAGACTGTGACATTGTAGGTGTCCAGGAATCCCGAGCAGATAAATCTATCTGAAATATCATGCAATGTACCGTTTTTAGCTATCTCTGCCAGCACCTCAGCTGCCTTTACTGCACAAAGAGGGTTGCTCTGCAGAAGTCTGGCGAAAGCTGGCAAAACATCACTTTCAGCAATCAGGCTGGAGGTCTTGTGCTCTGTTGTGATAAAAAAAACATGACCGGGTTAAAGGGCAGGGGAAATGGGATTCTCGACGATATGAAACTTGGGCTGCCAGGTCATAACCGGGAGGAACGATGACCACCTTATGACCCAACAAGTCTAATTCTAGATTATGGATTGAAACAAGTTGGCTAAGGGAGGTCTGTGCTAATGAACTCTTTCTCCCTGTCTGGTCCTGGTCATTTAGTCTTGCCACCTGAGTCTGTTCAGGTTAAGCTGTAGCTGGTGCTGCTCCCACCACCCACTGAAAATGCTTCCTGACTTATATTATAAGGATTATAAGGAAAGAATTTTGCACAACCAGTGCAGTAAGTACGGGGTGTGTGTGTATCTGTTGCTAATACTGTTGGTTTTGTGGCCTCTTCATCTCCTGTGGATAGATCAACAATGGCTTTGGAAAGCTTGGGTTCAAAAGCCCACTCAGCTAGGAGTGATCTTGGGCCTACCTCACAGGATTGTTGAGAGAATAAAAATGGAGGAAGGAACCACACACACTTCCTTAATTTTTTTACAGGAAAGGCTTGCACCCTTTTTACAATCTTTGTGAGCTTATCAGGTTTCATGTGAGTGTTAGCAGTATTTAGCGGTCCAAATTTATTAGGCATTAAAAAATAGCAGACTGACCGGCAACTTATCAAACCAGACCATTATAACTGAGCAGCCCATTTCAATGTCAGATATGTTGTGCTGCTGAAATGTGTATTTCCTTGAACGTATCTTGAATTGAGGTGATGACAGTAGCCAATAATATTCATTGTTTTGTTTGTACTCCTGTCTCCTACGATTGTGTGGATGACAGTATGTCGGTAAGGTAGTAGTGCTTAATGGTACTAATTGGTGAATTTGGGGAAATTGTTTTTGGTAAAAGTTGTACACACACACAGTTTGTTACGTAGCATAAAATGCCATTGCCAAAGCAGTGCCACTCCTTTCACTAACAACTGATAATAAAAACAATACCATTTATGTACCTTACCATTTGTAATCATTCCTACTCAGAGTAAGATCCACTGAAATCATTGTTGCATCCTCTGAGGCAAGTCAGGTTAGGAGTCTATCCTGATTGCATTTTAAAATTATTTCTAAGTATCACAGAAAAATTCTGCCACCCCTGCTCTCCAGTCCTCTTTACAATTTTATTGCTTGTGTCAAGACCAAATTAGGAACTATATTTTTGCAGGGGTGATTTAAAACAGGACCATCACTTGACATGTGGAGAGAGTTGCACATACAGTACGTTGTTTCAAAGATACGGTACATTCTGTGAAGGCCATTAGGCCTTAAATTGTTATAATGTTACAAATATGTTTAGCGGTGGTTGCTAGGTGGCAGCTTCTAGCAGATAGGCTGATTTAAGATTCAGTAGGTGGGGCTTAGAACAAGGTAAACTGAAGTCGGATTGGCTGGAGGTTCCTGTCAGTTGGACAGTTAACTGTAAGGGGGAGACAGTTGTAGATCAACAGAGGGAGACAGGAGTTACTAGGCAATTGTGAAGCTTTAAGGCAGTGGTGGCCAAACTTGGCCCTCCGGCTGTTTTTGGACTACAACTCCCATCATCCCTAGCTAATAGGACCAGCGGCCAGGGATGATGGAAACTGTAGTCCCAAAACAGCTGGAGGGCCAAGTTTGGCCACCACTGCTTTAAGGAATTGGTGACAGCAAAGTAATTCTGTAACCTAGAGAAGTACTGTCACAAATACATTAGGTGCCACATTATTGGTTCTGGCAGAGTCCCTGCATACTGATGGAGACAACTGTCAGTGGTCTCTTCTTACCTATGGACCCAATCGTCCTCCAGGACCTTGGACAGCCTAGTCAAATATGCCTTCCTGTAATTAGTTGCCTTTTATTTTGGGGTTTTCCAAGAGCTCTTGGAGAAACCTAGACAGTATCTTAAAAAGCAGAGACATCACTTTGCCAACAAAGGTCCGTATAGTTCAAGCTATGGTTTTCCCAGTTGTGATGTATGGAAGTGAGAGCTGGACCATAAAGAAGGCTGATCGCCGAAGAATTGACGCTTTTGAATTATGGTGCTGGAGGAGACTCTTGAGAGTCCCATGGACTGCAAGAAGATCAAACCTCTTCATTCTAAAGGAAATCAGCCCTGAGTGCTCACTGGAAGGACAGATCCTGAAGCTGAGGCTCCAATACTTTGACCACCTCATGAGAAGAGAAGACTCCCTGGAAAAGACCCTGATGTTGGGAAAGATGGAGGGCACAAGGAGAAGGGGACGACAGAGGACGAGATGGTTGGACAGTGTTCTCGAAGCTACCAGCATGAGTTTGACCAAACTGCGGGAAGCAGTGGAAGACAGGAGTGCCTGGTGTGCTCTGGTCCATGGGGTCACGAAGAGTCGGACACGACTAAATGACTAAACAACAACAACAAGCCCTCTTAGTTTAACCATAGAAAAATCATCTCTTAGAAAGTGCCTCTCCACATAAATTTCTGACTTATCCTGAAGAAAATAACAAACATGGCTCAAAGAAGGAATCTAGAGAAGCCAGCTCCTGAAAAAGAGCAGTGGAGAACAGCCTTCTGGAATGGTTCCAAGAAGCAGAAGAAATTGAGGAAAATGTACACCCAGTTATAGGAAACACCTATCATACAATCTAAGTCTGAATCTGAAAGGACCTTTCCACAAAAAAACCTGGTTTGGTCATGAGTATCATATATCAAACATATAGATGGTGAGTTTTTGAGCCATGCCAATCTGGTCTGGGACCATAATAAATTTCATTCAGTCATGCCAATTTAGTTTTATGACACAGGGCTAAAGTCAAGTCGCAGGGGCATGTTGCTTGCATTCGATATACCAGTGGGTTCCAGGGGATCAATTAGGCAATCACAACTTGCTGCTTGCAGATGTGTAGAAATTCATGCTGGTTAACCCCACAGGGACTTTCCCTGGTTACCAAATTCCACATAGTTCCAGCTGAAGCAAACATCTTGGTAACAATGCAGTTGTATATGTGTTGGCTGTATCCAGACCTTCAAATGAATAAATTTGGGTTAGGAATCTTCATATTAATGCATGACCATCAGGGAGCCAGCTGTTGGAATTCTACTTTCTTCCCCATCATCATCTGAAAAGCTCTATAATTTTTCTGTAATAGGTTATCAATCATCCCAACTGCAGCTCTGTTGCTGAAACATGTCAAATGACAAGCAGTGCACAACATTCGTTCATGTGTGTATATTTACATGCACAAGCACTAGAGACAAGAAATGCCTTCTTCCATCAAGGGATGCAAACTTAAAGAACAGCAACCCACCATAGCAGAATATTTTAAAGGCATTTTTAAACCTCAGAATAGGGACAGTGATTCACCATGGACAAGAAAATAGGGTTTGTCCTTGGTAAACAGGGACAGCTGGAGTGTATGCTGTTAGCAACAAGAGTTTGTAATATACCCAATTAGGACTTGGTTCCTGCTGCGTCATCAAATCTAATTGGCATTCAGTTATGGTAGAAATCCCCAGAGAATTTGGACGCTCACCTGGATAGGCTGACTTAGAAGGGAAGGCTTGTCTTGTTTTCCCTTAAAAACAAAGCAAAACTCCCCTCTCCTTTGTCTCTTAGGGCTACTCTCATCATCTGCTTCCTTCAATCAGTTTCAGCTGGTTAAGCAGTAAACAGCTTCTACCAGATATGAGCTTGCTCAGCTAGAAATGAGGACTCAGTCGGATTATATGTAAGTTAAGCATATGTGTACTTAGTTGATGAACTGGGTGGCAACCGCAGCCACTGTATCCCACAGAAAAATCCATCCCCAGAAATGCCACCTAAAGTGGTAACTGCTCTGTAACCATCACATCATGATTGAGCGAGGCCATCAACATGATGGATACTGGTTGTCTTTTCTTTCCATTTCACTGCAGCTCTGCGCCTCAAAAGGAACTGTAAATTGAGATGACTAGGGCGCTGGTGGTGTTCAGCTAAAACCAAAACACTGTGACATACGTGTCTCAGCCCTTCTAATAGTGAACTCAGCTGCTTAGGCTTGTAGTCAAAGTGGGGCTGCAAAAGAAAAGGTTGACATCAGCAGCCTTGGTGGGGGAACCCCAAGGTTTGCAGACATATAAATAATATTTGGCAAAGCCCTCCCCCAAGCAGCCCAAGGAGGACTGAGTATGATCAGTGGCCACAGAATGTTGTGGTCATTTCAGACAACCTGTTTATTAGATTGAATGCTCAATTCACACAAAAATGGAGGGGAGAATAATAAATAATAATAATTTTATTATTTATACCCTGCCCATTTCGCTGGGTTTCCCTAGTCACTCTGTGTGGCTTTCAGCATATCTAAAACCATAATACAGTGGTACCTTGGGTTAAGTACTTAATTCCTTCCGGAGGTCTGTTCTTAACCTGAAACTGTTCTTAACCTGAAGCACCACTTTAGCTAATGGGACCTCCTGCTGCCGCCGCGCCAATGGAGCACGATTTCTGTTCTCATTCTGAAGCAAAGTTCTTAACCTGAAGCACTATTTCTGGGTTAGCGGAGTCTGTAACCTGAAGCATCTGTAACCTGAAGCGTTTGTAACCCGAGGTACCACTGTAATAGGTTATACAATGCTAGCTATGTAGTGAGTATTCATTTTGATTCATTTACTGGGTGGTTAATACAAGATAATGTCAAGCAGTTATTGCCACACACTTTTCAGTGTATTTTCCCATCACTTTGCATGATTTTTTTGGGGGGAGGGGGGGGAAAGCAGGTTTGTTGAGAAAGGGCACCAAATCCACTTTAATTGGGAAATCTTAATTTGCTGGTATGCTTTTGAGTCTCCTGCAAAGCAGTCCAGAAGCAGCCTGAGTGTCTGTCTGTTGTTGAGGTGGGGTGTGTGACCATAGCTGTCAACTTTTTCCTTTTTTTAAGGGACATTCCCTCATTCCGAATAGGATTCCTCACAAGAAAAGGGAAAAGTTGACAGCTCTGTGTGTGATGAATGGAAAACCAAGGGGAGCTGGAATGGAATGGAGTATCCTTTAAGGAGGCACACCTGGCTGGCTGGAACACAGAACACTCCTCGCGGTAATATTCTGATGCAGGTGCTATTTGTATGAATACATTAGAAATACCTTATAGTGGCAATTATATTCTTCAACCATTACATCATAGTTCATTTCTGGTCACTGTTGGGCACTGGATTTAGGTAAGGTTTTGAACCTGAGGCCATAAGCATAACATAATCTGGAACAGGCTTCCTCAACCTTGGCCCTCCAGATGTTTTTGGCCTACAACTCCCATGATCCCTAGCTAGCAGGACCAGTGGTCAGGGATGATGGGAATTGTAGTCTCAAAACATCTGGAGGGCCGAGATTGAGGAAACCTGATCTAGAGTGATGATGTCACCACTTTGTACTAACTTTGAACGGTCCTAAATGCCCGAAATTCAGCACTGCCAGCAGCCTCCAGCTGGTAGTACGGGTGCATACGAATGACATCATCAACATGTGCCAACCACAGGAGGGGCAGGAAAACATTGAGGAATTTTTAGACATTAGGAAGAGACAGTGTCCCCCTGCTTTGGCTCCACTGCAAGAAGGAATGGTGTGTCCACCACATTTGCAATGGTAGCGGTACAGCTAACACTGTGGCCTGCTATGAGTGGCACTTTCTGCCATGAAAGTTGTCAAAGCTCTCGTGCTGCACACACTTTGTCACCCTTAAGTCCAGGTTATGTCGTTATGGCAACCACACAAAACACTTCCCTCCTCTGATGAGCAGGTGACAGCTGCTTAGCAAAGGCTGACAAGTAAAATAAGCTGCTGCCACCTCAGTGAAGCATAAGTTAAGAAGCAGTTAACAATAAGTAATTGAACTGCCTCAGCTAAGCCTCCCTAACTACCAAGAAGTATTCAATACAATACAATAGTATTCCATTTTCCAGGGAACAAATACAAAATACCAAAAGATAGCTGAAATTCTCAGTTATTGTGTCTTTCAGATTAGTTGACATGATTAAGGGCTTTATTTGAGGCTAATGTGTGCTGAAAGTAGAGTTGAGAGTCTGTGTATCGCCTCTTTTTCTTCTTGAGTTAAGTAACTGAGCTAAGGCCCAACACTTCCACAAGCCAGTGCTTTTCAAACTTTTTACTTTCAGGAGATTTTCCTCACACCTGTTTGCCTGCAGAATTTCTGCATTTCAGAAAAGATTCTGGATGAGATGTTCAAGACCTTTCCCAATCTGGTACCTTCCAGGTATTGTTGGACTACAATGCCCATCATCCCTGACCATTGGCCATGCTACCTGGGGCTTATGAGAGTTGGAGTCCATTGCATCTGGAAGGGGGAGGGCAGGTCAGAGAAGATTGTTCTAGGAATATAAAAATGGTAATATATTTATTTTTAATTTAATTTTAGTTTCCCATTGCTCTCAGTGGTAACAGTTGCAACTTTTCTTAAGTTGGTTCTGTAATGCTTTCTCATCCTCCAGTGAGGACTGCTAGCTCTTTAGTGACTCCCACTCAGAGAAATGCCTGGCAGGTAGAAAAGTGATGCAGATAGCAGTCATCACAAAGTCACAATGGCCAGTTCCTCTCCTGCAGGCAGGTGACATCAGCTCAATGTCACAATGACCAGTCTCTCTCTCACTGTCTCAAGCAGGCAACAGCATTTGGGCACCTCTCACACCAAGGCAAGCAGAAACCCATGGGCACAGCCTTTATTTCTCTTCATTGTGGTGGATAGCAGCCATATGTGGGCACAGTGGCCACCAGGATCGCTCTTATTCAATAAGAGAAGCAGCAGGCATGGGGAGCTGGCAGGTAGGCATCCGAGGTAGGCATCCGAGGTTATTATTCCATGACTTCTACATAAAGGATATACCCCAGAGTGGCTTGGCACAACAACTTAAAGATTGGTACAGGAATGGGGGTGAGTGGATGAATGTTGGCAGCAACCCAGATACAATAGCAAGACTACTTGCAGAGTCAGAGCTTGGCATAGTTTGATAGAGATGATGGTGGCCAGAAGAATAGCAGGCCCTGGCCTGAAACCCATATATGATGGAAGAGCTCAAATTTTCAGCATGTGCCCAACAGTGGGAAAATTGGAAGGAGGCAGACAACAGTGCACATGGAAGCAGGTGCAGCCAACAGTAGCAAACAGAGGAAGACATTGTCTGACACATCTGATACTGCAGGACTTCAGCTTTTAGCATGTGTCTCAGGGGGCAAATAGCAGGTGGAGGAGAATGGTAGCTGCTAGGCACAGATGCAACAGAATATGAGATGGGGAGAAATGAGAGAGAACACTGGCAGAGAAGAGACGGTATGGAGCAGAAATGCCAATGATTATCCTAAACTTGGCAGTGTGCTGCTGACATCAAATCACAGGGCAGCTCAGGGAACCCCAGCAATATCTAGTTGGCCTTCAGGAACACTAGTTGCTCCCACCCACCCATCCGCCATCTATGAATGGTGCAAGCTCGTAGGTTTTTTAATTATACATGCTTTCGAAACCTACATTAGAAGAGTCCAATGATAAATTTGAATATAGTACACTTTATGTTAGTGCCTTAATGCAAAAGAACCAAAGGGGATTGTGTGGACAAACAGATTGAAAAGAAAAAGCTTATATCAATAACATTGTCATTAAATATTACTGTGTTGAGCATAGTCTGCCCAATTTCAGGGGCACTAAGGCTTGGGCTCAGGGACGCGGGTGGCGCTGTGGGTTAAACCACAGAGCCTAGGGCTTGCCGATCAGAAGGTCAGCGGTTCGAATCCCTGCGACGGGGTGAGTTCCTGTTGCTCGGTCCCTACTCCTGCCAACCTAGCAGTTCGGAAGCACGTCAAAGTGCAAGTAGATAAATAGGTACCGCTCTAGCGGGAAGGTAAACGGCGTTTCTGTGCTCTGCTCTGGTTCGCCAGAAGCAGCTTCGTCATGCTGGCCACATGACCTGGAAGCTATACGCCGGCTCCCTCGGCCAATAAAGCGAGATGAGCGCCGCAACCCCAGAGTCGGTCACAACTGGACCTAATGGTCAGGGGTCCCTTTACCTTTACCTTAAGGCTTGGGTTCAACCAGCATAAAACATATTTCAATTATACTTAACTATCTTCAGCCAAAGCTTGAAGAACTCCATCTAGACTTTTGAAAATCTGTTCTTCACCTTCGGAGTCCCCTCCATCAAATCTGAGATGCTGCAGGTGTAGATTCAGGGACTCTGTTCAGAAGGTAAAAATAAATGATGATTGTTTGTTTATGATGTCATGCATATATTAAAGAAGCATGAGAGGTTACTGTGTGTAGGTTTTTTTTGAGGGGAGGGGTGTCATTTAAAGACCAATCACAAATTTTACTCATATGTTTGCTCTGCTTCCCAGAAACATCTGCATCACCATAAACTAAATAATGTAAAGATGTATGGAATATATGAATATATACACACATGTTGAGCATTTTTTTTTAAAAAAGTCTAAATTTTCTGCTAAACTAAATCCAGATTCTCTGCAAATGATAACTTTATACAAATATAGCAAACATGCATAATTTTTGCTCCTTCTGTGATCCAAACCTGGTTCAGACACCATTTCTTCTTTATGAAAATACAAGACAACCATCCTCTTGATTCAAATGTAGTTTTACAAATAGCAAGAACCTTGGGTTAATCATTCAGTTTATACACCATTTACTTAAGAAAAAAATTCCAGGTGTTGTTATTTCCCTAGTGATTGGTTCAGTGGAATAACACCATATGCACAATGACTTTCGAAGTCCTTGAAAGACGTTGGCCAGATGTAAGATCATCTTGCTTTGATTTAAAACCAAGATACAGGAGAGAAAAGAATAATTGTTGGTGGGAAGGCTGATTGATGAAGGATATCTCCAAATGTAAAGATTTTAAACTTTTCTCCCTCAGAGCTCACATTTATGAGTAGGAAATTTGAAGTAGGATTTCCAATAATAAAATAGGAAACTATTTGTCTCCTACATGAGATGTAGGGTTTAATCTTTCATTTCAAGCCAATGCTATATAGATGCATCTTCAAAACATTGTTAAGAATCCTATATTTAGCAGGATGCTCAAGTTAAGAATACCCTCATTTGCTGAGCATCCATGGGTTAACTTCAAACAATATATGCTTCTTGTTTACATATATCAGAGTTCTCAACTTGAAGGTCCAATACATGTGTTGAGTGCTTTCAGATGCTATAGAGGGGAGGCTACCCAGTCAGATGGGCAGAGGTACAAAAAATAAAATTATTATTATTCAGGCACCACATTGAAACTATCCTTATGAAAAAGAATCAGTGTGTGCCTGGCTGAAGAGAAGGGCATCATGTAGAATGCAAAAGTAATGCTTTCAGACTAGCACAGGTGGGTTTTGGGCCAGTACGTATCCACTTGGAGGCAAGAGAGAGGGTAAAGAGGATGACCATTAACCCAAAATGAGGATTAAGAGAAGTGCTGGGGCAAGCGTTGGAGCCGAGGAATGCCTTTCATTAGTCAGGTCTTCAGAGCAATGCAAACCAAACAGCTCATGAGAGACAACTGGAATGTGGATTCTCCTAGGATGATCACACTGCAGACCCTCCTTTAAAACTATGACTGAACAGGGAGAATATAATGAGAAGATGTCGCCTATGGGACTTTGAAGTAGTTTGCAGTACTGTGAAAGCGGAAGGCTGTAGATAGGCAGACAGAGGAATAAGGGGGAAAAGACTCTCATATCTGGTATAATGAGGCTAAAAATATATTTCTATAGCAATAATGACTTTGCAGTGACCCTTGTGAAAGGGAATCCCGCTTAAGCAGTTCTTACAAATACAGTATCATTAAGCAGTGCAAGGCCAGCTTCATATGAAAATTGCATCCTTTTCAACTCTTTCAGATCTTTCTTAACAGGAATCAATAGCTATTCAGAGGTAGCTATTATTAGCGCATCTGTGGAGTTTATTTTATTACTGCTCATTGATAGTTAAGGCCTGGATCTTCACAACAACCATATGAGGTACTCTAAGCTGGGAAATAGTGCAGCCAATGAACTTCATGACTGTCTGAGGATTTGAAGCCTGCAATGTCAGATTTAGGTTCAGCCCTCGAACCACTGCACCATATTGGCTCTCTGCATCTCCACTACATGCCATACCGCTCTGTCATTCAGCAGTATAGCATCACACTTCTCATCTGATAGAAGAGGATGAAGCATTTTGGAATGTGCAAAAATAGTAGCTTGAAAATATGCACAATGTAGGACATCAGCTTGGAGATTCTTCAGAAGAAAGCCTTGTGAAGTATTGAGCTCAATCCTTCACAGGGTATTTTAAGTCAAGGTTAGGTAACCTTCCTCACCCCCAAGGACCACATCTACTCCTGGCCACCAACCTCAAACATATTCCTCTTACATACTTACCCAGCATATTGAAATCTCCTACACACTTGCAGCAAATGTAACTGAGGTTGGCAACCAAGGCTGGGGTTCAGTGTCCAGGGGATATTCCTTCATCACAGGGGCCTAGATGACCCTCAGGATGGCTTCCAACTCTACAATTCTGTTTCTTTTTACCATAACTGACTTACAAAGCAGAGGGAAACTTGTAATTACTGGAAATGAATGTTTTCACATATCTTTTTCAGCGGCACAGTTGGATTTTGAAATAAGGAGCCAATTTTAAGACTTGGCGATGGAGAGAATTCTGTTATGTAAATGAAACAGTGCTGAAGACAGAACAAAAAATAAAGTTACTTTCCATGCCAAAGCAATGAGTATTGGGGCAAGCTCTCTCTCTCTCTCTCTCTCTCTCTCTCTCTCTGTTTTGCATCTAGTGTTCTAGAGTTGGCTTTCGTTAGGTTTCCAAGTCTGGAATACTGTGATCATCTGTATTTACATATCTTGCAACAGATCAGTCAAGCTTTTTCATTGTGATTGTTGATGTGACCCTCCTCCAAATGGATATAAAAGGCTGTAGCTCAGTAGCAAAAGGTTCCATATTTGATTCCTGGCATCTCCAGGCAGACATAAGAGAAACCCACTGTCTGAAATCCTGGAGACCTGTTGCCAGTGTAGCCAACATGGTGCTTGACTCCAACTCCCATTAGCCACAGCCAGCATGGTCAAAGGTGAAGGATGATGGAATTTGTAGTCCAACAACATCTGGGAGACATCATGTTTGCTACTCATGGTATAGACAATAACTGAGCTAGACGAACCAATAGTTTGGCTTGGTATAAGACAGCTTCCTATGTTTAATTTCCCCAACATACTGCATGTAACATCTAGGTTGCTTGCCTTCTATAAACAGCACAATCTATTACATTTGCCGGACTTGCAGGCAATTTTCTGTAAAATGCAATGGGTTTAACCAGGCATTCTGCTTTTTGAAGGTGACAGTTTTTCAGAGATAAGTACAGGTGCACGCTTTAATCAGTAGATTAATCGGCTACAGCTTTAATTGATTCATTGGTGGGGCTGAAAGTTAAGGACATACGTGCTTGAAACTATTTTGGTTCCACTGTGCTACTATAGATAGAAATGAACAAGAAAATGTTACAGATTGCGTTTCCTTCCAGCAATTTTTGTTGAAAGGTATCTTGCATTTTGTTCAATTTCTCAAAAAGAAAACTGCAAAGCAGATCCAGTAAAAGCTAACTTTTAAAAGTTAAAGCAATTAAAAGATGGATGATTAATCACCTAGTTACAATTTACTATGTGGCAGTCCTTGTATATAATAGGAGGATATGTATAAGAAATGGTTCTCTTCAAAATACATGCACACACTTAATAATCATTTGTTGCAGTTCCTACATTATATCTATATATGTCTCCCATATATGAAATACGAATTTGCTTTCTCAATTTAGCATGAGTTTTACTTACCCATGGATGCTGCAGTTTTCCAGACTGGAGATAATAAAGAGCACACGGTCTGTGAAGCTCTCCCTTTAACAGCTACCAAGCTGTGAGCAAGGAGAATATTTTATAACTCTCCAGCAGACATGCAGTCCACAGCTTCCCTCTTCGCTCACCCTTCCCTCTCCCTTATGACCCTGTACTTCAAATGCTTCTAATACGTCTTAATTACTTAATCTCCAGCACTGCCTGTTTCCTCTTTAGATGTCATTAAGAGAAAGAGAAACATCGTAGTAATTATCATACAAAAAGCCACAATGTGTGGCTTCATGGCAATTTTGATTCCATTTTGTCAAATTCTCATCTCTGGGATTGTCAAGGTTTTCTAGGCATCTAAGAGTGTCGCTACAGATTCAATTCTGTGTGGCTCAAGTTCGGCTCAGAATCACCTTGGCTTCAACTTAATACATGGCTTAGCACAGGGGAGCCATTTGGAGTGGAGCAGCCTGATTCGAGCTTGGCCATTAAAAACACCACACTGCTGTATGTCCTTCAGAATTGTTCTCTAGCATTTGATATGTCAGGTAGGAATCTATATCAGCTGAACTCAGTCATGAAAAAATGATTGCATAAGGGAGTGATGTAACTGTTGAATTCAGTAAACCTCCTTCATTGCAAAATACTGGAATAGGTACAGGCAGTGCTTTTTTCTGGGAGTACGCAGGGGTACGCATAACCCTAAACATTTTGTGACTCTAATGGGAGAAGAAACTAATTTTTCAAAAATTTTTAAGTTTCTTCTCTAGCACAGTGAATCGTCAGCTCCGTTGAATAGCACGGTAAATCATCAGTTCCGTTGCTACCCCTGATGGCGACCTCACTTCCTGTCATGGTGTTTCCTGAGTCTCAGATGGAAGCGAGCGTTTAATGTGTGAAGTAGGAGTTGGACTCTAGCACGGTATTTGGTCAGTTTCACTGTTACCACCTTCAATGGCGGCTTCATTTCCTTTCCCGGTATAATGCATGTTCTTTGTACTTTTGTCCATTTACTGCAATTATTTCCCCCTATTTGAACTATAAAATGGTGATTTTCTTGAGTCAAAATGAGAGCACCCCTAAACATTTTTTTTAAAGAAAATAGCACTGGGTACAGGTCAGTGGGAATGGAAAATTCAAGCCACTTACAGACTTTTGACACCCAGTAATGATTAGCATTTATGATGATCTACATGGTTTGTTTGTGTCCATGAATGAAAGGGGGCCAGAGTCTTGATCTGAGGACTTTAGTAGTGAGTTTGGCCATTTTGCCCCATGTGCTACTATGATGGCTTGCAGGTGAACTACTGACTCAAAGCTCTACCATTTGGCAGCAGGGCACTGCAGATAGCCAGAAGGTGGTACTGCTACTACCAGTACAACACAATTCAGATGAAACAAGGAAACAGAAGGATCCCATATGATCTTAAAAGCTGCTGGTTCTGACTGGGCTGTTCAGTCAGACTGAGCAGCCCATCACCGAGGTGCTGTACACCTGCTGATTGAAGAACTAATTTCCAGGCCACTACTCACTATGTTACTCAAAGAATGTTTTTCAGACAGTGTTGGAGACATGGTTTATCATTATGTGGGAGATGGCCTCTCTGGCCATGCTGAAGCAGTTTAACTCTATGCTAAAGGAGATCTGCTTGATCATCTCTTCTGAAGACAATCCCAAGGGCCATTTTTGGCATCTCCAGATTAGAAAAAAGGAGTGGGCAGCTGGAGGTGGGAGATCTCTCTCTGCTTGAAAGCCTTGGGTGCTGCTGTCAGACAGACAATAGTAGGTTACTTGGACAAATAATCTGACCTGGTATAATGTGACTTACTGTTTATTAGGGCTGTCCACCAGATTTGGCCAAATCCCAAATGGAATCAGGCTGATTTGGGCCAAATTGGGCCCTGTCCAGATCAGATGGGAGCTGCTACAAAGAACTAGAGAGGAGATTGGATTGTCCTAAATCGATTTGTAGGTAATTGTACTGATCTGTATCTCAAAACAGAAAGCCAGACAGACAAGTCTTCAAACTCTTGAAATTATTAATTATAACACCATATAAAGAAAACAGGAGGGGTGATTGCTTGAAAAAATATTTTCAAAAAGGTGGCTAATGTAAAAACCCCATGGAGCTGCGCATTCTTCTGAGTGGTGCCTTTACATCCATCTAAGGTCCTGCACTAATGACATCAATAACCAAATGTCTATGTAATGTAGTATTTTGTTTCCAATAGATGCCAGCCTGATGATTCTTGGAAAGCTAATCATAATGACATGAAACTACCATGATTACTAGCTCTTGAAAAAAATAATCTACATGTTAGTTTGCTGATTTCTCTGCCCTTCAAAACTTTGCCCAGATCAAAATAATCCATCACTATGCCTTGCCCTAGAAAAACCTTCCCAAATGAAAGCACTTCTAGGCACAATAAAGTGTAAACACCAACAGGCATAATAAAACTATATGATCAGTTTATAAGATTATAAGAAAACAATATAAAGAAGTCTAAGTACTCATAAACAAGTTATAGTTGTATAAGTTACTAAGTACTCATAAAACAAGTAATAGTTGGTGTTAAGAGGCACACCACTTACATATGGGGGGGGGGGACGCAATATAACAGTCCCTTGACTATGGTGAATTGACAACACAGAGGACTGGATTAGGTACAAAGCAATTTGTATAAACAGAACAATTTGCTCTTTGCAAAAGACTGCAGAAGCAACCGAATGAAATACAGAGTTTATGAGTAAAGACAGAGTAAAGTGCATGCGATAAACTCATCTTCCGTACCATACATCATTGGACAAGTGTTGTGAATACCAATGGGAAACTCAAGATGCTTTGCGAAGCCGTGGTAGGCAAACAATCTCCATAAAAATATTACACACTGTCAAAAATCAGTTGTGAAGATCATTGCCACAGCTGCTCAGAGACTAGCAGCCCTCCTGTGAGGGCTGGCTTATACATGCAGGTACTGAGCAATGACTGTGGCATCAGATGATGAGCCACATGAGCAAGTGGTTCACTTCTGGTAGAAATTTTATATGGACTCATATCACATCAAATGCAATGCATTTTAGGAGGCATGTGCCCATACCTTCATATGACAGTCCTATTAATGTCTTGCTCATATCTAAGTTGAGGAGGGGGGCTGCATTCTTCACCCCGTCCCCAAGCCTTTTCCTTTCAGTAGCGGCATGTTGAGCTTTCTTCTCACACAACTATTTGCTACATGTGTTACTGAAAGGAAAAGATGTCACATCAGGTGTGGGGCTAAAACTGAATCCCCATTCCTCATGGTACACACTTGCACTTTGCGTGGACAGGCGGAGTCTCCCAAACCCCGTGTGGAATAACGACTCAAGACAACGTGCTATGGGATTAAAATTGGCCACAACTTTATTATGTTTCAGATGTGGGTAGACCTTGGCTCAGGCATTGGGCGTTTATTCCTCCCAGTCCTCCACCGGGGATCTGGGGAACATCAGGGTTATCCAGTGTGTGTGTGGGATAGGCTGGCTCTGGAGAACATATGTTCAAGCAGAGATAGCCGCCCCCGTTACACCGCCACCGCAGGGGAGAGCAATGACGACCTCTAGGCGTATGGCCAAAGCCTCCCCTTAAACAACCCCTTTAATGCGGAACCTTGGTATTGCTGCCACAAAGAGGATGGGGGCGTGGGTCACCGCTGCACGCCCCCCCCCCCATTTAGGGAAGATAGACTAAAGGATTCTGCCCAAGGCCTGATACCGCCAAAGTTGTGACATTTTGCTACGGGAAAGGCAAACCTGCCAATGCAGGAGAATTCTTTTCCAGCCCTTCAACAGCGACCTTGACGTAGCAGCGCCCGCATACCTGTGGAGAAGAGATTAACCTGCAAAAGAAGACTTAACTGAGGGAGGGCAGGGTGGGAGAAGCTCTGGAGCCAACTGACGATTCCCAGGTAAGATCCTCCCCCTATTGTGTGGGCAGGTAGTCCCTCCCCCTACCTGGCCTGATCACCTTGGCAACACCTCCCTATGCGAGATTGGGCAACTGGCTGAGGTAGGCAGAGACCTCCAGGTATCCCACCTGGGGAAGGCAAAGCCAAGCCTGTGCTAGTGGTGCTGCATAGGGTCCAGGGGGCTGCATGCGACCACGCAAAGGGCGCCCCCCATTTAATGTGGGGAGTGGTCATTATGTCACAACAGCACCACAACGCCATATTCTGGGTCATTGTGCCCGGTCTCATTTCTTAGCTATGTCCTGCTGAGCTACCCCAAGTTTCACAGAATGGAAAGGGACATACCGTCATCTTGGAAGGAAATTGGGGAAGGGAAAATGAGACAGGGAGATGTCACCATTAATGGCTTGGACAACCAGCTTTTTCCCAATGACTTCTGGGCTAGTTCACACTTGCATTTTCACCACATGGTGGCAGTAACATGCTGCAAATCACCTGTATCAATAGGTCTTCACAGGTAAAGCATCCCATGTAGACCTTTCATACCATCTCACGCCACCTCCAACATGTTTTTTTTTTTGGGGGGGGGGGAGAAACCATTCACTCTAGTTTTTTAGATTTTTAAAGGGAAAGGGGTCACTGCTTCTTTATCTCAGTATGCTTTGACAAAGCTTGAGATCTTTTCCTTTCTGAATCTTTAGATGGTGCTTATATCATGCCCTTTACCTATACCCAGCCTGAGGAAGAGTTCTGTGAAACTCAAAAACTAGCTCAACACATTGTGACTTTTAGATAGTTCTTCTCAATGTATTGTGGGGGGTAAGGGTGTTTGGATCCCCCCCGATGGATCAGCACTTCTGCCTGTACTTTTGTTTGTGCACATGCATCTTCCATACCTTCTGCTGCTATTCATGAAGGTTAGGGAAATCAAGTCATCTATTGTCCTGAACCCCTGGCCTACCTGGCAGCAAGACAGTATGTCAAGTCCCCAGTCCAGGGTCAATCCACATCTCCAAAGTCCAACCCATAGCACAGTCCCACAGAGATCCTGGTGCAGCCAAACTGAGGTCCATCAACATGGGTAGCTGTGCAGACACAACATCTCAGCTCTGCTTCCCTTTTATACTTTGCATGCTGATTGCAGCATCTGGGCTCGATAAGGCATATGATCCTCACCTGTTCCAAGCCTACTCCAGTAGAGAAATCACACACTTCCTCCCAGAGCTAGTGAGCTGGCTGTGGACTCTTGCTTGCCTCAGAGTTCTGGAGCATCCTGCCTGCTGTTCCCTATGCCTCGGAGCCCGCTGTGTTCATGGGTCCTGCTGCTCTGGTTCCCTATCCCTTCATGATCCTCCATCACCCCGTGAGCACTTCTGACACCAGCCTCTCCTTCCCCACCCCCAGCTTGCCCTGGTATGTCCCAGTCCCGGCTACACCCCTTGTCAGTACGCCTTTCAACCGATGCCAGCGACTGGGCTCAATAACTGGTACTGCCCCGACTGGGCTAGGCAACTGGAGCACTTTCAGAGACCTTCCAATCCTGGAAAGCAGGTCCCAGTGCACTGGACCCACAACTGTGCATTGTGAGCACCAGACTCAGCAGAGTATAAATAATGTGGAAGCTACCTGTGAAGCATAACTTCTTTTATTTCTAATAGCTACTACAAACTAAACGAACTACTGGCTTGCATGAGTGTTACGTCTCCCACTCAGCCATCTAGTCACTACATAGATAAGACTCTTTCCACACACAAAGTCAGGCAGTCAGTCAGGAGCGGAAGAAGAGAATAGCAGTTTTCGCCCCCTCCTTTCTCAAAACATCAGATCAGGAGATTCTCGCAATGGGAGGGGGTGAAAATATCAACACCCCTCGCCCGGATCCTCTTCCTCCTCTCTGTTGTCCTGCCAGTTCACGACATCCATATGCATGTGTTAACCAGGCCTTTGACTTGACCAAGTTGCTCCCACCCTGCTTTGCCAATGTTTGAATGAAGCAAGTCATGTAGGCCAGCTTTCGCCCATCTGGCATCATCCAGATGCTTTGGACTACAATTTCCATCTGCCCTGGTAGCACGGCTGGATGGGAGCTGTGGTCTAAAACTGCAAAGATTTGTGAAGGCTGAGGTAGGTAGTGCATTCCCCATTACTGTTCATTTTTTCCCTGTCTTTCTTTATTTGAAAGGATGAATTAGCAAGAAGTTATTAAAGATCTAAAATGCTCTCCTAGTTATAAGGCTTCCAATATAAGCAACAATGATTAAGTTCTTACTGTTTTGTTTTGCTTTTTACAGAGAGGGATGTAATGTAATTATATGCTGCTATGAAAACTAAATTTAGGAGCAGGAAAGGAGACACTGTTGCATAATCACTCATTTGAATGCTGCCTGATTTTACTCACTCTCCTCAATTACGTATGCAAAAAGGTGTTTTGACTGGGTCTCTGTATTCAAAAGAAAGGGGGACAGAAAACAGATCAGGGCTGAACTAGAAGTTTCACAGCAGACCGAAATCTGTGACTGTAATTGTTACCAAACATCTAATTGGTGGTGTGGTGGAACTTGGCTCATGAGAAGTGGCAAGTGTGGGGTGTAGCGTTTCAGTCTCCTTCACCCACTGCTTTCCTCCCTGGACACTCTCCCTCAGGCTCTCTACCCTGCAGTGTGGCTAATGGATCCGGATGGGAATATTAGATAAAACTGGGTCAGGCTCAATACATTTTGCTGCCTGAGGGGAAGCCAAAAATGGCTCCCTGCCCTCCCACCGCGTCAAGTTGCATAACCCCGAGCAAAGTTATTTCGGTACCTGAGGGAAAAAAGAAAATCCCACAAACACTTCTCCTGGCTGTAAAAATACAATTATAACAGATTAAATAACTAACCATTTGCATCTCTCTCGTGACACCCCAAATCTGCTGCCTGAGGCATCTGCCTCATGCTGTCCACTAGTGAGTCTGGCCTTGTAGGTGGGTGGGAGGTGGCAGGAGAAGGTTAAAAAGCCCCCTCACTTTTTCTCCTCTGCAGATCATGTCCTCTCCTAATAGGTTTTGCAGCAGTTCAGTGATTGGGGTTCCTAGACCTGTACCTGCTGTTGTATCTGCTAGTTCAGCCCTTAGGCAACATGACACACACACAAATACAGTTTGAGCACTTGCTCAGGGCGCTGTGGGAAATCACATGTCCTCGAAATGCCCAGGGCTACCATTAATAGTTTTACAATACTTGTTGAGATCTGCCACTGTGTTTGTTTCCGTATTTTGGGTGCTACATTTCTATGTCTATGCTCTGAAAGTACATCTACACTCTAAGTGTATATTCATTTTATACCAGTTCAGCTGTCATGGCTTTCCCCTAGGAATCCTAGAAACTGTAATTTGGTGATGAAATAGAAACTGCTATTATATTCCAACCCTCTCATGTAGAACTATTTCCCCCATTGTTCCCTGAAGGGGGCAGAATGACTGTTTTAAACCCTCTTATCTCTAGTGGAATGTCCCCTCTCTAAGCATATTATTTCACTAGGTGCAAGAGGCAAGTACACCTTTGAAAAACAGGAAACCCGAGCTGAAATGCATAGGCCATAGCTGTTTGAAAGTCACTGAAATTTCCAATTTCACAACTCAGATTTTTCAACATAAAGTTTCAGATGAAAATTTGTCTCGTGAATGTGAAGTTGAATGCAAAATTTTATCTCAGAAGCCAAAAGGCACATGCACCAGACTTGTGGGCATCTCTTGAAGCAGAGGTAGGTTCTGCCAGTGGGTAAAATGAGGCAGCTGCCTCAGGTGATGGAGGCTGAGAGACAGAAGTGTTGAAGGACCAAAGGTGCATGCTTAATGGCATGCCCTGCACTTCTTAAGCCTGCTGCCCTTGGAAGCGGTGAAGAAATCTGTCCCATCACCAATGTTTAAGAAAGATACAATTGCTGCTCATGTTGGCTTCTGCGCAGAGTGTGTGTGATTTTTTCCTTTCATCCCAAGGAGCAAAATGTCTTGGGTCAAACCTGGCTTGATTGTTTGGTAAGCATCGCATTATGAGGTCACCAGTCAAATACTATATGCTGTGACACTTCAGCAATTGTCACCATATTGTCAGATATTGGAAGCATCAACTATAGGATAAAGGTAAAGGTAAAGGGACCCCTGACCATTAGGTCCAGTCGCGGACGACTCTGGGGTTGCGGTGCTCATCTCACTTTATTGGCCAAGGGAGCCGGCGTACAGCTTCCGGGTCATGTGGCCAGCATGGCTAAGCCGCTTCTGACGAACCAGAGCAGTGCATGGAAATGCCGTTTACCTTCCCGCCAGAGCGGTGCCTATTTATCTACTTGCACTTTGACATGCTTTTGAACTGCTAGGTTGGCAGGAGCAGGGACTGAGCAACAGGAGCTCACCCCATTGCAGGGATTTGAACTGCTGACCTTCTGATTGGCAAGCCCTAGGCTCTGTGGTTTAACCCACAGCGCCACCCGTGTCCCTTAACTATAGGATACCAGTTACCAAATAGTCAGAAAATACCTGGACATTCAGAAAATTGGGCTTTAAAAAGTCAAATTATGGAGGGTAGGTGAACCAATGACTAATAGCCTTCATAGCTAAATGAAACTTCCAGCTTCAAAAGCAGATACCTCTGTTTACCATTACTGGGGAGTAAAAAACAGAACGGGGTGCCTTTATTTCCTGTTCATGGGCTTTGTGGCACATCTGACTGATGATTCTTGGAAACAGGATGATGGGGTAGTTGGACCTTTTGCCAGATACCGTTTTTTATGAAGAACATTCAGCATCTAAATTCACCAAACGAAGCTTTGAGAAGATAGTTTTGGGAGCAATTGCATTTCAGCTCTAAAGAAAATGGAGGGTTCTGTGTAAGCCCATTTGCTGAGCACGATGTTTCTGCAGCACAATAGCAAACAGGAGGCAAAGTGTAGGAGTGGGAGCAGAGGGTAACTATTATAGAGGATGAAACCAGAGCTCATGATCACACTTCCAACACATGCATTAAGCACTAAGAATGATTATTTTGTGAGACCTCTTTCTTCTTTGGCTGTCATATCGCAGGGGAGGACAAGCAGGCAGAATGCACAACTATTACCATATAAGCAGCTGAAAGTCACTGGGAATAGCACCTTGAACAGGTTTGCTGCCTAGAAATTGTGTGCCTTGAGGCTGAGGATTCTTCAGTAGCTGAGACCATCTTCTCCAATTAAACAGGGTGAAACAATTCTTCTGGAATACCAGCAGTAAAAAAAGCAAAATGTCTGCTTATGTGTATGTGGTCTCAAGTCTCCCTGCATTTTGAACAACCCCAAGTGTGATGGCATCATTATTTTATAGAATGTAATTTAAGCTTATTGCTGTCCCATCTCAAAAAGGGACATAACTGAGAAAGATGCAGAAAGGGCTCACTATCATCTAGGAGTTTTAAGCACCTTTCCCAAGGAAAAGCTAGAGATCAAAGATTTTTAGTGTAGAGTGGGGAAAGTAAAAGGGACATTATAGATACTGATTTAGGCTGGGCTTTATTATTGCATTTTTATTATAGTGTACATATTGCTCAGTGCATTGGTAGCCCTTTCAGAACAAAAATAATTAAACAAATAACTTACAAAATTATAATGTGCAGAGAATTAATAAAAAGAGATTTTTTCTCTTCATCTCAGGATCATAGGACCTTATCACCTTTCCCATTTGGGGTATGGAAGGACAGGCTGGCTCCCTTGGCTTGAAAGTGAGATGAGCGCCACAACCCCATAGACTCCTTTGACTGGACTTAACCGTCTAGGGGTCCTTTCCCTTTTCCTTCTTAGCTTGGTCCCTGTTTGGGGATTCAGCTTGTGGAATGGGGAAGTTGAATCCAGCCCATTAAAATTAATGGACATAATAATATTGGGTTCATTAATTTCAGTGGGTCTACTCAGGGTCTACTCACCATGAGCAGGGCTAATGGTGGATACAACACAGAGTTTTAAAGCATATATCTTATTGTCCTTTGCCTTCTTTTCACACTGAATTTATGAGCAGCCTTGGAATACTTACAAGTGGTTATCTAGAGGCATGGCAACACGGCAGTTGGGAAGCTAAAGAGAGCCAATGCTTGCTGATTGCTGGGACGAACAACAATTTCAGCTGGAGAGGTGAGAATCATTCCTGTTGCAGGGGAATTGTAATTTCCGATGATGAAGATGACAAGTGCTTCAAGAGCAAAGAAGTGACTAAGAGGAATCTGTGCAGGCAGCAGTTTTGATCTGACTTGAATTTTGCTCTTGTCGGGAGGGGTGTACACGATGGTTCAAGGTGCTGGAAGCTGTGAAATGCTCAGCCTGTGCTGATTTCCCCCTCTAAGTGGTGAATCATTCCTTTACAAGGCCCTCATGTTGCCTTTTTCTCAGACTTGTCACAACATTATTCTTAGCCTGACTTGTTGATGTGTTGAGAATGTTACTGAAGCAGCTCAGAGCATCTTTATCAAAGGCGTAAGCATCCTTTGCAACAGCATGTTGGCCAAACTCCCACTCTGAAGACATTTTCCCTTGTGCATTACATTTGCAGGCCTCCCTTCCTCTCTTTAAAGCTCATCGGAGCAGGCTTTTCTGGGGCAGCCTAGCAGCTGTGATGTCTTCTTGCATCTGGCTGTATTTTTTTGTTCCCCAGAACTACTCATGGCCATACTAATAGGAACCGTGCAATATTCTCAATTGACTTTTGTGTGAAATTGTCATTGTTGTGATGTCCTGAGATGCATCCCCTAAGGGTCAGATTTGACATTGCAAGAACATTCGCTTCCACTTGTTGCACTGTTGAGTTCAATGATTTTCGTTCTGTTTGGTATCGCATCTCACCTGTAACCTCCCAGTGATGTTATACAAGGATTGTATCCTGTTCCTGTGCATAGTTTGCTATTATGAGGCAACTGCCCTGTCTTTTGGGAAGTCTAGCCATGGTCTTTCAGCTCTATGCCATTCCTATATTATTCACCACTTGGTGGGGGTAACTTTACCTGCTCCTGTACTCTGTTCCTCAGATTTGTAGGGATGAGTTTATGCAATTGTGTATAGCATGACTGGTGTGGAAGAAGAAATCCAAACATAAAAGGGGCACAACCCTGCAGAAGTTAGTCATCATAACCAAGGCTCAGTCCACATGAAGCCATGTGGTAAAACCATTTACGTGTTCAGACCCAGAAACCTCCCTCCTAAATAAATTCACACTTGACTCAAATTTTTGGTTTGGTTTTTGGCAGAATTTAGGCCACAACTTTATTGATTACAGAAAGTGACTGGTTGCATAGGCTCTGGTTTGACTAGCTCCCTGCCATGCAGGTAGCGCTGACCCAGGGCACCAGCATAGGTCAGCCAAGGGTGAACACCTGGATAAGCGGAAAGCCGGGAACGGGCTAACTCCGCCACCTAAATGTCCCCCTGGACTCAGGCACGGGCACAACCCCCTCACAGGGGTTGACCAAACCATCAAGTCCCTGGATTCCTTTAACGGAATGCCCTCCACATAGGGATCCCTATCACCTGAACCAGAGCCTAACCGCAACCTTACAAGTTGTGACAATTTGCTACGTGGCAGGCAAAACCCAAATGGCAACAGCCAATCAGCCAAGTGGGGAAAATTCCTGCCGTGCCCCTGCCCCAATGACAGACGACACACGACGGCATAGCAGGTCAAGCACAACAAGCCCTAAAAGTAGGGAGAGGTGGGTGGGTGTTCCGAATGCATGGGCCAAAAGAGGAAGCTCTGGGTCACATGCATGGGCATAAATAGGTCCCTTGAACCGTTTGGACTGTGCCCCATTGGCCAGATTGTACCCAGCTTCGAGGAACCTACCAATCGGGTGTTGTGGCTTACCAATTGTACCCACCCACAACACAGGGTGTCGTTTTTCCAGGTCTCACCGCAATACGTGCCCTCTTTAAGGGAGGACCCGATTTCTGAAATATTGCCTGCAAGTCTCAGTGACTATCTGTTCCTACTAGGACCAGAGATGGCATGCTTCTGAATATCACTTGCTGGGGAAGAACCATGGGAGAGGGTTATTTTGTTCTGCTACTGTCTGCTAGTGGAGCTTCCAGGGACATCTGGGCAGAGGCATTGGATGGGTGGGGCTTTGAGGGTGATTGCCCTCAGTTCATTTTTGGGGGAGATGCGCTGCTCAAGCTGCCCTCCCCGAGCCAGCCCTGTGCCGCTTTGCGAAGCTGAGCTTAGCATCGCAAAGTGGCTCAGGGCTGGCGTCGCTCTGGTGGCATCAGCAGCAAGCGCTGGGCTGGTGTGTGGTGGCCCTGTTCACTCTCTGCACCCTGCTTCCCTGGTGTGCGTGCCCTGGGTGCCTTGAAAACATGCTGCACCCGGGAGTCCAGTAGGAGAAACGGGATGCTGTTCTAACACGGCTTTGGGACTGATGCAGCAAGCATACTTTTCTAATGTCGACTGTGCCCCTTCAGACAACAAACTCTTCAGGTTTTTGTGTGTCTGTGTGGAATATTTGAATTTTCCTCTTTGGAAAAAAGAGCATGATGATGAATCCTCTCTGACGTATTGTATTTTTTGATGTGGAGCAGCCTTCCCCAGTCTAGTACTCCCTAGATGGTTTGGACAACATCTCCCACCATCCCCAGCATGTGGAGGGCGTGTGCATGTGTGGTGTGATGCAGTGGTTAGAGGAGATCAGAGGAGATCTGGGTTCAAATCGCCACTCAGCCATGAAGCTCACAGGGTCGTTGTGGGGATTAAATGAAGGTGGTGAAAACCAGGTACACCATCTCAAGCTCCTTAATGGAAATAAAGAAACAGAGGAATTCAATGGAATATCCTTCACCTAACACCTGAAAGGAAAACTTGCCAGGGGCAACTTTTACCGCATGATCTGTGGTGTATATAGACCAGCCTTACCTTTATAGCACTTAAATTCATTGTTGCTGAATCGTCTTCCATCGCTATCAGTGTAGCACATTCGGTGCCAGATTGTGGTTCATATATTTTGGGGAGTGAGCAAGAATTGATTGTCCAAGTGGTAGCTGAAGTCTTGGATTTGGAAAATTTCCCTTGACATGCATTCTAGCAATGCTGCAATTTGCAGAATGTAAAGTTGACAGCACACCAAGCACAGTTCCCAGGGCAGTGTAGCTGTGCTATACCAGGCTGACTACCAATTCCCATATCTTGTCATTGCAACTTGTTATAGGTCAGATCCCCAGTGGCATTTGGGTGAAGCATGACAAATTAAATGGATGTTAACAGATGTCTTGCAGATTGCCTGCTAGTGTACATTTGTCTAAGGAAACCACTGGACAGTGGATGAGTAGTCTATGGTCTCAGGGCACAGCCACCTGGTTGAACCTAAACAGACCTGAGTTGGGTGAGTTAGCGGACCACAGGAAGGTCCATGTATGATGCCTTAAATTCTGTGATGGAAGAAAGACAGGGTATAACTAAAGGGAAGTTTTCTTTCTGCAGTTCTCTTACTGCACATAACTGTGAAGTCTTACTATGAGAACTATTGCTTCTTTTCTCTTGCATTCTGGGAAGTTTTTGCCTCTGCACATGAGTCTGAGAATGTTCTGAACAGTTCCCATTGAGTTCATGAAACAGTGTACACTGACCTGTTCTTAATGCTTTGCTGACCACATCTACGGAACGTGATTGTTGTATTCTTTCATGTTATGTTCTCTCAATATTAATCTTTAGTTATAATTTAATTAGGAGGTTTCATGCCTGTCTAGTTCCAGCTCCATTTCTCATCCTTTGATCTATCAGTGATAAATGGTTGTATGTAATTCCCGCCTTGTACCTATGTTAACCAATCAGCAACAAGATGCTTTGTGTTTGTATCTGTTGGGATATTTCCGTTCCACCTTAAAAGGGAGCAGGCTTTGTAAGTTACAGAGTCTGCGCATGTCCTGTTCACAGGATGTTTATGCTTGCTGTTTCCTTTCGATTTCAGTCAGTCAGAGACGCTGACTCAGAAACGGTCATGTTTTTCTTTGTTTCTGTTCAACGCTAAATAAAGTCTGTAAATATGCTCTTCTGCTCTTCTGCGGTGCAAGCTTTCTGGCTGTGTTTCTGCTGATAAATGATGTGCACGAGCCTGGAATGTGGCAGTCTATTTCCAAGGCTTCGTGTCGCTAATTGCTGGATCTGCGTGGCTACAGAGATTGATGGACGTCCGGCAGCCGGCTTGGGGCTCAGATGGACGCTATCTCCCTGGCAGTATCCCAACAACAAGGTTTCGGGCCCAGATTCACAGCACCTACAGGTGAGTAAAGCTGCAACAGACTGCGTCTGAGAGGTATGTCAAAAGTGAAAGAGAGGTTTTTCTCTGTTTACCTCGGAAGGAGCTTTTGGAACTCCGGCAGATTAATGGCTCTGGAAGCCAAGCCAGAGAGTTCGTGATTAATGAGCTGCCAAGATAAGAAGTCTTTGAAGGCATAAGAGACTCCCGGCTCAAAGGAAAAGCTGAAATGGAGTTTTTCCAAGCTTCACAGGCCACTCACTGCCCTAAGTTACATGGGCAGAATTATGAAACCTGGGCAAAATGGTGTGAATCTTTGCTGCGTCAGTTTGGGGTGTGGCATACCATTTCTGAGCCCCCCCCAGTTCCTCTGACAGAGAAATGGAAAGCCGATGATTTGAAGGCGATTGACGTAATCGTCTTGTCCGTCTCTCTGGAGGAGATAAAAACGCTAGCCGGCAATCTGACTGCACGAAAGATGTGGCATGCTTTGATGAAAGCTCACAAGCCAGTCATCCCAGCCCAGAGTTTGACTGCTTCGGAGGTCCTAGCTGTTTCCCAGAATGCGAGTGAATGCAGGGATGCTGAGGGCACCGGTTGCAAGCTGCAGGGGGAGCTGACCGTCACGTCATCCCAGGCAGCATTCCAGCCTCCAGGGGGAGCCAAGGAGTCGGCAGCTGAGAGCTCTGTTTCTCGTGGGAACCAAGGTCATCGCCTTTGCAGAGGCCGGAAAGGCAAAGGTAAACAAAGACAGATGCCTGCAGATTGCCAGAAGCAGAGGGAGGGTGAAGAGCCCGCGCCAGGGAAAAACAAAGCATTGTTTGCTGGCACAGCTTCACCAAAGGCTAAAGGCACGTCTGCTGACCAGAAGCAGGGGGGCAAGCTGCAAAAGCCCACGCCAGTGGAAAACAAGGCTATGTTTGCTGGCACTGCTTCACCAAAGGCTAAAGGCACGTCTGGTGGCCAGGAGCAGCAGGGGGGCAAGCTGAAAAAGCCCACGCCGGAGAAAAACAAGGGTTTGCTTGCTGAGAAGACTGCTCCAACAGCCAAAGGCAGATTTATTGTCGATTCAGGTGCGAGCCGCCACGTTTCGAAGGACCGCCATCTCTTTATCTCCTTCAAGCCTCAGGAAGGTGAGATCCACCTGGCTGACGGAAGGACGTTGCAAATCGCAGGAGAAGGGACTGTGAAACTTGCAAGTCTGCACACTACCATCAGTAATGTACTTTATGTTCCAGGCGCTGCTAGCAACTTGCTAAGTGTCCCACAGCTTACTGGGCGTGGTTTTCAGATATCCTTCAAGAGGAGCGTCTGTGTCATCAGTAAAGGCAAAGAGGACTATTTGCATGCAAAGTTTATGGATGGTTTGTTCCATATAACTTATGATGACACTGCTGTTGTATCTAATGCTGATTCTTGTTGTGTTGCACAAACTAACAAAGTTCTTCATGCAGGTTGCATTCACGATGCGCATCGAAAGTTTGGTCATCTCTCTTGGAAGGCACTGGCCAAGATGCCAGAGGTGGTTGAGGGTTTGAACATCAAACCCTGTAAATTTCACATGAAATGTGTATCTTGTGCAGAGAACAAGGTGAAGGTTGCTCCAAAAGGCAAGGAATCTAGCAGGCAGGCTTCCAAGCCCTATCAGCTAGTGCATGCGGACCTGGTTGGTCCACTTACGCCCTCTTTAGGGGGAGCAAGGTACTTCATGGTTCTAATTGATTCTTTTTCCAGGTACATTCATGTGTTTTTGCTCGAACAGAAATCGCAAGCGTTTCCGAAATTTAAGGCATTCTGTGCTTGGTTGGAGAATGTGCACGGTAAACGTATCGCCTGTTTGTTTACCGATCGAGGCGGGGAGTTCACTTCTCAGCAGTTTGAATCTTTCCTGACTGAGAAGGGAATCCAGCATGACTTGTCAACGCCCAGATCGCCATGGATAAATGGGCTTGCGGAGCGAGCAAATCAGACATTGCTGCAAGGAATGAAAACCTTGTTGCATGATGCCAATCTCCCTGATAAGTTTTGGGGGGAAGCTTTGGGGAATTTGGTTTACTCCTTTAATCGCAGATTGTCATCACCCATTGGCTGTACCCCCTATGAGAAGATGTTTGGCAAGAAGCCCAACACCAAACACATGAGAATCTTTGGTTCTGACATGTGGGTACACTCCCCACAAACCAACAAGCTTGGGAAGCGTGGGGCACATGGTTTGTTCATGGGGTACGAAAAAGGTGCATACAGGGTATGGATGACTAACTCTAAGTCCATTAAGTTCACAAGGAGTGTTGAGTACAATCCTAAGTGGGGGGAAAATGTGGGAATTTTCCAGAGTTACCCAGAGGAGGATGAAGGTGATGTCAAGCAAGCAGCTAAAGCTGAGGAAGCTGCTGAGGATGATGATGATGATGAGGATGAGGATGATGATGATGATCAGAGTTCGGATTCCAGTTCAGTGGGCGGTGCTGCTGCTGGTGTCAGTGACAGTGATGACACAGCAGACTACCAGAGCGCAAAGGCCTCAGTCAGACCATCTGATGCGTCTGACAATGAACTGGAAGAACCACTGTTCACCATTGGTCAATTTTCTCCTAAGAAGGAGGAGATGAGTCCAGAAGACTTGCGTCTAGTACGTAGGTCTGAAAGGGCGACCAAAGGCAGACCTCCAAAGAGATTTGCTGATGAGTTTGCTAAGACAGCAACTGCTGTTCTTAGTAGCTCAGAGAAGGTGTGGGAACCTTCAAGCTTCAAAGAGGTTCAGGAGTTAACCTCTAAAGATGCTGAGCCTTGGCTTAATGCCATGAAGGCTGAAGTTGATTCCTTGAACAGGAACCAAACTTGGGAACTGGTACCTGTAGTCCCAGGAATGAGACTGGTTGGCAGCAAATGGGTCTTCAAGGCCAAGACAGACCAGAATGGCAAGGTAGTCAGACACAAAGCCAGATTGGTTGCCAGAGGTTTTTCACAGGTACCAGGACAGGATTACCATGAGACCTACTCTCCCACCGTCAAATATGAGAGCATTCGGCTGATGCTCAAGGTCGCTGCGGAGGAGAAACTGCATGTTTCCCATCATGACATTAATACAGCTTTTTTGTACGGGATTTTGAACGAGGAGCTGTTTATGCTTCCACCTGATGGGATGGAGATACAGAAGGGAATGGTCTGTAAACTGCGGAAATCCTTATATGGTCTCAAGCAGAGTGCCAGGTGTTGGAACACAAAACTCACTGAGACGTTGCTTTCTCTAGGTTTTCACCAGGGCAAAGCTGATCCATGTGTGTTTGTCAAGGAGGAGGGGCAAAACAAACTGTATTGTTTATGTTTTGTTGATGATCTTCTGATGTTTTGGAAGAATCAGGCTTTTTACCAAAGCACCCTAGCTCAGCTGAAGGAGCACTTTGACATGAAGGATCTTGGTGAGGTATCCAACTATCTTTCTCTGCAGGTGGAGAAGGACCAAACAGGTAATTTTCTGGTACACCAAACACAGAAAATTGCTGATGTGTTAACCAGGTTGAATTTGGTTGATGCAAACCCAGCAGACACACCGATGGTGACAGGTTACCAGGTAGACAGTACTGCTGAAGCGTTTTCTGACACAACGCTGTACAGATGCATTCTAGGCAAGCTGAATTTCATTGCCAGATGTTCAAGACCTGACATAGCTGTAAGCTGTAATCTGCTTAGCAGACATGCCAACAATCCTACAGTTCAGGATTGGAAAGCTCTGAAGCGCATAGCCCGCTATTTGAAAGGGACTATGCACTACAGGCTGAGGTTCACCAGTCAGAAGACTGGAGGTCTTGAAATCTTTGCTGATGCAAGTTTTGGAAGTGACACCACGGATGGTACAAGCACTTCTGGAGTATGCTACATGTACAACCACTGCCTATTTGACTGGTTGTGCAAGAAGCAGACGACAGTGAGCCTAAGTTCCTGTGAAGCAGAACTCAATGCCCTGTCATTTTCACTCATGGATTGTGAATGGTTGATGCAACTGTTTAAGGACATCGGGGTTTCTGTGAAATGTCCTGTACAAGTGTATCAAGACAATAGATCTTGTTTGGCTTTGCTGAACTCCGAGAGTTGCAAGCAAAGAACCAAGTACTTGCAGATTAAGCTACATCGTGCAAGAGAGTGTATTCAAAAGGGACTGATTCAGGTGTCCTACATGCCAGGAAATGAAATTCCTGCTGATCTGTTGTCTAAGGTTGTTAACAGAGAACAACTTAAGGTTTATGTACAAAAGTTGCAATTGGGTTGAACCACAGGTACTACAGGTTACACGGAAAGGGGGAGGATGTTGGGATATTTCCGTTCCACCTTAAAAGGGAGCAGGCTTTGTAAGTTACAGAGTCTGCGCATGTCCTGTTCACAGGATGTTTATGCTTGCTGTTTCCTTTCGATTTCAGTCAGTCAGAGACGCTGACTCAGAAACGGTCATGTTTTTCTTTGTTTCTGTTCAACGCTAAATAAAGTCTGTAAATATGCTCTTCTGCTCTTCTGCGGTGCAAGCTTTCTGGCTGTGTTTCTGCTGATAAATGATGTGCACGAGCCTGGAATGTGGCAGTCTATTTCCAAGGCTTCGTGTCGCTAATTGCTGGATCTGCGTGGCTACAGAGATTGATGGACGTCCGGCAGCCGGCTTGGGGCTCAGATGGACGCTATCTCCCTGGCAGTATCCCAACAGTATCAACCAATCAGCCACAAGCACACCTGTGGCAATGTTTGTAATATTCAATAAAAGAGAGTTCCCGGGGCTTGCCCCGGCAGACGCCTCTCATATGACACCTACCACTCGTCTGTCGTGATTTCAACCCAACATATAACTATTAATAATCACATTATAATAGCCTAGCTTGGATCCATGTTCTGTGTGGAGAATACAGTGGTACCTTGGTTCCCAAATGCTGAACCAGAACAGTAAGTGTTCTGGTTTTTGAACATTTTTTGGAAGCTGAATGTCCAATGCGGCTGTCAGCTTTTGTTTCCAGGGCACCTGCACTAATCAGAAGCTGCACCTTGGTTTTTGAGCATTTTGGAAGTCAAACGAACTTCCGGAATGGATTAAGTTTGGTGCTTTTGCTATTTATTTTGCATTTTTATTGTTGAGGCTTTTTTGGTTAATTTGTTTTTTTTTTAAGTGTGGAACCCAGTTCAGCTTCTGATTTATTATGTGACTGCAGAAATGGATAAAAGCCCCCCATCCAAACAATAACTATCATCAGTGCAGGCAATAATTTTTTTTATTTTTTTTATCATCTACAATACTGTCTTGTTTATTTTATAGTATGGTACATTGATTATTGCTTTCATTTTATGGATCAATGGTCCCATTAGATAGCAAAATTCGTGTTAAATTGCTGTTTTAAGGGTTGTTTTTAGAGGTCTGAAAAGGATTAATCCGTTTTGCATTACTTTCTAGGGGAAAGTGTGTCTTGGTTTTGGAACACTTTGGTTTTGGAACGGACTTCCAGAACAGGTTAAGTTTGAGAACAAAGGTACCACTGTAAAGGCAAGAATTATTATATCACATTTTACATTATTTACACATAATCCCAATAATATTTATTATTACACTGTAAGGTAGGCTTGTGTTAGATCTCATGTTATAGATGGTGTTGTTGCCAAGAAGCTGACCTTGCTGTTGTTTTAGTTATTTCTTTAGCACCTTGACTCTGACATCTGGAGTTTGCTGGGAAAGTATGCAAAGTAAGAACTTTATGTATATGAGGCAAGAAAGTTGCTGTGCATGCTGGCTGACCTCTAACTTTGTAAATCAATAGGAAGACCTCACACTGACTCTGCATTAGTGCTTGAGTTCCCTTGAAAATGCAAATGTCTTCCTGCCTGCCTGAACTCTAAGCTAATCAAACTATCCAAGACACATCAGAGTAATAAGGAACTGCCCTACTGGTAGTCACAGAACCACTCATTAGCATCACTTAAGGATTAGAACCCTTCACTGTGCAGGATGGGATTTAGTAGGTAGGAGAGGATATATTAATTGCACTTTATCCCTCCACGTACCCATGCGTGTGGGTTGAACTGAGTTTAAAAATCCCACCCAGCAAAATTTAAAAGCATAGGAATTAGGCTGAAGAACTTATTTTGAGCAAGTCCAGCTACAAAGTAAGCTGGCTTCCCTTTCTTACCCCGCTTAACAAAGTATCAGGCACCAACTTGTAAAGTAAGTTTTAAAATATGATTTACAGTCATACCTTGGGTTACAGACACTTCAGGTTGTGTTTTTTCAGGTTATGGACTCGCCGAAACCTGGAAGTACTGGAACAGGTTACCAGTACTTCCAGGTTTTGGGAATCGCACATGTGCAGAAGCGCTAAATTGTGCTTTGCGCATGCGCAGAAGCACAGAATTGCAACCCATTCGTGCGCAGATGCTCTGCTGTGGGTTGCGAACGTGCATCCCGCACGGATCACGTTTGCAACCCAAGCGTCAATTGTACTTACTCTTGCCTTGGCTCACAGCAGTGACAGCAGTAAAAACTTATATTTACAGTATAACCAGCTTCAGGCATGCACCTGGAGCTGGAGGAAACAGAGGCATGTCTGCATCCATTGCTGCCCCAAGAAAGAGATAGAGGAGAGAGGAACAGGAAGTACTATATGCTCCTTCTTCTCCAGCAGTCATCACAGTGATAGTTCCAGAAAGTGCAAGCCCACAAAGGAAACCTCTGGAGGTTTGACCTGCACTCGCTGTCCCATTGTTAGCTTCCCTCTGGTTGTTTGTTGGCAAGGAGTCAAGGCATTTGACCTCTAAGACCTGGTCAGGTACTGCCTAAGTCAGTGACGGCCAAACTTGGCCCTCCAACTGTTTTGGGACTACAATTCCCATCACCCCGACCACTGGTCCTGTTAGCTAGGGATGATGGGAGTTGTAGTCCCAAAACAGCTGGAGGGCCAACTTTTGCCATCACTGGCCTAAGTAATCCCTAGTGGCCTGGTGCTTAGGACAAACTCATTTACTGTTACTCCCTGGAGAAGAATTGCTCTCCGTTCCTCCCGCCTTGGGATATCCATGTTTATATTTCTCTCTCCATCTTCCTTTCCCAGCTTTTACACAGGCAGCTATGATGCACTGAAGCAACATTCATTTCTATTTGAACTCTACTCTCTGTGTGCATTCCTCTATGGTGTCTGTAAATACACTGCCTGCATAAACAACCTTCTATCTGCATATTAATCTCTGTCTTTTGTAGTAAACTGTACACTTTCCGATTCTAAGCTTTGTTTGCCATCTCATTGCTGAGGCCCCCTAAATATGCCATTTACTTCTGGTATACTGTGACTCTTGAGTTAAAGACCCCCAAACACTTGTTTATCCTGTGTACTTGAAAAGCATAATACATGTGGATGAGGACTGGTGGCAACAGTGGAGCTGGCTGAAGGTTGATAGGGAAACAAGGAATGTACATGAGTAAATGCAGTCAAATGTATTTAGGCTTTGTTTTGGTTGAGGACGAGGACTGAAAGGGTTAAGATACAAGGTATTCTGGAGCAAGGCACTGCAGGGAGCTTTGCTGAATTCTATTCCCGAATGCATCTGAGTGTAGCAGCAAGCATTATCAGAAAAAATAAGATAAATTCTGCTTCTTGGCAATTAGCCCACTTATAGCTCAAGGGGGAAGTGGCAGCGCAGATGTCTGTTTCTATTGGTCCCCATTTATCTCTATCAGGTTCTTCAGAGTCGGACTTGGCACTCTGGATGTCAGATTCAATTTATTACTATGTCTCTCCAAAGATTCTTTCTCGCGATTAGGTGTCCGGTATGTAATCTATTAATTACATTTTTGGAGAGGGGAAAAAAACACACCCCACCTACATTTCTTCCTACTACGCTTTTCCTCTTCAAATAGAGATCACTTGTGGTATTGTCTTTCCTCTGCTATTCACACAGATTGTGTATCACAGTTGCGACAAAGCCGTCTCTGCATATGGATGGCCACGCTGCAAAGTTAGCTATGAACCTTCTCCCTGACATCCTAATTCTGTATGCTTGTGGGGGCATTCAAACCACAACTGTAGTCTCGAATGACACAACCCAGAGAGATGGTCTGCTCTACGTATGACTAAGGGAGCTGTCCTAAATTTGGTAAAACAGGATTAATTATGCTGGTGCAGCTTTAAGACGGTGTAAAATATGACAGATCCAGACTCTGTTCAGGAGTGGAGCTACAGCCAGCCTATAAAACAGACATTTGTATACACCACTATTTGGGCCAGCATACCTTACACTGCGTTGCCAGGTCACATGACCAAGCGGAATAGAGTTTGGATCTAACAGAGCAGGGCCGGCCCACACATGAGGCAAGATGAGGCGGACACCTCAGGCGGCAGGATTCACAGGGGCAGCAGATCTAGCCTCCAAGCAACAGCTGTGGCACACTCCTTGGAGACCAGATCTGCCCACCCCATACTGCCTCTACAGTGGCCTCTTGGCGAATAGGAGGTGTTGTTGGTCACCCCCCCCCTTATTCTTGATGTACCTAACAGGTACACAGGCTTGTTGCAGTGGGATATTGAGGGGCCCTGTCACTGATTTTTTGGGGGGGAGAGGGGACAAGGTCCCTCAGCCCCCCTAGCTGGCACCCTTGGTTTCTGATGTAGATCTTCATCCACTCCTCCTTCCCTGGCTGGCAGGTGTGTGTGTGTGTGTGTGTGTGTGTGGATCTTTTGTGGCATGCCTCAGATGCCAAAATACTTTGTGTGCCAGCCCTGCAATACGGTAAGTCCCGCCCCCCCCCAGCATGGTCTTGCTCCAGCCACTCCCCTGGAGCACCCATCTTTCACAGCTTACACTGGTGTAAATTTTGTCAAGCTCAGCTTAGCTGGCTGGGCCCTAGCTGAGCCAGGATAGGGGAGTTATGCCAGTGTATCTTCAGCTGCAATGGGGCTGGGGGATTACGCCAGCATAGCCCAGCTGAGATAGGAACCCACCAGCTAAGCCAGAGATCCACCACATCTCAATCTGTCCGTCCTGACATATCTAGGGTGAGGATTGCATCTGAAGTCTGTGTCAAATCCATTACATTCTTAATGACTTGGTTGCTCAGATTCTTGTTGGTCTTGCAAAATAACAAAGAATGCTCCGAGCTACGTATGAGGAGAGCTGACCTGTATTCCGTAGCACATGTTCTTTTATTCTCTGACTGTGACAGAAGGAGCAAAAAATAATAATAAAAAAGAATTTGCTGATGCTGACTAATCTGCAAGCAAATCTGATGAACCGTAAAGGGGGACCGTAAACTGTTTTGTTTCCATTCCTATAACTGATATTACGATGACAAGTCTTATCATTTTATGAGACTAAAATAAAAACTAAATAAAATTACCAGCCCAAGACTATTGTATTATCTCCATCCCCCTTGGCAGTTATTTGCCTTTAAGTGCTGGCAACTGTGTTTGGTGACATCTTTGTTTGAAAGCAGCCTGCCTTGCTTTGGCGGGAGCTTGTTATATTAGGTTAGAGCGGATATATATAAATGCTATAGCAACACTTTAGTCGGCTGGAATATCAAGCCATGGATATGTTTCAGTTACTCCAGGGACTTATGATGGAGCTTGCACAATTCATATCCCGAGCAACCAATTGTGATGTCACGAGGAGAGGCAGATCTGGTAGTAACATAAACAGATTTTTCTATTGAATCGTGCTGTTTTCAATGGAACATTTGTTACTTTTTCCTGTGGTCAACACTATATAATGAAGAAATCCCACATGCTGTTTAGTGTGGTTTTTGTGATGGTTTTTTTGTTGGACACTTTTACAAATAAGCTGTCTATAGATGTTTATATAAACAAATAAAGGTGTGTGATGAGGCAGCTGAGGAAAATGAATAATATTGGTGGTGTGCATGTATGGGTCTATTGGGGCACATGAACCTCATTCATTTCAGTGGGGCTTGTGCAGAATAACTATTTATTTATAAAATGTATACTGTACTGCTTAATATACGGTAATAATCTTTTAAGCAGTTCACACAAATGAGGGTGGCTAGTACCTAAGGGCTATATAATCTGAGCATCCCATGGCTGTCCTTTGCTTATCATATTAGTGGGGACTTTTCTGTAACAGTAGGGGTCACAGCAGTATTACCTGCTGGCAATATGCAGCAATATATATATATATATATATGTATGGGGAGGACAGCAGGATGCAGAGACCACCAGCTATCACTTGGAGACCTCAGTATGGGTCGCACATTAGTTACTTGTGCCATACTCACTTCCAAGTATATTTCTAGCCTAAGGACTATAAACTTTAAAATTGAAATAGGAGCTGCTGAAATAACCATGTCACTGAATTATTATGTACACTGCCCTGACTTTGGGATGATTGAGGGTGACTGAATTGGAGGAGAAAATAGCTTGAGGCTAGGGTATTATAGGAAATAAGGGCAAAGAGGAAGGGTGTTACTTTCAGAGACATTTTCCCCATTTCAACCTTAAAAGAATTTACTCTTCAAGAGCAAGAGTTTGATGAAGATCTGCCTACCCGACTCATAACTAGGTCTTTTCATTGGCAAGGAAGAGGCTATGGTAGCTTAGGCGAAGAAAATCTGACTCCCAGAAATGTAGCTGGGGACATGACTAATTCAGTCAATGTCTTCCATAAAGCTACTAGGTCATGTTGATTAACTTCGTCTCCTATCGGTGGCCTCTAATCACACCAGCAATCAATTCAGCCTCCTAACATGATGTGAGGCCAACGCAACACAACCAATGCATTATACATAATGTTGCTAAATGGTGCTGGAGAGTGCACTAAAAAAATTATTGCGAGCATAACATATTTTGCTGCGTTTAGAGGCAGACGGAAAAGCTATACAGTATCTGCATACCCAATAAAGGAAATTTCCCCAATTCATTAATGGGATATTTGCCCCATGGTGGAAATGTTTGAAATACAGTGGTAGCTCAGGTTAAGAACTTAATTCGTTCTGGAGGTCCGTTCTTAACCTGAAACTGTTCTTAACCTGAGGTACCACTTTAGCTAATGGGGCCTCCTGCTGCCGCTGTGCCGCCACCGCACAATTTCTGTTCTCATCCTGAAGCAAAGTTCTAAACCTGAGGTACTATTTCTGGGTTAGCGGAGTCTGTAACCTGAAGCATCTGTAACCTGAAGCATCTGTAACCCGAGGTACCACTGTAAGCAGTATCGCCCAGGTTACCATTGTGATGTCAGAATTCCCAAGCCTGCCAACAGGACGACAGAGGAATATAAGGAAGTCACAACTCATTTTAACTGTGTGCTGAGCAAGCCTTTTCCTTTACAAGGGGGACATAGCATTTGAAGAAGGGTGTCTCCTTTCCACCCAGGTTGAGAGGCCATCAGTTCTCCAAACACAATCTTAATACCTCCCCCATCTCTCTTTTTCTGCTACAGAAGTTATTCTCCCCCCACTAGTGTAGGAGGAAGATGAGATGGACAGATATGGAGACATCTCAGACAGTATCCTAGAAATTAGCAGAATACCTTTCATGATGCTGGGAACGGATGAAGGACAGAGGGAATATGCCATGGGCCAGGAGTCAGCTTTGTCTGGTGAACAGCAGCCTGAGGGGGGAGAAAGCGGAGTGACTCCATGTGCAGCTGATCAGCCTTCAGGGATTCAGAGGAGAAGGTGCTGATGAGAACCAACTAGCTTCTTAAGCAGGGCTTCCAGCCTCACTCAGATGCTGGCAACAACACTTGTTGTTTCTGGCCCAACTTTGCTGTTTCTTGCTCCTCTTGACCTTTGAAAATCGGATTCCCTGGACCCTCTGACAATGTGAATTGCTGGTTGCTTGACCCTAGGACTCGACCTGACTTTGGATACGAATTCTGCCTACAGGCAAGTGCACCTCTGAAAGCATGGACATAGCCAGGATTTATTTTAGAGGGGCAGAACCAAGTTATCTGTGACACAATTGGTCAGTTACATTTAAGTATTTTTATTTATTTACTTGATTGGGGGGGGCAGCTGCCCCCTCTGCCCACGTCTGAGGCTGTCGATTGGCTGGCCTCCCTCTCCCCTGAGCTCACTCATTGCTCAACACAAGACTGCGACAAAAGTTCACTATTTTGCAGAGCTGTTAATAGAAACTAGACCACTTAGCATTAGGGTGACAGGATGGTGGGGGAGGAGTGAATTTAATCAGAATTTAATCAGAGCTACTAGTAACTGAGCCCAATTTTATGTTAATAGTTTTGCTTTGATTCCATTTTTTGGACTAGACTGTGATAGAGGGAACAAGGAAATCAAAACATGACTAGAGAAATAAACTCCAAGGCATTCCATGTGCAGGAGAAAATATAGAGCTCTAGTCCTCTTTCACAGATGTTTTACAGATGTTTTACAACTTGTTCTTATCCCAAAACTCACTCTCCCACAGCTCAGTGTTGCTGATATGCTGTTTCATTTTGGTAGTAATGGAAAGCTGGCATGCATTTAGTATTTAGTGTTTTACTATATTTGATATTCACCATGCAATGTTGTTTATTATCTTACATCATATGGCTTTATTGCATGATGGGTTTTGAAGTAAAATGGCACATTCGGAACAAATTCAAACGTTGAGTGCAAAATTTACTTCAAAATTGAGCAGTGAAATTGTGCCTGGGAATTTAATATTTGCTTACAAAAATAGAGGTATTACTACCCCCCCCATTTCTTCTATTCAGCATGATACAAAAATTATTGCAGTTGTCTACCACATGAGCAGCTATGTTGTGTAGTGTCTGGGGGGGAAAAAACACCTACTTATTGTTTAGCCAAGTTCTTTGGTGCAACATGGTTACCAGATCATGGAAGCATCCCAGAGGGCTGCTTGTCTAGCTCTGTGAATGTAGGAGTGTACAAATGCTTTTGAAATGTGCAGCAGCTTTTGAACCATTGCAAAGGTTTCACAAAGAAGTCTGCAAAGTAACATGGGAGTCTGCTTTCCCCTAGTGCTCACCTACAAACCCCACAAAACAACTGCCCATAAGCAGTCTCTTGGATGCAGCCCAAGTAGTCCTTAAGAAGTTGCTTTATTACAGAAAAAAGAAACATGCATTCCAAACTACCTGAAAGATAAACCCACTGAACAACAATGAATAAGCCTAATAGCGAAGCATGTCTAATATATAAAATGAAAGTGGAGCCCATCTATCTTGCTATAGAAAAAGAGAAAATTACTGGAACTGGATAAACTACAGTTAGGAAAGTTCGCCCAGTTGTATTAGCCTCCGCCCTTTGTAAATGCGGGTCAGATTTTCAAACACCATCCACCAATTGAAACAAAAATTGGAGTCATGCCCTCTCTGACCAGCTTGTCAAAGCTTTAAGAAATTCTGCTGAACTATGCAGGCCTTTGCCAGACTCAAAAGTAATCATATGTACTACAAGGGCACCAAGGGACACAAATAGACAAACTGAAAAAGTGTTCCGTGTGGCTCAGGTGTCAGCCTGGGAGATGAAACCACAATGCCCTTTAAAACATTAGTCTGGGATGGTGGGAGGTGCAGTGCTGTAGGTACATCCCACAATGCTAGTTTAACGTTTACAGAACTGTAACCATGCTGACAGAGTCCTTTGTGCGGAGTTGGTCTCAGAGTGGGGGATAGACTTGATTTCTTGCAGCCAAACAGAGGCGAAATCAAATGGACCAGTAGAAAAAGCTACGTTGGAGAATGAACTCTCAAGCTGAAAATAAATGGCATGCCCTCAAACACTTCATAGACAAAGCCTGGGATGTTGTTGCGTGCTTGTAGTTCCTCTAACTCACGCCAAGGATCACTGCCTGAATGCCTTCCCATCTCCCCATCTCAAAAACAAAATCAGAATATAAAAACGTAAACACAGACAAATCTAACAAAAGACAGCGTATCACATCTAGCAATGATAATTTAGGTCCATCATAGCCACATATATATATTGTTAAGAACTCATTGTCTCACATTTTCATCGAGTTCTGTTCTGTTCCAGGATCTAAAAATAAAAACACATTTCCCAAGGAATCTCTGTATGTATTGGTGAAGGCTCATTACCTGCTGTGCACAGTAGTGCAGTTAGGTAATTTTAGACTCAGCCTAGACTTAATGGTCTTATGAGGAGTCCCCTCGTTAGAGGTTAATATGTTTTGCTTCCACATGGGGTGAGTCGGCCTCGCTGCATATGGAGGGCCCTCTTCATTCTGCTGAATGGGGCACTGGATTTTTGCCCTGAAGTCCTGCCCTGAAATCACAGCTAGCTGTATATTGCATTCGCTGGCTCCAAAGTTGCCCATCCTGCATTGGCTGAAAGCTACAACAACTGAAGAATTTCAGTAGAATGTTTAATCATTCTATACCTCTGGGTATGGGGTGGTATATAAATTCAATAAATAATAATGATAATAATAGGCCCAAATTCTATTGTGCCACTGGGAGCCCTCACCTCCCTTGTGTACAGATGTTGTGTGTGCTTCATTCAATAATGCCAGCCTGTTTAGTGTGTTCTGAAAAAGAGGCACAGGTACACCTGGTGAGAGGAGTGGTCCATGAGGTGATATGGTTGATGATACCTTCCTACACTGCTTGTCCTGCCTTTCTTCTTTGCACTGCCATGTTCATGTCCTTTTGCCTAGTACTTTTTAACAGCTGAGCTTCACTGATCACATGTGACAGTACGTTGCCTTCCCCAGGTGTGATGGCAGCTTCCACTTGGCCAAAGAGAATCTCAAAGCAATAGCTCTTTCTAATGACCGACCAAGAGACCACCAGAAATTGGAATGTGGTTCTGGGCATCCTCCTAGCCCAGGCACTGTGAGGGAGGAACTCTCCTCTCTTCCTCCTGCTTTCATTTTCTTCATTGCCATTGAGGAGAGCATACCCTTCTGGCTTCGACAAAGAAAATGAGTTGCCTCGATTCGGTCACTAAAGAAGACTTCAGCCATTTTTTGAGAGCAGCTCATGTGATGCAGGGAGATGCTTTTTGGGATGTTGGCTTGCACTTTTCTCCTGTTCATTGAGGCTAAATATGATGGCCTGGGATTCGGACTCAGAGGCTGAACCTGAGGAATCCCAGCCTACACAGAAGTCCCCACCTCCAGAACCAGCTGAGCTGGGGCTGGGGCCTGAGCCTGAAGGGTCCTCACCTGTGCTGGATCCTCAGGTGCAGGCACCAGATGAGTCTGCTCTAGCCCCAGAGGTGATGGAGGACCCATTGCCTGCAGGTGCTCCGCTCTCGGCCCAGGAGAAGAGGAGGTTGCCTCTGGGTCTGGTAACCCTCCAGCCTTTCCTGAGCTGCAGAGGCTCAGGGCAGAGAGGCGGAGGGAACTAAGTTCCCACAGGACGAGTGCTCCATGTTTGCTTAGTACGGTATGTGAACCTGGTCTGGGACCGTAATAAATTTCATTTGTACAACCAGGTAACTTTAACCATACCAAATTATTGTGGATTTGAAGGCACAGCAATCTTAAGCACACTCAGTAGGGAGCAAGTCCAGTAGAACCCCATGGAACTTATGCCTCAGAAAACATATGTAGTATCTTTCTAGTAGGCTGAATCCCTACATCAGGAAGGTGCCACTCGCTTTGGCTTACATTGTGGGATTGTAATTGGGAATATCGCTGTACATTAGATCACTTACAATATTGACACTCATCCTTTCACAATCACATATCCTGCATATGTTCCAGAAAAATCAGGACCATTCCATTTTTTATCGTGAAAAAATGGCAGCTGTTTTAGTTGCCCTGATCTCACACGATTTTGTGGCGCGCTTTCCCCCATAAAAAGTGTTATTTTGGGTTGCGATGCTGCATGGTATACCCAAAATGTGTGTTTTGGGGCACTGTGCCTGGAAAAACACTTTTTCGGGGGGGGGGCACGGAGCATAACTGCACAAGATCATGGCAACCAAGATGGCTGCCGTGCTCTCGTGATAATAATAATAATAATAATAATAATAATAATAATAATAATAATTTATTATTTATACCCCGCCCATCTGGCTGGGTTTCCCCAGCCACTCTGGGCGGCTTCCAAAAGAATATTAAAATACTATGATACATCAAACATTAAAAGCTTTCTTGCTTTTAAAATGGGAAGATGGTGCCCAGAAAGATGGCATCCTGGATTTTGTCTTCAAGGTGTTGGAGGGTATGCAGTCACACTTTCCAAGGCAGTTTACCACAGATAAGTGGAGCCGTAGTTAGCAAGACTCTCCCTTCCCCCTATTTGAAAGCACCATGTAGGCTGGCCATGAGAGGGCACCATAGACTTAACTATGTCCTTTGAATGGGAAAAAGAAATGGTAAATGAAAGGAGACAAACAAACCATCCATAATTAAAGCAGGGTGGGGAGAAAACAGGGTTTAGGTATTCCATTTTTAAGAATTGACAGTAGTGTTTGGGTAGATTGGAGGCAGGGAAGATTTGTTTGGGTGAGTGTTCGCTTGCATTTTCTTTTCTCATTGACGCTTCTCTGCGTGGGAAGACAGCCACAAATAAAACATTATCGCCCTCACCCCTTCTCAGGCTGTCAGTTTGCTTCTCCCACTGCTTGATCCCAGATTCCATGGTCTATGGTGACACAACCATTATGTTTCCAAGGTTCACAAAATAATAAATGCTGTGCACCTCTAATGTGCCACATGCAAACAGTATATATGGGTGCATAATCAAGAGACAATATGACTTTTGTTATTCCTTAACACGCTTTAGCTAGCCGGTTGACTCATACTTATACTTTGAAATTTAATTAGATAAAAGCTTGTGTTTTCCCTCCCTTTCTCATGGCATCATAGCATTGTAGAGTTGGAAGGGATCGCGAGGGTCATCCAGTCCAGCCCCTTGCATTGCAGGTATCTCAACATGAGGTCTCCCATCCAATTTGAAACCGTACCAGACCCTGCTTTGCTTTGCAAATGTGCTAGCAGTTTCATTGCTGCATTTACATATTCAGAGTGTGCTTTTTATGAGAGCCCATTTCTGTTTTACATTTTGCTTGCTTTTTTCCTGGCCACGTGTTGGAAGCCCTTTGTGGGGGAAATCTGGGCGCCCTTTTCGATGATGCTCTACATCTGTATTGCCACTTCAGCCTGGGCAATTAGTATACTTGAGAGAGATGTGAAGCTTTATACTGAAGTGTATGCAACAGCTTTTTGGCCGTGGTAGGAAAGCCTGGGAACCAGAATTCACTAGATGCTTGTGCTGTAGTGATCAGACACCCCACCCCATCTGAACCTAGCTGTGCATTAGGGTTTATTCGCCACCCACCTGTTTCTACCTGCAAGGAACTCTTTCTACCTTGTCTGTTAAGGAACCCCTGTGAAATGCAGAGGATCATGGGACCTATTATTTCACCGGAACAGGTCTGTTTCTGGGTGTGAGTGGGTTCTCAGGTGGGCCTCCCACCTTGGTGCCCCTTTCCTTACCTGGTAATGGCAGGTAGGAAGCAACAGCTGTCATGTTCCAAGGGCTGCAATGATGGCAGCCCTCCACGGTGAACCTTTCTGAAGGGGGTACTCAACTAAGTTTTATGCAAAGTGGAACCATTGAAATTAATGGCCATGGCTACATTAAGTCCATTAATTTCAAGGGGTTTACGCTGAGTAAAACTGAGTTGAATGCCACTCTATATACACCAGCACTGCTGATACCACTTTGTCCACTTGGCTTTCTAAAGCCAATCTGTTTATCTGGTAGGTGGGTGGTTCTTTGCTAGAGAGAGCACTGAGAAAAATTGCTCAGAGCATTTTATTGTTTCAAATAGTGATGCATTTAGAAGTACATACCTCCTCAAGGTTAGCGGTGGCTTGGAAGCTACATAAAGATGGTAGAAATCCAAAATATACACTGTGGAGTATTTTTCTTTGGACTACACTGTTTATATAAATTGAGTGCATCTATTTAAATAGAGTTTTCTTGTTTAAATCAAAAGTTCTCAGGTACATTCTTCACCCCCATGTTATTTTATTTATTAAATCTATATACCGCTGCTTCATCCAAGGGTGTTTTACAATTGCTGTTGCTGATACTGCAACTGATGCCACTGATAAATTGGGTAGAGGGCTGGTGGGCCACTCTAGAAATTCTTGAAGGCCATTTCCCCACCCCCTGATGTAGGGTGCAGAATTTAAACCAATCTGAGACCAAACTGGCATAATTAGCACTAGTTAAGTCAGAACTACTCACCCACTTCTCTGTTCATTTTTGTTTCTCAGAATTCTGGTTAGAATAGTTGCTCACTGTCAGTAAATATTTGAATTGAATTACCCTATAGTCCAGGCATAGGCAAACTCAGCCCTCCAGATGTTTTGAGACTACATTTCCCATCATCCCTGACCACAGGTCCTGTTAGCTAGGGATGATGGGAGTTGTAGTCCCAAAACATCTGGAGGGCCGAGTTTGCCTATGCCTGCTTTAGTCAGTATTGTGATGACATCACCCTTTCTGTATGATATGTGATTGGTTCTACCATGTGATTTTTTTTAAAAAAAATATTTACTCATCCTCAGTGATTTCCTGTTTGCAGGCTTCCCATTGGCATGTGATTCACCCCTGTCAGAACAGGATATGTCAGTGTAATAACATAATGACATCCATCTGGTATCTAGTACCTGAGTGACTTGTACACCCCATGATAAACATAGAACCTAATGAGAACTGTTGCCTAAAAATGACACCAAGAGGTATCAATTCAAACATTGACAATTTCAGAAGGTTTGACAAAGGTTTCAGCCCACCCACCCACCATCTGCAAAAAGAGCAAGCCTTAAGAAGGAAAACCTCTGAAAATCCTGAATTCTGAAAATTCAGTACCATAGCTAGGATAACTGCCTAATTCCCTAAAATGGCAAAATACTACAATATGTGGGTTACAATTTTAATACAGATTACTAATTGTAAGCACAGTAGTGGTAGTAATTCCAGGCCAATTAATCCAGAATGAAATGTCATGATCATGTATATGTCATGTACTTGGTCTAGGATTAAGATTTTTATTTCTTCCAGCCTAACATCCTCTCTATTTAAGAAGGTCTCCCCTCCATCTTCCTTTCCACATATGCAGTACCTGACTGTTTTTATATAAATGTCACAGCCGAGGTGGGCTTTGGCTATCTCATAAACTCTGAATAAAATTCTTTTTGTGCTGCTTCAGCATTCTTGCGTTTGAGCCAGAGAGCTGTTTAGTTTAGAGAAAGGAAGTTATGTGAAAATATAAAATCAAGGCGAGCGAATAAGGTAGATTACCAGTGAAAGCAGTGTTTCTTAACCTTTTATTGGCTCACAGGAACCTTTGAAAATCTGATGAAAGCTATGGACCCCAGACCCCCCCCCATACAATTTTCAAAGCAATGGGAAGGAAATAGAATACATCTGTCTATCTGTCGGTCTATCTATATCTCAAGGTTAAAGGCAACTGAACATGAGATACTAACCTTTTGCTGGGTGAATGATCTGGAGATGTGAGGATAAAACTACATTGGCAACTCAAGTACCTTGCCAAGTAAGGAGTTGTGATAAAAGTCAGCACAATCAATTGGTTAGGGCATTGACCCAATGTCTAGAAGTGTCATCTTGTATAAGTTATTTTCCCTAAGCATCAGTTGTGCTCATCTGTAAAATGGGAATTGAGGTGTTCTTCTTCATGGGCTTGTTATGAAAAGCAAATAAAAAAATAATGCTATATTTTTATCCTACTTTTCATTTTTTTTATAACATATTTATTAAGATTTTCAGAATATTACAAGACAAAAAAAGAAAAAAAGAAAAAAGAAAAATGCAAAATAAAAACAGTTAAAAACAATTCCTTCCTTCCGTTACTTAGCCTTCATTTGCTTATTTCCAGGACCTCCTCACACCTCCCTTTTTTGTATTCCAATTCAGTTATTAGTTCAACAAATCCCTCCCCTCTTTATGTATCCTAATCATTAATCATAAAGTATTTGTAATTTTAGATTTTTACCTATTAATAAACCATTTTTTTTTCATATTCCCTTATAACATTTCAGCTAAAGACCACTTAGTTTCTATCCGACATCATTCTAACATTCATTAATTTTGCAATATTTCTGTAAATAGTCTTTAAACTTTTTCCAATCTTCTTCCATCGACTCTTCTCCCTGGTCTCGGATTCTGCCAGTCATTTCCGCCAATTCCATATAGTCCATCACCTTCATCTGCCATTCTTCCAAGGTGGGTAGATCTTGTGTCTTCCAATACTTTGCAATGAGAATTCTTGCTGCTGTAGTAGCATACATAAAAAAAGTTCTGTCCTTCTTTGGCACCAATTGGCCGACTATGCCCAGGAGAAAGGCCTCTGGTTTCTTCAAGAAGGTATATTTAAATACCTTTTTCAATTCGTTATATATCATCTCCCAGAAAGCCTTGATCCTTGGGCACGTCCACCAAAGGTGAAAGAATGTACCTTCATTTTCTTTACATTTCCAACAGTTATTATCGGGCAAATGGTAGATTTTTTCAAGCTTGACTGGTGTCATGTACCACCTGTATATCATTTTCATAATATTTTCATAATATTCTCTCTTAAGGCATTACATGCCGTAAATTTCATACCTGTGGTCCACAACTATTCCCAGTCAGCAAACATAATATTATGTCCAAGATCTTGTGCCCATTTAATCATAGCAGATTTCACCATTTCATCCTGAGTATTCCATTTCAACAGCAAGTTATAGATTTTTGACAAAATCTTAGTTTTGGGTTCTAACAGTTCTGTTTCCAATTTTGATTTTTCCACCTGGAAACCAATTTTCTTATCCAAATTGTATGCCTCCATTATCTGATAATAATGAAGCCAGTCTCGCACTTTGTCTTTTAATTTCTCAAAACTCTGCAATTTCAGTCTATCTCCGTCTTGTTCCAAAATTTCCCAATATTTCGGCCATTTGACCTCCATATTGAGCCTTTTCTGAGTCTTTGCTTCCATCGGTGACAACCACCTTGGGGTTTTGTTTTCAAGTAAGTCCTTATATCTTATCCAGACATTTAACAATGCTTTTTATCCTACTTTTCAGACAATGACAGCCTCTCAAAATGACTCTCATCAATTGAAAGAGAGAAGGGTACTGCCACAAGGGTTATATAAAGAGACACAAAGGAAGAGAAGAGGTAGAGGAGAGTGGTCAGTCCTTCAAGGGCAGAACAAAATGGTGAGTTACGTGGGAGTTAATGTCCAGTTGCATCCAGGCTCAATTTCCCTCGTGATGTTCTTGCTTGAAGAGCAGTTGGTGGCTTTAATAGCAGTTGGTGCTGTTCCAGAGGTGTTCAACTGGCAGTTGGAGTCAAGTGTTCTTGGAATCAAGACAGCTCCTCCCAATGAATGGGGCCAGGTTGATCTCTCATTTGCCATGATATTTGTAAGCCGGATGGCAGGAGGAGACTTCCAAGGATTCCTTGGCTCAAGGCAAAGGTCAGAGTATGCTATCTTCAAAGCTGCTTCTTCTTCTTCTTCTTCTTCTTCTTCTTCTTCTTCTTCTTCTTCTTCTTCTCTACAGAAGTCTGTGTCACCAACAAATAAACCACTTGAAAGTTCACAGTAGGTAGAATCTGCCTGCGATTCTACAATGGCTCCCAGGTGACCTTTAGAGAGGGGTCAGAAGCCACTTGCTCGGTGGGGTGAAGCCACATCAATAATCTCCAGGCAGCAACATCACTAGCACTTAGGAGAGGGGTGAGACAGCAGCAACAATGGAGCTGTGTGGGCCCCCCATTGGGAGCACTGGATTGGGACTACCAGTCTGCCCATGCAACCCCAACTTGGCCACCATCTTCCCCTTTCCTCTCCCAGTAAGTGGCAGTGACACTGCTGCTGAGTGGCTACTGCTATGGCTGTGCCCCATTGGGCAAGCTGTCCCTGCTGAGGGTCACCAATACATTGGGTTGAATCCAGACTAATTTAGTTGCACTGAGATTCCATGGATTTCAAAGCACAAGTCATAACTAGGTTGTCCTGTTGCATCTAACTTAGTCTAGAGCTGGCCCATTGACTTTTGGATGACCTGGAGAATATATTGGCTAGGTAGCTATTTTGTGTCTTGGAGATGCTAACCCCCCACCCCTATGCTTGAAGATCCTGTAACATAAATCTTCTCCAATGACATTTACAAGCTTTACTATCTAAGGCTGCCTAGTGGCTTCTTGCTTGATAAGAGCGAGCTGACACACATACCTTCAGTTGCTATGTTACATCAACTTTCACTTGAGACAGCTGCACTTGGCTATGCAACTATGCTGTGTCCAGCTTGAAGGCTGTGTTGTTCACCTATATGCAAAAGATCTGCTTAATAATAATAATACTAGTAATTCATTACAAAAGCACAATGAGTTTAGAGGATTTATACAGGCTTCTCTAACATTTGACATAAATAGACATAAATAAATAGACATAAATAGGGCACCTGTACACTATTTCCTGAATTCAAGAGGTAATTCTTGTATATTTACAGAGTCCCAAGAGCTTAGCCTTCTGTCTGTGAAAGTGGTATATAAACAGCTGGTCCGACGAAACTTCATGTGCTATGCAGTGATAGCAACCACGCAAAGAGTAATACATTCTGAACTTTTGCTCTAGAAAACAACAATTCTGCTCTTATTTGAAGAAAGGGGAATTATAAGGCAAAGGCCTAGACACCAAGTTTACCAAATGCTGAGTGACAACATTAAAACAGCAGGTAACAAGAGACCTTTAAGTCAAAGATTTGGCTGGCTATTTCAAATCAATATGTGAGCTTCATCTTTCATCCCTTCTACAGATCCCTAGGCTTGTGCAGGTCTCTTTTCTGCCCCCACTCTCTTTCAGCTTTCCTTCTTTCCTCTGAAATTATTTTCCAGTTGTGTGCTTAGTTAATTTCAGACTCTGCATTTAATAGTCTTGGAGGGACGCCCCCTCCTGCTGTGTGGTAGGTCAGTCCTGCCATGTTTGGTGGCCCCATCCTATTCATTCTACCCTAACCAATTGCCCTGACAGCAGCTCTGTAGATCTTCCTTTTGATTTTTGAATCTAGACTGCTGCAATTTTGCAGACCACTCTCTTTCCCTAGATACCTCTGCTTCTTCTGTTGATTCTTCCTGCCTTGCTTTTCTGTAGGATCAAGCTGTCCAGACAATGATAGCTGGATACACTTCTGCCTACTTTTCCAACCTGTGACATTAGGATAGCTCATTCAATCCCTATCAGAGGCTTCCCTACTGTAACCACCACAACTAACATAAAAGCATTCTGTTGAATTCATCTCAGACAAGCATGTACCATAAAAAAAAATCAAAGGGAGAGGGGTGGGGCAAGAAGGGAAGATGTTTCTTTCTTTTACCTTCTCTCTTTACACCCCTCCAATTCCTGTCAATGGGAACAACCCATGGAGCTCCCCTGTTCAAGGAAGTCATCACCAGTCTCAAGCAGAGAGGTTGTTGTGAGTCTCCCCAAATTCCACTCCACTCAATGGAGTTGATGTGCAAGAGGAGCCAACAGGGACTTTACTGCCCACAAGCAAACTGGAACAAGGTGTAAGGAAATAGGCATGCATGTATGTTTGCAAATAAAAAGAAGAAAATACTCCACCAGTGGGTGTCTTCATGCTGCCAGTGAGCATTAGAAGCATCTACAGAAGTCTAGTGTTCCAAACATGGGAAGTAATAGTATTGCTCTATTCTGCCCTGGTCAGACCACACTTGAAGTACTGTGTCCAGTTCTGGCTTCCATGATTTAAGAAGGAAGCTGGAACATGTGCAGAGGAGGGTGACCAAGATGCTCAAGGATCTGCAAACCAAACCCTATGAGGAACGGTTGAAGGAGCTGGGTATGTTTAGCCTGGAAAATAGGTGACTGAGGAGATATCTGAAGTATCTGAAGGGTGTCATATAAGAGATGGAGCAAGCTTGTTTTCTTCTCTAGATAGTAGGGACCAGACCCATGGCTTTGCATTACAAAATAGGAGATTAAACACCAGGAAGAACTTTCTGACAGTAAAAGCTGTTGACAGTGGTATGGACTCCTTCAAGAAGTAGTATTCTAGGAAAAATCCATTTTAGAAATGCGTAATTTGAGAGAAATTTTGTTTAGAAATGTATATTTGTCAGCAAATGTAAATATAAATTTTCATGAGCTTTTGGTTTTTTTAAAGAAAATAACAGATTAAAGCAGAAATGGAATAGGACAGAATTACAAATGAACACCCGTGAACCTGACAGAGAGTGATCCACTCATTCCGATGCTGAACTGCTCTGACAATTAACACAAAGCGTTTTTGGTGGTGTAAACTGACTGTTGAGTTTTGCCAAGGAAGCTTTTGCCAAAAAGAAAAAAGAAAGACCTTGACCAGAATAATCATTTAGAGAATTTTGCCCTTTTCTGTTACCTTGAATCATGATCAGTAAATGTCCACCTCTTAAAACAAACAAGTTGTTTGATTTACATCATTCTCACTGACGTTGGGAAAAAGATATGCGAGAAGCTTGGAAACCTTCCATTATGGGGGATAGTTCTATCAGCAGCTACCAGCTATGATAGTTAAATGGAACCTCCAAGTCCAGCAGCAATATATGCGTATGAATGCTGAGTTGGGGGAACAAAGAACAGAGGGGAAATTCTTTCCACAATGTCTTATGTTGCCTATGCAAAAAGTCACACACAAAAATATTTCACCAAGGGCAACTGTAATACAAAGGGTAGTGATGTGATAGCAAAATGCAATACAGTGGTACCTCTGGTTATGTACTTAGTTCGTTCCGGAGGTCCGTTCTTAACCTGAAACTGTTCTTAACCTGAAGCACAACTTTAGCTAATGAGGCCTCCTGCTGCCGCCGCGCCGCCACTGCACGATTTCTGTTCTCATCCTGAAGCAAAGTTAGCGGAGTCTGTAACCTGAAGCGTATGTAACCTGAAGCATATGTAACCCGAGGTACCACTGTATTTTTGTGTGAATTTGCATTTTGTTATTATATCACTGCTCTGTGTATTGTGTTGCCTATGGCAGATATTTTGGTCAGTTTATGGGTGGAAATAGCTGCACTTAGCAGTTTTCTTTTGCTGAAAATGGAGCAGAGGTTTTTAGGTCACATTCATGTCATACATGTAGAGCACATAGCTTCACCTAAGAATCCTGGGAACTATAGTTTGTTAAGGGTGCTGGGAATTGCAACTCTGTAAGGGCAAACTACAGCTCCCAGGATTCTCTGGGGTAATCCATGTGGATGTATGATGTGGATTTGACTGTAGATGGAAGTTAGATTATAACCGAGACTTGCAACAAAATGTTGTATTCTTGCCTTCTAAGAGAAATGTTCCTATTCAGGATACTAGCTAGCCAGCTAAGTCCTCCTCCGGGGTAGTATAAACTATAAGGGGATCCAAAACATCCATTTGCTTCTCGTCCCCGACTTTCTGTGGCTACTCAGTATGCTTGGTATTCATCAGGCTGTTTTTTAATGGCTCTTTTAGGTTTTATTTTGAAAAGCCTTTTTTTATACTACTCAGTTCTCTCGAGTATGACGATACCTTCCTTAGAGGCACTGGAATTGTTCCAGTCTAAATGCTACGATGCGGTTAAGGTGTCACTCCACCTAAGACGGGCATAGAGGAATCCGATACAAGTTGGCCAAGGATGTGACTCTCAGCCGATGAAAATCTGAAGTCAGAAAGCTAATGTTAAGGTCATGTAGCCTTTTGAATTAATGGTTCTCTTGATGTTCCAGAGAGACTGCCTTCCCTTAGCATCCTGCTTGACCTTTTGCTCTAATCCAGCAGGACTCTTACATTCTGATGATCCAAAAAATAGTTATCTTTTCTAAAAAGCAAGGGGGAAAAAAGAGTAGATGTCTTACAAAACTATTTTGATGATATCTGAATAATTCAAAGAAGCCTGAGCATCTTGTTAGACTATTAACATCTCCATGGCCTTTTGGTGGCCTGAGTTCAACTGGTTGGCAGTTTTGTTATGCATTTAGCTGTTTCAAATGGGATTTTAACAGAATTTTACCATCGTCTATTATGCTTTAAAATCTATTATTACACATCTTAGACCTTAGAGGCTGAACGGGGCTATGATTAGTTGCATATAAATTATTGTAATAGAAACCCCGAGGAGCTAACAATAGTATTTCACGGAGAGCAGGAAAATGCCAGTAAACAGCAAAAGGTCACCATTTGCTTAAAAAGCAATCTCGTCTCTATCTTCCCACCGCAGAATGGAAAACACACCGATGGCAGGAGGGTTAACGCAGTGTGCTTGAACTGCCAAGGCCAGACTTTGGCTTAATTAATATTAATTAGCTGCCTTGCAAGTTTTCCTCCTGACAGCTTTGGGCTGCTCTTCCATTTCTTTCTGCAAGTTTGAGAGAGGGAAAAAACCCCTTAAAAAACTTTTTAATCCGTTAGTGCTGAATCACCATGTCTGTTGGCAGGAAGTAAACATGACCCCAGACAGAGCCAGGTGGTGGCGTGTACTCCAGCGACCAGGGAGAGTAAGCAGCGATACAGATAATGTGTAAACGTGTGTTGCCTTTTATCGGAAGGGATCAGTTCCCAAAAGGCGCTGGAATGACATAGATATCGCCGGTGTAGTTGTTACTTTTCACCATGACATCATAGATTTAAAAATAAACCCCGAGGCACAAATCCCCAGCACTACATCAAGGGGAACACACCACCGTGGGAATGAGAAGCAAGAAACATGGGACACCGTGCCATAATCGGATCAGTTTTGTAAAATACTGAACTGTTTCCAGGTATTTAAGTGGCAGCTGTCAGGAGTTATCCTCTTTCCCCTTTTGGGGAGCCTTTTAATACCATCCAAGTGGCTCATCCTTGTTTGTACGCCTTTGCCCTGCCAATCTCCTGTTCCATCTCTCTCTCCCCCCCCCATTGGACACCTGTTGATAGGTGACACAAGCTATTATTATTGTGGCGATTAACGGAAAGCGATCGGAGCATGAAAGAGAACCCAATCCCTCTCAGGAAGGGCCAGCACTTTCATTTCAAGTTGTTTTTGAGGAAGTGCTAAAGGCGTTCAGTTGGCTGGACTGGACAGGGTATTTTCCCTTCAGTTTTGAATTTTGTCTTTTCCACCTGGCCACTGCACACGCATTGCTTTCTTGACCGGATTGCCATGCTGCAGCAAATTTTGCGGGATATGTACATCGATCCGGAGCTACTGGCTGAACTGAATGAAGAACAGAAGCATGTCCTCTTCTACAAGATGAGGGAAGAGCAGGTCAGGCGATGGAGGGAGAGAGAGGAAGACACGCAGGAGGGAGAGGCGGCTGTGCTGCAAAGGACAGCGAGACTCAAGCAGAGTAAGATTTGACAGCTTTTCTGATCACCAGTCATTTCTGTGGGGAGTTGAATGTCTCAATGTCTGTGTATTCCTCATATTGTCTGCTCTGGCAGTTGCCCTGTGAAGGAAATCTCAAGAAGATGGAAACTGAGACCTCACCCAGGCAACTGCCAGGTGTATTGGTCTTGAACCTAAGCATTCCAAGTTCAGGCCTAGAACTCTGCCCAATGAGTCACAATGGCTCCAGTGCAGAATACGGTAGTTGCAGTTCAGTCGCATTGAAATGAAGGGGGATTAAGTCAGCTCTGAATTTTTTCTCCTCTATGGATTAAGCACGACTCTTTGTTTCCCTTTATGCGTGGGGATTTGTGCCTTTCGACTTGCACACCTAATCCATAGACTCATTGTTTCTGTATAATGCTTAACAGTGTGTAAAACTAGCAGACCAGAAATGTAGGGCCTACTGGCACCACCAGTCCCCCTACTGGGGTGTGAATGGGCTAGAGTGGGGTGGTGAGCAATACCCTCCCTCTCTAAATTGTCCTCTGAATGCCTCATGAGGACATGATTATACATTAATTCAGGCATAGGCAAACTCAGCCCTTCAGATGTTTTAGGACTACCATCATCCCTAGCTAACAGGACCAGTGGTCAGAGATGATGGGAATTGTAGTCTCAAAACATCTTGAGGGCCAAGTTTGCCTATGCCTGCATTATTTCACGACACACCCTCCAAGTGTCCCTATTTTCCAGGGACAGTCCTGGATTTACAGAAGCTGTCCCAGTTTCTGATTTGATGCTGAATGTCCCACTTTTCCTTAGGGCATCCCTATTTTCCTTGGAGAAATGTTGGGCAGTATGGAGTTATTCGGCCCCTGAGTCAAGGAGATACAAGCTTTTGAAGACATCTGAGGGCAGCCCTGTATGGGGAAGTTTTTTTTTAAAATATATATAAAAAAACATGTTTAATGCTTCTATATAAGTTGGAAGCCTCCCAGAGTAGCTGGGGCAACCCAGTCAGATGAGTGGCATATAAATAAAAAAATTATTATTATGGAATAGGACGTCCCTGTTGTCATTGGAGAAATGTTGTAGGGTATGTCACGGTGGCTGTGGAAACCCACCCAGATGGGCGGGGCATTACTAATAATAATAATTGCAAATGGAACCCATCCCAGAAAAGCCAGTACCTCAGCAGAGAAATGGCACCCTGGGATGTCTTTCTTAGCTATTTACTTTACTGTTTATATTCTTTGAATGTGTTCCATTTTCATTTCGTATTTATTTTTGTACCTGTTTTGTTTTTGTTTGCATGTAGGTATGTGTGTGTTTTTCTTTTCTTTTTCTTTTCTTGTCTTTATTTTTGCCAGATGTATGTACCTTTGTTTTGTATTTGCATAATAAATCAATAACAACAACTGTATAGTTTTTCCTGTAAACAAAGCAAAGACTATGAGATAATTGTGTGCTATAGTCATCTAGGGTCAGAAGCATAGACACACGTCAGTCAGAGGTGTTTTGCGGGCACAGCATATGAAGTGCCCAAAATGGCCCATTCACACTGGGACTGAAAGACTTTATAATCTCTGATTCGCTTGTCTAAGTCCCACTGTTTTTAAATATAGTGTGAAGGGTATCTCTTCGGGAGACCTTCAAGAGCATTCTTGCATTCTTGCAGTTCCCTCCCATGTGCAAATAAAAGCCTGTTCAGTTTGATTGATCTGTCATTTGTTGGGAGTAGGGGCTTCAGAATGCAGCTCAGCTCTGTGCGCCAAAACAACATTAAGAGGATGAAGATTGTCTTGTGCAGAAGATGAACATAATGCACACTAACACCGAAAAATGTAACTGCAACATTTTTATATAGTAATTTGTCACAGTGTTGACAGCTGCATTTCCATATATAAATTATACATTAAACCTATTCTGCTTTTTAGTGCACAGAATTGTTTTCCGGGTAATTAATTTTCTGGTTTACAAAGAATGATGAAAAAGAGGAGAAAACGATCACAGGAAACTTTATACTGTCTTTCTATCTCTGCATGCACGCGTCTCACCTATGCTCAATGTTTTATGACACTTTGCTCCTTCCAAATGACTTGCCCGTGTCTTTAGCTGCAGTTTTTGTGTGTGTGTGTGGTGGAATTGGGGCAGAGTGACTGGCGAAAGTTGTTTCCATCCTTCATAAAAGAGAAGGACAATGTTTTTCACCTTAAATGGGAACAAAGGCAGCCTGATCAATTCTGAACTGAGTTGGAGTACAATGGAGACCAAGGTTATGCCAGTAGGCTAAGCTGAAAAACTTACATGGGTGACTTTGAACTGGCACTGCAGCTTGCATGGTGAGAAGGAGTCTCACAGCCCTGTGTTCCACAGAAAGCCCTATGCCAGCCAGTGTGCTGTAGTGGTTAGAGTGTTGGGATTCAGAGTGGGGAGACTGAGACCCTGGCTCAAGCTGTGTAACTCTCACTTGGTGACTAACTTGCCTTTGTTGTGAGGGTGAAAAGGGGGCTGGAGAGAACTTTGTACACCCCTCAAGGATGAGCTGTGGAAATATAAAGATAATTAAAAATACCTCAAATTATCTAGAGTTTTAGGAATGTCACAGGGCTGGTGCACGTTTTTCAATGTTTTCTGGCCGCAGCTTGAGCTATTGTAGCTTAAACACCCCAGACACAACTTTCGGCTCATGCACACTCCTGTTTGCCCCATGCCTAGAAAGCATGGGTTCAAATGGCTTTGCCGATTCCCTCCGGAAAACCCGCTCCTTGGCACTAAATCAGAACAAGCGTCAAGCTGCAGAGAACCTGATTGCCATTTGTTCCGATTCAGCGCTAAAGATCTGGTTTCCACGAGCGAAAGCAGCAGGGCAAACGGAGGTGTCGCTAAGCCCTTTGATTCTCACTTGCCTCCTAGGGCTTCTCTATGTCTAGAGTCATACAATCCTAGAATTGTAGAGTTGGAAGGGACCACAAGGGTCATCTAGTCCACCCCTTGCAATGCACAACGTGGATTGGCCCAAGGTGGGGCTCGAACCCACAACCCTGAGATTAAGTCTCAGGCTCTACCGATGGAGCTATCCAGCACCTGGCATCCAGATTTCAACCCATTTCAGATACACGTATTTGCCTTGCTCCCGGTCTTGGAACCCTGTGATTGTGCTAGGGATCTCTAATAAGGCTGAGAATGAGTTTTTGTCCCAGGTGAGTCTTGAACCAGGAGCTTCCATAGCTTGCTTTCTTAAAGCATCATTCGATGCTTCTTTAGCGAGAAGTAGGACCCACAATGCTTAGGTGGATATATATTTCCAACTGAGTGTGCTAGGGATTGCAACCCTAGCCTGTACATTATACCATGTGAATCTGAAATTTTTAACCACATACATTATCTCGCCCTCTGAAAGGAGGATTCTTACTTCAAATGGAGAAGCATTACTTTACTGCAAAATTTCAATAGAAAGGTCTTTCCATAGGAGGCAGGTCTCTCTATGCCCTATGATATTGTGGTGTTTCTTCAGCACATACCTCTCATCTCAGATCATAAGTTTGGGAAATACATGTTTAGCCATTTTCCATTTTAAGCCTTCATTAATACGCATACATTTGCATTTCAGTGTGAATTAAATCAACTATACTTAGCCCCACACCTGAAATTACATGATGTCAAGTTGTGGGTCAGGTGAACATGGCTTGGCAAAAATGGCCTCACAGGGCAAATTAGGATCAATTTGTCTGGTGGCCAGAGGTTCATACAGTACCTACCCTAGGTTAATCCAGAGGCTTAATCTGGCCTGTCAATCACAGGGGCTGAAGCTCACACACGATTCCCTTCTGTGTCTGTAGAAGGGTCTGAGACCTGCACGCCCTCAGTCCCAGCCTTGAACCCGGAGGTTCTCCATTCAAGCCCCAAAGTCTTTCATAACAGGTTACCTTAGTAGGGCTGTTAGTTAGGCACTTGTGTAGAAAAAGGATTATTTTTTCTGCCTAATGCTGGGCTCCCTTGTTGTGCATAAATCTTGCTTCTTTTACTTAAGAGCTAAACGATTAAACAAGACTTGTAGTAACAGATGTGCCTTAGCTTGGGCTCCTACCTCCATCAGCTCTTTGCATAGCTTTCAGGATAATTTTAGATGTTATGAATGGGAGCTTGGTTTCGTTCATAACAGCAAAACCAACTTCCACAGATTCTAAGTAAACCGGAAAACCATCCCTGCCCTTTGGATATACTTAAAAAGTGTGCGTTAATGTCTGCAGACTGGTTAAACCATACAGAAATGGAGTAGGAAATCTCTTTCACGAGTGAGTACTTTGGGCTCAAGAGAGCTTAAAATTCTTTTCTTTTCTCTTTCTCCCAGCTCACAGTTAAGTGTATATTGGAGCACAATATGGGAGTTACTCTTCAACATGATCTCGCAAAGCTGTATTACTTTTCCATTTACTCAGAGTAGGAGGCTAGAATAGATCTCTGCTTCCAAGGACCTCCACATTAGGGCACCCACAAAGGGGAATTGACCATTACTCCTCCCTGGGGCCTCCCTGACAAAAATGAGAAGAACCAGTTCGGCAGGTGTCTATACCCTGTGATCAAAGGTTGCTGAGAGAAAAAGTAGGATCAATAGTGCCATATCATTTTCCCTTAGTGATTTCTAAGTGAAGATCATTGATCAAAGCCACAGGTACAGCCTCTGTGCTGTTCCCAGCATGCAGGCTGAACTAGTAGCACCCGCTTCTCAGCCACATACCTACCATACATAGAATCATAGAGTTGGAAGGGACCCTGAGGATCATCTAGTCCAGCCCCCTGCAATGCAGGAATATGTAGCTGTCCCATACGGGAATCAAACCTGCAACCTTGGTGTTATCAGCACCACGCTCTGACCAACTGAGCTATCTGGGACACGAAACAACTACTCTGAAATCACTGAGCGTGAGCCTTTCACTAAGGTTCCTTATATGCCATTTGATTGCTACTGACTTGGGGGCTTGTCCTAAAATAGCAAAATCCAGATAATAGCCTGAATATGCCATTTATTAACCACCCACGTCTTTTGTCAACAAAGCATTTGTGTTAATCAATTATGGATAATGCCTTCCTTCATCAATTATAGAATGACAAATCTGCAGGGTTTTTTTTCTTCTTCTTTTAAAAATATCTGACCCTGAATGGTGAGAAGACTGCCTTCCAGGATGATCAAAGCACCTTTACTGATGAGGGAAAAAACCTGCTGTTCTGGAAAATTCAACAGCATCTGGCTCTGTCCCTTTTGATTATGCAGAAGGTGGAGCCTGTTTAAGAGACCATCTTTCAACCGTACAACTTTTCCACTATGGTCACGGTGGCACCATTTTCAAACAATGTTTCCATTGTTCCAAAAGTATTTTGCCTTAGGAGCCACTTATAATTCGGGAATAAGTTGTGGCGTTTGTCTCTTCTGCCTATCAGCTTATAAGTGACAATCTGCACAGAGAATTGATCACTACTGAAAAGCAAAGAAATATTTAATGAAATAAATAAATAGAAAGCTCCACGGCTAAGTGAATATGTCATGTCTCTCCAGGCAAAGTTCAATGTCCAGTTTAGTATAGTATATAAGGCAGAAATACTAATTTTAGTGGGAAGCAATGGTGGATTTTTTTTGCTTGTCTGATTTTTTTGTGTTGTTGTTTGTAGTATGTCAGGAGAAGCCAATTAGAAAAAATTATCATGTACTTTTAAAGCAGCCTAATTAGTATTAGAAGGAAATGGGTCATTTCACCCTCATTTCAAATCTGCTGTGACGCTAATATTCTATTTGACAGTGCTATCTTTTCCCAAGCCTCTTATCTGTTTTTATATATAAAGCTTGTTGGCCTCTTCTCCACAAAATGCCCAAACTGTTGTACAATAAAACAAATAATTAAAATAGCGTATCTGTTAAAGACAAGCATAACTTAAAACTAGCAAGAGTTTATAACCTGCAGCAATAAAAAACACCTGTATAAAACCATCCTCAATTCAGCCTTCCAGCAATTTTATTTTACAAGGCTGTCCAATAATGATAACAATAAAAATAAACAAAATACAACAACTTGCTGGAGAAGTTAGCACGTGGATAAAGAGGCATAGTTCATGTGGCTGGCTGTCCCACAAGACCCCTGAAAAGCGCTTTTTAAAAAACACAGTGCCCCCAAATGCACACTTTGGAGCACCGCACAAGATCTCTGCCCTGAAAAAAAGCTTTTTTGAGGGGGGCACAAGCTCGTGTGAGTCACATGATTCACACGCAGCCCTGAAAAATGGTATCCTGGTTTTGGGCCACTTCGTATTGGAAATTTTGGGAGTGGAAGCAGTGCAGCACTGTGACCACTAGGTCCAACCCATGGAGATGATCCAGTCTCGATGGTATCAAAAGCCAAATAGAAGGAGGAAAAAGCCACTGGACCATACGCCCTGAAAATCTCTTAGGGCAACCAAGGCTGCTTCTGTCCCTGAACCAGGCCTGAATCCAGTCTGAATTAGGCCCATGTGATTTGTTTCATCCAATAACTCCTGCAGCAGAGCAGCTTTGCATATCCCCTCGCAAAATCTTGGCTCCTTTTCCTCACCCTTCTCGCTTGGAGAGCTGCCCACTTGAAGAGGCAGTGAGAGCTCTTGTTCACCTGGGACTCCTGATAAAGGCTGTTTCACTTCCCTTCCTTCCAGGGGCTGTGACTCTTGCACCTTGTCCAGAGGGCATGTCTTTGGGGGAGACCACAAGGGCTGAAGTCCTCAGCCCAGGAGGAGCAGATGGCAGGAGATAGGAACGGTAGTTGCAGCATGAACACACAGCAATAAATAGAAGACTTACAAGGCATGAAACTTGGGATTATTTTTATAGTTTAGGCCACAATCCTAGGCACACTTACTCAAGAGTGACAAGAGTGAGTACCACTGCAATTGATGCTACAGAACATTTGCCGTGACCTTGTTAACATCCTTAAACTGGGTGTCAAATGTATGAGAGGGTGTTTGGGGGACGTTGCTAACCTGCCTACCTGCTACACATTGAGCTTTACTGAACCCAACATTCAGCATCCCCTGGCAGCAAAAGCCACTAGATAGGGTGCTGAACCTGACTTCCTGCCATGGAGCTTTGGTTGTGTGTCGGCTGAAAATGCGTGGTACTGTTTCAGCATAAGAGTGTGACACAGTTGTGTAAGGGGTTAGGTATTCTCTTTGCCATTGCCTTTTTTCTTTAGTGAGTAGCATTTGGTTTCTTGCCTCCATCTGGTGTGGGTATTAGTTTTCTTAGCACCATTTGCGTCCCCCTATGTCTTCTGTATATCTATAGGTAGCTCTTTCAATAGTGTTTAGTCCCCCAACCCTTCATTTAGTGTAAGTTAGCTTTCCCCCTGTCACTCCACTTGCCTGTTTCATTGTTGTTCCCAATTGCCTCCCTAGTTCTTTATCCCAACTGCCATATTGTTGCCTCCTCTCCTCATGTTTGCCTTTTAAACTCACAAAACACCCCTCTCTGTTTCTTTCCTGTTGCTTCCCATTGGCCAATGAAATCCAAGGCAATGCTTACAAAATCAGCTCATTTAAACACAATGGCTTTTTTTCGGATGGAGTGGAGCTGGTCAACTACACTAAATAGTAGTCTAAAGCAGGGATGACTATCCCACGGCTTGACTTCTGTAAGAACTGCATACCCTCCAACATTTCTCCAATGAAAATAGGGACATCCCATTCCATAAACTGTTAGAATTCCTGCTCCGGGATTGCAGTCATGGGATTGTTGTCTATCACATGACGGTATGTGTTTTGACTCCACAAAGTGGGAAGTGACGGAGACAGGATGTTTGTGTTACTGTGTTCCGTGAAGTGGAACTATTGTCCTTTGTTTTTTCTCTTTGCTGTCTGATGCTAGAGAGGGAGCCATGTTGCAGTGCTCCGTGTGTGTTTATATGTAAATAAAGTAGATTAGCCAAAATGCTGAGTTGCTGAGGTCTGTTACGCAAGCTGCGAAGACTCTGTGGATCCCTAAGTGTGCCGATGTCTGTTGGCATCGGTCACTGTGATGTTCAGGCTGAAGAAAGCTTTTGAAGCTCTGAATCATCGACCAGGAGGGAGGGAACATGCCAGTCGGGCATGTGTCTCTGCCAGGGTCCTACTCAAGTGTAGGACGAGCTCCTGACATGAACACCATTTATACCCCGCCCATCTGGCTGGCTTGCCCCAGCCACTCTGGGTGACTTCTAACATACATAAAAACCTAATAAAACATTAAACATTAAAAAACCCTTTCCTTTACATGGCTGCCTTCAGATGTCTTCCAAAAGTTGTGTACAGTGGACCCTCTGGATATAAACTTAATTCGTTCTGGGGGTCCTTACGTACCCCGAAAAGTCTGCAACATGAGGCGCTGCTTCTGCAAATGCACGTGGCGCGATAGAGTGTTTCTGCATGCGGCACGCAGAGCGCTTGTGTGCATGCGTGCGCGGCGAAACCCGGAAGTATACACTTCCAAGTTTGCCACCGTCACAGTGCGAAAGTTACGTTACCCAAAGGTAACGTAACCCAACAGTCCACTGTAGTTACTTATCTCCTTGACTCAGGGGGTCACATAACTCCATACTCACCAACGTTTTTCCAGTAAAAACAAGAAAATCCTAAGGAAAAGCAGGACATTCAAAGATCAAATCAGAAACCAGGACAGCTCCTGTAAATCCAGGACTGTCCCTGAAAAATAGGGACACTTGGAGGATCTGCAACTGTTGTTGTTGTTTTAAATGCTTGGAGCAAGTTTTTGAGTCTTTGGCATTGAGTGGTGGTGGGAGAAAGCAATATTACATTATTAGGCTGGGTATTTTCTTAATGTTTCGGTGCTATCTGTTCAAACAGAGGACCAAGAAGTTAATGCAGGCATATGGCTATCATTCTGTGCCTGCATTAATTTGGAGTTAATGACATTGATTAGACTCTGTAGATCAGTGAGGCGAGCACACTGTAGTGCCATTTCATACATTATTTTGGAACCTATTGCCAAACATGCTGATGGCATGCATGTCTATTATCTGCAATATTTGCTGGGAAATGCTTGTAAGCAGGAGGACCCAGGCCCTTAATGCTTGCAGGGATTTTGCCAGAAAAGGCCATGATTTATACATGTGTGAGCTGAACCATTCATCAATAATGCTGTGTGTACTTTGTACTCAGAAATAGGTTCCCCAACAGGGAAAATAAAATGAATTGGCCCTAAGATATGCCTTTTAAAATACAAGTCACCTAGCAACCCTAACTCCCAAAGTTCCAGAGGCTCTAATTGGATGATTTTGCAAGTATTCATAAATGATTCCTATTGAAAGAATTTTTTTACAGGCTTTAATGAACTAGAGGCTAGGCAAGAGTTATCAGCCAGTTTTATAAGAATAGGAAAGGCATTTTGAATCATGAGTGAAAACTGACTGAATTTTCAGCAAGGATGAATGAGAAAACCATATATGATTTCTCACTAGTATAACTGGGATGGGTACAACCTGAACAAGGTGCAAAATTGGCAATAAATATTACATTATCAACACTGAAGTAAAATAATGGTCTGGAAAGACAGGTATCAGTATGGTTGGTGAGGGTAGCAGACCAGATGGAATGGCACCATTGCAACTTCTGATTGACTCTATACCTGGACCTTAAAACCATAAAGTGTGTCCTGCTACTGAAATAAGAAACTATAGGTGGTGATGAGAACATCAGACGTTCAGCACTGGAAGCATTAACTAAGGGATTTTGTTCCTTCACAGAGGAAATACCTCATCTGTAGCAGTGGATGGTATGGTGGAGCTAACCTGCTCACCTGATCTCTGTGTCTGGCTGAGTCGCTGCAGCATACTGGGATGGGGAGCGATGCAGTGGTGAGGTTGGCATGGTGCAAATGCACCAGCAGATCCAATCTGGTGCTCCTGCCAGTGTGTTTGCACCACACTGACCTGCCTGCTATGCTCCTTCCCCTCCCTTTCCCAGCATGATGCAGGAACTGAAGGATTATACCTGAAAGACCGTCTCCACCTCCATCGTTCAGCCTGGACACTGAGGTCTAGTGCCAAGGGCCTTCTGGAGGTTCCCTCACTGCGAGAAGTGAAGTTACAGGGAACCAGGCGCCTGCCCTGTGGAATGCCCTCCCATCACATGTCAAGGAAATAAACAACTTTTAGAAGACATCTGAAGGCAGCCCTGTTTAGGGAAGTTTTTAATGTTTGAAGTTTTATTCTGTTTTTAATGTTCTGTTGAAAGCCGCCCAGAGTGGCTGGAGAAGCTCAGCCAGATGGGCGGAGTAGAAATAAATTATTATTATTATTATTATTATTATTATTATTATTAATTACTCAGCTGATCAAAGGTCACGTGAGCAGCATAGCCTTACCATGCCAGTTGCAGCTGCTCAGCAGTGAGAATGTGTCATCTCAGCAGCAACACTCATGAACTTGGTTTATGGTAGAGGGCATATAAGTGGCTAGCAGGGGCACCGCTGCCTCTCATAGCAGCAGGGAGGATGAAGGCTTGTTTCACAGCACTCAGATAAGGAGGGACTATTTTTGCCTACGGTGTCTTGGCTTGAGCTTAATGGAGAGTGAGAGCTTTTAAAATTCAAAGCTGCCCATCAACTCTTTGCATTTGTGGCAACTGAAAATGGAGAACAGCACACACAGTTCTTAACAATACTGTATCCACAGAACCAGTGCATGTAGGAAGCATGGGGGAAGATAATAAATAAGCTACAGTGAGAAAACAGAGGCATGGAAACAAGGCAAAAATGGGACAAAGCTAGTGTGGCTATCAATGGCCTAAGCAGGTATCATGAATATTACCCACATCTAAGCCCAGAAATGTGGATGAAGAGTTCAAATATGCTCTTATCATGTGCTCCAATGTAGCTTTTATAAGGGCATTATTAGCCCATTGATTATGAAACTGAATAGTATTTATCCTGCAGATCTGACAAATCCATATCAGAACGTGTGACAATTCATCAACAGTGAGCATTGATAAAAAATGTAAGTGGTAGTTAATTTCATTGCCCATCCCCTGTGCTAAACCATTCAGTACATTAGGATGCACTAGGCTTCAAAATACGTGGTGGGAGAGAAGGAGGGAGGGAGGGAGGGAGGGAGAGAAAACAAGCCTTCAAAAGCTTGTCTCAAAAACTACAAAGAAGAATGATTAGGTCTATGGTGGATCACTGAATGCTGATGGAGCATATTTGAAATGTGCAGAACAGCTGCAGCAGAATATAGCAGAAAGGAAACAAATAAGTATGAAATCTTTTAAGCAGCAAGGATGAGAACACAAGTTTCTAAATGTAAGGTCAGGTGATTTGTTTGTTTCAAATAACCTGTCCTGAGCCCTGGGGATGCATGACCTAAGGGTTCAATAAACAAGCAGTTCAAATAAACATACAATAGCCAAATAACGCTTTGACGTAAGGAAAGTGATGAAATGTGTTATTTTTAACAGATGATGCGTGTCCCACATCTCTGCAATTGCGTGTCTCAAGCTTCCCTCCTGAATTCTTTTGGTAGCTAAGGAGGAGAAGGAAAGTACTAAGCTTTATTTGAGGAACTTACTATATTTCTCTTAGGAGGACCCCAACTGCTTCTTCTCTCAAGGGACTCTACACTGGGACAGGACTGCTTCCTCTTGCTTTAGCAGGGGGTAGCTCAGGGTCTTTGTGACATCAGCAGCTACTGCACAAATCTCCACCGCCAGGTCAAATCTAAATTCCAGAGGAGATTGGTTCAATGGCAGCTGATGTCACAAAGTCAGCTCTTTTCTTCCAGCATGGCTACAGAGGTGGACTACAGCTGAACAGTATGAGGAGGAGGCAAAGGCTGCAGGAAATCTGAGCTTCAGCTGCAGAGGAAGCAGTGGACAGAGTCCAAATGGACAGCGAGATGCAAAGAAAGTTGGGTCAAAGCCAGCTGGATAGGGATGTAGCCAGGTATAGCCAACCACTTGATGGTCCTTCCAACCACCCAATGGGCCTCCAGCTTGTTAAGAACCTTGGTTGCCATGGCAGCCAAAACAGAATCCTGTGCTTCTGAATGAGAGTCTAGGATTGAAATTGAAACTGAAATACTTTATTGTCACTTGTACAACTTGTATACAGTGAGATTACATGAGCACCCCCCACTCAGCTCTCTTAGTCTTAATTCCCCTCGTTTACTGACGCACACCCACCAAACCCAAAAGTCAGTTGCCCTGTTGTTATCTTTTCATTCAACAGCCTAACAGCCCATGGATAGAAGCTGTTCTTTACCCTGTTGGTGTGACTAATCATGCTTCTATATCTTCTGCCTGAGGGCAGTAGATCAAGAAAGTGCTGGCCAGGGTGTGAATCATCCCTGAGAAATTTCCTCACTCTCCTGAGGCAACGTTCTTCTGCTATTTCATCCAGCGGATTCACAGGACAGCCCATAATATCTTGTGCTGTATTCACCACCCTCTGTAGGCACTTCCTATCAGATGGTGTCAAACCAGCGTACCACACCGTGATGCAGTATGAAAGGACACTTTCTATTGTTGACCGGTAGAAGGAGATAATCAAATGTTGATTGACATCCTTCTTCCACAATACTCTGAGGAGATGGAGTCTCTGTTGGGCTTTCTTAACCACCTGGGTTGTATTTATTTTCCAAGTAAGGTCTTCACTGAGATAAACTCCTAGTAATTTAAAGGAAGAGACTCTCTCCACACAGCCCTCCCTGATGTACAGCGGGGCTAGTTCTCCTCTCTTCTTCCGAAAGTCCAACACCATCTCCTTTGTCTTGCTGATATTAAAGTGCAAGTTGTTCGCTGTAGATATTTTTTGGACCTCCCCTCTATAAGCTGATTCATCCCCACCTGTTATTAAATCCATTATGGTGGTGTCATCTGCAAACTTAATAAAACTTAATAAACTTAATAATAATAATAATAAACTTAATAATATGGGGAGAGCCATAGCTGTGGATGAACTGCCAAATGCTAAAACACACACCACACAAAACAAAATGGTAGAAATCAGGACTGTGCCACAGCAGGTGTTTGTCTTATATTTTTAAATTCTTCCGCATATTAACCAACCCTCCACATGAAACAAACTAGGACCTTAGGAAGACAAGTTTAGTGCAGTCCAGTTTCTGTTATACTAGTTTACTGCATCTAGGGAGCTTTAGTTGTGAGGAACATGTGATAGAAACAAAGGGATTAAACAGGAAATTGTAGTCAGCAGCAAGCAGGATTTGGAAGTACCTTAATGTTACTAAGGTTCCAAGGCAATGATCCACTAAAACGATAATTTAATTAGCAATTAATCTACCACACAATAGAGTGACTGAAGTACCTGAATATTTCGTTTGGCTGAGTGTGCTGCAACCCTTGTCTAACTGATGGTATTTCTCTGAGATTTGATATCCAATTGGGTTTGCAATGGACTTTCCACACAAAAATGAATCAATTTCAAAAGGCTGTGGAGATGGCAAACAATGGGGAATTGTCAAGGATGCCATAATTGCTAAAAACAATGATAAATGAGCCTGCATGCAATGAGCTGATTCTAGCAATATCCCATCATCTACAGCCCCAGTTATTTTAAATGGCTTTTAATTAGCAGCATGAATGCAAATGACTTGAGGCCTCAAATGAGAGATGCAGATCTTTCTGTACCTGCCTGCCTTCTGCTGGGGCTGGAGACAGATTTTCTTACATACGTTCTTAGGTTTGTTAAAAATGGGTGAATATAATATTGGTATGCGGCATCTCAATTCCATTATTGATGGATCCCCAAAACTGTATTACAGGTTATCACAGGGAATCTTGGAGCCAGGTTCTTAGGTACCAAGGGACTCTGAAGGTTTATCCAGACTTGCCATTGCTCCATTGAGGAAACCCACTCTTTACCATTGAACTGGAGTAAAACATTGATTGGGTTTTCTCTGGATTGATGTTTGCTCCAATTTATAGTTAAAGAGTGGGTTTTCTGGGGTAAAGCAGCAAGGCAAGGTCAAAACTGCTCTTACCCATGCTAGAAAGTGTGGGACAAGGGGGAAACTGCTCTGACACCTGCTTTTTTTCAAGGACAAGGGCAATTATGGATGAGCCCTCAGATTGCTGATCAGACAAGCAGACCCGATGGGGGTTTGGGTGTCCTGGATTTGGGATGGAAAAGTTGGCATGTACACTGATCTTCCCTCACAAAAGGAAGAGGGAGAGCAACATGTCAGTGGCTCAGAAGTGAAACTCTCAGATCCCTTCCATTCCAAAGCTCTCTTCCCTACCCCTTTTCTGTCACCGATGGATAGAAGTGAGTAGATGGTGATAATGAAAATTCTGAGAAAGTGTGAAAAGTACCTTCAGTTAATCACAGGGGCCCATAAATGGGGATGCTAACTTAGTTTTTTTGGGGGGGGGTAGCACTCCCCATGAATGATGCTGCAGGCAAGCATTATTGCCACGAAATTGTTTTTTATTTAGTTCATAGTTTTGCAGGTCAGAGGGTCTTCTTCATAAAATTCTTACTGCCTGGTGTATTGTGGAAGGTTCTTCCTCTGCTTCCCCTCCCCTCTTAATGTTCTGAAACTTCTTTTTTCTTTTAGTTTTGTTGGCCTTTTGCGAGCATGAGGCTGGGAACAGCCACTCCAGACCATGGCATATATTAGACTGGCAGTGCAGTTCATTGGAGACTAATGATTCTTATAGGCCAGAGTCCTAAGCTCCGTATTGCTCTCTAAGGCCTTGTTTCCTGAGTTCATTGCTGTGAAGTTCAGCCAGAAGTGGTTTCTATTTATCTGTCATAGAAGGCACTGGAAAAGGACAAGCAAATATTATGGTTCTAGTGCTAGCGCTGCTTGTGTTTACGAGCAATAGTGAGTATACATTTTCAATGTTATATTAGTCACAGCCTCCTGCCTCCTGGAAGGCTGCCATTGTAGTCACTGGCACTGCAAAAAGAGAATGTGCTGTGTACTTACCACACGGATGCAGCCTAGAATGATATGTGTTGAGGATGTAATCCGAACAATTCTTAGGGATGCTGGTTTGCTTAGCACAGGTGAAGCCAAAGGGCCAGAGATGAGTGAACTCTCCAAAATAGCCTCAGATGGACTTGTTACCTATCTGTCCTGCCCCCCACTGCTCCAAATATCAGGGGAAATAGGATATTTTTCAGCCAATTGGAGGGTACCAGGCTGCCTCCATATGACCTATTTATTGAGATTTATCTTAACTTGTTTTTAGAGAGATTCCTAGCCTGAATTTCATTATTCAGGGAACAGTGACACCCTGGGTGGAAAAGAAATGTTCCTGCTTATAAAAGTGATGCCTGTTCTTGGATCCAAAGCAAAGGAAGAAAACTGTTTCTGTTCCAACTCTTGAGTTTGTGTTTGCTGCAGTGCTACGTTCTCAGTTAGAAAGACCTCTATTTAAGTCCCGATGTGCATGCTCTGTACAGAAGAGTGCTCTGCAGAAGGCCAGCAGTCACATGCATACAAGTGGGCAAGGGCAGATCTGCTATGAAACTAATGAAGCTCAGACCCTCCACATGTCCATATTTTCCAGGGACAGTCCTGGATTTACAGAAAACTGTCCCAAAGTTTGAGAGTCAGTAGCACAAATGTTGTATAGGTGTGGTGATCTGTCTTCAACAGGCCCATTGAAGAAGATAACAGTGGTTACCCAGACTTTGTTGCTGGTTGCAAAGGGGCCACCATGACAGTTCAAGCTTCAAGACCCCCAAAATGTAGGTCCGCCCCTGCATGTGGCTGAGAAACATCCAACTCTGCCAGTCTAAACTTATTTCTCATGTAGGAAGCCATCGAAATTAAGGGTTTATGGCACGTCAGAGGTTTTCAACCTTTTTGAGTCTACGGCTCCCTTGCCCAACTACATCATTTCTGCGGCACCCCTGTGGGGTTCAGGAGCCCAGTTATGTCACCCCTTGCCTGCAGAGATGGTAGTCCCTCACTACTTTTCAAATACCCTCCCTTGTGGGGTGTTCCCTCAGCCTCCTCTCCCCTCTTCTTGGGAGTCCTCTGGGCAACCACTGCTGGCACCCCTGGTCTCTGACCTGCTCCCCTGCCCCAAAGAGAGGTGTCTTCACACACTGCTCCACAGGGGCTTAGAAAGGACCCCCTGGCTAGCCCCAGACATATCATTCACCTGCTGAGCTTGTAGCCAGGGCTGCTGCAACAAACAGCTGTGCAAGCCTTTGGCAGGCAGAGATGCAAGAGGGCATCAGAGGATGGAGGGAAGGAAAGAGGGACAGAGGCCAGTGTTGCCTGCAGCACCCCAGACGATCATTCAAGGCACCCCAGGGTGCCACAGCACACTGGTTGAAAACCACTGGTTTGTTGATACAGTGGTACCTCAGTTTACAGACGCTTCAGGTTACAGATTCCGCTAACCCAGAAATAGTACCTTTGGGTTAAGAACTTTGCTTCAGGATGAGAACAGAAATTGTGCGGTGGCAGTGGGAGGCCCCATTAGCTAAAGTGGTATCTCAGGTTAAGAACAGTTTCAGGTTAAGAACGGAGCTCCAGAACGAATTAAGTTCTTAACCCAAGGTACCATTGTAGTTGCTGTACAGTCATCTGCTATAGTAATGGGGAGTAGGAGAGACTAAAGACCTTGCTTAGCCATAAGCAATGTTTTACATAGTGTCCATTAACACAAGAGAATGAACTGCGAATTGAAGTGTTGCCTCCTACCATCCATCATTCACATCACTGTAGTGAATAATGAGAATAAAACGTCCACAAACTCTTATTTGATAGGAGCCTTGCTGTTGATGTGTGCCGATGCAAAACAGCCATTTTCCAGAGGTACATCAGGATAATTTTACCTCAGCATTTGTTCATAAAACAAGTCAAGTGCAGCTCACGACAGTCTGTTTTATTTATTATTTTAAACAATTTATATACTGCTTACCTACCATCGCCTGGACTGTGTTGCTGAATTCAGGATCCTAGAGAACATGACCAAACATTAAAGTTCACCTTACTTTAAATGTAAGTGTCCCATGTTTCAGATTCCTTCCACCTTTTATTGGTGTGCATGATACAGGGATATATGAAAGTACCTCAATTGGCTCTATCAAAATTTTTTATTCTGATTTTAAATTATTGGAATCTATTCCAACTGGGACCAAAGGGTGGGTTATAAATGTTTCTATTTTTAAAAAGTACCACATAACTTCATTAGGCCCAATATATATCTAGCATAAATGTATGCTGTTGATTCATCCTAGTGTTGGGCACTGTCTTCCAAATGTGCTAGATTTGCACAATCATGTGCCTTGTACTTCTTCAAAATTTTGTTTCATAAAAAGCAGCATTTGAACACACGCCAACGTTTATGTGGGTGAAAATGTATTAGGTTGTAGGCAGTTCTATTTTTTCCTAGAAAAAGAGGTGCCTGAATGCACCATAGAAACCCCCCATGTTCTCTTTTAATGGCACTAGCGCCCACCTGAGACATGCCGGAACCGAGTTCCGGCAAGTTCTGGCTGAAAAAAAGCCCTAGTTGGAAGAATGGCAGATGAAGGTGATGGACTATATGGAACTGGCAGAAATGACTGGCAGAATCCGAGACCAGGGAGAAGAGTCGGTGGAAGAAGATTGGAAGAAATTTAAAGACTATCTACAGAAATACTGTAAAATTAATGAATGTTAGAATGATGTTGGAATGAAGCTAAGGGGTTTTTAGTAGTAATGCTACAAGGAGTATGTAAAAATGGACTGTTAACAGATGAGAATATACAATTATTACATATTAAGACAAAGGTCTAAGATAAAAACAAAGAGGGAAAGGATTTGCTGAATTAACTTACTGAACTGGAATACAAAAAAGGGGAGGTGTGAGGAGGTCAGGGAAACAAGTGAGTGAAAGACAAGATATGGAAAGATTGATTTATTTTTAATTGTTTTTACTTTTTTGTATTTTGTATTTTCTTCTTTTTTTTATTCTTTCTTATTATTACTATTGTAACTTTTTTTTTTATTTTTGAAACTTTAATAAATATCTTATAAAAAAAACAAAAAAACCCCCTAGTTGTACTTCTCTATTGCCTGTGTACAAGCATACGCTTCAAAAAACCTTTTCCAGTTTGAGGAGTGTTGTTATGCCTCCTCTTTTCATGGCTGATGGAATATTCCTGGGATTACTTTAATTATTCTAGGTTTAAATGCAACATTCTCACACAAATAAATACATCTGAGTTCATTCGTTTGATGAGCAAGGTTAAAACAGGTCTTGATTTTCTGCTCATTGCATTCTTAAATCACTTGGTTCTAATATATCTAAAACCGCTCACAAGCTATTCTTCGGGATACAGGTTTGTTGTTATGACATACTGTTTCCTGTATATGAAAACATTATACTCCATGTCCATGTGGAGTTTTAAAATTGGTTTCCACAAAAAAGTGCACTGTTATCACTGTCTTTGCCCTATTGTTCCTGCCTTTAGGGAGACACATAAACAACTTTGTTTATACTTTGCTGACTTGTGAATTTCTCCCATTTTTTTTGATGTTATATTTATACTGCTTCTGCTTCTTGTCACTTTACTGTATGAACCCCTCTACTTGGTTCCTGGTAGGGGTGTGCGTGAACTTCATTTACTTCCTGAATTATGAGGCAGATAGGAGTGATATGGACGAGGTTTCCACATGCCTGAGTTGGAGCGCGCTCTTTAACAAGAGTTTTTGAGTCAGATAAGGGGCTCCCTAAAGCCCCAAGTTACTCTGTGAAGTCAGGTGCCCCCCCCCCCAGGATTTTCAAAGCTACCACTGCGTTAAAATAAAATGAAATGCAGTAAAAGCAAAATGGAGCTGATAGCAAAACATCCTGAACTTAAGTGGTGGAAAGATGCAGGGAATCTTTTGCCTAGGCTTTAATCACAGTTAATTATCCCATGGCACTCAAACCACCACAATTTGTGGGAGAGATGTTGAGTGTTTGTTTTTCACACTGATCTATTCTGTTTTTTCCTACCATCACCCTTTCCCTTGTGAAGGCAGATATCTCTCTCCCTGGGAGAAGAGGCAATATCCCCCAAAATTCCAGGGGGAGGGCAGAAGTCCATCGTACCAACAAACTTTGTGGTAACAGGGTCTTTTCTGGGTGCCAGGTAGGTGGGTAATATTTTCCCCACTTCAGAATTTCTTTGGGATCTATACTAATTACTTCAGTATCCTGGTCACCCTATGATTTCTATTGTAATCCCCCCCCCCAAAAAAGTATGTCCTTGAAGAAGAATCACTGCACTTATAATTCTGAAATTTGGCAGGCTTCATCCTTTCAACAGGGCTGCTCATGCATCCATTTCTGGCAGAAAACAAGATCCAAGTATTAAAAATAATAACAAAGATCAGACACAAGATCTACCCACCAGGGAAGAATGGCAGATTAAACTGATGGACTACATGGAACTGGCGGAAATGACTGGCAGAATTCGAGACCAGGGAGAAGAGTCGGTGGAAGAAGACTGGAAAAAATTTAAAGTATATCTACAGAAACATTGTAAAATTAATGAGTGTTAGGAGGATGCTGGAATGAAGTTACATGGTTTTAGTAGAAATGTAACAAAGAATTAAGTAAAAGCTGATTGATAATGGGTTAAAATGAAAAAATTCAAGGTTAGATCGTTAAGATAAATTATAGAATAAAAATTGAGAAAGATGGGAAGAACTTGCTGAAATAGTGAATTGAACTAGAATACAAAAAAAGGGAGGTGTGAGGAGGTCAATGAAACAAGTAAAGGAAAGGTAAAGCTATGGAATATTGGATGCTAGTTTTAGTTTCTTCTTTGTTTTTCTTTTTTGTTGTATTATTGTATTGCTTTTATATGTTTTATATGTTTTGTTATTGTTTTTTCTTTTTTTATTGTTATTTTTTCTTTTTTCTGTAATTTTTAAACTCTTAATAAATATCATTTAAAAAAAATAATAATAACAAAGATCAAACTTCAAAGGTTTCTTGCACAAAACTCATGAAATGTGTCTGCCTATGATTTGGCAGGATTAATCCACTCTGGAGGGGCTTGTATGCCTGCGATTTTCATTCACTTCTGTGAAAAAGTCTGTGTGTGGGGAGTTTTAGTCGTTTTTTTGATTCCCCATTATAAGTTAATGTGGGCAGGGAGAGTTTTGTTTTAAACAGATCTAATTTGGTCCCAAACAGGAAGGCACCAGACAGCTCTCAAACGGTCTCAAGTACCCTGATCTACAAATACAAACACAAATCGATTTTTGTGGCCATTGCATGCCCCTAGTTATTGATACGGTTTCAAACAGTTATTAGACAATATTTCCCCATGATTCCCCTCCCTCTCACACACATTTCTTTCCCCACACCTAAACATTATTTTCAGTCGATCTGCTTTGGGCCTTATATCATTTTTCTCTGGCTTGACTTAAATTGAACAACTTTTTTCTTTCTCCTCACTGCCTTTTTTGTATATGTATGGAAACATCCCTTCATGTTTTATTTATACAATTATATTAACTTTTTGATTTGGTAGCTGTTCTGTTTCTTCAAAGTAGGAGCTGCTATCAACTACCCCCCACCCGCCGGCCACCCTGCTTTTTATGAGATTTCTGTTTAATTTTCCCAGAGTCTGATTTTTCTTTTTTTCATTCAGTTCTGACCATTCAGTGGTTGCT